>NC_083609.1:21815625-23173750 GCF_029168945.1 Cannabis sativa | reverse complement strand
GTGGTGATGAATTTAAGGACGTATGTATGTGTTTAAATTTAAAAGGACAATAAGTTATTGTTTTCTTTCTCAATCCATATATTCAATTTAAGGACAATAAGTAATACTGAAAACGATTAGCAAATATGTGAATATGATTTCTTCCAATTATAGAGAAGAAAATAATATAAACTTAGATTTATTATGGTCATGGGACAACTTGATTTTTATTGTTATTTTTTATTTTACAAGATACAATGCCTAGTTATGATATATGTTGACATTGTAGGAAGAAGTCACCTAAATATTTTTACGTTTATAACCTCATACTTACCACACTTATTGTAAGAAAAATATAGAAGAGAAAATAGAAAAAAAAAAAAAAATTCTCAAACAAGAAAGAAATATTATATAGAAAAAAAATTGATTTAACAAAACTTTTCATGCCAAACATTATTTTTTTAGGCTAATTAGAATTTTTGCCCCCTGAACTTTTAGGAGGCGTTTGGTTGGGAGGAATGAAAATATAGGAATAGGAATGAGAATGGGAATAGGAATAGGAATGGAATGGAATAAAATTTAAAATGCATAAAAAAAATTGATAAAAAAATCATTAAATTTTTTTTCTTGTTACATTGGAATGGTCATTCCTTTCTTTTTAAAATGGAATACCCATTCCACCAAAATGGTGGAAAGAGCATTCCATTGGAATGTCATTCCAATACTTTAAAATGCAACCAAACAAAGGAATGGAATGAAAATTGTTTCATTTCCATTCCATTTCATTTCATTACCTCCAACCAAACGCCACCTTAAGGCCATTGAAAATGCCCCTGAACTATTGAGATTGTTGGATTTAGGGACTTTTGTCTAATTTTATTCAATTTTACTATTTCAATGATTGTTTATGTACTAAAACATGTTCCCCAGACTTTGATATCTACTAAATCATGCCTTTCGAACTTTGACATGTACTAAATTATGTCTCCTGAACTTTCATCCATGTTAGATTTTTTTACTAAAATTAGAAAAAAGTCCTTAAATCCAACAATCTCAATAGTTCATGGGCATTTTCAATGACCTTAAAAGTTCAGGGGGCATGATTTGGCACATGTCAAAATTCAGGGGGCAAAAATCCTAATTAATCCTTTCTTTTATTCTCCACATTGTTGAAAAATCTAACTTCAAAACATAGTCAGATAAATTAACAATTAACCCAAGATCTATATGTATATAACATAGAACACAATAGTAATATATAATAATTAGGTATGTGTACCTGATTGATCCATAGCAATTATCTCTGTTTGATCCACGGCGATTCTCCAATTTGATAGTGCAATACTATCAACTAAGTCTTCCTCCCTAGATCTCTAAATCAGAAGCAGTTTATTTATCTGATTATCAAAAGGTATACAATTGTGATGAGACAATATGTATTTATAGAGTTAGGGAGGGGACTTAGCTACAAAACCCTAGTTATTTGGGCTCAAGCTCATCAAAGTGCTTCGATCGACTAGAAAAGCCCACACTTCTGCTTCACCTAGACTTTACTCACAGATGCTAAGCCCATTAACAATTGATCACCAACAACATGGGCTAATACAGCAAAGAACTATCCAATCAATCCAAGTTTTAATAAAACCAATAAAATTTAATGTAAGCCCAAATAAAAAGTCTAACATTCTCCCACTTGGGCTACATTGATTTTAATACATATATATTATATATCAAAATAATTTTGTTTGAAAACGACTCATGGGTTGAACAACAGGAAAACATTTGTGGCCACTTTAAAGCGAGTAGTTCTACGATAGCATCTCGACATACGGTCCAATTTAACCTTTGATAATGAACTATGACAGTCATATTGTTTTTAGCTCAACAAAAGACATTCATAATCACAAATACCAAAGTATTAAATCGACATGGTCAATAAGTCTAGTAGTGTGGTAAGGAATTATGTTCAACATGTGATCAATATAAAATAACATAATATCCTTATCAGTCCTCAATTTCACTGATACCGTGATGCTTAATAAATAAGCCAGTGAAATTAAACATACACCACTTAAAATAAGTAAGTGTCACTAAACTTGCTTAAAACATTAAGCCAACAAAATATCATTGTTTTTTAGTAAATATACTTAAAATACAATGATCACAACAAGATATGAACTACATGCTTTCAATTCAATTATTCTCGAGAATATAACAAAGCCTAACTGAAAGCATAAACATCCAATAATCAAAAAATATTGGCCCACAAAGTAGTTCATAACATTAACAAGTAAATTACATATAAATGTAATCTCAAAAGATAAAGCAAGAAACTCCCACTAATCCAAAGGAGCAAAAGATTATAAAATCCCCATATCAAAAACATGTTTATCAAACAATATGGCACTTAATCCTTTGGTTAGAGGATCTGCAAACATCAACTTGGTCTTTAAATATTCTATCACAATGTCTCCTTTCTTAACCAAGTCTTTAATAGTGAGATACTTTATTTCCTTATATTTGGAAGCACTACTAATCTCATTATTCTTTGAAAAGAAAACAACAATACTATTATCACAATAGATTAGTATAGGAGAGGAAATAGGATCAACTAATCGTATCTCTAAAATCAAATTCTTTAACCATAAAGCTTGCAAAGATGTCCCATAACATGCAACAAATTTAACATACATAGTAGATGATACGATTAAAGTCTATTTAACACTTTTTCAAGAAATAGCAGCACCAACAAAAGTGAAAATATAGCCAGAAGTTGACTTTAAATCATCTACATAACCACCAAAATCCCAGATCGAATAACCAACAACTTAAAGATTGTTGACATGCTTATACACAAGCATAAAACTCTTTGTTCTTTGCAAATATCTCAAAAACTTTCTTGGCTGCAACCCAATGATCATGGCCAGGATCAGATAAATATCTCCTAAGAACATCGTCCATGAAAGCAATGTCAGGTCTAGTGCAAACCTAAGCATACATCAAACTCCCTACTGCACTTGCATATGGGATATTCTTCATTGCTTCTCTTTTTTAAGTCGTTCTTAGGACATTGTTGCTTAGTGAACTTGTCCCCTTTCAGAATAGGAACGAAACCGAGCTTTTACACAAATCCATGTTGAACCTTTTGAGCACGGGATTATTGTAAGCTTCTTGAGGTAAGCCAAGAAATTTTCAATTCTTATCATGATAAATCTCAATCTCCAAAACTAAAGATGCCTCTCAAGATCTTTCATATCAAAATTGGAAGACGAGAAAATTTTTGGTCTCATTTAGTAATGACAAATCACTTCTTTGGCAAGTAAAATATCGTCTACATAAAGAGCAAAGAAAAATATGATGACTCCCATCGATCTTCATATAAATACACTAGTCAAACTTGTTCTCGATAAAACCCAACGGTGTCACATGACCTTATCAAACTTCAAGTACTAAATTGAGATGCTGTTTGAGACCATAAATGGATCATTTCAATTTGCAAAACAAATTGTCATTTCCATTTTCCTCGAAGCCTTAAGATTAAGACATAAAAAATTTGCTCACTCAATTCTCCATTCGGAAACAATAGTTTTAACATCCATTTGATGCAACTCTAAATCAAAATGCGCAACTAAGGCCATAATAATTCTGAATGAATCTTTAGTGGAAACAGGTGAGAAAGTTTCAGTGTAATCAATACCTTCTCTTTGAGTAAAGCCTTTAGCCACTAAACGTGCTTTAAACCTTTCAATCTGTCCCTTTTTATCCCTTTTAGTTCTTAAAAAAAATCCATTTGCAACCTATTGGTTTGAAACCATCAAGTATTGGAACTAACTTCCACACATACATTATTTTTGTCCATGAACTTAATCTCATCATCCATAGCTTCTATCCATTTTGAAGAATGTGGACAATTAGGTGCTTCTTGTAAGTGACGGGATCCACAAAATGATCGATATCATATTCTCCTTCTCAAGAGATAAACAAAATTATCATGACACTTTGTTGACTTCTTTTGTCTCTGAGATCTCCATATAGGAGGTACTTCTGGAATAACCTCTATTTATTGACCATCATTTTGAATGACATATTCCACAATTAGATTTCTCTGATAACATGACCCTCATCAACAATAGGAGTTTCATCATTAATAGGCCCTTCATCAATAATAGGACCTTCATCATCTTCGATATCGGGAGCAATATATTCATCAACAATGGGAGCGTTATCAACTAGAGTAAGAATAAGGCTATTATTATCATCTCTTGAAAAAAACATAGGAATAAAAATTCCTTTAGATGACTCCCGTTTCAAGAGATGTTGAAGGAATATTTTCAAAACATCAAATTCCAAAAAAAAATTTAAGCGGTCGAGATTCAACAATTCGCGTACCACGAGTAGGATAGCAAAAGCGATAGCGTTTTAGGTGCATTGGATAACCAATGAAATAACGGCGATTTGTTCTCGGATCTAACTTTTCAAATTAGGATCATAAATCTTTACTTCGAAATTGGACAACCCCATACACGAAGATGATTCGGACTAGGCTTCCGCCCGGTCCACGAACTCAAAAGGGGTCTTGGGAAAGCAGTATTTGCGGGAACACGATTTAAAATATAAGTTGCGGTCATGAGTGCTTTACCCCATAAAAGCCCCGGGAAGATTTGATCTACTCATCTTGCTTCTAACCATATCTATGAGAGTGTGATTTCTCCTTTCATCAACGCCATTTTGTTCGGTGAACCTAACATAGTGTGCTTGAGAAACTACACCATTTTCGAGAAAATATGCGGCAAAAGGCCTCATGCGTAGTCCATATTCGAATAACAACCATAATTTCTCCTCCACGATCTGAAAGAACAACTTTGATGACTCTTCCTAATTGTTTCTGAAGAACATTTCGAAAGATTTTAACTTTATCAAGAGCGTTGGATTTTTCTTGAATCAAGTGAAGCCATATAGAGAAAAATCATTTTTGAAAGTTATGACATACTTGTGTCCTTAACGTAGTAGTCAATTTTGTACAAGTATAATCAGCACAAGGATCCAGACGAAGCATTAACGGGAGGAAGAATTTTAGGTAGAAGTAATCGATCAACTCTTTCTTTAGAAATATGACCCAATCTATCGTTCCATAATAATAAGTATGTTATCTTAATATAAGATTTCTTATCCACAATATTCACAACATTGAAAAAGGAAGCTAAGGAAGTCAATGATAATTTGAAAAGAATATCAGAGTAAAAAACGGTTTCCAATTATTATGAGTCAAACATAATGTCAACAACTATAATTGGCAAAAAGAAAAGAAATTCATTGTTTAACTAAAAGCGGAAGCGAAACTGAATTACTTTAGAAGTAGGAATCAAGAAATTCTTGTTCAAAATAATGCGAACACTAAATTGTAATTCAAGAATAAGTGTGCCAACATAGATAACATCATCGCTAACATAAGTGCCACTTTAAGCTTTGACTCCTTCTCACTTATCTTCTTGAAATCTTTTAGCCTCTGGTTGTGGTTGTTTCTCTTCATATTTTCTTTATCCTTTGTTGGGCTTGAGGTGAGAAACAAAGTGAGAAGCCTCATTCTTTTCATTTTGTTAGCTTGTTTGTTTCAGCTTTATACTGAGAAATAAGGTTACTAACACTTTATATTTTACTATAAGTGTTTAGGTTGTCTTGATAAATTTGAAAGAGGCGGGGAAGTGCATGAAGAGCTCGATGAATAATGTAAAAGTCGGGAAGAGGAATATTATGATCTTTCAACTTGGACTGAACATTCACCAATTTCAGAATAAAATCTCGCACTCCTTTTATTTTTCATACTTAATGGTTGCCATTTCATCCATAAGATGTCCAGCTTTAGCGATTTCACTAGTGTGAAATAGTTTTTCTAGTACTTTGAAAAACTCATTAGTATTTGAGGTGTTTGGCAAACCATCGAAAAGATGTTCGAAATTAAACGGTTCATAGCATGAAACTAAGATGATTTGAATTTTTCCAATGTGCATGAAGAATTTTTGGGCAACAATTCGATATTAGAATAAGATCAAATGATTTTCTTCTCGAAGGCATAAGTCCAAATTTATTATGCCTAAAGTAATTTTCACATCTCGTTTCCATGTCTTAAAGTTGAAGCATTCAGAATTCAGATGAAAACGGTATTGTTGTTCGTAGAAAGGAGGCAAAGAAAAATCCAAAATTAAAATTAAAACTTGAATAAGCAATATGAGCAATGCATTAGAAAATATTGTAGAATCAATGTCATTATAAACTCCCCTTTGGGGTGAGAATATAACACACACATGATCTACCTTCATGAAGTTAACAACAAAGAAAAAATACATATCATTTAAGAATTTTATTACCTTTGGGCAAATAAATTTCTTAAAAATATATATTAATTCAAGCAAAAAATAATAATAAATTTATATATTTAAATTATTACCTTTGGGCAAATAATGAAAATATATATATTTAATATTAACTCACTTCATGGAATGTGAACTAATACATGTAAATACTACCTTTGGGCAAGTAATTACACATATAGTCAACCAAAATATATAATATTTTCTTCAACATGTGAAATTTGGTGATAAAACAATCATTGAAAATTAATAATTTTCAACCAAATTTCTAAAAGAGAGATATTAATTGCTTTTATTATATTGATAATAAAAAAAATAAAGTGTTCACCATAACACATTATTTTTATATCAAATAATCAAGTTTTATAACTTTAGAACAACAATTAATGGAAAAATGTGAAATAAAGAATATTGGTGGAGATTACATAGTCAAGATAAATCTAATAAGAGAGTGACTATGTTTTATGGAACGAGAAGAAACCCAAAAATTTTTCTATGATTTACGGATTTTGAAAAAACATCAAAAATTATTTTTAATAATTTTTTAACTGCATAATTATCATTAAAATAATAATAATTATTAAACGGAGTCAAAAAATTAATTAAAAATCATAGAAAAATCAGAAATTTAATTTTAAGCACGATGGAAAAACAAAACGTCGAAAAACGACACCCGACGGTGCCGCACGCGCCCCCACGCGCGGGCTGTGCGAGTGGGCATCGCTGGCTGGGATCATCTTCTTCCTCCAGCCTTGGTGAAACGGGTCGAGCCCGACCCGGTTGCAGGCGGTCGGGTCTGGACGTGAAATTCCGTAGCCCAAAACCGACGGAAAACTTTGGGATTTTGAGGGGTTTCGATCGGTATTGGATTTCTAGTCCATCTAGACTACTAATTTCGAGTTTTTTAAGGCTCAATGTCTAGATCTCATGGCAAAAACAATCCGAAAAATTAAGAACAAACAACAATCCGATTTTACAATGTGTGTTATCCAATTCGAAAAATTAAACGGGTAGAAACATTGTAAATTAGTTGGTAATGAGATTTGCACTACCAATTTTAATGTATAAACAATAGAATCAAAAATCCCAAATTGAATTTCATAAAGAAAAAATACATAAACCCTAAAAAAAATTAATCTTAAAATTCTCCTAATTTACTCAATGATTTTATGCAAGTAATATATCAAAAGAAAGAGAATTTAATGAGGAATAAAACCCCTAAACTTTTAAGATCGAAAAATAAAAAATTCAACATAAAATAATAACGAAATTAATATGTAATTGGAAAAAAAAAAAATAACATATACATATTAATTGTTATAAAAATTATAGGTTCTAAATCATATACAATAGGCAATCTGATACCACAAGTCAGATAAATTAACAATTAACCCAAGATCTATATGTATATAACATAGAACACAATAGTAATATATAATAATTAGGTATGTGTACCTGATTGATCCATAGCAATTATCTCTGTTTGATCCACAGCAGTTACTCCAATTTGATAGTGCAATACTATCAACTAAGTCTTCCTCCCTAGATCTCTAAATCGAAGCGGTTATTTATCTGATTATCAAAAGGTATACAATTGTGATGAGACAATATGTATTTATAGAGTTAGGGAGGGGACTTGCTACAAACCCTAGTTGGTGGAACTCTCATCAAAGGCTTGATCGATAGAAAAGCCCACATACGCTTCACCTAGACTTTACTCACAGATGCTAAGCCCATTAACAATTGATCACCAACAACATGGGCTAATACAGCAAAGAACTATCCAATCAACCCAAGTTTTAATAAAACCAATAAAATTTAATGTAAGCCCAAATAAAAAGTCTAACAAACATAACCTTAGGTCTTTCAAAAAAAAAAAAAAAAACATAACCTTAGGAAGTTGAATTCTCTCCATAATAAAATCATGTTGGCATTTGGTACAAATACAAGAATATTATATATAATTATAAGAAAATATGTAAAATATATTTGGCTGTGTATTGTAATGTATAATTATATTCTCGTTAATTGAATTACATTATTTGATGGAGTACATGAATCTTATGTATTATTTTAAAGAATTTAAATAAATAAAAATAATTTTTTATTATATCTATTTAATGTTAATTAGACATAAAAATAAAATAATTATTTATTAAAAAAAATATATTTATTGTATTTTTTATTAATTAAAATGAACATTTTCATATATTTTTATCACTATGTTTGTGTACACAATCCGCATAAAATTTATCTATAATATATATTATTGTCAATAACATAAAAATAACTCAGTTTCAAAAAAAAAAAAAAATTGATCTCACTAACTAAATATATATCGTAATATTTTTTTTTATAATAAATCATAATATTAATGTTATTTAAATTTATTTATTAATTTAAAAATGCTATGCAAATTAATATAATAGAAGAAAATAATTCAAGCCCACTTTTTTTTAGGAGTTTTTACAAAAATACTAGATTTTGGGTAAAAGTTTACAATTTTACTGTCACACGAATTTTTTTACAAAAATATTGTCTTTTTATAAAACAATCGTAAATCAACAAAACATAATAATTAAAACAACAGCGGAACAATTAAAAAACAACCGTAGAACAACAATGAAAACTTAACATAGTATACATTATAAAACTTATACAATATTTTTTTAAAAAATTCTGCCTCACAGTATAAAAGTAAAAAAATTAAAAAATTTAGTATGTAGTATAAAAAATATTTTTTCTAAGGTGTCAACATTATCCTCCTTGAGGATAGTTATATTACTAAAGGAATAAATGCGTCTCTAATGGAGATGCAAATAAGTGATGGAAATACAAAATATAGCTCACTTTGTTAAAAGTCCACTCTAATAGTGTGCTAAATTATGATGCAAAAATCTCACATAATCAAAAGTGATCCAAATTTACCTCACAATATAGCATGATTCAAAATTTGTATCACAATAAATGTTATGCTTTTATTTACCATTATGCCATTTTTAATATTTTATTACTAAATTTTAGCTAATATACTCATTTACATTATTAATATTTTATTATTAAATTTTACATTTATTTGCATTATTATTATTATTTTATATTTTTAATAAATTATTAAGTGAGCATTCAATAACATATTAAATGTTGCATGAAGATTTACAATATTGCATTGGAACACAATAATAAAAATTGATGTAAAAATATCACAAACTACTTTTTGTACAAAATATAGCTAAACTTTTACATCTTCCATTGAAGATGATCTAATATTCTAAAGTTAAACCCTCAAAATAAACTGAACAATATTCACATTACCATTTCCTTACTAACATTAACTCATTCCAAACACTATTAATGTAGTATTGTTTCTATTTTTGCCCCCATAAACTTTAACATGTACCAAATCATGTCCCCTGAGCTTTTTTGGTCGTGAAAAATTCCCTCTGAACTATTGAGATTGTTAGATTTAAAGACTTTTGTCTAATTTCATTCAATTTTACTATTTCAGTAGTTGTTTATGTACTAAACCAGACTCCCCAGACTTTGATATCTACCAAATCATGCCCCTCGAACTTTGACATGTACTAAATCATACCTTCTGAACTTTTATCCATATTAGAATTTTTTTACTAAAATTAGACAAAAGTCCTTAAATTCAACAATCTCAATAATTCAGGGAGCATTTTTAACGACCTTAAAAGTTCAGAGAGCATGATTTGGTACATGTCAAAGTTAGAGGTGAAAAAATCCTAATTAGCTTTTCTTATATTTATCTCTTTTGAACAAAATTTATATTTGTTAACATGATTTGTTACAAAATTTATAATTTGTTAACGTTGGTAGTAATATTGTAGCTAATAAGAGAAAATAATGTATGAAACTTCTATAACTATCACATGATTCTCAAAATTATCTAAAACCTATGTTCGGTATGATGTAATATTTTTTTGGGAAATGCTAATCTTTGGTATGAAGTTAAAACAGTTTTAAGCTAGGAAAATTATTAATTTAGTTATAAGATTAACTCATAACATAGTAATTTTAAAATATTTTGAAAAGGTAAACTCTAAACATTCTGTTCAATCTTAACACAATGAACTTGCATAATAATTTTAATCTAACTTATTACAACAATTTATGAGATTTATGTAATCAACCAAACAATATAATTTAACCAACATTAATTTAAATAAATATTATCATGTACATCTAAATATAATTATAAATTTTTAGAATTATATTTTCCACTTTAATATTCCAATTAATCAAATTATTAAAATGGCACCTATGAATAACACTACTTAATTGTTTTTTTGGTTGAAAAAACACTACTTATTGTTTAACACAAAATAAACAAAAACAAATTCCTAACGTTTACCGTTATTTTTTTTTAAAATTTGTTTTAAATTAATTTAGACCAGTAAAATATTTATTTTATAAGATCGGTTTTAGTGTTATTTGGATAGAGGGTAATATTGTCAATCAAATAAGTACATAGAAACCGTTAAAAGATGTTGGTTTAAATTTGGTTGGTACCAAAATTCCGAAATTTAAATGCCATATAAATAAATATATATTAAATCCAATTTAATATAAAATTCAAATTTTAAAATCCAATTTTCTTTTGATTCTGTCACTGTGAATTGTGAAATGTTAAAAAGAAAAAGAAAAAAGAAAAAAGAAAAAAGAAAAAAAAAAAGCTGCTTCTTCCTCACACGCCTTAGATTTTCTTTCATTTTCCCTCCTCACTTTCTCGGACTCCAAACACCCATTGTCAGAAACTCACTCTTCAGCTTCATTGCTCATCACAACCATTTGAAGATTTCTAGGGTTTAACTCTCCAAGTTTGGTTTTACACGGTCTTGGAACTTTCCTCGTTAAAGCTCAGAACTTCGATAAGTAATAAACTGTTTTGCTGAGTTTTGAGGAGATATTCAGTGCTTTCTTCCGTCGATCGGAGATTTGGGCAGGAATTCTGAACCAGTTTTGGCTTTTTCTTTTGAGGTTAGTGGATCGGCATCAGTTCATTGGAATTCGTGTTCGTGAAAAATTTCAAGTCTTTGTTTCGAGTTTTAGCGAAAATAAAAGGAAAGAAGAAAACTGGGAATCTGGAAAATATTTTTCGTTGATTTAAAATTTGTATAGTTTGTTCTTTTTGGGATAAGTTGTTGAGTTCAATTGAGGATTTTGTTTCAAACAGTTTAGTTCTAAGGCAGGTTGTTTGCCTTTTCTGTTTTATTTTTTCTCACCAACCAAACGATGGTTCGAATGTAAGATCTAGAGCTGTAAAAGAACATTAGCAAGTTACTTGGATTTAGAGGCTGTGTTGTAGATTCAAAGACCTTGTGAACCGTCCCAGCATGTCAAAATAGATTTTCTTACCAAAAAACAAGCATATTCTTTTGTTGATTTTACTTGGTATATGGGTACCGACTTGTCCTGATTATTTCGATAAACTTTGAGGATTTAAGCAAGCATCTTTAGGTGTTAGGCTCTTCAATTGCGACCCATAAGAGTAGAGCACTTGGGTCTAAACCTTGTATCATGGTCCCCGCCATTATTGTCGTCTGATTAGTCCTTCAGTGGGACCTTGCTAAAGTTTTGTAGGCTTTTTTATTTAGCTCAAAAGTAAGCTTTTTGATCCCAATTCTATCCGATTACTTGATATTTATGATTTTCAGAATTATTCAGGGAAAATGTCCCAGAAATCCCGTCCTCCGCCAAATTTCCAATCGATCAAATCATTGCCTGGTGATTTAAGGCTCATGGGTTCCCCGACCTCCGATCAATTTGGGAAGTTTGGGGATGCAAAGTTAGGACACAGTGATATGACCTCATCAAGTATACCTGAAAATAGTGATTCAGGGGACGTGGTTGTTGACAATGGTGTTGGAAGCATGGACCAAGTGAATGAGGATTCACCATATGGTACAAACGTAGTTTCAGTTGAAGAGAGACCCTCAAGTGGTGATGAAGATTCAGACTCTGTAGCTCCGCCTGTGCCATCCGTCTCTGCATCTCGCAGTGAACACAGGTGGGGTGATACCAACTCCTATGCTGCGAAGAAGGTACTTTTCTGGCTTCTTTTTAAATTCCAGATAATAATAGCAGTTCTTGTCTGCATATGTAATTCATTTTCTTCTATGGGGTAGTACTCATGAAATGATGATGTTCATTATGTATTTTACTCACTACTCAAGTACTGTGGTACTGTGGGTGTTTGGGCTAATTTTGCAGATGTTGTAGATATTTGCAACATCAAAGTTGAACAGATTATAACTTACTGTTTATCTTAACAATTTTATTTTATTTTTATTTTTTGATGGAACATTCGTTCATTTTTAATTAGTACATGATATTATTAACCTGTTGATGCCTATGCATTTTGCTTCAATGTTTAGTAACTGTCTGAGTCTTTCTGCTATAGGCTTTTTTCCTCTGCCCTCCCTTCCCATTTCAGTTGTATATTTATTAATAACACATAAGCGCTCTTTGCCTTGTGTTTAGTAGATACCAGATTGATGTTTTACAGATTCTTTTATTGATGTTGTTATACACAATGAGTCTACATTATATGATCTAGACTTGAACTGTATGTATGCTTTTGCACTTCTATCAAATTAAATCGTCTTCCTTTGGCGCCCCCCCCAAAAAAAAAAAATCCCAAACTACAGTTTTATATTTATTGTCTAATCCGTTGCTGATCTTTTTCTTGTATAGTGGTGGTTTGTACTTGCAGATTATGGTTTTCCGCTGTTGTGTACTCTAACTCTTGATTTTTTTTTTGATGGAAAAAAAATTCTTCATCTCTAAGTCTTGATTTTAATCTGTATGAATGTTGTTGCTTTTTGGCTCTTGTCATTGTCTCGTAATTGCAATTGTACTTTAAAATTCTTCTAATTTTTGAGGAAATAGCTGACATGAGCGATCCAAATTTTGTTACAAAGTTATAGCAGTTTAGTGGTAATTTATGAACTGGTTTCAAAAAGTAATTGATGATTCCTGGAGCTCAGTTTATGAACATAGTACGTAGTTTTTATTAATTTCTGTTACCTACTTCTTAAGTTTATTGTTTCAGAAGCTTCAATCTTGGTTTCAACTTCCAAGTGGGAGATGGGAGCTTGCGAAAACATTGTCAATCTCGGGGACTGAATCTGTCATTGCACTGCCTGATGAGAAAGTAAGAGAGCTACATATAATTTGAGTTGAGATTTAATTTTCTTTTCGTGAGATGTATGATTAAATTTTATTTCAATGTCACTTTGTAGGTTTTAAAGGTACAAACTGAAAGTTTGGTCCCAGCAAATCCTGATATCCTTGATGGTGTAGATGATCTCATGCAGCTAAGCTATCTAAATGAACCATCAGTGTTGTACAATCTCCAGTACAGATACAATCAAAATATGATTTATGTATGTTCTCAAATTTGTGGTAATTTTTTTTATTGTCGTTTCCTTGGAAATCTCTCTTCTCTAATGTCTTTAAATTTTGATTGTATTCCTTGCAGACAAAAGCAGGACCAGTGTTGGTTGCTATTAATCCATTTAAGAAAGTTCCTTTATATGGAAATGAATATATAGAAGCATATAAGCGGAAAAAAAATGACAACCCACATGTGTATGCCATTACGGACACAGCAATCCGGGAGATGATAAGAGGTTCCTTTACTCTTTCAATATTTACAAGATTATTCTTTTCGTCACATGAATCTCACCTTAAGAATTGTCATTAGCTGTTAATAGTCCTAATCTGACATACTTTTTTCCAGATGAAGTAAATCAGTCTATCATTATAAGGTTAGTGATCAATTCCCTTCCATTTTGTTATAATGTTGATGTTGCCAGTTTGCTGATTGCTTATTTACATTCTTTAACTCTAATTTTATCTGTTGTTTTACATGTTTTATATGTTTTACACATCTTACTTTGGTCCGGTGATGTTTAAGTGGCAGATTTATAAAAATTAATGGGTTCAGTCATGCTTGAATGAGGGTCCGGTGATGTTTAAGTGAGAGATTTATAAGAATTAGTGGGTTCGGTCATACTTGAATGATTTGGATTTTCTAAACATAGAGAAGTTAAAAATATAAATCGTTATAATCTTTTATGTGGAAGAATATGTTGCAATCTAGGTTTATCTTTATAATGAAGTTAGTATAGATCAAGTGTGCCAAGTATGTGCAGCCAAAAGTGTGAATACGAGACATAGCTATACAAGTTGTATTTCATACGGTCTTGAAACCTTTGAAGCTATTAACCTCAAAATGACATTAGGTAACTAGTGAACTTAGAGGTTGTATGGTGTATTTGTTTCCCCATGGAAGAAATCTTAAATTATTGAGAGAAGGAGTTGGTTTATCTTAAGCTTCTTTACCATTTCAGATGTATTGTACTTCTACATCGAACCAGAGGAGACATGTGAATGTGTTTATGTTGGACATAGCGAGAAAGTTTTATTTTATTTAACATAAGCTTCTGTTAACCTAAAAATAAAAATGCCATGGCATTTTAAGGTTTCAAAACTATGGATCACAATTTACTAATGGGTTAGAGTGTGTTGTGATTTTCTTAAAGTTACATTTTTAGTTTGTACAATCTTTACCTTTTGCAGTGGTGAAAGTGGAGCAGGAAAAACTGAGACGGCAAAAATAGCAATGCAATATTTAGCTGCACTTGGAGGGGGAAGTGGGATAGAGTATGAAATATTGAAAACTAACCCGATTCTAGAAGCCTTTGGAAATGCCAAAACATTAAGAAACGACAACTCCAGTCGCTTTGTAAGCTCTTTGTCCTTCACAAAAATGTTCTTTAGGTCAATGCATTTTTCTTATGGTTAGGTTAGGGCCTGTATTCATGGATCATTAAGAAATAGAATAAAATTGTAATTTTATTTGTTACATAAATATGACTATCAGAGTGAAAATGTTGCAGGGAAAGTTGATTGAGATCTACTTTAGTGAAACTGGAAAAATATCTGGCGCAAGAATTCAAACTTGTATGTTGTTTTTTTTTTTCTCAATTGGTTGAAGTTCATTTATTAATTTATGTTATAAATTTTAAAGCTGATTATTGATTATTTCTTTCACATCTTTTATGCAGTTTTGCTTGAAAAGGTAATTATTTCCCCCTTGATGATGTGGTGAGTTTACTTAACTACTTTGGATTATTAATTTGGGTTTCCGTTACAGTCTAGGGTGGTCCAATGCACCGATGGTGAAAGGTCGTACCATATCTTTTATCAGCTTTGTGCTGGGGCTCCTCTTACGCTCAGAGGTAACTATTTATGACCAATTGTATTGATATTTTAACCATGTCTCATGGGTATTGCTGTGTCATACTACAAATTCAACATGATTATGCTCTTATTTGTGCAATTAAATTAATTTTAAACTTTTAAGTAGCCTTCGCAAATGTGATGATGCCACCTTTTTCATTTTTTGTGATAAGTTGTATAACATTAGGCGGCTTTCAAAAGGACTGCCTAAATTATTATGTGTCTGATGGGTAAAACTTTAGCAATATAATTTGTTGTTTTCCTTTTTCCTTTACTCTATTAGGTCTACTGAAAACTTAAGGGTTAATTGACATATATGTTGTTTATATCTCTCTTCCTTTCATCAATTGCTTCTAAGTATCAGTATGATGCTAATTCTGCAACTCATTCACTAGTTTTGTGGATTTTAATTATTTTGAATTGTGTCCTTTATATATATATATATTCTTTCTGTTATTTTACTTTTTCTTTGTTTGATTTTCTGTTTCAGAAAAGCTGAATTTGAAGAGTGCAAGCGAATATAAATATCTGAGTCAAAGCAATTGTTATTCAATTACGGGTGTTAATGATGCTGAACAATTTCAAATTGTCATGGTACCTTTTCTCATTTCAATTTTTTGTACACAAAAAACTCTTACCTTTTTATTGTTATGTAAAAATATATTTACTTCTGCATTTGAACTCGGCATGGTTGCCATTTCAGGAAGCTCTGGATGTTGTTCATATAAGCAAAGAAGATCAACAGAGTGTATTTGCAATGCTTACTGCAGTATTGTGGCTGGGAAACATCTCATTTAATGTGATAGATAATGAGAATCATGTTGAAGTTCTCGCAGATGAAAGTAAGTTCTGGCAGATGAAAATCTTGTTGAATAACAGTCTTTGCAAGTTCTTAAATATGATTTTCTATAATGAGCTGTCATTCGTGGTACTGCTGCTGTTTACGTAGTACTGATATAATAACTACTTTTAAAAGTAGAATATATTGCAACAGTAAGCTTACGTATCTAAGTAATTGTTAAATTAAAGAATTGACGGTAATATTTATATATATACTTTTTTTTTTCGTAAAAAAATTGGGAGAATGTTTACTTGGTGCATTATGTATTGTACGAGAAAGGACCAACTTCTGTATAGTCTTCTTATTTTTTATTTATTTATTTATTTTTTTCCATATAGTCTTTTAATAGCCTTGCATAACTGTGAAAATATCATTTTGGTTTAGAGTTGTACTCTCAACATTCAATAGCAATCTTTTTAAAGTGCTAGTCAAAATGCTTACACAACAATATTATAGTCTTAATTTGATACCTGTTTATGTGTGTGAGAAGCAAATATGTTATTCCGATGGTCATTTGATGCTGGCATAATTAAGTTTCCTCACTTTTTGTCCTAATAACCTGATGTACGTTCTTATGGTAGAAAATATGCCTTCACAAACTTTGTTTTTGTGGTTTTTTTTTTGTTGTTTGTTTTTTTTGAAAAAGAGACAAGAATTCAAAACTGACCTCCTTTCAAGTTTATTGAGAGTCCTTGCTTATGCCGGAGGAAAACCGTGATGACATGAGAAACAGGGGAAACCAGAAAACAAAAACAAAAACTCTTCACACTCAACCTTAAAACCTTGTTTATCTCAAAAAAAAAAAAAACCTTAAAACCTTGTCTCCTAAGTTAGAGATTAGCAAGAAAACATAAGAAACTACTGCAAAATTACTTTGTTTTTGTGGTTGATCTTTGTTCTTTGCTAAAGGAAGTTTCATTTTCAGGTCTTATTACTGTTGCTGATTTGATTGGATGTGATGTTGAGGAGCTTAAGCTAGCTTTGTCAACTCGTAAAATGAAAGTGGGGAATGATAATATCATTCAAAAGCTGAATCTATCACAAGTAAGAATTTGATTATGGGACATTATGTGTTTGTATTTTAGATAATATATAATACAGATTTAGTAGATAGTCATGTAAAATGGGAGTTAAGTGAGTTACTGTCCTTTTACATATTTATTTCTGGAAATTGCATCTCATTATTAATTTATTATTTAAAGATCGTTCTAGAAATTGGTCCATAATGAGCAGGCTGAGTTTCAATTGAAGATCATTTGTTTGTTATTAGTTTCCCTTTTTACAGTTTTGAATACTGTATTTAAGGCAGATTGTCCTTATGATCTTAATGCCTCATAGATGTTTTGGAATTGAATTCCACAATACCAGATTCCTGGAAAATATGTTGAGGCTCTTCCTAACTGCTCAATTTCATGCATGTGATTAGGTCACAATTTGATTATATATACTTTTATTTCACTTATGGGCATGTTCTAACATAGACCACCACCCTCCCTCATTAATATGATGCCATACTATTATTTGATATATTTCTAAATTTTCTGTTTCTTTATCTGTCTCCTTACAATCGTATTTCTGATTTTTACCCAGGCAACTGACACAAGGGATGCTCTGGCAAAGTCCATTTATGCATGTCTTTTTGAATGGTTGGTTGAACAAATTAACAAATCACTTGCAGTAGGAAAACGGCGTACTGGCAGATCCATCAGCATTCTTGATATCTATGGTTTTGAATCATTCGATGTATGTTTCAGCTATGCTCTTACTATCAAACTTGCTTTCTCCATATATATAAATGTAACATAAAGTTTTGTGCCCTGTACTTTGTTCTACAGAGGAATAGTTTTGAACAGTTCTGCATTAATTATGCGAATGAGAGATTGCAGCAACATTTCAATCGTCATTTATTCAAGTTAGAGCAGGAGGTAACTATTTTATATTTGAATAGTAAGAATATTACTTCATCTCACCATTGATTCGGAGATTGTTGGTCCTGCATTGTTTCATTCTTTTCTGATAGTTGTTATATTTCTTTTCTGATAGTTGTTATATAAATCAGTTTCAGTGTGTATAATTTTTTGGCTAGAAGATAATAAATAAGGAATAATACGCTACTTGCTTATAAAAGCCAGATTTTGTTAAAGTATAAGTACTAACATGATGATGATTGATGAGATATCACTTGCTTTTGGAAAGGATGAAATGGAATGAGGCAGTATGAGACCTTGCGTTCAAACTCAGTTCAAACTGCACTATTTTATTTTTATTTATTTGGCTATTCAGAATTTTAATGCTAATAATATGGGTATGATTCTGAAATGACTGTTGCTAGGGGCAACTGCTTTGTGCAATTATCTTGATTGGCATCTAAAACTATGGTGATAAAGCATATATACATATGCAGAACTGTGTTTCTTCTTGAATATTTTGAGTTTTCATTTTGGGATTCCATTCCACCCTCTACTATTTTTAAAATTCCTTATTTATGTTGTTTTGCTTCCCTTGAGAAATATTAATGTCAATCTCATCTTATTATGTTTATTTACAGGAATACATCCAGGATGGGATTGACTGGACTAAAGTTGAGTTTGAAGACAACCAAGACTGTCTTGGTCTTTTTGAAAAGGTCAGTATTGAAGCTTGTTGAATATTTTCCATGAGTTAAAAATGTATGTAATCATTATAGAGTATCATTTTCTTGATGTTCTTTTAAATCCAGAAACCATTAGGACTACTCTCCCTCTTAGACGAAGAGTCCACCTTTCCTAATGGCACAGACTTGACATTTGCTAACAAGCTTAAGCAGCATCTGAAATCAAACTCTTGTTTTAGAGGAGAACGAGACAAAGCATTTGCTGTCCGTCATTATGCAGGGGAGGTATGTTTACCTTTTCACAAATGGTCATTATTCTATTCTCTTCCATTATTCAGGAAACTACTGAAATTCTTGAATGCTGTTCATTCTCTATTATGTTTGACCTTTTTGTAGTAGTCTTCCTCTCTCTCTCTCTCTCTCTCTCTCTCTCTCTCTCTCTCTCTCTCTCTCTCTCTCTCTCTCTCTCTCTCTCAACCACACACACACACACACACCATTTGTGTCACTTTATACTTTAGTTTCAATCAAATAATATTTAGAGGCACCAACGAAGGGTAGTTTGGTATGGAGGTATGAGGTAATATTGTCATGAGTATGGGATTGTCATACTATTCAAATGTTTTTTTTTTTTCTAGGTTTTACTTTTATGCTTTAAATGTATACACATCACTAGTATACATTTGTGATTTAAATATATACACATCACTACATTTCTCATTTTTTTGAGGGAATGAGAAAGAGAGAGTGGAGTAGGAATTGTTTGAGGGCCATTTAGGTCCAAAATGGATATTCAAGCATAGTCTGTTTTGCAATTTTGGAAATTAGAGGCATAAAATTTTAATTCATATGCTCTTTAAGCACAAACATCAACTTTCCCTCTTTGTATTAATTTCTCTTATTACCTGGAGTCGTTAGAGGTTTCCTAGTTAAGCTATATTTGAAATTAAATTAATCTGTTTTTGAAACCCAATTGAGTTATGCTATGCAAATTTGAGTTTTTGGTGCTTGCTTATAACTTTTCTGGTGACGTTTCTTAATTGGCAATTATTATGATTTTATTCTTTGATTACTAGACAGTCCTTCCACCCTTGTAGATGTTCCTAGTCTTACAATTGTTTTTTGGTGCCTGCCTGCTTAATAATATCACTTGTTTGTTTCTTAACTCAGGTCTCCTATGACACAAGTGGGTTTCTGGAGAAGAACAGGGACTTGCTACATATGGATTCCATTCAACTTCTATCTTCATGCTCATGCCACCTTCCTCAGAAATTTGCTTCGAATATGCTTGCTCAATCTGAGAAACCTGTTGTTGGTCCTTTGTACAAATCAGGTGGTGCGGATTCCCAAAAATTAAGTGTTGCGACAAAATTCAAGGTATATTACATATTTGACACTATGCTAAGTACTTAGTTTCATATTATTTTGATCCACAATTTGTGTTTTGAATGATGAGCATTTACAATTTTTTATTTCAAAATTTCAGTTCTACAGATTTTGTTTTTGCTTGCTTTCTGCATTTTATTTTTGCAACTGTAGTAATTATGTGTCAAACAAATAGGACAGTTTCTCTTGGTCCAAGTATTAAAAAGGAAGCATTGGATTTGGTTAGTTAACCAAGAGAAAATGGAATGGGAAAATATGTAGTGCATGACATGCATAAAAAAAGAAACTGACAAACTGTCAAATAATGTTCTGCTACAAAAACTGAAAATATTAAAGAAGTTAAAAACCTTGCCTAATATTTACGGTCTATCATTAACTATGTTCTGTTTTGGTATTTAGAGTCAATTATTCCAGTTGATGCAACGTCTAGAAAGTACCACGCCACATTTCATTCGCTGTATTAAGCCAAACAATCTTCAGTCTCCTGGATTATACGAGCAAGAACTTGTGCTGCAGCAGCTTAGATGTTGTGGAGTTTTAGAAGTGGTTCGAATATCAAGATCTGGTTTTCCTACAAGAATGTCACACCAGAAATTTTCAAGAAGGTAACAATACAGAATACTTTCACATGTTAAGGTTATTTTGTGTCTCATGTATGCAGTTTATCTAACCTATTCCTCTTTTTCTTTGTATTGTGATGTATGTATTGAATCATGTTAGATATGGTTTTCTTCTGTCGGAGAATGTTGCATCACAGGATCCACTTAGTGTTTCTGTTGCAATTCTTCATCAGTTCGACATTCTGCCTGAGATGTTTCAAGTTGGCTACACAAAATTGTTTTTCCGAACTGGACAGGTACGAATGTTGGTGAGGAATATAAAGTTTTTAATGTATGAATCTTGTTAAACCCACTTAGTTAATGTAGGATCCTTATATTTGAGCTGTGAAATTGGAAATTGTAATTTAACTTTATATTGCATCAATTTTAGCTCATGTGTTTTCTACATTTAAAATGGGAGGGAAAGAATGTATTCAGATACTTAGAGGTCAAAGTTGGTCTCTTGACTTTGTATATTTCTCATTATTAACACAAAGAAGTATCTTTGGAAAAAAATGGGAGGGAAAGAGAGGATCTTATCGAAGCCGTAATTATGCTGTGTCAATCAACCTTTTTATGTGTGTAATGTACAGTTAAGAGATTAAACTATTAAGAAGAGAAATTCTCAGCAGAAAGCATTTTTTATGTGACAGTTTAAATATAATTTACAAATGTTGATAAATATTTTGCTAATTATTGAATGCCGTGAACTTCTATTTTTTGCACATTCTTATGTTCTGAGTAAATATTTCATATTCTTAAAATGCGTAAATTTTAGTGACTTTAAATGGTGCGCATATTCAATGCAGATTGGGGTGCTAGAGGACACAAGAAACCGTACCCTACATGGTGTTCTGCGTGTTCAAAGCTGTTTTAGAGGGCACCAAGCTCGCCGTTATCTGAAGGAGCTTAGGAGTGGAATAGACACACTTCAATCATGTATGTATTTATGATTGTTTTTTCTTTTTTTAGCAGATAGTATTTGCAACGAAGATGAGTTAATGACACATATATATTTCACATTGGTTACAGTTGTACGTGGAGAGAAAGCTAGAAGAGAGTATGAAGTCTTAATACAGAAGCATAGGGCCGCTGTTATCATACAAAGGAAGATTAAAACCAGACTTGCTGAGAAGACTATGAAGAGAGTTTATGGGGCCTCAATTGTGATACAATCAGGTATATTGATTATAGCTCCTGAAACTGTATGGTATCTGATGAATGCTAACTCTTAGCTTTCTGCTTTAATTATTTATTTGTTTTATTCCTTACAATCAATTTAAATAAGTATTAGAAAATTGGTTCAATGAAATACCTCTTGGGGAGAACTATTTATTGGTTTTAATTTTGCATTATTATGTTTTATTTCCATTTCAATCTATTTGCAGCCTGAATTTAGGATATCAATTGTCTTGTTACTGAAACGCATCAGTGTAAATATAACATGTTCAGATACAAGAGCTAATGCCCAATGATAATGATGTTTGAATTACACTAGAA
Source organism: Cannabis sativa (assembly GCF_029168945.1). NCBI lineage: Eukaryota > Viridiplantae > Streptophyta > Magnoliopsida > Rosales > Cannabaceae > Cannabis > Cannabis sativa. The sequence goes on along the minus strand of NC_083609.1, from coordinate 23,151,211 downwards.
TCACTGTTAAGATCAGTGCATGCAAATCTTGGATATTCCTTACGGTCATGGCTAGCAGACTCTACACTGTAAACTAAAGCTTATTATTCTTGACGATTTCCTTTTGCAGCTATTCGTGGCTGGTTGGTTAGAAGATACTCTGGTGATATTGGATTGTTGAAACTGACTAGTACAAAGGTATACCTTTATTTTATATTGCTAATATGAATTTGATTATGGCTTTGTTGGTTTCCATTTGAAGTATGCTACTTTTCATGTCCATTCCATTGAATGAAACAGTTCCATATGTTACTCAAACAGTTATTGTGTTTCTCATTTTCTTGTTTTTATGAGTCTAAAAAATAAACAAAATGGAAAGATAAATATGGAATTCATTACTTTTATAGAATGGTGGTGAAATTTTACCAAAGTTATTGTAATGAACATTCGTTATTTAATCAAAGGCATCTCTCTTACTGTTCTATTCCCTTTTGCACAATTCTATATTTATGTGTGTGTATTACAATGGATTGTTGAGTCAATTTGGTTTGTTAATGTTATATGGCTAACTTGTTCTTCCAGGCAAATGAGTCAGATGAAGTGCTTGTAAAAGCATCTGTACTAGCTGAATTACAACGTCGTGTTCTTAAGGCTGAGGCTGCTTTGCGGGAAAAGGAAGAGGAGAACGACATACTTCACCAGCGTCTCCAACAGTATGAGAGTCGGTGGTCAGAGTATGAGTTGAAAATGAAATCCATGGAAGAAGTATGGCAGAAACAAATGAGATCCCTACAATCAAGTCTCTCCATTGCTAAGAAGAGTTTAGCAATTGATGATTCAGCAAGAAGCTCAGATGCCTCAGTCAACGCTAGTGATGATCGAGAGTGCAGCTGGGACACTGGCAGTAATCATAAGGGCCAAGAGAGCAATGGGCTGAGACCAATGAGTGCAGGTTTAAGTGTTATAAGTCGCTTGGCTGAAGAATTCGAGCAAAGGAGCCAAGTCTTTGGAGACGATGCCAAGTTCTTGGTGGAGGTTAAATCTGGTCAGGTTGATGCAAGTCTAAATCCGGATAAAGAACTCAGAAGGTTGAAGCAAATGTTTGAAGCTTGGAAGAAAGATTATGGGTCAAGACTGAGAGAAACAAAGGTCATTCTGCACAAGCTTGGAAACGATGAAGGTGCTATTGACCGGGTGAAAAAGAAGTGGTGGACAAGGAGGAACAGCACTAGGATGAGTTGAAACAGAATAATGTAATTCGAATACAGTGGTTGCTAATTATATAGTAGTCCTTTGGCAGTTTCTACATCTGGAAAATGAGGTCTCTTTCATAAAGAAAGGTGAGGGCCAAAGAGATTAAAATGAAGGTATACTGCAAGGATCACCAGATTTATTATCTGTAATTGGGTTAGTTCTCATATTGTTTTTGCTAGCCCCTTCTGTTTATGGCCACGGTTTGTTGTGACGAGTTTTGTTATTGCTACAAACAAATATGGTGCACTACAGAGGGTACCCTATTCTAATATGTATATCATTTTTAATTTATAGTGCGAGATCTAAATCATCGATGAGTAATTTGTTCGCTGTAATAATATCACAGCGCAGTGGAAGTTTAATGCCATCGAATGCTTCAAATCATTTGCCATGGTTGATGAAAAAGTCTGTTTTTCATTTCTGATTTGCATAGGGGCCATAAGGGTAGATCGATGCTATTAAGGTGTGTTTTTATTGTTATTAAGGTGTCATACTATGGGATTTTGGAATTACATATATATTTTAATTCTTTTTGATTTAAGCGTTTATATATTATACAATGCATAACTTGGGACTCGAACCCAGAACCTCCAACACACACCTTTATTTCTAATGAATACTTCTCGCTCTATTAAGATTATTGACAAAAATAAAATTTGATGTCTAGGAAATAGAAACAGGAGAGGAAGACAAGATATTGAGATTTTCATGTTAGTTGCGGAAAGAAAATGAATTTAAGGGTGTACAATTAATGGGGTTTATATTTTTTTTAGGAATTTTTTCATGTATATATTAAAATGGTAAAAATATTACAAAAATATATTGTACAGACCTTATAAACATTTATACAGTCTAACAATAAAAATTTACAAAAATATCTCTTGCTCTAATCATTCAGCCTTACTAACCACCTTCTTCAACAACAATAATTTTCATTAACCAGACCAGCATGCCAATCGAAAAGAAACCGAGTTAGATGGAGAATCACCATAAATCCTGGCGATTTCACCTGAGATGAAGACCGGAAGAAATCCAAACACATACAATTTCAGATTTATGCAAAATCGGACAGAAAAATTGGTTTGAAACTAAAATTTAACCATGAATTACGATTAAAATCGCAGAAAACTAATTCTCATAATATCAATTTTTAAATTCATAAAATGTAGATCTGTGAAATAGATCTGGAGTTCTTGATCAATCCAAATCAGGTATAAAACCGAAGAAAAATGTATCAATACACTAGCTAATGTTTCTTTTATTGTATTAATGTTATTTTCCGGATTTTTAATATGGTGGATTTATTCATATCAAATCACAAATAACAAAAAAAAAAAAATTGAATTCATCTAGAGCCACGTGCATAGAAACATTGTTCTAGTTTTTAAGTTTCTACGTAGTTGCATTGTAATTGCATTAACATTTTACTAACGCTCTAAAACTAGACATATAAATAATTACAAACTATCAACGATACAATGGTTTTTATGGTATTTGCAGGTGTTTCATATCCACAATCCAACAAAAAGCTCTTTAAAAAAAGATCATAACATGGTTAGTTTTATTAATATATTCCTTTGGTTGTTATAAAGTTAGTTTACAAAATTCTAATAGTTGTTTCTCCACATAATATTATTAAGGTACAATTGATTGTTGATCAGTGATAAAAAAAATACTTACAAATTTTTTCATGACGATGCCCATTCAAATTTTCTATTTCTAGTTACATTTAAGTTGTATATTACTTGAATAATAGTTGTGCTACTACAATATTATTATTAAAAAAAAAGGGCTCGAAATTGACAATTCACAATTCGTATAGAGAAAACTTGATTGTGGTAAGTAATAAGAAAAGTTGGCAAAACTATAAAGAAACTAGAAAGAAACTTTCGGACTCTCATCAGCTTGGTTTGGTTCTTCCCTTTGTTAACTTGAGCGAGGGAAATGTTTCAGCAACATTAAACTTCGATTTCTTCTTAAAAAGGTGACAATCACTTTTTTTGATAGGCGGAGCAGAGTCTGAATCATCATCTTCAACAACAGACCGTTTGCCTTTAGATTTGTTGGCAAGAGATTTAACACCCATTTTTGAAAGTTTTTTCAACAATGGTGATGGAGAAAATGAAGACCAAGTAATGGCCATTTATAAAATAGAAAAAAGAAGAAAAAAAATTAGAAAAAACGTAGTCAGAGGAAGGCAGTTGAGGAAGATAGATGAAATTAGTTTTTTTTTTTGGATCAAAAATAGTTTTGATCATGGGAGAAATTTTCAAACAAGAAAACTACAAAGAAAAATGAAATGAAGCTAAAAAAAAAAGAAAAAAGAAAGAAAAAAGATGATAGAAAATGAGGAAAAATAGATAGTGTATGAAAGTGGTATAATGATATCATGCATATGTAAGAGGTATTGGTGTAAATAAAATAAAAACAAAAGTAAAAATATAGGAGTAGCCTTGTAAGACTATAAGGATAATATTTTTGGATTTTTGTATTATTCATATAAATTTCTTTTTTTTTTTATTATTTATAAATTTTAAAATGTGGAAACTTAATTCAAAGTTTACATAACGGATATGAATACAAGTCACCTAACTAATATAGGTTCAAAGCAAAAAGTGAATTCAATCTTAAAAAAAAATTGAGCAAAAAATAAAGGAAATTACATGAAAAATACAAAAGTCCAAAAATATTACTCCTATACCCTTACATGCTACTCTTACATTTTTATCTTTGATATTATTTTATTTACACTAATACCTCTTACACATGCATGATGTCGTTGTACAACATTCACACGCTATCTATTTTCCATCATTTTTTATTATCTTTTTTCTTTTTTCTTTTCTTTTTTTTTTTCCAGTTTCATTTCATCTTTCATTGTAGCTTTCTGTTTCAAAACTTCTCCCATGATCAAAACCATTTTTTATCCAAAAAAAATTGATTTCGTCCATCTTCCTCAACTGCCTTCCTTCATCATCTGATTTTTTTTTCCCAATTTTTTCTTCTTTTTTATGTTTTATAAATGGCAATTACTTGGTCTTCATCTTTCTCATCACCATTGCTGAAAAAACTTTTAAAAATAGGTGTTAAATCTCTTGCCAACAAAAGTAATCATCGCCCTGTTAAGAAGAAATCGAAGGTTAATGTTGCTGAAAATATTTTCCTCCCTGAAGTTTAGAAAGGGAAGAACCAAGCTGATGAGAGTCTAAAGATTTCTTTGTAGTTTCTTTATCGTTTTGCCCTAAATTTTCTTATTACTAGTTTCTTTAGGAGGCAAAAATCATATTTATTCTATTTTAAATATCTCTAAGGATCATAAGTTTTTTTTATACAAAAATACTAATTATTTGTTATTTTTTAAATGACTGATTAATTGTACCACTGTGTGTGTGGTGTAGTTGGCTGGAATGCTTTGCATAAGGTTCCTCATTTGGTTGTTCTTCGGAGTTCGAGTCCCCTTGATAATACTTATCGCGGGCCTTAAAAATTGCGCGACTTTAGTAATAAGAAAATTCTAAAGATTCAACAGAATAGTCAATGCAATAAGAAAAGTTTTGAAACTTCACATTAATGTGTCAAATATGATGTTGATAATGCTTTATGTTTCTGGTAATATTTTGGATATGTCATACAACCATACAACAACTGTTGTGCAACTAATGAGTTTGTAATATCCCAGAAAATAAATAATATTTAAATAGATATATTTTATTAAATATGTAATTACTTGGGAAACGAAGTAGGATTATGATCTTACTTAGGTAAATTCTGGAGAAATTATTTAATGAAATACGTTATTTTCGGGCACGGCAATTGTGAGAATTTAGCGATGTGGTTAGTAATATCACGACATTAATGAAAGAATTTGTAACACCCTAACTAGCATAGGCGTATTACGTGATTTTTAAACGTACTATGCAGCTCGTTGCTAATCAACGAGGTTTATGGAAATCGTGATTAATTAATTTTTTTTACTTTTTAATTAAACTTATAAAATATTTATACAAAAATACTCGGGATTCCGATTACAAAACAATTTACAAAAGTTCACTGACTATACAGAATACTTGTTGCCTAGCGACTAATTACAAAACAAGCACTGTTGTCCCGAGGATCGTACGCTCCAGGCCTAACCGCCCCGACATGTACAATCTTCACCGGCTCGCTCTCACGGTCCTTCAGCTTTAGCCTTGCCTTTACCTACACATAGACATAACATTATGAGTCGACAGACTCAGTAAGAAAAGCATAAACATAATCATACATAAATCCCGGGTTATGATCAGACGCCCATACCCCTGACCATAACCCTAACTGCCGTGTCCCACATGATACTGAGTCCCGAACGTTCATAAGACGGTACTATTGACAAGTAACAGCCTATACTCGGTTCACTGGTCATACTCCAGCTGCTAGTCATACTCTAGCTTAACCGATGTGTTACAGTATCAGCCTATACTCGGTTCACTGGTCATACTCCAGCTGCTAGTCATACTCTAGCCTAACCGATGTGATACGGTCACATAGCACTGTACCACCAACCCTAGTATCAGCCTATACTCGGTATACTGGTCATACTCCAGTTGCTAGTCATACTCTAGCCTAACCGATGTGATATGGTCGGATGGTACGAAGCCAACATACATATCTAATGTAATCTAATAGGCTTCCTAACATGCACGCTAAAAATGTAATATATATGCATACTGTTATACTAATCTTACCTCAATTCCGAATTCAGGTGTGCCGGTCAACCTGAGTGGAACTATCAGCTTGGCGAATTACACGCTCCTAAACCGTAAAAAATCACAACACCGATAAGTGACGCGCTAAATCACAACCGGGACAAAGGTTTTAAAACCAAACTTAACCTACTGTAACTTAATACAAAAATACCCCCAAACTAGCAGAGAACAAACTGTCTGAAAACCCGAAACTAGCACGAAACGACAAGTTGAGAAAAATCAGTTTCACACCCTACTGCAAAATCCGGGTAACCGGTTTTACAAGCAGTGTAAAACCGGTTAGCCGGTTTTACCCAGAAAACCCACAAAAATCAATTCTCCAACCAAAACGTTTCCAAACTCAACCAAACTTTCCAGACCGGCTAATTAGACCCTAATAAACATTTTCCAAGTGATAAAATAAAGTTTCATGCATAAAATCAAAATCCACCATTAAAGCTCCAAGCTTTGAGTTCAAAACTCAAACTTGGTTAAACAACACTAACATGAATTCAAATCAATCCCAACCTACATAAACATGCATAAAATCACCTCTGAAAACTACAACAAACATCACAAAACAGCAGCAACAGATTTTAACAATTTTCTTTGAAAACTATAGTTTTGAGCCAAAATTTCATATCTTAATAAAATCAAGTAATCACCAGCCCTATCATGCTTAAATCAACATTTTATATCATAAATAAACCTCTGAAATCAACATCAAAACACAGCAGCAAGAACAACTCAAAATAAGCATGCAAACCTTTTCTTTTTCATCAAAAATCAAGAAACTAAAAGAAAAGAAGCTAGAACAAGGATTACCTCTACTAGAATTACTATGAACTTGCTGAAAATCACATGAATCAAACAAAAAAATCCAGCCCTAGCAGCTCCCAAGCTTGGCCGAAAAGAGAGAGAGAGAGAGAGAGAGAGAGAGAGAGAGAGAGAGAGAGAGAGAGAGAGAGAGAGAGAGAGAGAGAGAGAGAGAGAGAGAGAGAGAGAGAGAGAGAGAGAGAGAGAGAGAGAGAGAGAAAGAGCTTTGAAATTCGAATTTTTTCTAACTTTGAAATTTTTGAATAATGAGAAAATAAAAATGCTATTTTAACTCTTTACTTCAGCCAAAAGAAATGCCACATACTCATATAATTTCACCATATAAGGTCCACTAAAGGACAAAATAACAATGGGGCAAAATGACCATTTTGCCCCTTCTCACTAAAATAACATAACTAACACTAAAGGGGTATTTTAGGAAATTCTAAATTCCCGGCCAATCCCGACATTCCCAATGTCTAATAAACCGTCTCAATATACTAACATACTAAGTTGTGATTTTACTGAGCCAAACACCGAGTTCCATGTTACCAGGCACCGGAATGGAAAATTATGAAATTTCACTATATGACATAAAAATGCATTCTGAATTCAAAAATAACAGTATAAATAATTATTTAAATATCTATAAATAATTTTCATAATTAACTGCTAATTTCCAAATTAAACTAAGCGGCCTTTACAACTATTCCCCCCTTAAAAGGATTTCGTCCCCGAAATCTAACCTGAATAACTCTGGATATTGAGCTCTCATATCTGACTCTAGCTCCCAGGTGGCTTCCTCCACCTTTCTATTTCTTCAGAGTACTTTGACCAAAGCTATGGTCTTATTCCGAAGGACTTTATCCTTTCTATCCAGGATCTGCACTGGCTGTTCTTCGTAAGACATATCTGGCTGCAGTTCAAGGCTCTCATACCTGAGTATATGAGAGGGATCTGAAACGTATTTTCTCAATATAGAAATATGGAATACGTTGTGAACTGCTGATAAAGTTGGAGGCAAGGCTAACCGGTATGCCACTTGACCTATCTTCTTGAGAATCTCGAAAGGTCCCGTAAATCTAGGGCATAACTTGCCTCTTTTCCCGAAACGTTTGATCCCCTTCATTGGAGATACCCGTAAAAACACATGGTCCCCTACTCGGAACTCAACATCTCTGCGTTTCGGATCTGCGTAACTTTTTTGTCTACTCTGTGAGGCAAGCATTCTAGCTTTTATTTTCTCAATTGCCTCATTGGTCCGCTGCACTGACTCCGGACCTAGGTATTTCCTCTCCCCTGTCTCCTCCCAGTGGATAGGAGATCTACACTTCCTACCGTATAATAGTTCATAGGGAGCCATCCCTATCGTACTCTGATAACTGTTGTTGTAAGAAAATTCTATCAACGGTAGATATTTATTCAAAGAGCTTTCAAAATCTCTATCCGAAACTATAGACTTCGGTACCCCGTGAAGTCTTACAATCTCTCTAATGTACAATTCTGCCAACTGATCCACTGTAAAGGTTGTTCTAACAGGCAGAAAATGAGCAGATTTCGTGAATCGATCCACCACAACCCAGATGGAATCGAGCAAACCCGTGGTTCTAGGTAACCCAACCACGAAATCCATCGTGATATCTTCCCACTTCCATTCCGGTAGGGTTAAAGGCTGCAACAACTCTGCTGGTCTCTGATGTTCAGCCTTAATCTGCTGACAGGTGAGGCATCTCGATACGAATTCTACCAAATTCTTCTTCATACCGCTCCACCAGAAGTACGGTTTAAGATCCTAGTACATCTTAGTGGTGCCGGGATGCAGAGAATAAGGGGTAGAATGAGCCTCCTCAAAGATCTCATTCCTGAGTTCCACACTACTCGGAACACAAACCCTAGCTTTATACAGAAGCATCCCGTTGTTTGACGCTGAGAAATCCTTGGCTTGACCAGCCAAAACCCCATCTCTGATTTTCACTAACTCTGGATCAGTCATCTGAGCAGATTTAATTCTTTCCAACAGATTAGATTGCAGCGTCAAGTTGTGAAGCTGATCTACCACAAACTCAATGCTGGATCTAACCATGTCTTCAGCTAATTGAGGTGAGATTTGAATCATGCTAGCTACCTGCCCGGGACCCTTCCTGCTTAGGGCATCGACCACTACATTGGCCTTCCCAGGGTGATAGAGAATCTCACAGTCGTAATCTTTCACTAACTCCAACCAACGCCTCTGTCTCATATTCAAATCTTTCTGAGTAAAGAAATACTTGAGACTTTTATGGTTGGTATAGATTTCACACCTTTCTCCATAAAGGTAATGCCGCTAGATCTTCAATGCAAAAACCACCGCGGCCAACTCTAGATCATGAGTCGGGTATCTCTGTTCATAATCCTTTAACTGACGGAAGGCATAAGCGATAACCCGATCGGCTTGCATCAGCACACACCCAGACCCTGTCTGGATGCATCGCAATAAACTACAAATTTCTCGTTGTCTGAAGGCAAAGCTAGCACTGGAGCGGTAATCAATCTCTGTTTCAGCTCCTGGAAACTAGCTTCGCACTTATCTGACCAGACAAACCACTGATTCTTCTTTGTAAGTTCGGTTAAGGGTGTTGAAGTTTTAAAAAACCCTTCAACGAACCTACGATAATACCCGGCTAAACCCAAGAAGCTTCTAATTTCTGTCACTGTCTTTGGTCTTGGCCAATCCCTGACGGATTCTATCTTCCCGGGATCCACCTTGATCCCATCTTTGCTAACGATGTGCCCTAAGAAGGACACCTGAGATAGCAAGAATTCACATTTCTTGAATTTGGCGTAAAGATTGTGTTCCCTAAGCCGTTGCAAAACCATCTGAAGATGTAACTCATGCTCCTCTTCTGATTGAGAGTACACAAGGATGTCGTCGATAAACACAATCACACAGATATCGAGGAAATCCTTGAATACTCTATTCATCAAATCCATAAGTGCTGCAGGAGCATTGGTTAGTCCAAACGACATAACCAAGAATTCGTAATGTCCATACCTAGTACGGAAAGCCATCTTCGGAATGTCCTCCTCTCGGATTTTCAACTGATGATAACCCGATCGGAGATCAATCTTGGAAAAGACCGTCTTCCCCTGAAGCTGATCGAACAGATCATCGATCCTAGGTAGTGGATATTTATTCTTCACTGTTAGCTTGTTTAACTCCCGATAATCGATGCACATCCTCATAGTTCCATCTTTCTTCTTGATGAACAAAACCGGAGCTCCCCAAGGTGACACACTAGGCCGAATAAACCCGATGTCAAGCAGCCCCTGAAGCTGAATCTTTAATTCCTTAAGTTCAGCTGGAGCCATTCTATACGGAGCCTTGGAAATCGGTTCCACTCCTGGTGCCAAATCAATAATAAAGTCAATCTACCGCTGAGGTTGTAACCTTGGAAGTTCTTTGGGAAAAACATCTAGAAATTCCCGAACCACCCTGATATCCTCTGGCCTAGGGCTGAACATCGGGCGGGTTTACCGGGTTTCGGGTTGGCGGGTTTCGGGTTCAAAAAATTGAAACCGAACCCGGACCCGAATAAGGCATGGGTTGGCAGGTTGGCAGGTTGGCGGATCACGGGTTGGCGGGTTTCGGTTGGTCGGGTTTAGCGGGTTGGCGGGTTGACCCGGTCAACTCAGCCAACTCTTTAAAAAAAATTAATTTTTTATTCAAATAATTAATTTTTTATTTTTTTATTTATTAAATTAAGCATATATAATATAACAATTTGTTCATAGTATCTACTATTGAAGAAAAAATACATTAATCAATCCAACCAATAAGCAAACAACCTATTTATCAAAGATTCAAATCAAACTTCATATTCATGTTCATGAATCATGATAAAAGTGAAAACTAAAATATTTCAAAATACATCCATATCCAATATCCATAGTCCATAAAAATCTAAAGTCCATATTATATATATATAAAAAGAGTAATAAATGAAATATATATAATATATTTATAAACCGGGTTGGCGGGCGGGTTTGCGGGTTCAACTCGAAACCCGGTATCCCTAAAATCTCAACCCGCCAACCCACCCGAAGGGTACCGGGTTGAACCCAACCCGCCCGAAACTTTTTTAATTTTTTTTTTGCGGGTTCACCAGTTCGGGTTCGGGTCAAACCCGTTCAAAATGTTCAGCCCTACTCTGGCCGAATAGTATCTGGCCGAGTGGTGTCCATCACCACGGCCAGAAACCCTAAACAACCGCCATGCAATAACTCCCTAGCTGACATGGCCGAAATCACCGGGATCCGTGATCCCCGAACCGAACCAACAAACACAAATGGTTCTTCACTTTCCGGTTGGAAGATCACCAACTTCCTCGTGCAATCAATACTGGCTAAGTATTTAGATAGGAAATCCATTCCTAAAATAATATCGAAATCTACTAGGCTCATCTCTATCAAGTCAACGCTTAACTCTCTACCATCTATTCTGATCAGCATAGACCTAATCCACCTTTTGGAGATAACTAACTCTCCGCCAGGTAATAGGGTTCCAAACCCTGATTCATAACTATCACACGGTCTATCCAATTTACTAAAGATTTTAGCTGCCACATAAGAATGTGTGGCCCCAGAATCAAACAGCACTAAGTAATATGAGTCATTAACCGAGAGCTGACCTGTTACAACAGAGGGGCTAGCATCTGCATCAGCCTGCGTGATGGCGAACACCCTAGCTGGAGTGGGTCTCGCTGGAGCCCTCGGTGCCTCTGACCTGAGCTGGGGACAATCCTTATTGTAGTGTCCAGGCTGTTGGAAATTATTTTACCAGGATCTTAGATCTACTCACAAGTATGTTGATTAACACCCTAAATATGAACTTTCTAAAACGATGAAATAAACACATATAAAGTTTAGGAAACCTTACATTGGGTGCAGCGGAATATAATGACTCCTTCCGTTCAGATATCTAGCCCTTGATTCCTTTCTGTAGCAGAGCATTAGCAATATCTGAACCTGGATCTCTTTCTCTGATTCTTTAGTGCTGAAACTCCTTCTTGCTGAAAGTCTTTCTTCACGATCTTCCTCACTATGGTTGGGGTATCACTTGCTGTGTGTGGGGACTACTCATACACTAAGAATTTCGAAATTTAAGAGGGAAGAAAGAGAGAAGGAGTGGTCGGCCAGATAGGGAGAGAGAAGGCTCAGGTTTTTCTGAATCAGAAGTGTCAGAATAAAAAGTGTAATTTTCCTGAAGACTTTACTATCTATTTATAGCATTCCACTAGGGTTAGGTTTGAATTATTTGGCATTAAAATAATGAAAATATCAGTTTAAATTGCCTACAAAAGTGGCCGGCCATGCTTAGTGGATTTGGGCCTCACTTTTTGTAATTTTGCAGTTTTACCTTTTCTGCATCTGATTTTCTCAAAAACGCCAATTTTCTAATTCAACCATTTAATTGCCAATTCTAACTATTTAATAACTATAAATAATTATTAAATAATATTGTCATTTATCATATTTATTAATTGAACCATACAAAGTATCATAATTAACAAATATGCCCCTAAAACTCTTTCTTTACAATTTCACCCTTACTTAATAAAAAATTCACAAATAGACATAGTCTAAATTGAGAATTATAATTGATTAATCAAAACCAATTACATGAGTCTTACAAGCAATATTATCTCAACTAGTGTGGGGACCATGGATCTATATAACCGAGCTTCCAATAAGTAGATCAAGAATTTATTACTAAAATTCACTAACTTATTAATTCTTCATTGAATCCACGCATAGAACTTAGAATTGCACTCTCAGTATATAGAATGCTCTATATGTTCCACCATATAGACACATCATTAGTTATCCATTGTTATAATCCTAATTTGATCAATGATCCTCTATATGAATGATCTACACTGTAAAGGGATTAGATTACCGTAACACCCTACTATGTATTTTATCCTTAAAACACTTGACCCCGTATAAATGATATTTCAGCTTATGTGAAATGAGTACTCCACCATTTATGTTCGTTTGGTCAAGCTTGAAGGAGATCATCCTTTGCTTACTATTCGCCAGATAGAAGCTATAGATTCCATGTTTATGCTAGCGCTCCCACTCAATTGCACTACCGTGTTCCCAAAATGTACGTATCACCCTGACCTAAAAGTAGGCTTAACTAACAAATCAAAGAACACGAATAGCCTTTCAAGATTGAGCCTAATCATAACAGGATTAAGATCATTTGATCTAGGATCAACTAGGCGGTATTGACTTGAATAGATATTACGGTAAGTTTAATAAATCTAAGTCAAAGTTCAATATCGGTCCCTTTCGATGCATACTCCATGCATCCAACCTGAGCTTTACTTTAACCAATGCTCTGGAAAGAACATAGCACTTCTCCAAATGCAAGTAAACTCTGTTGTAGATTATCATATCAGTAAAACCCTATGTCTGATAAATCTAGGAAACTTTATTCACATAGTCATGTTTACTTTCCAATGTGTTGACGGCACAATAAATAGGATCAAGTATGTGAAAAGGGTTTCAGATGAATTTATACATTATGTACATATAATCATGAAATAAATCATGTGAACCATGCAACATTAAATGTTATTTCTGATCTATATTAATAAGTAAATCTGATTATATTGAAATGAGTTTTATTTAGGGCATAAAACCCAACAAACTCCCTCTTGCACTAATATAAAACAAAAAGTGCATTCCAAATAATCTCAACACCTCGATATACAAATCAAGTGTAGTAGTAGTAAACTCCTCGTAATAGGATCTGAGAAGTTGAATTAAACACAACCTTTTCTCCACCATTACTCTTCCTTTAATCACAAAATCATTGATAATGTGAATTTCCTCTCTATATGTCTACTCTCTTGGGATACTGGATTCTATACTTTTGGCAACTACTTTTGGTTAATAGGGAAATAACACTAGTAGTTTAGGCAATTTGGAATGGTGCCAAAAATGTATAGAACTTTCCTTAGACTGAATAAGTACCTTTCCTGCAACTTTAACATTCAGTCCTTTTCTGGTAGACCTAGAGACTTCAGATAGGTTTTTACACTTCTCCAAAATCACTATTCCACCCTAGAGTAATCACCATCTTATCAGAAAGATTTTCTAGCACAAAGGCAAATCTCGAAATCTGATGTGGTGTAGTCTAAGAGTTTTAAATACACCCTTATTGACTAACATATAGTTCCTCTTCTTAATCTTAAGATTTACTTGATTGTCTTCCAATGTTCTTCTCCTGGATTAATCTGATACCTACTCATTACTCCCACTCAACAGCAGGTGTCTGGTCTAAGGCATACAAAAGCATACCTAAGACCTCTTACTGTTGATTTAAGAAATTCTTTCATGGCTTTATCTTTTCTGGAATAGTTGAGACTTTTCCTTAGATAAATAAAATCTATGCCTAAGAAGTTGTGAAGCTTCTATAGATTGCCTTTAGAAAGAAAATGCTTCAGCATCTTACTTAAGTAGGTTGCTTGTATTAGAGTAAGTAATTACCAGGTATACCACAAGCCATAGGTTTAGATAAACTCAAACCTATAATACTAGGAACAGGAAGTTTGTTAAGTCCATAGAATAGACTTATTAACTAAAATTTCCTTTTATGTCCTTGTAATAGAAAACTTTAGGTTATTCCATGTGAATGGATTAAACCATAGTTCTATTGGCTTTTCTTCTTAGTTTCTTATCTTGACAATCCGTTACTTGTTTAAACTTACAATGGATTTTAATCACTAGTGTCTCCCAAGTCATAAGAAAGGGAGTTCCTAGAAACTCTCCCACTACAACAAGGTACCGTGAATTATGGCTAAGAAAACTAAATGGTATTAACCTCTTTGGTTGTGACAAGACAACAGAGGCAGTGGGATCATCATATGTCAAATAAGATGATAGAACACTTTTGGAATCAAGAAAAATATCTCATTTATTTGCTACTTGTTTTCAGACTTAGTCATTATCCTAGAAAAGTAGTATTTGTTTGAACAAACACTTTCTTATCTATTGACAATGGGATGGTCCACCCCTAATCACTTAGAATAGCTAACAAACCATGGTTAACAGTTCTAGATTTTCTTAAGATTTTGATTAGGTCATCCATGAATCTAGTAATGATTTACATTAAGTATACAACCATTACATCATTCTGAAATTGTATTACCATAGAAGGATTTAGGCAACGACTAGTAACTAATCATTAATATGCAACTTGAAATTTCTGGGGAGGTAAGTTTGGATATAATTCAAAAATCAATTTAATGATCTTTGAACTGCATATCTACTAACTATTTCTCCACCCCTATCAGTTCGCAAGATCTTTAACCACTTACCTTAATGGTTTCAACCATTGCTAGAAATTAATGAAATTTTTTAAACATTTCAAATTTCTTTGCATAAGGTATAATCTAGAGTGATCGTTTTAAGAATACAACGAAAAACTCATATCCACCCCTGAATGTACATCCATCTGCGAATGAGATGAATTACTTTCAGTGGATATAGGCATATTAACTCTTTGCAGAGATTGATCTTGTCAAATCCACTATGAACAAGATACAAATGCCATAGATTAAAAAAATGTGGTAGTGTCTTTTGATGACATAGGTTTAGTTACATCAAAGAGTTCTTAGAATACTGCAAGTGGATCACGTCACGTGTATCACCTAACTCATATTCCATACAGTGTTAATCCATTAATAGAAGATGGATATTAAACACTTGAGAAAGTGTAACTGTATTGTATTCTGGAATTAGAAATATAAGAAAATTTCTATTTGGAATCTAAAATTAAAGTCAAAGACTTAAATTTATACCAAATATAATGAGTAATTCTATCTTGGACCACCACTACTAATTTAACTCTAAGTCTGATTTTCCCATACAAGTAGGAGATTTCTAAGATTGAGGATTTATATCAATTGGGAATAGAATTTCGGGATTATAATCATATGCGTCATTTAATTTCTTAAGAGAAAATATAGAATGACATGAAATGATTTATAGACCATTCATCCAATGATATGTTATTGAGCTAATTCGAAATGAATAAGCTAAGAGGAATTAGGATAATTTCGTTTATTAAATAAGAATCCAACGATGCTTCGATTAGCGAAAGTCAAAGTAATCTTATTTATACAATCTTCTTGTTTCATATCGTAAAAATACTAGTCTAAGGTGTCATCAATTGATGAACAACTAGATGTCGCATATACAATATTTATCTTTCGAGATCTAACACTATTATGTATGTCTAATGGTGAAAATCCATTAGGGATTTATCTCATAGAAAAACAAAAATGTTAGACCAACAATGAAGATTTGAAATTAAACTACAACTTAATAACAAAAAATAACATGGTTCAATATAAATTCATACACAATTCAAAAATTATTAAACATATAGTAAGTAGGAATGACAAGTGAAAATACTAAAGCATACAATCCTAAATAATTTTCAAGGTTTCCAACAAACTGATACAGTGTCCCGGTAGGCGAGAGTCAAAGTATCATTCATTTAATAGAGTTGTCAGCTCATCTAAAATGCAAACCATTCTAGCAACCTTTTATTCGATCAAAATAAGAATCCAACGTCGTCCCGGTAGGCGAGAGTCAAGGTTATTCTCATTTTATGAGCTTCCACCATTGTTTCATGTTTTATAAGTTTATCTCTAAGTAGTCACCGTAGGGGAGAGTCTAATAGAGACGAAAACTTACAAAACACTTATCAAAGGAGATCTTACGGTGTTAAATGCGTTCAACGAATAACCATCCATAGGGGGACGAAGTCTAGCGTCTCGAGGTTAGATTGAAAACATTTAACTATTGTAAGACCAACAATGGAGATCGAATATCTTAATAATAAAGCTCATTATTTAAAGAGAGTTGTATTTTCTTTGCTTCTCTTTATTTAATCTATTTATTTTAAATATACATTTATTTAATTAAAATTTCCAATTTAGAATGAAAAATTCTAAATATAAATTTTAATTTAATATTTATAAATTTTACTTAGATGGATATGAAAATAATATGAATTATTTCCATCTTAGTAATAATTTCTAATAAATAATTAGAAAAATATTCAATTTAAGTTGTTACAAAATTAATTTAAATTAATTTACAACTCAAATTTAATTTTCTATAAATATATATTGCATTTCAAAAAATTAAAGTATTCAAGGATACAATTTTCGAAAATGCATGTTAAAATAAAAAATAAATCCTGGAAAAATTATTCTAATTTAATGTTGGCCCGAAATTAATTAATAAAATTAATTTACAACAAAAAATATAATTTTCCTATTTAATTAAATATATAAGAAAAATTTCAAATATTTAAGTATGATAATGAAAATCAACTTAAATATTAATTTTCTATTTAATTAAATACACTAGAAAAATACTTCAAGCAAAAATATCAACTATCTAGATTTTCCTTTGACTAATTAATTAAATTTCTAATAAAATATATTTTACTTCATTTATTTTAATTATTCATTAAATGAAAAAATCATTGATTTAAGTTGGTCCAAAATTAAAATAAATAATTTACAGCTTTAATCTATTTTTCAAATGAAATTCGAAATTCCAGCATTTAAGAGATGCAATTTCGAAATTTGATTAATAAAATAAAGAAAAAAAATATATTTTGAAAATTATTTAAATTTAGTTGAAAAATTGAATTTCAACTAAAAATAATTTTCTATTTAATTAAGTGTCATGAAAAAGAAATATTTAAGTATCATGATGAAAATCAACTTAGATATTTAATTTTCAAATTAATTAAATGTATTAAATTCAAGAAATAAATAATTAAGTATAGAGAATGCTTAATTATTAATCTCTAGTTTAATACTAGGAAAAATATACTTGAAATAAATTATACCAAAATTAATTATTTAAATAATTAATTTCACAATGTATAATATTTTTCTATTTAATATTAGAAATAATAAGTAGTTTAGAAATTACTATCTAGAAAATATCTTATTTGACTAAGTATCTTTTCCACAAAATTTGAAAAAATATCTAATTTAGGTTGTATTAGAAAAAATCTAGAAACTAAATATTTTTCAAATTTAAATTTAATTAAATATCAAAAATTAAGTTGTAACCACTTAATTTGAAAATATTCCATTTTAAGTTAATATTCGAAAAGATATTAACTTAAAAAATATCTAAACTATTCCATTTTAAGTTAATATTCGAAAAGATATTAACTTAAAAAATATCTAAAGAATCTTAATAACCAATGCCTAAAATTCCTCAACTTAATTTTGAAATTTTAAATCCAAAAGATATTCAGATTTAAGTTGGTTAGTTGTAGATAACTAAATATCAACTTAAATAGGAATATTTAATGAAAAATTTAAATTAAGCTCCAGAAAGAATCTAGATGGTTATAATTCTATATTTAATTAAATACAAGAAAATACACATAGTTTAGCTTAGAATAAAATTCTTTAAACTATGATTTTCTTAAATTAATTTAAAAATAAATGAAATTAATTATGTTGCTATTCAATTTTATTAGGTTAAACTAGTTTAATTAACCTAGTACAGTTATTCAAATCAGGCAAATGGGCCTTCACAATTGGGGTGGTTCATGTGAAGGGGTGCTGGGTTCAGTATGTCGTACCCACTACTATGGCTCCCAACTCTCACACAAGGCCCAAAAGAGAGGAATTTAACCTTAAAATGAACAACTGTTATTAATTGAATAGGCCCAAAAACTAAATGGGCCTAAATAAAATCTATCAAGAACTATGACATTTTATTTAGCAACAACAACCTATATGCATCTATAATGAAATTAAACACATAGGCTCACACAAGCACACTTTGGATGGGTCCTATCATGTTGCTAGGTCATACACAGATGAAAGAAGATTGTAAATATACCTGTTACAAATTATTTACTTGACCAAGGGAGCCATCAGATCATTAGATCTGGCAAAAACTAACCATGGCTATTTGCAATGAAGTAATAATAGGTTTTGAAAACTTACAAACAAGCTAAAACACATACTCCTGCAACAAAGTTAGCTGGATAGTTGGATGTAGGATTTATTTAATTTTAAATTAAAAAATTAATTTCGAAATAATTAATTAAATAAAAAAAAAATATTTACGAAAGTTTTTAAAAAAATTTGAAAAAATTTCGAAATTAAATTAATTTAAAAAAAATTTAAATTTAAAATTAAACCTACAATTTTGAAAAATTAGGTTTCAACCAACCTAAATATCATTTCAAAATTTGCTATCTACTTTTAAAATTTAAATGTTATTATATAAATAAAAATTAAATAAAAAATTAAAAAAGATAAATGAATATCTTTTTCAGATTTTAAATGTAACTTAAATAAATAAAATAACAAAATTTAAAAGTTAGCAAAATATCTTACATCTATTTAAAATTACATGATTATAGTTATCTTATTTTAAATTTAAAGAAGGTCAAATTATTTAAAAAAAAATTAATTTAAAAATTTAAAATCTGACCTTAAATTTAAAAATAAGATAAGATATAATCAAATTTAAAAATAAGATAGATTATTAAGCAAAAAAAATAGATACTAACTATTTTTAAATTCAAATTACACTAATATCTTGAATTAAATTTAAAAAATATTAAATTAATTCATTATGATAATTAGAATTGAATTAGGAATAGTAATAGTATAAATACAGAACTACACAAAAAATCGAAAGTTAATTCCATGAAAAAGCATGAAAAAACGAAGAAAAACGAAAAAATTGCAAGCTGTACGGACAGTATGCATACTGTCCATGGGCGCGATGGTGGGTGCTTGGGCGTGCAACCTCGGCGGAATGCAGGATTTGCATGAAATCCGCGCGCGCACGAGGGTGCTGCTGAACCCCCATTTTTTTAAAACTTCAAAAAATCATAACTAATTCAAATTAAATCGAAATTGAGTTTTGTAAAAAAGTAACTTGCTTAATTTTTTCCATACTATCCAATAAAAATAATTCCAGAAACAGACATTCGAATATTTTACACGAAAATTCACAAACATCAATCAATCATCAAATAACACTCAATACAACATGACGCCATCCAAAACATCAAACAATCGTTTTAAAGTTCAAATTTCTTGCAAGCAAATAAATTACCATGGCTCTGAGGCCAGTTGTTGGAAATTATTTTACCAGGATCTTAGATCTACTCACAAGTATATTGATTAACACCCTAAATATGAACTTTCTAAAACGATGAAATAAACACATATAAAGTTTAGGAAACCTTACATTGGGTGCAGCGAAATATAATGACTCCTTCCGTTCAGATATCTAGCCCTTGATTCCTTTCTGTAGAAGAGCATTATCAATTTCTGAACCTGGATCTCTTTCTCTGATTCTTTAGTGCTGAAACTCCTTCTTGCTGAAAGTCTTTCTTCACGATCTTCCTCACTATGGTTGGGGTATCACTTGCTGTGTGTGGGCACTACTCATACACTAAGAATTTCGAAATTTAAGAGGGAAGAAAGAGAGAGGGAGTGGTCGGCCAGATAGGGAGAGAGAAGGCTCAGGTTTTTCTGAATCAAAAGTGTCAGAATAAAAAGTGTAATTTTCCTGAAGCCTTCACTATCTATTTATAGCATTCCATTAGGGTTAGGTTTGAATTATTTGGCATTAAAATAATGAAAATATCAGTTTAAATTACCCACAAAAGTGGCCGGCCATGCTTAGTGGATTTGGGCCTCACTTTTTGTAATTTTGCAGTTTTACCTTTTCTGCATCTGATTTTCTCAAAAACGCCAATTTTCTAATTCAACCATTTTAATGTCAATTCTAACTATTTAATAACTATAAATAATTATTAAATAATATTATCATTTATCATATTTATTAATTTAACCATACAAAGTATCATAATTAACAAATATGCCCCTAAAACTCTTTCTTTACAATTTCACCCTTACTTAGTGAAAAAATTCACAAATAGACATAGTCTAAATTGAGAATTATAATTGATTAATCAAAACCAATTACATGAGTCTTACAAGCAATATTATCTCAACTAGTGCGGGGACCATGGATCTATATAACCGAGCTTTCAATAAGTAGATCAAGAATTTATTACTAAAATTCACTAACTTATTAATGCTTCGTTGAATCCACGCATAGAACTTAGAATTGCACTCTCAGTATATAGAATGCTCTATATGTTCCACCATATAGACACACCATTAGTTATCCATTGTTATAATCCTAATTTGATCAATGATCCTCTATATGAATGATCTACACTGTAAAGGGATTAGATTACCGTAACACCCTACTATGTATTTTATCCTTAAAACACTTGACCCCGTATAAATGATATTTCAGCTTATGTGAAATGAGTACTCCACCATTTATGTTCGTTTGGTCAAGCTCGAAGGAGATCATCCTTTGCTTACTATTCGCCAGATAGAAGCTATAGATTCCATGTTTATGCTAGCGCTCCCACTCAATTGCACTACCGTGTTCCCAAAACGTACGTATCACTCTGACCTAAAAGTAGACTTAACTAACAAATCAAAGAACACGAATAGCCTTTCAAGATTGAGCCTAATCATAACAGGATTAAGATCATTTGATCTAGGATCAACTAGGCGATATTGACTTGAATAGATATTACGGTAAGTTTAATAAATCTAAGTCAAAGTTCAATATCGGTCCCTTCCGATGCATACTCCATGCATCCAACCTGAGCTTTACTTTAACCAATACTCTGGAAAGAACATAGCACTTCTCCAAATGCAAGTAAACTCTGTTGTAGATTATCATATCAGTAAAACCGTATTTCTGATAAATCTAGGAAACTTTCTTCACATAGTCATGTTTACTTTCCAATGTGTTGACGGCACAATAAACAGGATCAAGTATGTGAAAAGGGTTTCAGATGAATTTATACATTATGTACATATAATCATGAAATAAATCATGTGAACCATGCAACATTAAATGTTATTTCTGATCTATATTAATAAGTAAATCTGATTATATTGAAATGAGTTTTATTTAGGGCATAAAACCCAACACGGGCATGCCACACTGAAAGCATCCCTTACCTCTGCAGTCACCCAGATGGTGCCTTTTACAACTGGGGCACTCTGGGTACGAAAACCGGGTCTCAGCACCACCCTGACGGCTGCCTCTACTCTGGTTACCCCGGAACCTCTTGTTCTGCCCCGAGCCACCGGATGCAGGGGATGTTCTCCTCTTCTGGTCCATGGCCGAACCACTACCTCCCCTGCTAAATCCTGATGCATGAGGGGTAGGAGCCCCGCCACTCCCTGGAGTACTAGCCGACTCCAACATACATCCAACTGCGCCCTCAGCTCGCAGTGCCTTCTCCACCATCTCAGCATAGGTGGTCTTGTCGTCGGTGGTGATCATAAGGTCATGTTTGATCTTCACATTTAATCCGTCCAGATACTTCTCCGTCTTGCTGAAATTTGTTGGCACTATTCCCGAGGCCAACCTCGCCAACCGATCGAACTGGGTGGTATACTCTGTCACGCTCATGTTTTCCCGCTGGGTCAGGTGGGTGAACTCTTTCCTCTTGGCACTTCTAACTGCCTCGTTATAATACTTCGCGTTGAAGAGTTCCTGGAACCTTTCTCAGGTCATGGTGGTGACATCATGAATCTGAGACACCATGTCCCACCAGACTAGAGCATCTTCTTGGAACTGGAAGGTGGCACACACCACTCTGTCTTTTCTGGTGACACCCATAAAGTTCAGAATGTTGGTTATCACCGTTAGCCACTGCTCGGCTTTCATGACATCTGGACCTCCCAGAAAAACCGGAGGTGCTTGCTTCCGGAACCTTTCATATAGGGGTTCCATTCTGTTTGCGGCTACCACTATCTCGGCCTGAGCAGCAGGGGCGGGTGCCACAGGAACTTCTGGCACAGGCACTGCAGGAGCCCCCTGCTACCTCAATCTCTGTATCTCTTGATCTTGCTCCTTTATCCTGGCTTGCATTTCAGCAAACCTAGTCTCCCAATTCCGGGCTTCCTGATCGACTTGGGCAGCCTGTGGCGGGTTATCGTCACCCCGACCACGGGCCCTGCCCCTGGGACCTCTACCACGGCCCCTAGCATGCGGGGGAAACTGGGCTCCCTGACCTTGATTTGACCCTACTGAGTTGCCCTGGCTCCTGGTATTCCGCCTGGCGTCCATCTAGTCTGAACAGCCTGCGAAACCAAGAGTTGGCACATCAAGTCATGATCAAAGACAGCTTACTAGTACCGCTTAATTTGAAAATTAAAAACAAAACATGCGCCTATTCTAATATCAGGCTACTAACATGCTTCCTATCAGGCTTTTCTTATTTCATAATAATTAAATAAGCTACTAAAGCAATAGAAGCTTACTGAACCGTAGAACGAGCTAACTGCTGATGATGATTGTACATGTCGTGACGATCTTCGAAAGATAACCTGGCGGCTCTGATACCAAATTGTAACACCCTAACAAGCATAGGCGTATTACGTGATTTTTAAACGTACTATGCAGCTCGTTGCTAATCAACGAGGTTTATGGAAATCGTGATTAATTAATTTTTTTTGCTTTTTAATTAAAATTATAAAATATTTATACAAAAATACTCGGGATCCCGATTACAAAATATTTTACAAAAGTTCACTGACTATACAAAATACTTATCGCCTAGCGACTAATTACAAAACAAGCACTGTTGTCCCGAGGATCGTACGCTCCAGGGCTAACCGCCCCGACATGTACAATCTTCACCGGCTCACTCTCACGGTCCTTCAGCTTTAGCCTTGCCTTTACCTACACATAGACATAACATTGTGAGTCGACAGACTCAGTAAGAAAAGCATAAACATAATCATACATAAATCCCGGGTTATGATCAGACGCCCATACCCCTGACCATAACCCTAACTGCCGTGTCCCACATGATACTGAGTCCCGAACGTTCATAAGACGGTACTATTGACAAGTAACAGCCTATACTCGGTTCACTAGTCATACTCCAGCTGCTAGTCATACTCTAGCTTAACCGATGTGTTATAGTATCAGCCTATACTCGGTTCACTGGTCATACTTTAGCTGCTAGTCATACTCTAGCCTAACCGATGTGATACAGTCACATAGCACTGTACCACCAACCCTAGTATCAGCCTATACTCGGTATACTGGTCATACTCCAGTTGCTAGTCATACTCTAGCCTAACCGATGTGATATGGTCGGATGGTACGAAGCCAATATACATATCTAATGTAATCTAACAGGCTTCCTAACATGCACGCTAAACATGTAATATATATGCATACTGTTATACTAATCTTACCTCAATTCCGAATTCAGGTGTGCCGGTCAACCTGAGTGGAACTATCAGCTTGGCGAATTACACGCTCCTAAATCATAAAAATCACAACACCGATAAGTGACGCGCTAAATCACAACCGGGACAAAGGTTTTAAAACCAAACTTAACCTATTGTAACTTAATACAAAAATACCCCCAAACTAGCAGAGAACAAACTGTCTGAAAACCCGAAACTAGCACGAAACGACAAGTTGAGAAAAATTGGTTTCACACCCTACTGCAAAATCCGGGTAACCGGTTTTACAAGCAGTGTAAAACCGGTTAGCCAGTTTTACCCAAAAAACCCTACAAAAATCAATTCTCCAACCAAAACGTTTCCAAACTCAACCAAACTTTCCAGACCGGCTAATTAGACCCTAATAAACATTTTCCAAGTGATAAAACAAAGCTTCATGCATAAAATCAAAATCCACCATTAAAGCTCCAAGCTTTGAGTTCAAAACTCAAACTTGGTTAAACAACACTAACATGCATTCAAATCAATCCCAACCTACATAAACATGCATAAAATCACCTCTGAAAACTACAGCAAACATCACAAAACAGCAGCAACAGATTTTAACAATTTTCTTTGAAAACCATAGTTTTGAGCCAAAATTTCATTTCTTAATAAAATCAAGTAATCACCAGCCCTATCATGCTTGAATCAATATTTTATATCATAAATAAACCTCTGAAATCAACATCAAAACACAGCAGGAAGAACAACTCAAAATAAGCATGCAAACCGTATCTTTTTCATCAAAAATCAAGAAACTAAAAGAAAAGAAGCTAGAACAAGGATTACCTCTACTAGAATTACTATGAACTTGCTGAAAATCACATGAATCAAACAAAGAAACCCAGCCCTAGCAGCTCCCAAGCTTGGCCGAAAAGAGAGAGAGAGAGAGAGAGAGAGAGAGAGAGAGAGAGAGAGAGAGAGAGAGAGAGAGAGAGAGAGAGAGAGAGAGAGAGCTTTGAAATTCTAATTTTTTCTAACTTTGAAATTTTTGAATAATGAGAAAATAAAAATGCTATTTTAACTCTTTACTTCAGCCAAAAGAAATGCCACATACTCATATAATTTCACCATATAAGGTCCACTAAATGACAAAATAACAATGGGGCAAAATGACCATTTTTCCCCTTCTCACTAAAATAGCATAACTAACACTAAAGGGGTATTTTGGGAAATTCTAAATTCCCGGCCAATCCCGACATTCCCAATGTCTAATAAACCGTCCCAATATACTAACATACTAAGTTGTGATTTTACTGAGCCAAACATCGAGTTCCATGTAACCGGGCACCGGAATGCAAAATTATGAAATTTTACTATATGACATAAAAATGCATTCTGAATTCAAAAATAACAGTATAAATAATTATTTAAATATCTATAAATAATTTTCATAATTAAACATAATTAACTGCTAATTTCAAAATTAAACTAAGCGGCCTTTACAGAATTATTTTGAGAATATATCGGATTAAGTTAGAATTTTATTAGAATGTCGGGTTGGGGAATTAGTGAAATTACCAAAATGCCCCTAGGGCTTCTTTTAAAAAAAAATTAGGGGAAAAAGGGGTAGATTAGTAAATTTAAGGTGTTTTGACTTTTCTTTTTATTTTAGTTGCCTATTATTATTTTTTTTTAAAAAAAAAGAAAGAAAACCCTATTTAAAGAGTTTCCTTCCAAGGCAAGAAAACCATTTCAAAAACAAAATCAAGCTTCTCTTCTTCTTCTCCTTCTGCCGAACCCTAGGAGCAGCTGGGAACCAAGTGAAACTCATCCTTTTTCATCCACTCTTGAGCTAATCTAAGCCCTAGAAGCTAGCTAAGTGAAGGTATGATTTTTCTACTCTTCTCTTGATTGGTTTTCTTGAGTTTAGTTTAGCTTTTGGTGAAGGTTTTCAATGAATTCTGAGCTGGGGTATAAACTGAGTGTAAGGTGGGTTCTTAGGGTTGAAATTGAACTTGTTTGAGTGAAATTTGAGTGAAGTTGGGGGTTGTTTAATTGAATTGGTATTGAAAGTGATGTTTAGTGCAAATTTTCATGTGAGATTGTGATTTTGAGTTAAATAGTGAATTGTGATTAAATGATGTGTTGGATATGTTGTACTTGGTATATTGAACTGTTCTGGAAATGCAATTTAGGTCTGTAATGGTTTTGGTTTGAGCTGGGGATGAAAACCCAGAATTTCTCTGGTCTGACAGCAACCGGTCGACCGGTTGGTTCTAGTGTACCAGAACCGGTCGACCGGTTACAGCAGGGGAAAAATTTCTCGGGTTTTCTCCGAAGCCTGTCTTGACTCGGGGTTGAACCTAGTACCTGCCTTTGAATGTTTTTGAGTTATTTGAGTTATTTTAAAGTTGGTTAAGGCTAAGTTTAATCGGTTTTAAATTAGGGTTTTAATTTGGAAAACATCAAGTTAAGGTGTTCATTTGAGTTTTAATTGTCGTGACATAGGACCGGGATCGCCTAGCTTGTTTTTCACTCAGGTCGGCCCGTATTCTTGACTTTTGAACGAAGGTAAGAAAAGTGGTAAGCACCGTATGTGGTTAAAGATTAATGGTTGAATGGAAGTGGCCTTGATTATTATCAAGATTTTGATTAAATATTTATTAAGCCTAGGTTATGACCTAGGGTTGGAAACGGTTATTACCGTTATGAGTAATTACTCTTGAAACCGCGATTAGGTTTCTTACTTGTCGTTTGCTTTATCGGGCAACGATAGTGACATATTCAGCTCGTAAGTGACGAGTGGTAAAAGGGGTACTTTATTAAGTACCAGGAATGTGTAATGTTTAAAGGAATGCTTATTATATTATATAGTGAGTAAACATGATGGCATGAGATTAAGTTGATAATCATTTTCTTTCAGTTATTGTTATGGTCACTTTTCTTGCTGAGTCTTCGTGACTCACGGGTGCTTTATGGTGCAGGTAAAGGGAAGGCAAAAGTTGAGCAACCATGAGTTTGTGGTCGCAGCAGCAATGTATATACCAGCCACAGTGGCACGGCCCAGTAAACAGGATGCTCTATTTTGATTGTATTTTGGAAATATAAAGTTTATGTTGTAAAATACTTTGAAACCAGTTTGTAAATATTTTGAAAAACAGGGGGACCCCGTAGTCTATATCACTTATCTTTTGTTAAAAAGTTTTAAAAGTTGAATTTTAATTATCAAAATTTAATTACCCACACTTTTCAGTATAATTACATATTATATAAATCAGAGTATTTTATTAAATTGCACACACGTGGCGTCCCTGTTGGACAAGGCGTTACAGAGTTGCTCATTGCAAAGAAGGAGGTGTTGTTGGTTGTTGTTGTGTTGCAGACCATGTTCACACACAATGGATACCTTGTGAAGTAAGGTTCTTTCAATTTTAGTTGTATGAAGAAGAATAGGCTTGGATCGTCATTTATCCTCAACGGTTGGTATCCTTCTTTCACTTGGTATTTCAATTGTAGTTGAGTATTTTCTTGGTTGTATTCCAGCACCTATTTTAGCTTATGTACTAGCTCTTCATATTTACAATCTATTGAAATGTATTGGTCAGTAACTTCGTAATTTACATAATTCGTTCCTTGATCAAATTGTCCATTGAAAAATATGAGAAACAAAATTCTGTCTTTTTCCTAACAATTTGAAAATTTAAGCATTGTAAGTCAACTATGGAATAACTGTCATAAATTTTTAATGCAACAATTATATTTGTTGTGAGGCAAATAATGTTAAACCTTAAAACAACTAATAATGCCCATATGTAATACAATCAAAACTTACCACAATCAAGTTTTCTCTGTACGAGTCGTGTATTGGAAAATTTGAGCCCTAATTTTTTAAAATAATAATATTGTAGTAGCACAACTATTATTCAACTAATATACAACTTAAATGCAACTAGAAATAACAAATATGAATGGACATTGTCATGAAAAAATTTGTAAATATTTTTTTTATCACTGATCAACAATCAATTGTACCTTAATAGTATTATGTGGAGAAACAACTGTTAGAATTCTATAAACCAACTTTATAACAACCAAAGTATGTTATAATTTTTTTTAAAGAGCTTTGTGTTGGATTGTCGATATGAAATACCTAAAAATATCATAAAAACTATTGTATCATTATTAGTTTATAATCATTGATATGTCTAGTTTCAGAGTGTTAGTAAAATGTTAATGCAAACTACAGAAACTTAAAAACTAAAACAATATTTCTATGTACGTGGCTCTAGATGAATTCGATTTTTTTTTGTTATTCGCGATTTGATATGAATAAATCTACCATTGGAAATCTAGAAAATAACTTTAATGCAACAGGAGAAATATTAGCTACTGTATTGATACATTTTTTTTAGTTTATACTTAATTTGGATTGATCAGGAACTCTAAATCTATTTCAGATAAATTTATATTTTATGAATCTGAAAAATTAACATTAGGAGGATTAGTTCTGCGAATTAAACTGAAATTCAGGGTTGAATTTTAGTTTCGAACCAGTTTTTCTGCACTTTTTTCATCAATACAAAATAGCACGTGTTTGGATTGATTCCAGTCTTCTTCTTAGGTGAAGTCGCCAGAATTAATGGTGGTTCTCTATCTGGTTGGGTTTTGTTTCGGTTGGCTTGCTGGTTTGATCGATCGAAGCTTGCATAGGTGAGTTTTTTGCTTCGTGCAGTTGAAGGCTTAGAAGAAGAGGTATTATTGTAATATTTAGTCAGTAGGCTGTATAAATATTTAAAGGGCCAGCCTATTGTATTTTGGTAATATAGTTACCTTTTTGGTATATACTTGAAAAATTCTCAAAAATCAATCATAAAATCCACTGATTTCACAATGTTTTCCTTATAAGTTTAACTACAGCTAATTTGTTAAACTGAATTTGATTTATAATTATTTTGACGTTGGAATTAATGTTGCTTTATATTTTATTTACTATTGCTTATGTTTTTCTTAGTAATAATGTGTAGTTTGATACACATTTATGTCGAATTTTTTTTTTCACCAATCATCATTATTTAATATAAGTTTAACTATGGTTTGTAAAAAAAGAAAATGTTATTATGCAGAAATGTATGGTTGAGGAAGTAGGAATAAGTTAGTAGTTACTTGAGGTTCTATCTCAAAATCTATTGATAATGAGATGAGTATTCCATGCATCTTATGTATGGTATTTAGTTTTCACACATTATCAATGTGGGACTCTCTATCATCTTTCCTCAAGATAGTGGCTATTTTTTGCTCACCAATCTTGCACGACTCAATCACAAGTAACTTTTTAGCTCACAACGGCTCTTTTTGGCTCATTATTCCCGAATCACAAGTGACTCTTTTGACTCTTCCTTGTAGACTAGTTTTTTGATTTATATTGGATACTCGTTAGAGTTTAGTTTGGCTCTGATACCAAATTATAATTTAGAGAGAGAAAGAAGATGAATCTTTATTGAATCAAGATTGAATAAATCGAATACCGGTGAGAGAGGCCTATATATACAAGTTGATATAACAAAATAAGTCTAACCACCTAGCCACTAATTGATGAACTAATTATAACTAACTTAATAGTCCCTCTCAAGATGGAGTGTAGAAACTTTTAACACCCATCTTAGATACGATCTCATGAAAGTGAGTAAGGAATAAAGATCTAATGAGTATGTCAGCTAGGTTGGTTTTGGAGAAGATATGATTCATCTTCAAGCTACCATTGGTGATTTTCTCACGAACAGTGTGAGTTATCTCTACATGTTTTGTTTTTTTTGTGGTAAACAAGATTCTTTGAGATATGAATAACAATACAGTTGTCATAGAACATAATGGATGGAAGAGTGATATTGATGATGAAATCATTGAGAAGTGAAGTGATCCAAGTTAATTCACAGGTAACATTTGCCATTACACGATATTCTATCTTAGTTGATGATCAGGACACTGTCTAGTGCTTCTTTCATTTCCATGAAATGAGAGATTGGCCTAAGAAGGCGCAATAGCCATATATTGACCTTTGAGTGTCCATGCAGGCACCCCAACATGCATCTGCGAAAGGTTGAAGCTAGAGTTTTGTAGCTTAAGAAGCATAAAAGAAGAGACCTTGACCTGGAAAACTCTTTAAGTGCTGTAGGATTCTAGTCGTAGCAAGTAAATGTGGTTATCGTGGGGATTGAAGGTATTGTCTCAATTTGTTAACGGAAAATTTGATGTCTGGCCTAGTGATGGTGAGATATATGAGCTTGCCAATTAAACTTCTGTATCGAGTAAGATTTGGAAGAGGGTCCCTTAACTCGTTGGTTGAGTTTTATGTTTTGTTCCATAGGTGTAAAGACCGATTTAGAAACAAGACAACCATAATCTTGTAGGAGCTGGGTAGTGAATGGTCTTTGTGAGACATATTCCTTTGTTGCAGCGAGCGATTTCAAGTCCTAGAAGAAAATGAAAGCTACCACGATCCTTGAGCTTAAAGTAAGCATCAAGAGTTTATATAAAAGATTGTTAGACAGATGTGTTGTTAGTGGCAACAATTATGTCATCAACATAGATTAGTAAAGTAAGAAATACACTTGATTTGAAACTGATAAACAAAGAATGGTCATTTTTGGATTGGATAAAATTCTTTCGTAAGAGAGTGGTGCTTAGTTTAACATGCCACTCTCTTGAAGCTTATTTTAGACCATGCGAGGTTTTTTGTAATTTACGCATTGCATTCTTACGTATCACTCCTTTGGGAGTGTAATCTTGAAGTAGTTTCATGTAAATATCCTCATGAAATTCACCATGGAGAAAATCATTATTTATGTCCATGTGATGTAAATGTCAATTGTTGATGGCAGCAAGAACAAGAGCAAATAATAGTTTTAAGGCTTCATTAAAAGGCTCTCCCCCTTGTGGCATTCTTGGATTATCTTGCAAACAACACTGTGTTAAATTTTGTCACAAGGGCATAGGTATCAAAATAATCAATACTTGGTTGTTTTTTGCAAATGCATTAGAAGACTTAAAAGATCTTTTACCTATCCACATTCATATGCCAATAACCGATTGCATTGAGAAATATTTGAGAATTTTAATATTAGCTTTCAGAATTCAAAATTATTTCAGAATTCAGAATTCAAAATTTTAATGTCGTTAAAAAGTACCCAAAAAGTAAAAAAAACTTTAAAATCGAGTTCATAAACCATACTATTAACGGATGCAATTAAAATACTAAAATAATGGTCAAACCCTGGCCTTTCATGTAGCTTTGTTGTGGCCCAAGCCACCACAGTTTGAACAATGGCGATGTTCCACAACTTTTTCACCGTTAAATGGATATCGGTTACTCTGTACTCTTCCTAAATTGTTCTTCCTTGGATAACCTACGGGTATCTTCTCCACTGGTACCCCGACTCTCATGTTCTGCATGTGTTCCAGAAGCACCCAATCATCCTCCTCACCGACAAGATTAATTGTTGCATCGTAAGTATTCTTCCACGCCTCTTTTGTGTAATAAAGGGAGGACAAAGCGTACAGGCTGACATTCTGAGTAATTGCCGCGACACATGCATGGGGACAAGGAATTTTTAACAATTGGAACATGCCGCATGTACATGTTTTCATAACTAAGTTCACATCACCACCTTTCTCACCCTCAGAACCTCTACCAACGTTAAACAAATGTGCACAGTTACGTAGGACGTTTCTAAACCTACCATCCTCGTGTTGCTTTACTAAATCTTCCTCAAAATGAGTTGCTAAAGGGGTAGTGCACTTACTTACCTTTTCGAGACAGTCAGCAAACCAATTTTGCAGTGTGAACCTTATGAATTCAACTAGAGTAGTTATTGGATATTTCCAGAATTCTTTTGTCACATTATTAAGGCTTTCATCAGCGTTGTTTGTCCTTATGTTGTACCTGTCTCCTGGACAATAAGGAGGAGCCCACTTTTCCAATTCTAGACTCTCAACATAAGCAACAATGGCAGGATCTATTAGTTGAAGCACTTGTAAATGTCTATCAGATTCTCTCTTCGATAATGCGTAAGTGGCCAGCCATATTTGCATGTTACATACATCATCTTAAACTTGTAGGTGACATTCATATAAATATGTTTATAGCATGCACAGTGGCATGCTTCGGGGAAAATAACCTCGACAACATGTTCAATGCTTTAATGCCTATTCGATACAAACACTAAGTTTTTAACCTCCCAAATCACTTCCCTTAACTTCTACAAGACATACTTTCAAGAGTCATGATTCTCACTGTCAACAATTGCAAAGGCAATCGGAAACAATTGGTTGTTTGCATCGTATGCTACAACAACTAACATTGTGCCCCCTTACCCTGTCTTCAAGAACGTGCCATCAATACTAATTACATGACGGAAAAACTTAAATCCCCTCCTACAAGCATCCTGTGACCAGAAATAATACTTGAACCTGTTGTCCTCTATGACAATGTATGTAATAGTACCCATATTCTTTTGTTCCAGCATGTACAAGTAACCAGGTAGCTGACTATAAACTTCTGCTGGCGTACCCCTCGCATACATAAGTGCCTTCTCCCTGCACCTCCAAGCCTTCTCATAACTCATCTTGATGTCATAGTCCTCAAACATATCCATCTGTATGTCTTTTGCCTTGTACTTAGTTCCATCTGATCTGAACTTATTCTTAATAAGGTGGCCAACAACCCACGGTGCTGCTTGACGGTTATCAGCATGTCTAGAATCCAGGCTACATGCGTGTTTGTTGTGGAATACAGTGACCTCAAACATGTCACAACGTGCCTTTTTCCTCCCCCTCACCCTCCATTTGCAATATGAATCCCTGCAATAAGTTGTGTAAAAAAACATCGGTGCCAGACTTCTTCACCATGAACTCAAAATTTATTTTCAATGCAAACCTTCTCACAACATTTTTCAATTCAGTCATGTTTGTGTACAATTTGCCAACATGTATTTCCCCTAAAGGTGTACAACTAAGAGAAGTTGTATAAACATTATTTTCCTCTATGTCTTCCCCTATCCAAACAATATGTTTGAATTTTTTACAAACTTCAAAATTAGATGGTACAGTACTACGAGGAGGACCTAGCCGGCTGCTACTAGTGCCTGGTGTTTGGTGATTTTCACTACGAGGGGTTCTTCTTTAATGCTCTGTCCTCTGGTTCCTTGGAGGTAGTGGAGGTAGTTTTAACCTCAAAGTAGGTACCTTTATAGCTTCATCAACTTGCAACTCCATATCACCATCCTCGTTCAAATTTACCACATGATCATTATTGTAAAAGAGAGCATCAAACTCATCAAATTGGTCAAATACATAGTCAACCCTATCCTCATCTATATTAGTAGGGGCATGCTCATTCAAACCTACCACTAGATCTATTTCTGGGACAAAACTCCCAACAACACTTCTTGGGGGGATAGTTGGCGGAGTAGGCCCCAAAATCGCATGCCTCTTAACCTTAGTCACAAATAGTGGCAGCAAGTTCTCCACACTCATTTTTGCCTTCATTATTAAGGACATTCTTACTTGACTATCTTTCGCTAAAATCTCTGGCGGTATCATATTGCCTTTCATGTACATGTAACACACCTCTACTTTCAGTTCATACACAAGAGGGTATATATCCAACTATTTAAACAAAATTTCATGCATCTTTTGTAACGTAGTATCAACCTCAAACATTAACATCTTACTATTTGGGTTATTGAATATTCAATTCAAATCTTCAATTGCCCAAGCCCCATCATGCAATACAACCACAAACACTGTTGAATTTGCAAACAAAAATGAGGAAAAAATTAATTCAGATCAAACATATGTCGAGAAATATTGTGAAAAGCATCGTAATTTATCGTGGAATATATCGACAATTATATCACGACAGATCGCTGCTTGTCGATAAAGGTCATTTTGGACTTCCCCAGACACTATCTAAATATATCGATAAACATCGCAAACAACATCGATATAGATGACAAAAATTGTCAAAAAAATATAAAGCTATAGTGTGCCGCAACATACATTGCGACACATCGTCACATATTGTTAAACTTTATCTCTAACCTCCAACATACTCTTTTATTGCTAAATGTTGCTAACAACATCGGTAAAGATTGCTAAACTTGCAAAAAAATCTAGAAAATACAAAATCACTACAGTTCGTGTTTCAGTGAAAAAAATGGTACATAAAAATAAGGATATGTGTAGATCTATTCATATCAACCTAAATACAACTAAATTCAATAGTAATTACTAAAGAAATTACATACTCATTATTTTTTGAAGGAATTTCTTTCTAAAAGCTTTAGTTTCAAGGTTGTCCAACCAACTCCACCATTATGTAAGGTGGCCGAACGATAGTAGCTCCGACGACGGGTGATCCGATTGGTAGTGTGCTGTGTGTATGGTGTGAGTTTCCTAGAGAGAGAGAGATGAGAAGTTTGGTCAGTGTTGGTTTTTTTAATTTTTTAGAAGTAAAATTGGAGAAAAATTTAATTGTAGCATATTTTACATGATAAAAAATAGATTAGCATACATAGAATTTCGAAAGAGACCTCCTTCTTCTACAAAGGACTGATGGTTTGTCTTATATTGACCCTTCATCTTTTACTACTCCTTTCTGGGTAAGAGTACTTCGAGTCCCTTTCAAAGGTATGAATGAATCAACTGCACGTTTTTTTGGAAATTTACTGGGAAAATTTATAAAGGTTGATAATAATTCTCTAGCTAATAATTGGGGTCATTTCATGCGTATTCGAGTCCTATTAGATATTAATCAACCTATACTTAGGGGAATGACCCTTTCCTTTTCACTTGAAGGACCTGCTTTTGATGTTGATTTTCAATATGAAAAACTTACTGATTTTTGTTTCTACTGTGGATGCATATGACATACCAAAAAGTTTTGTGCTTCCCATAATATACTATTCGAAAATGGAATTCAACCAAAATAAACATATGATGGTCAAAAGCTCAGGGCTCCAAATGATTGGTATAAGTTTTATACATGTGTTAGTCAAACTATAAATAAAGGTACAAGATTTTTAAGTGAGAAAAGTCAAGTAACCCTGCCAATTGAAAAGACTCAAATTATCTATGGTGCTCCTACTGAACCTGCTACTACAGATTCATTAATTAGTCCTACTCTGGAAGGATCACATATTTTCCATTTATCTAAGACTATACCTATCCCTCCAGTATCTAAAAGTGATGGAAAAGGGCCAATGGAAGGTCCATCTGCAAACTCAATGAAAAGTATGAAGGTTACACCATCTAAGGAAGATGATATTTTGCAAAACATGGAGGCTAACAAAGTGGTTAATAACCCTACCATTATGGAGATTAAGAAGAAGGGTACTAAATAGGCTGAGTTAATAAAGTAACAATGAATTTAGAATTTTACAATGTCTTACTTTAATTTTATTTAATTGTATGTTAATTAGCTGTCCTTATAGTATAGATTTCATTGTGGTGTATTTGTTTTGCTTCCTTTTAATGTAAGAAAAGGCCATGTGGCAAGATTAAGTTCTCTTTGATTTTGTGTTAATAGGCTATATAATGTTTTCTTTATATTGTAAAAATCTATATTACGTGGCTTATTTTATTATAAATTTTTTTGCTTTTGTTAATTTTAGCCTTTTTTGGTAACATATAAATCATATATTGATTCAATTATTTCAAAGGTAGTTACGAAAAGAAAATATAATGAATGTTAATTTTTTAAAGAATAAACGAAAGTTCACTTTTGAATATTATAAAAGTATATAAAATAACTCTCAAATACATGGCTTAATACAGTATCAACAAGTGTCCAAGTAATTTAAAATTTAAAATATAAAATCAGTGTTATAACTACTCATTTATTCCTAATTTACTGACGTTCTTATCCTTTTCAAAATTGTTAAATATTCATTGTTCAATAAAGTAATATAAAAAGTTAATAACACCATTCAATCATTCATGCTAGTCTTAATTATTAGATCTAGAATTTGGGTTGATACACTATGAGCATCCTTTCTTGGAATGCACGTGGACTGGGTAACGAAGGAAAAACAAGACAACTTAAAAACTTACTATGACAACACCTCGCTGATGTGCTTTTTGTTTCGAAAAGTCATCTTAAACCAGATCGAATGGAATATTTTTAAGAAATCATTGGGTTTCTCTGAAGGTTTTGAGGTGCCAAGGGTCAGAACAGGGGGGTCTCTTACTTCTTTGGAAACAACCTTTTATTATAACAATTTTATCGTCTAATGTCTGTCACATTGATTTCTTTGTAAGGTCTGAATTAAAATCTTGGTATCTAGCTGTTGGAATTTATTTTACGAGTATCTTAGATCTACTCACAAGTATGTTGATTAACAACCTAAATATGATCTTCTAAAACGATAAAAAGAAAACACATATAAAGTTAAGAAAACCTTACATTGATGGCAGCAGAATAATATGTCTCCTTCCACTCAGATCTCTAACCCTTGGTTCCTTTCTGTTGCAGAGTATAATCAAGATCTGAGCCCGAATGTCCTTCAGTTGGATGTGATCCTTCACAGTCTTCCAATCTATGATTGAGGTACTGTTTGCTGTGTGTGGGCACTACTCTCTCACTAAGTGTTTCGAAATTGCATCTCTCTTTCTTGTGTTGATTTCGTGTATGGTTCAAACATACAAGAGGAAGAGAGTGGGCGGCTATATATAGAGAATAAGGAAGCTCAACTTTCTGAAATAGGCGGTTTCCTGATTTACAGAGTAATTGCTTAATTGGCTTATTTGGTGTGAGCCACCACTTTCCTTTTATAGATAGCTGCTAGGTTTGGCTTAGTAATTATTTGGCAATCAAAAATTGAAAATAATAATTGGGAAACACAAATAAGTGGCCGGCCATAGGTGTGATGGACCTTACTTGGATTTTGCAGTTTCCACAATTTTATTTCTATTTTCCCAAAAATGCAAATTTTCCAATTCTAACCATTTAAATGCCAAAACTAATTATTTAATAACTAAAATAGATTATTAAATAATATTGTCATTTAGTATAATTATTAATTAGACATATAGAGTCTCTTAATTAATAAATAAACTTAGAATCTCTTTTCTTTACAATTTCTTCCCTGCTTAGTGAAAATTCACAAATTAGACATAGTCTAACTTTTAGAATTATAATTGATTAATCATAAATCAATTATTGAGTCTTACAAACAGTATGGTCTCAACTAGAATGGGGACCATGGATCTATATTGCTGAGCTTCCAATAAGTTAAACCGAATTTACCAAGTAAATCCCTAACTTATTAATTCCTTGTTGAATCCACTCTTAGATTTTGGAATTGCACTCTCAGACTTATATAGAACATCCTATATGTTCCACGATATAGATATGCTATCTCATTTAACCATTGTTATAATCTTAATGTGATCAAAGATCCTCTATATAGATGATTTACATCGAGATGGGATAAATTTACCGTTTCCACCCCTCAATGTATTTGGCTCCTTAAAACACTTAGCTACCTGTAAATGATGTTTTAGTGATCTAAGATATAGTCACTGAAACAAGAGCTCATCCATTTACTTCTATTTAACTAAGCTCGAAAGGAATCATCA
This sequence comes from Cannabis sativa, assembly GCF_029168945.1. Taxonomy (NCBI): domain Eukaryota; kingdom Viridiplantae; phylum Streptophyta; class Magnoliopsida; order Rosales; family Cannabaceae; genus Cannabis; species Cannabis sativa. The sequence goes on along the minus strand of NC_083609.1, from coordinate 23,113,455 downwards.
CTTGACTTCTATACACCTGTAGAAGCTATAGATTCCATATTTATGTTCAACGCTCCCACTCAGTCATACTATCATGTTCCCAAAATATACGTATCACCCTGACCTAAAAGTAGGCTTAACTAATAAATCAAAGAACATGAATAGCACTCCTGAGATTGAGCCTAAGCATATCAGGATTTAGATTCTTTTAATCTAAGATCAACTACTGATATTGACTTGAAAAGATACAACGGTAAGTTTATAATATCTTGACCGAGTTCAATATCGGTCCAGTCCACTGTATACTCCATACATTCGAAACTAGTATACTTTACCAATGTCCTGGAAAGAACATAACACTTACTCCAAGTGTAAGTATACTTCATCGCTGATTATTACATCGGTGTAAATCCAAAACACTGATGAACAGAGACTTAGTCTTTTGAATCATATAATCACAATGACATTCCACTGTGTTGACAATACTGTAATTGTGAATAAATATATATTCTGGACTTAACTGATTTTGTGCATATTTATTAAACCATAAACATAAAAAATACATGTTAACATAAATCACTTAAATTGATAAATAATCAGATTGTAATGGGTTTTATTTAGGGCACAAAACCCAACACTAACTGGTTTTTATGGGGCACCACAAGCGATTAATAAACAACATTCATGGAGGATGTTAGAAATTTTGAGTGCTTCGCCACGACGTGCCTGGATTGTTATGGGTGATTTTAATAAAAAATTTTAGATGCTAACAAAGTTGGGGGACTGAATAGACAGGGATCATCAATTACAGCTTTTCATAATTGTATGAACTTTTGTAATTTACAACAGATAGACTTTACTGGTCCAAGACTCACATGGACTAATAAACACCAAATTGGAGGGCTAGTTTTAGAAAGATTGGACTATGTTTTTCAAAATGATGAGTGGGATAGATTATTTCTTTCTGCTACTTTGAAGCATTTGGAATTTTTTGGTTCAGATCATAGGGTTTTATCTATCTATTTGAATCTTACGGTTACACAGGATACAACAAAAAAAGAATGAGGTTTATGTATGAAGCTTTGTGGAATAATGATGATGAGGTGACACAGATCATTGTATCAAATTGGAAGGGCAACGTCCATGGAAGATTTAGACAACGTAATAGATAATATCCAACAATGCTCAGAGTATTTATCTCGATGGCATCGAAGCAAGTATGGTGATTTTCATAAACAAATTAGAATAGAAGAAAAGACTCTTTCAAAAGCTTAGTTTCAACCCACAAGAGTGTCTAAAGAATACAGTAATAATCTAGAACGTAAAGTGGAAGATTTACTTGAAAAAGAAGAAATTTTATGGAGGCAGAGAAGTCGAGTCTAGTGGCTACAGGAAGGGGATAACAATACAAAATTTTTCCATAAAAGGGCATCTGTTAGGAAAAAGGGGAACCGAATATTGGGACTTTTTGATAAACAAAATGTATGGCATACTAAACAAGACCAAATCTCTTTCACTGTTTTAGAGTACTATCAAGAGTTATTCACATCCATATATCCAACCATGGAGCATATACAGAGAATCACCAATTATGGTCCGAAACTTGTCTCTGAAGAAATGAATATGACATTGTTGGCCCCTTTCACATCGAATGAAGTTTTCAAGCTTTAAATGTTATTGCTGGTGAGAAGAGTCTTGGAGAAGATGGTATGTCTGAGATGTTCTACAAACAACACTGGAATATTATTGGAACTTCTGTCACACAAGCTGTCTTAACAATGCTTAATAATCCTTCACACATCAACAAGGTTAATTCAACTTTAATTACATTGATTCCAAAGCGTTCTTCACCAACACTTCCTTCACATTTTTGACCTATTAGCCTATGTAATGTTATTTATAAAATGGTGTCAAAAGTGATTGTGCAACGGATGAAAAGATTATTCCCAAGTCTCATCTCACCTCAACAAAGTGCTTTTGTTGCTAATAGGCTAATCAGTGATAATATTTTGGTGGCTTTTGAATTAATTTTAAACTTTTAGAAACAAGACAACCGAGAAAAAAGGTTATGTGATAATGAAATTAGATATGGCAAAAGCTTATGATCGTGTGAAATGGTCTTTTTTGGAAGCAATGTTGGAAAGGTTAGATTTCATCATAAATTGGTTGCTCTTATTATGCATTGTGTCATGACAGTATACTACAAGTTTCTCATTAATGGACAACCCCAAGGTCAAGTTATTTCCCAGCGTGGCTTAAGACAAGGTGATCCTTTATCCCCCTTTTTATTTCTCATCATAACAGAAGGATTATCAAGATTATTACAATATGTTGAAAATTGTAATTTGTTAAGGGGTTTTAATATCAACAGACATGCTCCTTCTATATCACACATACTCTTTGCTGAGGACTCTTTACTACTATGTGAAGCTTCAAACCAATGCTGTGATTAGGGATGTAAACGGGGCGGGGCGGGTGCGGGAATCGCTCCCCCACCCCCATACCCGCTTCTTAAATTCACCCCCATACCTGTCCCAATACCCGTTTAAATTAAAGCGGGGGCGGGGCGGGGCGGGTATTACTCGACGGGGGGAAGGATCCCCATCGGGTACCCATTACATATATATTTTTGAAAAAAAATGCTGTCTTAAAGAGAATTAACAAAAATAATTAAAAAAACTTAGTAAAACAATAAACTTAAGTGGAATAGTGTGTATAGTAAAAAAAAAGGAATAATCAATAAAAAGCCTAAAGCATGAAATTATTTTAATTGTAGTAGTTATGATTTTAAAATTTAAATATATACATATATCATATCGAGGCGGGTTCGGGACGGGTATCTATTCCCCCGCCCTTGCCCCGTTTCCAACTCGGGTATGAATCTTTAAACCCATACCCGCCCCGCCCCCGAAAGTCTACCCCGGTACCCGCGGGTATAATTGCCATCCCTAGCTGTGATACTTTGCATAGTATTTTGTTGTGTTATGAATCGGCTTCCGGACATAAAGTTAATTTTGATAAATCTTTGCTTACTTTTTCTCCAAATACTAATAGATGTATTCAAGAATATTTGGCACAAAAGCTTCATATGGATATTGGTGAGTGTCACAAAAGCTACTTCGGTTTACCAAGTTTTTGCAATAAATCATAGAAAGAAATGTTTGGATACATTAAGGATAACTTTAAAGAAAAATTATCACAATGGAATGAGAGGCTATTCTTGTTTGGAGGGAAGGAGATTTTACTTAAGGCGGTAGCTCAATCTATGCCAACATACACTATGAGTTATTTCTAGGTGTCCATCTCAATTTTGGACGATTCGGAAAGTCTAATGACACAATTTTGGTGGGGTACAACCTCAGCCAAAAAAAGGATGCATTGGTTAATATAGAGAAATATGTGTTAATCCAAGGATCAATGGGGTATGGGATTCAGAGATCTTCAATGTTTCAATCAGGCTTTATTAGCCAAATAAGCTTGGAGATTATTAGTTGACCCTACATCGATAACGACACAGGTTTAAAGCTAGATACTACCTAAGAGGAACTTTCCTTGAAGCACCACTTGGGTATGCCCCATCCCAAACATGGAGAGTAACTTTTTGGGGTCATCAGTTGCTAAATAAAGGTATACGATGGGCTGTGGGAGATGGTGCCTCAATACAAATCATGAAAATACCATGGTTACCTATACCTCATAATTTTAGACCTTTGATATGTCAAAGAAATACCCCATTAGTGGTCAATGAACTTATCAAGTTAGACAGAACTTGGAATATACCTCTATTACGCAATGTGTTCTTGGAAATGGATGTTACTTTAATATTGTCATTACCTTTAAGCCCAATCTGTATGGAGACCAAGTTTGTTGGTTGTATATACATAATAATGACTATATATGATATGCATTCTAAATACATATAATATTATCTCTAATGTTTGTACCTGGAGTTGATAATATTCTGGAATATACAAAAAAAATATGAAGAATATCTATTAATAAATGAATGGAAGAAATGTATAGAACCTTATGTGATAGGGAGCGTTCAATATTGATCGATTGGAAATTTTCAATAGAGAGCTGATATTAAAGTGATTTTTATTGGTTGCCAAACTTTCAATTAAACTAAAGCTTCAGCGAATATATAGCTATAATTATTATTTATATTTTCAGAATCTTCAGTATAATAAGTTCATCATTATCCACTCCGTCGTGGTTTATGGCTTAATAGATGATAGGAAGTGTATCTAAACAATTATATGTACTTTTATTTTGTAATTATAATTTTCTTAGAAACTTAATAGATGATTTAATTTGAATGTTCCAATAGTACTCCAACTATCTATAATTTCTGATCACAAGTTTTGTCTATAATTATTTTATTAGATAAGTTTATTCTTTATTATGATATATAATTTCATTCTTTACATATTAACATTATATCTGTATACAGGTCATATGACATTATGAAGAAAATGGAGTCTACACAATCAAGAGTGGATATTGCCTAGCAATGAACTCTATACCCGATTTAAATTCTTCTTCGTTACTTCCTTTAGCAAAGTGGTGGCGTGCTTTGTGGTCTCTGAAAATTCCTAGAAAAATTAAGGTCTTCGCTTGACGTGTTTGCCATGATATTCTTCCTACTGGCTCAGGGCTTTTAGCTCATCATGTTCCGGTTTCTAGAAGCTGCTTTTATTGTGGTTGGCAGTTTGATGATGTCTTACATGCTATTTTCCTTTGCCCTCTTTCAATTCAAGTTTGAAAGCTTTCAGATTTTTGGAATTTCGTCAAGCCTAGTCTCTCTTGGAAGATCATCAACATTCTTAATTATCTCATGTCAGTATTTTCCCCACATCAGTTTTGTCTCTTCATTATTTTGGCTTGGTGCATTTGGACTAAACGTAACAAGGAAAAACATGGTACCCTGATTAGGAATGCTTCAATGATTTTGAGTTGGGCAATTCAATATTATGATAGTTGGATTCAGGCTCAACAATTGCATAAGTATACGACTAAGTTTTCTCTCCCCCCATGAGTTATTCATTGGGTAGCACCTCCTAGGGCCGACCCAACCAATTTGGGGGCCTTGGGCGAAAAATTAAGATTGGGCCTTTTATTAAAAATAAAATCATTAATCAATACTTCATAAATTTAACTTAAAAAAAAACAATACCTCATAAATTCATTTACATTTATTTAGTAATTTAAATATTCTAAATAAAAGTACAATAAAAATATTATTCAAATTTATTGATCGATCTCCCAAAAGTATGTCTTCCTTCTTCAAGTTTGTCATATCGAACAATCTCCAATATATAAAACTTAATAATAACATTAGTTTATCAAAATTATTAGAAAAAAATAACACAGATTGATTCATCTAAAAATTTATCTTTCTTGCTTTTTGGGATGCAAATTTGTTAATCAAATCATTGTATTCAAGTTTATTTAGCTAATTATTTGCAATTGACAACATAGCTAATCCACTTAATCTCTCTTGCAACATAGTCGTTCTTAAATAAGACTTGATTAATTTTAATTTTGAAAAACTTCTCTCTGCCGATGCAACTGTAACTGAAATTGTTAGTAATATTCTATAGGCAATGAATGCATTTGGAAATGAATCAATTTTTTTTATGTAATCAAGTATCTCGATTGAACTACCACTTTTATTTGGAAAAATTTCTCTCAACACTTTTAATTCTGAAAATAAATCACAACCATCAATATCAGAAATTTCATTGTATTTCAAAATATTTTCAAGATTTAAAGATTGATATTTTAAATCATTTTCATCAAGTGATTTTAGGTTTTTCATTGAATAAAAATCCAAAAATATTTGCATACTCTTGAAACTGTTCAAATTTATTTTTAAGTGAACAAATAATTTGGTCAACCATGAAAATAAAATAATCAATCCGAAATGATTCTTCGGCAGACTTTACTATCTCACCATCACCAATATTTTCATCACATTGTTTTTTTTCTACGAACCACACGCTTTTCACAAAATTTAGGCTCAATTCCCATCTCATTTGAAATTTCTTTCCTATAATTTTCAAAATAAGAAACTAGACCATTTAGCTGATTTATAGCATTGTCAATTTCTATATTTTGACTTTGTACATTTTTACTAATTGAATTGATAGCAAATAAAATATCAAACCAAATAGTCATGCCCAATAAAAATTCAAAATTCTCTAATTCAAAAGTTGCTAGACACTTAGCTTCACTCTTTACTTTAGGATCGTCACTTGATTCTGCTAGTTCAAGCAAATCATCTCTTATTTTTGGAGCTTGAAATCTAATTGCCTTAACACTTTCAATACGACTTTCCCAACGCGTTTGAGACAATGATTTCACAGTTAACGTAGATATATTATTTTTCAATATTGTCCATCTCTTAGGTGAAGAAGAGAATAATGAATATATACGTAGTAAAACACCAAAAAATGTTACAGCTTTAACACAAGAATTCGCAACATCACAAATCACTAAATTAAAACTATGACAGCCACAAGGTGTATATAATGCTCTAGGATTTATCTCTAATAATCTTTTTTGTACACCTTGGTGTTTTCCTTTCATGTTGGACCCATTATCATATCCTTGCCCTCTTATGTCATTAATGTCAAGTTTCAAACTTTCGATTTCTCTTATAAGTTCGGTAAATAGACCTTTTCCTGAAGTATCATCTACTTTCAAAAATCCTAAAAAATATTCTTCCACTCTTATGGGACTAATTGAAGTATCTACAAATCTTAGTATAAGAGACATTTGTTGTTGATGACTTAAATCAGGAGTACAATCAAGTATAACTGAAAAATATTTTGCTTCTTTGATTTTTTTCAAAATTGTATTTTTCACTTCACTTGCTAACAATTGTATCAACTCATTTTGAATTCTATGTCCCAAATAATGATTACGAATATGACTATTTTGAATACGTCGAACATGTTCTTGCATTATTGGATCAAATTCAGCAATCATTTCAATTAAACTCAAAAAATTTCCATTGTTCTCTTGGTAAATTTTTTCATTACTTCCCTGAAAGGCCAAATTATATTTTGCTAGATTTTTGACAATAGCAATTATTCTTACTAAAACATTCCTCCAATATTTTTTCTCCTTATTAAGTCTTTCTTGAGCATCTTTATCAATTGTTCTATTTTTTGATAATCTCAATTCTAAATCAAACCAAACACTCATGTTAACTATATGCTCATTATTTATTTCATGACTCTTCAACATAGCACTTAGATGCCTCCAATCCTTAGTTTCACTGTTGACTAATTGAAACGTATGATTCGCACTAGATTTTGTACCAAAAATTTTGTAACAAAAACAATATGCCTTATTAACTTTTTTTGAATACACTAACCATTTTCTATCATATTTTTCTCCATTTGACAACTTTCGTATATAATGAGAAGTAGAAAAATGTCTACTATTTTCATCTTTTGGGAATTCGATGTCACTTACTTTTATTGGACCATTTTCTACTAATAATTCTATTAATCTATTATCAAGATTTTCCCAATTTCCTGGATCATAAATATAATCTAAATCATTTTTAAGATTTCTAGCTTCCATGCTCTCTTCAATATTTTCTTGACATTCTCCATCATCCATCACATCATCACACATTTCATTATTAACCTCCAAATTTTCTCTATTTAATTGTTCATTAATTTTTTCATTTGAATTACTTTCATCTTTTTTATTAGTGACAACAAATTTTTCTAAAGCTCCTCTCTGAGAGTTAATTAAACTTTCTATTCTTCTATTTTTTTTTTTTTTGAGTTTTTCATTACCTGATGGATATTTTCTACTAGAGATACTTATTTTAGGTAGGAAAAATAAACTTATAAAAATCCACGATAATTGCAATGGAAAAAATAAAATAAAAACCTAAACTATTGCATATATGTAGAAATTAACAACAATTAATCAAAATAATAATTAAAAAAAATGTATATGTGTACCTGTTATATATATATATATATTTCTTCTTGGCCTCTTCTATGCAAATTGCAAACCAATTGATAATTTGAAGGAGAAAGAGTAATGAAATATGAGAGCAAATATATCATGAGCAAAAATAATAAAATATATAAAATGTGTGTAAAATTAAAACAATCTCCACAACTATATATAATAGTTTCATATTCCCATTTCAGAAAAATAAATAAAAATAAATGATGTGCAGTGTAAGTAACGGTTGGAAATTTAAAAGTCCAACCAATTAAAATTTTCAAAAAAAAAAAAAACCCATAAAATTAGGCTAAAACTAACCATAAATAATTGACTTAGTTTAGTTTTTAATTTAGGAAGCATTACATGCGTGTGTACAGTGTACTGTGTATTGACTTTTTTTTTTTTCTTCCGTTGGTAACCTTTATTATATTTACTAGGGAACTAAGCCGCGCTTTGCGCGGTGTTGCTCAAATTTTATAATCTTTTTATACATATATATTGTATACTTATTAAGTGATATTATCTAAAATAAAATATTTTGAAATTAGAAACATAATTTGTTATTTTTAAAATAATATAGAGAAAGATAGTGATTTTGTGAAAAATATTAAAAATGGTGGAACAAAAAAATTACATATGTTTTTATAAGAAAATAAAAGAAAAAAAGTAACAGTTTCAGAATATAATAAATTATCCTTACATCGATGTAGGTTTCTTTAAAACACTATTTAGATTCTATTTTTAACCAAAAGAAACAATTTAAATCATTCCTCTAATTTATATATAAAAAATACATTATTTTAGAAAAAATAATATTTATACTTGGTTAATTATAATTTTTACAATATAATCTCAGTGATGAATTTATATATTTTATAATTAGTACAACTACAAATGAGTTTAATATTCATTATAAATCAAGTAATTTTTTTTACCCTATAAAAATATATTTTTCTTTTACTATATAATATAAAATTTATAAATTTAAATGATATAAAAATATTTGTTAAAATTTTAATGTAGTTTTATAATTATGAAATTTTCTTTTAAATTTTAGTATTTTTTTTGTTTAATTTTTAATTTAAAATATATTTTTTTTATGTTATTTAAATTTTTAACTTAAAAAATTAAATTTAATTAATTATTAATGTATCATGTTATTTGAAAGTTGTTTTTTTTCAAAAAAAAAAAATAACTAAATATCATAGCTTTTTTTATGAACTCATTGTTGAAAAGGATATATATTGATGTTTGATATTTTTATTTATTTATCTTTTATCTCAAAAGAAATATGTGAATTCATCTTTATAGAAAATAATAAATAATAAAATTTTCTCTTTAAATATTATATTACACCCTATATTATATTCTTTAGGAAATGTAATTAGTGCATATTTTTTTCTTTATTATAAAAGTATAATTTTATGATGCTATAAAAGTCCCACATAGCTTAAAAATGTGATTAGTGTTACACTTGTAACCTATAAATATATCACCCATTTTTTTTTTATGGGTGATTGATTACTTCAATGTTACTTCATTAAGTATATATTGTTATGATGTGACAACATCTTTGATATTTGGTTAAATAAATAAAAAAAAAACAACTAAATTTTTTCTAATATTTTAGATATTTTTAGTCACCTTTAATTATTTGTATTTTTTATATTTCCATATAATATAGATATTTATTATAGAGTTTTTATTTTTATTTTTTTAAAAAAAGTCCCACATAGCTTAAGTGTGATTAGTGTTAGACTTGTAACTTATAAATATATCACTGATCCTTCTTTCCATTGAATCAGTGAGTGATTAACTCAATCTTACTCAATTAAATATTTGGTAAAATGAACAATTATAAAAATAACTAAAATTTATATTTAAAATATCATTATAATTTAGTCATTCTTCGGACTCCTTTAAAAAAAAAAAAAAATTCATGTAGGACAAAATATTTAGTAACCTGAATAGTTTTAAAAAATATTTAGTATCATAATACTTCAAAGACATGATTTTTTTAGTAATAATTTAGGAAAAAATAAACTTATTTATTGTTATAATAATTTAATTTGTACAACCATGAATTTAAACATAATATTATTAAAATCATTTTAAATATATTGATATTGATTGATTTATTTTATTTATTAACTATGAGAGAATGGATAAAAGAATATCAATTAAAATTAACATAGGATGCCACATAAATCATTTTAAAGTTCATATTTTTGTTTTTAATTTATAATGTAAACTACAGAAAGTATTTTTTAAGTAAAAAAAATGTCAATTTTTATTTCTAATAATTTTAACTATTTAAATAATTTAAACTAAACTTACAAAATATAAAAATAAGAAAAATGATAAAATAATAATAACAAAAAATCAATTTGTTGAAATAGGTATGTTTTGTATTCTAAAATTGATATAATAACAAAGTAACAAAAAAAATTAAAAATAAAATTAAAAAAATATGATAAAAAATGCTCAAATATATAGTCATATAAGTGTGTCACCTCTTACAAATATATTTTTTAACTTTTGAACAAATTAAAATTTAAGAGAAAATATTTTAATTGTAAAAAAATATTTTTAACTCGAACAAACAACAATATAAAAATCTAAAATATTAAAATAAATTCTTAAACTAAATTAATTTCGTAAATATATATAAAATTAAAAATTATTATAAAAAATTTAATTATTAAAAGATAAATAACTACTTATAGAAATCTATAAATATAATTTATTAGGTAAGACATTAATCAATCACCCATAGAAAAATAATATTTATTAGACAAAAAAGTGTAGAAAAATAAAAGTATTATTTATAACCTAGATAGATAACACTTAAAACTTTTCTAAACAATGTGGGACTTTTAGTTTTGTATGTGTAGTTTATTTTTCAAATAAAATAAGAGAATATACCAAAAAATAAGAAAAATAGGAAGAAAAAATAGTAAAATGCCACCTAAACTCTTATTGTGCATTCCTTTATATATATATATATATATTGATTATATTTATATTATTAACAAATATATATTATATATAAAGGGATATAAAAAAAATGGGCCTTTTTAATTTTGGGGCCTTGTGCAATGGTCCAAGCTGCTCAATGCTTGGGCCTGCCCTGGCACCTCCGGCAGGTTCGTTAAAATTAAATGTGGATGGTGCTATTTGTGGTGAAAATGGTACTATTGGCTTAGGGGCCTTGGTTCGTGATTCTGATGACTTTCCATTGGGATGTTTTGCTAAATCTTTGGCTGGTTTTTTCTCCTTTAAAGAAGTTGAAGCTTTGGCTATTTCTTATGCTTTAAAATGGTGTTTGGAATTAGGCTTTTCCGTTTCCTTTGTGGAGAGTGATGCTGAAATCATTGTCAATTCAATCAACTCTTCTTTAGAATGTGTTTTCCAATAGGGTTGTATTGTTAGATCTATTAGGTCCTTGTTATTTGTCTTTCCAGATGTATGTCTTCTTCATGTGATGCGAAATGGTAATACCGCTGCACATAAGTTAGCAAGATATGCATTACAGATGGAAAACGAGATTTATTGGTTGGAAGAAATTCTTTAATGACCAGTATATTGTTTGACTCTCAGCAATAAAATTAGTTATTATGATAAAAAAGAAATAGATTAGCATAATTTAAGTGGCTAAATCTAATTTAAGCATCTACGGCAAATTTCCCTTTAAGAAAAGATAAAAGAGAAGAAATTATCTCTGATTATGTATGTTTTTTTTTAGGGGATTTTTTCTTAACAAAGATTATGTTAACATTTTGATTTGAGTGCATATGATGTGGCCAAAAGTACCACACATATGTCTAACAACTAACTACGTGAAAGTGGGTTTTTAGCCAAACCCGTTTTCGGTTCAATTCAACCATTGCCGAGTTGTTCCACCGCAAATGTTGGCTACCGGCGGCGGCGGCGGCGGCTGCTCTCGTGTCTCTCTGCACCTACGAGAGTGTGACCTTAGCTTAGGTCTTTGCAGTTCCACAATAGCCCACCACCTGTCCCGCTCTTCTCCTCTCAACACTTCTCGGAATCGAATTCCGCAGAGGATGATTTCTTCTTCGCTCATCTACCATAAATCTTCCACTGAGGTTCCTCTTCTCTCAACTTGTTTCAGGTTTTTCTTCTCTCCTTTATCTTTCTTTTTCGGTTTCGATTTCGTTTGGATTTGTGAAGGGCGCAAAAGAATAATGATTGAGAATTTATTTTGAGTGATCTAAATTGCCGTCTTCTGGCTTCTATGAGAATTGTGGAGAGCACTACACGGACTTAAAGTTGTTGCATTAATTTTGTTCGGTTTACAATATTGGGGTTCTGTGATAAAGTAATGAAAATTTGATATTGTTGTAACTTGACATGAAAAGCTTGAGAAATTATTGAATTAGATGATTGACATTGATTTAAGATGAATGCCCAACTAATTTTCTGCACAACTCTCTTGCTCATCTGTAAATTACAGGGTATCTGTACTGTGTGTTTATATACCCACATAATTGTTTACGGGCAGTTGTGTTGTATTTTGTTAAAAATCTGATTCTTCCCTTTTCTCAACAAAAGCCAACAGGAAGTTGATCGTGGTGAGGTTTCTTCTGAAGGATTGTCCTCAGTGTCAGGTTTTTTTCTCTTTTCATTTTCCTATGCATCTTGCTTTGCCTTTGATGTAAAGTTTATGAGGAATCATTACTGTAAAAGTATAACTTACTTGATTCTGTTTCTAATGGTAATTGTGGAAGTGCTCCTGCCATATAGTTTAACTCAGTTCATACATAGTTATACTGCTAAAAAAGAAAGCCTTTGAAAATCAGTGTCTGTGGGATGAAAAATACGAAGTTTGTTTAGCTTTCTCTTGGTATGCCAAGTGTAATACTTTTAGTTTTATGGGTACAAACGTTCATCTTTCCTATTTTTAAAACTATGTTAAGCACCTTCTTTGTTAGATTTTCATTTGTGATGATTGATACTAGTGTTTTTAGTCATTAATTGTCATGGAATGTGTACTTTTTTTTTTTGTTTGTTTTAAATACATCTTTGTAAACTGTGTAACAAGCCTAAAACTACACATGGAAAAGAATTCAATCTGTGTATTAGATGTAGATTAATTGCGAAGGTGCTAAAATCTCTCTATGAAATCAGCTGGTATGTGTCTCAGGCTATGAAATTTCCTGTGTACGTGGAAGGATGAACTCTGTAATGGAATTTTGATGCTATGCCTTTCCCTTAACTTAACTACTGTTGGCATAATAATAGGCCCTCGATATATGTGAGCTAAGCTCAACAAGAGAGTAACTGCGAAATACATATGTATTTTGTTTTATTTTGCATCATTGAGTAAAGTAAATTAAGGATTTTGTGATGCCTTGTAGTAAAGTAAAAAAGCAAGTCAAGCATATTACTGGTAAAAAAAGCTGACTGACAATCAAGACCATCTAAATTGTAGGTGACTAAAAGTGAGAACTACTAAACAACTCTAAAGAAGCTACATCTCCCTCCCCCAGAAGTAACAAAAATCATTGGCAAGTTTAATAGATTTTTTTGACAATACTTCTAAGTTTATGTGCCCATGTATTTAGAATGATTCTTAATAAGTCTCACTTTCTGTTTATCATCTGACATGGAATTTTGTGATATTTCCTGAAATATGTGAGTGCAATGATAAATTATTGGTTTATGCCTTCTTTTCTTCTGTCTTTGTTTACAATAAAAAAAATGCTCTCTTCTCTCTCCTATTTTTGAGACATCATGCATGCTAGGAGTTTCCATGGCCCTTCTTGCCATGTATTGCACCATGATCCCACTGGTCTTGGGAAGAAATCTGGCCATTACCCCACTGGTTTTGGTTATAAAAAACAGTATGAAAATGAGGGGAAACTTGGACCAAAAAGGTACTAGAGTTTCAGAACTGAACACAAAGTGTTCATGATTACATTAAAATGAGATGGAGGATCAGTCAAAATTGTTAGAGAATCAAACTCTCAGGTTTTGAGATTGTTGTATCAATCGATGCAGCAGTTTGGATTATGGAAGTCTTGGAGGAGTTGCAGAAAAGAGAAGGGCAGCAAAGGATTAATTTCAAGAGGTCTTTTAGGAACAACTCTAACAATTTTTCCTGGAATGTTTTAAGAATGCAAAGGGACATTTTCTCAAACTTTCAGTCTTGAGGATAAATAAGATGAAGATGGTGATTGTTCCAGAAGAAAGGCATGCTAAGGAATGGAAGAATTTTGAAGAATTGTCTTAGAGTGCTACTAAGAAGGAAGACAAAGAGGCTCAATGACAACATGGTTCTGTTGCAAGATAGGAAGATTGACGGGGAAGGAAGAAACAACCTTTCATGCGTTAACGTGGTTAAACGGGGAGCTGGGCGCACGGCAATGGGGGAATTTGTGATGTGAGAAACCAAAAGGCCGGACCCCTGAAAAACAAAGAGAAGGCTACTTTTCAAAGCAATGGTGATATAGAATGGAGAGAATTATACCCAGCAATCAATCCGAGCTTCAAACCAAACAATCAATTCCCAGCAAAAAGGCTAAATCAACCAAAATTCCATGAATATATGCGAGCTAAATCTTGTCCTAGAAATTGGAAGTTGGTAGCAATTCTAATGAGAGACAATAGTCACGTGGCATGGAGTCCTATTTTTTATAAATTATCGAGAGAGTTGGAAAGAAAGTTGGAAGTTAGTCAACTCTTTAATGATAGATCAATTATTTGGTGCAAAGATGAGGTGGAAAGAGATGAGTTGATCAGTATTCAAGAGTTGAACGTGCCAGGGGCCAATACAGTAGTGTCATTCATCCAATGGAGTTGGGAACATCAGAGAAGAGATATGAAGGTTGATTGCAGAGGTTCTTGGATTGGAGTATAAGGATCACCTTTGAATCTCTCGAACATGAATAAGGATTTGAGTGATGTGCATGTTGATAAGGCTCCTGAATTTAGGATTCTCATTCATCCTACGAACACGTGGATTAATAATACTTTAGAGTCAAAGTCCAATTGGAGCTCAATTAGCTTGGGTCGGAGCAGGGGAAGCCCAACTACATATGCTCTTAACTTAATTAAAGATGTATCTAAGAGCCAAATGAATAACTTATCTTCTGGGCCAAGAGTATAATTTTGGCCCCAGGATTTAGAGAAGGATTTCATGCTGAAGGGGCTTCAGTCAGAATGAATTTGATAAACCGTAATTATGGAAAGGTGGATTGCCTTAAAAATAATTAGGCCTTGCAAAAAAGGATGTCGCCACAACAACAAATTTATGAATTTTTGGAGAAGAGGCTCAGGTCCATTCGACCCAAGCAGTGACAACATTTCAATGAAGCAATAATCTTGTCCTGGAAAGATTTCGATGTACAAAAAAGAGAAGAAAAGGCTTCAGTGCTTTTTCAATCAGAGGAGGATGTTTCAAATGAGGGTAATGTCACCGGTGAAACTGAAGGTTGACACAAGGAAACGGAGAGCGATCTGCCAACATATAGATAAGGTGATAATCAATTTACAAGGGGAGTTTCTTATGGAGCGGATGGAAGAAATTAATGATCCAAGGCTTGAGGAAATAGCAGAATATAGCTCTAACAGTGATAATTTTGAGGAGGGAGAGTTTGAAGAGGAAGAAGATAGTGGAGTAGGGGAAGATATTCTCTGTGACATAAAAATATTGTGGCTTCAAAAAGATAAAGTGGTGAAACCAAGAGAGGCGAAAAAAAGGAGTGGTAGAAAGGTACTATGACGGGAGAAGAGCCAGTACAACAACAAAAAATCCCATCAAATGAAGAGGGTAGTGGTTGTGGTGGAGGTGATAGGGGGGATTCTAAACTTAGCAACTCTTCTTGGCATAATATAGTGGCTACTATGGTGGAGTTGGGGATGAAAATAGTATCTACTGATGAGCCAGATATAGAGAAGGGGGTTAAAGACAAGGAAGTGAGAAAGAAGAGTAGGGAATTAAAAAAATTGACTTTAAAGATAAATCATGAAAAAAGTCAGAAAAAGTTAATTCAGATATTTGGTGGTCTTGTTTTAAAGCTTGGATTCTTATCCCAACAAATGGAAGATTGGGAGGTGCTTTGATGGTTTGGGATACTAAAAGTATCATGGTTATTGACTCTATGAACTTTGATTCAAGTTGAAGGCAGAGACCCTTGGTGGTTCTCGAGGGTCTATGAGCCATGTTCTTACATACTTAGATCAGATTTTTTGGGATGAATTGGCAGGGCTGAGTTCAATATGCTGTGATTCATGGCGTTCATGGGGGGATTTTAATGTGGTTAGGAGAGTTAGAGAAGCTGAATAGTACTTCATGTACTAGAAGCTGAATAGTACTTCATGTACTAGAAGCTGAATAGTACTTCATGTACTAAGACAAGTGGCTTCTTTCTCTTTTACAAAAATTAAATAAATTAAATAATAATGGGAATATTATTACAATCCTTTTGCAAAAAATTGTTGAGGTTAATGTTCACTTCGAGTCTTTCCAACAATTTTGAAACTTTATGTTCATATTAATGTTTGCTGTACTGGCAATATATTTATATTGAGCACTTCATAGATTCTGTATTTAAATTATAAATGGTTGTGGAGTTTAGATTTTTATATTGAATGGCTTCTTATGTTCTGTTTGTTAGCTTTATTGGGCTGTATATTTAGCGATATCATATGGTAGATTTGCACATTGCAGTCCTTAAGCAATGTCTCTTTAACCTTTCTTGTCTGTAATAAACTTATAACAACTTTGTATGTATGTTTCTCCTTGAAATTATCTCTACCAAACTATGTATAGAGAGTTCTCCTTGCACTCAACCTTCAGAAGTTTTTGGAGCTTAATTTTGTTGAATGTCTATTGGCGTGTATCTATGTATCTTGTTTATTTATTTTATTACTAAGTTAGGGCAGATATATTCTTTATCTCAGAAAAGTAACTCTTAACTTCCCTGAAATCATTTTAGGTGGAGTTGTTGCGCTCGGAAAGTTTGATGCCCTTCACATTGGTCATCGTGAACTTGCAATTCAAGCTTCAAAAGTTGGAACACCATTCCTCTTGTCATTTGTTGGGATGGCAGAAGTTCTGGGTTGGGAATCCAGGTAATATTGCCTCATGTCTTGGTTTTATTCATTCAAAGCATCTTTTTTCCTTAGTTTATGGAAGCATTGATATAATTTTATAATATAAATTGTCTAGTAGGATTATAATTTATGGTTGAAGTATCAATACTTTGCACCACAATGGAAATTAAGGCATTCTATTCTATATATTGTTGAATAAACTATGTAATTCCTGTTTGTTGTAGCTGTCATTAAAAAAATAATCATATTCCAAGTTTAAGGAATATAGATTTTGTTAATTTACTTTTTCCCTCCTATTTTAAATGGAAAGGCCTCCAATAGTTGCAAAGTGTGATCGGAAGCAGGTCTTTTCCTCTTGGTCCCCTTATTGTGGTAATGTGGCCCCTAGGGAGTTTGAGATTGAATTTTCAAGTGTTCGATGTCTCTCCCCTCAAGAATTCATTGAGAAGTTAGCCAAAGATCTTGGTGTGAGTGGAGTTGTGGCAGGTAAATTTCTTCAGGAGTTATTGCCGATTCTTTCACATTACATTTTGTGTGTATTAAAAGCCTTGATGATAATCATTAAATCAGACAGCTAATTGCAACAGGTGAAAATTACCGGTTTGGATATAAAGCTGCTGGTGATGCAGCAGAGCTAGTAAAGCTTTGTGAAGAATATGGTATGGGGGCTTACATTATAAATCCAGTTATGGACAAAAATCAATTATCAATTAGCATAAACTCCAGCAATCCAAATGACAGAGGACAAGTGTCGTCTACTCGTGTCCGTCGTGCCCTTGCTGTCGGGGACATGAAATATGTGTCAGAGCTTTTGGGTCGCCGACATCGACTCATATTGAAGGCAAAGAATCAGGAGGTATTCACTTACAATAAACATAAACTGTCTGCTCCCAAATCCTGTTTGTTAAATCTAGCACCCAAAGAGGGCTTTTATGAGAATTGTTATCTGATTGTTGGTGAGAAATTAGTACCATGTAGAGTGGTTATAGACACAGCCCAAATCCATATAGAAATGGATGACATAGGTACATCTAACTACTTTGGCACTGAGGACTTGAAGCTGTTGCGCATTGAATTTGGTAATTCACAATCTTAATAATATTTAATTCATATTGTGTTTCCATTTAACATTCTCCAAAATTAGTTTATTTAATTATTATTACTAGGAAACCAACCACTTCACGGTTTAAATTTTTTTGCTTATAATGTTAATAAAAGTCTTATTGAAAATAAAAAGGGATATTTATGGGGAAATTCTATTAACATTTGTAATTGTTACACATAATCTTAATAAAAAAAAGTAGCGGCAAAAGTATTTTATCTTACGATTTTGTTGCAGTCGTACTTTTTTTTAGTTGTTAAGTGTTAATTAAGTTTGTTAAGTGCTAACTCAAAAACATGTGATGACATATTTCTTTAACTTATTTAATACGTAGTCTAATAATATGTCGCAACATGTTTTTGGGTTGATATTTGATTGTCAGAAAGGGATATGATTGCAATAAACTTGTAAGAAACTATTTTTGTCGTTACCATTTTTAGTTAGAGTTATATGTATAACAATTATAATTATTATGAGAGTTTTGCTGTAAATATTCCAAAATAAAATAAATGTAAGTTGCTAATCTTAATAGTCCAGTAATGAAACTTCATTACTTCAGTATAAATAAATATATATATATATATATCTTTATATATTAAAAGTGCCTATCTAACGGCAATTCTTGGTTTAACAGAATATTCTTAAGAATATTCTGTTAAATTTAACGATTAGGTTTGATCTCCCGTTAACAAATAAACCCAATAATTAAACCAAAAAATTAAACAATCTTTTAAATATTAATAATTTTTTTTTAAATGAAAAAAATCATTTTACCCACATATCTCTCTAACAAATCTATTTTGGTAGAATATTAATATTTTTTTTTATTTATTTTTTAAAAAAGAAAAATCTTTATATATTAAAGTTAACATTACGTTATCTAATATTTTCTCTGGATAAGCATAGGAAGCAGAAATACCACTTCTATCTTTGTGTGATTGCAGATATACCACTTCTGTCATTGACCCAATTTTTAGCTTTATAAATGGAGATGTTCATATAATATTAACACTTTACAGAATATTTATAAATATAAACTTACATTACAATGCTATGTTAAAAAAAGAACTAAATAGAATAATCTACTACTCCAATAATAAATTTATTTACAATTTTATAATTACACTAATATTATTTTTAATACATTATTAAATAATATTTCAAATATAAATATTTTTAATTTTTTCAAACAAAAAATTTGTAATCTTTAAAAATAAAATACATTCAAAATCTTAAAAATACCAAAATCTTAAATAAAACTAGCAATACGTGGCTCGGCACGTACATTCACCTAGTATATATATATTTATACATAAATATATATATATATCACAATATTATCTAAAGATAAAAACTGTTCAAATAGATAAAATGATTTGGCAAATAATAATTTGCTCCTCATATTTTTTGAATATTTTTTTACATAATTTTTAATAAATTTAAAAATGACTAATAATCCCTTAAAAATCATCTAACTAAACATAAATTTAAAAATGAACATTTATTACTAATATTTAATCTTTTATTAATTAATTAATTAAAAAAACTACAATAATTAATTTGAATTAATTATTAGAAAATAAATAATTAATTAAAAAATACTTTTAAATAGAATGACATCTGAAAATTGACTAACACCGTCTTGCTAGATTGGTGAGAAAAGTAATAGATAAAAGAAATTAAATAAGATACAAAAATTTATAATAGTTCACTTCTGATGTCGCAATATTAGTAGATGTATGTCTACTTCAAGTTTTTATTGCTCATGAGAATTACAATAAAATTGACTTAAGAAAGAGCTCAAATTTTTAAAGAGAGAAATTATAAAGAGATGCTCTAACCTTATGGAGACTTACCAAAATGTGAAAAATGAGCTTATGGAGCTCCCCTTTTACAGTCGTTTTGGTACTTCTATGGCATTCAAAATTGTGAACGATGTCTCCTACTCCATTTTGGACCAAGATAAGAAAAATGCCCAGAGCAGAATTTGTGTTTGAGTAGTAAACCATGCGAACCAGGCTGAACGTCAACTTGGGCGCAGGGACCAACACCAGTGTTAACTTGGGGGATGGGTCCCTGTTTTGGTCCCCAAATGCTTTCGTTTGCTTCCCGAGTACACATGTATCTTCGCTATTGATGACAACAGAGAAAATGTTTGGGATAATTCTTTGGAAAATGCTTGGAATTGGCTCAGGTTGATGAAATGTCAACCTAGGCGTTGGGGCCCTAGCCCCAAGTCATCCTGGGTGCTAAGTCCTTATTCTGGCCACTAGATGTCCTTATTTGTTTCTAGAAAGCACTCGTATCTTAATTGTTGATGAAAATAAAGAATATGACCAGAAGACTTGTTAGAATTGTTGTTGGAAACGACCCAGGTCGACAAAATGTCAACCTTGGCACTAGTGACCATGCCCAATGTCAACCTAGGCACTACGTCACTTGTTTGGCCTCCGAGTTGATTTGTTTGTATCTCGAAAGAATTTGTTTCCTCATTTTTGATGAAGATGAAGATGAAGAAAATTCTCGGGAGACATATTCAAAAACGTGGTTGGAAGCACCCCAGGTTGACAATATGTCAACTTGGACGATGGGTGCCCAGGTGCCTCAAATGGGAAGTGTTCTAATTCTGATTCTGGTACCTCTATCATGTTTATGACATGTCTTATTCATGTCTAAGTACAAGGTTTGAGAAATCTGTACTAAGACAAAGCTAAAAACTAAAACCATAGGTCCAAATATTAACCTAGGCGCTGATTGAAACCCTAGGCGCCCGAGTTGGCTTCTAGGATGCCAAATTGACATCTTCTAGTTCTCAGGCTATATAGTGGCAAAATTGTACTAGAGATTTGCTTACTTTAAGTGTACAACCATAGTTGTTTTTTTGCCCAATATTTTATTCTTTTTTAATCCATATAATTCAACCCTAAGCCTTAGTTGAAACACTATAAAAGGAACATGATGCTCTCATCTCATCCACTTGACACTTTGTCAAATTAATGTCATCTTTACTATTGCCTTCAACCAAATCAAACCTAGTTTTCTATGTGAGACAACTAGTTGATGAGAGAGTTCCTTCCTTAGTGATTTTAACCTCCTTCAGTTTTCTTCACTACCATATTCGAACCTTGAGTGAATGAGTGTCGTGCCCACACATAGCAAGTCAAGTACTCAATCATAGTGAGTAAGACGGTGGTAACCAAACCCGAAAGAGAGAAAGAGATCCAGGTTCAGATCTTGATAATGCTCTGCTACAGAAAGAAATCAAGGGCTAAAGATCTTGAACGGAAAGAGTCATTATATTCCACTGCAATCAATGTAAGGTTTTCTTAACCCTTATGTGTTTATTTCATTGCTTTAGAGAATTCATATTTAGGATGTTAATTCAGCATGCTTGTTAGTAAATCTAGATCATGGTAAAATATTCCAACAGTTTTTACCTAAAAAACTTAAATTATGATAGAGTTATTTCTACAAATTTTTTAGATCTTTTATCTTCTAACAGACTAACACCACTGGAATCACCACAATTGTAGTTATACAACTCCAAAAATTGTCATTTTACTAAAACTGCTTCTAAACCTATAAATTTCTTAACATTAACTCCATAATATTAATTTTAATTTCACTTATATAATTAATTAAAAGAAATTTACATAAAATACTACTTTTGGCAAACTTTTTACACATTTATGTTTAATTCTTTTTAACATTTTTACAGTATTCATAAAAATAACACCAAAATAACAAAAAAAAATCACATAAAAATAGCAGGAAAAAAACATAAAAAAATAATGTAAAAATAACAAAAAAATCAACAACAAAATAACAAGAGTACAACATAAAAAATCATCAAAAGAATGTATTTTATGTAAAT
Source organism: Cannabis sativa (assembly GCF_029168945.1). NCBI lineage: Eukaryota > Viridiplantae > Streptophyta > Magnoliopsida > Rosales > Cannabaceae > Cannabis > Cannabis sativa. The sequence goes on along the minus strand of NC_083609.1, from coordinate 23,091,442 downwards.
AAAATCTTAATAACCGTAAAGATATTTAAAACTCTATATAGTCATATTTTTATAATTTTTTCGTTATTTTTGTATTTTTTTGTAATAATCCCATTAATTAAACTCACTAAATAAATTATAAAACCCTAATGGACTTTTATATTGGGTTTTAATTAAATGATTACCTATCTTGTGAAAATATCATAATATTTTACCTTCGCATTTAATAAAACTTAACTATCTTTAGAAAATTGCTACAACTACTCTAAGTAATAATCTCAACTCACTAACAACATAAATAAATAAAATAATTATCCTCATGTAATTGAAATCTCAAAAAAAAAAAAAAAATTAAATACTATTTTAGTTTAGATATTACAGGATTACTCTCTAATGACGGCACACTATTTGAGCATTTAGCTTCTTGTCCACTCGGAACTGAACGAAAGGAAATATTTAATTCCACACTGTAAGGTTTTTTTTAAAATTTTTATGTGTTTAATTTGAATTGTATTAAGGTTCAATGTTTAGGATGTTAGATTAATAATAATCAATATATTTGAATATTAAAAGTAATATCTTGGTTAAATATAATTTCCACCAACTGATATCAGAACTAGGGGTGTACGTCGGTCGGTTTAGTCGGGTTATAGCATATTTTTATTAACCCAATATAAATATCGGGTTGCAAAATTTAATCGTAACCCGCCCAATGAAAATTTAGAAAAAGTTCAACCCGCCCAATGATTTTGTCGGTTTGGTCGGGTTAACCCGTCCAAACCGTTCTTCATTTTTTTTTTTATAATTATTATTGTTCGTTTCTAGAATTCAAGTAACAAAAAAGTTAAAAAAATAAAAATATATTATTTATATTTCAAGTTAAATAATGCTATAGTTTAAATTAATTTTAAGAACTTTAATATAAGATAAATATAATTGAGTAAACATAAAATAATTGAATAAAATAATAAAAAAAGTGATAATATAGTGTAGATTTTAAACTTTAACTTCAATATCCAAATACATTAAAAATTATTAACTATAAAATCTAAGTTTTAAGTTAAAAATTAAAATGTCCAAACTTTAAATACAAAATAATTTAACTAATAAATGTAATTTATATAATATAAGATATACACTTTTATTAAAAAAATATATAAATCGGTTTAATTCGGTTTATTCGGGTTAATTGGGCGGTTTAGAATAATTTGTAAACCACCCAATATATTCATTGGGCGGGTTGGATTTTCATTATATTATTTCGGGTTGTATTTTTTGTCGGTTTATTCGGTTTGGTTTGGGCGGTTTATTCGGGTTGAGCGGTTTGTAAATTTTATTGAACACCCCTAATCAGAACAATAGTAATCTTTTACTGTTCATGCTAAACTGAATAAAAATAATTTTAATTTTGTTTTTTTTTTTTACATATTTATAAGATTTGGATGTTACATGTTAAGTGGATTATGCATTATATGAAATATTGATAAATTACGAGTTTTAAAAAATAATTGGAATTTTCTTCTAGAATTATATTTATCTAAAAATTTAGGAAAAATTATGCAACTGTACTTTTTATGGATCTCAATTTCGATGAAAATTGAGTGAGTTATGAATTTTTTAAATTTAGAAACTATGGCAGCCACACACTTGGATGACATCTGAGTGCATGCACGCGGATGCAAGCACAAATGCCTAGTTTTCTGGGTGCATCAGCTCGTGCACGCGCACAGAACCAATGAGGCCATGAACTCTCATGTTTTCCTTTTTTTTTTTGTTTCTTATTTTATTTTTGCCATATCTTTTGATAGAAATGTCATTTTTTTCAGTTTTTCTTTTTTACTTTGGGGGAGGGAGATCAAACTTGGGACCTCCTCTTTGTGTGGAGAAGTGTAGAACTACTAGGCTATTCCTATAATCACATATAAATGTCCTTTTTGGATGTTTCAAAAGCCAAATTTTATTAATTTTTCGAGTACTTTCCATTTTTAAAGTCAAAATTACTAAAATTAGGATAAATCTATTTTTTATTATTTTTTAATTAATAGAAGATAAATTTTAGTTTTAGGATTCTTTTTGACTTAAGAATTAAATGGAATATTTTAAATATGGTTAGATTTGATTTTATATTTTAATATTAAATAATAAGATGAGATATTTTAAATATTTGATATTTTAAAGTTTCAAATTTTCTTTTAAACTTTAAAATTATCTTATTAGATATTTATATTGAAAAGAGATAAAATCTTAAGTCAAACTTAAATATTTTAAAATAAGTAACTATAAATTTTAATATCGTATTTAAAATTTTAAGATTTAAAAAATGATGAATATCTATTTTTTTCTCTAAAAAATATAACATTTCATCATTAAATCTTAATAGATATTTTTAAAAAATAGATATTGCTAATTAAAGTTTATATTTAAAAAGTAAAGGGATATTTTATTTAAATTTTTTAAAGATTAGATAAATATAAGATATCTATTTTCTAAAATAGATATTGATATTTTGATATTTTATCTTAAAATAAATTTTAGGAAATAAAATATTTATGTAAGGGTGCATTATTAATGGGTATTACGTAATATTATGAAAATTTGAGTTTTTATGCTTAGTTTTTCTATCTAATTAAAAAAAATCTTTCATTTTTATATTATATGAGTTGGAGTTGTTCTATTGGCTGCAAAAAAAAAATTAAGAAAAAAAGTGATATTTTTTTATTTTTTTTTAATTAAGGAGCTAAATTTAGTGTAGAAATTCAAATTTCTCTTTTATTATTTATTAAAATCTAATAATTTAATATTTTTAAAATTAATATTTATAGTTAAATTTTTAATAACTATCAATGGTTATTCACGGTGAATCAAAGATCATCATTATGTGTCACCATTTGGGTGTTTTCACAGAGATGCCTGTTTCATGCTTACATATGAAATTGAAATGGAATGAGACACATTCACTTCATATGTGCAGTGCACATGGTATTTGGATGATTGCAACCATCATGTCATATATACCTTCACGCTTTACCATTTCATGAAATTAGAATTATTACACAAGTAAAATACAGAATTATCACACAAAATTAGCCAAAGGTTAATTTATCTGTATGCCAAAATATATATATATGTATATCAAAGCTCAAGATTGCACGAGCTGTATAATTATAACACCCTCTTTTGAATATATGTTTACAGCATGTGAACAGAGCAGACAATAGGAATATCCTTATGCTGCATTCCCACCAAATCTATACCAATGAAATAATGATTTTTTTTTCCCCCTCTTTTCTGTACAGTTCACTGAGAAAAAGAATTTATTTTGAGTTTTAACTAATGGGACTTTTTGCAATTAGCAAGCACACAGTCTTCCAAAAATTGAGTTAGCTGAGAAGTATAAAGTTTCGGGTCGTTTCTGAAATGATCAACATGAGGCGTCGACACAAAATTGCAGGCCCTCACCTCACGCCCGGCCCTCCTTTGCTTCTCAATGAATGATTCCACAGACCCTGATGGGATAACTCTATCTGCAGAGCTATAAATATATAATTGTGGACAGCTTGGTTGTTGTGTAGACAATAAAGCCAACACATCAGAAAGTCTCCTGTAATATAATAAGAGTAATCATTTTCATATTAGAATCCATGGACGTGTGCTAGTCAAAAGTGAAGCACAATGGCAAGAATTTGCATTGCATCAAAAAGGGTAACGAGGCAATTTATAAAAGAAAGCATCGTTGTATCTTAAGCAATAATAATAATAAAAAAAAAGGGATTCATAAACGTTTTGCAAATTTGAAGTTCAGTATTTATGTCAACTTCTTTCCTAATCTAACAATTGAAAAGGCTCCCTTCTAAACTACTTGGTTTGTGTCAGTTCTCTCTTCTATCAATGTTTTTATAGAATACTAATACATGATATACTTTTTTTGACAAACCACATCAATATGCTTGAGAATAGACAACCTTAAGCAGTGAACTATTGACAGGAAAGGCAATCATTTTCTTTTTCGACGCAGTAGTAATTGAAAACTAAGTTTTAATATAATAATCACGGCCTAAAAACAACCACCCCCTTAGTATATGAAATAATGTTTGGTACTGAAAATTCATGATAGGATGGTGAAATTGTTAAGCAAATTTCAGTAGGCACACTGGGATAGAGTTACAGAAGCACATAACCAAACAGCGTGAGTTTAATGCACTGATATGCTTGGACAAATATATGATATGCAAACAGGTAATGTATGTATGAACTTAGGCTCTGTATTGTAAGTTCAGAACTCCACATTTCCTCAAATTCGTCTCTATATATTGTAATTTGAAATTCATTTCTTAATCAAAGAGAACACAGACTTCAATTAAACAGGCAGATGATAATCCTAATGAAACATTGGTAGTGATTTTTGTGACAAATTACCTGTTCACTGCTGGAAGGTTCAAAACCACCTCAAAAAACTTCTCCAGAACCAACATCAAAGCAGCCTCAGTTACTGCTGGTTTTAGTTCCACAGCCTCATTGGTGCCAACCAAAACTCCAGTTCCCGACTCATTCAATCTTATGGCTCCTTTTGTTGTCACACTATTCTTCTTTAACAATGCAGCAGAGAAACCTGAAGCCCATACCTTTATATAATCAAGAATACACAAAATATAATCAGGACACAATAGTGAACTAGAAAACTACTCAATAAACAAAAGAATCACTGTCCAATTCTAGCAAAATTCTTGCTGGCGACAAATCAGAATCTCAGTGGTTACTAATGCAAAGCCATTCTTTGAAGGCAAATCTTTATTAATATATCATAATAAATATACATCCCTATGCATTACATGTCTCCATTACCTGTGGGTCAGGTGCAGCAACAGGTGCAGAATCCACAATGCAGCCTCTAATTCTTCCCAGTAAGGAAGGATCGTCCTTCTGAAACCCCTCAAGGATGGCCCCATACCTATAACAATATGGAATTTTTTTTACACATCAAATCAAGAGCTTTAAATATATATGAAATATAAAAAATGCTCTAACAAGATATAGTTGCATATGAGATTAAAAAAAGAAGAAGAAGAAGAATAACTAAATGGACTCACGTTAGCCATCCAGTGTTGCTGAAAGTGTGAAAAACCAGGTTCTTTCCATGCTCCTCTTCTAACCATTCAGCCAAATGGTCAACAAGCAAGTTAATGTGCTTCTCGGCTTTTCCACCAACTTGATAACTAAGAATCTCAGACATTGGAAACGTGAAGGTAATGACATGAAAGCCCCTTGAGGTGTACCATTCTGCATATCTCTTGAGATGTTTTTGCTTTGCTCCCAACCACCCTAGCAAAACTACCACAGTCCTAGACTTGGCTGATGAACACTCAGAACCACCTGAAACATCTATGGCTGCCGGCTCAGGCAAATGCCATCTGTACATAACATCTGCTGGGGAAGGAGATAAACCATGATGTGTAACTGGCACTGGTGCTTTGACCAACTTAGCTGATTGAAACAAATCATGGAGAACAGGGGAACAAGCAATTGAAGTACTAAAGGAGTTAGGAACAAAGTTAGTGCCCGAATGAGGAATGGGAAAATTAACACTAGGTACGGGCACTCGTATTTTGCTCACAAACGATAAGTTTGCGAGCTTGGAAACTGAAATATTGGAAGCCCACGAAGACTTTGGTTCTTGAAATGAATCACGGATTGAAGAATTCAATAAATCTGGGGAAGACGAAGAAAACGTTGTCGGGGATTTATGAGAATGAGACGGTAACTTATCGGAAAACTCATTCGAAACAGAAGCAACGGCAACGGCAGTAGCAGCAACCAGAGGTCTTTGAAGGGCTCCAGACAAGGAACCCATGTTCAAAAACAGCACCCGAAGACTCTCAAAACAATATCAAACCAAACCAAACCCTAATAGAACAACGAAAAGGCTCTAGCCTGAATACCCAGAAACCCAGAAAAACCGAGAATGAGAAACGCTTGATCAAAGCGGTTGGGGGATTACGATAACCCTTTAACAATGTAACAAATTTACGATATGGGTTTTTAACTTTATATCCAAATGGAATATTAAAGTCTCAAAATAAAAACAAAAAGTGATTGATTATTGAGGAAGTAGAAGAGAATGGACGCAGGAATATGAGCACAAAAGATAAGTATATTCTCTTCTATATATTCTTACCTCTCTCGATTCTAGGAGCTTTTCGTTCAATGTAGTCGGGCTGTCAAATCTTCTCTTCTCTGACAGCCCGACTCAACACATAAAACGTTCCTTTAAAGGACCCTAAACAATACGCGTTTCTGGGAAAGAACGAATTTGATTAGGATTAAGGAATTGGAAATATATAGTAGCGAACAAAATGGAAACTAAAATGTAGTTGTTAATTCACAATTTAAATATGATTTTGACTCAGAATCAGATTCAATAACCTAATTGGAGAAGGACACGTATGCGTTGAATATCAGTTTTTAAACGTGTCAAAAAAAAAGTAAGAAAAAGATATGAGATGTCAACGTTGGTGTTTCCGAATGAGGATCCTCTGTCAAAAATACCTATCCCATATTATGTCTCTCCAATTAAAAATTAACACCTCATCTAAAATTTTATTATTAATATATTAACTTATATTAATTTAATTTTAAATGTAGTAGCTTAGGTGGCGTTTGGTAACACTTTTTTAATCAGTTTTCTGTTTTTAAAAATAGAAAAGTGAAAATATTTTTCAAAAACATGTTCTATAAAACTGTTTTTACTTTTTAATTTTATAATTAGAAATCAAAATTTTAAAAACAACAAAAATCACTTTCAATATTTTTTTAAACAGTTTTTTTTTTCTTAATCATTCTTTTGGATTACGACCAGACCCGGACCCAAATTCCCTCCCACGGCCCTGGCGCTGAACCCAGCTTTTAACTTGAACCCGAATCCGATCCCGGACCTAGACCCGACTTTAATAAAATCAAAAAATAAAAATAAAAATGAACTTTACAGAACACACTTTTATTTTCTGTTTTTAAAATTGAAAAACAAAAGTAGTTACAGAACGCATTTTTGTTTTTCAAAAATAAATTTTTTAAAAACAAAAATTTTACTTTCATTTTGTGATTAAAAAATTAAAAAACAAAAGTGTTACCAAACGGCACCTTAGATATTTTCATTTTTATTTATTAATTTAAAATATTTGTTTGAATTATCTATATATCTATATATATAAATAAAGGAAAGCATAAGAGCATTATTGATGTGGCATCTTTTCCTTCTATTTCTCTATTTTCTCTATTTTGTTATGTTTTCTAATTTTTTTCTATTGAATAATAAGAAAAAAATAATGTAACCTCCCAAAATAATGTAACCTAACCTCCCCATTATTAATTTTTTATAATCTATTAGTATTCTTTTAAACTATTAGTATTCTCATCTATATATATATATATATATATATATAGATATTTAATTACACCAAAAAATATGATATATGTATAGTAATTTTGTAAACCTATATAATTAATTAATCTTTAACAATTCAAAATATATGCATACATATTTATATTGCAAAAAAGTATATACATATAGCTATATTTATATATCTATCTATATCTATTCTATATAAAGTGTGCCTATATAACCGAATTCTTGGTTTTTGAGAAATTCATGGGTGACTTTTTATTTATATTAAAAATAAGATGGTTTATTATTAAAAATAAAATGGTTTATGAGAAATTCATGGGTCACTTTTTATTTATATATAATAAAATAAAAATAAAATAAATTCCATTAAATCCAACAAAAAAAATAGGGTTCTAGATTTTCTTTAATTACCGTATTTTCTAACCCTATGGTTTATTATTAAAAATAAAATGGTTTATGAGAAATCCATGAGTCACTTTTTATTTATATATAATAAAATAGAAATAAAATAAATCCCATTAAATCCAAGAAAAATAGGGTTCTAGATTTTTTTTAATTACCGTATTTCTAACCCTATTTGATTATTTATGCCTCTTTTATAAACCCTATTTGATTAAAGTTAATTATAAGATTAATTCAAAGTATTGTTCATATATTGATTAATTATAATCTTAACTTTTTAATTCAATTAATAATTATTTGTCACGTAATTATTAAGTTTTTTCCCTCAATAATCTCTATCATTGGATATCAAATAAAATAAAATTATCATGATGTATTCATTATGGTTATTTAATGGGTAATTAGTGTGTTGAAATTGTCAAGCTGATATTTATAATTGTTTATAATTGAATTGTTTCTTTGTCAAAATTAATATTAAGTATATTTATATATTTATAGGTTTATCTATTTTCTCTTAGATCAATCATGCTCATATAGCAAAAAAATCATACTCATATAGACATGTTATTTTCATTTTGTAATTCAGATCTTCTTAGTCATTATTTAGTTCACTTAAACCTTTTCCGATTATGGTAACTGAAGTTTGGTTTCTTTTAGGTACTCTATTACAAAGATCTATATTACATGTATTATTTATTTTTGACTATGAGGAGGTGGATTTCTTTATTGGGAAACATATAGCGTGACAAATTATTGTTCATATATTGAATAATTATTTTTGATTAATGAGATTCATATATATAACTGTGTATATTGAATTCTTTATTCAAATAATTATTTTTTATTTTTACGTGATTATTTATTGTTCATATATCTGGAACCTTATTTGATTAAAGTTAAGATTATAAGATTAATTAATTTGTGATTTCTTCCTATACACATAATAATAATCTCACCTAATAACTAATAATATTTTTTCTTTAATTTTTAATTGTATCACTTTGAAATAACATAGAAAACCATTAGCATAAAATTTAGTATACGTGCTTCGCGCACGTTGGTTTTTACTAGTATTTATATATATAATTATACAATTCTAATGTTAGGATAGATAATGTAATCTTTTAACTTTTCAAAGAGCTAATTTTTCTATTCTCTCATTTTTTTCTCAAATTTTTATTCATTTTCTAATTATTTTAATTAATTATCTGTTAATTCATATTTACATTAATATTTACATTGATTTTATGATAAATAAAGCTTTGGGCATTCTTCAAAAGAAAAAAAACTATTCAATAAATTCATGTTATAATTACAAAATTTATTTTAAGAGACCTTTGGTTATGCCTCCTCATATTTCCATAAAATATATATAGATGAGTTAAAGATATAAAAATACAAACGCTTTGACACATATATGAGGATGGGAAGGGAAAAGAATTTTAAGAAGAAGATTAAAAAGATTGGAACAAATTGCCATGGATGATCATATATGCTAAAAAAAAATAGTATTTTATATAAGGTTTCTTTCTAATTATTTGTTTTCTCTATTTTTTTTTATATTTATTCAATTTTTTTTTATTATTTTCATCATCATTTTATAATGTCAAGTATTCATACCTTTCACTTCTCTATGTAAATATTTTAACAATATATTTGTATTTTTTTTTATCATTTTTTACTCTGTTTTTTATACACATGTATAAATATTACATATATATACAGTGTAATATTAGATACTTTCTCATTTTCGCTCTTTCCTAATATTTGTATAATTTTTTAGTCTTACAATACATTTTTTCTCACTAAATATTGAGATGATTTATTAATGCATAGAGAATGTTATCTCACTCTCAATAGTGTAGATGATGCAAAATAATAATGATCATACCTAAAAATAAAGGCAACTACAACAAGTACATGATGGAAAATATTATTTTTAATTTATTTATTTAAAATATATTTTGTGTTAATAAATGCTAATGGTTCTATATTTGTAATAAAATAAATGTCTTGACATTATTTTAATATTGATTATGTGATCATGATACTCATTTTTAGCATTAAAAAAATTAATTGAACAATAATAATTCATCTCTAATAGGATTGTTAAAAACAATAAATACTCTCAAAAGTGAAAAAAAAAAAAAACAATGATAATATAGAGAGGTGAGATGATACTTTATTTTTCAAATATCTTATTTTTCATAATTTTTGATAATTTCAATTTTTAATTTCACATAAATAATATAATTAAATAATTGATTTGTCTTAAAATAATAATAATAATTTAATTAAGTAAAAAGTAAAGTTACATGATCATTCAACTTATAATATTTATTTAAAAATAAATGCAACAATAATATGATAATAATTTTCCCACAACAAAAAAAACTAATTAAAGAGGTGGCGGTATATTCTTCTTTTGCTAATCTCTCTATTTATGTAGTAATTTTAATATTTATTACAAATTATGAATAATGCTAATTAATTAATTAAGTAGTTGTATGTCTATTATTAAAAAAAATAAGTAATAATTAATATTAATAATTGTAACTTATTATTGAAAGTTTAAATAATGTTTTATATATTTTTTTATTAATTTATCAGTGAAAAATTATGTGTATTATTAGTGACTATTAATTTTGTTTAAAAATATAGTGATCTCGATTTTTAAGAAAAAATACACCTTAAAAACTTTTCTCAAAAGATATTTTAATAAATTAATTGTTAATAATTAAAAAAAATTATATATGTAAGACTAAGAATGATAAGATAAATCATATTTTTTCAATGCATTTTTATTATTTTTTAGAAACTTCAGTTTTTTCTATGATATAACTTTGTAAAAAATTCACATTTAAAAAATAAACTTTTTTCAATAATATATATAGCTTATGATTTTTTTTAAGACCGCGCAACGCGCGGCTTTTGTTTTCTAGTTATTAATAAATAAAATATTGTAAGAATTAAAATGATAAAATCAAAACCTAAATGTTAAATTTTAAAATATCTAATGTTTTTAATATATATATATATATATATATATATTTTTGTTTATGTTAATGTATTGAACACTACAAATCATAAAATTTATATAACGCGATTAGAAGAGTTGCTATATATTAGATTTTAATAACGGGATAAATGTTATGTTTGGTGTGATTTTATATATATATATACTAGCAAAAATCTACGTGCAAGGCACATATACTAAATTTTATGCTAGTTTTTTCTATGTTAGTTGAAAGTGATACAATTAAAAATTAAAGAAAAAATATTATTAGTTATAAGGTGAGATTATTATTATGTGTATCTAAATATTATAGTTTATAATGTTGTCAATTAAAAGTGAATATCGAATACAATATATTAATGTTTAAGAAAGCTTGATGATTTAAATATGTTCTTAAGTTTGTCAAAAAAAAAATATGTTCTTAAGTTAATCCAAAAATAAATTAAAAATTGATGTTCCAATACTTAAAGAAACATTACTTAAATGGGTGTAAGATAAAAAAAAAATTAAAAATCAATCTCTAAATTATTGATAATTGAAGATAGCATTTGTCTAAAAATTGTAGATAAGAAAACTAATGATAGTCATTGGTGGATTTTAATCTTCATTTGCTTCGATAGAGACCATAGTGTAATTTTTGTATTTTGCACTTTTCATTCTAGCTGGGTCCGCATATATCTGGATTGTCTATTTTTTCGTTGATAAATTGAATATGGTAGTGTCGACAAAGCGGCGGTCTGCAAACCGTGATGTATTTTCTTTTAAAATGATTAGACATGGTGTGCATAGCTTATTTAATTAAAAAAAATCAACTTATGAAAGGCATGTAAAACTATTTTATTTTTTTAAAATTACACCTTTGGAGTATATTTCATTAGTTGGGCAAAATATTTTTTCCGCAATATCTGCGAACATGACAGCAGATAGGCTCTTTGTATTGTCATCAAGTTCAACATATGCTATAGCACTGTAAAATGCATAATAAGATTGTTAGTATTTTTTTTTTATTATTTTAACTTAATTTCAATAACATCATATATTTTTTGTAATATACTGTGGTGTAGAAAATCCTTCCTGGCCGCATGTTGGCTTGTCACATATAATTTTTTCATTGCGATTGTATAAATCTATTTTTTTATGATATGCGTCACATGACATGTAATAAAAACTCTGGACAGTATCAATTATTTTTATTGCCGCCTCAATCCAAAAATATTTTTTTTACATCCAAATTAAATGGTGTTAATAATAGTAAGATATTGAAACAAAAGTTTTATAAAGTAAATATTGTAGTAGTCTTTACCTCATTCAGTTGCAGATTTTTCGTCAACTCTGAAATTTGGATGTTAGTCACTATTTCGCTAATATATTTAATTATGCTTCTAATTTATGAGCACGTGATCAAAAACAGTACTATAATGTACTCTCTGATTTGTTTTTTTTTTTTTTTTGCATCTAATGCCTCAGGTTTAATTATGATAAGTTTTGGTGGGTTTTAGTAAATGTTTTTCTTTTTCTGATTTGCATTAATAGCTAGAACATGGAAAAATTAATAAGATTGGCATTCCTTTTTGTCGCAGCATGTACAAAGCAACATAATTATAATAATGCTTTAAGTTGCTTTTATTTTTATTTAACAAAAGACGAAATTATAAATTTTATGGCTTCTTAATTATACTGTATGTGCTAAAATATAACTTTTTCTTTTAATGAGTGTTTTTTTATAGAAAATGGTAATTCTAGAAGAGAAGAAGAAGAGAAAAATCGTAGATGTACAACAGCAAAAACCCAATCGTATTTTTTTTTGGATTTAATGAGATTTATTTTATTTATTTTATTATATATAAATAAAAAGTGACCCATGAATTTCTCAAAAACTATTTTATTTTTAATATAAATAAAAAGCCATGCATGAATTTCTCATAAACCAACCCATGAATTTCTCAAAAACTATTTCATTTTTAATATAAATAAAAAGTCATGCATGAATTTCTCATAAACCAAGAATTCGGTTATATAGACACACTTTATATAGAATAGATATATATCTTTATATATAAAAATTGTGATTATATAATGGAATTATTAATTTAATGATATTTTTTAGTTTTCTCTATTAACTTTACCAGAATATATATCATTATTTAATAAAGTATTTTTAATTAATTTTATAATATTTTTTATATATTTAAAAATAAAAATTATATAAATATTATCATATGAGAATATTTTAATTTAAATTAAAATACATAAAATACGATATATAATTTTAACCACACAATACAATATATTTTATCATATATGTACTTTTCCTATATCTACTCAATCATATATTGTTGAGTCTCACTTACTTTTACTATCTAATTAGAGGAATTAGAGGATTTATTCGTGGACTATTCAATAGCAATGCAGTATTAGTTTTTATATAAAATGAATCAATAAGACAATAAGGAAGTCCATATTTCAAAGTGAGATTTATTTTATTAACTAGTTAGTATAAAAATCTAAGTTCACATTACACAAAAGGCAAAAACTCCCTATCTTTAGAACAATATTTGAAGTTCATTTAATTTTAGTCAACAAACAATTGGAATGAAAAAGCTTCGTCGCTATTATATGTTTTCTGTAATTAAAATTTTATATTAAACATTTAATTGTCTAATACAATAATATTATTTATTTAAATAAATTATGTATAACTTTATTTAGTATAAATTAAAACACATTACTTAATTAAAAAAGAAAAACTAAGCATACGTGCATTGCACGTTGTTGCCTCTGATTTTGTCCAAAATACGTGGATCAACCGGATTGAGACACGTAGACTGGAGAAGTTTAACTTTGGGATAATTCAGCTAAGTCTCTTTAATCAAAGGGATCAGCATTTAACATGCCTCCCGGAGAAGGCATGTGAGTTTCAGGTACTCCCGGAGAGCAAAGCTACAACAAAGCATCTCCGGGAGGTATTAAATCTTATCTGAATAGTCACCTCGCATTTAATGCCGCATGGGAAAAGGCGTATTGAAACTGCCATATGTCTTAAAGTCTGACGGCGTAACCCCCCTTCTGCAGCTACTACGCTATGATTAGTAAGCCTAGTGACGGCTACTTTATAAGAAATCACATCAATCAAGGACGGATAAAGGACTACGTCCATTAAACCCCTAAAAAGCCTAGGGATTAGACCATGCATTTCCTATGATGTATCCATTGGGAATGTGTGCCTATACTAAATATTACAGAAAGACATGTACCTCAATTCTAGGGATCACCCCACAAAAACACTATAAATACCCCCCAAACTCATTAAGGCAGGGGTCAAGAATTCTGGGTTTCATAAGAACTAGAGAGAAAAACCACCAAGAACATTCTCTGTAATAAATACTCTCATAAATACACAGACTCGTGGACTAAGGCTCATTAATGCCCCAACTGTTGGGTTTTATGCCCTAAATAAAACTCTTTACAATCTGATTAGTTATCAATATAAGAAATTTGAAGTGATTGATGTTTGCATGAATTTTACATGCTAATGGTTTAATATGTTTATTACATTCACACACACAAAATCAGTTAAATCCAGATCATATGTTTATTCACAATTACAGTATCGTCAACACAGTGGAATGTGATTGTGTTCATATGAATCAAAAGACTTGGTCCCTGTTTCATCAGTGTTATTGGGTTTACACTAATGTGATAATCAGCGATGATGTGTACTTACACTTGGAGTAAGTGTTATGTTCTTTCCAGGACATTAGTAAAGTATACTAGTTTCGAATGTATGGAGTATACATTGGACTGGACCGATATTGCAACTAAGTTAAGATATTACAAACTTACCGTTATATCTTTCCAAGTCAATATCAGTAGTTGATCTTAAGATTAAAAGAATCTAAATCCTGATATGCTTAGGCTCAACTCAGGAGTGCTATTCATGTTCTTTGATTTATTAGTTAAGCCTACTTTTAGGTCAGGGTGATACGTATATTTTGGGAACATGATAGTATGATTGAGTGGGAGTGCTGAACATAAATATGGAATCTATAGCTTCTACTGGTGTATAGAAGTCAAGTGATGATTCCCTTCGAGCTTAGCAAATAGAAGTAAATGGATGAGCTCTTGTTTAACTGACTAATTATTAGATCACTAAACACCATTTACAGGTAGCTAAGTGTTTTAAGGGGCAAAATACATTGAGGGGTGAGAACGGTAAAGAAATCCCATCTCAATGTAGATCATCTATATAGAGGATCTTTAAATCACAATAAGATTATAACAATGGTTAAATGAGATAGCATATTGATATCGTGGAACATATAATATGCTCTATATAAGTCTGAGAGTGCAATTCTAAGTTCTAAGAGTGGATTCAACGAAGAATTAATAAGTAGGAATTTACTTAGTAAATTTGGTTCACTTATTGGAAGCTCAGCATATAGATCCATGGTCCCCATTCTAGTTGAGAATATTCTGCTTGTAAGACTCATTAATTGATTCGTGATTGATCAATTATAATTCTAAAGTTAGACTATGTCTAATTTTATGAATTTTCACTAAGTAGGGGTGAAATTGTAAAGAAAAGAGTTTCTAGGTTTATTTATTTATTAATGGACTTTATATGTCTAATTAATAATTAAATTAAATGACAATATTATTTAATAATCTATTTTAGTTATTAAATAATTAGTTTTGGCATTTAAAAGGTTAGAATTGGAAAATTGGCGTTTTTGAGAAAATAGAAATAAAATTTGATAAAACTGCAAAATCAAGTGGGGCCCACTACTACACCTTGGCCGGACACTAATTGAGGAGTTTCAAATTGATTTTTTCATTATTTTAATGCCAAATAATTCTTAACCTAAACCTAGTAGTTGCCTATAAATAGAAAGTGATGGCTCAGTCAAATCACAAGTTTTCACAAACCTTTTCTGACAGAAATTTCTCTCTTCAGAAAAATTGAGCCTTCCCCACTTTCTATACCTGGCCGAAACCCTCTCTTCTCTTTTCCCTTCATCAATTTCGAACCCTAGTGAAAGAGTAAGTGCCCACACACGGCAAGCAGTAACTCAATCATAGATTGGAAGACTGTGAAGGATCAAACTTGAAGAAGAAGGACATTCGGGCTCAGATCTTGATTATACTCTGCTATAGAAAGAATACAAGGGTTAGAGATCTGAGCAGAAGGAGACATTAATTCCGCTGCATCAATGCAAGGTTTTCTTAACTTTATATGTGTTTAATTTATCGTTTTAGAAAGTTCATATTTAGGGTGTTTAAACAACATACTCGTGAGTAGATCTAAGATCCTGGTAAAATAAATTCCAACAACTGGCCTCAGAGCCATGGTAAATTATTTACTTGCATGAAATTTGGACTTTAAAACGATTGTTTGTTATTTGGATGGTTTCATGTTGTATTGACTGTTATATGATGATTGATTGATGTTTGTGAATTTTCGTGAAAAATAATTGAAATTTTGTTTCTGGAATTATTTTTATTGGATAGTATGGAAACAATTAAGCAAGTTACTTTTTTACAGAACTCAATTTCGATTTAATTTGAATTAGTTATGATTTTTTGAAGATTCGAAAAAAGATAAGGGACTGTGCACTCACACGCGCGCGGATTCAGACAAATTTCTTGTCTGAATCCTTCATACGCGCACGGACCTAGTGTCAGGTGCCTCCCTGCGCGCGCGAACCTCGTCTGGTGCCTCCCTACGCGCGCGGCCACCCTGCAAGTTCCCCTGTTCCGCCGAGGTTCCTCGGCTGTCACCCAGGGACGCGCGCGCGGACAGTATGCTTGGCATACTGTCCGTACAGCTCCCAAAATTATCATAATGAATTAATTTAATATTTTTTTTAATTTAATTCATGATATTAGTGTAATTTGAATTTGAAATTAGTAAATATCTATCTTTTTGCTTAATTATTTATCTTATTTTTAAATTTGATTATATCTTATCTTATTTTTAAATTTAAGGTCAGATATTAAATTTTTTAAATTATTTTTTTTTTAAATATTTTGGCCTTATTTAAATTTAAAATAAGATAATTATAATCATGCAATTTTAAATAGATGTAAGATATTTTGCTAACTTTTAAATTTTGTTATTTTATTTATTTAAATTAAATTTAAAATCTGAAAAAGATATTTAATTTATCTTTTCTAATTTTTTATTTAATTTTTATTCATAAAATAACATTTTTTTTTTAAAAGTAGTTAGCAAATTTTGAAATGATATTTAAGTTAGTTGAAACCTAATTTTTCAAAATAGTAGGTTTAATTTTAAATATTTTTTAAATAATTTCGAAATTTAATTTTTATTTTATTTTTTCGAAAAATAAATTAATAATATTATTTATTTTATTTTTCAAAATTAAATATTTATTTTATTTATTTAATTAATTTAATTATTTTCGAAATTTATTTATTTAAAATTAAATAAATCCTACTTCCAACTATCCAGCTAACCTTGTTGCAGGAGTATGTGGTTTTAGCTTGTGTGTAAGTTTTTCAAAACCTATTATTACTTGATTGCAAATAGCCATGGTTAACTTGTTGACAGATCCAATGATCTGATTTTAACTCATGGCTCCCTTGGTCAAGTTAATAATTTGTAACAGGTATATTTTACAATCTTCTTTCATCTGTGTATGACCTAGCAACATGATAGGATCCATCCAAGTGTGTACATGTGTGAGCCTATGTGTTTATTTTATTATATAGATGCATATAGGTTGTTGCTAAATAAAATGTCACACCATGATAGATTTTATTAGTCCATTTAGTTATTGGACCTATTCAATTAATAACAGTTATTTATTTTAAGGTTAAATTCCTCTCTTTTGGGCCTTGTGTGAGAGTTGGGAGCCATAGAAGTGGGTACGACATACTTAACCCAGCACCCCCTCACATGAACTACCCCAATTGTGAAGGCCCATTTGCCTGATTTGAATAACTGTACTAGGTTAATTATATTAGTTTGACCTAATAAAATTGAATTAGCAACATAATTAACTTTTAAAATATATAAAAATTTATTTTTCATTTTAATATTTTAAAGTTCATTTTAAGAAAAACACTTTTAGTTTTAGATATTATTTCTAGACAAACTATTTGTATTTTTCTTGTATTTAATTAAATATAGAATTTTAACTAACTAGATTCTTTCTCGAACTTATTTAATTAAATATTCCTATTTAAGTTACAAATTAGTTGTATCAACTGATTTTTCTTATCTAACTTAAATTTGAATATTTTATTTAAATTTTAAATTAAGTTGAGGAATCCTAGGCATTAGTTATTAAAGATTCTTAAGATATTTTTTAAGTTAATATCTTTTCGAATATTAACTTAAAATGGAATATTTTAGATATTTTTTAGGTTAATATCTTTTCGAATATTAACTTAAAAAGATATCTTCAAATTAAGTGGTTATAACTTAATTTTTGATATTTAATTAAATCTAAATTTGAAATTATTTTAGTTTTAGATTTTTTCTATATAACTTAAATTAGATTATTTTTCAAATTTTTGTTGAAAAGATACTTAGTCAAATAAGATATTTTCTAGATAGTTATTTCTAGACTACTTATTAATCTAATACTTAAAATAGGAAAATTTTATACATTGTGAAATTAATTATTTAAATAATTAATTTGGGTACAATTTTATTTAAGTATATTTTTCCTAGTATTAAATTAGAAATTAATAATTAAGCCTTCTCTACACTTAATTATTTATTTCTTGAATTTAATACATTAAATTAACTTGAAAAATTTAAATATCTAAGTTGATTTTCATCATGATACTTAAATATTTATTTATTTTTCATGACACCTAATTAAATAGAAAATTATTTTTAGGGATGAAATTTATTTTTTCAACCTAAATTTAAATAATTTTCAAAATAGATATATTTTTCTTTATTTTATTAATCAATTTCGAAATTTGTATTTTAATTATGCAATATTTTTCGAATTTATTTTGAAAAATAGATTGAATTGTAAATTAATTATTTATTTTAATTAATTCTTGGGCCAACTTCAATCAACGATTTTTTCATTTAATTGATTAATTTAAAATAAATAAATTTAAAATATATATTATTAGAAATTGAATTAATTAGTCAAAAGAAAATCTAGATAGGTGATATTTTTGCTTGAAGTATTTCTTTTCTAATTTTTATTATTTTTCGAAAAATTGTATAATTATTATACTTTATTTTTCGATTACAATAAATATATTCTCAAGGAAATTTTTAAGTTGCTAATTAATCTAATTTAATTCAACTTAAATTAATTTTCTTAATATTTATATTTAAGATTATTGCTAAGATGGAAATAATTAATTTTATTTCAATCACCATCTAAGTATAATTTTATAAATATTATATTAAATTCTTATTTTAGAATTTTTAATTCTAAATTTCGAATTTAATGAGAATTTATTTATTAGAATAATAAAGAAAATACATTTTAAAGAATGAGCTTTATTATTATTAAGATATTCGATCTCCATTGTGGGTTTTACATCGCGTTTGTTTTAGTGAGTAATCCTCCCTAATGGAGGAACGTTCATTAGCAATTTCGCACCGTTTAATCTCGAAAGATAAGTAGTTTGTAAGTGTTTTATATGGTATAGATCACCCTAATGGTGGCGACCATATTTGACTTGCAAATTGCGAAACAATGGTAGAAGCTCATAAGATAGAATAGCCTTGACTCTCGCCTAAACGGGACAACGCTGGATTCCAATCTTGATCGAATAAAAGGTTGCTAGAATGTTTAACATTTTAGATGAGCTGACAACTCTATTCAATGGATGGTAGCTTTGACTCTCGCCTAAATGGGACACTGATATCATTTTATTGAAAAACCTTAGAAATTATTTAGGATTGATTTTTTTTTAAGTATTTTCTCATATCATTCCTAATTGCTATGTGCTTATAATTTCTGAATTGATTTTGTGTTAAACCATTATTAATTTCTATTTGTTGATTTCTATTATTTGTAGTATCCTGTATTATCAAAATGAATCCCATGTTATCACTGTTGACTGAAAAACAAGCTGAATGGATCTAACTTTAATAAGTGGAATGAGAACATTAATATTGCTCTCATAGGAGAAAGTGCCTTGTTTGTTTTAACTGAGCCGTCAACTGAAGTGCCTGGGGACAATGCATCCAAAGCTGTGAAAGAAAAGTATGAGCGTTGGCAGAAAGCAAATGACAAAGCTCTATACTTTATGCTTTCTAGCATGGTTGACACCCTCAAAACTCGGTTTTCTAAAACCGAGAAGGCTGCTGAAGTTATGATGAAGTTAAATGAGCTATTCGGTAAGGCATCACTTCAGTCACGCTTTGACGCGACTAAGAAGTACATTAATGCACGGATGGAACCTCATCAAAACGTGCGTGACCATGTTCTCCTAATGTCAAGTTATTTCCAAGAAGCCCAGGATCATGGTGCTGAAATGGACAGTGCTACTCAAGTAAGTCTTATCTTGAATAGCCTGATTCCAGCATTTCTACCATAGACATCAAATTATGTCATGAATAAGAAGGAAATTGACTTTCATGAATTAGTCAATGACCTTCAAACTTATGAAAATTTGATTGGAGGACCCAAGAAGAAAGGGGTAAACCTCACAATCCTGGAAATGGTAATGGGACGATAAAACCTGAAGCAAATGTTGCCTCTGCTTCGAAGCCCAAATCGAAGAAGAAGTGGAAGAACACCAAGAAGCGAACAAAAGCCATGAAGAATAAAAAGGCTGCTCCTTCTGGTGATGCTACACTTAAAGGAAAGTGTTTCTACTACAATGAAAAAGGTCATTGGAAACCCCAATGTCCTAAACTTCTTGCAAAGAAACAAGGTATTTCTATTTATAAACTTTAAGAGTTTTAGTGAATTGTTATCCAATTGGATTTATGATTCTGGACTAACTTTGTTTATTTGTTTTCTTCTTCTTATAGGCCAAGCTACTTGAACTCAGATGAGTTGGATCGAAAAGCTGGACCAAGGGTGAAATCGTCCAAATGAAGATGAAGCTCTTCAATTTATTTTTGAATTAATTGTTTTAGTTTAAAGACAATTTGGATTTCAAATTTTAGTTAGGGATATTTATCCCTGTTTTTCTCATATTGTTGCAATAAATTTTTTATTTTATTATTAATAAAGTTTCTTTATTTTCGAAATTCAACATTGCAATTTATGAGATTGAGCTTCATTTAATTTATCTTCATCAATTATTACCACATTATATTCATATGTTTGTATGTGTAAGTGTTTTTATTATTGATGCAAATTCTATAATATTTACAACTCTTCATAGAGTTATATTAAATAAACATTAGAAATTATTTCTATGTTTATTAATAATTGTTAATTCTAACACAATTATTAAGAATTTGTTTAATAAAAGGATCTTTTGATCTGATAGGGGTGGAGAAAAGTTAAGAAAACTATGCAGTTCAACGATCTTTTATATCTAATGAACTCTGAATAGTATTCAACTCCACATAAACTCTATCACACTTAGAGAATAATGATCTTTACAACCTTTAGGGGTGGATCATAATCTCTATATACTTAGGGGTGGAGGTTATCCACAAGTACCCTATATGTATATTCTTAGGAATGGAGTCTATTCCACAATTCCCTATGTAACACATATTTTCTTTAAACATGGAAGTAATATAATGAGTTAGCTATTATCAATATAAATTCTTGATCTTGATTGTATGTTCCATTTCGATTTTACTGTTGTAAGTAAAAGTTTTGATACCTTTGAAAGTTCTTTGATAAAGTTTCACACTACCTTAATTGAGTGGGAGAATTTTAAAATTCTATACCCATCTTCATCAGGTTGATACTTGTGATAGGTACTTAAGAACACCACTGAAAAGCAAATCTAACCATACACATGGATAGGTATAACTTATCAGAATTATGAGAATAAGATAGAGAACTCTAGTGCAGTCTATTCGAATGACTTGAACCTAGAATTCCTAATCCTCATGAAATTTTATGGTATCTTAATCTTGATTACTTTATCTCTGGCATGTATTTTTCACTTCAAATACTAGTCTGCTATGTTGATGACTTAGTCTTAACTTAATGATTCAGACTAATACAAAAGTCAGAACTAGATAACTCTCCAAACAATCAGAGGTTAAAAATATTATTTAACCAGACATCTGCTATTGAGTGGGAGCTATCTGAGATGTAATCAAATAGGGAACATTAGAAGATATTCAAGAAAGATTTATGAAAGTGATCTATATGTTAGATATTAAGGAACTGTGTATCAGTTGTCCTTGTATCTCACCATCTAATTTCGAGATCTTTGAGATGGTGCTTACTTTGGGGGTGGAGGAATTATTGTATAATAATTCAAGCTCTACCAGAGAAGAATTATAACTTTGTCTATTCGAAAATACCAGAAAGTTATAGTGCTGAAGAAAAGTCTACACTGTATTATCTCAATTACATATTTTAAAATATGAGAGATATCTCTTCTGTTAACTCAGATGTACTTTTAAAACAGTAAAGATTTCAGTATCCCTTGATGAGTAAAGCATATAGTAAAGGATGATTCATAATTGTATTTATGAACTAGTTTCCAGAAGTTTGGGTGGATTCTAATATACTACACTTGATCTGAAGATCAAGACATCAGATTGACCTATTTGCACAGTTTGTTTTATATTAGTGCAAGTGGGAGTTTGTTGGGTTATATGCCCTAAATAAAACTCTTTACAATCTGATTAGTTATCAATATAAGAAATTTGAAGTGATTGATGTTTGCATGAATTTTACATGCTAATGGTTTAATATATTTATTACATTCACACACACAAAATCAGTTAAATCCAGATCATATGTTTATTCACAATTACAGTATCGTCAACACAGTGGAATGTGATTGTGTTCATATGAATCAAAAGACTTGGTCCCTGTTTCATCAGTGTTATTGGGTTTACACTAATGTGATAATCAGCGATGATGTGTACTTACACTTGGAGTAAGTGTTATGTTCTTTCCAGGACATTAGTAAAGTATACTAGTTTCGAATGTATGGAGTATACATTGGACTGGACCGATATTGCAACTAAGTTAAGATATTACAAACTTACCGTTATATATATCTTTCCAAGTCAATATCAGTAGTTGATCTTAAGATTAAAAGAATCTAAATCCTGATATGCTTAGGCTCAACTCAGGAGTGCTATTCATGTTCTTTGATTTATTAGTTAAGCCTACTTTTAGGTCAGGGTGATACGTATATTTTGGGAACATGATAGTATGATTGAGTGGGAGTGCTGAACATAAATATGGAATCTATAGCTTCTACTGGTGTATAGAAGTCAAGTGATGATTCCCTTCGAGCTTAGCAAATAGAAGTAAATGGATGAGCTCTTGTTTAACTGACTAATTATTAGATCACTAAACACCATTTACAGGTAGCTAAGTGTTTTAAGGAGCAAAATACATTGAGGGGTGAGAACGGTAAAGAAATCCCATCTCGATGTAGATCATCTATATAGAGGATCTTTAAATTACAATAAGATTATAACAATGGTTAAATGAGATAGCATATTGATATCGTGGAACATATAATATGCTCTATATAAGTCTGAGAGTGCAATTCTAAGTTCTAAGAGTGGATTCAACGAAGAATTAATAAGTAGGAATTTACTTGGTAAATTTGGTTCACTTATTGGAAGCTCAGCATATAGATCCATGGTCCCCATTCTAGTTGAGAATATTCTGCTTGTAAGACTCATTAATTGATTCGTGATTGATCAATTATAATTCTAAAGTTAGACTATGTCTAATTTTATGAATTTTCACTAAGCAGGAGTGAAATTGTAAAGAAAAGAGTTTCTAGGTTTATTTATTTATTAATGGACTTTATATGTCTAATTAATAATTAAATTAAATGACAATATTATTTAATAATCTATTTTAGTTATTAAATAATTAGTTTTGGCATTTAAAAGGTTAGAATTGGAAAATTGGAGTTTTTGAGAAAATAGAAATAAAATTTGATAAAACTGCATAATCAAGTGGGGCACACTACTACACCTTGGCCGGCCATTAATTGAGGAGTTTCAAATTGATTTTTTCATTATTTTAATGCCAAATAATTCTTAACCTAAACCTAGTAGTTTCCTATAAATAGAAAGTAATGGCTCAGTCAAATCACAAGTTTTCACAAATCTTTTCTGGCAGAAATTTCTCTCTTCAGAAAAACTGAGCCTTCCCCACTTTCTATACCTGGCCGAAACCCTCTCTTCTCTTTTCCCTTCATCAATTTCGAACCCTAGTGAAAGAGTAAGTGCCCACACACAACAAGCAGTAACTCAATCATAGATTGGAAGACTGTGAAGGATCAAACTTGAAGAAGAAGGACATTCGGGCTCAGATCTTGATTATACTCTGCTACAGAAAGGATACAAGGGTTAGAGATCTGAGCGGAAGGAGACATTAATTCCGCTGCATCAATGTAAGGTTTTCTTAACTTTATATGTGTTTAATTTATCGTTTTAGAAAGTTCATATTTAGGGTGTTTAAACAACATACTTGTGAGTAGATTTAAGATCTTGGTAAAATAAATTCCAACACCAACCCCGTAAAATTCTCTCTCATTAATTCCTTATAGCTTTCTTAAATACTATTATTACATTGATTGCCGAAAACCTCGGTCAAGACAAGTAATATAAATATAGTAAATTTATTCTAAATTAATGTTACGTGCAAGACACGAATGCTTAATTTATATTACGTTATATATTTTTTTTCAAATGTTACAATAAATAATATTATTATAATTTAATTAAATAAATAATATTTTTTATAATGAAAGATGTTTAATATAAAGGGCTATGAAATATTAAAAAAAAAACATAATAGTGATTTGAAAAAGAAAATTAAATTAAATATTTTCTACAGAAAATAAAATTAAATATAAAATATTAGTAAAATATATTAAAAGTAATAAACTAATTCTTTATTTTGTGTAGCTAGAGGTGTTTATAAAATAGTCAATCCAATCTAATTTGTACGATCCAATCTAATTCAATCTGCAAAGTACGGATATCTGCACTTGTGCGGATTGGGTTGGATTAGAAAATTCAAAATTCGCACTTTGTACGGATTGGATGTTGATTGACATATAAAAGTAACCGATCTAATCCAATCCACATATCTTTATAAAAAAATAAAAAATTATATATACAAATAATATTTTAATGTAAAGAAAATAGTAATTCAAAAGTCTAATACATATAATACAATTATACTTCAAAATTTAATATATCAAATGTATTTTCTATTCTCATATATTTTTTTTCTACATACAATCTAAAATAAAATTAAATATTTCTTTATACATACCATTTTTTTTTCTTCCTTTGAATTTGTTATTTATTATTTTATTTTATTTTGTTGCTAGTTAGGTGAAAAAAAAATATATTTTTCATAAATATTAAATAATTTAATATTAAAGTAACTAATCCAAAATAACCGATCCAGTCTGTACTTTTGCGGATTGGATTGGATCGGATTTGAGCTATTGTGCGGATTAGATTGGATCTAAAAAATGAAATCCGCACTAATTAGTGCGGATCGGATGCACTATGAGCAAAATAGTGTGGATTGAATTGGATGAACACCCCTATAAAGATAACAAATACATAAGTTAAAAATGAAAAGTCACAACACAATATACATGGCAAAGTATTTAAGGTTACTATTTATGATAAAATACTAACATCACTTTGTACTTATTATTATTTGGGTCACAAACTGTAAAGTTCTTTTTTGGCAAGTTAGATGACAAAATATTTTTTCTTTTATGGTAAGATTGAATTGCATTCATACCCGATTGTCTTACCCTGTATATTCGGTTTTAGTTACTCTTTTCTATGTTAGGAAAGATGCATTTTGCAGTTGAACTTTTCTTTGTTTGGAAACTTCTTGTAAGAGAAGCAATTCTCTTATGGAAATTGGTTTTTAAAGGAAACTTTGATTATTGCCTTTTCCTTATTGAATTCAATTGTATCTTGATACAATCTGTATATATAATCTGTTTATGGCAGGAATCAAGTCTTAATAGAAGATCAGACCCGATTATAGCAAGTTTCTTTTTTTTGGTCAGATATGCTGTGTCAACTTTCGATTCTGATGCTGCAGATCGTGTTTATCTTAAGAAAGTTTTGTATAGCTGTAGATTCGATCTTGTAACTGTCTCTAGGGTTTTTATGTTCTATAAATAGAGCCTAGAGAGCAGACATTCGAATCAGCTCTTCCATTATTCATTTTTTACATTTATCTTATGTGAGAGAAGAGAGCTTCTTTGTTATGTGAGAACCTAGTTGTTCATCTAGGTTCTAGTATTTTATATATCAGTTCTTACTCTGTCCTAGAGTTTGTTAGAAAACCTTGACTGAACAAGAGAGTGGTCTTCGGGAGAAGACTTATTGAAGCCTTACTTCGGGAGGAAGTAAGCACTTTGGTCTTCGAAAGAAGACTAGTTGAAGCCTTACTTCGGGAGGAAGTAAGCACTCACACTTCAAAGACGAAGGGAGTTCGGGCTTGAAGGTGTTTCAGAAGTCAGATTCATAAAGTGCATTACAAAGGATTGGGCCAATAATTTAGAGGGAGTCTAAACTTGTTTAAGTTAATTGTCTTTGTAATTGTTGATACTTTATTAATTGACTACATTCTGTGGGCGTGGCCCCGTGGACTAGGAGTGTTCAGGAGCACTGATACCACGTACAAATCTCTTGTGTCAAGTTATTTATTTTCTACAAATATTTTTATATTTTGCCTGTTCTGTTTTGTCGCTTGAAAACTGGTTTCTGCAGTAACATATTACATTATGCTCCTGCTGGCGTATACAATTTTATATTTTCGTATATACTATTGACATTTGCAAAAACTCAGTTTTTCAATTGGTATCGGAGCGGGGCACTAAACTCTTAGTGTGGTCCTTTAACAGTTTCGTGTAAAATGTCATTTTTTGCATAAGGAAGTTCAATTTCTAGACCACCTTTGCTTAATGATTCTAATTATCCTTATTGGAAAGATAGAATGAGGGCCTTCATCAAATCTTAAGATGAGAAAGCTTGGAGGATGGTTTTATCAGGTTGGTCTTCTCTAGTTAAGACAGATTCTGCAGGTAATTCTACAATTAAATCTGAATTAGAATGGTCTATTGAAGATGATAAACTTTCTGCCTACAGTAGCAAAGCGTTGCATGCTATATTTAATGGTGTAGGTGAGGGTTATATTAAACTTATATCTGTTGGGTTTTATGCCCTAAATAAAACTCATTTCAATATAATCAGATTTACTTATTAATATAGATCAGAAATAACATTTTATGTTGCATGGTTCACATGATTTATTTCATGATTATATGTACATGATGTATGAATTCATCTGAAACCCTTTTCACATACTTGATCCTGTTTATTGTGTTGTCAACATATTGGAAAGTAAACATGACTATGTGAATAAAGTTTCCTAGATTTATCAGACACAGGGTTTTACTGATATGATAATCTACAACATAGTTTACTTGCATTTGGAGAAATGCTATGTTCTTTCCAGAGCATTGGTTAAAGTAAAGCTCAAGTTGGATGCATGGAGTATGCATCGGAAGGGACATATATTGAACTTTGACTTAGATTTATTAAACTTACCGTAATATCTATTCAAGTCAATATCGTCTAGTTGATCCTAGATCAAATGATCTTAATCCTGTTATGATTAGGCTCAATCTCAAGAGGTTATTCGTGTTCTTTGATTTGTTAGTTAAGCATACTTTTGGGTCAGGGTGATACGTACATTTTGGGAACACGGTAGTGCAATTGAGTGGGAGCGCTAACATAAACACAGAATCTATAGCTTCTATATGGCGAATAGTAAGTAAAGGATGATCTCCTTCGAGCTTGACCAAACGAAAATAAATGGTGGAGTACTCATTTCACATAAGCTGAAATATCATTTATACGGGGGTTAAGTGTTTTAAGGATTAAATACATTGTAGGGTGTAACGGTAATCTAATCCCTTTACAGTGTAGATCATTCATATAGAGGATCATTGATCAAATTAGGATTATAACAATGGATAACCAATGATGTGTCTATATGGTTGAACATATAGAGCATTCTATATACTGAGAGTGCAATTCTAAGTTCTATGCGTGGATTCAACGAAGAATTAATAAGTCAGTGAATTTAGGTTATAAATTCTTGATCTGCTTATTGGAAGCTCGGTTATATAGACCCATGGTCCCCCCACTAGTTGAGATAATATTGCTTGTAAGACTCATATAATTGGTTTTGATTAATCAATTATAATTCTCAAATTAGACTATGTCTATTTGTGAATTTTTCACTAAGTAAGGGCGAAATTGTAAAGAAAGAGTTTTAGAGGCATATTTGTTAATTATGATACTTTGTATGGTTCAATTAATAAATATGATAAATGACAATATTATTTAATAATTATTTATAGTTATTAAATAGTTAGAATTGGCATTTAAATGGTTGAATTAAAAAATTTGGCGTTTTTGAGAAAATTAGATGCAGAAAAGAGAAAACTGCAAAATCCAAGTAAGGCCCATTACACTACATGGACGGCCACTTGGAATGATTTTTCAAACTGATATTTTCATTATTTTAATGCCAAATAATTCAAACCTAACCCTAGTGGAATGCTATAAATAGATAGTGAAGGCTTCAGGAAATTTACACTTAACTTTCTGATTTCCTTCAGAGAAAAACCTGAGCCTTCTTTCTCTATACCTAGCCACCACCTTCTTTCTCTTTCTTCTTCCTTGAAATTTCGAAATCACTTAGTGAATAGAGTAGTGCCCACACACAGCAAGTGATACCTCAATCATAGTGAGGAAGATCGTGAAGAAAGACTTTCAGCAAGAAGGAGTTTCAGCACTAAAGAATCAGAGAAAGAGATCCAGATTCAGATCTTGATAATACTCTGCGACAGAAAGGATACAAGGGTTAGAGATCTGAATGGAAGGAGTCATATTATTCCGCTGCACCCAATGTAAGGTTTACTAAACTTTATATGTGTTTATTTCATCC
Organism: Cannabis sativa; assembly: GCF_029168945.1. Lineage (NCBI taxonomy): Eukaryota > Viridiplantae > Streptophyta > Magnoliopsida > Rosales > Cannabaceae > Cannabis > Cannabis sativa. The sequence goes on along the minus strand of NC_083609.1, from coordinate 23,062,518 downwards.
TTTTAGAAAGTTCATATTTAGGGTGTTAATCAACATACTTGTGAGTAGATCTAAGATCCTGGTAAAATAATTTCCAACAACTGGCCTCCGAGCCATGGTAATTGATTTGCTTGCAAGAAATTTGGACTTTAAAACGATTGTTTGATGTTTTGGATGGTATCATGTTGTATTGAGTGTTATTTGATGATTGATTGATGTTTGTGAATTTTCGTGAAAAATAATTTCTGGAATTATTTTTATTGGATAGTATGGAAAAAAATTAAGCAATTTACTTTTTTACATAACTCAATTTAGATTTAATTTGAATTAGTTATGATTTTTTGAAGTTTCGAAAAAAATCGGGATTGAGCAACAGAGACACGCGCGCGGAAATCATGCAAATTCCTCCCTGCCCAAGCAACCCACCAGCGCGCGCGGACGTGTATGCACAGCATACCGTCCGTACAGCTCGTAATTTTTTCGTTTTTCTTCGTTTTTTCATGCTATTTCATGGATTTAACTTCCGATTTTTTGTGTAGTTCTGTATTTATACATTTACGATTCCTAATTCAATTCTAATTATCATAATTAAATTAATTAATATTTTTTAAATTTAATTCATGATATTAGTGTAATTTGAATTTGAAAAGTAGTAAATATCTATCTTTTTTGCTTAATTATCTATCTTATTTTTAAATTTGATTATATCTTATCTTATTTTTAAATTTAAGGTTAGATATTAAATTTTTTAAATTAATTTTTTTTAAATAATTTGACCTTATTTAAATTTAAAATAAGATAACTATAATCATGTAATTTTAAATAGATGTAAGATATTTTGCTAACTTTTAAATTTTGTTATTTTATTTATTTAAATTAAATAATAAAATCTGAAAAAGATATTTATTTATCTTTTTTAATTTTCATTTAATTTTTATTTGTTAAATAACATTAAATTTTTTAAAAAGTAGTTAGAAAATTTTGAAATGATATTTAGGTTGGTTGAAACCTAATTTTTCAAAATTGTAGGTTTAATTTTAAATATTATTTTATTAATTTCGAAAATATTTAAAATTTTTTTAAAATTTTATTTTTTTAATTTTCGAAAAATAATTTTTTTTTATTTAATTAATTTTTCGAAATTATTTATTTAAAATTAAATAAGTCCTACATCCAACTATCCAGCTAACATTGTTGCAGGAGTATATGTTTTAGCTTGTTTGTAAGTTTTTAAAACCTATTATTGTTTGATTGCAAATTGCCATGGTTAACTTGTTGACAGATCCAATGATCTGATTTTAACTCATGGCTCCCTTGGTCAAGTAAATAATTTGTAACAGGTATATTTACAATCTTCTTTCATCTGTGTATGACCTAGCAACATGATAGGATCCATCCAAATTGTGTGCCTGTGTGAGCCTATGTGTTTAATTTCATTATAGATGCATATAGTTTGTTGTTGCTAAATAAAATATCATAGTTCTTGATAGATTTTATTTAGGCCCATTTAGTTTTCGGGCCTATTCAATTAATAACAGTTGTTCATTTTAAGGTTAAATTCCTCTCTTTTGGGCCTTGTGTGAGAGTTGGGAGCCATATTAGTGGGTACGACATACTGAACCCAGCACCCCCTCACATGAACCACTCCAATTGTGAAGGCCCATTTGCCTGATTTGAATAACTGTAATAGGTTAATTAAATTAGTTTAACCTAATAAAATTGATTAGCAACATAATTAATTTCATTTATTTTGAAATTAATTTAAGAAAACCATAGTTTAAAGAATTTTATTCTAAGCTAAACTATATGTATTTTCTTGTATTTAATTAAATATAGAATTATAACCAACTAGATTCTTTCTGAAGCTTAATTTAAATTTTTCATTAAATATTCCTATTTAAGTTGATATTTAGTTATCTATAACTAGCCAGCTTAAATCTGAATATCTTTTGGATTTAAAATTTCAAAATTAAGTTGAGGAATTTTAGGCATTGGTTTTTAAGATTCTTTAGATATTTTTTAAGTTGATATTTTTTCAAATATTAACTTAAAATGGAATATTTTCAAATTAAGTGGTTACAACTTAATTTTTGATATTTAGCTAAATTTAAATTTGAAAATATTTAAGTTCTAGATTTTTTTTCTAATACAACTTAAATTAAATATTTTTTTTCAAATTTTGTGGAAAAGATACTTAGTCAAATAAGATATTTTCTAGATAGTTTTTTCTAGACTACTTATTATTTCTAATATTAAATAGGAAAATATTATACATTGTGAAATTAATTACTTAAATAATTAATTTTGATACAATCTATTTTAAGTATATTTTTTCCTAGTGTTAAACTAGAGATTAATAATTAAGCCTTCTCTACACTTAATTATTTATTTCTTGAATTTAATACATTTAATTAAATTGAAAATAGAATATCTAAGTTGATTTTCATCATGATACTTAAATATTTCTTTTTCATGACACTTAATTAAATAGAAAATTATTTTTAGTTGAAATTTATTTTTTCAACTAAATTTAAATAATTTTCAAAATATTTATTTTTTTTATTTTATTAATCAATTTTCGAAATTGCATTTCATAATGCAAGATGATTTTGAATTTATCTTGAAAAATAGATTAAGTTGTAAATTAATTATTTATTTTAATTAATTCTTGGACCAACTTAAATCAATGATTTTTTCATTTATTGATTAATTAAAATAAATGAAGTAAAATATATTTAATTAGAAAATGAATTAATTAGTCCATAAAAATCTAGATAGATATTATCTATTTTTACTTGAAGTATTTTTCTAGTGTATTTAATTAAATAGAAAATTAATATTTAAGTTGATTTTCATCATCATACTTAAATATTTGAAATTTTTCTTATATATTTAATTAAATAGGAAAATTATATTTTTTTGTTGTAAATTAATTTTGGGCCAACATTAAATTAGAATAATTTTTCTAGGATTTATTTTAACATGCAATTTCGAAAATTGTTTTCTTAAATACTTTAATTTTTCGAAATGCAATGTATATTTATAGAAAATTAAATTTGAGTTGTAAATTAATTTAAATTAATTTTGTAACAACTTAAATTGAATATTTTTCTAAATATTTATTGGAAATTATTACTAAGATGGAAATAATTCATGTTATTTTCATATCCATCTAAGTAAAATTTATAAATATTAAATTAAAATTTATATTTAGAATTTTTCATTCTAAATTGGAAATTTTAATTAAATAAATATATATTTAAAATAAATAGATTAAAATAAGTATCAAAGAAAATACAACTCTCTTTAAATAATGAGCTTTATTATTATTAGGACATTCGATCTCCATTATTGGTCTTACAATAGTTAAATATTTTCAATATAACCTCGAGACGCTAGACTTCGTCCCCCTATGGATGGTTATTCGTTGAACGCATTTAACACCGTAAGATCTCATTTGATAAGTGTTTTGTAAGTTTTCGTCTCTATTAGACTCTCCCCTACGGTGACTACTTAGAGATAAACTTATAAAACATGAAAGAATGGTGGAAGCTCATAAAATGAGAATAACCTTGACTCTCGCCTACCGGGACAACGTTGGATTCTTATTTTGATCGAATAAAAGGTTGCTAGAATGGTTTGCATTTTAGATGAGCTGACAACTCTATTCAATGAATGATACTTTGACTCTCGCCTACTGGGACACTGTATCAGTTTGTTGGAAACCTTGGAAATTATTTAGGATTGTATGTTTTAGTATTTTCACTTGTCATTCCTACTTGTTATATGTTTAATAATTTCTGAATTGTGTATGAATTTATATTGAACCATGTTATTTTCTGTTATTAAGTTGTAGTTTAATTTCGAATCTTCATTGTTGGTCTAACATGTTTGTTTTTCTAATGAGATAAATCCCTAATGGATTTTCACCATTAGACATACATAATAGTGTTAGATCTCGAAAGATAAATATTGTATATGCGACATCTAGCTGTTCATCAATTGATGACACCTTAGACTAGTATTTTTACAATATGAAACAAGAAGATTGTATAAATAAGATTACTTTGACTCGCGTTAATCGGAGCATCGTTGCATTCTTATTTAAACAACGAAATTATCCTAATTCCTCTTAGCTTATTCATTTCGAATTAGCTTCATATAATATCATTGGATGAATGGTCTATATATCATTTCATGTCATTTTTTCTCTTCAGACTTTAAATGACGCATATGATTATAATCCCGAAATTCTATTCCCAAAATGATATAAATCCTCAATCTTCGATATCTCCTACTTGTATGGGCAAATCAGACTTAGAGTTATATTAGTAGTGGTGGTCCAAGAAAGAATTACTCATTATATTTGGTATAAATTTAAGTCTTTGACTTTAATTTTAGATTCCAAACAGAAATTTTCTTATATTTCTAATTCCAGGATACAATACGGTTACACTTTCACAAGTGTTTAATATCCATCTTCTATTAATGGTTTCATACTGTATGGAATATGAGTTTAATATTCTGTGACCAGGATCCACTTGCATTATTCTAAGAACTCTTTAATGTAACTAAACATAAGTCATCAAAATGACACAACCACTTTTTTTTTATTAATCTATGGCATTTGTATCTTGTTCATAGTGGTTTTGACAAGATCAATCTCTGCGAAGAGTTAATATGCCTATATCCACTGAAAGTAGTTCATCTCATTCGCAGATAGATGTACATTCAGGGGTGGATACGAGTTTTTCGTTGTATTCTTAAAACGATAACTCTAGATTATACCTTATGCAAAGAAATTTGAAATGTTTGAAAAATTTCTGATTTCTAGCAATGGTAATACACCATTAAGGTAAGTGGTTAAAGATCTTGCGAACTGATAGGGGTGGAAAAATAGTTAGTAGATATGTAGTTCAAAGATCATTAAATTGATTTTTGAATTTTATCCAAACTTACCTCCCCAGAAATTTCGATTTGCATATTGATGATTAGTTACTAGTCGTTGCCTAAATCCTTCTATGGTAATACAATTTCAGAATGATGTAATGGTTGTATACTTAATGTAAATCATTACTAGATTCATGGATGACCTAATCGAATTCTTAAGAAAAGCTAGAACTGTTAACCATGGTTTGTTAGCTATTCTAAGTGATTAGGGGTGGACCATCCCATAGTCAATAGATAAGAAAGTGTTTGTTTAAACAAATACTACTTTTCTAAGATAATGAATAAGTCTGAAAATAAAGTAGAAGATAAAGGAGATATTTTTCTTGATTCCAAAAGTATTCTATCATCTTATTTGACATATGATGATCCCACAGCCTCTGTTGTTTTGACACAACCGAAGAGGTCAATACCATTTAATTTTCTTAGACATAATTCACGGTACCTTGTCGTAGTGGGAGAGTTTCTAGGAACTCACCTTCTTATGACTTGGAAGACACTAGTGATTAAAATCCATTGTGAGTTTAAACAAGTAATGGATTGCCAAGATAAGAAAATAAGAAGAAAAGCCAATAGAACTATGGTTTAATCCATTCACATGGAGTAACCTAAAGTTTTCTATTACAAGGACATAAAAGGAAATTTTCGTTAATAAGTCTATTCAATGGACTTAACAAAAGTCCCTGTTCCTAGTATTAAAGGTTTGAGTTTATCTAAACCTATGGCTTATGGTATACTTGGTAATTACTTACTCTAATGCAAGCAACTTACTTTAGTAGGATGCTGAAGCATTTTTCTTTCTAATGGCAATCTATAGAAGCTTCACAACTTCTTAGACATAGATTTTATTTATCTAAGGAAAAGTCTCAACTATTCCAGAAAAGATAAAGTCATGAAAGAATTTCTTAAATCAACAGTGAGAGGTCTTAGATATGCTTTTGTATGCCTTAGACCAGACACCTGCTGTTGAGTGGGAGTAATGAGTAGGTATCAGATTAATCCAGGAGAAGAACATTAGAAGACAATCAAGTAAATCTTAAGATTAAAAAGAGGAACTATATGTTAGTCAATAAGGGTATAATTAAAACTCTTAGACTACACCACATCAGATTTCGAAATTTGCCTTTGTGCTAGAAAATCTTTCTGATAAAAGGGCGATTACTCTGGGGGTGGAATAGTGATTTTGGAGAAGTGTAAAAACCTATCTGAAGTCTCTAGGTCTACCAGAAAGGGACTGAATGTTAAAGTTGCAGGAAAGGTACTTATTCAGTCTAAGGAAAGTTCTATACATTTTTGGCACCATTCCAAATTGCCTTAACTACTAGTGTTAATTTCCTGATTAACCAAAAGTAGTTGCCAAAGGTATAGAATCCAGTATCCCAAAAAGAGTAGACATATAGAGAGGAATTTAACATTATCAATGATTTTGTGATTAAGGAAGAGTAATGGTGGAGAAAAGGTTGTGTTTAATTCAACTTTTTAGATCCTATTACGAGGAGTTTAGTACTACTACACTTGATTTGTATATCAAGGTGTTGAGATTATTTGAAATGCACTTTTTGTTTTATATTAGTGCAAGTGGGAGTTTGTTGGGTTTTATGCCCTAAATAAAACTCATTTCAATAAAATCAGATTTACTTATTAATATAGATCAGAAATAACATTTAATGTTGCATGGTTCACATGATTTATTTCATGATTATATGTACATAATGTATGAATTCATCTGAAACCCTTTTCACATACTTGATCCTGTTTATTGTGTTGTGAACATATTGGAAAGTAAACATGACTATGTGAATAAAGTTTCCTAGATTTATCAGACACAGGGTTTTACTGATATGATAATCTACAACATAGTTTACTTGCATTTGGAGAAATGCTATGTTCTTTGCAGAGCATTGGTTAAAGTAAAGCTCAGGTTGGATGCATGGAATATGCATCGGAAGGGACCGATATTGAACTTTGACTTAGATTTATTAAACTTACCGTAATATCTATTCAAGTTAATATCGACTAGTTGATCCTAGATCAAATGATCTTAATTCTGTTATGATTAGCCTCAATCTCAAGAGGTTATTCGTGTTCTTTGATTTGTTAGTTAAGCCTACTTTTGGGTCAGGGTGATACGTACATTTTGGGAACACGGTAGTGCAATTGAGCGGGAGCGCTAACATAAACACGGAATCTATAGCTTCTATCTGGCGAATAGTAAGTAAAGGATGATCTCATTCGAGCTTGACCAAACAAAAATAAATGGTGGAGTACTCATTTCACATAAGCTGAAATATCATTTATACGGGGTTAAGTGTTTTAAGGATTAAATACATTGTAGTGTGTAACGGTAATTTAATCCCTTTACAGTGTAGATCATTCATATAGAGGATCATTGATCAAATTAGGATTATAACAATTGATAACTAATGATGTGTCTATATGGTGGAACATATAGAGCATTCTATATACTGAGAGTGCAATTCTAAGTTCTATGCGTGGATTCAACGAAGAATTAATAAGTCAGTGAATTTAGGTTATAAATTCTTGATCTGCTTATTGGAAGCTCGGTTATATAGACCCATGGTCCCCCCACTAGTTGAGATAATATTGCTTGTAAGACTCATATAATTGGTTTTGATTAATCAATTATAATTCTCAAATTAGACTATGTTTATTTGTGAATTTTTCACTAATTAATGGCGAAATTGTAAAGAAAGAGTTTTAGGGGCATATTTGTTAATTATGATACTTTGTATGGTTCAATTAATAATTTGATAAATGATAATATTATTTAATAATTATTTATAGTTATTAAATAGTTAGAATTGATATTTAAATGGTTGAATTAGAAAATTGACGTTTTTGAGAAAATCAGATGCAGAAAAGAGAAAACTGCAAAATCCAAGTAAGGCCCATTACACTACATGGCCGGCCACTTGGAATGATTTTTCAAACTAATATTTTCATTATTTTAATGCCAAATAATTCAAACCTAACCCTAGTGGAATGCTATAAATAGATAGTGAAGGCTTCAGGAAATTTACACTTAACTTTTTGATTTCCTTCAGAGAAAAACCCGAGCATTCTCTCTCTATACCTAGCCACCACCTTCTTTCTCTTTCTTCTTCCTTTAAATTTCGAAATCACTTAGTGAATAGAGTAGTGCCCACACACAGCAAGTGATACCTCAATCATAGTGAGGAAGATCGCGAAGAAAGACTTTCAGCAAGAAGGAGTTTCAGCACTAAAGAATCAGAGAAAGAGATCCAGGTTCAGATCTTGATAATACTCTGCGACAGAAAGGATACAAGGGTTAGAGATCTGAACGGAAGGAGTCATATTATTCCGCTGCACCCAATGTAAGGTTTACTAAACTTTATATGTGTTTATTTCATCGTTTTAGAAAGTTCATATTTAGGGTGTTAATCAACATACTTGTGAGTAGATCTAAGATCCTGGTAAAATAATTTCCAACAGTATCATCTTGTGAAACTGCCAAGGAAGCTTGAGAGATCCTTCAAACTCAGTTTGAAGGAACATCTGATGTTAAGCGCTCTAAATTTATTATGCTTTCAAATAAAATTTGATGAGCTTAGGATGTCAGATAATGAAACCCTAATTGAATTCTATGAAAAACTATCTAATATTTATAATGAATATTTGCTCTTGGTGAAAAACTTGATTATTCTGTTCTTGTGAGAAAAATTGTTAGAATTCTTCTAGAGAGGTTTGATACTAAGCTTTTGGCAATGGGGGAAGCTAAAGACTTTAGCACAATGAAGGTGGAAGAATTCATGGGTTCCTTGCGTACTTTTGAATTGAATCAACAAATTAAACAAAAGGACAAACCCAAATCCATTGCTGATAAAGGTAAAAGTATCACTTTTAAAGTTGTTGATAATGAAAATTTTGATAGTGAATGTGATGATGAAATTGCTTTATTAACCAAGAATTTTCAGATATATATGAAAAAGATGTGTAATAAAAAGAATAACTCAAAATTTTCAAAGGGAAATACTTCTATTAAACCATCTGTTTCTAACAAAAATGGAATTTAGTGCAAGGAATGTGAAGGATTTGGGCATATTCAATCTGAGTGTGCAAACACTTTGAAAAAAGAATAAGAAAAGTTTCAATGTCACTTGGAGTGATGATGAGACCGAGAATGATGAAGAAAATTCTGAGAATGTTGCCTTAACTTCTGTTTCGACTAATATGTTGTGTGATTCACTGGTGAAAGCTAGACTGGTATGTTTGAATAATACCACTAAACAGGAAGAATCAGATTCTGATGATTCTGAAATCTGTTAAGAGTCTCTTGCTGAATCATACAAAGTCATGTATGAAAAGTGGATTCAGGTTACTACTGAAAATAGAGAGTTGATTAAAATGAATAAAAAACTGTCTCATCAAATTGAAATGTTTGAGCTAAAAATAAAAGAATATGAGACAGATTTTTGTGTTAAAGATGAAAAAATCACTCTTTTAAAAAAGGAACTTGAAAATTTTAAGAAAAATGTTCAAATGCTTAACCCTGGATCTTCTATTTTTGAAAAAGTTCAGAATGAATGTCAAAAAGGTTTTGTAGGCATTGTATCAAATGGTATGGAAAGTTCTGGAATCACGAAGTTTGTAAAATCTAGTGTTCTGACGAATCTTCCCGATGCTGCAAATGTGCAGTCTGCTGCAACAGTTTCACAACCTATCGTTGCAAAAATAGGTTCTGCTGCCGCAAAATCCCCAGGATTTACAAAAAGAGTACGATCTGAGGTAAAAAGATTTATTCCTACTTGTCATTTTTGTGGTAGAAAAGGACATATCAGGCCTAAATGTTTCACGTTGCAAAATATGTTTACAATAAATTATTTTGGTAATTTGGAAAAATCTCAAAAGAAACATTAAGGTTTGAAACAAAATGGGTTAAGAAAAATTGTCTAGCTAGTCTTTTTGATAAAAGTGCTGCATGTCAAATGTGGTATTTTGATAGTGGTTGCTCTAGACATATGACAGGTGACAAGGACTTTTTGACCAACATTCAGCCTATGCAGTGTGGATAAGTCACTTTTGGCAATGGCTTAGCTGGAAAATGTTGAATTTTATGCCCTAAATAAAACTCTATTTCAATGTAATCTCTATCATTTAAATATCAATAAAGAAACAAAAGTATTTTCATCACTTATTGTGTCATTTGGTTCATGTTATCATTTATTTGTTTATTTGATTTATAAATTCATCCAAATCCTTATCACATTTACATTCTTGTTTATTGTGTCGTCAGCACAGTGGAAAATAATCAAGATTATGTGATTAAATGTATATTCCTAGAATTACCAGTACACAGGGTTTAACTCATATGATAATCTACAACATAATTTACTTGCACATTGGATAAGTGTTATGTCCTTTCCAGGGCATTGGTTATAGTAAATCTTGGGTTGGATGCATGGAGTATGCATCAGAAGGGATCGATATTGAACTTTGAAGCAGATATGATAAACTTACCGTAATATCTATTCAATTCAATATCACCTAGTTGATCCTAGATCAAATGATCTTAATCTTGACATGGTTAGGTTCGATCTCAAGAGTATTATACATGTTCTTTGATTTGTTAGTTAAGCCTACTTTTTGGTCAGGGTGATACATACATTTTGGGAACATGGTAGTACAATTGAGTGGGAGCGCTAAACATAGATATGGAATCTTAACTTCTATCAGGGTATAGAAGTGAAATGATGATCTCCTTCGAGCTTGGCTAAATAGAGATAAATGGTTGAGTACTCATTTCAGTGATTATGTTTAGTTCACTGAAATATCATTTATAGGTGGCTAAGTGTTTTAAGGATAAAATACATTGAATGGTGTAACGGTAAATTAATCCCTATACAATATAAATCATCTATAGAGGATCATTTATTATTGGGTTTATAATAATGGATAACTAATAGCGTATCTATATCGTGGAACATATAGAGCGTTCTATATAAATGAGAATGCAAGCCAAGTTCTATGGTGGATGCAACAAGAAATCAATAAGTCAGTGAATTTACTTGGTAAATTCTAGAGGTGCTTATTGGAAGCTCAGATATATAGGCCCATGGTCCCCATACTAGTTGAGACAATACTACTTGTAAGACTCAGTTAATTGATTTTGATTAATCAATTATAATTCTAAAATTAGACTATGTCTACTTTATGAATTTTCACTAAGCAATGACTTAATTGTGAAGAAAGAGTTTCTAGGGTTTATTTGTTAATTAAGAGACTTTGATAAGTCTAATTAATAAATATATCAAATGACTATATTATTTAATAATTAATTTTTAGTTATTAAATAATTAGATTTGACATTTAAGTGGTTAAATTAGAAAACTGGCATTTTTGATAAAATAAGAATGAAAAATGAGAAAATGGCAAAATTGTAAAGTGGGGCCCAATATCCAATCCTGTTGGGTTTTATGCCCTAAATAAAACTCATTTCAATATAATCAGATTTACTTATTAATATAGATCAGAAATAACATTTAATGTTGCATGGTTCACATGATTTATTTCATGATTATATGTACATAATGTATAAATTCATCTGAAACCCTTTTCACATACTTGATCCTGTTTATTGTGCCGTCAACACATTGGAAAGTAAACATGACTATGTGAATAAAGTTTCCTAGATTTATCAGACATAGGGTTTTACTGATATGATAATCTACAACAGAGTTTACTTGCATTTGGAGAAGTGATATGTTCTTTCCAGAGCATTGGTTAAAGTAAAGCTCAGGTTGGATGCATGGAGTATGCATCGGAAGGGACCGATATTGAACTTTGACTTAGATTTATTAAACTTACCGTAATATCTATTCAAGTCAATATCGCCTAGTTGATCCTAGATCAAATGTTCTTAATCCTGTTATGATTAGGCTCAATCTTGAAAGGCTATTCGTGTTCTTTGATTTGTTAGTTAAGCCTACTTTTAGGTCAGGGTGATACGTACATTTTGGGAACACGGTAGTGCAATTGAGTGGGAGCGCTATCATAAACATGGAATCTATAGCTTCTATCTGGCGAATAGTAAGCAAAGGATGATCTCCTTCGAGCTTGACCAAACGAACATAAATGGTGGAGTACTCATTTCACATAAGCTGAAATATCATTTATACGGGGTCAAGTGTTTTAAGGAATAAATACATTGTAGGGTGTAACGGTAATTTAATCCCTTTACAGTGTAGATCATTCATATAGAGGATCATTGATCACATTAGGATTATAACAATGGATAACTAATGATGTGTCTATATGGTGGAACATATAGAGCATTCTATATACTGAGAGTGCAATTCTAAGTTCTATGCGTGGATTCAACGAAGAATTAATAAGTTAGTGAATTTTAGTGTTAAATTATTGATCTACTTATTGGAAGCTCGGTTATATAGACCCATGGTCCCCCCACTAGTTGAGATAATATTGCTTGTAAGACTCATGTAATTGGTTTTGATTAATCAATTATAATTCTCAAATTAGACTATGTCTATTTGTTAATTTTTCACTAAGTAAGGGCGAAATTGTAAAGAAAGAGTTTATAGGGGCATATTTGTTAATTATGATACTTTGTATGGTTCAATTAATAAATATGATAAATGACAATATTATTTAATAACTGAGCCTTCTCTCTCCCTATCTTTAGCTACCACTTCTTCTTTCTTCTTCCTTTGAATTTCGAAATCCTTAGTGATTAGAGTAGTGCCCACACACATCAAGCAATACCTCAATCATAGTGAGGAAGATCGTGAAGAAAGATCATCAGCAAAGGAGATTCAGCATCAAGGATTCAGAGAAAGAGATCCAGGTTCAGATATTGATAATGCTCTGCTACAGAAAGGAATAAAGGGCTAGATATCTGAACGGAAGGAGTCATTATATTCCGCTGCACCCAATGTAAGGTTTCCTAAACTTTATATGTGTTTAATTTATCGTTTTAGAAAGTTCATATTTAGGATGTTAATAAACATACTTGTGAGTAGATCTAAGATCCTGGTAAAATAATTTCCAACAAATCCATGGTCGGCCACTCTAATAGCAATTTACCATTTATTTTTTCATTATTTTAATGCCAAATAAGTCTAACCTAATCCTAGGTGGTTTTCTATAAATAGGTAGTGATGACTTAAGGGAAAAGATGATGCATCTCATTCCTTCAGTAAAAAATTAGCCTCCTCTCCTATACCCTAGCCGAAACCACACACACTCTCTCTCTCTTCCTCTCTTCTAAACCGAACCCTATAGTGAAAGAGTGAGTTCCCACACACATCAAGTGGTACTCAATTATAGCGTGTAAGGCTGTGAAGAATTCAGTTTCAAGAGAAGGAGATTCGGACTCAGATCTTGGTGATACTCTGCTACAGAAAGGATACAAGGGTTAGAGATCTGAGTGGAAGGAGACATTATATTCTGCTGCAACCACTGTAAGGTTTCTAATACTTTATATGTGTTTATTTCATATCGTTTTAGAAGTTCATATTTAGGATGTTAATAACATACTTGATAGTAAATCTAGATCCTGGTAAAATAATTCCAACAGTTGAGGTTTGGAATTAGTGCAAACTCGACCATGCCAAATTTCATCTCGTTCCATCCGATGTAAAACCAAATTTCTTCTGCTTTCTCAACATCAACCTTCATTTTATGAAGCATCAGTTGGTGAAATAATACATAAGAAAATGATGGAGGACCAGCATGCCGAATTGATCGAAAAGACTTTCCTTCACCTTACCAGTCAAACTATGTTTATCAAATTCTGGTTTAATAATCTTATTGAATATACCACTACCTCTCTAGGTGACAAAACCTATAAAATATTCAGGGACAGGAACTATAAATTTTATAGGCATCTATGAAAGACAAAAAAAAAAAAAAAAGTTAGTAAACCTATCGATAAACAATCGACAAACAATCGATAACTGGTTAATCTACACAATAATTTAGGCAAATAAGAAACCATCGATATAGTATCGTCAAACTATCAAAAAACAACCATATGGACAAATTATTTTTGGCAAACTAGAAACTATCGATAAATCATTGATAAAGTGTCTATAACCTATTGACAAAATTAAAATTCTTTTGAAAACAAATACAAGCAAAAAAGACATCCAACCTATCGATAAACAATTGACAAACTATCGATAATTGGTTAATCTATAAAATAATTTAGCCAAACTAGAAACTATCAATATAATATCGATGTGGTATCATTAAACTATCGATAAATAATCATATGGACAACATATTTTTACAAACTTGAAACCATCGATAAGCCATAAATAAACTGTCGATAACCTATTTACAAAATATAAATCCATAAATAAAGATCAAAACCTAACCAAAATTATCGATAAACTATAGATAAAGTATTGATATCCTATCGACAAACAATTAAAAAATTTGAAGAAAAAAAATAGCAAGTCACAATCCTAACTAAACCATCGACAAACAATAGAAATTCTATCGATAACCTATTGACAAATATTAAAAAAAATTGGAAAAATAATCAAGCTAAAGAAAAATTTCAATATCAATAAATAATAAAACCTATCAATAAAGTGTTTATAACCTATCGTTAAACTATTGATAAACTATCAACTGTCCCTTGGTTCCATAATCGATAACCTATCGATATCACTGTGAAAATAACAGACCACCATCAACAAGACACATAATCTACAAAAATCTATAAAAGTTCAACTAATCTCAACAACATACACAAATTCACAATTTAATGTATGAAAAATCTACTTTTGAAGAAAATTTACAATTTGACTATGTTTAGGTTGTTGTTGTTCGTGATGGTCTGAGCTTTGTTCTTGGTGATGGTGGCGCGGTGGTGGTCTGAGCTCTATCCTTGGTGATGGTCGCACGCGTTCAACACTGAAAAATGGTGGTGGTTTCAAACATTTATTAAGTGAATGGAGCAAAGGAGGGGGTTTTCGGTTTAGAGTTTAAGGTTTGATTGAGTTTTGGGTGGCGACGATGGTTGGGCGAGAAAAATCGAGGAGGAAGATAGAAGTCGAGGGAGGAAGAGAGAAGAGGGAGGAAGAGAGGTGGGGTGGCTGGTGGTTGGGTTATCTTGGTTTGTAGCCGTTGGAGGCCGATGTTTGTGTTCGGTGGAGAGAGAAACCAAGGGAAGAGAGAAAGAGAGAGAGAGAGAAAGAGAGAGAGGGAGAAGAAATTAAATGAAAAGGACAGTTTAAGTAATATGGAAAAGTAATATTATTGTGGCTAATTAGTAATTTTTTCCCCTGAACTTTGACATGTACTAAATCGTGACCCCTGAATTTTTTTGGCCGTTGAAAATTCTCCCCGAACTATTGAGATTGTTAAATTTAAGGACTTTTGTCTAATTTCATTCAATTTTACTGTTTCAGTAATTGTTTATGTACTAAACCATGCTCTCCAGACTTTGATATCTACTAAATCATGCCCCTCAAACTTTGATATATACTAAATCATGCCTCTTGAACTTTCATTCATGTTAGAATTTTTTTTACGAAAATTAGACAAAAGTCTTTAAATTTAACAATCTCAATATTTCAGGTAGAATTTTTAATGGCAAAAAAAATTCAGGGAGCATGATTTAATACATGTCAAAATTCGAGAGGAAAAATTACTAATTAGTCTATTATTATTTTAGCCTATTATTATTTTATAAAAATTGGTGGAATGTCTAAATTTTGATATAAAATATGTATAGATAGTGAAATTTTTGTTTGTAAATCCATAGTGAACCTCAATCAACTACATTAAGTTTGTTCGACTGGCCGGAGCTTCCGCTCGGTTCCTTCCCCATACGGTGCCTTGTAGATTTTATTATAACAATTAGGGTTAGGATCAGAATTAGGTATAAGCTTTGAAGAAATTCGTTGTCTTTCTTCTTCTCCACCAATGGCTACCGAAGTTCTGCCCTTGTCTGAAACGGTCTGCATAAACGACGCATTGACTGACGACGAGCTCCGTTCGGTGCTGGCCAAGCTAGAGAGCGATCAGGATAAGGAGCTCTTTGGATTGGTCTGCAAAAGATGGCTCCGCTTGCAGAGCACCGAGAGGAAGAAGCTATTCGCACGTGCTGGGCCGCACATGCTTGAGAGAATGGCAGCCAGGTTCTCTCGACTTCTAGAATTGGATCTCTCCCAGTCCGTTTCTCGGTCCTTCTATCCTGGCGTCACCGATTCTGATCTCTCTGTTATTGCCGATGGGTTTAAATGCTTGAAAGTTCTCAATTTGCAGAATTGTAAAGGTAAATAGTCTGATCATCTTGAATTCAGTAGGTACATTTTGTGAAAGTGTCAACATTACTAGGCCATTATCTGTTTATCATTCATGATTTTGCGTAATCGCAAACTTTCTAGTATGACATCATGATTTTATCTTATATTATAGAAATGAACTCTTTTCTTTTCCTGCATTTTTGGGCTAGAGTACTTAATGTCAATCAGATTCTATGATAATTGTGCTATATTAATTTTGGCTATTAAAACTTGTTTATTTACCCAAATTCTTCAAATATCTGAAGAGTTGAAACCTTATCTAAGCTACCTAAGATTATGCAATTTGACATACAGGAATTACAGATAAAGGAATAGTGGCAATTGGAAATGGCCTTTCTTCACTACAGTCCTTGGATATATCATATTGCAGAAAGTTGACTGATAAAGGATTGGTAGCTGTGGCTAGTGGTTGTCCTAAACTACACAGCCTTCATCTGGCTGGCTGCAGACTTGTTACTGACAAAGTTTTACAAGCCCTTTCCAAGAATTGCCCCAATATAGAGGAATTGTGGCTCCAAGGATGTTCTAATATAACTGATTCAGGACTTTCAGACCTTGTCAGGGGGTGTCGTGGGATCAAGTTTCTAGACATCAATAAATGCAGCAATGTAGGAGATATTGGGGTTTCCAGTGTTTCAGAGGCATGTGCAACTTCTTTAAAGACACTCAAGTTGTTGGATTGCTACAAAATTGGGAATCCATCAATATTATCTCTGGCCAGATTCTGCAAAAATCTTGAAACTCTAATAATTGGTGGCTGTCGTGACATTACTGATGAATCAATACAATTACTAGCCACTGCTTGTGAATTTACCCTCAAGAACTTGCGGATGGACTGGTGTTTGAACATTTCAAATTCTTCATTAAGCTGTATCCTCACCAAGTGCAGAAACCTTGAGGCCCTCGACATTGGTTGCTGCGAGGAGGTATCAGATGCTGCCTTCGAGTGCTTAACAAGTAGACAATCAGCGCTGACTTTGAAGGTGTTGAAGGT
The DNA here is from genome assembly GCF_029168945.1 of Cannabis sativa. Taxonomy (NCBI): domain Eukaryota; kingdom Viridiplantae; phylum Streptophyta; class Magnoliopsida; order Rosales; family Cannabaceae; genus Cannabis; species Cannabis sativa. The sequence goes on along the minus strand of NC_083609.1, from coordinate 23,045,280 downwards.
TAATAATTGCCCTAAGATCACAGAGGCCGGTATAGGCCGGCTTCTAGACAAATGCAACTCTTTGGAGTACCTGGATGTGAGGTCATGCCCACATATTACAGAGTCAGGTTTGCAATTTCCCGATTACTGTAGAGTGAACTTTACTGGAAATTTGTCAGAGCCCGACGTGTTACTTTGAAGATCTGAGATCCTTTTATTTACATTAAAAAAACAAGCTTTGTCCATGTGTTTAAATTTCTCAAAACATGTTTGTAAATTTATGTAAATTGTCTTTCTATTGCTGTTTTCCCTTGCCTGGTTCCTTATATTAGACAGTCTTGTAATTTTATTTTTGCTCGTCTTGATATGAATGAAGTAAAAGGAATAATTATTCGTTCAATATCTCAAGAATGCTTTACAATACATGCACAGATTTTTTTTATTTTTATTTTTATGTTTTTATGTGAGTTCAATTTTTTGTTTATGGATGGTAATTATGAAGCTTCTAAATAGAAGTAATATTAATAATGCTGACGCTGGACGTGACAAACAATAGTTGAATGTTTTGTTGTCAAGATGGTGTGGCAGCATAATGGATGCTCAACTTATTAGTTTTAAAATATGTATTCCCTTCCAACAGCCAAACCATAATGAAATTTATCAACTTAGTTTACAAAGATTCTTTCATTCTCTATTGCTAGAAACTGCCAAACAGTTGTTATTGTTATCTTTTTGTCTATTGGTTGCTAGAGACTGCCAAACCAACCAGTTGTTTGAATGTGATCTAGTATGGGTTTGGTAGGTTTGGTACCTTGCTGGTGTAAAGAGATTCCTTAATCATTTAGAAGAATACTTGTGAAATAATTAGTAGTCCTGCAGCTGCAGTGGGTTTTTAGTTGCATGAATAGTGCAAAAGTAGGCCCATGCTTATATGATAAGCTATGCTGGTGTGGTGCTTTTGAGGATTGTTTACTTGTTTGTCTTGTTCTCTTTTCTCTCTCTTTCCATATTTTTGTGAAATAAATGAAGTAAAGATGCATTGAATTTTGGAGAAAGAGGTTTCCTTCCATTCCACCATCCTTTTGACTTCATTCCTGAAACTTACAGAAAATAAATTAAAAAGAAAAACCTGTTATGAGTTTGGATAGGGTAACCAACCTCTCCACTATTGCATCTCTAATCGAGTGTCTTACTTTAAACTTTTACTACGGAACCTTAACTCTTATACTTCTTCCACCAGGTATTTAACTACTTTTATATAGTTTTGACACTAATAGAGATTATAGTAAACAGTAATTTATGTACTGATCATGGTATTAAGGTGGACCCTAGCTTTTCTATACACATTTACGACACATTGTAAGTGATGGACAACTAAACATTCATATGCGTATGAACATGTTAACTCACTAAAACTATGCATTTCTTAAAAATGGAAACTAAAACAACGAAACAACCAAATTTGTCGTGCTCGTGCCTTTACCAGGACTCTTACCAGACAATCCACCTTGGCATGCAATTAATCATAATGTGCTAATTAAGCCAATTTCTTGCTAATTAAAAAAAAGTTCCTTAAAAAAAAGTAGTTAATACTTTCGGTGGAGTGTAGAGTAGGACAAGCAAGGCAGTTATAAGCTGAACCACCCACTCAGAGGGTGGAAGCATTACAAAATTAATGTATATCCTTTAAAACTGGTTGACAAATGAAGACAAGGTACCTTAAAAAAAAGAAGAAAATGTTATTATTCTAATAAATAAATAAAGTCACACATCTTTCAACCTCTAAAACAAGAGAGCCACCGTTGCATTATCATTTATTAATTAGGAATAAGATCCCGTATTATGCAAATAACATAGAAATTTTTACATGAAAAATCCATTTTACACAATTTATTACAAAATTACTCACACACGCCTATGACTACATTTTTACTTACAAAGTTGCTTTTATTACGAAATGTCGTCGTATTATCCATCATCAATCAAATCACTCTCTACTTCTCTCTTTTTCATTTACTCGTCAATCAATTCCATTTCGCTCTCTTTTTCTTCTTTTCTTTTTATTTTTAATTTTATTTCAGTTTTTAATTTTTAATTTTTAATTTTATTTTCAGTTTTTAATTTTTAATTTTTTTCCATAACAATTCTTCTTTTCTTTTTATTTTTAATTTTTAATTGTAAAGCTAGTTTCTTATATATTGTTGCTTAGGTCTAGGATTGACTTCTATCAATCAATCCATCATTTCACTCTCTTTTTTTCTTCTTTTCTTTTTATTTTTAATTTTATTTCGAGTTTTTAATTTTTAATTTTTAATTTTATTTCAGTTTTTAATTTTAAATTTTTTTACATAACAATTCTTCTTTTCTTTTTTATTTTTAATTTTTAATTGTAAAACTAGTTTCTTATATATTCTTACGAAGAAACGGACCTTGATAACATATGGAGCATTGTGTGAGAATAAAGCCGGAAAAGAGTATAGAAATCATTGTGCTTCTTATGTATGTTTGCTCGACAAATAATGCGAGAGATTTCATTGTCAACGTTTGGAAAAAAAAGCTAATGTTAGTGCTTGATGTTCGAGCCGAGGTTTGTTTCGGTTTCTTTTTGGTTTTCTCCCATATTTGAAATTTTACACTTACATATGTATTTTTTTAATATGTTTTTTATCTAGTTGTTTCTGTCCATTTTTATATCATCGATGGGTATGATGAGATTTATCATGGATGTTGATGTTGAGGAGTTTTCACTTGTATTTTAGTTTGTATCTTTTAGTTGTTTTGTAGTTTTATTATAGTTTTGCTACTGGCATATGTTATTTCACTATAAAATTAATATGCAACTATTTGCACAAAACTTACTATGTATAACTACTATTTTTTAGTCCCCATCAAATTAAATTCTTGCATAATATATAAACTATCATAAAACGATAATGCAACTATTTGCACTTGCATACAGTTGTTTTGTAGTTTTATTATAGTTTCTCTTGGCATATGTTATTTCACTATAAAATTAATATGCAACTATTTGCACAAAACTTACTATGTATAACTACTATTTCTTAGTCCCCATCAAATTAAATTCTTGCATAATATATAAACTATCATAAAACGATAATGCAACTATAAGGCAACCAAAACAAAAAATAAATCAAAATGTAACTGTATATAACGTAGATGTATTACTCATGAGGTTTTTTTAAAAATTTTCACATCATACATTGTTTTGAATTTGGTGGGAAGTCCAGATCTGTTTGTTACAGATCTACATTTCATGAATCTGGATTTCGATATTAGGGGGAGTTGTTTTGATCGAATAAAACAGAAAACAAATGTGTAATTTCGGTTTTCTTCTGATTTTCGATTTTTTTTCGTCATTTTCGAGTTTAGATCATTGCAGGTATTTTTTTCAGTTGTTTTTGCCAAAATTAATAGTTGTATTTTTCTCGTTTTGGTTTCATTTTGGTTGTTTTGCGGTTTTGAAACGAGCGCGTATTTTCATCTTCATGGTTCGCTCTGTACAGCTGAAGGCTTAGTGCATGTGGTATTTTTGTAAATATTTGTATGTGGACTGTATAAATGTTTAATGAGCCGGCCCAAAGTATTTTTGTAATTTTTTTTCCTTTTTTGTATATTTTTGTTTTTTTCCCAATAACATATCAAGAAAGAGAATTTAATGATGAATAAAACCTCTAAACTTTTAAGATTGAAAAACAAAAAATTCAACATAAAATAATAGCGAAATTAATATGTAATTATGAATAATTAACATATACAAATTAATTATACTAATTATAGGTTCTAAATCATATACAATAGGCTATCTGATACCACATGTTAGATAAATTAACAATTAACCCAAGATCTATTTGTATATAACATAGAACACAATAATAAGATATAATAATTAGGTATGTGTACCTGATTGATCCATAGCAATTATCTCTGTTTGATCCACAATGATTACTCCGATTTGATAGTGATACTATCAACTAAGTCTTCCTCCCTAGATGTAAATCGAAGCGGTTATTTATCGATTATCAAAGGTATACAATTGTGATGAGACAATATGTATTTATAGAGTTAGGGAGGGGACTTAGCTACAAAACCCTAGTTAGGTTTGAGCTCATCAAAAGGCTTCGATCAATGAAAAGCTCAACACCTTCACCTAGACTTTACTCACGGATGCTAAGCCCATTAACAATTGATCACCAACAACATGGGCTAACACGGCAAAGAAGCTATCCAATCGACCCGAGTTTTAATAAAACCAATAAAATTTAATGTAAGCCCGAATAAAATTAACATTCTCCCACTTGGGCTACATTGATTTTAATACATATATATTATATATCAAAATAATTTTGTTTGAAAACGACTCATGGGTTGAACAACAGGAAAACATTTGTGGCAACTTTAAAAAATGATAGTTCTGCGATAGCATCTCGACATGCGGTCCAATTTAACCTTTAATATTGAACTATGACAATCATATTATTTTTAAATCAACAAAATACATTCATAATCACAAATACCAAAGTATTAAATCGACATGGTCAATAAATCTAGTAGTGTGGTAAGGAATTATGTTCAACATGTGATCAATTTAAAATAACATAATATCCTTATCAGTCCTCAATTTCAACGATACGCATGATGCTTAATAAATAAGCCCGGTGAAATTAAACATACCTACTTAATAAATAAGTAAGTGTCACTAAACTTGCTTAAAACATTAAACCAACAAAATATCATTGTCATTTAGTAAATATACTTAAAATACAATGATCACAACAAGATATGAACTACATGCTTTCAATTCAATCATTCTCGAGAATACAACAAAACATAACTGAAAGCATAAACATCAAATAATCAAAAAAGTATTGGCCCACAAAGTAGTTCATAGCATCAACAAGTAAATTACATATAAATGTAATCTCAAAAGATAAAACAAGAAACTCCCACTAACCCAAAAGATCAAAAGATTCTAAAATGTCCATATTAACAACATGTTTATTAAACAACACGGCACTTAACCCTTTGGTTAGAGGATCAGCTAACATCGACTCGGTCTTGCAATTTTCAATGACAATGTCTCCTTTCTTGACCAAGTCTCTGACAGTGAGATACTTTATTTCCATATGTTTAGAAGCACTACTAATCTCATTATTCTTTGAAAAGAAAACAACAATATTATTATCACAATAGATTAGTATAGGAGAGGAAATAGGATCAACCACTCGTATCTCCGAAATAAAAGTCTTCAGCCACAAAGCTTGCAAAGATGCCCCATAACATGCAACAAACTCAACTGTAACACCCCGATTTCCCGAGATGTCACATAGGATAGTCCGTATAAAACAATTTAATAAGATAAAGACAATCAAATACTGCTTTATTGAAAAATATCCAAGCATGAGATCTCATTGTTTAAAACAAAATACTTTTAGTACTGTAAACTTAAATAAGAACTAGTTAAGTCAAAATAATAGTTCCAAAATGTTTAGCAGTTAAAAACATTAAAAGCAAAATGCGTGCCGGCCCCCAACATGCGGTCCACGCCTCGAGCTCTTCATTCTCCTTTCTTGGCCTTACCACACACAGTGACCGTGAGCTAACGCCCGATAAGAAGAGCTATGTAGGACATAACCCTCCTAACTAGTTACTTGACATAATTTGCTCTTTTATATTAACATGATAATTCACATTCCATAAATATATCCACGACGCATGTTGTTCTCACATGCACGCATCGAGTCTCATACGCACATTATACTCACATACGATAATCAACTATTCTCTCATGTTGATCGGACATGAGGTAACCTACTGCCTTGTGTTATTCTCACACTTGGCATCCAACGGGGCAATTAATTACCATAAGTTGTACTCACCCATGATAATGTTATAACATGCGAGTGTTATGCTCGCATAATGACAATGAAGACCACAATATTATTCTCATGCTAATGATGCTCACAAAATATAAGGAAATCACAACACTATCAAATTAAATAACTAACCAACCCAACTTGTATGCATAACATACACCCTGTGTACGAGATGTCCACTCTTAACTTACCTCGATTCTTTAAGACCACACTTCTTACCTCGAGCACCTCAACGAATTTCCTTGTTGAGAACAAGATCCTAGACATTCATTAACACAGCAATACACTCAAAATACATTCAAGTATGAATCTCTAAACTCATACGAAACTTACGTAAAAATACGTAACACATAGGTCCATTTCACTTGCATGACACACCATACATAAGCATTTATTATTTTGATTCACACAAACATATTGCATGGACTCAAACAAACATTCTTAACGTAAAACATGAATTCATACAACACATCTTTACGTAAAATTTACTAAAATACTATTTATTCTTATTAAACTCCAAATAAATAGTTAATTAATCACCAATAATTATAATAAATACCTACAGCAACTAATAAATCATAAAACCTATTCCTTTTGATATCATAGGCAGTAAATGGTATTTCAAAAATACATTTTACTATTTTAACAACACTTATCTATTTTTCATAATTAACTTAAGCATTAATTAAGTAAATTCATGAAAAATACCAAAATTGATTAAAAACCGAATCTAACTCTTCTAATACACTTTATAATCTGTAATAAGTCATAATTAATTTTCTTTGAATTTTCTAAGCAACCTAGGTATTTTTCATAATTAAAATAAGAAATAACATCAATAATTCATGAAAAATACATAATCGCCTGAAAATTCAATCTACCAATTTTATAACCGTTTATATATCATAGTCCATCATATAAAATAAATCTAGATTTTTCTGAGCACCCTAAGTATTTTTCATAATTAATTTAATAAATAACACAAATAATTCATGAAAAATACAAAATTAACCGAAATTCGAATCTACCAATTTTGCAATAGTTTATATCTCATAACTAATCATATAAAATATATTTAGATTTTTCTGAGTAATCTAAGTATTTTTCATAATTAATCTATGAATTATACTAAATAATTCACAATAATTCCAAATAAATTCAGAAAATTATGAAACTTCACCAAGCACCTTAGAATAAAATAAGGAATCAAAATATATAAAAATATCTAAGAAAAACACCTCAGAAACGGTCAGAACGCGGTCGCCGGCGTTCTCGTCGGTTTCGTCGGCAAGTGTAACTTTGTCTCCAGGTGGCTCTTGAATCGTCCTTTCGATTGGGGAAGCTCTCCACAATGCTCAGGACCTCAAAACGATCAAGAAAAATGGTCCGAGAAGGCAGATCGGGGTTGTCTTCTTCGTTGGCGGTGTACGCCTTTAATGGAGTCAAAATTTTGGATTTTCGTTTTGGACGTTAAAGCTTCGTTTTCTTACGTCAAAAACAATCCTTAGGGTCCCATGCACTCAAATATAACCTCCCTTGACCCAAGAACAAGCTTAAACACGTTCGAATCCGATCGTAACTAGCGCACCTTTGAAGCTTCAAAAATGGCGAATCTCAGCAAACGACGACTTCCGCCCCTTATACCACGTTAAAAAGCTTCCTTAGGTCGTATATAAGTGATCCCAAACCCCCACGTTCACCCGGGTTTCACTCCGCTTGAAGAAACGAAAGTTTTCGGTACGTATACGCGTATACGTGCTCTCTCTCTCTCTCGTTGGTTCTCTGTTTTGGGTGAACGAAAATAGAGTTTAAACCCTAATTTCTATCGTGTTTAAACCCAAGCAAAATATTGCATTGAGCAAAGTGGAGCGATTCCCATTCAACCAAAATAGGCGTTAGGTTCGGTTCGGTTTTATTCGTATACGTATAGCATATATATATATATAACTGTTAATAATATTAATAATAATAATAATAATAATAATGATAATAATAATAATAATAATAATAATAATAATAATAATAATAATAATAATAATAATAATAATACGATATAATAATAATAATAATAATATTAATAATAATAATAATAATAATTATAATAATAATAATAATAATAATAATATAACAATATCCACACATATGTATCTATTAGGCATTATGCACATGCCAATAAAATCAAATATTATATTATCATAAAAATAATCCCATACATATTTAAATCCATAAATATGTAACAAAAAAAAATACTCTCAGCTAAATAAAATTACAAAAATACCCTTTCGGGGTTAGCGGATATTACAATTATCCCCTACTAAAAGAAAATTTCGTCCCGAAATTTTACTCGAAATAATTCTCGGATATTGTTCTCGCATATCGGATTCAAGCTCCCAAGTAGCTTCCTCGGCCACACTTTGTTTCTCCATAGGACTTTCACCAGGGTAATTGTCTTATTTCTCAAAATCCTATCCTTTTGATCAAGAATCTTCACTGGACGTTCATTGTAGGACAAATCTTCCTGCAAACCCAGTGTTTCATAGCTCAAAACATGCGATGGGTCTGACACATATTTCCGGAGTTGAGATACATGAAATACATTATGCACCCCAGATAATGATGGCGGTAAAGCTATTCTATAAGCTACACGCCTTTCACATCAATATCTGAAATGGACCAACATATACGGGACTTAGTTTCCTCTCTTGCCAAATCTCTTCACCGAGAGTCCTTTTCGTGGTGTCACTCGAAGAAACACATGATCACCCACTTTGAACTCAATGTCTCTCCGCTTGGTCCGCATAAGATTTACGTACGCTCTGCGTGATCATTCTAGCCCGATCTTGAATAGCTTCGTTGGTGTCTGACTGCATCCGGCCCTAGGAGTTTGTTCTCTCCCAACTCATCCCAATGCGGAGACTGCACTTTCTTCCATACAACATCTCATAGGGTGCTACCCAGATAGTAGGCGATAGGTCATTGTTGTAAGAAAATTCAATCAAAGGCGGTATTTGCTCCATGATCCTTGGAAATCTATCACACATGCCCTCAACATATCTTCCAAGATCGATTTGTTCTCTCGATCGACCATCTTCTCTGGATGATATGCGGTCTTGAACTTCAATCGAGTTCCCATTGCTCTCGTAAGCTTTCCCAAAAGACGAAGTGAACCGAGCATCTCGATCACAAACAATAGAATACGGTGCCCCATGTAATCTCACAATCTCATTCACATAAAGTTCAGCAAAATGGTCCATGGAGTAAGTCATGCGTATTTGGTAGAAAATGGGCGATTTTGTATACCATCGACGACTACCCAAATGGCGTCATGCTTTGTAGTCTTAGGTAACTTGATCACAAAATCCATGAAATCTCTTCCCACTTCCATTCGGGGAGCTTCGGTGGTTGTAACAATCCCTGTTGGTCTTTGATGCTCTGCTTTAACTTGTTCACATGTTAAGCATTTGGCCACAAATTCAACTACATCCTTTTTCATACAGGCCACCAATATAATGCTTTCAGGTCATGGTACATTTTAGTGGTCCGGGATGAAGCTGAATAAGGTGTAGTATGAGCTTCTACCAATATCCCTTCGAGCTCATCATTATCGGGCACATAAATTCGTCCCTTGAACCGAATTAATCCCGTGTACGATATTTCATAATCTTTGGCGTTACTATTCAAAATTTCTTGCTTTAGTTCATTGAGCTTTTGATCTCGTCGTACGCCTCCTTAATTCTTTCTAACAAAGTGGATTGAAGTGTGACCTTTGCAAGTTGGCTGTAATAAACTCTATACCCGGCTCGTTCCATGTCTTCCACTAATTCCCTTGATACTCCTTGTAAAGTGGAAACTAGTCCGGGACCTCTACGGTAGTGCATCCGCTACCACATTGGCTTTACCGGGATGGTACATTATCTCGCGGTCGTAGTCTTTGACTAGCTCCAACCATCTCCTCTGCCTCATGTTTAACTCCCCTGCAGGTGAAAAAGTACTTTAAACTCTTATGATCGGTGTAGATTTCACATTTCACTCCATAGAGATAATGACGCCTTGAGATTTTTAGTGCAAAAACCATTGCGGCTAACTTCTAGGTCATGTGTCGGGTATCTCTGTTCGTATTCTTTTAATTGCCTTGAAGCGTAATTACCTTCCCTTCTTGCATTAGAACACAACCCAACCCTTGTTTAGATGCATCACAATATACGCAAATTGTCCCTCCACGATTGGTAAACCGAGGATTGGTGCGAGATAAGTCTATTCTTCAACTCTTGGAAGCTTTGCTCACACTTGTCGACCGAAAATTTTAGATTCTTCCTAGTTAATTCTGTTAAGGGTGTGGCTATCTTTGAGAACCCCTCAACAAACCTTCTATAATAGCACACTAAACCCAAAAGCTTCGAACCTCCGAGGCGGTCTTTGGTCTAGGCCATTCTTTCAACTGCAAGACAGCCTTAGCGGGATCTACTTTTATTCCCAGTTAGTGACAATGTGGCCCAAAAATGCAACCTCGGACAACCAGAACTCACATTTTTTGTACTTGGCATACAATTGATGTTCTCTTAGTCGCTGCAAGGTCAAGCGTAAGTGCTCCTCATGTTCCTCCTCTGTCTTAGAATAAATCAATATATCATCTATGAATACAATGACAAACTGATCCAGATATTCCTTGAAGACTCGGTTCATGAGGTCCATAAAAAGGCTATGGCAGGGCATTTGTAAGTCCAAATGACATCACCATGAACTCATAATGCCGTATCTCGTTACGAAGGCCGTCTTCGGTATATCTTCATTTTGATTCTTAGTCGATGATACCACGAACGAAGATCAATCTTAGAAAACACCTTTTTCCCTTGAAGGCCGGTCAAACAAGTCGTCAATCCTCGGCGGTGGGTACCGATTCTTTATAGTCACCTTGTTCAATTCTCGGTAATCTATGCACATTCTCATAGTACGCGTCTTTCTTTTTAACAAATAGAACGGTCGCCCACGGAGAGTAGCTAGGTCGATAAACCCTAACTTAAGCAATTCTTCCAAGCTTGTATTTTGAGTTCTTTCAATTCCGATGGTGCCATCCTATATGGTGCGCGAAAGCGAGTCTTTCCGGCACTAATTCTATCACAAATTCGATTTCTGCGTGTGGTGGTAACCCGGGTAACTCGTACGGAAATACATCAAGAAACTCGCAACTACCCGTGTTTCCTCGGCTTTCTTTCAATTTTCTTGGTGTCATCAACCACATTAACTAGATACTTACACCTGCACCTGTTGCAATAGTTGCCCGACCTTCATTGCGAAATAATAGGAGTGCGGGGGTTTCTTTCCTACCCCCCGAACTCGAAAGTCTCTCCATCTTCGGTGTGAAAACAACTTTCTTTTGCTTGCGATCAATTGATGCTCCATATTTGGTAAGAAAATCCATGCCCAAGATTACATCAAAATCAAATAAATCTAATACAATCAGTCTACAATTAATTCTCTACCATCTATCCCTGACGGTATACCCCTAAGCCAACTTCTAGAGATTACAACCTCCCCGGATGGTAACATGGTCCCAAACCCCACGGTAAATAATTCACTCGGTGCATTTTTATGATTAACAATTGTGCTAGCAATAAAGGAATGAGTTGCACCGTAATCAAACAAAACTTTACAAGTGGTGTTGGCCATAGGAATCGACACGATACAATGAAGGACCGGCCTCGGCTTCGCTTGAGTGATGGCAAAAACTCTGGTGAACATACTTGTCATCTTTCTTGGATTACGCTCGTTTCAGTCTGTCCCCACTGGTGGGCAATTGCGTTTGATGTGTCCTTCTTTTCCACATTTGTAGCATGCTTTTGCGCGAAACTCGCCGAGATGACGTTTGGTACATTTAGGGCATTCTGGAATGTTTTCGCCCCTTCTTTGCCATTAAATCGTTGTCGTTATCACTTTTGTACCTCTTGTCTTGACTTGGCCGTTGACCGGTCCCTGCCCCGTTTCTTGTGGTCATTAGAATTGGCTCCACCTTTCTTAGATTCTCTCTGTGCGCATTTTCCTTCCAAATTTTGTTTTCACTCTGCTCAGCCGTAAGAGCCATTTCGACAACTTGAGCATAACTGAATTGACCCCTTGACACAATTTCCACATCTCGAGCAACCATTGGTTTCGAATACCTCCCACAAATCGATGTGCTCGCACTCTATCAGTAGGTACCAGATCTGGAGCGAATTTTGCCAATCTATCAAATTTTTGTGCATACTCAGTCACAGTAAGACTCCCTTGGACTAACCCGATGGAATTCATCGACCTTTCTTTGCTAGAAGCTGCCGAGTTATAATACTTCTCATTAAAGACCCTTTTAAAATCGTCCCGGTTCATGGTATCTACCATCCTTGGTTTGTTCCACCACCTCCCACCGGATACGAGCATCTTTCCTCGGCATGTAAGATGCACACTTCACTCAGGTCATTCCCATCCACCCTTAGCATCTGCAAAATGCTTTCTATGCGACTTATCCACTCCTCAGCCACTACCGGGTCTATGCCTCCCTCAAACTCAGGTGGGTGTTGTTTTCGAAATCTCTCTGCTAACAACTCATGTCTAGCCTCTGTAGCAGGATATACCACTGCAGCAAATGGTGGGTCTCTATTTTGCATCACATATTTGACCGGCGGCTCCGGTTGACGTCTCAGTTGACGAAGTTCTTCATCCTGCCTATGAATGATTCCTTCCAGTGCGGCAATGCGCTCTTCCCATCCCTGTGGTGCTTGAGGTGGTTCATTGATCCCTCCATCATCTCGGCCTTGGCCTTGGCCTCGACCTCGACCTCGACCTCGACCCACTCTAACTGACCTTCTAGGAGGCATTTCTAAACTCCTGAACCACACAAACCAATACACATCAAGATCATTTTGATCATCAATTTTACATGAAAATAATGTTACCCTCTCGCATGCAGAAATTTAAGGCAACTTAATTATAAGTAATAACCACTTACAGTACAGTGAGTCGAGCTCGTCTCATGGCGGTGAACTTTACATGTTAGGGCTAACCACATTCTTTAGGACCGTATTGCTCTGGTACCATATTGTAACACCCCGATTTCCCGAGATGTCACATAGGATAGTCCGTATAAAACAATTTAATAAGATAAAGACAATCAAATACTGCTTTATTGAAAAATATCCAAGCATGAGATCTCATTGTTTAAAACAAAATACTTTTAGTACTGTAAACTTAAATAAGAACTAGTTAAGTCAAAATAATAGTTCCAAAATGTTTAGCGATTAAAAACATTAAAAGCAAAATCTTGTGCCGGCCCACAACATGCGGTCCACGCCTCGAGCTCTTCATTCTCACCGCTTAGCCCTTACTCGCACACCGAGTACCCGTGAGCTAACGCCCGATGTAAGAAGAGCTATGTAGGACATAACCCTCCTAACTAGTTACTTGACATAATTTGCTCTTTTATATTAATCAACGATAATTCACATTCCCATAAATATATCCACAACGCATGTTGTTCTCACATGCACACATCAAGTCTCATACCGCACATTATACTCACATACGATAATCAACTATTCTCTCATGTTGATCAGACATGAGGTAACCTACTCTGCCTTGTGTTATTCTCACACTTGGCATCCAACAGGGCAATTAATTACCATAAGTTGTACTCACCCATGATAATGTTATAACATGCAAGTGTTATGCTCACACAAGCAGCAAGACCCTAATATTATTCTCATGCTAATGATGCTCACAAAATATAAGGAAATCACAACACTATCAAATTAAATAACTAACCAACCCAAGTTGTATGCATAACATACACCCTGTGTACGGAATGTCCACTCTTCTTACCTCGATTCTTCAGACCACACTTGCTACCTCGAGCACCTCAACGAATTTCCTTGTTGAGAACAAGATCCTAGACATTCATTAACACAACAATACACTCAAAATACATTCAAGTATGAATCTCTAAACTCATACAGAAACTTACGTAAAAATACGTAACACATAGGTCCATTTCACTTGCATGACACACCATACATAAGCATTTATTATTTTGATTCACACAAACATATTGCATGGACTCAAACAAACATTCTTAACGTAAAACATGAATTCATACAACACATCTTTACGTAAAATTTACTAAAATACTATTTATTCTTATTAAACTCCAAATAAATAGTTAATTAATCACCAATAATTATAATAAATACCTACAGCAACTAATAAATCATAAAACCTATTCCTTTTGATATCATAGGCAGTAAATGGTATTTCAAAAATACATTTTACTATTTTAACAACACTTATCTATTTTTCATAATTAACTTAAGCATTAATTAAGTAAATTCATGAAAAATACCAAAATTGATTAAAAACCGAATCTAACTCTTCTAATACACTTTATAATCTGTAATAAGTCATAATTAATTTTCTTTGAATTTTCTAAGCAACCTAGGTATTTTTCATAATTAAAATAAGAAATAACATCAATAATTCATGAAAAATACATAATCGCCTGAAAATTCAATCTACCAATTTTATAACCGTTTATATATCATAGTCCATCATATAAAATAAATCTAGATTTTTCTGAGCACCCTAAGTATTTTTCATAATTAATTTAATAAATAACACAAATAATTCATGAAAAATACAAAATTAACCGAAATTCGAATCTACCAATTTTGCAATAGTTTATATCTCATAACTAATCATATAAAATATATTTAGATTTTTCTGAGTAATCTAAGTATTTTTCATAATTAATCTATGAATTATACTAAATAATTCACAATAATTCCAAATAAATTCAGAAAATTATGAAACTTCACCAAGCACCTTAGAATAAAATAAGGAATCAAAATATATAAAAATATCTAAGAAAAACACCTCAGAAACGGTCAGAACGCGGTGTGGCGTTCTCGTCGGTTTCGTCGCCGGTAAAGTGTAACTTTGTCTCCGATGGCTCTTGAAGCGTCCTTTCGATTGGGGAAGCTCTCCACAATGCTCAGGACCTCAAAACGATCAAGAAAAATGGTCCGAGAAGGCAGATCGGGGTTGTCTTCTTCGTTGGCGGTGTACCGCCTTTAATGGAGTCAAAATTTTGGATTTTCGTTTTGGACGTTAAAGCTTCGTTTTCTTACGTCAAAAACAATCCTTAGGGTCCCATGCACTCAAATATAACCTCCCTTGACCCAAGAACAAGCTTAAACACGTTCGAATCCGAGTCCGTAACTAAGCCGCACCTTTGAAGCTTCAAAAATGGCGAATCTCAAAACGACGACTTCCGCCCCTTATACCACGTTAAAAAGCTTCCTTAGGTCGTATATAAGTGATCCCAAACCCCCACGTTCACCCAGGTTTCACTCCGCTTGAAGAAACGAAAGTTTTCGGTACCGTATACGCCGTATACGTGCTCTCTCTCTCTCTCTCGTTGGTTCTCTGTTTTGGGTGAACGAAAATAGAGTTTAAAACCTAATTTCTATCGTGTTTAAACCCAAGCAAAATATTGCATTGAACCGAAGTGGAGCGATTCCCATTCCACCAAAATAGGCGTTAGGTTCGGTTCGGTTTTATTCGTATACGTATAGCATATATATATATATAACTGTTAATAATATTAATAATAATAATAATAATAATAATGATAATAATAATAATAATAATAATAATAATAATAATAATAATAATAATAATAATAATAATAATACGATATAATAATAATAATAATAATATTAATAATAATAATAATAATAATTATAATAATAATAATAATAATAATAATATAACAATATCCACACATATGTATCTATTAGGCATTATGCACATGCCAATAAAATCAAATATTATATTATCATAAAAATAATCCCATACATATTTAAATCCATAAATATGTAACAAAAAAAAATACTCTCAGCTAAATAAAATTACAAAAATACCCTTTCGGGGTTAGCGGATATTACATCAACATACATAGTAGATGATGTGATCAAAGTCTGTTTAACACTCTTCCAAGAAATAGCAGCACCAGCCAAGGTGAAAATATAGCCAGAAGTTGACTTTAAATCATCTACACAACCACCAAAATCTGAATCTGAATAACCAACAACTCGAAGATTGTCAACATGCTTATACACAAGCATAAAACTCTTCGTTCTTCGCAAACATCTCAAAACTTTCTTGGCTGCAACCCAATGATCATGGCCAGGATCAGATAAATATCTTCCAAGAACATTGACTACGAAAGCTATGTCAGCTTGAGTGCAAACCTGAGCATACATCAAATTCCCTACTGCATTTTCATATGGGATATTCTTCATTGCTTCTCTTTTTAAGTCGTTCTTGGGACAATGTTGCTTAGTAAATTTGTCCCTTTCAGAATAAGAACGAATCAGCTTTACACAAATCCATGTTGAACCTTTTGAGCACACGATTAATGTAAGCTTCTTGAGGTAAGCCAAGAAATTTTCAATTCTTATCATGATGAATCTCAATCTCCAAAACTAAAGATGCCTCTCCAAAATCTTTCATATCAAAATTGGCAGACAGAAAACTTTTGGTCTCATTTAGTAATGACAAATCACTGCTGGCAAGTAAAATATTATCTACATAAAGAACAAGAAAAAATATGATGACTCCCACTGATCTTCATATAAATACACTAGTCAAACTTGTTCTCGATGAAACCCAACAGTGTCACAACCTTATTAAACTTCAAGTTCCACTGGTGAGATGCTTGTTTGAGACAATAAATAGATCATTTCAATTTGCAAACTAAATTGTCATTTCTATTTTCCTTAAAGCCTTCAGGTTGAGACATATAGACTTGCTCACTCAATTCTCCATTCAGAACAACAGTTTTAACGTCCATCTGATGCAACTCTAAATCAAAATGCGCAACTAAGGCCATAATAATTTTGAATGAATCTTTAGTGGAAACAGGTGAGAAAGTTTCAGTGTAATCAATACCTTCTTTTTGAGTAAAGCCTTTAGCCACTAAATGTAATTTATACATTCCAATGTGTCCCATTTTATCCGTTTAGTTCTTAAAAAATTCATTTGCAACCTATTGGTTTGAAACCATCAGGTAATAGAACTAACTTCCTCATATACATTATTTTTGTCCATGAACTTAATCTCATCATTCATAGCTTCTATCCATTTTGAAGAATGTGGACAATTAGGTGCTTCACTATAAGTGAGAGGTTCCACAAAATGACCAAGATTACATTCACCTTCTCCAAGGTAAATAAAATTATCATCACACCTTATTGATATCTTTTGTCTTTTAGATCTCCATATAGGAGGTTCTTCTGGAATAACCTCTATTTATTGACCATCATTTTGAATGACATATTCCACAATTAGATTTCTCTGATAACATGACCCTCATCAACAACAAAACCTTCTTCAATAATAGGTTCCTCATCAATAATATGACCCTCGTCATCTTAGATATTAGGAGCAATATATTCATCAGTAATGGGAGTGTTATCAACTAGAGTAAGAATAAGACTGCTATTATTATCATCTCTTGAAAAAGACATAGGAATAAAAATTCCTTTAGATGACTCCCCATTTCAAGAGATGTTGAAGGAATATTTTAAGCAACAATGAATTCTAGAAATTTAGCAGTCTGAGATTCAAAAATTCGTGTATCACGAGTAGGATAGCAAAAGCGATAGCGTTTTGAGTGCATTGGATAACCAATGAAATAACAGCGATTGGTTCTCGAATCTAACCTTTTCAAATTAGGATCATAAATCCGTACTTCAGCTGGACAACCCCATACATGAAGATGATTAAGACTAGGCTTCCTTTCAATCCACAACTCAAAAGGATTTTGGAAACAGATTTACTGGGAACACGATTTAAAATATAAGTTGTAGTCATGAGTGCTTCACCCCATAAAAACTCTGGAAGATTTGTTCTACTTATCATGTTTCTGATCATATCCATGAGAGTGCGATTTCTCCTTTCAGCAACGCCATTTTTCTCAGTGAACCTGACATATTGTATTGAGAAACTACATAATTTTCTGGAAAATATTCAGCAAAAGGCCTCATGTGTTGTTTAGATTCTATATAACAACCAGAATATTCTCCTCCGCGATCAAAATGAACAAATTTTATGACTCTTCCCAATGATTTCTCAAGAACATTTCGAAAGATTTTGACTTTATCAAAAGCGTTGGATTGTCTTTAATCAGGTAGGTGAGGCCATAAGAAGAAAAAAAAAACATCGATAAAAGTTATAAAATAGTTGTTTCTGCACAACGTGGTGAAATAAGGTCCACTGATGTCAATGTGGATAATTTCCAATAAAGATTGACTGCGGTTTGCAGTCTTCTTTCTTGTTTTAGTCAATTTTCCACGAGTACAATCAACACAAGTATCCCAACCAGAAACATCAACAGGAGGAAGAATTTTAGCTAGAAATAATCGATCAACTCTTTCTTTAGAAATATGACCCGATCTATCGTGCCATAATAATAAGGATGTTATCTTAATATAAGATTTCTTACCCACAATATTCACAACATTGAAAAAGGAAGCTAAGGAAGTCAATGATAATTTGAAAAGAATATCAGAGTAAAAACAATTTCCAATTATTCAGAGTCAAACATAATTTCAACACTATAATTGGCAAAAAGAAAAGAAAATTATTGTTTAACTAAAAGCGGAAGCGAAACTGAATTACTTTAAAAGTAGGAATCAAGAAAGTACTGTTCAAAACAATCTGAACACTAAACGGTAATTCAAGAATTAATGTGCCAACATAAATAACGTCAACTCCAATATAAGTGCCCACTGTAAGCATTGACTCCCTCTCACTTGGCTTTCTGAGATCCCTTAGCCCCTGGCTGTGGTTGCTTATTTTCATATTTTCTTTATCCTTTGTTGGGCTTGAGTTGAGAAACAAAGTGAGAAGAATCATTCTTCTCATTTTGTTAGCTTGCTTGTTTCAGCTATATACTGAGAAATAATGTTACTAACACTCCATATTTTACTATAAGTGTTTAGGTTGTCTTGGTAAAGCTAAAAGAAGTAAGAAGTTCATGAAGAACTTGAAGAATGGTGTAAAAGTCAGGAAGAGGAATATTATGATCTTTCAACTTGGACTGAACATTAAAAATTTCAGAATAAAATCTCGCACTCCTTTTAATTCATCATACTTAATGGTTTTCATTTCATCCATAAGATGTCCAGCTTCAGCGTTTTCACCAGTGTCATATAGTTTTTCTACAACATTGAAAAACGCTTTGGTATTTGAGGTGTTTGGCAAAGCATTAAATGAATGTTATGGAATTGAACTTTCATAGCAATGAGACTAAGATGATTTGAATTTTTCCAATGTGCATGAAGAATTTTTGGGCAACAATTCTGATATTAGAATAAGATCAGTAGATTTTTCTTCTCGAAAGCATGAGTCCAAATCTATTATGCCTAAAGTAATTTTCACATCTCGTTTCCATGTCTTAAAGTTGGAAGCATTCAGAATTCAGATGAAAACGTTATTGTTGTTCTTAGAAAGGAGACCAAGAAAAGTCCAAAAATTAAAACTTGATCAAGCTATATGAGCCAAGCAATTAGAAAATATTGTAGAGTCAACTGGTCATTATAAACTCCCCTTTGGGGTGAGAATATAACACACACATGATCTACCTTCATGAAGTTAACAATAAAGAAAAAATACATATCAAATAAGAATTTATTACCTTTGGGCAAATAAATTTCTTAAATAATATATATTAATTCAATCAAAAAATAATAATAAATATATATATTTAAATTATTACCTTTGGGCAAATAATTAAAATATACAAATTTAATATTAACTCACTTCACGGAATGTGAACTAATATGTATAACTACTACCTTTGGGCAAGTAATTACACATATAGTCAAACAAAATATATATTTTCTATAACATATGAAATTCGGTGATAAAATAATCATTAAAAATTTAATAATTTTCAACCAAATTTCCAAAAAGTTATATATAAATTGCTTGTAATATATTGATAATAAAAAATAAAGTGTCCACCATAACACATTATTTTTACATCAAACAATCAAGTTTTAAAATTTTATAACAACAAATAATAGAAAATTGTGAAACAAAGAATATTGGTGGAGATTACATAGTCAAGATAAATCAAATAAGAGAGTGACTATATCTTATGGAACGAGAAGAAACCCAAAAAAAAATTCTATGATTTACGGATTTTGAAAAATCATCAAAAATTATTTTAAATAATTTTGTAACTGCATAATTATCATTAAAATAATAATAATTATTAAACGGCGTCAAAAAATTAATTAAAAATCACCAAAAAATCAGAAATCAAATTCTAATAATGCTAGAAAAAAGAATCGTCAAAAAACGACATCGGACGACAGCGCACGCGCCCCCACGCGCGCGGCTATGAGAGTGGGCTTCGCGCGGCGGACTTCATCTTCAACTCGGCGGGTACGAAGCCGGGTCGCGCGACCCGGTTATCTCCATTCGGGTTGGGACGAAAGAAAACGGCCAGAAACTCGACGAAAACGACGGAAAATTGAGGGGTTTGGATCGGTTTTGTAAATCTAATCTACCTAAGGATTCAATTTGGGATAAAACATCCAAAATAATGGTAGATCAAGAAATTGAATCCGAAAATTTCAAACCAAAAAAAAATCTTGAAACCTACGGGTTTTGGACTAAATTGTTAATGGAAATAGGTAGTTGTATTAGAAAACAATATACAATCATTTATGCATAATCAATTTCAGTCAATTATAATCATAATCAAAAAATCCAAATATAATTTTATCATTCAAAAATACCACAACCCTAAAATTTTAATCTTGAAATTCTCTTAATTTACTCAACAATTTTATGCAAATAACATATCAAAAGAAAGAGAATTTAATGATGAATAAAACCCCTAAACTTTTAAGATTGAAAAACAAAAAATTCAACATAAAATAATAGCGAAATTAATATGTAATTATGAATAATTAACATATACAAATTAATTATACTAATTATAGGTTCTAAATCATATACAATAGGCTATCTGATACCACATGTTAGATAAATTAACAATTAACCCAAGATCTATTTGTATATAACATAGAACACAATAATAAGATATAATAATTAGGTATGTGTACCTGATTGATCCATAGCAATTATCTCTGTTTGATCCCACAGCCGGTTACTCCAATTTGATAGTGCAATACTATCAACTAAGTCTTCCTCCCTAGATCTCTAAATCAAAAGCAGTTTATTTATCTGATTATCAAAAGGTATACAATTGTGATGAGACAATATGTATTTATAGAGTTAGGGAGGGGACTTAGCTACAAAACCCTAGTTGGGCTGGGCCTGCTCATCAAAGGCTTCAGTCAACTAGAAAAGCCCACACTTCTGCCTCACCTAGACTTTACTCACAGATGCTAAGCCCATTAACAATTGATCACCAACAACATGGGCTAACATAGCAAAGAACTATCCAATCAACCCAAGTTTTAATAAAACCAATAAAATTTAATGTAAGCCCAAATAAAAGTCTAACATCGAAATGATATGTTTTGGAATGGTAAAAGTTGTAGTGATGTTGATGTTGTTTGGCTGGCTCATACCACTCTTCGACAATGGACGTGTGCTCAGTCTAAGCGGCTCGACTCGGTTTCCCTGGCTTCCAATCGCACTGACACAAGAGAACACTGGTCCAAACCGGCTGCTGGACAGTTAAAAATTAATGTGGATGGGGCGGTTTTTGAAGACACCAATGAGATCGATACTGGTTTTGTAGCACGCGGCTGTGATGGTCGAATAATTGAGGCGTTTTCAACTATTTCTTCTGTCAGTTGCCGACTCGAAATTGCAAAAATTCTAAGTGTCAAAGAGGCACTTAGTTGGATAAAGAGGAATAACAAGTCAAATGTCATTTTAGAGATGAATTGCATTTTAGTTGTTCAGGCTATTCTTAGTTTGGTCTCTATGCCTTCTATTTTTGGTTTATTTGTTCAAGATTGTCAATTTATTTTATCTTCTTTTAGTAATGTTTCTATTGGTCATGTTAAACGGTCTGCTAACAAAGTCGCGCACTGTATGGCACGTTGTGCTTGTTATTGGTCAGGTCGTCGTTTTACTGAGAGAGATGTTCCCCTTGCTCCTCAGTCCATTGTTTTAGCGGATGTTTTCATCTAATAAAAATTATTTTCATTCAATAATAATAATAAGAATATAATAAAAAAATGTAAATAAATATATTTTTTTAAAGATAATTACATTATAATTTAGGGGTTTATATTCAATAATTCTTGTTGCATATGCATTACATAAAACTTTCACAATTATATTACAAAATTCATTCATAGTTATTGGGTATCTTGTATTTTTAGCAAAGTATCACTTTTATACCCTTTTTATTTCCAATTTATTTTATTTGATACCCTCAATTTTGATAATCATTTAAAATGGTACCTTCCACTAAATTTTGGTCAACTTATTTTTCATAATGACCAAATTACTCGCAGTTAATTGGTTTTATTTGATTTTTATTTTCTAAAATTAAAAAATATTAAAGGAAATAAAAATAACTTCACTAATTAGTCGTTTTTTTTTGGTACACTTTGCAAGAATACTTTCAACGTTGATTGTCTTTTTTGTTCACATAGCCCCTTCGTGCGGTAGTTATTATATCTCATGTAAAACAAAAAATTATTCTTGCGGTATTTCATGATTACTACATTTAAAACCATTATCATTACCATATCTCATTTATAATGATCATTACATTGAAAGTTATTGTCATCAAATGTAGTAGAGATAAGGGATTTGATGCTTGGAATGGCAATAAGTGAGAAGGAAAATCAAGGATCTCAACGGATCTAGTCGGGTTGTCGTCTTCTGTTGGGATTTTATGCCCTAAATAAAACTCATTTCAATTTAATCTCATTTGTTATCAATAGAAGATTAGAAGTTATTTATGTTTACATGTAGTTTTCATGTTTAGGTTTAATGTATACAATTTCTGTTAAATCCAGAACATATAGTTATTCACAGTTATAGTGATGTCAACACAGTGGAATGTAATTGTGATTATATGCTTCAAAAGATAATGTCCCTTGATTCATCAGTGCACTGGATTTACACTGATGTGATAATTAGTGATAAAGTATACTTACACCTTGGATAAGTGTTATGTTCTTTCCAGAACATTGGCAAAGTATGCTAGTTTCGGATGTATGGAGTATACATTGGACTGGGACCGAGATTGATCTTGGTAAAGATATTATAATCTTACTACTGTATCTTTCTAAGTCAATATAAATGGTTGATCTTAGATCAAAAGATCTTAATCCTGGCATGCTTAGGTTCGATCTCAAGAGTGTTATTTGTGTTCTTTGATTTGTTAGTTAAGCCTACCTTTTGGTCTGGGTGATACGTACATTTTGGGAACATGATATAGTACAATTAAGTGGGAGCACTAAACGTAGATATAGAATCTATAGCTTCTATCTGGACATAGAAGTGAAACGATGATTTCTTTCGAGCTTGGCTTAATAGAGATAAATGGAAAAGCTCTTATTTCAGTGATTATATTAGTTTACTGAAATATCATTTATAGGAAGCTAAGTGTTTTAAGGATAACTTACATTGAGGGGTGAAACGGTAAATTTATCCCTACTCAGTGTAAATCATCTATAGAGAATCTTTGATTATTGAGATTAGAACGATGGTTAAATGTTTCTAGCGTATCTCTATCGTGAAACATATAGAGTGTTCTATATAACTGAGAGTGCAATTCCAAGTTCTATGGTTGATGCAATGATGAATTAATAAGTTAGGGAATTTACTTGGTAAGTTCTAGTTCTGCTTATTGGAAGCTCGGTTGTATAGGCCTATGGTCCCCATACTAGTTGAGACAATACTACTTGTAAAACTCAGTTAATTGATTTTAATTAATCAATTATAATTCTAAAATTAGACTATGTCTAATTATGAATTTTCACTAAGCTAGGGCTTAATTGTGAAGAAAAGAGATTCTAAGGTTTATTTGTTAATTAAGAGACTTTATTAAGTCTAATTAAAAAATATGTTAAATGACAATTTTATTTGATAATTAATTTTAATAATTAAATAAATAGTTTTGGCATTTAAGTGGTTGAATTGGAAAATATGGCATTTTTGAGAAAATAAGATAAATGGTTGAAAATGGCAAAATTGCAAAGTGGTAGGGCCCATATCCATGGCCGGCCACTTAAGTCAATTTTACCATTTATTTTATCAATTTTTTAATGCCAAATAATTCAAACCTAAACCTAGTTGGATTCCTATAAATAGATAGTGATGACCTCAAATTGAAAGATGACGAATTCACTTGCCTTCAGAAATTTTTGAGCCATCTCTTCTCTCTATTTTTGAATCCTTCCTCTCTCTTTCTCTCTTCAATATTTTGAACCCTATAGTGATAGAGTATGTGCCCACACACATCAAGTGGTACTCAATCATAGTGTGTAAGACTGTGAAGAATCCAATTCAAGAGAAGGAGATCATCGGGCTCAGATCTTGGTGATACTCTGCTACAGAAAGGATGCAAGGGTTAGAGATCTGAGCGGACGGAGTCATTTAATTCCGCTGCACCCAATGTAAGGTTTCTCAAACTTTATATGTGTTTAAATTATATTGTTTTAGAAATTCATATTTAGGATGTTAAACAACATACATGGTAGTAAATCTAGATCATGGTTAAAACATAATTCAACATCTTCGACAATGAAAGTTCCAAGGCCCTAGGTCTGATTGAATTGTCTCAAAAAAATAAAAATGAAGGGGAATGTGAATGTGAATGAATTCCATGAGAGCGTATTTGAAGACGGTGACCAGAAGATGGCATTGGACTCCTCTACTAGCTACAAACCTCTGAAATATCTAACGTCATCAGATGAGTTATTTATTTTGTAGTTTGGTTTTTTTCTCTTGAAGTCTTTTCCATTGGGTTTTGGACTTATCCTCTTGTGCAATCTGAGTTTTTTTTTTTTTGTCATTTGTTTTGACTATTGTGTTTTTGTGTATTCTCAGAGTAATTATTTATTTGATTTTTAAATGTTTTATTCAAATTTTCAATCTCAATGTTTATGTGTATATTTTTAATTTCATGTTAATTTTTCCTAGTCGTTGTTTTATTGGATTCTTAGTGAGTTTAGTTCTGGCATTAACCTTAATCGATAACGGTTTTGAATGTTGAATTTTTCTACGACAGTTCAGTGATCAGTCTCAATTTTGTGAGGTGGGGGCAGTGAAGATGGTTTTGGTAATTTTTTTTTTTTGAAAGAAGATGGTTTTGGTATTGCATCGCCATCTTTCACATTATCGTCCTTAATTTTGGCTTTTATTTCAGTTAATTAATTATTTTGTATATTGTATTTTGTTAACTTTTTAATTTTTTCATTTAATATTTTTAATTTTTTAATATTAATCTAATTTATATAATTTTATTGGTATTATATATATTGTTTATGTCATTTATTTGCTATTAATAGTCATTTTTTCTCTTGATTTTTTCCTTGTATATTATATTTTTGTAAGGCATAAATGTGAATCTTTTCATTTTATTAAATTAGAAATTTCATAATTCTTTCTTTAATTATTTTTATTTTAATTAGATTTTTTTATTATTAATATTTATATATACTTTTACTTATATTTGTCTTATTTTTAATACGTATAGAAATTGATTAATGGAGTGTTAATTTGTAGTAGATATTAATAGGGAAATTCAAAAAACTATCCATAAAACACTCTCAAATTATATCCCTAAATCTATATCTATTAAAATTGCCCATATATGACTACATTTGATTTTTTTCCCCATAATACCCCTCCCATTTGAAAAACAAATCCCAAACAAAAATCAAAACTTCTCTCTCTCCCTCTCGCTGACCACGCACGACCACGGCTTCAGCGCCCGACCACGCCCGGCCACCGACGACCACCCACCACCACTGACAGCAGCCCCCGACCACGCACGACCACCGTCCGACCATGCACGACCACCACCCGCAGTCGCGAATATGTCGAAGGTTAGTTTTTCGTCAGTCAGTTTTGGGTTTTTTAAGATCTGAGGTTGAAGACATCGGACCTCCTATTGGTCCGATGCCGTCCGATAGTCTGATGGGGGTACATGGGGTAGGGTTCGATGGGGTCCGATGGTCATTCTCGTGGGGTTAGGGTCCGATGGGTTATGTGGAGGTTCGATGGTCCGATGGATGGGGGTTCGATGGGTGGGGGTCCGATGGGTTATGTGGGTTGGGTCCGATGGTGTTGTGGGTTGAAGTTTGAGATTAAAGGTTATGTGGGTCGGGGCGGTCTGAGTCGTCTCGGTCGGATCGGGACTGTGGGTCTCCGTCGTAGTCGTCTCGGTCGGAGGAGGGGGTCGTCTCGTGGTCGTAGTGGGGGTGAGGGGGCTGGGTCGGCTCGTACTATGTGGTGAGGGGGTTGAGGGTTCGGTTGGGTTGAGGGTTATTCTTGGGTTTTTTTATAAAAGTATCATATATGTTTTATTTTGAAATGTATTAGTTTAAGAATGAAATATTAAGATTTTTAAAGTATAGTTTTTCAAATTTCCCTATTAGTATCTCTGTTGTTGAATAGTTTTTAGTTTAAACTACTTAATAGTAATATATTTATTATACGAATAATGTAATATTTTTTTTTTTATAATTTACTTTTAATAGACAACTTTTATAATAATATATATTAATTAGATTCTATTTTTGAATTTAGTCAAACCAATTAATTTATATTTTGATATATTGGTTATTTTTTCTCTTTAATAATTTACTATTTGTGAGTAAGATTTGTAGAGTGAATTATTTTGTTTAACACTTGTTTAGCCATATATAGTGGCTAATTTGTATCTTAATTGGGGGTTGATTGTGCTATTTTTGGTGGCTCATTGTGCTTTATATGGTGGATGCTTTTTTTTTTTTTTTTTTGTTTTATAATTTAAAGCTCAATTAAAAATTTGTAGGTAGAAAATGACCTTTTAAAATAAAGTTTTAGTTTGATGACTATACTGGTTTTTGCACTATTTGTTTATGGTTTTCATGCCTTTTGTGACTTTTGTGCCATTTCTATGGCTTGCCTCTAATTGTTTAAGGTAGATTTGTGATATGGTCAATGAATAAGAGAAATGTTTCATTTTGTACTCATACCTTCTACAAACGATATTTTAGATCTGACAGATAAGTGTTTCAAGTTTTGATGTCGTAATATGAATTCTTTTATCATATTTATTCACATAACTATTTTCTTTCATTAAATAATATGGTAATAGAGTTGTAACGCTCTATTTCATTGGGACACCACGTGTGTAATTTTATAAATTAGATTAATACTAATATATTAATTAATTATTAAAAATTATGAGAATATTAAAAACTTGACTAAAATAAAAGACTGAAAACGGACACTATAACAACATTAAAAAGGTATTTTGGGGATCCATGTTATAAAAAGATTTACCCAAAAGACTATAGACAATAGCAATTCAAAATACAGTAGATACAACCAATCCAAAATAACTACTAGCAACTCGGCACACAGGCCGGTGGGGTTAATATGTATGCTGGAGAAGGTAGCCACCTCATGGCAGCTCTAACTTTTCCTTGCTCTTACTTGCACCACATAGCACCCATGAGTCACAAGGAATCATCAAGAAAAAGAATAATAAAAATCATATGATTCATTATTCAAATATTATTATTTATACACAATCAGAATCAAACCATTACGCATTGTTCATAAGATGAAATCCAAATCACTACTAGCATCTACCATGAATAAGTATCAGTATACAGATATCTGGTAATACAAAACTATTATGCCAATAATAGAAATCGTATTCATTTAAATATATATATATATATATATGTTACTTCATAAAGTAACCATCTTCATTACATAACATTGCCTAATTAGGCGAGTCGATGCTTTGATATGATAATCCTGTATTGCATTGCTTAATTAGGCAAGCCCGTGTCATAGACTAGCACCATATATTGCATAATTGTATTACCTAATCAGGTGAGCCCATGCCAAAAACTTGCACCCATATATCATATAATTGCATCACCTAATAAAGTGAGCCCGTGCCATAACCTGGCACCAATATATCGCATCGCCTAATCAAATGAGCCCGTACCTACGCCCGATACTTATCATATGTCATTGACGCCCGTATCTACACGTTGCCAGGAGGAAATCCTACAACGGTTTCATTCTATGCCATAACCTGGCAATTTTCATATACTTGACGCCAAATCTACACGTTGCTAGTAGGAAACCCTACAACGGTTTCATTCTATGCTATAACCTAGCAATTTTCATATCACTGATGTCGTATCTACACGTCGCCAAGTGAATTGCATCACCTAAATAGGTGAGCCTGTATCTACGCTCGGTACTCATCATAGCCACTGATGCCCGTACCTATGGAAAATCACATCACCTAATTAGGTGAGCCCATACCTACGCTCGGTACTCATCATATGACACATGTGCTTTGTGAGCGATCGCGCCACTTGAGAGGCATTGGCTCTTTGCCTAGACTTAGGGTAGGTGTTAATGGGGAGACTCCCAGAGCAGGTCCCTCTGGGCAGGTTAGTGTTAGCGTTAGTGTCAAGAAATATGAGGCATTGAAGTGAAGGGTGGAAGAGCAGGAAGAACGTAATATTATCATCAACAAATGATACAGACTCAAAATCAGTACCTAAATACGTTCCAAGAGCAGTTCAAGTATTTGTCTAACATCGTTCTTGCCTTCAACATGCACAAGATGCCTCCGAGTCCACCAATACGTCCTATTCTCACTGGATGTTCATCATAGGTCTCCCCTTGCATCTAAAACGACGATGATGATGATGTTGTAGTTGATTTGTAGTGTTATTTTAGTATTTTTGTGTAAATTTTAGTATATTCTATAAACTATGACAACCATTTTTTAATTATTTATATAATGTTTACTTGAATTTAGTATAATTATAATATGCGGTCGAGATTATGTTAGTGTATTATTATTTATGAAATTTTATTTTTATTTTTAATTTAAATTTAAATTCACATTACATTTATATTTCATTTAATTAAATAAATTTAATAAAAGAAAATATAAAAAAATTATGTTGCTGGCACATTATATAGCGTCGGTAAAATTATTTTAAATAATTTATGAAAAAAAATGTTTTACATGCGAAATTACATATGCCGACAAAACTTTCTTGTGAATAAGATAATATGCGGGAAAGGGTTTTGCCGCTGACTTTTCTTGCCAACAAAACTTTCTTGTTGAGGCTTAGTCGTCAAGTCAATGTCGGCAACCAGTGTTTTACTGGCAAATTCATGTGACTTTCACAAGCGAAATATCATTGTTCGTCGACAAAAAGGATTTTTCCGACCAATTATCGTTGGCAACTTTTGCTGGAAAAATTACTCATCGGCAAAAGTTTGTCGATGCTTTTAGTAAACTTTTGCCATCGCAAAATTACGCTGATAAAATATCTCTTTTTTTGTGATGATTGTATTTTAATTATTATTAATAACACAAGTTGCATTAGATTATATTTTCCATGTAAGAACATTGAGCCATTTATAAGAGCATAGATTAATCTAGATATTAATTTTTAGATATAGAATCTTGTCAAGTAGAACTTTGAATTTGACTTGGCATATTGGAGTGGTATAGACTATTTTCTTTCTTTCTTTTTCTTTTTTAGAGAATCAATGTAGAGTATTTCAAATTCATCAAACCTAAACTTTAAATAGTTAAGAGGAAGTATTGACAAGGTGTCTAGCCTCTTTCGTACAGTAAGCAAGTATAGAAGAATGAAAAAGAGATTTTTTTCCTCATAAACAAAAATTTGTACAATTTTTGTAACCGTATTGAGCCCTTACTAGCTAGCTCTTCACATAAATACATGTGAGTTTTAAGCAAAACTGAATTAAATAGACAATTTTGCTTTTCAATCTCTACAGCACTAATAAATCCTTTGGTGGGGTTTTGCAAGTAGTTTCTCTAAGCTTGAGAAACTGCCTGTTGAAGACACTTGAAAGCTTTCTGGTGATTGAAGAATCCCATGAACCAGAAGTCAAAGTTATCAACTGTAACTATCTCTATGTACTTTTGTGATGGTTTCTTAACATTCTCACTTTCATTGACTCCTTTTATCTTGATTACTGGAATCACAACCTGGAAAAATGACAAAAGATCATACAAACTGTTAGTACCAAATTTACACAAAAATATATCATATATAGAGAGAGAGATCTCATGAGCCATGATGAAATTCATCAAATTTCCATTATATATAATATTACCTTGTAACGAGCTCTAATCAGTTCTCCATTTGGGGATGAAAATTTGATAGATTTTTCGCTACAAAAGGCGATCTTGACTGAGGAGATGAAGAGAAGGCCAGCTATGGGGCCTGCTGTAGTTGACAAATAGCATTGAGAAGCTTTCAATAGTTTTTCTCCTTCTCCTACACTGAATAATTGCTTGAAAATCTTCTCAACCCCACCAACTTGAAGAATCCTAGCTCCTAGGCTCAGTTTTCCTTTCACAGTTTCTGTAATCTTAGGTCCCATTCTCACTGCAGTTTCAAAGAAAAGTTTATATATTAGATACAACAATATATAATACTCTCAACTATGTAACCAAAACAAAGTCATGGTGAAACCCTTTTGAAGAAGCAAGAATAATTGATCACTTACCATGTTCTTTAATTCCATGTGCAAAAATGTCAGCTTTCTTCCCAAGCTTGTTCATTCTGTTTAGTACTGAGTGTATTTTACCTGTAATATATTCAGGTCATTTATTAGTAAAAGGAAAAATGTATTTTAATTGATTCATTCATAATATATATGGATACATGTTTATACGCATTAAGAAGGAGAATTTTACTTTTTTTCAAAGTTGAAGATACATCTTCAGGAAATTTATCAGTGTGAAATTGAGTAGCTGCATCAGTAAGGAGTAGTGCCTTAGAAGTACTCCTCTGATCAAAGTTACATGAAACTGAGGCAATTGGAATTCCAATAACTTGTCCCTGAATTAAAGTCTTCATGATTTTGGAGTTTGTGGGTGGATGATAGGTATTGAGAGTTTTTCAATCTCAGGAAATGAAGGCAGTAGATGAGTTGTAGTAGTAGTGGTAGTTGATGCCTATTGAGGTTGATGAAGAGGTGTATTTAAAGGGCTAAAGAAGTAGTTGGTGATTCTAAACTTTTTGGTTTCTCTGACTCATCAGTGGCTCATCAATGACAATAAAGGCATAGTACATATATCTAAGACTCCTCAATAAAGGTAATTTTCTCCTAAAAATAAAAGATGGTGAGAAGATGGCATGTTTGGGTAGCTTTAGGAAAAGACAATGTGGAAAGGCTCTCTTTTCTTCTTTGGTGGATTCTCCAAAGTACTGGAAGAAAGGTATAGATTTGGGGTGTCTGAATTAAGTCAGTTTCTTGTTACATAAGACTCCGTTTTGCATTGGTTCATGGAATTTGAAAACTTGGGTATGACTGTTACAAGGGACCCACATTTTGGAATGATATTTAGGATAACTTATATATTTTGTTATTCTTTGAGTTATTGAAACTTTTGACTTTGAAAGACCTTGATAAATATATATATTAGCTAAATACAATCTATAAAACAGGTATAATTTATATTTATTATACATGTTAGAATACACAATGCACGCAGAATATTACAAAATGGTGGTATGAGCCACCAAAACTTCTATTGGCAGATAAGCTAGAATTTATGTGATTATGAGGGACCAATTTGTTAATATCAATTCCTCTGAGGATAAGAGATGAAACAATTTCTTTTTCTTGAGCCATGCATATTTCAAGAATTTGCAAGAAAAGTTCACCAAATTGAGTATATTTATTTCATATAGGATAATAAAAAAGAATATCCTGAGTACGTAGTTGGGACAACTTTTCCATCATACAATCCCAAACAAGGTCCATGCAATTTCCCTTTTTCTAATTCTAACTGTATGAGGCTGTGCCTGTGTCATTGAATTGCTTTCTGAGTTGGCAACTTAACTTTGTGATCTCAGCCCTCTTTAATATACTACTACGATAAGATAAGAGAGTGAAATATTAAAAAGAAAAAGAAAAAGACGTGAAAAGGAAAAGAAAATTAAAAGTTGTTTTGTGTGACCAAAATTGTGTAGTCATTTACCAAATTTCAAAAGACATGCATGATAGTGTGTGATGATCTCTTAACAACAATAGATGTCTTGTGTCTTGATTTTATATATGTAATTAATATCATACTAATATAGCTGTACAGCAGTGTAAGTTTGAAAACAGAGTAAAAGGCAGAGTAAATAATACTGACTGTATTTGTAAAATGCTCAGCTTACTTGGAGGCTGGCTCTTGGTTTGTATTTATATTCACAAGTAGGGTTACAAAGAATATTCTAGACTATTACAGCTCATCAAATCATTGCCAAATAATTTACAATCATTACAAATGATTACAAGGGAATATTCTAACGGCAAAATCAGAGTTTGTTACTGTGGGACCACACACAGTATCGTGCAAGATCAGGTGTAGGCAGACTAGGATAAGGCACAGTGAGGATGAGTGAATTTCAATTTCTAACAGCCCCTCTCAAGCTGGAAGGGGTCTCAACCACTCCAAGCTTGTCAATTAGGAAATGAAAACGATGATGTGTAAGACTCTTGGTCAGGCAATCGGCAGTTTGATCGTGAGAAGGTATGTATCTGATGTCAAGACTTTTGTTGAGAACCTTGTCTCGAACAAAATGAACGTCTAGCTCGATGTGCTTTGTCCTGGCGTGATATACTGGATTGGTTGCAAGTGCACTTGCACTCATATTGTCACACCATGTTATGGGTGTGTTCGGCATGGGATAACCAATTTCATTCAGCAGCCCTTGAATCCATGAAATCTCGGCTGCAACATGAGCCAAGGCTCGATACTCTGATTCTGTGCTGGAGCGAGATACCACGGCTTGTTTCTTTGAAGACCAGGACACAAGGCTGTCTCCCAAGTACACACGAGTCTCTGCATGCTTGCGATCATCGGGCGGCATGCCCAATCATCAGAAGCACTCGTCAAACTCAATTTTTCTGAGTACTTGATATGAAGACCGTGATACATAGTTCCCTTCAGATATCTCAGCACACGTTTTGCTGCATTCCAGTGTGTTGTGGTTGGTGTTTGGAGGAATTGACTTAATTTATTGATGGCAAAAGATAAGTCGGGCCGTGTGTGTGTCAAGTATTGCAATCCTCCTATTAAGCTTCGATATGCTGTGGGATTATTTAGGGGTTCTCCATCATTTTTTGAAAGTGTTTTTCCCACTGTCATGGGAGTTGAACACGGCTTCGAATCTTTGTCTTTGGTTTTGATGAGAAGTTCTTTGATGTATTTTGCCTGATTCAAGTAGATTCCTGTGTTGTCACGATGCACCTCAATTCCTAGAAAGAAACTTAGGGGTCCAAGATCTTTCAAAGCAAAGTTGTGATTCAATTTGACAACAAACTCATTGAGTTTAGCACTGTTATTGCCCGTTATAATAATGTCATCGACATATATAAGGACTAGAATGATAACTTGAGATGCTTTGAAAAAGAATAGGGATGGATCGGCTCTTGAATTCAGGAATCTCCACTTGAGCAGTGTTGCCTTTAGGCTGTCAAACCAGGCTCTAGGAGCCTGTTTCAGGCCATACAATGACTTGGACAACTTACATACAAAATCTGGTTTTTCTTGATCAATGAACCCTTGTGGTTGTTCCATATATACATCCTCCTCCAACTTGCCATTTAGAAACGCGTTGTTAATGTCCAGTTGTTTGATTTCCCACGATTTTGCCACGGCTATGGACAGAACAATTCGAATCGTTGATGCCTTTACTACTGGACTGAATGTTTCTTTGAAATCAATTCCCGGTCTTTGATGAAACCCTTTTGCAACCAATCTGGCCTTCAGCCTTTCGACAGACCCATCTTTGTTTCTTTTGACACGATATACCCATTTGTTTCCAACAATATTCATCCAAGGAAGCTTTGGAACCAAAATCCATGTCTTGTTCTTCTTCAAGGCAACCATTTCACTGCCCATTGCATTGTTCCAACCTGGATGTTGCAAGGCTTCCTCAACTGTAGTCGGTTCATCATTTTCAACATTCCAGGTCGATTGTCCAACATAAGTCTTTGGTTTAAAGATTCCCGCTTTGGCTCGTGTAATCATAGTGTGTGTTGGTGCTAAGGGAGCATTTCGAGCAGTTACTGGTGGTGAGGAGGTTTGTGCAAATTCTTGATCTGCATTACTTTC
This sequence comes from Cannabis sativa, assembly GCF_029168945.1. Classification (NCBI taxonomy): domain Eukaryota; kingdom Viridiplantae; phylum Streptophyta; class Magnoliopsida; order Rosales; family Cannabaceae; genus Cannabis; species Cannabis sativa. Next base: position 23,011,026 of record NC_083609.1, on the reverse strand, counting down.
AACAGCAGGCTGTATAATGGGTGATTCAATATTCATGGAAGAGGTTGAGAAGTGATCATTTACCTGACTTTCAGTATGAAGTGGAGACAACAAGTTGGATGCACCTGCAAGGGAGTTTAACTCAGCGTCTGTACCAGTTTGATGAGGCTGAGATGTTGCAGAAGTGGTTCGAATGGGATTAAATGAAGCTGACCACGATGGAACTAAAACCTGCACAGATTTTTCTTGCTGGTGTGTATTTAAAAAACCAGTTTTAAAAGGAAAATCACTCTCATTAAATATGACATTTCGAGATATGTATAATCTTCCTGTTGTACTTAGACATTTATAACCTTTGTGAGCATCACTATAGCCAAGATTTACACACTTGGTAGAGTGAAATTGGAATTTGTGAGTTTGGTATGGTCTAAGACAAGGGTAGCAGGCTGTTCCAAACACCTTAAGGAACTTGTAATCTGGCTGTTTTGAGTAAATGATTTCGAAAGGGGATTTGTCATTAAGTATGGGTGTTGGCAGTCTATTTATAAGATAGGACGGTAGTTTGGAAAGCATCCCACCGGTACTTTAGTGGCATATATGCTTGTGCGAAGTAAGGTTAACCCCATTTCTACAATATGCACATGCTTTCTTTCATTTCTTCCATTTGGTGAGGTATGAGCAAGAGTGGTTAAAACTAATTCCATTTTCAATGACGATTTGAGAGAAAGCTTGGAACTCTCCTCCCGATCGATTCTTAAGGCTTTTATTTTCTTTTCAAATTGGTTTTCGACTAAAGCTTTGAAGCGAATGAAGGCGAAAGCTTGACTTCATATTTATGTTTGAGAGGATAGATCCAGGTGAACCTGCTATGATCATCAACGAAATGTATGTAAAATTGATAATTTGTGTTTGACATAACCGGTGCTGGCCCCCAAAGATCTGTATGAATGAGATCTAGAGGAGCCTTTGCACGGTCACTGTTGAGAGTAAAGGGTAAAATGTGAGATTTGCCAAATTGACAAGCTTCACAGAAGCTGTGTTTTTCATTCATAGCAGTTTTGACATTAACATGATTTAAGACAACATTTAAAACACGATTGGATGGGTGGCCAAGTCTCTTGTGCCACTTATCCTTAATTGAAATAGATTTAACAACAGAAACTAAAGCTGAAATAGAGTTTTTCTTTGCTGCAGTGACTCTAACAGGTTGATTTGGATTCTTTTGCAACTGCTCGAACTGGTACAGCCCCTCTTTAAGCTTCCCTTGAAGGAGCACCTTCTTTGTTTCCATGTCCTTCACAACAAAAAAGTCAGAGAAAAATTCCACAGAAACATTGTTATCACAGGTTAATTTGGATATGCTTATGAGGTTCTTGGTGATTTCTGGAACATGAAGGATATTTTTCAACAGTAAAGGATTTGATGTATAAGATGGCAGATTCAAACAACCAACATGACTAATATTTAGTTTGGAACCATTGCCTACAGTGAGTGTATCCTTACCATTATACTCATTTTTCTGAGTCATTTGGTTGGCATCTGATGTAATGTGGCTATTAGCTCATTGTCTGTCATACTGGCCGTATCATCCACCATTTCAGGGGTAGCTATGAAGGCAGTCGCTCCACTTGATCCTCCTTTGTTGTTGCTGCTATTGTTGACAGTATTTGGATCCATTCCCATGTAAGTCTCGTCGTAACGATTGTAGCAATAAGCTGCAGAGTGGCCATAACGCCCACACACTTGGCACGTTGGCTTGGAGTTGTTATTGTTTCTTCCACCACCTCGACCTCGAAATCGTCCACCAGAACCCCTTGTTCCTCTTCCACCATGCTGTCCACTGTTTCCTCCACGGTTTCCACCAGTGCTGAAGTTGCTTGAGCCGCCTTTGTTATTTGGATATCCACCTGGTCTGGTTGTTGCAACATTTGCACTAGGACCAGCAGAAGTAAGAGCAACATTTTTGTTAGCACCAGTTAAAGAACTAAGCCTTTCAACCTTACTGTCATAACTTAATAGGATATCCTGTAGCTCTTGCCAGGATGTAGAGGACCTGGCCTCTACTTGAACAACAATGGGTAAATATTCAATGTCAAGACCAGATAAAACATTAGACACAAGTTGTTTTTCTGGATACGGGTCACCTGCGAGGGCCAACACATCAGCCCATTGTCGTTTTTGTCGAAGGTAGTCAGCCATTGACATAGCACCTTTCCTGGATGTTTGGATCTTCGTACGGTACTCATCCATCTTCACGCGAGAGTGTGCACCAAACAAGGTTTCCAAAGCCTGCCATAGACAGGAAGAGGACTCGCATCCCATCACTTCCGTTGCAATACTTTCGGTCATAGAGCCATATAACCAGCCAAGAAGAAGCTGGTCATGAACAATCCAAGTTTCAAATTCAGGATTAACAATAACAGTGTTCCCTTCTGCAGTTTCATCTGGAGGAAGGAACTCGATTGGCTTGACCTTTGCACCATTTATAAATCCATCAAGACGATGCCCACGAACTATGGCAGAGACCATAGTTTTCCACAGAGTGTAATTGTTTCGATCTAACTTCAACGCAGGGCGGGGAGTTGGCGTGCTTAGCAACATCTTTGCACGGGAGTTGCGAGAGGTGGCCGATGAAGCTTGACGATGACATTCGAAGCCGATCCTTCTTCGATTCGTCTCCACCACCACGAGGAGTTTGTTCAGCCATGAAAGATTACAACACCACCGGTGAAGTACGGCGCTCTGATACCAAGTTTGAAAACAGAGTAAAAGGCAGAGTAAATAATACTGACTGTATTTGTAAAATGCTCAGCTTACTTGGAGGCTGGCTCTTGGTTTGTATTTATATTCACAAGTAGGGTTACAAAGAATATTCTAGACTATTACAGCTCGTAGTCATTTGCCAAATAATTTACAATCATTACAAATGATTACAAGGGAATATTCTAACGGCAAAATCAGAGTTTGTTACTGTGGGACCACACACAGTATCGTGCAAGATCAGGTGTAGGCAGACTAGGATAAGGCACAGTGAGGATGAGTGAATTTCAATTTCTAACAGTGTAATCTTGTTGCTTTTATTCCCATAAAACTTTCCATTTCTTAGGGAGTGTCTCATTTCATGTCACTAAGATTTAGTGCTTGAAGCAAAACTTGCTATGACCCACAAAACCTCAACTTGCCTAAGTTTTGACATTTCTTTTTTAAAGAATTGATATGTGTCTTCTTAAATATAGCCTTTAAACTTCCACAATTTTCTGTAAGAATTCAAGACCCCTTAAAAGTTTTTTATTTTCATTTTTTAATGAATTAAAAAGAAAAAATCACCTTGTTCTCTTAGCAAATTAAATAAAAACATTATCCATTCTCATAGATTACACGAGAGAATCACCCTTCATGTAGTAGTATAATAATGGTGTGCCATATATATTATATTAATGACTTGTAACGAATAGGACTATATTATAACACATTTTGTCATGAGGTAGGTGTGACACATTATTATTATTGCTACAAAAATAGTGGAATTGCAATAAATATAGGGGTTATATTAAATATGAAATTGCAGTTGCAAGGATAAGAGGAGGCAATGAAGAGTAAAGAGTGATGAGTTAATTGGTCAAATGCTTAATTAGCTTATGTGGAACCCAGTCATCACAACCCCTCTATGAGGACTCTTTTTTATTAGCCTCTCATCTTTTAAGCTGATGTGTGGATGAGTCGGCAGTAGGCCCTTGAAGACTAAGACCTTAGAAATATCATACACCCTCCTTTTCAATTCCAACACCTAACCATGTCAGCAAAAGATTTTAATTAAACAATGCTATATATTTATAATTCAAATGGTGATCAAGTATAGAAAAAGTTAAAGTCACATGGTAGCTAGATTCAATTAGGGGTAGTGATATATGACATCTACGATGTAAGTATCTAGTTTAAGCTAGTGAGATGGAAAAATATTGCATAATATGCTTGGTGTTTTTTCCTCCACATCATCAAATTTCCATGAGTACTTACCAACACAAACAATTTGGAAAGATCTTATTTTCTTTCCCAAGTATCGACAAATATTTGATATTTTTTTTTTCTTTTTTGAAATCAGATATTTTTCTTAATAACAACATTTTCATTCATTTTCAAGGTCTTTTTTTCACATTAAATATCAACAATTTTATAAATATCCTTATGTAGGCTAGCTCTTATGAGTCTGAAAACGTCAACACCAATACTTTTTCATCTTAAATTTTTGTGCACAAGATCCACAATAGTATATAGAAATCCTGTTCTTGCTTCCGTAGGAAAAGGTTTCCTCTTTTTATGTATTTTCTTTTTTTTCCATGTCACAAACACATCATCTCCTTCTCTTCACATGCCCACCAAGGACCCACTAAGGAGATCTTCAAGATTGAAAAATTAAATGTCATATTACGATGAGTAGTACGTAGCTTGTATTAGTAGAGTGTTAGACTAAGCAATTACAAAAGGAGCAAATTAGAATCATGCATGTGAGTCCCAACATACTTAATTGGTTATTTTTATTTTATTTTAATATCTATGCATCTATTGTATAAACAATAAGGTAATGTTACTCCCTTTCATTTAAGAACATTCAGTTCTGACAAACAAAGACACAATTATGCATAGTTTTTTCTGTTGGTGCACTATATTTTGTCCCTTTCCAACTTAAAACTCCTCAAATTAACTACCCCATCTTTTTTGTTTGTTTGCTTTTTATAAATGTAGTCTACGGCCTGCCTAGTCACATGAGCAGCTTTACTTCACATAAAATAACATCTGTCTATGTATGCATGTTACCTTACTTTCCTTAAATAAATGGCTGATTGTTTCAACTCTTCACATTATTATTATAGGATTATTGACACGTTAAGTAACACTTCAAATAGAATCACAAATATTAATATATTAATTTTTCCATGTGATCATCAACGATAATGCTGATGTTTTGTTCCAAAACAACAGTTAAATATGTCCTTAGTTTCAGATGGCACATGATTTTTTCTTTGGAGCACAATATTATTATTAATTGAAATTTTTTTCATGGCTTACTAGCTAGGAGAGCTTTTTTTTTTTTTTTTTTTTTTTTTTTTTTTTTAAGGAAAAACACAATTTATTAAAATAAATTTGCTCTTACAAAAAAAAACTCAAAAAATATGGACAAACATCAGTCCATACACACTCTCCTAAACAAGTAACAGATGTTGCCCAAATAACACCATTCGCAAGTTGCGAAATGGTACTGCAAGAACCACCACCAATAGCAGCTAATAAAAAATTAATATCTAATAAAATAGACTGAAAACTAAAATTTGAGTGAAGATTATTAATCCAATCAATTGCGAAGGTAAAATTACTACTAATAATAGAGATACTGAAACTAAATTGGTGCACAAGAGTCAGGCCCAGTTTAATTGCAAGCACATCTGCCACATTAACAGAAAATTCACCAAACACACCAGATGATCAAGCCCGCCACACCACACCCTCAGCATTCCGTATCACTCCACCCAATCTGACAAAGCCCCTCCCAGTAATCACTGAAGCATCAATCACAAGAGTAAAGGGATCAAGAGGAGGAGGCATCCACCGAGTAGGTCATTTTTCAACTGGGTTTGAATAGCGCAATCCCAAATGAAGACCCTTCCGAATATGCTCTTTGAATTCCGACAAATGATTATAAGCTAATTTTAGAACAACATCTAATCTTGACTTCCTATTACCAAACATTACTAAGTTTTGATCATACTAAAGCTACCATAAGATAATCATAATCAATTCAAAAGACGCACAAGATAATTTTTCAAAGAGAAAGAGGAGAATTTTTGGCATTGGTCCATGTATACAACGACGGAGCACCGAACATACCCCCAACAACGTCACATTGGAAACAAACCAGAGCAGAAAATCAAGCATATTTCGGAGTTTCAGATTCTTCTCTGTATCGTGAGCAACAAAGAGGTACCTGAACTTTTCAAGAGATAAGCTATGTAGCTACTGGTAACGCCAAATAGAACATACGCTAAACAAAAACTTTCACTTTTGGTGGCATGTGTTAATTCTATTTTTGGCATATTTAATTGACAAAAATATTTTATTATTTCCTATTAATTTCGGCTGGTATGTATTAATATGGTTTCCTATTTTGTGTATTCAAACTTGGAAGGAAAGTTGTCTAGCTTTCCTATTTTTGGAAAAAAGGTAAAAATGGTAAGTTTGGTTACCCATTTCATTTTTATCTAACAAGTTGTATAATCTGATCCTTTGTTGAGTTTCCCATTTTCTCAGATCAGATTTCTTGAAGAGAAAACCGGAGCTAAATTTTCCTTTTCTATAAAAGGAAAGTTGTAGTTACTGCCCACGATTCTTTAGGTACAGAAACGGAAATTCCTGGACTGATTGAAGAATTATTTTAGGGAAGTTTCTAGTGGGCTGATGTCTTGTTCAGACCGAATGTAAGCTGTCAATAAGATGTATATTCATTATAAATACATCTTATAGCAGATAGGTTTTGCATCTCTTTCATTCACTTTCATATCTTAAGGAAAGAGTGTCTTTCTTATGTAGAGAAGAGTTGTTCGACTCTTACTCTGTTTATTTGTTGTTTGTATTGTCTTGAGTCTGTATTCAAGTCTACAACGAAGAAGAACATCAGTGCACCTTCGGGAGAAGGGTATTTACAAGCTTTCGGGAGATTACTTTTGAAGTCTTGCATCGGGAGGATACAAGCACACCTTCGGGAGAAGGGTTTTACAAGCTTTCGTGAGATTGCTTTTGAAGTCTTGCATCGGGATGATACAAGCACACAGCCTTCGGGAGATGGTTGTATAGGCTTTCGGGAGATAGCCTATAAGCCTTGAATCGGGAAGATTCAAGCACTCTTCAAGGTGATCAAAGGGAGTTCGAGTTCTTGGAGTTTTATCAAGATTCGGTTAGTAGGTGGAATACATCAAGCTTGCGGCATACAATAAGAGGGAGTCTATTTATGCATAAGTCAATTACTTTGTATTTTTGATACCGATCTAATGAATCTTATCTCTGGGCGTGGCCTCGTGGACTAGTAACAATCTGAAAGGATTGTTGAAACCACGTTAAAAAATCTTGTGTGTTTTTACTTTTATGCACTGTTTGTTTTTTTGAGTTTCTCTGGAGTTACAGAGTTGTATTCTGTAACTACAAAAAACTGTTTTCAGTACCAGTTTCATTATTTCGCATTTAATTAATCACTTAATTAAATAATTAAACTGGGAATATTAAACTATGGAATTTCATTTGGTATCAGAGCAAGTCACTAAATTCTTAGTGAGATCTTGAGGTTATTCCGTTTAACTTGTTTTGTGTGAGATGTCTTTGTTTGCAGAAGGAAGCTCTATCTCTCGACCTCCTCTGTTAAATGAGTCGAATTATCCTTATTGGAAGGCCAGGATGAGAGCATTCATCAAGTCGCAAGATGAGAAGGCATGGAGAGCTATTCTTACAGGCTGGTCTCAACCTACTGAAAATGATGAAAAAGGTAATAGTCAGGTAAAATCTGAACTCAGTTGGACCACTGAAGATGAAAAATTGTCTGGTTATAATAATAAGGCTTTACATGCTATTTTTAATGGTGTTGGTGAAGGCTTTATTAAAGTAATCTCATCTTGTGAATCTGCAAAGGAAGCATGGGAAATCCTTCAAATTTAATTTGAAGGTACTGCTGATGTAAAGAGGTCACGATTTACCATGCTGCAAACTAGATTTGATGAATTGAGAATGTCAGAAACTGAAACTTTAAATGATTTTTTATGAAAGATTATCTGATATTTCTAATGAGTTTTTTGCCTTGGGAGAAAAATTAGATGAATCTGTCTTGGTTCCAGAGATTGTTCGAGTTCTTCCTGACAGGTTTGACACAAAATTGCTTGCAATGGAAGAGGCAAAAGACTTTGGCAAAATGAAGGTTGAGGAACTCATGGGGTCTTTAAGAACTTTTGAGTTGAATCAACAGATTAAGAAAAAGAGTAAGCAAAGTCTCTCGAATGAGAAAGTAAAGGTATTGCCTTTAATGCTTCTGAAAATATTATTTCTGATGATGAAAATGTTGATGAAATGGTTTCGTTGGCAAAAAAATTCCAATAATTCATGAAATCTACTGGAAATAAAAAGAACTTTTCAAAAAGCCCAAAAGGTAACATTTCTGGTAATATTCCCTCTAAACCTTTTTCATCTAGCAATAAAAAAGGTATTAAATGCAAAGAATGTGAAGATTTTGGTCACACTCAATCAGAATGTGCTAATACCTTAAAGAAAAATAAAAAAGGATTAAATGTTACTTGGAGTGATGATTCTGAGAGTAGTGAGGATTAAAAAGAAAAGGTTGTCCTAACAAGTGTTTTGTCAAGAAATTTGCAGGAAAAAGAAAAGAGCATTTGCTTGAATAATATCTTGATCGATGACAACAAGGAAGAATCTAGATCCGAATCAGATGAGTCAGAAATTGATGAGAATTCTATGGCTGAATCCTACAAGGTAATGTTTGGTAAGTGGTTGGAAACATGTGCTGAAAATCGCTCCCTAGTTAAAGATAATAAAGTCTTGTGTAACAACATTAGTGAGTTGGAAGATAAACTTAAATGTTGTGAATCTGAACTGTCTTTAAAAGAGTCAAAGATTATTTCTTTAACCAAGGAAATTGATAACATTAAAAAGCATGTTAAAATGCTAAATCCAGGTTCCACCATTTTTGAAAAAATTCAAAAATCTGGCCAAACTAATCATGCAGGGCTGGGTTATGTTCCAAATCAACCTGATTCTAATACCACTTTTGTTAAATCTAATAGTTTTGTTTCTGGAAGAACTGTTTCTACCTCGCAGGTTTATGTCTCTACAGCAAAGCACTCTGCTGTTACAGAAAAGAAGTAGCACGGTAAGTTTGACAATTTCAAAGGGATTGGAAGACGTTTCATTCCTATTTGCCATTTTTGTGGAATAAAAGGTCACATTTGACCTAAGTGCATAACCATGCAAAACATGTTTAAATCTAATTATCTTGGAAATAAACATGTTTTACAAAAACAAAAATGGGTTGTCAAAAACAAATGCTTGGTAGGTTCTACTTGTTTTAAAACTGTTGCTTCTAACATGTGATATTTTGATAGTGGTTATTCTAGACACATGACAGGTGAAAAAGAATTTCTTGTGAACATAAGACCAATGCACTATGGAGAAGTTACATTTGGTAACGGTCTTACTGGAAAAGTCATAGGAATGGGAACTCTCAAGTTCGAAGGGCTTCCTAAACTAAAGAATGTCATGTTGGTTGAAGGACTAAAAGCTAATCTACTTAGCATTAGTCAGATTTGATCAGGGTTATACTGTGAGCTTTGATAGCAATCATTGCTATGTATATAATATTCTTGATGAAATTGTCTTACAAGGGCTGAGATCTAGTGATAATTGTTATACTCTCACTACGTATGCTACTTGTCATTCTGTCATTGAAAATGTTACTGATCTATGGCATGAAAAACTTGGTCATATCCATTTTAAAAATCTGAAAAAATTGTCTGTTTCAGGGATTGTTCGAGGATTACCTAAATTAGGTAAAGAGTCATTGGGAAAATGTAGACCATGTCAGTTAGGTAAGCAACTGAAAATTTCTCACAAGAGTGTCCCGGATGTGAATACTTCTAGAGTTCTCGAACTCTTGCACATGGACTTAATGGGTCCAATCCAGGTAGAAAGCTTGAATGGTAAGAGGTATATTTTTGTATGTGTTGATGATTTTTCTCGATTTTCATGGGTGGATTTTTTGAGAGAAAAATCTGATACTTTTGAAGCTTTCCAATCTTTGTGTTTGAAATTACAAGTTGAAAAAGATTGTAACATTGGTAAAATTGTTAGGATTAGGAGTGATCATGGAAAGGAATTTGAAAATACCATATATGATGAATTTTGCAAAGCTAACGGTACTTCTCATGAATTTTCTGCTCCAAAAACTCCTCAACAAAATGGAGTGGTTGAAAGAAAGAATCGTACTCTAACAGAAATGGCTAGAGTAATGTTGAATAGCAAGAAGCTTACGAGGCAGCTTTGGGCCGAAGCTATTAACACTGCTTGCTATACCATCAACAAAGTATTCTTACATACGTCCAAGTACTCACAAAACACCATATGAAATCTGGAAAGGTAAGAAACCAAATGTAAGTCACTTTCATGTGTTTGGATGTGTTTGTTATATTTTAAGAGATCGTGATTACATTGGTAAATTTGATGCTAAAAGTGATGAAGGTGTTTTCTTAGGATATTCCACAAATAGTAGGGCATATCGTGTGTATAACATGAGAACCCAAACTATTATGGAATCTGCTAATGTTGTTGTTGATGATCTAAAAGATTTGTCTCAGTTTTCTACAGAAGAACAGATTGAAGACCTGCTTGAAAAGCCTACTGCTGAGGAAAAGGAACCTGCCGAAGCTACAGAAGCGGTTGTCGAGGCTACTGTGCAAGAATCTGTTGCTACAGAAATCCCAACAACAAAAGAATCCGAGCATTCTTCAAATTCAATCACTAATCCAATACAGAGGGAACCATCCTCCGGGGTTAAAAAGAATCATCCTTCAGATCTCATCCTTGGAAACTTGGATGAGAGCATGGTTACAAGAAGAAAATATGCTAATATAATTCAATTCTTATGTTTTATTTCTTCTTCAGAACCAAAATCTGTAAAAGAAGCACTAATGGATGAAGATTGGTTTCTTGCTATGCAGGATGAGCTACATCAGTTTGTTCGAAACAAAGTCTGGAAAATGATTCCAAGACCACCGTTTGTGAACATCATTGGAACCAAGTGGATCTTCAAAAATAAGAGTGATGAGTTTGGCACTATCATTCGGAACAAGGCAAGGTTGGTTGCCCAAGGATACACTCAAGTTGAGGGTATTGACTTTGATGAAACATTTGCTCCAGTAGCTAGACTGGAATCGATCAGGTTACTTCTTTCCATAGCTTGCATTCTTAGTATTAAATTGTATCAAATGGATGTCAAATCTGCCTTTTTGAATGGGCTGTTAAAAGAAGAGGTGTATGTTGAACAACCTAAAGGGTTTGAGGATCCTCATTTTCCTGATCATATCTATAAGTTAGACAAAGCTTTGTATGGTCTAAAATAAGCACCACGTGCTTGGTATGAGCGTCTAACTGAATTTTTGCGTTCTCATGATTACAAGAGAGGAAATGTTGATAAAACACTTTTCATCAAAAACATTAATTCTAATGTAATTGTTGCTCAAATATATGTTGATGATATTGTGTTTGGCTCTACTTCTAACTCTGAAGTGCAGGTTTTTGTTTCCCAAATGCAAAAGGAGTTTGAAATGAGCATGGTAGGTGAACTCACTTATTTTCTCGGTCTTCAAGTGAAGCAATCAGATGAGGGAACTTTTGTCACTCAAAGCAAATATGCAAAGAACTTGGTGAAAAAGTTTGGTCTTGAGAAAGCCAAACATACCAACACTCCCATGAGCACAACTTTGAAATTAAGCAAAGATGAACAAGGAGTAAAGGTAGATCAAACTTTGTATCGAAGTATGATAGGTAGTTTGCTTTATCTTACTGCTAGTCGTCCTGACATTTGTTATAGTATTGGTGTTTGTGCACGATATCAGGCAAATCCCATGGAATCCCATCTTTCTGCTGTGAAAAGAATCATTCGCTATGTAAATAGCACAATTGATTTTGGGATTTGGTTTTCTAAAGACACTAACTCTAACCTTGTTTGCTTTAGTGATGCTGATTGGGCAGGTAATGCAGATGATAGAAAAAGTACTAGTGGTGGATGTTTCTATCTTGGAAACAATCTTGTTTCATGGCACAGCAAGAAGCAAAACTCGATCTCTCTGTCCACAGCTGAGGCTGAGTATATTGCTGCGGGTAGTTGTTGTACCCAATTGTTATGGATGAAACAAATGATGGCAGATTATGGGTTTGATTTGAAAACTTTAACCATCTTTTGTGATAATACTAGTGCTATAAACATTTCTAAGAATCATGTTCAACACTCTCGCACAAAGCACATAGACATTCGTCATCACTTTATTAGAGAGCTTGTGGAAAATAAAATTCTTGTCTTAGAATATGTTGAAACTAGCAAACAAATTGCAGATATTTTTACTAAAGCTCTTGACTCGATCCGTTTTATTTCTCTAAGGAAATCCTTCGGGGTTTGTACTGTTTAATGTTTTTGTTCTTCTTAATCATTGATATTTGAGTTGTCTTAGAGTTCATAATGTCTTGTCCTTGTCCTAGAAGAAAATCTCAACCTTATAAGAATTAAAGTCATTATTTTATTGCTAATGTTGTAATGTTATGGTGTCATACAGGTTTGTCAGGAAAATTGTTCACTCCTCACAGGAATATTCGGGGTTCATCAAACAGTGTTATGTAAGCTACCATTTTCGAATAATGATGTTTAAAAACTGTGTGTTCAAGCTCCATTGGATGAATAGAGCTACCTATCTCAATGTGTGAAAGCCATCTCTGAGTAAGTTGGAACTATGTAATTAGGAGTTATGTAGAAGATACGCTACCATTGAAAAGGGCTACCATTGAGGTAGTGTGACAGCGTCTCCTATGGTTACAATTTATCAGAAAAAGTCTTTTTGACATATTGGGCAATGTTCCCTGCTTACACTTTCACACACTTATGCTTGACACAGTTTGTGGTAAAAACTTTTCTATCCTCGAAAATGGTGTTATAAAGCTGTTACATACTGTTTGATTTACTTTAATATTCTTGGTGACTAAGTCAATTTTTCCTGTGTAACCGGTATGACCTCATTCTATTACTTAATTAGCTTTATAAAATAATTTCTGACTATTCTTATGAGTTTGATTTTTTTCATCAGGGACAAAGACAAGCGGACTTTGTGAATTTTAATTACAAAAATATCAAGTTTATTTTCTTTTTCTGTCTTTTAAATAAAAAAAAAATAGTTGTGACCGAGTTTGTCAATTGATCTTTCTTAAAAATTCTTGTTATGTTTCATTATATTCTTAGACACTATTTTTTGCTCTTAAGTGGTGATTAGTGCTTTATGTGTCTCTTTGTGTTCTCTTGTCCTTTATTTGCAAAATTTTTTTCGGGAGGCATTTTTTGAAAAAATTAAAGAAAAAGGGGGGCATATTTTTTGATTTTTTGTAAATATTTTCTTTTATTTTTTCATTTGTGGAAACATGGTTTAATTGTATTCTTTATATTGTGTTTCCTTTAATTTTAGAGATTTGGTCCTATTTTGGTTTTTTAGGAAACTTGTTCTTAAATAATTAATTATTTTTGGTTTCCTTTTTGGTGGCAATTTCGGATTTGGTGGGGTCTTTAATACTTAGATCTTGTGGGGATATTTGGTTTCCTTTTCCATTTAAGGAAACATTGACCATCTTTTGAAAAACCTTTTTGGTTTCCTCTTTTCTCTCCACACGTGATTCAAAGGTAAGGAAGTTACTTTCCTTTTCAGTTATTTTTCTCATTTTGGGTAAGTAAAATCATGTGTATATATTCTCAACTACCCATTCACCCACGAGCACCACTCTCTCTTGTCTTTCTATTTTTTGTTCTCTCTCAAAGGTCTAATTTTTATTTTCAAAGTGTGAGAGTGTTTGTGTTCTAGGGTTTCAAAGAGATGGCCAAAACTAAGAATGCCCAACCGTCCAAGAAGCCCTCTCATGGTTCTGTCTCTGCATCTCCGATCTCCCCTCCTGCGCCGCCTGCACCAGCAACCGGAGATTTTGGTTCGTCCTCTGCTCCGACGAAATCTGCCAGAAAATCGAAGGCCCAAGCTCTAAAATCAATGATCAATCTCGCCTCTCCACCTGTTGTTGCTTCTCCAATTGCTTCTTCAACACCTGGGTTTGGTGATCATGATGAATCTCATTCATCCGATCACACATTGTTGAAGTCCTCTTCTTCGAATGGTGCTCCTAATGTCGACAAAGCTTTGGTGACTTTGCCCACGGTGAGTTCTCGAACAAGGTCCAAGGTTTCCACTCCTCAAAAGCTCGAAGTGGTTCAACCTAAAATTGTATCCAAAGGGAAAAAGGTGGTTTCTTCATCTTCAAAGGCCAAAAATCTCAAGGAGAATCCCCCTTCCGTGTCATCCTCGGATTCTGAACCAGAAGAAAGTGAGGAGGATCATGATTCAGAGGGCTTGTCCGATTCAAGTGAAAAATTTGTGCCCAAAGATCAACCTGCTGTTGATGATTCTGCATCCGAGAGTGAAGAACCAGAGGCTGATCATGTCACTACAGAACCTGTTCGTGTTCCTGCTGTAGTTCCAAAGAAGGACAAAGGAAAAAGGCCCATTGTCTCTCCAAATCCTGTTCTTCCTCATAAAAGAAAGAAGCCCTCTGGTATTTCTCTTGATAACTTCAAGCCCCACTCTCATTATTTTTGTTATAATGATCATGCTAGAGATATGAAATTCTATGAGAATAGAAATTTTACTGTGGAGAAAATTTTTAATGTTATTGCTCATAAGCCTTTGGAGTGTATAACATGTTGAAAGAAAGACAATGGGTAGATACCTTGATCGCTTTTGATGGCTATGTGGATAGAATTGTGAAGGAATTTTATGCTAACATCACTGATGAGTTTCTCGATGAGGACTCTTTCATGTTTGGCAAAGTTTTTGTCAGAGGACACTGGTATTCCTTTACTGTGAAGGATGTGGCTGAAGCCCTCAATCTGCCTATGGGAATTGAGCCAATTGATGTGGAGTTTGATCGTCAAAAGGTGTTCGGTTATCTCACTGGTGATAATGATGTTGAACTCTCCGACACCATTCATATGTCTCAACTCACATATCAACAAGCTGCTCTCATGAGGTTTCCCTATCCAATTGGTATCCTTGCTCCAATCCAGTAAATGTTTCAAATGAACTTGCTTTCTTTTTGTATAAAGTTTCAATTGGTGCTAAAATTGATTTGGCTGACATGATTTGGGAGCAAATTGTTTCTCTTTGAAAGGGCAAGAAACCTAGGCTCAATCTTATTTTTTCTCATTTAATCTATAAGATTTTATCTGATCAAGAGGAATTGATTCTTGAGAATGAATCAATTGAGATGCCTGTGAAATTCCTAAGAAGCCTCCTCAAGAAAAAGCTGCTCAAAGAAAGGCTCGGTCTGCTTCCCCTGGTATTATAAATGATCCTGCTGCTGCATCTGCTTCAACTTCTGCTCCTACAGAAATGGCAGAATTCAATTTGTGTTTGGGAAGAATGGAGACAAGTCAGGCCTTGCTTCTTAGGAAGATGGACAGCATCATGAAATACTTCCGACCCTATGATGATGAATAAGTTGTTCAAATTTTTATCTCTTGCTTTTTATTAATGTATGTTATCTTTGGCTCCTTGATAGACAAAAAGGAGGAGTAGTATTATTTTTTTGGATTCTATGTTACAACTCTGGTCCCTTGGTTTTAGGGGGAGTTGCTTGTTTGTGGTTTGTGCACTTTTCCGTTTAAAAAGTTGCTGTGTTTTTGGTTTGTAAGCTTTTCCGTCCAAAAAAAAGTTATATGTTTTATGTGTTAGAGTGCTTCCATGCAGGGGGAGTATTTTATATACTCTTTTATCTTTAAGAAGCTATTTGCTTTGGTTTCTAACACTTGATGCAGGTTTTCTCATAATAAAATGTTTTGTCAATCAAAGTATCAAAGGGGGAGATTGTTAATTCCATTTTTAGTATATTTAATTGACAAAAATATTTTATTATTTTCTATTAATTTCGGCTGGTATGTATTAATATGGTTTCCTATTTTGTGTATTCAAACTTGGAAGGAAAGTTGTCTAGCTTTCCTAATTTGGAAAAAAGGTAAAAATGGTAAGTTTGGTTACCCATTTCGTTTTTATCTAACCAGATGTATAATCTAATCCTTTGTTGAGTTTCCATTTTCTCAGATCAGATTTCTTGAAGAGAAAACCGGAGCTAAACTTTCCTTTTCTATAAAAGGAAAGTTGTAGTTACTGCCCACGATTCTGTAGGTACAGAAACGGAAATTCCTGGACTGATTGAAGAATTATTTTAGGGAAGTTTCTAGTGGACTGAGGTCTTGTTCAAACCGAATGTAAGTTGTCAATAAGATGTATATTCATTATAAATACATCTTATAGCAGCTAGGTTTTGCATCTCTTTCATTCACTTTCATATCTTAAGGAAAGAGTGTCGTTGTTATGTAGAGACAAGTTGTTCGACTCTTACTCTGTTTATTTGCTATTTGTATTGTCTTGAGTCTGTATTCAAGTCTACAACGAAGAAGAACATCAGTGCACCTTCGGGAGAAGGGTATTTACAAGCTTTCGGGAGATTGCTTTTGAAGTCTTGCATCGGGAGGATACAAGCACACCTTCGGGAGAAGGGTTTTACAAGCTTTCGTGAGATTGCTTTTGAAGTCTTGCATCGGGATGATACAAGCACACAACCTTTGGGAGATGGTTGTATAGGCTTTCGGGAGATAGCCTTTAAGCCTTGAATCAGGAGGATTCAAGCACTCTTCAAGGTGATCGAAAGGAGTTCGAGCTCTTGGAGTTTTATCAAGATTCGGTTAGTAGGTGGAATACATCAAGCTTGCGGCATACAATAAGAGGGAGTCTATTTATGCATAAGTCAATTACTTTGTATTTTTGATACTGATCTAATGAATCTTATCTTTGGGCGTGGCCTCGTGGACTAGTAACAATCTGAAAGAATTGTTGAAACCACGTTAAAAAATCTTGTGTGTTTTTACTTTTATGCACTGTTTGTTTTTCTGGATTTCTCTGGAGTTACAAAGTTGTATTCTGTAACTACGGAAAAACTGTTTTCAGTACCCGTTTCATTATTCCGCATTTAATTAATCACTTAATTAAATAATTAAACTGGGAATATTAAAATACGGAATTTCAGCATGGAAAGATTCCATACTCCATTCTACTATGAATCAACCTGGATGAGTCTACTGCTCCCTCATCGACCTAAAGCGGCCACGCCAATGAGTG
The DNA here is from genome assembly GCF_029168945.1 of Cannabis sativa. Classification (NCBI taxonomy): domain Eukaryota; kingdom Viridiplantae; phylum Streptophyta; class Magnoliopsida; order Rosales; family Cannabaceae; genus Cannabis; species Cannabis sativa. The sequence continues at coordinate 22,994,026 of NC_083609.1, read as the reverse complement.
GTCACTGTTAACATTATAAACTCCATCCTGATCATAGTGCCAACACCAACCATCATCTGTCTTTTCACCTTGCTAATAGACTAGACATACATCCATAAGCAACAAAACATGTTTAAGCTTCTCCACATCTCATGTACCAGATGGAAGAATAAATTCACTCACCCAAAAATCATCATTAATCCTCCTCGTGATTGGTTGAAAAGACCTCAGATGCGGGAGTGATGGGTCTTTGGATGCCCACACTTGTGCTCCATCCAATGGATCTCCGAAGACCACATTTAAGCAAACCCAATCCCCAAATCAAACTTGACCAAAGATGAGATAAGTCCTCCTTATTAGTGGCTTCTAGGATAGAGCAATTTAGAAAATACTTATGTTTCAGAATTCTAGCAAGCAATGACTTTGGGTGTAGTAGTAGTCTCCACACTTGTTTAGCCAAAAGATCTTGATTAAAATTTAAAAATCCCAAAATCCAAGTCCACCCATCACCTTAGGCTAACACGCCGTTTTCCATTTCACCTAAGAAATCTTCCTTTGATTGCCATTCGAATCCCACCAGAATTGTCGTACAATAGACTTTAATTTTTTACAGGTTACCATAAGAAGCTTAAAGACACTCATCATATAAATTGGGATAGCTTGGAGATAGATTTGATAAGTACCTCTCTTCCACCAGCAAAAGAAAAACTCTGTTTCCACCCTCGAACACGCTTCCTGACCTTCTCACATATTCCCTCAAACGTTCTCTATTTATTTCTACCAATGTGACAGTATACATTATACTTATTTAGAGCACTTTTCTATTTTTTTTTTTTTGTTTTATCTCACACTTTATATTATACCATACATAAACTTTTTTATAATTTCTTCTGTATATCATTTAAATATTATTTATATATATATATATGTTTATTAACTAAAACAAAATATGGGACAAACAAAAGTCAAAAAAGAATAAAAATGTTAATTAAAATAATAAAAAAATTAAAAAAATTTAAAATATATTTAGCTTACAACTATTCATTGAGCTACATTTAGCTAATAAAAATTGTGAATTAAAAGTTTGAGATATTATTCCTCACTTGATGTAGTGGCATTTTGAACATTTTTAGTTAAATTTATGCTTCTTATCTATTTTAACTTACTTGTTATGAGTGCTCTTAGAATATTTTATAAACTTAGAAATAAAATCTTACTTTGCGCAGTTTGAATCATATTTGAAACATACAGTTTTAATATCATATTTATTTTATTAATTATAATTTTTCAAATATATATATAAACATAAATTGAAAGTGAGAAATTTATAATTTTTTTAAAAAAATTTATTTATAATATCATATTTGTGTAACTTGCCTTATATTTATAGGAAAATTTTATTTCCACTGCACAAAATTATAAATGCACCCTAATATTAAAAAAAATAAACTTAAATTAATTTAAGAAAATTAGTCTTAATATTTAAAAAAAAAATATTTTTCACACTATTTTGTGTTAATTTCTTTGCCTATTTTAATTATATTATATCCTAATTTTTTTCCTAAATCATGTATAATTTTTTTTCTAATAAAATTTCATAATTTTTTTTTTATAATATTTAAAATATAATTTATTTTTTATTTTCTTGGCATATCTTTTGAAAATATTCAAAGGAAGAATTTTTTTAGATGAAATTATAAATTTTATGGGTTTTAATATTTTTGTGCAAAATATGGCTTTTTAAAAAAAATGTTAATTTATTGGAAAATTAAAGAAAAAGTTGAAAAATATAGAAAATAAGGTAATGGTAATTAGGTACCTTATGTTGATTTTTTTTATTTTTTCAAAAATTTTCCTATAAAATAACTTTCTTTTAGAAAAAGTAATATTTTTGTAAACTTATACTTTAAAAGCTATAAAAATAAAAAATCTCCATTTTTTTTTAAAAAAAAAAATAGCATAAATTCAAGATATATATTTTATATAAAATAAAATGTCTTTATAAATTTTTAGGATGCAAATAAAACTCCCCATTTATATATATACACGTGTATTAAACCATCACATAATTATCTTCTAAATAATTATTATTTTTCAATCTCTCTTATATTTTTTTTTCAAATTCTTATAACTTATTACAACTTTTTTATTTTTTTTATTATTATTTAATAAATGAAGACCCGAACAATAATACATTTAGAGTATTCATTTATAATTATATGACTTATTTTCACTTTTAATATATAATTACATAATAATATGATGGTAGAAATTAATTACAACTTTCATATTAATTTGCATTTGACAAAACTAATAAATTTATATTAAAATAGAAATTACACATATTTTTTTTTATTGAATATTTTTATTATTGTTGACCTTAAATAGTAATCAACCGACAGCGAGATCGTACAAATCTGATGCTTGCCACGTATTTGCACAAATAAGAATAAAAAGTAATAGACAATAAGATTTGTCATAGTGGTTCGGCCTATTGGGTTTTGTGCATTAAATAAAACCCATTTCAATATAATCAGATTTACTTATTAATAAAGATCAGAAATAATATTTTATGTTGCATGGTTCACATGATTTATTTCATGATTATATATATAATGTATGAATTCTATTTAAGTCCAGAACATATGAATTTGTTAAAGATTATAGTGTTGTCAGCACAGCGGAATATAATCTTAATTATATGTTCGACAGTTTATTCCCTGATTTGTCAGAACACTGGATTTAGACTGACATGGTATAATCAGCGATAGGTATTCTTACACCTTGGAAAAGTGTTATGTCCTTTCCAGGACATTGGCAAAGTTTACCAGTATCGGATGTATGGAGTATACATCGGAAGGGACCGATATTGAACTTTGATTAGATATATTAGAATTTACCGTAATATCTATTCAATTCAATATCACATGTTGATCCTAGATCAAATGATCTTAATCCTAATATGATTATGTTCAATCTCAAGAGTGTTATTCGTGTTCTTTGATTTGTTAGTTAAGCCTACTTTTGGGTCAGGATGATACGTATATTTTGGGAACACGGTAGTGCAATTGAGTGGGAGCGCTAACATAAATATGGAATCTATAGCTTCTATCTGGCGAATAGAAAGTAAAGGATGATTTCCTTCGAGCTTAACCAAACGAAAATAAATAGTGGAGTACTCATTTCACTTAGCTGAAATATCATTTATACAGGGTTAAGTGTTTTAAGGATAAAATACATTGTAGGGTGTTACGGTAATTTAATCCCTTTACAGTATAAATCATCTATATAGAGGATCATTGATCAAATTAGGATTATAACAATGGATAACTAATGACGTATCTATATCGTGGAACATATAGAGCGTTCTATATGACTGAGAGTGCAATTCCAAGTTCTAAGAGTGGATTCAATAAGGAATTAATAAGTTAGAGAATTTACTTGGTAAATTCGGTTCGACTTATTGGAAGCTCGGTTATATAGACCCATGGTCCCCATACTAGTTGAGACCATACTGCTTGTAAGACTCAGTTAATTGATTTTAATTAATCAATTATAATTCTAAAAGTTAGACTATGTCTACTTTATGAATTTTCACTAAGCAAGGGCGAAATTGTAAAGAAAAGAGATTCTAGGTTTATTTATTAATTAAGATACTTTATATGTCTAAATTAATAAATATATTAAATGGCAATATTATTTAATAATTATTCTTAAGTTATTAAATAATTAGAATTTGCATTTAAATGGTTAAATTGGAAAATTAACATTTTTGAGAAAATGGGAATGAGAAATAACAAAATGGAAAAGGTTCAAAGTGAGGCCCACTTTCCTATTCTGGCCGCCCACTATGCATAGGTTTTTACCATTTAATTTTCCATTATTTTAATGCCACACAATTCTAACCTAAACCTAGAGGGCGTTCTATAAATAGAAAGTATTGGCTTCATGAAACTCATAACTTTGCACATTTGTTTCTTTCAGAAAAAGCCTACACACCACTTTCTCTCTCTTTTCCTCTCTACAATTTCAAAACCCTTGAGTGATAGAGTAGTACCCACACACATCAAGTGGTACCTCAATCATAGTATGTAAGACTATGGAAAATCAACATCAAAGAAGGAGAGAAAGAGATCCAGATTCAGATCTTGATAATGCTCTGCTACAGAAAGGAATCAAGGGCTAGAGATCTAAATGGAAGGAGTCATTATGTTCCGCTGCACCAAATGTAAGGTTTTCTTAAACTCTTATGTGTTTATTTCATTGTTTTAACATTCATATTAGGATGTTAATGAAACATACTTGGTAGTAAATCTAGATCTTGGTAAATTATTTCCAACACAGCCCCCTTGTGATAGCAGATAATGACCTACTCCCTTTTTAGTTGTATTTATACTGAGGGAATTACTATCTAGATCACTATGTGTAGGATACGCTATAGTACCCTTAGGATTACTAGGTATGAATCAATACTGGCAAAGCTCAAGTGTTGAGAAGTACTAGGGTAGGTGTGTGAGAGAGAAAGTGAAGAAGAGAGAGAGTTTATCAAACACTTAGAGTTTAAGATCAGGTTTCCAGCTTAAAGACAACTTAGATTTTCAGCCTAAGGTTAAGGCCTTTATATAGGAAACCTAAAACTCTAGGTTTACAATTCAAATCCCTTAGTATCCATATGGTTTGTTAGATATTTATAAAAGACCAAAGTGTCCTTGATTCTAGATATTATTCAGCCATTTTGTTGGGCTTTTAGTGCCTAATTTGTAGCCCATACCTATTGTCCACATGTAGAGGTGTCTAGCAAAGCCTGCAGTGCACTCCTTGGCTGGCCAGGCCCCTACGGAGGCCGGGCTGGCCGGCCATGGTGCTGTCCCAAGGTTGGCCGGCCATAAGGCCAGCCAGGGATGGCTGGCCAACTCCTAAGAAGGAGCTTGTCTGTCACTTGATCCTCGTTTGAATGTCGGGATCTTCATTTGTTCAGGTGCTGACTTTGCCTTTTCTTAGTGAGTTGTACTACCACGTGGCACTAGTTCTGTCCACGTAAGCATGCCACGTCATGAGAATAAAATTGGGATAATATTTTCACCCCATGTCCCTGTGCAAACGTCTGTACGGATAGGGACTTTACCAGCTGTATTGATGTTGTTGGGATTGTTGTTACCTTTGCTGAATAAAAGTTGATATGCTTGTTGAAGCACTTTGTCTTGACTGTCTGATCTCATTGCAGTAGAGAAATAACTGCTTTAGTTGCCTTTATAATGTGTTGGTAAGGTAAGTGAGAAAAAGAGGCCACATGTACTACATACGTGAATTTTTGGGGGAAAACCCTTTTTTCACTTTTACTTTCTCTCACTAGAAATTTACTCTAGAAAAAGTTCCTCATTCTCTCTAGGTGGCCAAACCCACAAGCACTATTCTTCTCGAGATTTTTGCGCTATTTTAACAGTCCAAGCTTCCCACCTTCTTCTCCACCGAAATTTTGTAGTGGGTAAGCTTATTATTCCTGCTATTTCACTTGGTTTGATTGATTTTTCCATGAATACATGAACATTATTTCTTGGTTTGATCATGCTTTGATTCAGACGTTAGATTGTAGTCCATTCGATATTTTGATTCGCATGATAGCCTTAGGATAGACAATGTGTGATTTCTAGACGAAAAATAAATAAATCTAACCTTCGTGGTGATTCTTGGCTTTTTGAGTCACGAAGAACATGTTTGAGCTCTTAAAAAAAAACATGTGTTTTGATCCATGCAAATGTTGGCCAAAAAGGAGGCTTTGTTTGAAACCTGGCCGGCCATAGGTGTCCTTCATGGGGTCTAGCCGGCCATGGGGACTGTGTCCCTAGGCTGGCTGGCCTATGCCTAGAGCTAGGGTTCCTAGCAGGCCACTAGGTTGATTCTTGGAGTCTGGCCAGCCACTAGGACCTGGAACCCTGGCCGGCCGAGGCCAAGGCTCCAAGTGGGCAGCTAATTTTCTCCCTCTTTTGACCTCAGCTAGTGTCTCATGAAGGCTTTGGAGGCATATACAACTGTGGCTTTATGCATAGTTTCTCTTGGAGACTCTGTATAAGGCTAGGTAATGAATCCATTATAGTCAATCGTACAACTTAGGACTTATTGTATGTCTTAGTAACTGTACCTAAGACGGTACGTGGTTGTTGGTTGACCTTGTACACTTTACTTTACCTGAAAGGTACCCATGGGTACTGTTGACTTGAATATATTTGTAGCTTTGTCAGGTTGCTCACCTCCTCTTATTTCTTCCATGCAAGTAGTGTTGGGTGTTGAATTGGGGAGGTGATAGCTATGTAGGTCTCTTGTTTACCTCATACTTATGGCAAGAACGAAACAGACTATGCACAAGGTGCCCCCGTATTATCCTCATGTGGCCATGGTGGCCACAAGGGGTTGAGTTAGAGTGGAGGGGGAGACTGCCCAGCCCCTTGTCGAGGCTGAGCCAGAGATGGATTCAGAGACTGGGAGTTCCGATGCAGAATTTGAGTTGGAGGAGGTTCTCTAGTCAGGAAGAGGAGGTATAGGACTTGTTTTGTCCTCCTTGGCCTTCCTTTAGTCCATTATAACGCCAAAGGTAATCCACTAAACGGACTCGGCGGACCTTTAGAGCTAGGATTGGGCCATGTCCTAGAGAAATCTCCTGAGCTGGAGATACTGGATGGGAAACTGCGTAAAGCAAGGTGGGTTTCGCCTACTTATACTCTCTCCGATGAGGCCTTTCATAAGATCCTTACTAGTGGCTTAATATGGGGTGTCCATTGTGAGATTCCTGGAGAAACTGTAGGGCGCACAGGCCCCCTTTGGATTGGTTGGCATGGTGTGGGCGCCACATTAAACATGGGGCAGTGCCGCCGCTCCACCAGTATTTTCTAGACATTGCTGCTTACTTTGGGATGTGCCCAACACAGCTCATGCCAAAGAGCATAAAGTATCTCTTGGCGATCTTTTTCTTGTATAGGGAGCTAGGTTGGCCTATTACTGGTGGTGTGGAATGAAGAAAGATGTAATGGATTACGTGTCTAAATGTCTAACATGTTAGCAAATCAAAGTTGAACACTAGAGGCCAGCAGGGTTACTGCAACCATTAGCACTTCTTCAGTGGAAGTGGGAGGATATTATAATGCACTTCGTGGTTAGTTTGCTCATAACCATAGGAATGTATGACTCAGTATGGGTTATAGTGGATCATTTCACGAAGTTAGCACATTTTCTGCCAGTAAAAATAACCTATACAATAGATCAGTATGCAGAGTTGTATGTGAAGAAGATAGTTCGTCTCCATGGAGCTCCAAAATTCATTGTTTTAGATAAGGATCCAAAGTTTACATCAAAATTCTAGGTAAGTCTTTAGAGAGCTATGGGTACAAAGCTGAAGTTCAGTACAGCTTTTCACCCTCAAACTGATGGGCAATCAAAAAGAATAATACAGATACTAAAAGACTTATTGCGAGCCTCTGTCATGGACTTTGAGGGTTCATGGAGTAAATTAATACCTTCCTTTGATAGAGCTTTCCTACAATGACAACTATCAAAGTGCAATAGGGATGGCTCCCTATGAAATGTTGTACGACAAGAAGTGTTGTTCTCCAATTCATTGGGACAAAATAGGGAAAAGGAAGTATTTGGGTCCTGAGTTAGTTTTGAGGACCAATGAAGTAATAGACAAGATCAAGGCTCGGATGCTTGCTTCGTAAAGCAGGCAGAAAAGTTACGCAGATCCGAAGCGTAGAGACATTGCATTTCAGGCAGAAGAACATGTTTTCCTGCAAGTTTTGCCAATGAGGGATATCAGGCGCTTTGGAAAGCGGGGCAAGTTAAGCCCTAGGTTTATAGGGCCATTTGAAATAGTCGAGAAGATCGAGCAGGTAGCGTATCGACTAGCCTTACCACCAGTGTTATCGGTTGTTCATAATGTATTTCATATTTTGATGCTGAAGAAATATATTTTAAACCCGACTCATGTCTTGAGTTACGAGGCCCTAGAGCTACAGTTACACTTATCCTATGAGGAACAGCCACTTCGAATCCTCAATAGGAAAGAAAAGGTTCTTCGAAAAAAGACCATATCTTTGGTCAAAGTACTATGGAAGAACAGTAAGGTGGAAGAAACCACCTGGGAGCTAGAGTCCGGTATGAGGGGATAATATACAGAGTTACTCAGGTTAGATTTCGATGACGAAATCCTTTTAATGGAGGGATACCGCATGTTAGATTATGGATTAGTAAAGGCAATTAGCATTAAATATTGATATTTTATAATTATATATGATTTTATATTTGTTGTGGGTCTCACTTTTAGAAATGGGCATTAGAGTTATGCTAAATATGAATTATGCAATTGTTATGATTTTTGCTCAAGAGTCACATGGGTAAGTTTAGAACCTATGTCTTAACAGGATAAAGATAGAGATATTTAGAATGCCGAATTTAGGCGGGGATTATGGTTTTGGACCATTTTTCCCCTAAGCTAAAGGTTACTTAAAATGGAAGAAAGGGGCATTTCATGAATTTTGTCCATTGGATTAGGTGGCTAAATTTGGGATTGACAGCTGGTTAATCCTTTTTATTTTAGCCTAAAATCCTTAGTATTATTTCTTATAATCAATTAAGAAAAGACAAAAATCATTTAGACAAACAAAAACCAAAGTCTTAAACCTTCTCTTTCTCTCTTTCTGCTGAAGCGATCCAAGAGAAACCTAGAAGCTTTTCATCTAATTTCTTTGAATTCATCAAGATTGAGGAAGTTCTAGCTAAAGGTAACCCTAGAACTTAGTTATTTGATTATTCAAGCTTTATGTTTTGTTTGATCATGCAATTTTGAGAGTTAATGGTTGTTAGGGTTAGAATTGATTATGGTTCACTTTTTGAGTCTATTTAAGTTGAAATTGATTAATTGTAACTAGTTTTGATGATTTGAGTGGAGAATGAGCAAGTTTGAGTTTGAAAACTCAAAACTTGAGTCATTAATGGTATTTTTGGGTTTTGAGTATTTGTCTTGTTGTTATTGCTTGGAAAATGTTGTTTGAAGTTGGTACAGGTGATCTGGAAGGTTTGATATAGTTTGGACACTAATTGGGCAAGTTGTGGATTCTTTGGGGTTTTCTGGTACAAACCGATTACCTGGTTCTACAGGACCTATAAAACCAGTTAACTAGATCACAGGTAGGATTCCCAAAAAATCTGATTTGTCGATTTGTGTTATTTCCAGAGCCTTAGTTTGTTATTTCCTCAATAATTAGGATATTGTCATGTTAATTATCAATAGCAAAACTTGTAGTTGTGAGTTTAGGTTCCCGAATTAGGTTTTGGCACGTTATTTAACCATTTGCGTAAATGTGACATAGGGCATCCATCCAACACATGATATTCTGTTCAGGTTAGCTAGCACACTTGAATTCAAAAACGAGGTAAGGTTAGCATAGAAAGTATTTATATATGAATATGTGTATGTGTAATATATGCATGCTAATTATGATCTTACACTACCACACTAGTACGGTAGCAATACTAAGTTCATTGGTACAATGTATGATGTTTAAAGAGTATAGTACGGTGTTACCAACACTAGTACAGACAGGTACGAAGTGTATGTAGTATAACACTTAGGGGTACTAGAGGTACGGGACAAACTCTACCAACAGTCGTACAATAGCGGTACGTAGTACATGTGGTATAGTGGTCATACCTTAGTAAAGAATGTTCTTACTTATCAATAAGCCTTTGTGGATAGGTGTATGGCACCTAAATACAAGTCAAAAATATGTTGTATGTTATTGTTGGGAATATTTTACTAGGATCTAGATTTACTAACAAGTATGTTGAATTAACATCCTAAATATGAATATGTCTAAAACAATAAAATTAAACACATAAGAGTTTAGAAAACCTTACATTACTTGCAGCGGAATATAATGACTCCTTCCGCTCAAATCTCTAACCCTTGTTCCTTTCTATTGTAGAGTATTATTAAGATCTGAGCCTGGATCTCTTTCTCTCCTTCAGGTTTGGTTACCACCGTCTTACTCACTATGATTGAGTACTTGACTTGCTATGTGTGGGTATGATACTTTATCACTATAGGCCGACTGTGAAGAACAATGAAGGAGGCTTAAAAGCTGTATAGAAGGTGTCTCTCATCTACTAGTTATTTGAGAGAGAAAACTAGGTTTGATTTGGTTGAAGGATGAGATGAGAGCATCATGTTCCTTTTATAGTGTTTCAACTAGGGCTTACGGTTGAATTATATGGATTAAAAAAAATAAAATATTGGGCAAAAATCACTAGAGTGGTCGACCACTAAAGGACCACTCTCTAATTACAATTTTACCACTTTATTTCAATCACTTATTCGTCTTTCAATAATACCGTATTTTCCAATTCGATCCTATAAGTGCCAAAATTATTTATTTAATAATTATAATTAATTATCAAATAAAATTGCATTTATATTATTTATTAATTAGACCATACAAAGTCTCTTAATTAATAAATTGACCCCAAAATCTCTTTTCTTCACAATTAAGCCCTTACTTACTGAAAATTCATAAATGAGACATAGTCTAATTTTAGAATTATAATTGATTAATTAAAACCAATTAACTGAGTCTGCAAACAGTATTATCTCAACTAGTGAGGGGACCATGGGCCTATATAATCGAGCTTTCAATAAGTAGATCTAGAATTTACCAAGTAAATTCTCTAACTTATTAATTTCGTCTTGCGCCACTATAGATTTGGAATTGAATAGCACTCTCAATTATATAGAACACTCTATATATACCACGATATAGATACATTATGATTATCTATTGTTACAATCCTAATAGTCAAAGATCCTCTATAGATGCTCTACATCAAAAAAGGAACAAATTTTTCGATCTATCCTTCAATGTATTTTATCCTTAAAACACTTAGCTACCTATAAATGATATTTTAGTAAACTAATATAATTATTGAAATGAGATCTCAATCATTTAGCTCTATCAAGCCAAGCTCAAAGGCAATCATCGTTTTGCTTCTAAATACTTATAGAAGCTATAGATTCCATATCTATGATTAGCGCTCCCACTTAATTGAACTACCATGTTCCCAAGATGTAAATATATGCCAAAATCAATGGTTAGCTTCCACGAACAACTTGAAGAACATAAATAATACAAATAAGCTGAACTTACCCATATCAGGATTAAGATTCATAGACCTAAGATCAACCATTGATATTGACTTAGAAAGATATAACGGTAAGTTTATGATATCTTATCCAAGATCAATATCGATCTCTTCCAATGTATACTCCATACATTCGATACTGGTAAACTTTGCCAATATCCTGAAAAGGACATAACACTTATTTAAGGTGTAAATATACCTTATCGCTGATTATCATGCCAGTCTAAATCTAGTAAATCGATAAATCATGAGAATTAACTTTTGAACATATAATCATGATTACATTTCACCGTGCTGACGAAACTATAATCATGAACAAATATATATTTATATATGTTCTAGACTTAATAGAATTTATACATTAAATATAATCATGAAATAAATCATGTGAACCATGCAACATAAAAGCGATTTCTGATCTTATATTAATTAGTAAATCTGATTATATTGAAATGGGTTTTACTAAGGGCACAAAACTCAACAAACTCCCACTTGCACTAATATAAAACTAAAAGTGCATTTCAATTAATCTCAACACCTTGATATCCAGATCAAGTGTAGTATGTAGTATTCTCTCCGTAATAGGATCTGACAGTTTGTATTCAATACAAACTTTCTCCACCATTACATATCCTCAATCACAAAATCCTTGATATTGTGAAATTCCTCTCTCTATGTCTACTCCTTTAGGGATACTGGATTTTTTATTTTTTGGCAACTACATTTGTGTTATTCAAGAAGTAACACTAGTAGTTAATAAATTACTGATACAATGAAAAAAATTGTATAGAACTTTCCATAGGCTGAATAAGTATCTTTCCTTCAACTTTAATATTCAGTCTCACTCGTAGAGTTAGAGACTTCAGATAGGTTTTTACACTTCTCTAAAAATCAATGCTCCACCCCCAGAGTAATCACCATCTCATTAGTAGACTTTCTAGGATCAAGGAAAGTCTAGATACCTGATTTAGTGTAGTCTAAGAGTATTAAAATACCACTCTTATCGACTAACATATAGTTCCTCTTTTTGATCTTAAGATTCACTTAATTGTCTTCCAATGTTCAACTTCTTGGATTAATCTAATATCTACTCATTACTCCCACTCAACAGCAGGTGTCAGGTCTAATGCATGGCAAAGCATATCTGAGACCTCTCACTGTTGATCCTAAGGAATTCTTTCCTTGGCCCTTATCTTTTTCTAGAATAGTTGAAACATTTCCTTAGATAAATAAAATCCATATCTAGAAGTCGAGAAGCTTCTATAGATTGCCACTAGAAAAAATGCACCAACATCTAACTAAAGTAAGTTGCTTGCACTAGAGTAATTAAATCACTAGGCATACCACAAGTCACAGGTTTAGATAATCTCCAACCTTTGATACTAGGACCAAGAAGTAATATCAAAAATCATTACCAATAGGATTAAACCCATCCTACCTAGGTTTATTTGTCCGACTCAGGCAGCTTTTGTTCCCAGAAGAAATATTCAAGATAATAAGGTGATTGTTCAGGAGATCATCCACTCTTTTAACCGAAAGAAAGGGAAAGAAGGTTTTTTCGCTATGAAAATTGTGTTGGAATTATTTTACCAGGATCTTAGATCTACTCACAAGTATGTTTATTAACACCCTAAATATGAACTTTCTAAAACGATGAAATAAACACATATAAAGTTTAAGAAACCTTACATTGGGTGCAACGAAATTAAATGACTCCTTCCGTTTAGATCTCTAACCCTTGTATCCTTTCTGTAGCAGAGTATTATCAAGATCTGAACCTGGATCTCTTTCTCTGAATCTTTGATGCAGAAACTCCTTTGCTGATGATCTTTCTTCACGATCTTCCTCACTATGATTGAGGTATTGCTTGCTGTGTGTGGGCACTACTCTAATCACTAAGGTGTTTCGAAATTATCAAGGAAGAAGAGAGAGAGAGAGGGTGGCGGCCAAGGTAGAGAGAGAAGGCTCAGGTTTTTCTGAATCAGAAGTGTAATTTTCCTGAAGCCTTCACTACCTATTTATAGCATTCCACTAGGGTTAGGTTTGAATTATTTGGCATTAAAATAATGAAAATATCAGTTTAAATTGCCTACAAAAGTGGCCGGCCATGGCTTATTGGGTTTGGGCCTTGCTTTTTGCAATTTTGCAATTTTAACACTTTTGTATCTGATTTTCTCAAAAACGTCAATTTTCTAATTCAACCATTTAAGTGCCAATTCTAACTATTTAATAACTATAAATAATTATTAAATAATATTGTCATTTATCATATTTATTAATTGAACCATACAATGTATCATAATTAACAAATATGCCCCTAACAACTCTTTCTTTAAAAGTTCGCCCTTACTTAGTGAAAATTTCACAAATAGACATAGTCTAATTTGAGAATTATAATTGATTAATCAAAACCAATTACATGAGTCTTACAAACAATATTATCTCAACTAGTGCGGGGACCATGGGTCTATATAACCGAGCTTCCAATAAGTAGATCAAGAATTTAGCACTAAAATTCACTAACTTATTAATTCTTCGTTGAATCCACGCATAGAACTTAGAATTGCACTCTCAGTATATAGTATGCTCTATATGTTCCACCATATAGACGCATCATTAGTTATCCATTGTTATAATCCTAATGTGATCAATGATCCTCTATATGAATGATCTATACTGTAAAGGGATTAGATACCGTTACACCCTACTATGTATTTTATCCTTAAAACACTTGACCCCGTATAAATGATATTTCAGCTTATGTGAAATGAGTACTCCACCATTTATGTTCGTTTGGTCAAGCTCGAACGAGATCATCCTTTGCTTACTATTTGTCAGATAGAAGCTATAGATTCCATGTTTATGTTAGCGCTCCCACTCAATTGCACTACCGTGTTCCCAAAATGTACGTATCACCTTGACCTAAAAGTAGGCTTAACTAACAAATCAAAGAACACGAATAGCCTTTCAAGATTGAGCCTAATCATAACAGGATTAAGAACATTTGATCTAGGATCAACTTGGCGATATTGACTTGAATAGATTTTACGGTAAGTTTAATTAAATCTAAGTCAAAGTTCAATATCGGTCCCTTCTGATGCATACTCCAGGCATCCAACCTGAGCTTTACTTTAACTAATGTTCTGGAAAGAACATAGCATTTCTCCAAATGCAAGTAAACTCTTGTTGTAGATTATCATATCAGTAAAACCCTGTGTCTGATAAATCTAGGAAACTTTATTCACATAGTCATGTTTACTTTCCAATGTGATGACAACACAATAAACAGGATCAAGTATGTGAAAAGGGTTTAAGATGAATTTATAAATCAAATAGACAAGCAATTGATAAAGTGAACCAAAACATACACAAATGAATGAAAAATACTTCTGTTTCTTTATTGATGTTGAATAAAATAGATAACATTGAAATGGAGTTTTATTTAGGGCATAAAAACTAACAAACTCCCACTTGCACTAATATAAAACTAATTAGTACATATCAATTAATCCTAAATTCTGACGGTGCTTTTCAAAGGTTGTCACGGCCAGGACTTTGGTAAATGGATCAGTTAGGTTGTCCTCTGTGTCAACTTTGTCAACTAGTACATCCCCTCTTGCCACGTATTCTCTGATAATGTGATACTTCCTTTCATTGTGTTTGCTTCTCTTGTGGCTTCGAGGTTCTTTACTGTTTGCTATTGCTCCATTGTTATCACAAAGTAAGACCAGAGGCTTTTCCATTCCAGGAACGACACCTATACTAGTGAAGAACTTTCTTAGCCAGACAAGTTCTTTAGCAGCTTCGGCTGCAGCTATGTATTCAGCTTCCATAGTTGAGTCTGATATCGCGGTTTGTTTTGCACTTCTCCAAACCACTGCTCCACCCCCAAGAGTAAACAACATCCCAGATGTAGATTTCCTGTCTTCAAGACTTGCCTGGAAATCTGAATCAGTGTAGCCTATGGGATTTAAAGCACCACCCTTGTAGACTAACACAAGATTCCTTGTACTCTTTAAGTATTTCAGAATATACTTAACTGCATTCCAATGTTCATGTCCTGGATTAGACTGATACCTGCTCACAATTCCAACTGCATAGCAGATGTCAGGTCTAGTGCATAGCATTGCATACATTAGACTTCCAACTACAGAAGCATAGGGAATTTTCGCCATGTCCTCTATCTCTTGAGGATCAGTCGAAGACTGTTCCTTAGATAGACGAATACCATATCTAGAAGGCATGTTTGCCCCATTGGTGTTGTTCATGGAGAATCTCTCTAAGACTTTGTCTATGTAGGTTATTTGAGAGAGAGCAAGAGATCTGTTCTTCCGGTTTCTAATAATCTGAATACCAAGAACATAGGCTGCTTCACCCAAATCTTTCATATCGAATTGAGTGTTGAGCCATTCCTTGATGTGAGTCATTTTCTTGACATTGTTTCCAATAATCAAAATGTCATCAACATAAAGGACCAGGAATACTACTACTTGGTCTTCCTTGAGTTGGTAAACACAAGGTTCATCTTCATTATGAAGAAAGCCGTAGGTCTTGATGATTTCATCAAACCTTTTGTTCCATGAGCGAGAAGCTTGCTTAAGTCCATAGATAGACCTATTTAATTTGCAAACTTTCTTTTCCTGCCCAGGAAGAACATAACCTTCTGGTTGCTCCATATAGATGGTTTCTTCAAGTACCCCATTAAGGAAGACAGTCTTGACATCCATTTGCCAGATTTCATAATCGAAAGCAGCAACTATGGAGAGAAGAATTCGGATGGATTTGAGCATGGCAACAGGACTAAAAGTTTCCTCATAGTCCACGCCTTCTCTTTGGGTATAACCCTTGGCTACAAGTCTAGCTTTAAAAGTTTCGACTTCGCCTCCAACTCCTCTTTTCTTCTTGTAAACCCACTTGCATCCTATCGGATGATAGTCGTCAGGTGCGTCTACATATTCCCAGATTTTGTTCTTTTTCATGGAATCTATTTCTGAATCCATGCCGGCCGACCATCGTTTCCGTTGCGGACTAGCCATTGCCTGTTTATAGGTTAATGGATCGTCTTCAATACCATCACCTACGACCATATTGATTTCACCATCCAAGCCATAACGAGCAGGTTTTTTTGAAACCCTCCCACTACGACGAGGTGCGGTGATCTTCTGAACATAAACTTTAGTAGTAGATTTCTCAGTTTGTTCAACTGAGGGAGTGGGATTGTCTTCTTCACGAGTGGAAGAGGACGGAACATTGGAAGGACTTATATCTGATAGCAATTCCTCTAGAACAACTTTACTTTTCGGTTTGTAGTCTTTAATATAGTTCTCTTCAAGGAAAGTAGCATTTGTAGAAACAAACACTTTGTTATCCTTGTGACTATAAAATAGTCCACCCCTAGTCTCTTTAGAATTTCCAACAAACATGCATACTTCGGTACGTGATTCAAGTTTGCCTTCTTTCTTTCTTAAGACATGAGCAGGGCACCCCCAAATTCTGTAATGGCGTAAACTAGGTGTACGACCATTCCAAAGTTCGACGGGTGTCTTAGGGACTGCTTTAGATGGAACAACATTTAAAATGTCATTTTCCATCTGTATAGCATATCCCCAGAAGGACGTAGACAGAGTTGAATAACTCAACATAGACCTAACCATTTCCAAAAGAGTGCGATTTCTTCTTTCTGTAACTCCATTTTGTTGTGGAGTGCTTGGGGCAGTGTATTGGGATTCAATTCCAAGTTCAATTAAATGATCTTTGAACTGTATATCCATATATTCTCCACCCCTATCAGTTCGCAAGATCTTTAATGATTTACCTAAATTGGTTTTGGGCCAAAGCATGAAACTCCTGAAACTTTTCAAACGTTTCAGATTTCTTTTGCATTAGGTAAAGAAAACTATATCTAGAGAAATCGTCAATGAAAGTGACAAAATACTCATAACCACCTCGGGCTTTGACACTCAAAGGTCCGCAGACATCGGAATGCACTAACCCTAGAGGAATTTTGGCACGCTCTCCCTTTGCAGAGAAAGAACGTTTAGTCATTTTTGCTTCTAGGCAGGACTCGCATACTGGCAGTTCACCTAAGACGACATTTTTCAATGGACCGCCTTTGGTTAGCCTATTGAGTCTATCAAAGCTTATATGACCTAAACATAAATGCCATAGATAAGTTTGATCATCATTATCAATCTCTTTTCTTTTGAGGTTTCTAGGTCTAGCTACATTGAAAAGTTCACTATTAAGTGAGATTTGTGTATTTGGTCTTAAAACATAAAGCCCTTGTTCCATTGTAGCAACACATATTTGAAATCCATTACTAGAAATTGAATAATTTGTACTCAAAAAATTCAATATATAAGATTGTGTTTGCAAACATGAGACACTAATCAAGTTTCTACTAAAGTTTGGAATAAATAAAACATTTTCTAAAATTAAAAATCTTTGTTGAAACTTGATGCGGGCTTTTCCTCTAGCTTTGACCGACACTAACTCGCCATTGCCAACTTTAAGCTTTAACTCTCCTGGAAGCAGATTTTCCCAAGTTTCAAGCAACTGCAGTGAAGAACATACATGGTTAGTAGACCCAGAATCAACAATCCAGACGGATTTGTCGTTCTCTAAAACACATGATTCAAAGACAAAAGCATTACCTTCGTTTGAATTGTTTAGAAGCCTGGGACATCGTTCTTCTTGATGTCCCTTTTCATTACAATTCGAACATAGAAGATTATGTCTGATAGTTGTACTTGAAGAAGCAGTTTTGCTAGATCCTTCATACTTAGTCCTTTCCCTTCGATTATGAATTGCAAACCTAGGGGGGCCCATTGCAATCAAATTCCGTTCATGGGCTCGTAATTCTGCTTCGAGCTTGTCCATGTCGGAGGAGTTAGAATTGTTGATCATGTAAGAGATAACAAATTCATTATACTCCGGAGGAAGACTGTTAAGGATGAGTTGGACCCATTGTTCTCTTGATAAATCAATTCCTAGTAGATTTGCCTTTTGGAACTTCAGATTCATCATCAATAGGTGCGAGTTTATGCAACTACCAGGATGCATTTTCACACTATAGAGTTCTTTTGCTAAGATATTAACTAGGAGAGGATCGAGGTGAGGGTTATTCATAATGACACTACAACACATCAATAAAACAGAAGTAAGGTTTCGGTTCATAAATTCATACACAGTTCAAAAAATAACAAATAATCACATATGTTATAGAAATACTAAATCTAACATAGTTTATTTTCCAAGGTTTTTCAACAACTGATACAGTGTCCCGTTTAGGCGAGAGTCAAAGCATCATTCATTGAATAGAGTTGTCAGCTCATCTAAAATGATAACCATTCTAACAACCTTTTATTCGATCAAGATTGGAATTCAGCGTTGTCCCGTTTAGGCGAGAGTCAAGGCAATTCTATCTTATGAGCTTCCACCATTGTTTCATAATTTGCAAGTCAAGTATGGTCGCCACCATTAGGGTGATCCATACCATACAAAACACTTACAAACTACTTATCTTTCGAGATTAAACGGTGCAAAATTGCTAATGAACGTTCCTCCATTAGGGAGGATTACTCACTAAAACAAACGCGGTGTAAAACCAACAATGGAGATCGAATGTCTCTTGATTAAAAGCTCATTATTTAAAAAATATTATATGTATTTTGTATAATCATTTTTATTCGATATTATAATAATGAAAAATTACAAACAAAAGTTGGTTTAAATAAAAAATCAACTTCAATTAATTTTCAATTATTATTTAATTCGAAAAATAAATTTGAATAAATATCGAACAAGTTCCATATTATAATAATGAAAAATTACAAATCAAAGTTGGTTTAAATAAAAAATCAACTTTAATTAAATTTCAAATATTATTTAAATTCGAAAAGAAAAATTCGAATATTAAGTGGAACAAATTTGAAAATATCTTGTTTAAGTTGTTTTAGAAGAATGTAAAAAATTAACTTAAATATCTTTCAAATCAGATTTAATTAAATTAAAATTAAGTTGTAACCACTTAATTTGAAAATATTCCATTTTAAGTTAATATTCGAAAAGATATTAACTTAAAAAATATCTAAAAATATTCCATTTTAAGTTAATATTCGAAAAGATATTAACTTAAGAAATATCTTAAGAATCTTAATAACCAATGCCTAAAATTCCTCAACTTAATTTTGAAATTTTAAATCCAAAAGATATTTAAATTTAAGTTGGTTAGTTGTAGATAACTAAATATCAACTTAAATAGGAATATTTAATGAAAAATTTAAATTAAGCTTCAGAAAGAATCTAGATGGTTATAATTCTATATTTAATTAAATACAAGAAAATATATATAGTTTAGCTTAGAATATAAAATTCTTTAAACTATGGTTTTCTTAAATTAATTTCAAAATAAATGAAATTAATTATGTTGCTAATCAATTTTATTAGGTTAAACTAGTGTAATTAACCTAGTACAATTATTCAAATCAGGCAAATGGGCCTTCACAATTGGGGTGGTTCATGTGAGGGGGTCTTTGAGTTCGGTATGTCGTACCCACTACTATGGCTCCCAACTCTCACACAAGGCCCAAAAGAGAGGAATTTAACCTTAAAATGAACAACTGTTATTAATTGAATAAGCCCAAAAACTAAATGGGCCTAAATAAAATCTATCAAGAACTATGATATTTTATTTAGCAACAACAACCTATATGCATCTATAATGAAATTAAACACATAGGCTCACACATGCACACTTTGGATGGGTCCTATCATGTTGCTAGGTCATACACAGATGAAAGAAGATTGTAAATATACATGTTACAAATTATTTACTTGACCAAGGGAGCCATGAGTTAAAATCAGATCATTGGATCTGTCAACAAGTTAACCATGGCTATTTGCAATCAAGCAATAATAGGTTTTTAAAACTTACACACAAGCTAAAACACATACTCCTGCAACAAGGTTAGCTGGATAGTTGGATGTAGGATTTATTTAATTTTAAATTAAATAATTTCGAAAAAAAATAATTAATTAAATAAATAAAATATTTTTTGAAAATTTAAAAAAAAAATTGAAAAATTCGAAATTAAATTTAAAAATTTAAATTTAAAATTAAACCTACAATTTTGAAAAATTAGGTTTCAACCAACCTAAATATCATTTCAAAATTTGCTAACTACTTTTTAAAAATTAAATGTTATTTTATAAATAAAAAATTAAAAAAAAAAGATAAATGAATATCTTTTTCAGATTTTAAATGTAATTTAAATAAATAAAATAACAAAATTTAAAAGTTAGCAAAATATCTTACATCTATTTAAAATTACATGATTATAGTTATCTTATTTTAAATTTAAATAAGGTCAAATTATTTAAAAAAAATATTTAATTTAAAATTTAAAATCTGACCTTAAATTTAAAAATAAGATAAGATATAATCAAATTTAAAAATAAGATATATAATTAAGCAAAAAAGATAGATACTAACTATTTTTAAATTCAAATTACACTAATATCATGAATTAAATTTAAAAAATATTAAATTAATTCATTATGAAAATTAGAGTTGAATTAGGAATAGTAATAGTATAAATACAGAACTACACAAAAAATCGGAAGTTAATTCCATGAAAAAGCATGAAAAAACGAAGAAAAACGAAAAAAGCAAGTTGTATGGACGGGATGCAGTGCATACCCGTCCGCGCGCGTGTGCTGGGTGATGGGCTGAGTTTGCTCGGCAAAATGCGTGTCACGCATGATTTCTGCGCGCGCATGTGGGTGTCAGCTCAACCCCGATTTTTTCAAAACTTCAAAAAATCATAACTAATTCAAATTAAATCGAAATTGAGTTCTGTAAAAAAGTAAGAGCATGTTTGGTATTGTTTTCTGTTTTTTGTTTTCAAAAAATTGTTTTTAAAAATGATAACAAAAAATAATTTTTGAAGTTTTTAAAAACAAGTCATGTTTGGTTAGTGATTTTTGAAAACAATATTGACCAAAAGTGAATTGGTTTTTAAAACAAAAAACAACATTTTGTTGTTTTCAAAATTCTGTTTTTTGTAACTTTGTTTTCTGAAAATTGTTTTCCAAAACAAGGCCAAACAAGCCAAATTGTTTTAAAAATCAATTTTCTGTTTTTAAAAACAAAAAACAGTTTTTTAGTTATGATCCCAAACATGCACTAACTTGCTTAATTTTTTTCATACTATCCAATAAAAATAATTCCAGAAACAGATATTCAATTATTTTTCACGAAAATTCACAAACATCAATCAATCATCAAATAACACTCAATACAACATGATACCATCCAAAAACATCAAACAATCGTTTTAAAGTCCAAATTTCTTGCAAGCAAATCAATTACCATGGCTCTGAGGCCAGTTGTTAGAAATTATTTTACGAGGATCTTAGATCTACTCACAAGTATGTTTATTAACACCCTAAATATGAACTTTCTAAAACGATGAAATAAACACATATAAAGTTTAAGAAACCTTACATTGGGTGCAACGGAATTAAATGACTCCTTCCGTTCAGATCTCTAACCCTTGTATCCTTTCTGTAGCAGAGTACTATCAAGATCTGAACCTAGATCTCTTTCTCTGAATCTTTGATGCAGAAACTCCTTTGCTGATGATCTTTCTTCACGATCTTCCTCACTGTGATTGAGGTATTGCTTGCTGTGTGTGGGCACTACTCTAATCACTAAGGTGTTTCGAAATTATCAAGGAAGAAGAGAGAGAGAGGGTGGCGGCCAAGGTAGAGAGAGAAGGCCTAGGTTTTTCTGAATCAGAAGTGTAATTTTCCTGAAGCCTTCACTACCTATTTATAGCATTCCACTAGGGTTAGGTTTGAATTATTTGGCATTAAAATAATGAAAATATCAGTTTAAATTGCCTACAAAAGTGGCCGGCCATGGCTTATTGGGTTTGGGCCTTGCTTTTTGCAATTTTGCAATTTTAACACTTTTATATCTGATTTTCTCAAAAACGCCAATTTTCTAATTCAACCATTTAAGTGCCAATTCTAACTATTTAAAAACTATAAATAATTATTAAATAATATTGTCATTTATCATATTTATTAATTGAACCATACAAAGTATCATAATTAACAAATATGCCACTAACAACTCTTTCTTTACAATTTCGCCCTTACTTAGTGAAAATTTCACAAATAGACATAGTCTAATTTGAGAATTATAATTGATTAATCAAAACCAATTACATGAGTCTTACAAATAATATTATCTCAACTAGTGCGGGGACCATGGGTCTATATAACCGAGCTTCCAATAAGTAGATCAAGAATTTAGCACTAAAATTCACTAACTTATTAATTCTTCGTTGAATCCACGCATAGAACTTAGAATTGTACTCTCAGTATATAGTATGCTCTATATGTTCCACCATATAGACGCATCATTAGTTATCCATTGTTATAATCCTAATGTGATCAATGATCCTCTATATGAATGATCTACACTGTAAAGGGATTAGATTATCGTTACACCCTACTATGTATTTTATCCTTAAAACACTTGACCCCGTATAAATGATATTTCAGCTTATGTGAAATGAGTACTCCACCATTTATGTTCGTTTGGTCAAGCTCGAAGGAGATCATCCTTTGCTTACTATTTGCCAGATAGAAGCTATAGATTCCATGTTTATGTTAGCGCTCCCACTCAATTGCACTACCGGGTAGGGCTGTGCATGGGTTGGGTTGGCCGGGTTGAAGGTATTTTAGTGGGCCAACCCAATGAGATCGGCCTATTAAATTCTAACCCATTCATATTAAGATTTATTTACAAACCAACCCAACCCATTTTTAATCGGTTTGGGTTGGGTTGGGTTGGGTTAAAACCCTTAATTTTTTATAATTAAAACTTAAAATTTTGAGCTAAATTTCCATGATTAAATGTAAAATTCAATAGTTCATCAAAAGTTCAAAGGTTAAAAATCAATTATTACAGTCATCCAAATCAAAATAAGGACTAAAGTTAATTAAATTTTCCAAAATATTATCAACTTAAAAAAAATACATCAATTAATAATGTCAATAATCTTCTCCTTTGGTGATGCTTTGACCTTTGGTGTGTTACCTATCATTCAAAAAATAAAGCTACTCAAATTATTTATATTAAATTAGTATAATAAAATAAAGAACATTGTTAATTTATAAATGAATTATTATAAAAGGAAAAGTAATTATTAAAAAAAATCAACAACTTAGCAATCTAAATAAACTACTAATCATCTAAAAACAAAACTAACAACTAAACATTCACATAGATCAAAGAGACACCAAAAATCATAACATACACTACTGTTTTATTTATCACTCAAATAAAATAACCATTATTGAAACTAGCAAAAATAAAAATAGAATGAAACATACAAAAATCAATAAAAAATCGTTATTATTGAATTATTGCAACATAAATTAAAAAATACTCACAAAAAAAATCATTACTACATATTCAGAAAATAAAAAATTAGTATTACTAAATATTCATCACTAATATTAGAAAAAAAAATGATATGAAGAGTCAAGAAATAACCTGACAATGAAAAGTGAGAGCCAAAGTAGCGTGGTGTGCGACAACCCTTGCTTAAACACTTTCAGAAAATAAAAAAAGAGTGAGACTAAAGGTATTGAGATTAGAAATTTGAAGAGAGAAATAATTTCATTGAGCAAAAAAAAGATGAAAAGAAAAAGTTACCTCCGGCGAGAACGCAATGGGAGGAGAGTGGACTCCTATCTGTGCCGTGTGCGTGCATCGGAGAAGGAGGCGGATCCAAACATTCTCTTTGTGTGTGTGTGTGTGTGTGTGTGTGTGTGTGTGTGTGTGTGAGAGAGAGAGAGAGAGAGAGAGAGAGAGAGAGAGAGAGAGAGAGAGAGCAGTGAGTTGAGAGAAAGAGAAAGTAGGAGGCGGATGGTGATGAGGGGAATGTATTTATGTTGTGTTATGTTTTTAGGGTTAGGGTTAGATAATATATATAAATATATATGTGAGAAAAGTAAAAGCCCAATTCAAATTGTCTTAAAGCCCATAAAATTAATACTGATTTTTTTTTTTCAAAAATTCGGGTTGGGTTGGGTTCATTGGCCCATAAACTGCCCAAACCATTTCCGACCCAAAACTGAACGGGTTGACATTTTTCAAACCAATGGCTATTCGGCCCAAATTTAAAGGGGCTGTTTCGGCCCAAAATTGGGTTGGGTCGGCCGGTTTGGTCGGCCCAACGGGCTAAATGCTCAGCCCTACTACCGTGTTCCCAAAATGTACATATCACCCTGACCTAAAAGTAGGCTTAACTAACAAATCAAAGAACACAAATAGCCTTTCAAGATTGAGCCTAATCATAACAGGATTAAGAACATTTGATCTAGGATCAACTTGGCGATATTGACTTGAATAGATTTTACGGTAAGTTTAATTAGATCTAAGTCAAAGTTCAATATCGGTCCCTTCCGATGCATACTCCATGCATCCAACCTGAGCTTTACTTTAACAATTGTTCTGGAAAGAACATAGCATTTCTCCAACTGCAAGTAAACTCTTGTTGTAGATTATCATATCAGTAAAACCCTGTGTCTGATAAATCTAGGAAACTTTATTCACATAGTCATGTTTACTTTCCAATGTGATGACAACACAATAAACAGGATCAAGTATGTGAAAAGGGTTTAAGATGAATTTATAAATCAAATAGACAAGCAATTGATAAAGTGAACCAAAACATACACAAATGAATGAAAAATACTTCTGTTTCTTTATTGATGTTGAATAAAATAGATTACATTGAAATGG
The DNA here is from genome assembly GCF_029168945.1 of Cannabis sativa. Classification (NCBI taxonomy): domain Eukaryota; kingdom Viridiplantae; phylum Streptophyta; class Magnoliopsida; order Rosales; family Cannabaceae; genus Cannabis; species Cannabis sativa. Next base: position 22,969,038 of record NC_083609.1, on the reverse strand, counting down.
AGTTTTATTTAGGGCATAAAAACTAACAAATTGATCTTGTTAAAGCCTACGACAAGTTAAACTGGCAATTTATTGATGAAGTGCTCATGTCTTTTGGTGCCCCAGAAACTTTTCAAAAGTGGATCTCTCAGTGTATCTCAACCACTACTCTGAATGTCTGCTTGAACAGAGGTCAGGTTGGTAAGTTAGTCCCGTCTTGTGGTATTTTTCAGGGAGACTCGCTTTCCCCTTACCTCTTTATCTGGGCCATGGAAATATTATCAAGACTTTTTGAGGGGGCCTTGAGGAAGGGTAGGATAAAAGGGATCAAGCTGAGTCGGGCGGACCGGTTCTTTCCCACATTTTCTTCGCTGATGATCTCATTCTGTTGGGGAGAGCCAACATTGAGGAAGCCAAAGCCTTCTGGCTCCGTTTGGAAAAGTTTTGTTCTTGGTTCGGTCAACAAGTTAACAAGGTCAAAACCTACATTTTTTTCAATAAGAACACGACTAATGGGGTCAAAAGGGGAATTAGAGAGGCCATTGGAATTAGTGTTCTGAAAAGTAATGTGATGTACCTGGGTCTTCCTTTGTTCCGTACTAGACGGAAAGATGTTGATTTTAATTTGATCCTGGACAAGCTTTCTAAAAAGTTGCAAGGGTGGAAAGCGATAACTCTCTAAAGTTGGGTGAGCCACCCTTATCAAATCGGTGGGGCTGGCTATGCCAGTGTACTCCATGCAAACTACTAAACTCTCAAACCAGCTTGCGACTAAAATTGATGGAATAGTTCATGATTTCTAATGGGGATTCAATAAAGGTAAACACGAGATTCATCTCAAGGCCTGGGACAAATTGTACCATCCGAAAGCTCGAGGAGGGCTGGGCTTCAGAAACGAAAGAGATGAATCAAACCTTCTTAGCTAAATGGGGATGGAATTTACTAATCAAAAGCCAATAGCTTTGTTGTTAGATTTTGGAGGCCATTGTCAGTATAAGGAGTCGGATTCCTAGTTTTGGAAAAATGTGGTCAAAGCTAAAACTACTCTATTGAAAGGGGCTTGTAAAGTGATTAAGAATGGTAAGGACACCAATATTTGGGAAGTGCCTTGGGTTACCCATGGGAAAAACTTCATGCCTAAAGTTGTTGGTAGGACGCATCCCAATACTACTAAAGTAGTCGACCTCCTTATGGAAAACGGCGACAAGGATACTTGGAAATTGAAATGCCTATTTGATAAAGAAACTGTCTCTGTTGTCTTAAAAGGGGGCAGGCCCTCAGAGCAAGGAAATTACTATTGGATATGGATAAAGGAGAGTAATGGCCAATTCTCCACCAAATCTGCCTATCTAATCTAAGCTCTGGCTCATGCTCCATTATGTTATGTTACCCCTGCCATGTGGAACAAAATTTGGAATAGTAAAACTCTGGAGCGTCACAAGATCCTTTGGTGGTGTATCCTTTCGAATGCTCTCCCTATTCGGTCTATCCTGAATAAAAGATTCCCGGTTGAGGATACAAGCTGTCTGTTTTGTGGGGTCGAGGATGAGTCGATGGAACAACTCTTTCTTAGCTGTAATTTGGCTTTCCATCTTTGGAGGTCCTCCCCTTGGGGGTATCTTTCTTTTCTGACTCAGGTACTCGAGTGTGGGATTGGGTCAAGTTTATCTGGAGCCTAAATCGTAAAGGAATCAATACGGATGAGGTTTTCCTTTATGCATCAACAGTTGTAGATGCAATTTGGAAAGCAATGAATGAAAAATTCCATAACAACAGAGTGGAGAGCATTGTAGAATTAATTGACTCTGTTACTTTTTGTTATGCAGATTATAAGAATTCTATGTTACCCACATCTCTTTCTCCCCAATTGTAACTTGGAATCTTCCTCCTCTCAAGTGGATTAAGCTGAACTGTGATGTCAAAGTTGGTTTGGAGAGCTCTTGCCTAGCGGTGGTTGCTCGAGATCATGGTGGATTGGTTAGGGTGACTACAGCCAATTTGTAGTTTTCTGACGCTTTTCGTGATGAAGTCGCAGCTTGTTGTTTGGCTCTTGAAATTGCTAAGAACAAGAGGTGAATTTTGTTATTGTAGAAAGTGATTCTAGGATAGTGATCAATTCTCTTAATGGTATTGAATCTAGGTGGGAGATTGATAACTACTCTAAACGTAAGGTTTTGTAACTTTATGACTTATAATGTGGCTAGGTGGACATTTACCCGCAACTAATATGATTGCCTGGACATAGCGACCATGCTTAAGGAACTTTTTTGTAATGACATGACATCTAATTGTTAATATATATGCACGTTTTCCTTAAAAAAAAAATATTAGTTATTATTATTGAATTTTTATTAATATCATGGGTAAAAAAATTTAAACGGCTCGAAAAGCGCAATATGTTTTAGTTTTATTATATGTATTAGATTTTTAAATTATTATTTTTTTTTCTATTAAAATGTTAATTGTATATATAATTTTTTATTTTTTTTTATAAATTTGTGTGAATTGAATTAGATCATTTACTTTTATATATCACACGTGTGAATTTTGAATTTTCTAATTCAATTCAGTTCGTACAAGTTCAAATATTTACACTTTACTGATTGAATTAAATTGAATCATACTGATTAAATTGAATCGACTATTTCATATGAACACCCCAATTTTATTGTGTCCTATTCAAGCCAATATTTCTTGGTGTGGGGTGGGCCAAGTGTTACGTGCAGTCTATGATGGCACGTTACAAGCTAAGTGATGCCCACAAGTTGGCCAAGTGGTGGCGCATGTTGTGGTGCATGCAGGTGGCATGCTGATGCTTAGTTTGTATGCAGTGGCATTTTCGTAAATATCTTCAATATTGTCCGGATCGGGACGGGACTTGGTATTCGCCATTTATTTGGGTCTACAAATAGAATGGTGCAATCGGTTTGGCGAAACTAGGTGATTTGGTATATGGTGCTTCCCATATGTCTACAGAGCAAAAATCATCTATGTTCCTGGTAGAAGGCTAAAAGCTCAGAATGCTCTTTAAGGGGGTACTCTGGTGTCAGCTCTCCACCACCCCTTGCACCTTGGTGCTAAGTGAGCTACTACTAGCCAGTGGGGACTAGTAGGGCGGGCATATGAGGACCACGAGGGGACTCATATGTCTCCATGAGTTGGAGTACTCATGGACATTATCGGGCCGACCCGGTAGTGCGTCGAAGAATGCCGCCAGAGGTTCAATGGTACGTTTCCCTTGGCTTGCCGGTATGCCGCTTGCACGAGACGTGGCCTAGATCCTCCAAGAGACATCGTGGTGCGCCTAGGCCACGAGTCTCAACACGAGATGACACGGGTAGTCATTCGTGGACTAGTTTGCATACGCGCATGGGACGGATGCACCATGTTGGAAAGGGGCAAAGGTCTAATGTATGCAACTGGTTTGGTGGCTTGTCTTGAGGGCCTGCCAACATGCGTGGAGGTATGGCGCCTTGAGGATTGGTCCATGGACGTATGGGAGTCCTTGGGCGACGAGGGAGAATATTCGGACAGTATCGAATGGGGCATGATAGAGGCGTTGGCACGTTGGCTTGGTGATGGCATCTCGCCACACATGCTACCTTGGTCACGAGTGACAAGGTGAGCGTCAGTGTTAGGATTTGTCTGACCATGGTGGGAATCTATGGACAGTGCGAGTATCTTGACTAGAGAGTCTCGGTACATGAATGCACTCATGGATGCTTGCGAGCATGACTCGGCGGGAGTTGTTCGAGAGACGGGAGTGTGCCCGAGGCCCACGGTCGCGTGGAAAATGAGCCCATTGTTACTCGGATGGTTGGAAGGCTGACCTTGGCTTAGAGAAGTCAAGGTGCCGCACGGGTGTTCCGCTGCCTGAAAAGGTGAGCCCGTGACACCAAGCCTAGTTTCGTGCTCGTGCCACCAGTACTGGTGCTATGGTGTGTCTAAGAACGTACAGTTCTAACTAACCACCACCCTCACAGTCACAACCCACAATGGCGCAACAATCAATACTGGCACTGTTTACAGAATCGTCACAGTCTTCCCTGGACTCGCCATGTATTCAATCCTAAACCCTTTATTTTCTCACGCGCCCTCATTCATAAAAACAACGCGCCGTCCTAAACCACCATTACTCAGCTCCATCAGTCTCCATTCTCGTTCCTCGGGTGAAGAAGCAAAACCCATTCTTCTTCTTCTTCCTCCTATATGGACTGCCACGGAGATAGCCCAAGCCGTCAATGGCAGAATTGTGCAATGTGGTCCTCCCGGAACCATTTCCACGGACACAAGAACTCTCGTGCCCAACCAGTGGTTCTTCGCCATTTCCGGCGAAACGTTCGACGCCCACGATTTCATTACCCCGAAACTGTCTGAAAAAGGCTGTATTGGGGTAATCGGGAATCGGGTTTCTGAGAATTGGAACAAAGGCTTTGTGAGTACAGATGGCGATTCCTTAGTTTCGTTGATGAGGATGGGAAGTTATGCGAGGAGTAGGTTCAGTGGTGAAGTGGTAGGAGTGACTGGGAGTACGGGAAAGACTACTACAAAGTCTATGATAGCTTTGGCTCTTGGAGGTTGTGAGAAGAAGGTTTATGAGAACTTTGGGAATTGGAATAATGAGATTGGAGTTGCCCTGTCACTGATTGGGATTCCGGGGAATGCTGGGCTCGTGGTTTTGGAAATGGGAATGGATTCAAAGGGAGAGATATTGGAGTTGGCAAGGATGGCCAGGCCAAGTGTAAGGGTCATTCTGAATGTTGGAAATTCGCATTTGGTGAACTTTGGGAGCTTGGAGGAGATAGCAATGGCCAAAGGAGAGATTTTGGTGGAGGCTAAGCCAGGAGATGTGTGTGTTCTTAATGCTGATGATCCCTTAGTTATGAGCCTCCCACTACCATGTGGGGTTAAAAAGGTGACCTTGATTTTTATAATCCAAGTTTTTATTTTTTGTTTAGAATTATTTGATGTTATTTGTTTTGTTCTTTTATCGGAATTTTTCAATTGGTTTGGCTTTTGTGTGGAATCTGTATTGTTGTCTACCGCAATTTGGTTATAATTATATATAAGATTTGGCATGTTCTGATAATGTTTATGAGAAAAAAAAAAAACCATTCATTTATTACTACTGAAAATTCTATTGCCAAAAGTTAATAGAAAAATGATTCAAGAAGGGATAAAGCTGAAAGAATGTTTTTCTTGCTGAATGAATTGTATCTGTACAAGCCGTAGCTATATATAGCTTTGTGTTACAAACAAGAAACATTAACCACTTGCAGCTGACTCACTAAGCTAACCAACCACTTAACAGATTTCTAACTAGCTCAACTAATTATACAAAAAAAAGAAATAGCTCAATTAACTAATCTAATAATGTTGAAGAGTTATTCTAAAATAAAATTTACTGTTTACTTTTTCGAACTGCTCTTAAAATTTAGTACGCTAGTTTTCATTTTCTGTTGTACATTAAATTTCAAAGCTGTAGGCTGGGATATTCACTGGTTAAGTACTGTGGCACATTATTAGGTGCTCTTTGGGCGGAATACTGGATGTGATGTCCGGTTGGTGGTGGCAGAAAGTACGGATGGAGGCCGTGCTGTTCAAGTTGTGCTAGAGAAAAATGGAAAGAGGTATGCTCTTTGAATGCATTTTTAGTCTGAATTAGTCAGTGTCGTCAAAATTGAGAGTAAAGAATACTGGAATATATGTCCATTCTGCTCAATTTATTTAGAAAATATTGTTTATAACTTGTCTGTTTCTTTTAGATCTGCATGCTTATTTGAAGTTAAATTCTGCTAGTGGAAAATGCTCTCTAGGCATCGAACTTTTTTTTCTTTCACTATGGATCTTTTAAATTATGATTTTGCAGTTTGTTCAAGAGTTTTTATGTAGATTGTTAAACTAATTGGATAACATGGAATGTCATTTTGAAGTTTTACTGTCATAACTCTAAACCTTTCAGGCAACCAAAAATAAATAAACATGAAACACTCATTTGTAACCTTAAAAATGTACATGAATATTTGTTCAGAATTATTTGACGATCCCTGGAAGCTAATTTTTCATGTAGCTTCTCTTTTCTTGTTTTCAGTTATGCTGTTTTCTCTTATTGGCATGAGTTACAGCAAGTCCTCTTACTTAAATTTTACAGCACTGCAACCTATCCATATTCATTCTCTAAGCTTGACAGGAGATTTATTTAAACAATTATTTTTAAATTTTAAGTATGGTAAGACATTAAGAACTTTATTTTAGTTTCTAGAAAAGAAGTTCACGCTGGACACATTATTTGTGGGAGGCTAAGTTGATAACTTTCCATCTCACCTTTTGGCTATTTCATACCATTAAGAAATTTGGCTATCTTGTATCGTTAGCTGTTTTATTGGCATTATTGGTGCATTGTCAAACTCTATAGCTGTTTAATATCATTGCAAAATCATTTTATCTCACAGTTAGTTTTAACCAAGAAACTTTATTGCTCAGGGTCAAATTTCGGATTCCTAGTCCAGGTCTGCATCTGGCTCTCAATGCATGTGCAGCAGCTGCAGTGGCAACTCATTTAGGGGTTCCTCTGACACAAGTCGGGCATTCCTTGTCCACGTTTTGCCCAGTTCACATGAGATCAGAGCTTCAAGTTGCTAAAAATGGCATCACAATAGTGAATGATGCATACAATGCCAATCCTACTAGCACCAAAGCTGCCATTAACTTACTAAATGACATTGAATGCAGGGGCAAAAGAGTTGCCATACTTGGAGACATGTTAGAACTCGGCTCAAATGAGATAAAGTTTCACGAGATGATTCTCGAACATTGTTGCAATGCCCATATCGATTTAATTGGCCTTGTTGGGACGAGACTCTTAACTGCGGCCAAGAATCTGAACTTGGTTGAGCATAAAAATGTTGTAGTTGCCCATGATGCAAAAACTCTTGCACTAGAAATTCTTAAGTGGATTGATCCTGATGATGTTGTTTTGGTGAAAGGTAGTCGCGGTATGGAAATGGAGACAGTTGTGAATGCATTGAAGGAGACGGAAATACAAAGTGGAAATTAGAGTTCTACAACATTGATGAATTATCCAACTAACAGAAGCTACAAGCACTGATAGTAAGTGGAGATAAAAAAAAAAAAGAACACTGAAGTAGTTTCATGAAATAATGAGTGACTGACCTCGTGTGTGGAATGGAAATTTAAAAGCATATTTTTTTAGCCATTAGCTTAAATTTGCAATATTTAAGTAGTAAATTTAAAAATGTATCGTTTGGTTTGGATGCTTCTCTGTCATATTACCTTGTTGACTTGATTTTCTTAAACTGTTGGTATTTATATTAAGAAAGCATTTTACTCTTTTTAACTTTCAACTCAGCTTAAATCTTGACGAGAAATGGCTAAAGGTTTTGTTTTTATTATGTTTGCCAGGCATGTGCACTTGCTTGGAAAGGAATCAAAGTTTGTTCATGGAGTCCTAATCCAAGTCTGAGGCTACACAAAATGAGCTGCTAGCTGAAAGAAAAGGGATCCAGATTCCAGATGACCTACAGAATGACATTAGCCATACATCATGGGAATTTACAATCCAGCTAATGTTAGGCACGTTCCTTTCTGGGGTCGGGTCAGGTCCATCAATTACCAATCAGTAGGAATTCTGAAGTTATGGGCGTCATGCTCGAAAACTATATGGCAACTTTTTTGAAAGATCATGATTCCACTTGCTTTCGCTTTTTGCGCATTTGCGTTCTTCTGGATGCATACAAACCGCTTCTTTGGGGTAAGAGGCTTTAGTTTGAGGATTTCCAAACCAGTTTATGGGTGGAGTTTAAATATGAAAGACTTGCTGAATTCTGTGAATTTTGTGGACGAATTACTCATAAGACAGATGAATGTCCGCTGTCTTAAATCTTCAAGAACAAGGACTTCCTTCTGAACGTACCTATCCTCCAATTCGCACTGCTGGTCTTCCCATACTCGCTTTACTCGAGCCTCCAGTAGTTCCTCCTTTTCAACAAATTCCTGTGATAATTCCTCCTATTCCTGTGGTGCATTCAGGAAATTATGGTTTTAATATACTCTATATATTACCTATATGTTCAGTTGTTAGCAACCTTTTGTGTGTTGTAGTACATTTACCCTTTATTCAACCTTAGTGGCTTCCTATGGATGGGTGCAAATTATTATTTTACCCCTTATTGATATTTGTTATAACTATTAATGTAACCCAACCTCTATAAATGATCTATTGGGTACAAATTATTATTGTACCCTTTATTGATATTTTATTCTCAAACTCCCAGCAAGCTCCTCGTAAATGATATTTTCGTAAATTTAATTATAAAAATGAGTACTCTATTTTTTAGCCCATCAATTTATCATTTCACTTTTCATGTAGAAACTATAAAGATGATAAATACTTACATGAAATTATACTACTGATCTTTAAGATTGTATGGATTAGTCCGTAGTGTAAAGTGGTAATGAATAAGTCAAAAGATTCAAGTTATATAACTAACGAAAATATTATCATTCAAAATTAAAATTGACTTAACCAATAGGCAACGTTATGATACTGATTAAATTTGATCTATCTATCTATCAATTCTAATTTGATGCGATGAAATACATCCAATCTACTTAGTTAATGCCTTGGATAAGGCATCACTCCTTGTGTACTCCTTATGTGTAATTCATTATTGTGACCTAATAGTTGTAATTGTGATTATCCATATATTTAGAATCACAATAGACTAGTAAACATGTATTAAACACGTAAGTAATGTATTTGATAAAACTAAAATGATTTATACTTTTCATAACAAATATGATTTTTTTTTAGAAAAATTACTTACATACTATTTTTTAATATTTTTCTTTTAAATTTACGAGTTAAATTTTGATTGTGATTTAAATTACCCGTTAGTTGCAATATAATTTTTGTAAAACTACTCTTTTGAAATGTAAGAATAAAAAAATCTCATTTTTTTTAGACATGAAACCCAACATGGTCATACTTCTTCAATTAGAGGTGGGCATCATCCAATTCAATCCAATTGAACCGATCCAATCCAGTCCAATTAAAAAAGGTTGGATATCCAATTACAATTGGATGCTAAAAGTTACATTTTAATTGGATTGGATCGGTTATTGGATGTCAATCTCAAAATCCAATTAAAAACCGATCCAATCCAATTACATTTATATATATTAAAAAATTATTTATATAATAAAAAATATTGAAAAATATAATAAATATTTATTATATTTTTATTAAATTTTTTTTGTATGTTTAATTTATAACACTTGATTGTTTAGTGTATTTATTTTCATGATGTTTTGTTCTATTTTATTACTTAGAAATGTTATTGTTTTACTTATTTAAAATTTTTAGCTACAATACACTTGTAAGAATAGTATATTTATGAAGTATTAAACTTAAATAAAAATTAATACTTAGTTTTTTTTTTATGTATTTTTCTTTATATTTTTAAGCTAATTTTGAAATTTAGGTGTGTAATTGGATATCCAATTAAAAAACCGATCCAATCCAATTAGTAATTGGATTGGATTGGATTTTGAGGTCTAATTGGATTGGATCGGATGATGATTTTCTAAATCCAATTACTAATTGGATTGGATCGGATGAGGAAAAAAAGGTTGGATTGGATCGGGTGCCCACCCCTACCTTAGTAAAGTACCACATTTTGCTAGACTTAAAATCAGAGAAAAACCTATAGATATTTGGATAAAAGGCATGGCCATCAATCAAGATTGCCAGGGAATTAACATGCACATATACACACAAACCCGAATGAGATTGAATTAGAGACCTACAAACTAAGCCAACCCAAAACTTGATAAACTGATTTAGCTTGATTCATAGGTCTAAGAAACTTGGAACATGAACACAATCAATTTATAGGTTCAGTCAGTTCAAGTACCTGTGACTCCCTTGCAGGTCTTGATAGACTCGAAAATTTGGCTTTTCACAACATAAACAAATTATCGAAAGAAAAGGTTGAATAAATAATACTTTAAAGAAAAGAAAAAATATCAAACCTACTAACTTGAATGTGCTACCAGTAACAAGCTAAAAGGCGGTTCTTTACAACTTTTGCAATGATACTACTTTTCAGAACTGACTACCACCATGACTAGTAATTTCCTATTCATGTCTATAAGATGAAAAAGGAAAAAAAAAAACTAAAATATTTGTCTTTGACCATAAATATTGCCACCTCTTTCAGAATTGCCTGTACAGATTCTTGTGGTTTCTTCCCCATGTGGCTTATTTTGATACAAGAATAGACAAATGATAGTGAAACATCAGGATTTAAACTTGTGCTTGAAAATAAGCTAAATGTTCAAGCTCAAAGGAGAATGTTCGCTATGTCCCAAGAAGGACCCAAGCTAGTAAGTCTGTCCTTTGTACAGTTTGCAATTTAACAAGGTTACCTATGAGCGGTTGTATGCGGCATTGGATATGGCATGGGACCCATGTTCATTGGAGCACCAGGAACTACAGTTCCGGCTACAGGTGCTCTAACACCATACGCCATTTGTGGAGGGGCAGGAAGATTTACTGGGGTGCCAACTGCTGATACAAGGGGCCCTATTGGTTGTCCAATAGATGGTGCGCCATACATTCCAACCCCTGGGGGCCCAGGTGGAGGTTGAGCAGGTTGCTTGGATGGTTTTCCAGAGGGCCCTCCGGCAGAACCATTCGCTTGACCAGTGATTGGTCCTTGAGGTCCAGCAATCTCGCCACTGCCAACACTCGTTATATCGTGAATACTAGATCGCCTCCTGTCTTTGTTCATAGAATTCAAACGTATGAAGTACTTCTGTGCATGACTTGCAACTTGGGTAGGTGTTCTCGTGACAACAAAGTTGCGTGATATACTACGCCAATCCCCTTTCCCATATTTATCCAAACCCAGCAGAAATAATCTGTATGTCAAGTAGAGAAAACATCATTAGAATGTCACACTTAAGCATTGAATGTCTCGTTGGTTTGGTTTTGTTTCAAATATTTTAAATGTTTTTGATATAGCACTTGTTGTACAACATCATTCTACAGTGTCAATATTGACCGATTCGAAACTCTCAAAGGAAACCATCCACAAAGTAGTTCCATCTCTTGAAATACATCAACTAAGTTATGAAACAGGCAATAGTGAGAAACAAGCAAACATATATGTAGAAGAATTATGTCGCAGCTAAATGATATAAACATTACAAAGAAAAATTCAACTAACATACAGTCTATTTGAATTCCAAGCATATCCTACCACAATGACAACTCCCATCTTATCCATATCCAATACTTGAGTAAACACCTTATTATCTTCTTTCTTTTCTTGTTACATCTATTATATACAGACATTGCTATGCTAGAGATTTATCTATCAAACTCTAGTTATAAGTTCACTCAATACACTTAAACTTTGATATGGAGCAAACAAAACCCGCATAAAATTTTCACAACAGCCAAGGCTCAAAACTATGCAACAAATCCATTGATAAAACTAGGAGAAACAATAACATCATTCTTATTTAGATGCTTTTACAAAGAAAATGAATATGAGCAAAGCATACAAGTGATAATTTATCATATAAGCATAGCATACATGTAAATGGTTATCATATTAGAGCATCTACAACCATGCTATCTACACATTGTGCTTAGTCAAAATAGTTGATTATGTAACATCTTTCTAACCCCAGCCACTCCCTATACTATTAGCTGTTTGCTTGAATAACACTATCCAAACAAAGGAAACCAGACAATCCTGAAAGAACCACTGTTATTATTTCTTCAAACCTATTCCAAAAGAAAAGGAAAAAAAATAAATAAACAAACAAACAACTAGTGTTTTGCTTAAGGAAAGAGGATAACTTGAATTAGAGGTGGGGATCCAATCAAATCCAACATTTTTCCTCTAATCCGATCCAATCTAATCGAATCCAATTAGTATCGATTTTTTAATTGGATTTCAATTCAACACTTAATTGTTAATATTAACTAAAAAACATTTACAAAAAGAAATACATAAGAACTAAACTATCCTAATTTTTTTTAATCAGGTGTAATAAGATATATAAGAAATTAATAAACAAGTAAAAATTAAATATTGTTTTATTATATATAAATAAATATAGTATTTTTTTTAATATATAATATATGTAATTAGATTGGATCAAATCGGTTTTTAATTGGATTTTGAAAGTATCATCTAATAACTGATTCAATCCAATTAAAAATCCAACTATTCACATCCAGTCCAATTCAATTGATTGTTCAACTTTTTGTAATTGGATTGAATTGGTTCGGTATAATTTATTTAGTTTAGATCCTACGTTTGAATAACAAAACTCCTTAAATACCAAATCTTAAAACCCTAACGCTATGTTTGGCATGAGTGATTTTTTGGTGGATATAGAGGTTGGAAGGAAGGGACAGATACATTGAAGAAAAGATAGAAACAAAAAAAAGGCACCCCCATTGCCAACAAAACTCAATCAACATTTTGGAAAGATGAGGGAAACAAACGAAACAAAAGTTTTCAAATACCATAATTACCCTTCAAACTGGTTAATAGATAAATATTTAAAAGAGTATTGATTGTGACACAACTTTTAATAATATTATACTCGGCAATGCGACATGTTTATAACCGCCAAAAAATATCAGCGATGGCCACCATAAAAACATAGGTGGCATAAAATTGTTTTACACAAGTGTGTAAATTTTGAGTACTAAAAAAATTGCCCCTAAAGTCACTCATTATTTCAATTAACTATCTCATATCTACTTCAAATACGAAACAACATTAAAAAAAAGCTACTATACCTCCTCCTTACCAACCTTCTCTTATACCAAACATAGCCTAGAAATTGCTACAGTCCAAGAAACCAGCTCAAATAGATTTGACTATTTTTTTTCCAGGAAATCCACAACGACATGCATACTTCCAAGTGCAGTTAAGTAAATGGGGGCTTTGATGGCCTCAATGTTCTATCATTTCTTCTCCTTAAAATCCCTACACTTCTAGACCCTTTTTGCCATTTCTATATAAGTTTGTTCGTGTCTAAGCTAAAAATTAAAGGATCAGCCACAAAAACATCAAACATCCAAACAAAAAATTTAGGTCAGTAACACTTGCTACTTAACTTTCTATCGAAATCCAGGTGCAGATGTCTTTTCTTACTCTCAAAGCATAATGTCTCTTTTCTGTCTGATTAATACCTCAATCTATCAGTAGTGAAATTCAAAAATGTAAAGAATCCACTTTATTGGAATAAAAGTATTTTAATAAAATAATTTCCACCCTCTGAGGAAAAGAACAACGAAATTATGATGTCACATTCACACTCCCGAACCTATCATGTAAATTGATACAAAATCATTCAATTGTGTTTAGCACATTTAAACAAATGACCCCACTTTTCGTAATTAATGACACAAGAAATAGATATACGAGGTAATGGAAATAACTAGAAAGAACAGAAAAAATCTGAAATCCCAGAATTTCACAAGACAGCCAGCCAAAGTATTGCGCTTATTGATTGAATTGATTCTATAGTTCAAAACAAATACTTGTTATGTTATGCCTCTCATCTATAACTTCTACTTAATAAATTTGTTCTCCAAATCATTTTGATATAAAAAATTTAGAATGAGGCATGTTCCCTGCAATGGGAGATAGAGCATCACCACAGCAATATACAGTTAAACAGTAAAGTTTGGATGTATAATGTTCAGTTATAACTAAATGAGTAATGAAAGCTAAGGGAAAGTAAAAAAGACTTGAAAGGTCTTGTTTGATTCATAAACTTTGTAAATTGTAATGTTTCCTATTCTATTTATGTAGTCTGACTGCCATGCTGTAGAAAGTATATATTATTTGGTCAAAAGTCCAAGATGATAACACTGATAAAGAGACAATTATTAGCTAGTCATTAAAAGCACTTAAGAGCTCTATGATATCTAAGCCTTCATCAAGCACTGCAACCTAACTACCTATCATTAAGCCTTCATCAAGACAATTATTAGCATGTGATTCAAATCACAAATCCAAAAGGCTATCTAACAATTACTGTTTCACAAAACACAATACCACACAGCAGTTCACTGTATAACCTTTGAGCTTAGTGACTAAACACTAAATTATTGAGATGTGACTGTTGAAGCTGATGTAATAAAAAGCAAGCACTGAAACTTAACTACCTCTTATCACCAGATAGTACTTCCTTTAACTAGAAAGCAACTTAGTATAAATTAGTGGTATGGGGGGGAAAAAACTTATGACCCTAAACCAGAAAAGGGGAACTTTTAACCCAGTAAGATACAGTTGGTGTAAACTCTATATAAGGCAATAAGAACACAAAGACAATCATATCCTTCAAAAAGAGTAAATGACTTTTTCAATAGTTTTACATAATTTTCTAGATACCATGCCATATAACATATTTGAATCTAGAACAATAAATTTACCTGTGCTCTTCCTCTGTCCACGCAATCCCTTTACGACGTTCCTGATCTGATCTAGCTTTACTTCCATGGTTAGATTCGCTGTTATATTGCCCACTATGTCCCCCTTTCTTACTAGCTCCTTCATCACCAACATGGCTCGATGAACCCTCTGAAGAAGAATTGTAGGAAGGTAGAGGAACACAGCCAGATTCAATCTGGTTAACATCTTCAACCAAGAGCTCATAGTGATGTTGAATTTCCTCTGCTGTTTTCCCTGGTACATCAGCCGCTATCTTCTCCCACCGATCTGGACAATCCTCAGGATGAGTTGCCAAGGAATTCTCAAATGCTTTATCCTGCTCTCGAGTCCATGAGGAGGTACTAACCCCTTCATCTACAGTCATCTAGCCTTAGTTATATTCACTAGCTGGTGTAGTACCCACAGAAAGAAAAGGGAAACTCTGCCCAAGTGCTCAATAATTTATGTTAAACCCAATTCTAAAACCTCGAGTTGTCTGAAATCGTGCTAGGAAATTGGATCTAAATAAATCCAATACTGGGTATTGTTGAGAACAAAATTTATAGCTGGCTAAATTGTGGGAGGCAGAATTTTACTGAATGGAAACAACCAGAACCAGAAGATGCCAGAGTAGATTAACCAGAGATCACTTCCAATGAAAAACACAAAGCATGGTAAAGTATGTGAAGGTTTCAATGGTGATTTGCTCCATAATTCAAAATTTGGCTTCTTGTGAATTGCTGACCTATAGATGAACCAAAAGGCAACAAAGTTCTGTTAGGCCATGAGAAATATCTGAAAACCATAAAAATAAAAAGGATGGGTGCAATAAATGACAGTTTAAAATGAATAAAAGGAAAATTAATTTTGGGTGAGGGTAAAAATCTGTGGAACGGTAATTAGGGTTTCAGATTGTGAAATGTGATGATAGAGACCATTGAGAAATCAAACAAAGATGAAAACAATAATTAGAACAAATACTGCCATTACTATTCTAAAAAAGAAAAGCAAAGAAAAAAAAAATATCAGTATCTACTGGTTCACTGATAAGTACAGTTCTAACCGTGAAGGCCCACAAAAATTAATTCTTTCCATTTCAACCACAATTTGTAGTATTTACAGTCTCTTCATACATACAATACATGTAGACATATACATAGGCTCTCAACTGGTAAAAGCAAAATCATGCCAGTTACAAACTAAATTTCTAAGTAAAACAAAGAGCATGAGTAATGAATATAATCAAGTAATATAATGAAAAGGATTAGCTAGTGTCAATTTGAATAAAATCAGGAACTTAAAAGCATTTATGGCAGCACTAAATTTAGGGCAAAAATCTAATATCCCAGCCATATTATGAAATCCGTACTGAAATAAGTTCACTTCATTTCCAACCAAACACAAAACTTAAATAGGAAGGTAAAACAAAGAAAAGATTATTTGGTATCCAGCCATAGTAATTAAAGAGAAAAAAAAAATACCCACCAGGCCTATTCATGTTGGTTTTCATACCCCTGAGCTATGAAGTGAAAAAAAACAACGACCTAGTTTAGTAATTCCCCAATTTTCATGTCTTGTTTTGGAACAAACCCATCAAAAGCGGCACGAAATTGATAAAAGGAAAAAAGAAATGCTTTTTCACCTAAATTCCTATCAAGACTATGACAGTTTAGCCAATCATCAGTGTAAGTTTCCTATTACAAAACTCTTATGTTAACACATTGAATTAAGGGATTAAGTAAATCCTAACCTTGAGTAAACAAGATCTTACTCCACCCCCCACTCTCTTATTTGTCTCTATCTATCTAGATATAAATATATACTCACTATAAAAAGTAGAAGAGAGAAGATTTAAACTCAATCACAAACAGCCAAGTTAAAATTAATAGTGCAAACCTCAAAAGATCAAAGGAAAATTAGTTGAGAATATCAGTAAGAACAAATTGAGATACTCAGAAGTGAAACAAAACTAAAGAAATAAAGAAAATAATAGCAAAAAAAAACCTTTAAGAGAAAACAAATTTGGGATTAGGAAAAAACCCAAAATAAAGAAACAAATAAAAATTGAGAAAGGGTAGACATAGAAATTATGGCTGATGTTGATGGGTTATCCTGAAAATATCACAAAGAAGGTGCAGAGATGGGTCAAATTGGTCCCATCTCCAACAACTACTTGCAACAAAAAACGGACAGCTGGGATTGAAAAAGGCTTCAACCCAAGTTGCCAAACACTGGAATCTGAAAGAAAACCCCATTAATATCTGACACATAAAACCATCAACCAAAAATATAGAAAAAAGAAAAAAAGTTAATGGTGGGCGTGCACAGACAATTGAGTCCCTCTTTCAAATTCTTTTCTTTTCTTTTCTTTTCCTTTATTTTCTTTCCATCCAAACAAACAAAACCCCATATTTTGCATTAGATGTCAGGATATGAGATAACTATGTTCAGTTGCAGAGGAAAGGAAACGAAATTCACCCGAACAGAATAACATAAATACATAAATAAGTGACATGGGTTTATCCGGAAACAATCACCTTTTTTTCCCTCTATCATATCATCTGCTGTGCACTGAGGCAATCATGCCCTTTTCATTTTGTGTTGCTGTCTTTCTCTTTATTCTTCAGTTCTCATAGTCTTTGTACTAGTAGAAATTATCACCCGGACCAGAGAAATTCATAGATTGATAATTGATTCTTTCACTTGTTTATCTTAGAGTTTTTAAATAATAATAATAATAATTCTTCTTATTATTATTATAATTGTTATTATTATTATTATAAGCCCCAATTATTCACTTCATTTATACTCCTTATCCAATTTTCTTCTCTCTTTCTTTTTCTTTTTTTTTTCCTTAAAAACAAAAAATATGTGTATATTTTCACCTTAATTCCCCTAATTCTTTTTTTATCAAATTAATTCTCCTAATTTTACTAAAACAGTATCTATTCTTAGATTTTTATCGAATCTTGTTATTAATACGGTTGAATTTGTTAAAAACGACAACCTTGTATTTTACTTGAATGGAGATGTAAAATATTCAAGTAAGTAACCCTTTTTTCTTTGGGTTACAGTAGCAATTTCGGGTTAAAAATATCAACTAAGAGTGAAAGTGACTAGCTCATGCCAATATGCCATACTAATAAAAAATTTCAACAAAATTATGTTATGCAATCATAAAAAAGGTTTGTTTCCTTCTTTGATATATATAAAAAAATAAAATATAATGGAATTAATCACAGAAAATTTGGTGTGTGTTTGAGAAGTTGCCACGCTTGAAAGTGAACCAATAATGATGCAACAAATCAGAGCTAGTTAAAGGGTTCACGGAGTTGAGAAAAAGGCATAATAAGCACATGATAACTCTGAATCTACCATAAATATTTAATGTATTATTTGCCTCTAACTCTAAGCATAAGCATGACAAGTTTGAACGCTTTATTAAATTAGTCAAACATTATGATTACATAATAACTCATCATTATCACACTTAAATTGTACAATTAAATCAAACATTCAATAGATAATAATAAAAACACTCTAAAGTGTCATCTCATGTAACCTAAGTACGTACTTTAGTTGTTTTGTAGAAACACTAATAGTATTTTTTTTGCAGCACAATATTTTTTTATTATTATTTTTTATATAAATCAAGCATAATTAATACAACCAACTCTAAAAGATTTTTACATCACATACTGAAATTTTTAATTTTTTTTACCTTTTAACTGTGTAGAATTTTTTTCAAAAATACTGTATTTTGTGTTAAGTTTTCACTGTTGTTCCAGGGTTATTTTTTAGTTGTTCCACTATTATTTAATAGTTCTGTTTTGTTGTTTTACGATTATTTTATAAAAAGATAGTATTTTTGTAAAAAAAATTCATTTAACAGTAAAATTGTAAATTTTTACCTAATTTCTAGTATTTTTGTAAAAACTTCAAAAAAATAGAAGAAAAATTTTATTTACACCTCAAAAATTTTTAAAAACAACTCATTGTAATAAATTTTTAATTATATAAAATTTATATATTTAATTGTACTAAGTTTTTTTAATTTTTGTCACTTCCAATTTATATTCTTAAAAAAATATATCTATCAAATAAAAATAAATTATTTTTTAAATATTATGACTAAAAAATTATATAAATTTTTCTTAGATATATATATATATATATGAGTTAGAAAAAATTATGAAAAGGAAATCAAAATAAGTATTGAAATTAACATAAAATAGTGTGAGGAAAAAAATTTAAAAAAATATAAGAGTAATTTTTAAAAATTATTTAAGTTTATATTTTTTTTTAATAATGAAGGGTATTTATTATTTTATGGGGTGCAAATAGAACTCTCAAAAATAAAAATTATATTGTGGGGTGTTAATTTTACTGATTTTGGTATAGACACGTGAAAAATTTACTACTTATATCTTTCCTTATATTAAATATTGCTATATAACAAAGATTGTTATTTTTTTTTTTTTTTACACTTTCAATTTATTATACATATTGACCTCAAAAAATGATCAACTGACAGCTTGATCGTATAGATTTGATGCTAGCCACGTGTCACACAAATAGAATGAAAAAAGCAATAAACCCATATTTTTCATAGAGATTCGGCCCCCTTGTGATACTAGGTAATAACCTACTCCCTTTTGGTTGTATTTATACCAGGGGAAATACTATCCAGATTACTATTGGTGGGATCTGCTATAGCACCCATAGGATTACAAAGTATGCATCAGTAAGCAGATCTCAAGTGTTGGACAGCCTAGGGTGTTGGCCAGCCTAGGGTGCTGGCCAGCCTTGGGTGTTGGTGTTGGAATATGTTTTACCAGGATCTAGATTTACTACCATGTATGTTATTTAACATTCTAAATATGAATTTCTAAAATAATGTAAATAAATACATATAAAGTTTAGAAAACCTTACAGTGGGTGCAATAGAATATTAATGGCTCTTTCCATTCAGATTTCTAACCCTTGTATCCTGTCTGTAGCAGAGTATCACCAAGATCTGAGCCCGAATGTCCTTCTCTTGATTTTGGATTCTTCACAGCCTTACATACTATGATTGAGATACCACTTGATGTGTGTGGGCACTCACTCTATCACTCAAGGTATGAAAATATGAAGAAGAAAAGAGAGGGGTTGGTTCGAATATAGGTATAGAATAGATGGCTCAATTTTTTCCGGAAGGCAAGAAATTTCATCATCATTTAAGTGTGAGCCATCACTATCTATTTATAGGCAACCACCTAGGTTTAGGTTAGGATTTATTAGGCATTAAAATAATAGAAAAATTAAGTGGAAATTCCCATAGGATTGGCCGGCCATAGTAATGGGCCCTACTTTGGAATTTTTTCAATTTTGACAAATTTTCCTTATTTTCTCAAAAATGCCATTTTTCAATTCTACTCATTTAAATGTCAAAACTATTTATTTAATAATTAAAATTAATTATCAAATAAAATTGCCATTTAACATATTTATTAATTAGACATAATAAAGTCTCTCAATTAATAAATAAGACCTAGAAGCTCTTTTCTTCACAATTAAGCCATTGCTTAGTGAAAAATTCATAAACTAGACATAGTCTAATTTTAGAATTATAATTGATTAATTAAAATCAATTATCTGAGTCTTACAAGCAGTATGGTCTCAACTAGTATTGGCACCATAGACCTATACAACCGAGCTTCCAATAAGCAGAACTAGAATTTATCAAGTAAATTCCCTAACTTATTAATTCCTTATTGCATCCACCATAGAACTTGAAATCGCACTCTTAGTTATATAGAACGTTCTATATGTTCCACGATCTAGATACCGTAATACCCTAGAATTAAGAAATAGATTAGCAAAACCCTAATTAGATAATTATAAATAGTTGAGGAATTATATGTTGGAATTTATTTTACCAGGATCTTAGATCTACTCACAAGTATGTTTATTAACATCCTAAATATGAACTTTCTAAAACGATGAAATAAACACATATAAAGTTAAAGAAACCTTACATTGGGTGCAGCGGAATATAATGACTCCTTCCGTTCAGATATCTAGCCCTTGATTCCTTTTCGTAGCGAGCATTATCAATATCTGAACCTGGATCTCTTTCTCTGAATCTTTGATGCTGAAACTCCTTTGCTGATGATCTTTCTTCACGATCTTCCTCACTATGATTGAGGTATCACTTGATGTGTGTGGGCACTACTCTAATCACTAAGGATTTCGAAATTATCAAGGAAGAAGAAAGAAGAAGTGGTAGCTAAAGATAGGGAGAGAGAAGGCTCAGTTTTTTCTGAATCAGAAAGTCTGAAGAAAAGTCTTATTTTTCTGAAGCCTTCACTATCTATTTATAGCATTCCACTAGGGTTAGATTTGAATTATATGGCATTAAAATAATGAAAAAATCAACTTAAAAAAGCTACAATAGGTGGTCGGCCAAGCATTAGTGGATTGGGCCTTGGGCTTTGCAATTTTGCAATTTTAACACCTTTTGTATCTGATTTTCTCAAAAACGCCAATTTCCTAATTCAAACATTTAAATGCCAATTATAACTATTTAATAACTATAAATAATTATTAAATAATATTGTCATTTATTATATTTATTAATTGAACCATACAAAGTATCATAATTAACACATATGCCCCTATAAACTCTTTCTTTACAATTTCGCCCTTACTTAGTGAAAAATTCACAAATAGACATAGTCTAATTTGAGAATTATAATTGATTAATCAAAACCAATTACATGAGTCTTACAAGCAATATTATCTCAACTAGTGGGGGGACCATGGGTCTATATAACCGAGCTTCCAATAAGTAGATCAAGAATTTAGCACTAAAATTCACTAACTTATTAATTCTTCGTTGAATCCACGCATAGAACTTAGAATTGCACTCTCAGTATATTGAATGCTCTATATGTTCCACCATATAGACACATCATTAGTTATCCATTGTTATAATCCTAATGTGATCAATGATCCTCTATATGAATGATCTACACTGTAAAGGGATTAAATTACCGTTACACCCTACAATGTATTTATTCCTTAAAACACTTGACCCCGTATAAATGATATTTCAACTTATGTGAAATGAGTACTCCACCATTTATGTTCGTTTGGTCAAGCTCGAAGGAGATCATCCTTTGCTTACTATTCGCCAGATAGAAGCTATAGATTCCATGTTTATGCTAGCGCTCCCACTCAATTGCACTACCGTTTTCCCAAAATGTACGTATCACCCTGACCTAAAAGTAGGCTTAACTAACAAATAAAAGAACACGAATAGCCTTTCAAGATTGAGCCTAATCATAACAGGATTAAGAACATTTGATCTAGGATCAACTAGACGATATTGACTTGAATAGATTCTACGGTAAGTTTAATTAAATCTAAGTCAAAGTTCAATATCGGTCCCTTCCGATGCATACTCCATGCATCCAACCTGAGCTTTACTTTAACCAATGTTCTGGAAAGAACATAGTATTTCTCCAAATACAAGTAAACTCTTGTTGTAGATTATCATATCAGTAAAACCCTATGTCTGATAAATCTAGGAAACTTTATTCACATAGTCATGTTTACTTTCCAATGTGTTGACGGCACAATAAACAGGATCAAGTATGTGAAAAGGGTTTCAGATGAATTTATACATTATGTACATATAATCATGAAATAAATCATGTGAACCATGCAACATTAAATGTTACTTCTGATCTATATTAATAAGTAAATCTGATTATATTGAAATGAGTTTTATTTAGGGCATAAAACCCAACATTATATTACTATATAGTTCAATATCTGTGAATTAATATGATTAATTATATGTTAAGACCCCGTTAGTGAGCCAGGGGCATTTTAGTAATTATAACCCGAGAAGGGTAAAATGATGAAATTAATTTAATTACGTGCTTAATAGAACTATACTATTATATAGTATGCCTGTGTTATCTTTTCAGGTGTGTTCTGACAGGTTGGTGCGGTATAGTCACAACCGGGTATTTCGGGCTGAACGGGGTTAAGGCCCGAAATGCAATTTGAATTGAATTATTTGGCATTTTATTTGATAATATGAAATCTGAAATTTATTTGGAAATAAATGAGTGTGGAATGACATAAATACCCTTGTGTGGGTGAATAAGTGTGCATTGGCTTTAAGGGCATTTTGGTCTTTTGACCTTTATTTACTAAGTTTAATAAAATTGATTTTTGAGATAAAAGGAAAATGAAAATTCTGGCAGCTTCCCTCTCTCACCCAACCCTCTCTCTCTCTCTCAATACACTCTTTTGATTTTTCAACTTGATTTGGGAGAAACTAGTTGGAATTGAAGCTTGAATTGTTGAGAAAATTGTGTTGGAAGCTTGAGGCTTAAGTGTGCAATGATTTGAGGTAGTTTTTACAGTTTTTAACTTTGAATTCCTTGCTGAGAGTGTTGTGGAAAAGTATGAATTAGTTGAAATATTCGTGTTTATGCATGTATGGATGAATTGTGTTGTTCTTGAGAGATTAAGGTATAAATTCCATGATTTAGTTGTGATTCTTTGTTGTTGAGCTTGGATTTTGATTATAGGGTATTTTCTAGCTTGAATCCATGTGTTTTTAAGATTCTTGCTGCTGGAATTGATTGAATTGAGTGAGTTGAAGCTCAAGTTCATGAGCTTGGAGTTTGCTTAGTTAAAACATGATTTTGTGATATTTATGTAATCTGAAATTGGGGTTTAATATTGAAATTGATGCATAAAATAGGTTATTTTGACCCTCTATTATTTGTTAGCAACCCTATTTGATGATTTGAGAGTTTGGTTGTGAATTGGGGTGATTTGATTATGTTTTGGAGCTGATTTTCGTGTTCTTGCTGCTATTTTTCTGGGTTTTGAACCCAGGTGCCACGGCATGGTATTTAGCATGCCGCGGCGCGCCCATTTCTTTCTTATTAGATCCTTTTTGTAAACTTCAAATAGCCATAACTTTGTGATTCGGACTCCGATTTGGGAGTTCTATATACTGTTGGAAAGCTCTTTTCGAGCTCTATCTGAATATCTGAATTTTAAATGCCATGTGAATATTTTATGAAAGTGAAATCAGGGGTTAACCCTATTTATGAAAATCTCGAATTTGTGTGACTAGGATTACCGACACCTGATCAAAAGTACCCGGGGATTTGGAATCTCTGATATTGCAGGTCAACAGGTAAGACAGTGATTAGCATGTAGAGTATGCGCAGTGGCGCTTATATTGAAAATGATATGTATGATTGTTTAGTAACCGGTATTAGGGTTATTACCCTAATAAGAACGGTCTAATAGCCTAAGGTTATTACCCTAATATGAGCGGTTGATGGCCTAGGGTTATTACCCTAGTGAAATATGTGTATAAATGCCATGCCATGTTAAATGTAATGAGATTTAGAGATTATGCGCTCATGGCATAATCAGGTTGGACTCGGTAGCCATAACCGAGATGAACCATTCTAAGGCCTTATTGTATTCAGACGCGTGAGAGCAACACGTAGGTCTACGCCACGTAGATATAAATAGATGTGTGAGCGCAATACATAGGTCTACGCCACGTAGACATAAATAGGCATGTGAGTGTAACATGTAGGTCTGTGACACACAGACATATATGAATGGCATTACTGTTTAAATAGCATGATGAGCATATTATATTTGTTATGATTTATACTGTCTTGCTGGGCTTGGCTCACGGGTGCTCTACTGTGCAGGAAAGGGTAAGGCACTAGCTGATCAGCCATGAGTTCAAGAGTTGGGCGAAGAATGTACATGTCCGGGCCAAATCAGACCAAGCAGGTTAATGGTCTACCAGTGTTGAATTTTTAAAACTCTATTTTGCCGCTTAGGCCGGCTAACTGAAAGAGACTTGTAATAAAGTTTGAAAATATTTTAGGATCCCAACTGTTGTAAAGTTTATATTATTACAAGTTTTAATTTCATTTCGTTTATTGCAAAAGTTTAATTTCTGCGCTATTTTGATTCGTAATCCTGTTTAGGGGATTAGGGTTTTGTAAATAACTTGGGTAGCGTGCCTAATTATTTAGGGCATTACAAATACGCTATAAACATTTAGTTAACCATCGTTCTAGTCTCAATAATCAAAGATCCTCTATAGATGATTTACACCGAGTAGGGATAAATTTACCGTTTCACTCCTCAATGTATTTTATCCTTAAAACACTTAGCTTCCTATAAATGATATTTCAGTGAACTAATATATAATCAATGAAACAAGAGCTCTTCCATTTATCTCTATTAAGCCAAGCTCGAAGGAAATCATCGCTTCACTTCTATGTCTTGATAGAAGCTATAGATTCCATATCTATGTTTAGTGCTCCCACTCAATTATACTATCATGTTCCCAAAATGTACGTATCACCCTGACCAGAAAGTAGGCTTATCTAACAAATCAAAGAACACGAATAACACTCCTGAAATTCAACCTAAGCATGTTAGGATTAAGATCTTTTGATCTAAGATCAACCAGTGATATTGACTTAGAAAGATACAACGATAAGATTATAATATCTTTACCAAGATCAATATCGGTCCCAGTCCAATGTATACTCCATACATCCGAAACTAGCATACTTTGTCAATGTTCTGGAAAGAACATAAAACTTATACAAAGTGTAAGTACACTTCATCGCTGATTATCACATCAGTATAAATCCAGTGCACTGGTGAATCATGGACTTTGTCATTTGAAGCATATAATCACAATCACATTCCACTGTGCTGACATCACTGTAATTGTGAATGACTATATATTCTGGACTTACCAGATTTTGTATATATTAAACCATAAACATGAAAACTACATGTAAACATAAATGACTTCTAATCTTTCATTGATAACAAATCAGATTAGATTGAAATGGGTTTTATTTAGGGCATAAAATCCCAATAGTTGGCGTGTGAGAGAGAGAGAGCCCTAATGGGCGTGTACAATAGAGAGAAAGAGAGAGAAGAGAGAGACTTAGATCTGTTTGGAGGCTAAGTGATTTAGAGGCAACCTAGAGAACTTAGGTTTTCATCTAGAGGTTAAGAGGCCTAAACCCTAGGTTTACAACTTAAATCCCTTGAAAATAGGATAGTTAGCTAGATATTTACATAAGATCAAAATTCTCTAAGATTCTAGATGCTTCTCAACCTGTCTGTTGGGCTTTTGGGGCCCAATTCTCAGCCCATTCTTGATATGCACATGTAGGAGAGTCTTGTGGGACCTACAGTTGAATTCTTGGTCGGCCATGGCCTTGTGCTGGCCAGGTTGGCTGGCCATGATGTTGTTTCCTGGCCTGACCGGCCATAGGGTCGGCCAAAGATGCCTGGCCAGCTCCCGAAAGTGAGCTCGACTATCACTTGATCCCTGTTTGAGTGTCGGGGTCTTCGTTGGCTCGGATGCTGACTTGGTCTTCCTTTTAGTGAGCTGTTTTGCCACGTAGCACAGGTTCTGTCCACTTAAGCATGTCACGTCATGAGGTCAAAAATTAGGATAACAATTCATATCTAAAAAATATAATTCTGTGATTATTTTTTCTCAAAAAATATCTTAATATTATTATCTTAAAAAAAACAAAAAAAAAGTATTGATATTATTTGTCTTATCTTTTATCTTATATTAAATGTGGCTATATAACATAAAATATATCTTTTTAACATTTATATTCAAATTTAATCTCATTGCGTATATCTAAAATATTTTTCTATTATTATTTTTTTTACTAAAAAAGAAAAATATTTTTTCTATTATTGTTTAAAAATAAAAAATAAAAAAAAATATATGATATTTTTAGAAAATGAAAAGTATCATTAAATTATAAGTATTACAGGTAAGTTAAAATTATAATTAATAAAAAAATTTAAACATATATAAATATCACTTAAATTAAATATTTTTTTTAATAAAAATTAAATTGCTTATTAAATAACATAAAAAAATATTAATTATAAACTAATAATATACATAACCAAAATTTTAACTAAGAATATAACTAAACACAATTGTATTAGACATAATATTAACTTACAATTTATATATAGTTGAAAGCATGTAATATTTTAGCTAAGAATAATTTGTTAATTTATCATTTTATTAAAAATTTAAAGTATAAATGTTTAATTCAACTTAATTAAAATAAATAAATAAATTATGTCCAACAAAAATAAAAAATAAAAGGGATAATACAAAAAAAAAAAAAAAAGTCCTTTTGTTATTGTTTAATTTCATTTTAAATCCTTTATTTTAAAAATTATAAAAAAGATACCTTAATAATTTAAATGATAAACAATAGTCTCCTGGACATGTTTTTGGTAATTATTTTTTTTTGGAAGACTAACAGTGTTGTTTATTTTTCACAATATTAATTATTCAAATCATCTAAAATTTAATTTTGACACAATTAAAAAAGTTTTTTTTTTTAACTAACAAGGAATTTTATTCAAAAAAACAACACACAAAATACAAGCTAAAGCTTACTGCCAATAGCTCAAAAGAAGAAAAAGTACCATTGTTCAATTACATTGATAATGTATTGTTCTCCCCTCCTTAATCTATTACAATTCAATCCCAAGACCCTTGCTTTGACAGTCTTTTTCATCTCCTTGCTAATATGTCTAGCTGAGAAGCAAGTAAGATCAAGAATGCATCTATTCCTGTTCAGCCAAATAAAGTAAAGAGCAGCTGCCATAGTTGTATTAAGAACACAGTCTTGGAGGTCAACTAGAGGTCTAGTGTACCATTGCTGCCATTCCTTGTGATTTGTAAGCCAACTGCTGTCCCCTATCCATTTGCATATTTCAACAGCCACACTTTTAGCAAGAGGACACTCTAGTAACAAGTGGATAAGACTCTCATTTTTCAGTTTCACAAACAGGGTAAATAGCCTTAGGTATGATCATTATTTTGCTCATATGATCTCTGGTGATTAGTTGGTTATTGACAGCTTGCCAATATATGAATCTATGTTTGGAAATATTCAGCTTATGCCAAACATTGGACGCATAATAAGCATTATCAGCAGTTATCAAGTTAAGATAGAAGGATATGACTTTAAATTTCCCAATCCTTCCTGCATTCATCAAGGCTCTCTCATTAATGGTATCTATCAGCTTCAAGAGTTTCTTAAATTACCAGCTATCATCATTCTTGAATGGCACAGTCCAGAAATTCTTCTCTTTTAGGTAGATGGCATTGATCCATTTAACCCATAAGTTGTCTTGTTTGCTTGTTATGGTCCAAATGTACTTGGCCATCAATGCTATGTCCATTTTCTACCCTCTTAGAAGCCAATTCCTCCTAATTTCTTAGGCAGGCACTGTAATATCTCAGAAAATAAAATGGTACTTAGTTGGACATATTTTATTAAATATGTAATTATTTTGGTAATGAAGTAAGATTATGATCTTACTTAGATTAATTAGTGTGAATTTATTAAATGATTAAATAAACCATAATTTATTAATTAAGGAGATTATATTGGAATATGTGGGTATCGTGGATACCATTTATGGAATAAAATATTTTCGGGCCCGACGACCGTGGAAACTGGACGGAGTGGTCAGAATTGTCACGACATCAAAGGATGGATTATTTTGGAAGTATATCGGACTAGTTTAGAGTTTTGGGTTGTCAATTTGGCGGATTAGCTAGAATTACTAAAATGCCCCTAGGCTTTTATTTTAAGTTAAAGGTATTGGGAGGGGTATTATGGTCATTTGAGTGGGTTATAAAAGTTTTGTCTTTAGTGTTAATCAGGCTAAAATGGATTTATGATAATATTTTTTTATTTATTAGACTATTAGGTGTAAAACAAAAATAGAGAAGTCACATAACCTTCACCTCTCTTTTTCTTCTTATCTGAAACCCTAAGGAGCTGCAAACCAAGGATTCTTTTGCTTATTCTTCAGCTCTTGGATCAGATTGGAAGGGGTAGAAACTTGTTTAGACATTAAGGTAAGATCTTGAAACTTTATTCTTGAATTACTTAGGTTTTAAGTAAGAAAGGTTGATATTTCCTTGAGGATTTAGAGTTGTATGTTTGGATTCAATTTAGGGGTTGTGTTTTTAGACCTGTTTTGAACTGTGTTGAAGTTTGAATTGAATGATTTCTACTGGTTATTTAGTTTGGATTGAGTAAAATAAAATAAAATGAGTTTTCTTCACTTGAGTATGTAATTTTTGAATTAAGAGTTGAGATGTTGTAATTGACGCTTGGGATACATTATATTGATGATATTGTACTGTTCTGGAGCATTTGGGTTGCTTTGGTGGTGTTTGTATTGGTTTTGGAGGAGGAAAATTTGAAAATTGCAACCCTGCCAGAACTGGTTAATCTTTGGACTGGTCGACCGATTGGTTCTGGTGCAGCAGAACTGGTCTATCGGTTTCCTTGCAGGGAGAAATTTTTCAATTTTCTTTAGGGTTGGTTTTAGGGCTTGGGGTGATTTCTGTGACTGGTATATATTGTTTAGAAAGTGTAAATGTTGGGTTTTATGCCCTAAATAAAACTCTGTTTCAATGTAATCCAGATTATTCTATATCAATAAAGTAACAGAAGTAATTTTTCATTCACTTGTGTATGTTTTGGTTCACTTAATCAATTGCTTGTCTATTTGATTTATAAATTCATCAAAACCCCTTTCACATACTTGAACATGTTTATTGTGTTGTCAACACAGTGGAAAATAAACATGACTATGTGAATAAAGTATTCCTAGATTTATCAGAACACTGGGTTTCACTGATATGACAATCTACAACAGAGTTTACTTACATTTGGAGAAATGTTTTGTTCTTTCCAGAACATAGGTTAAAGTAAAGCTCAGGTTGGATGCATGGAGTATGCATTGGAATGGACCGATATTGAACTTTGAATTAGATTTTGAAACTTACCGTAAACATCTATTCAATTCAATATCATAAGTTGATCCTAGATCACATGATCTAAATCCTGATATGGTTAGGCTTAATTTCAAGAGTGTTATTCGTGTTCTTTGATTTGTTAGTTAAGCCTAAAACTTTATTCTGGGCAATACATACATTTTGGGAACACGGTAGTGCGATTGAGTGGGAGCGCTAACATAAATATGGAATCTATAGCTTCTATCTGGCGAATAGTAAGCAAAGGGTGATTTCCTTCGAGCTTAGCCAAACGAGATAAATGATTGAGTACTCATTTCACTTAGTTGAAATATCATTTATACAGGGTTAAGTGTTTTAAGGATAAAATACATTGTAGGGTGTTACGGTAATTTAAGTCCCTTTACAATGTAGATCATCCATATAGAGGATCATTGATCGCATTAGGATTATAACAATGGATAACTAATAATGTGTCTATATGGTGGAACATATAGAGCATTCTATATACTGAGAGTGCAATTCTGAGTTCTATGTGTGGATTCAACGAAGAATTAATAAGTCAGTGAATTTAAGTGGTAAATTCTAGATCTGCTTATTGGAAGCTCGGATATATAGACCCATGGTCCCCTCACTAGTTGAGATGATATTACTTGTAGGACTCATTTAATTGATTTTAATTAATCAATTAAAAAATTCTCAAGATAGACTTGTCAGTTTGAGAATTTAGCACTTATTAAGGGCAAAACAGTAAATAGAGATTTTGAAGGGCATATTTATTAATTAGGAAACTTTAATTAGTTTCATTATTAATAAAATAAATGATAATATATTATTTGATAATTATTTTTAATTATTAAATAATTAGATTTATCATTAATATGGTTGAACAATGGAATTGGCAATTTTTCACAAAAAGGGAAACTATCAAGTGTAGGAAAAAGAAAGTTGGAAAAGAGGCAAACCTTTTTTCCACATTGCCTAGGCCGGCCCCTTTACCTTCCTTTTCCCTTTGATTTTCTCAGTTCAAAATGTCAATCATAGCCCTTGGTGGTCTTCTATAAATAGAAGGCAAAGGCTTCAGAGTTTCACATATCTGTAGAACTAGAAAAGCTTTTCACAGCATTATTCTGAAAGAATTTTCTCTCAGAAAATTCTCTCTGAGCCGCCACTCTCTCTCTCTCTATTCCTTCACTGTTTCGAAATGTATGAGTGCTAGAGTAGTGCCCACACACATCAAGTAATACCTCAATCATAGTGAGGAAGGCTGTGTAGATTTCAGAAATAACAAAGAAGGACTTTCGGGCTCAGATCTTGATTATACTCTGCTACAGAAAGGAATCAAGGGTTAGAGATCTGAGTGGGAGGAGATATATATATTCCGCTGCAATCACTGTAAGATTTCTGATACTCTTATGTGTTTAATTTCATATCGTTTTAGAAGTTCATATTTAGGTTGTTAAATCAACATACTTGTGAGTAGATCTAAGTTCCTGGTAAAATAACTTCCAACAGTAAAGCCTATTTTGGAGCTAATAGAAGTTAAGGTTTACCGGTTATGGGAATTAGGGTTATTCCCAGAATTATTGATTTAAGGTATTTATTATATGTTGTTGTCTGACATAGGACATGGGATCGTCAAGCTTTGTTTTCCACTTAGGCCGGCATGCATGCTTAATCTTTGGACTAAGGAAAGAAAAGTGTTATGCACCGTTTTGTGATTAACGATATGAATGTTATAGTCTTGATTATGATCGAGATCCCGATATGTGTTTGTTGTGATTTGAATGTTAAGAAACGATTATTATCGTTCGTGACTCGATTTTGATCGAGGTAATGATATGAAACAATTATTATCATTTGTGACTCGATTATGATCGAGGTAATGACACATAACGATTATTATTGTTTGTGACTCGATTATGATCGAGTAAAAGATACAATCATTACTGTTATAAGTAATTACTCGTTGAAACCGCAAATAGGTTTCTTACTTATCGTTCACTTTATTGGGCAACGACAGTGACATATATAGCTCGTAGACAACGAGTGATAAGGGTGCTTTATGAAGCACTGAGATTAGGTGATTATGGTATTGTGTAATTAGAGTGCTTAATGAAGCACTGAAATTATGTGTTTATGATGAGTTATTGGTTGTCACCACTACGCGACTGTTGGAATTATTTTACCAGGATCTTAGATTTACTAACAAGTATGTTGTTTAACATCCTAAATATGAACTTCTAAAACGATTATAAACAAACACATATAAAGTATGAGAAACCTTACATTGGGTGCAGCGGAATAATATGTCTCCTTCCACTCAGATCTCTAACCCTTGTATCCTTTCTGTCGCAGAGTATCACCAAGATCTGAGTCTGAATGTCCTCCTGTTGAATTTGGATTCTTCACGATCTTCCACACTATGATTGAGGTACCACTTGATGTGTGTGGGCACTACTCTATCACTCAAGGGATTCTGTTCAATAATGAAGAAGAGAGAAAGAGACGTGGCGACTAGGTTAGGTAGAAGGCACTCAAGTTTTTATCTAAAGGAATAAGATGCATCATCTTTTTCTGAAGCCATCACTACCTATTTATAGTATGCCACCTAGGGTTAGGTTAGAATATTTGGCATTAAAATAATAAAAATATTAAATGATAAAACCTACATAAGTGGCCGGCCAAGGCTATAGATATTGGGCCCCACTTTTTTGCTGTTTTATCATTTCTACATCCCCTTTTCTCAAAAACGCCAGTTTTCAAATTCAACCATTTATATGTCAATTTCAACTATTTAATAACTAAAATTAATTACTAAATAATATTGTCATTTAATACATTTATTAATTAGACTAATCAAAGTCTCTTAATTAACAAATATACCCTAGAAATTCTTTCTTTACAATTTTGCCCTTGCTTAGTGAAAAATTCACAAACTAGACATAGTCTAATTTTAGAATTATATTTGATTAATCAAAATCAATTAACTGAGTCTTACAAGTAGTATTGTCTCAACTAGTGTGAGGACCATACGACTATATATCAAAGCTTCCAATAACCAGACCGAGAACTTACCAAGTAAATTCACTGACTTATTAATTCTTTGTTGAATCCATGCATAGAACTTAGAATTGCACTCTCAGCTATATAGAACGCTCTATATGTTCCACCATATAGACACGCTATTAATTATCCATTGTTATAATCCTAATTTGATCAATGATCCTCTATATAGATGATCTACATTGTATAGGGATTAAATTACCGTAACACCCTTCAATGTATTTTATCCTTAAAACACTTAGCCCCGTATAAATGATATTTCAGCGAAGTGAAATGAGTACTCAACCATTTATCTCTGTTTAGCCAAGCTCGAAGGAAATCATCATTTACTTTCTATTTGCTAGATAGAAGCTATAGATTCCATATCTATATTTAGCGCTCCCACTCAATTGCACTACCGTGTTCCCAAAATGTACGTATAACCCTGACCTAAAAGTAGGCTTAACTAACAAATCAAAGAACACGAATAACACCTTTGAGATTGAACCTAATCATATCAGGATTAAGATCATTTGATCTAGGATCAACTAGGTGATATTGAATTGAATAGATATTACGGTAAGTTTAATATATCTAAATCAAAGTTCAATATCGGTCCCTTTCCGATGCATACTCCATGCATCCAACCCAAGCTTTACTTTGACCAATGCTCTTGAAAGAACATAGCATTTATCCAAGATGCAAGTAAACTATGTTGTAGATTGTCATATCAGTAAAACCCTGTGTTCTGATAAATTTAGGAATATCTTTAATCACATAGTCTTGATTACTTTTCACTGTGCTGACGACACAATAAACAAGAATATAAATGTGAAAAGGGTTTGGATGAATTTATAAATCAAATAGACAAGTAATTGATAACATGAACCAAATAACACACAAATGAATGAAAAATACTTCTGTTTCTTTATTGATATTGAATAATAGAGATTACATTGAAATGGAGTTTTATTTAGGGTATAAAACCCAACAAACTCGCAATTGCACTAATATAAAACTAATCAGTACATCTCAATTAATCCTAAATTCTGACGGTGCT
This sequence comes from Cannabis sativa, assembly GCF_029168945.1. Taxonomy (NCBI): domain Eukaryota; kingdom Viridiplantae; phylum Streptophyta; class Magnoliopsida; order Rosales; family Cannabaceae; genus Cannabis; species Cannabis sativa. Next base: position 22,935,569 of record NC_083609.1, on the reverse strand, counting down.
TTTCGAATGCAGCTCCTGCGAAGACTTTGGTGAATGGATCAGATAAGTTGTCCTTTGTGTCCACTTTTTCCACCAGTACATCCCCTCTTGCCACATATTCTCTGATGATGTGATATTTCCTTTCTATATGCTTGCTCCTCTTGTCGCTTCGAGGCTCCTTACTGTTGGCTATGGCTCCAGTGTTATCACAAAGCAAAACTAGTGGTTTTTCCATTCCAGGGACGACACCGAGACTGTTGGGTTTTATGCCCTAAATAAATCTCATTTCAGTATAATCAGATTTACTTATTAATATAGATCAGAAATAACATTTAATGTTGCATGGTTCACATGATTTATTTCATGATTATATGTACATAATGTATGAATTCATCTTAAACCCTTTTCACATACTTGATCCCCGTTTTATTGTCTTGTCAACACATAGTAAACATGACTATGTGAATAAAGTTTCCTAGATTTATCAGACATAGGGTTTTACTGATATGATAATCTACAACAGAGTTTACTTGCATTTGGAGAAGTGCTATGTTCTTTCCAGAGCATCGGTTAAAGTAAAGCTCAGGTTGGATGCATGGAGTATGCATCGAAAGGGACCAATATTGAACTTTGACTTAGATTTATTAAACTTACCGTAATATCTATTCAATTCAACATCGCCTAGTTGATCCTAGATCAAATGTTCTTAATCCTGTTATGATTAGGCTCAATCTTGAAAGGCTATTCGTGTTCTTTGATTTGTTAGTTAAGCCTACTTTTAGGTCAGGGTGATACGTATATTTTGGGAACACGGTAGTGCAATTAAGTGGGAGCGCTAGCATAAACATGGAATCTATAGCTTTTATCTGGCGAATAGTAAGCAAAGGATGATCTCCTTCGAGCTTGACCAAACGAACATAAATGGTGGAGTACTCATTTCACATAAGCTGAAATATCATTTATACGGGGTCAAGTGTTTTAAGGATAAAATACATTGTAGGGTGTAACGGTAATCTAATCCCTTTACAGTGTAGATCATTCATATAGAGGATCATTGATCACATTAGGATTATAACAATGGATAACTAATGATGCGTCTATATGGTGGAACATATAGAGCATTCTATATACTGACAGTGCAATTCTAAGTTCTATGCGTGGATTCAACGAAGAATTAATAAGTTAGTGAATTTTAGTGCTAAATTCTTGATCTACTTATTGGAAGCTCGGTTATATAGACCCATGGTCCCCGCACTAGTTGAGATAATATTCCTTGTAAGACTCATGTAATTGGTTTTGATTAATCAATTATAATTCTCAATTTAGACTATGTCTATTTGTGAATTTTTCACTAAGTAAGGGCGAAATTGTAAAGAAAGAGTTTTAGGGGCATATTTGTTAATTATGATACTTTGTATGGTTCAATTAATAAATATGATAAATGACAATATTATTTAATAATTATTTATAGTTATTAAATAGTTAGAATTGGCATTTAAATGGTTGAATTAGAAAATTGGCGTTTTTGAGAAAATCAGATGCAGAAAAGGTAAAACTGCAAAATTGCAAAAAGTGAGGCCCAAATCCACTAAGCATGGCCGGCCACTTTTGTAGGCAATTTAAATTGATATTTTCATTATTTTAATGCCAAATAATTCAAACCTAACCCTAGTGGAATGCTATAAATAGATAGTGAAGGCTTCAGGAAAATTACACTTTTCTTCTGACACTTCTGAATCAGAAAACCTGAGCCTTTCTCTCTCTACCTTGGCCGCCACTCTCTCTCTCTCTTCTTCCTTAGAATTTTGAAATTACCTTAGTGATTAGATTAGTGCCCACACACAACAAGCAATACCTCAATCATAGTGAGGAAGATCGTGAAGAAAGATCATCAGCAAAGGAGTTTCAGCATCAAGGATTCAGAGAAAGAGATCCAGGTTCAGATCTTATAATACTCTCCTACAGAAAGGATACAAGGGTTAGAGATCTGAACGGAAGGAGTCATTTAATTCCGCTGCACCCAATGTAAGGTTTCTTAAACTTTATACGTGTTTATTTCATTGTTTTAGAAAGTTCATATTTAGGATGTTAATAAACATACTTGTGAGTAGATCTAAGATCCTGGTAAAATAAATTCCAACAGAGACTTGTGAAGAACTTTCTCAGTCAGACAAGTTCTTTGGCAGCCTCTGCAACAGCTATGTATTCTGCCTCCATGGTAGAGTCTGAAATCGCAGTTTGTTTAGCACTTCTCCAAACCACTGCTCCACCCCCAAGAGTAAACACCATCCCAGATTTAGATTTCCTGTCATCAAGACATGCTTGGAAATCTGAGTCGGTATAGCCTATGGGATTTAAAGCACCACCCTTGTAGACTAACACAAAATGTCTTGTACTCTTCAAGTATTTCAGTATATACTTAACAACATTCCAATGTTCCTGACCTGGATTTGTCTGATACTTGCTCACGATTCCGACTGCATAACAGATGTCAGATCTAGTGCATAACATTGCATACATTAGACTTCCAACTGCAGAAGCATAAGGAATTCTTCCCATGTCCTCTATCTCTTGAGGATCAGTAGGACACCGTTCCTTAAATAGACGGATACCATATCTAGAAGGCATAGTCGCCCCTTTGGTGTCTGCCATTGAGAATCTCTCTAAAACTTTATCAATGTAAGTTGTTTGAGAGAGAGCAAGGGATCTGTTCTTCCAGTTTCTGATAAATTGAATACCGAGAACATAGGCAGCCTCACCCAAATCTTTCATTTCGAATTGAGTGTCTAACCATTCCTTGATGTCAGTCATTTTCTTGACATTGTTGCCAATGATCAAAATGTCGTCAACATAAAGGACCAGGAATACTACTACTTGGTCTTCCTTGAGTTGGTAAACACAGGGTTCATCTTCATTCTGATGAAAGTCGTAGGTCTTGATGATTTCATCAAACCTTTTGTTCCATGAGCAAGAAGCTTGCTTAAGTCCATAAATAGACCTATTTAACTTGCAAACTTTCTTTTCCTGCCCTGGAAGAACATAGCCTTCTGGTTGCTCCATATAGATGGTTTCTTCAAGAACTCCATTAAGGAAGGCTGTCTTGACATCCATTTGCCAGATTTCATAATCGAAAGCGGCTGCGATGGAGAGAAGAATTCTGATGGATTTGAGCATGGCGACTGACTAAAAGTTTCCTCATAATTCACACCTTCTCTTTGGGTATAACCATTAGCGATCAGTCTAGCTTTAAAAGTTTCGACTTCACCTCCAGCGCCTCTTTTCTTCTTGTAGACCCACTTACATCTGATTGGACGATAGTCATCGGGTGCGTCTACATATTCCCAGACTTTGTTCTTTTTCATGGAATCCATTTCTGAATCAATACTGACTGACCATCGTTTCTGTTCTAGACTTGCCATTGCCTATTTATAGGTTAATGGATCGTCTTCAATACCATCACTAACAACCATATTGATTTCACCATCCAAGCCATAACGAGACGGTTTTGTAGAAACCCTCCCACTACGACGAGGAGCGGTGATCTTCTGAACAAGAACTTTAGTGGTAGTTCTCTCAGTTGTTTCGATTGAGGGAGTGGGATTATCCTCTTCTTGAGTGGAAGAGGACAGAACATTGGAAGGAGTTATATCAGAAAGCATTTCCTCTAATACAACTTTACTTTTCGCTTTGTTGTCTTTAATGTAGTTTTCTTCAAGAAAAGTAGAATTTGTAGAAACAAACACTTTGTTATCCTTGTTCCTATAAAATAGTCCACCCCTAGTCTCTTTAGAATTTTTGGAAAACATGCAAACTTCAGTTCGCGATTCTAGTTTGCCTTCTTTCTTTGTCAAGACATGAGCAGGGCACCCCCAAATCCTATAATGGCGTAAACTAGGTGTACGACCATTCCATAGTTCGACGGGTGTTTTAGGAACTGCTTTAGATGGAACAACATTTAGAATGTCGTTTGCCATCTGTATAACATATCCCCAGAAGGACGTAGACAGAGTTGAATAACTCAGCATAGACCTAACTATTTCCAAAAGAGTGCAATTTTTTCTTTCTGCAACTCCATTTTGTTGTGGAGTGCTTGGAGCAGTATATTGGGATTCAATTCCAAGTTCCATTAAATGATCTTTGAACTGCATAGCCATATATTCTCCACCCCTATTAGTTCGCAAGATCCTTAATGTTTTACCGAATTGGTTTTGAGCCAAAGCATGAAATTCCTGAAACTTTTCAAACGTTTCAGATTTCTTTTGCAATAGGTAAAGAAAATTGTATCTAGAGAAATCGTCAATGAAAGTGATGAAATACTCATAACTACCTCGGGCTTTTACATTTAGGGGTCCAAAAACATCTGAATGCACTAACTTTAGGGGTTGTTTGGCACGCTCTCCCTTTGTAGAGAAAGAACGTTTGGTCATTTTTCCTTCTAGGCAAGACTCGCATACAGGTAATTCACCTAAGACAACATTTTTCAATGGACCGTCTTTGGTTAGCCTATTGAGTCTATCATAGCCTATATGACCTAAACGTAAATGCCATAGATAAGTTTGTTCATCATTATCAATCTCTTTTCTTTTAAGGCTTCTAGGTCTAGCTACATTGAAAAGTTCACTGTTTAGTGCGATTTGTATATTTGGTCTTAAAACATAAAGCCCTTGTTCCATGTGAGCAACACATATATGAAATCCATTACGAGAAATTGAACAATAAGAACTCAAAAAATTCAATATATAAAATTGTGTTTGTAAACATGAAACACTAATCAAGTTTCTACTAAAGTTTGGAATAAATAAAACATTTTCTAAAAGTAAAAATCTCTTTTGAAAATTGATGCGGGCTGTTCCTTTTGCTTTGACCGATACTAACTCGCCATTTCCAACTTTAAGCTTCAACTCTTCTAGGTGCAGATTTTTCCAAGTTTCAAGCAGCTGCAATGAAGAACAAACATGGTTAGTAGACCCAGAATCAACAATCCAGGTGGATTTGTCGTTCTCTAAAACACATGATTCAAAGACAAAATCATTACCTTCGTTTGAATTGTTTAGAACCCGGGGACATCGTTCTTCTTGATGTCCCTTTTCATTACAATTCGAACATAGAAGATTATGTCTAATAATTGTACTTGAAAAAGCAACTTTGTTAGAAGCTTCATGCTTAATCCTTTTCCTCTGATTAAAGTTTGCAAAACCAGGAGGTGGCATTGCAATCAAATTCCGTTCATGAGCTCGTAATTTTGCTTCGAGCTTATTCATGTCGGAAGAGTTAAAATTGTTGATCATGTAAGATACAACAAATGCATTATACTCTGGAGGAAGACTATTAAGTATGAATTGTACCCATTGTTCCTTTGATAATTCAATTCCAAGTAGATTTGCTTTTTGGAACTTCAGATTCATCATCAATAGGTGTGAGTTTACGCAACTACCAGGATGCATTTTCACACTATAGAGTTCATTTGCTAAGACATTGACTAGGAGTGGGTCGGGGTGTGGGTTATTCATGTTGGCACTACAAATATCAATAAAACAGAAGTAAGGTTTTTGGTTCAATAAATTCATACACAAGTTCAGAAAATAACAAATAATTACATATGTTTATAAAAATACAAAAAAAAAAAAAAGGAAAATTCTAACATATTTTATTTTCCAAGGTTTCCAACAAACTAATACAGTGTCCCGTTTAGGCGAGAGTCAAAGCATCATCCATTGAATAGAGTTGTTAATTCATCTAAAATGATAAATATTCTAGCAACCTTTTATTCGATCGAAAAGAGAATCCGATGTTGTCCCGTTTAGGCGAGAGTCAAGGTCATTCCTATTTCATGAGCTCCCACCATTGTATCATACTATTGTAAGTCTTATAAAGTCGCAACCATTAGGGTGATCTATACTAGTACAAAACACTTACAAATAATACTTATCTTTCGAGATTCTACGGCGCTAACTTTCTAATGAACGTTCCTCCATTAGGGAGGATTACTCACTAAAACAATATCTATGTAAAACCAACAATGGAGATCGAATGTCTCTTGATTAAAGCTCATTATTTAAAAATATGTATTTTATTTAATCATTTATTTTATTCTATATTTTAATAATGAAAATTATAAATTAAAGTTGGTTAAGTAAAAAAAATTTTAAATTTAAAAAAAAATTCCAACTTTAATTAAATTTCAATTATTTAATATTCGAAAAAAAATCGAAATTAAATAAATAATTAAAATACAATAAAATAAAATTTGAAAAATATCTAATTTAAGTTGTTATAGAAAAATCTAAAATATCCAACTTAAATATTTTTCAAATAAAATTTAATTAAATATTAAAATTAAGTTGTAACCACTTAATTTGAAAATATTCCATTTTAAGTTTATCCATATTTAAAAAATATATCAACTTAAAAAATATCTAAAGAATCTTTAATAACCAATTCCTAGAATTCCTCAACTTAATTTTGAAATTCAAAAGATATTCAAATTTAAGTTGATTAATAAAATTAGTTAGAAATAACTAATTTACAACTTAAATAGGAATATTTAATGAAATAATTAAAATAAGCTTCAGAAAGAATCTAGTTAGTTATAATTCTATATTTAATTAAATACAAGAAAAATACATATAGTTTATCTAGAAATTAATTCATTAAACTAAGTGTGTTTTTCTTAAATTAATTTCAAAATAAATGAATGGAAAATAAATTCCATTTACTTTGAAATTAATTATGTTGCTAATCAATTTTATTAGGTTAAACTAATTTAATTAACCTAGTTCAGTTATCCAAATCAGGCAAATGCGCCTTCACAGTTGGGGTTGTTCATGTGAGGGGGAGCTGGGTTTAGTATGTCGTACCCACTTCTATTAGCCCTCTAACTCTCACACAAGGCCCAAAAGAGAGGAATTTAACCTTAAAATGAACAACTGTTATTAATTGAATAGGCCCAAAAAACTAAATCGGCCTAAATAAAATCTATCATGGTGTGACATTTTATTTAGCAACCTAGTTCATCTAATTAAAATTAAATGAACAACCTATATGCATCTAAACATAAAGTAAACATATAGGCTCACACAGGCACACAGATTTGGATGGATCCTATCATGTTACTAGGTCATACACAGATGAAAGAAGAATGTAAAATTTACCTGTTACAAATTATTTACTTGACATATTGACAATTGAACCATGGGCTAAAATCAGATCATTGGATCTGTCAACAAGTTAACCATGTCAATTTAGATCAAGCAATAATAGGTTTTATAAAACTTACACACAAGCTAAAACATATACTCCTACAACAAGTTGAATTGGATAGTTGGATGTAGGATTTATTTAATTTTAAATTAATTAATTAAAAAAATACGAAAAAAAATAAAAAAAATATTTTTTTTCGGTTTTTAAATAAAAATAAAATAAATTAATATTTAAAATTAAACCTACAATTTTTGAAAAATTAGGTTTCACCTAACCTAAATATCATTTCAAAAAAAAAAATTGCTAACTATCTTTCAAATTTCATGTTATTTTATAAATTAAATATTCAATAAAATAGAATGATAATTAAATATCCTTTTCTGATTTTATAATTTAATTTAAAAAAAAATAACAAAATTTAAAAGTTAGCAAAATATCTTATATCTATTCAAAATATCATGATTACCGTAATCTTATTTTAAATTTAAATAAGGTCAAATAATTTAAAAATAGAATAATTTAAAAAAATTTAATACCTGACCTTAAATTTAAAAATAAGATAAAATAATCAAATTTAAAAATAAGATATAAAATTAAGCAAAAAGATAGATTTTTACCTATTTTCAAGTTCAAATTACACTAATATCTTAAATTAATTTTAAAAAATCCAATTCATTTATTTCTGATAATTAGATTTGAAATTTGAAAAGTAAAAATTAAAATACAAAACTACACAAAAAATTGGAAGTTAATTCCATGAAACAGCATGAAAAATCGAAGAAAATTAAAAAAAAAAAAAATGTGAGCTGTACGGATGGTATGCAGTTGCATACCCATCCGCGCGCGTCACTTGGTGACCAGCCGAGAAACCTCGGCGCCAGGGGCTTCTGCAGGATTTCCGTGCGTGTAGGATAGGGATGAGACATCCCTAGGCGTGTTCCTCGGACAGCGCCTTGTCCGAACACGCTCGTGGCCGTGTGAATGGGCCATCCGCGCGCGTGGGATGAGGTGATCACCTTATCCTTTTTCAAATCTTCAAAAAATCATAACTAATTCAAATAAAATCGAAATTGAGTTCTGCAACAAAGTAAATTGCTTAATTTTTTCCAAACTATCCAATAAAATTAATTCCAGAAACGAAAATTTAATTATTTTTGTACAAAATCTCACAAACATAAATCAATCATCATATAACACACAGATCAACATGAAACCATCCAAATCACACACAAATAGTTTTAAGTCCAAATTTCTTGAAAGCAAATCAATTTCCATGGCTCTGAGGCCAGTTGTTGGAATTATTTTACCAGGATATTAGATTTACTAACAAGTATGTTGTTTAACATCCTAAATATGAACTTCTAAAACGATTATAAATAAACACATATAAAGTATGAGAAACTTTACATTAGGTGCAGCGGAATAATATGGCTCCTTCCACACAGATCTCTAACCCTTGTATCCTTTTTGTCGCAGAGTATCACCAAGATCTGAGTCCGAATGTCCTTCTGTTGAATCTGGATTCTTCACGATCCTCCACACTATGATTGAGGTACTACTTGATGTGTGTGGGCACTACTCTATCACTCAAGGAACTCGGTTCAATAATGAAGAAGAGAGAAAGAGAGGTGGCGGCTAGGTTAGGTAGAAGGCACTCAGGATTTTCTCTAAAGGAATAAGATGCATCATCTTTTCCTGAAGCCACCACTACCTATTTATAGTATGCCACCTAGGGTTATGTTAGAATTATTTGGCATTAAAATAATGAAAATATTAAATGATAAAACCTGCATAAGTGGCCGACCAAGGCTATGGATATTGGGCCCCACTTTTACAATTTGGCTGTTTTATCATTTCTACATCTCATTTTCTCAAAAACGCCAATTTTCAAATTCAACCATTTAATTTGATCAATGATCCTCTATATAGATGATCTACATTGTATAGGGATTAAATTACCGTAAAACCCTTCAATGTATTTTATCCTTAAAACACTTAGCCCCGTATAAATGATATTTCAGCGAAGTGAAATGAGTACTCAACCATTTATCTCTGTTTAGCCAAGCTCGAAGGAAATCATCATTTACTTTCTATTTGCCAGATAGAAGCTATAGATTCCATATCTATGTTTAGCGCTCCCACTCAATTGCACTACCGTGTTCCCAAAATGTACGTATCACCCTGACCCAAAAGTAGGCTTAACTAACAAATCAAAGAACACGAATAACACCTTTGAGATTGAACCTAATCATATCAGGATTAAGATCATTTGATTTAGGATCAATTAGGTGATATTGAATTGAATAGATATTACGGTAAGTTTAATATATCTAAATCAAAGTTCAATATTTGTCCCTTTTCGATGCATACTCCATGCATCCAACCCAAGCTTTACTTTGACCAATGCTCTGGAAAGAACATAGCATTTATCCAAGATGCAAGTAAACTATGTTGTAGATTGTCATATCAGTAAAACCCTGTGTTCTGATAAATCTAGGAATATCTTTAATCACATAGTCTTGATTACTTTCCACTGTGCTGACGACACAATAAACAAGAATATAAATGTAAAAAGGGTTTGGATGAATTTATAAATCAAATAGACAAGTAATTGATAACATGAACCAAATAACACACAAATGAATGAAAAATACTTATGTTTCTTTATTGATATTGAATAATAGAGATTACATTGAAATGGAGTTTTATTTAGGGCATAAAACCCAACAGCGACCACCTTTATGTTCTGTCATGTCTTGCAGTTTCTCTTCATCTCTTGTCATATGATTTGAGCAGCCAGAGTTGACTATCCAATCATTATTGTAGTCGATCTTTCCTGGAACAGAAGCTGTCAAAGCTAATTCTCCTTCCTCCACTGCGAATGATGCTTCTGCGTCCCATTCTTCACCGCTTGTCTTTTCTGCATTTTATGTGACTGCATTGCCTTCTGCAATTTTCTTCTTGAACTGCCAACTTTTAGCCATGTGGCTATACTTTCCACAGTTGTAGCATTTGTCATCAAATTTATTGTTATTCTTTGATGACCAACTTATTTGTCTTTATTCTGAGCACTCTTTATTTGGGAGCTCCCATGATGTCTATCTTTGTCATCATGTTTTCTAAAATTTCTACTAACATTTGGTCGAGGTCGTCCTTTCTTATCTCTACTAAAGAGTGCTTCTTTGTCACTCTTTAATGAGACTTTAGACGTTTGCTTAGCTAACACTTCTTGGTCACCTTGCAAGTTTTCTAACTCAATAAGAGAAGGTTGGCTTGGCCAACCTTGTATTGTAGTAATAAAAGTTCTAAATTCTAGCCTTAATCCATGAATAATAATTCTTCTAATTCTAGCATCTGACATGCCAACACCAGAGTCTAATACAGAGATTTTGCGACAAAGAGATTTTACTTTGGTGAAGTATTGGTTGATCGTCATGTCGCGCTGCCTAGCTAATTGAGAGAAGCTCATTCTCCAGAAGCTGCAATCTCGTATCATTCTTCTTGGTGAACAATGATGCGAAAGTATCCCATGCTTCCTTCAGTGTCTTTACTGGCATGATGTGCTCCAGCATCTCATCTTCAACTATGGTGCGAATCGCGAACATGGCTTTTCCTGCTTTAATCTTCCATTTCTTCAAAGTGGATGTGTCCTTCGGTTGTGTGACTTCATTGCCTCCAACAATCTCACATAAGTCTTGGCCTTGGAGATATGCTTCCATGTGCATCGAACACGTGTTGCAATTTTGGTTGTTAAGTTTCTCAATTCCGCCGACCACTTGAAGGTCACCCATCGTGCAAACTCTGTAGTACTAAACCACACACGATCACTCTAAGAAACTCAACAAATGACTCTTTCAGAACGAACTCGATTCGACTCTGATACCACTTGTTGGACACGAAAACACGTGAAAACATAATTACTCTATTATTGAAAAAGTAATTACATCAAGACTTGAACACTTTATCTTGATCATAATACACACCAAGCACTCACTTTAATTATTTACTAGACACTTACACTTAAAAGTTTACTTGCACACTATTTGATGGGACACTCTTTAGAGTTTTGTTGGGGATTAGTTGAACACACTAGGACACACTTTACTTGAACACTCAAGTTATCATTCAACTCACCATGCACCACCAAGGACCAACTCCCCTATTTATACTACTCAAAGGATAGTGCATTATTATGCTAGAATGTTCTAGCAATTTGTCAATTTATTATAGCCTAAAATATTCTTGAAACTTCTTATGACTATTAGCTCTCTATGATTCTAGAAAATTCTATAATACTACCAAAATGATAGAAAATTCTAAATACTTGTAGAGTAGGTATTGATCTTTTAACATTCAATACCATGGACCCCAAATTTTTAGTGAAGAATTACTAAGAGAATTTAAAAATAATAGATAGAAAATATTAAGTTTCTTTTTGATTCAGTTTGTCAGACAAGAGAGAGTCTAGAGTCATCATCTAAACCAAAATCCTTAGGTGGCATTTGGTTGGAGGTAATGAAATGGAAAGGAAACAATTTTCATTCCATTCCTTTGTTTGGTTGCATTTAAAACTATTAGAATATCATTCCAATGGAATGACCTTTCCATCATTTTAGTGGAATGACTATTCCATTGTGAAATGGAAGGAAAGACCATTCCAATGAAAGATTTGAAAAAATTTAATAATTTTTTTTTTCAATTTTTTATGCATTTTAAATTTTATTGCATTCCATTCCTATTTCAATTCCAATTCCCATTCCTATATTTTCATTCATTCCAACCAAACGCCACCTTAATGTTCTATTTATAGGGATTCATTAGATTTAGGGTTAGAGCTAAATGGGTTGAAATGAAAGATCTAATGGCTTAGAATAGACCACTCATTGTCGAACGCCTATAAGGCCCATGAGTTAGATTTTTGCTACTATTTTGCTTCCTTATTAATGAAACAAACTTGTTTTTCTTCAATAATGTTATTTTTCTTCTCTAGTTATTTAAATACTAATTCTAGCTATTTAATAATTATAAATAATTATCAAATAAAATTACAAATTAAATATATTTATTAATTAGACCTTCCAAGGTCTCTTAATTTATAAATAAACCTTGAATTCTTTTTTCTTCTCAATTGTGTCTTTCCTTGGTAAAATTCATAAACAAGACATAGGCCCCGTTTGGGGGAGCTTTTTAAAAAGCTAAAATCACTTTTGGAAAAAGTTATGAGTTAATATGTGTTTGATAAAATTTAAAAAATAGCTTTTTCAAAAATTTAAGTAAAATTTATAGCTTTTAGGAAAAGTTGGCCCACCCTAGCTTTGAGATTTTAGCTTTTAAGGGAAGCTACAATTTTGGTTTAATGAATTTTTCACTTGACCCAATTGCCCTCATCTAATTTTTTTTTTTTTTGAAAATAATTCATCAATTTATTAATTGCAATCATTAAGGATTACATTTAGGAAATCAGAAGAAACATCATAACTTCTGATAATACGATCAACAACAGAATAGGATGCTCTAGCCAAGAAATGAGCAACACTATTCGTAGACCGTTTAACAAACATAGCCGAAACTCCAAGTAACTCCTCTAAAAGAGTTTTACAATCAGAAATAACACTCCCAAAATAAGACACCATTTCAAGAGGGCTCCGAATTACTTGCACAATAATGAGGCTATCAGTTTCAACAATTACACTTTGCCAAGATTTCTTCTTTATCCAACTTAACGCCTCTCTAACCCCCATCACCTCAGCCAATTCTGGTGCAACTAACCCAGGCCGACAACAAGAAATAGCCTCCACCAAAGTCCCCGACGAATCACGAGCCACACAGACAAAGCTGTTCACACCTGAACCGCAAAGAGGGCTGCATCGACGTTTATTTTCAAGGTACCTGCTGCTGGTTTGTGCCATACTTCAGCCGCATCAACATCAGTAAAAATGCAGCCTGAGGAACATGTTGTTTATCTTGTGCCTTCTCCCATTGCTCCAAACAATAATGAGCTAAGATTAAAACCCCTGCCACCGTAGGAGCTTTTTTATTTTTAACTACATCATTTCTTATTCTCCACAATGCCCAACATGTCATAACCAACACTTTCTTCTGCTCCCCATCCAATTTTTGTAGCATACTGTCGAGCCAACCAAGAAAAGTAACCACCTGCCTATTATCAACATCAATGCCGGTTTGCAACCAACACGATTTGGCAAATGAACAATCAACGAACAAATGAAATGTAGTCTCCTTGTCTAATTTGCACAACGGACAACAATCATTCACATTTACATGTTTCGTCCTCAATTGAACTGTAGTAGGCAAACAATTGGCTGGTGTACGCCAAAGGAAATTTTTTCACTTTCGGAGGTACTCAAATTTTCCACACTTTGTTCCAAAAACCAGTAGAAAGAAACTGCATTTCACCCTTTCGATCTTGTTGCAGAAGCCGATAAGAGCTCTTAACAGAATGGAATCCTGAGCTTTCCAATTTTTAATACCACACATCATTGTGTCTCCTTGAGTTTAATGGAATACTAAGGATAAGTGCAGCATCTCGAGCATTCATCACATCATTTATTAACTCAACATCCCATTCACTTTGTTCTGGCACCATTAAAGCTTGAACCCTTTGATCAGCAAGAACAGGATGTGTGGAGATTATTCTTGGATTGTCCTCATCAGGCAGCCACTGACCAGCTAAGATCCTGTTGGGTTTTATGCCCTAAATAAAACTCATTTCATTATAATCAGATTTACTTATTAATATAGATCAGAAATAACATTTAATGTTGCATGGTTCACATGATTTATTTCATGATTATATGTACATAATGTATAAATTCATCTAACACCCTTTTCACATACTTGATCGTGTTTATTGTGCCGTCAACACATTGGAAAGTAAACATGACTATGTGAATAAAGTTTCCTAGATTTATCAGACATAGGGTTTTACTGATATGATAATCTACAACAGAGTTTACTTGCATTTGGAGAAGTGCTATGTTCTTTCCAGAGCATTGGTTAAAGTAAAGCTCAGGTTTGATGCATGGAGTATGCATCGGAAGGGACCGATATTGAACTTTGACTTAGATTTATTAAACTTACCGTAATATCTATTCAAGTCAATATCGCATAGTTGATCCTAGATCAAATGTTCTTAATCCTGTTATGATTAGGCTCAATCTTGAAAGGCTATTCGTGTTCTTTGATTTGTTAGTTAAGCCTAATTTTAGGTCAGGGTGATACGTACATTTTGGGAACACGGTAGTGCAATTGAGTGGGGCGCTAGCATAAACATGGAATCTATAGCTTCTATCTGGCGAATAGTAAGCAAAGGATGATCTCCTTTGAGCTTGACCAAACGAACATAAATGGTGGAGTATTCATTTCACATAAGCTGAAATATTATTTATACGGGGTCAAGTGTTTTAAGGATAAAATACATTGTAGGGTGTAACGGTAATCTAATCCCTTTACAGTGTAGATCATTCATATAGAGGATCATTGATCACATTAGGATTATAACAATGGATAACTAATGATGCGTCTATATGGTGGAACATATAGAGCATTCTATATACTGAGAGTGCAATTTTGAGTTTTATGCATGGATTCAACAAAGAATTAATAAGTTAGTGAATTTTAGTGCTAAATTCTTGATCTACTTATTGAAAGCTCGGTTATATAGACCCATGGTCCCCGCACTAGTTGAGATAATATTGCTTGTAAGACTCATATAATTGGTTTTGATTAATCAATTATAATTCTCAATTTAGACTATGTCTATTTGTGAAATTTTCACTAAGTAAGGGCGAAATTGTAAAGAAAGAGTTTTAGGGGTATATTTGTTAATTATGATACTTTGTATGGTTCAATTAATAAATATGATAAATGACAATATTATTTAATAATTATTTATAGTTATTAAATAGTTAGAATTGGCATTTAAATGGTTGAATTAGAAAATTGGCGTTTTTGAGAAAATCAGATGCAAAAAAAGGTAAAATTGCAAAATTGCAAAAAGTGAGGCCCAAATCCACTTAGCATGGCCGGCCACTTTTGTAGGCAATTTAAACTGATATTTTCATTATTTTAATGCCAAATAATTCAAACCTAACCCTAGTGGAATGCTATAAATAGATAGTGAAGGCTTCAGGAAAATTACACTTCTGATTCAGAAAAAACTGAGCCTCTCTCTCTCCCTATCTTTAGCCGCCACTTCCCTCTTCTTTTCTTCTTCAATATTTCGAAATTCTTAGTGTAAGAGTAGTGCCCACACACAGCAAGTGATACCTCAACCATAGTGAGGAAGATCGTGAAGAAAGACTTTCAGCAAGAAGGAGTTTCAGCATCAAAGATTCAGAGAAAGAGATCCAGGTTCAGATATTGCTAATGCTCTGCTACAGAAAGGAATCAAGGGCTAGATATCTGAACGGAAGGAGTCATATTATTCCGCTGCACCCAATGTAAGGTTTCCTAAACTTTATATGTGTTTATTTCATCGTTTTAGAAAGTTCATATTTAGGGTGTTAATCAACATACTTGTGAGTAGATCTAAGATCCTGGTAAAATAATTTCCAACAGATCCTAGTCATTGACCCATTCCCAATTCAATCTCGTGCCCCTTCCTTTACTAGATCTTTAGCCTCAAAGATACTACGCCATACGAAACTCTGGTTATGACCCAATTCTGCAAATAAAAAATCACCTCTAGAATAGTATCGTGCCTTAAACAAACGGGCCCCAAGGGAATCAGACCGAGATAGAAGTCTCTATCCTTGTTTACTAAGTAAACTAACATTGAAATCTCGAAGGTTTCTAAACCCCATTCCTCCTTTAGATTTATGTAAAGTCAGACGGTCCCATCTCTTCCAGTGAATACCTTTGCTATCCTTCGACGAAGACTTCCACCAAAAATTACACATCATCTGCTCCATTTCGTTACAGATTTCCTTAGTTAGCAAGAACACATTCATTGTATAACTAGGAAGTGATTGAGCAACCGTTTTGATAAGTAATTCCTTGCCCGCTTTGGACAAGTAACGACCTGCCCATCCTTGAATCTTCTTTCTCAATCTTTCTTTAAGAAAGTCCAACAAAGCCGTCTTATTTCTCCCCACAATATTTGGCAGTCCCAAGTAAGTGCTATTATCCCCTACCTCAGAAATCCCCATCCTTAAGCACAATCTTGTTCGTTCCTCAGCTCTTGTATTAGAACTAAAGAAAATGGTAGATTTATTCACATTAATCTGCTGCCCTGAAGCCTGCTAAAACCAACTCAATAGTTCCATAACATTACAAGCCGTCTCCTCATTTGCCTTACAAAAGACATAGGTGTCATCCGCAAAAAACATGTGTGATATAACAGGGGCTCCCCTTGCTACCTTACAACCTCGAATCTTCCCCATTCTCTCATAATATTTAATCAAAAGTGAAAGCCCTTCCGCACACAAAATAAACAGGTAAGAGGATAAAGGGTCGCCTTGTCTCAAACCTCTCAAAGGGATTATGGGACCAATATCTTGACAACTTGCAATAATTTTATACGAGACCGAGGAGACACAACTCATAACCAACATAATCCAGTGATCACTAAACCCCAACTTTTTTCAACATGGATTGAAGAAAACCCCATTCAACGCGGTCATAAGCCTTACTCATATCCATTTTCACTGCCATAAAGCCATCCTTTCCCGACCCCTTCCTCTTCAAATAATGCATTATCTCAAAGGAGATTAAGATATTATCCGTTATTAAGTGCCCAGGCAGAAAAGCACTTTGAGTCTCCGATATAACATTCGGGAGTACCCCTTTTAACCTATTGGCCATAACTTTGGAAACAATTTTATAAATGACATTACACAAAGCTATAGGCCTTAAGTCACTCATAGTTTCAGGAGAAGACTGTTGGAAATTATTTTACCAGGATCTTAGATCTACTCACAAGTATGTTTATTAACATCCTAAATATGAACTTTCTAAAACGATAAATTAAACACATATAAAGTTTAAGAAACCTTACATTGGGTGCAGCGGAATATAATGACTCCTTCCGTTCAGATATCTAGCCCTTGATTCCTTTCTGTAGCAGAGCATTATCAATATCTGAACCTGGATCTCTTTCTCTGAATCCTTGATGCTGAATCTCCTTTGCTGATGATCTTTCTTCACGATCTTCCTCACTATGATTGAGGTATCACTTGATGTGTGTGGGCACTACTCATACACTAAGGATTTCGAAATTATCAAGAGGGAAGAGAAGAAGTGGCAGCTAAAGATAGGGAGAGAGAAGGCTCAGTTTTTCTGAATCAGAAGAAGTCAGAAGAAAAGTGTAATTTTTCTGAAGCCTTCACTATCTATTTATAGCATTCCACTAGGGTTAGATTTGAATTATATGGCATTAAAATAATGAAAAAATCAACTTAAAATATACATATAGGTGGTCGGCCATACATAAGTGGATTGGGCCTTTGATTTTGTAATTTTGCAATTTTACCACCTTTTGTATCTGATTTTCTCAAAAATGCCAATTTCCTAATTCAATCATTTAAATGCCAATTCTAACTATTTAATAACTATAAATAATTATTAAATAATATTGTCATTTATCATATTTATTAATTGAACCATACAAAGTATCATAATTAACAAATATGCCCCTATAAACTCTTTCTTTACAATTTCGCCCTTGCTTAGTGAAAATTTCACAAATAGACATAGTCTAATTTGAGAATTATAATTGATTAATCAAAACCAATTACATGAGTCTTAGAAGCAATATTATCTCAACTAGTGGGGGGACCATGGGTCTATATAACCGAGCTTCCAATAAGTAGATCAAGAATTTAGCACTAAAATTCACTAACTTATTAATTCTTCGTTGAATCCACGCATAGAACTTAGAACTGCACTCTCAGTATATAGAATGCTCTATATGTTCCACCATATAGACACATCATTAGTTATCCATTGTTATAATCCTAATTTGATCAATGATCCTCTATATGAATGATCTACACTGTAAAGGGATTAGATTACCGTTACACCCTACAATGTATTTATTCCTTTAAACACTTGACCCCGTATAAATGATATTTCAACTTATGTGAAATGAGTACTCCACCATTTATGTTCGTTTGGTCAAGCTCGAAGGAGATCATCCTTTGCTTACTATTCGCCAGATAGAAGCTATAGATTCCATGTTTATGATAGCGCTCCCACTCAATTGCACTACCGTGTTCCCAAAAAGTACGTATCACCCTGACCAAAAGGTAGGGTTAACTAACAATTCAAGGAACACGAATAGCCTTTCAAGATTGAGCGTAATCGTAACAGGATTAAGATCATTTGATCTAGGATCAACTAGGCGATATTGACTTGAATAGATTTTACGGTAAGTTTAATTAAATCTAAGTCAAAGTTCAATATCGGTCCCTTCCGATGCATACTCCATGCATCCAACCTGAGCTTTACTTTAACCAATGCTCTGGAAAGAACATAGCACTTCTCCAAATGCAAGTAAACTCGTGTTGTAGATTATCATATCAGTAAAACCCTGTGTCTGATAAATCTAGGAAACTTTATTCACATAGTCATGTTTACTTTCCAATGTGTTGACGACACAATAAACAGGATCAAGTATGTGAAAAGGGTTTCAGATGAATTTATACATTATGTACATATAATCATGAAATAAATCATGTGAACCATGCAACATTAAATGTTATTTCTGATCTATATTAATAAGTAAATCTGATTATATTGAAATGAGTTTTATTTAGGGCATAAAACCCAACAAACTCCCACTTGCACTAATATAAAACAAAAAGTGCGTTTCAAATAATCTCAACACCTCGATATACAAATCAAGTGTAGTAGTAGTAAACTCCTCGTAATAGGATCTGAAAGGTTGAATTAACCACAACCTTTTCTCCACTATTACTCTTCCTTAATCACAAAATCATTGATAATGTGAAATTCCTCTCTATATGTCTACTCTCTTGGGATACTGGATTCTATGTCTTTGGCAACTACATTTTGGTTAATCAGGAAATTAACACTAGTAGTTTAAGGCAATTTGGAATGGTGCCAAAGATGTATAGAACTTTCCTTAGACTGAATAAGTACCTTTCCTGCAGCTTTAACATTCAGTCTCTCTCTGGTAGACCTAGAGACTTCAGATAGGTTTTTACACTTCTCTAAAATCACTATTCCACCCCCAGAGTAATCACCATCTTATCAGAAAGATTTTCTAGCACAAAGGCAAATTTTGAAATCTGATATGGTGTAGTCTAAGAGTTTTAAACACACCCTTATAGACTAACATATAGTTCCTCTTCTTTATCTTAGGATTTACTTGATTGTCTTCCTATGTTCTTCTCTTGGATTAATCTGATACCTACTCATTACTCCCACTCAACAGCAGGTGTCTGGTCTAAGGCATACAAAAGCATATCTAAGACCTCTCACTGTTGATGTAAGAAATTCTTTCATGGCTTTATCTTTTCTGGAATAGTTAAGACTTTTCCTTAGATAAATAAAATCTATACCTAAGAAGTTGTGAAGCTTCTATAGATTGCCATTAGAAAGAAAATGCTTCAGCATCTTACTAAAGTAAGTTGCTTGCATTAGAGTAAGTAATTACCAGGTATACCACAAGCCATAGGTTTAGATAAACTCAAACCTATAATACTAGGAACAGGAAGTTTGTTAAGTCCATTGAGTAGACTTATAAACGAAATTTCCTTTTATGTTCTTGTAATAGAAAACTTTATGTTATCCCATGTGAATGGATTAAACCATAGTTCTATTGGCTTTCTTCTTAGTTTCTTATCTTGACAATCCATTACTTGTTTAAACTCACAATGGATTTTAATCACTAGTGTCTCCCAAGTCATAAGAAGGTGAGTTCCTAGAAACTCTCCCACTACGACAAGGTACCGTGAATTATGTCTAAGAAAACTAAATGGTATTGATCTCTTCGGTTGTGACAAGACAACAGAGGCAGTGGGATCATCATATGTTAAATAAGATGATAGAACACTTTTGGAATCAAGAATTAAATATCTCCTTTATTTGCTACTTGTTTTCAGACTTAGTCATTATCTTAGAAAAGTAGTATTTGTTTGAACAAACACTTTCTTATCTATTGACAATGGGATGGTCCACCCCTAATCACTTAGAATAGCTAACAAACCATGGTTAATGGTTCTAGCTTTTCTTAAGATTTTGATTAGGTCATCCATGAATCTAGTAATGATTTACATTAAGTATACAACCATTACATCATTCTGAAATTGTATTACCATAGAAGGAATTAGGCAACGACTAGTAACTAATCATCAACATGCAACTCAAAATTTCTGGGGAGGTAAGTTTGGATATAATTCAAAAATCAATTTAATGATCTTTGAACTGCATATCTACTAACTATTTCTCCACCCCTATCAGTTCGCAAGATCTTTAATCACTTACCTTAATGGTTTTAACCATTGCTAGAAATTAATGAAATTTTTCAAACATTTCAAATTTCTTTGCTAAAAGGTATAATCTAGAGTTATCGTTTTAAGAATACAACGAAAAACTCATATCCACCCCTGAATGTACATCCATCTGCGAATG
Source organism: Cannabis sativa (assembly GCF_029168945.1). Taxonomy (NCBI): domain Eukaryota; kingdom Viridiplantae; phylum Streptophyta; class Magnoliopsida; order Rosales; family Cannabaceae; genus Cannabis; species Cannabis sativa. The sequence continues at coordinate 22,914,773 of NC_083609.1, read as the reverse complement.
AGATGAACTACTTTCAGTGGATATAGGCATATTATCTCTTTGCAGAGATTGATCATGTCAAATTCACTATGAACAAGATACAAATGCCATAGATTTAAAAAAAAAATTGTGGTAGTGTCTTTTGATGACATAGGTTTAGTTACATCAAAAAGTTCTTAGAATAGTGCAAGTGGATCCTGGTCACAGAATACCTAACTCATATTCCATACAGTTTGAATCCATTAATAAAAGATGGATATTTAAACACTTGAGAAAGTGTAACTGTATTGTATCTGGAATTAGAAATATAAGAAAATTTCTGTTTGGATTCTAAAATTAAAGTCAAAGACTTAAATTCAACCAAATATAATGAGTAATTCTTTCTTGGACCACCACTACTAATACAAACTCTAAGTCAGATTTGCCCATACAAGTAGGAGATTTCTAAGATTGAGGATTTATATCAATTGGGAATAGAATTTCGGGATTATAATCATATGCGTCATTTAATTTCTTAAGAGAAAATATAATGACATGAAATGATTTATAGACCATTCATCCAATGATATGTTTTGAAGCTAATTCGAAATGAATAAGCTAAGAGGAATTAGGATAATTTCGTTTATAAATAAGAATCCAACGATGCTTCGATTAGCGAAAGACAAAGTAATCTTATTTATGTAATCTTCTTGTTTCATATTGTAAAAATACTAGTCTAAGGTGTCATCAATTGATGAACAGTTAGATGTCGCATATACAATACTTATCTTTCAAGATCTTACACTATTATGTATGTCTAATGGTGAAAATCCATTAGGGATTTATCTCATTAGAAAAACAAACATGTTAGACCAACAATGAAGATTCGAAATTAAACTACAACTTAATAACAGAAATTAACATGGTTCAATATAAATTCATACACAATTCAGAAATTATAAACATATAGCAAGTAGGAATAACTAGTGAAAATACTAAAACATACAATCCTTAATAATTTCCAAGGTTTTCAACAAACTGATACAGTGTCCCGGTAGGCGAGAGTCAAAGCATCATTTATTGAATAGAGTTGTCAACTCATCTAAAATAGAAACCATTCTAGCAACCTTTTATTTGATCAAAATAAGAATCCAACGTTGTCCCGGTAGGCGAGAGTCAAGGTTATACTCATTTCATGAGCCTCTACCATTGTTTCATGTTTCATAAGTTTATCTCTAAGTAGTCACCGTAGGGGAGAGTCTAATAGAGACGAAAACTTACAAAACACTTATCAAATGAAATCTTACGGTGTTAAATGCGTTCAACGAATAACCATCCATAGGGGGACGAAGTTTAGCGTCTCGAGGTTATATTGAAAACATTTAACTTTTGTAAGACCAACAATGGAGATCGAATATCTTAATAATAATCAAGCTCATTATTTAAAGTGAGTTGTATTTTCTTTGATTCTCTTTATTTAATTTTTTTATTTTAAATATATATTTATTTAAAATTTCCAATTTAGAATGAAAAATTCTAAATATAAATTTTAATTTAATATTTATAAATTTTACTTAGATGGATATGAAAATAACATGAATTATTTCCATCTTAGTAATAATTTCCAATAAATATTTAGAAAAATATTCAATTTAAGTTGTTACAAAATTAATATAAATTAATTTACAACTCAAATTTAATTTTTTATAAATATATATTGCATTTCGAAAAATTAAAGTATTTAAGAATACAATTTTCGAAAATGCATGTTAAAATAAAAAATTAATACTGGAAAAATTATTGTAATTTAATGTTGGCCCAAAATTATTAATAAAATTAATTTACAACAAAAAATATAATTTTCCTATTTAATTAAATATATAAGAAAAATTTCAAATATTTAAGTATGATGATGAAAATCAACTTAAATATTAATTTTCTATTTAATTAAATACACTAGAAAAATACTTCAAGCAAAAATATCATCTATCTAGATTTTCCTTTGACTAATTAATTCAATTTCTAATAATATACTTTAATTCAATTTATTTTAAATTAATCAATAAATGAAAAAAAAATCATTGATTTAAGTTGATCCAAGAATTAATTAAAATAAATAATTAATTTACAACTTAATCTATTTTTCAAAATAAAATTCGAAATTCTAGCATTTAAGAAATGCAATTTTGAAAATTGATTAATAAAATAAAGAAAAAAAAATATATTTTGAAAATTATTTAAATTTAGTTGAAAAAATAAATTTCAACTAAAAATAATTTTCTATTTAATTAAAGTTCATGAAAAAGAAATATTTAAGTATGATGATAAAAATCAACTTAGATATTTAATTTTCAAATTAATTAAATGTATTAAATTCAAGAAATAAATAATTAAGTGTAGAGAAGGCTTAATTATTAATTTCTAGTTTAATACTAGGAAAAAATATACTTAAAATAAATTGTACCAAAATTAATTATTTAAATAATTAATTTCACAATGTATAATATTTTCTTTTTAAATATTAGAAATAATAAGTAGTCTAGAAATAATTATCTAGAAAATATCTTATTTGACTAAGTATGTTTTCCACAAAATTTGAAAAAATATCTAATTTAAGTTGTATTAGAAAAAATCTAGAACTTAAATATTTTTCAAATTTAAATTTAATTAAATATCAAAAATTAAGTTGTAACCACTTAATTTGAAAATATTCCATTTTAAGTTAATATTCGAAAGGATATTAACTTAAAAAATATCTAAAGAATCTTAATAACCAATGCCTAAAATTCATCAACTTAATTTTGAAATTTGAAATTCAAAAGATATTCAGATTTAAGTTGGTTAGTTGTAGATAACTAAATATCAACTTAAATAAGAATATTTAATGAAAAATTTAAATTAAGTTCTAGAAAGAATCTAGATGGTTATAATTCTATATTTAATTAAATACAAGAAAATACATATAGTTTAGCTTAGAATAAAAAATTCTTTAAACTATAATTTTCTTAAATTAATTTCAAAATAAATGAAATTAATTATGTTGCTAATCAATTTTATTAGGTTAAACTAGTGTAATTAACCTAGTACAGTTGTTCAAATCAGGCAAATGGGCCTTCACAATTGGGGTAGTTTGTGTGAGGGGGTGCTGGGTTCAGTATGTCGTACCCACTTCTATGGCTCCCAACTCTCACACAAGGCCCAAAAGAGAGGAATTTAACCTTAATAAGAACAACTGTTATTAATTGAATAGGCCCAAAAACTAAATGGGCCTAAATAAATTCTATCAATAACTATGATAATTTATTTTAGCAACAACAACCTATATGTATCTATAATCAAATTAAACACATAGGCTCACACAGGCACACTTTGGATGGGTCCTATCATGTTGCTAGGTCATACACAGATGAAAGAAGATTGTAAATATACCTGTTACAAATTATTATCTTGATAAGTAATTCCTTGCCCGCTTTGGACAAGTAACGACCTGCCCATCCTTGAATCTTCTTTCTCAATCTTTCTTTAAGAAAGCCCAACAAAGCCGTCTTATTTCTCCCCACAATATTTGGCAGTCCCAAGTAAGTGCTATTATCCCCTACCTCAGAAATCCCCATCCTTAAGCACAATCTTGTTCGTTCCTCAGCTCTTGTATTAGAACTAAAGAAAATGGTAGATTTATTCACATTAATCTGCTGCCCTGAAGCCTGCTAAAACCAACTCAATAGTTCCATAACATTACAAGCCGTCTCCTCATTTGCCTTACAAAAGACATAGGTGTCATCCGCAAAAAACATGTGTGATATAACAGGGGCTCCCCTTGCTACCTTACAACCTCGAATCTTCCCCAATCTCTCATAATCTTTAATCAAAAGTGAGAGACCTTCCGCACACAAAATAAACAGGTAAGAGGATAAAGGGTCGCCTTGTCTCAAACCTCTCGAAGGGATTATGGGACCAATATCTTGACAACTTGCAATAATTTTATACGAGACCGAGGAGACACAACTCATAACCAACATAATCCAGTGATCACTAAACTCCAACTTTTTTCAACATGGATTGAAGAAAACCCCATTCAACGCGGTCATAAGCCTTACTCATATCCATTTTCACTACCATAAAGCCATCCTTTCCCGACCCCTTCCTCTTCAAATAATGCATAATCTCAAAGGAGATTAAGATATTATCCGTTATTAAGTGCCCAGGCAGAAAAGCACTTTGAGTCTCCGATATAACATTCAGGAGTACCCCTTTTAACCTATTGGCCATAACTTTGGAAACAATTTTATAAATGACATTACACAAAGCTATAGGCCTTAAGTCACTCATAGTTTCAGGAGAAGACTTCTTAAGGATCAAAACAATATTCGTATCTTTTAAAAAATTAGGGAATTCACCAAACATAAAAAAATGTTGAACTAACCATACCACATCCGTTACGACTACCTCCCAAAGTTTTTGGTAGAACCCTGGATTAAGACCATCTGGCCCTGACGACTTGTTAGGATGCATTTGGAACACCGCTTTTCGCACCTCATTTGCCTCCACTGGAGCTGTCAACCCCACATTCTGATCCTCCGAGACAACACCATCAACATAGGCATTGACCCTTTTCCAATTCAGATTAGAAGCACTGAACAACTCGCGAAAGTAATCTTCCATTACATCTTTTAAGCCATTGTCCCATCCAACCCAAACCCCTTCTCTATTCTTCAAGCAAACAATGTGATTATTCCATTTTCGAGAAGTAGCACAAGCATGGAAGTACTTTGTATTCAGATCGCCCGCTTGGAGCCATAACTGCTTTGAATGTTGTCGCCAAAACACTTCTTTCTGACTTAGTACCTCATACAATTGAGTCTGTGTCTCCTTGTACTTCTTTATAGACTCCACATCCCTTCTATTCTTTAGACTTTTCAACACTTTATTGCACTTATTCAGCCTTTCTTTGAAGTTCCCTGTTATATTTTTCCCCCATTCGGCTAGAGCTGTGCTGCAACACTTGATTTTTTGCTGCAAGGAGTGGCCCTCGATAGTTGCCCAATTATCTTTGACAATTTGGTGGCACGTTGGCTCCCGAGCCCATGCATTCTCAAACCAAAACCTGGGAGGAGAAATCACAACCGAAGTTTGAACAAGCTGCAAACAAGAGGGGACTGTGATCAGATACCGAAACCTCCATGTTAAAAAGCCTTGCAGTAGGAAAAAGATCATTCCAAGCATGGGACACCAGTGCCCTATCAAGTCGAATCTCCACCCAATTAGTAGTCCCTCTACCACGTTCCCAAGTATACGGATGGCCAAACAGAGCCATATCAATAAGTCTACAATCCGACACCACATCTTGAAACCCCTTCAACAAAGTGTTCGGGTAGGGCCTCCCTCCTCTTTTATCACTTTGATTAAGGACATTATTCAAGTCTCCAATGAGACACCAAGGAAGCATTGATCATTGAACTAACTCTCTTATCAATCTCCACGTATTACTTCTCCGATTTCTACTAGGCTCCCCATAAAACCCTGTCACACGAACCACCGTCAAACCATTAAGATTTAGCTCAATATCAATGTGATTTTGGCTAAAGCTCAATAATTTCCCATCATTTTCCTGACGCCACAACATAATTAACCCCCCACTGTGCCCGCGAGCCTCCACAATAAAGCTTCCTTCAAACTCCAACATCTTCTTCAAAACCTCAATTTTATCCCTTTTACAAATAGTCTCACATAAGAAAATAAGGTGGGGTCTCTTTCGGAAAGTAATTTCCTTAAATAATTGCATCACCCGCGGGTTCCCAAGCCCCCAACAATTTCAACTTAACAAACTCATAATGATTGGCAGGACCCAAAATGAGTACCCGCCAAAAAAATGTTTTTTTTGAACAATACCAACTTGAGATGTACCTCCTAGTATCTCGGGAACCGTGCTCTTTCCAACCTCTTGTGACATAGACTTATCATTTTCAACACCAATATGTTCTTTTTCCTTTTGTGGTCCACTAACCTCATCCCCAGTTACTTCCATATCATTCTGGCCCACATTCTTACCAATATTCTCCTGACCCGTATTACTACCATCATCTAAAGGCCCACCCTCAACTACCACGTGGGTCCTTCTTCTCTTATTATCAATTATCACCAAATCATCAAGTTGACCCTCTTCCACATTTTCCTCCATCTCAGAATTAAATGCATGTCCCATATTCCTTCCCATAATATCACCCAGCCCAATATTTGACTTTCCAATGGAATTATTATTTACAATTATATCTCCATGATTTCCTCCATTACCATTAGACACCACCTTCCCTTTAGGTCCATGATTTTCTCCTTGAGAATCTTCTTGATCCGCCGGAGATCTTCCCCTTGTCTCCTCACCGGCTGTCCCATGCTATCCCTAAGCCACCGTGCACCAATTTGCCGATTTGGTCGACGATCCGGAACTTTCATGAACATACCATACGGTTTCACAATTGTATCCAGGGGTTCATCAAACAATCGATGGCAGAACTTTTCCGAATGTCTGATCAAGCCACATATGAAACAAAACGTTGGCACCCTCTCGTACTTGAAGTTAGCCCAGAACCATTCCTCCTTACTCTTGTAAACTCGCATTCGTCTTTTGAGTGGCTTTTCAATGTTTATCAGTACCCGCACTCGATAATAATCCCTCCAAATTCCATTGAAATTCTTAGGACACGATGACACATATGTCCCAATATAACCTCCTGCTACTTTCAGAACTTTATCCGACCGGAATCCCACCTCTAGATCATACACTTGAACCTAGATCTCCATCGTGTTAAAAGGCATGGCTCACGTATTATCTCCTTCACGCAATCGTTGTATAATAAAAGGTGACCGACTAAATGTCCACGACGTCCCCTCCAAAACTCTACTGATGTCAACCTCGTGGAAAAATTGAAACGAAAATCTATTTGTTTCTAATTCCTTAACGTACATCCCTTACCCGGCCTCCACAGTGATGCCATCACATTTTTTAAAGAATCAGAATCAGCATGCATATCAGTTAACAATCTTCCCACTAGACACCAACGCGAGTCAAAGTCATCCCCCAAATCCTCAGATTGATCGAACCATACACCTGTATCTTCTTCATCTTCCAACTGCAAATCTGTCCACCTCCTACCCACATCCTCGCTGTCCCGACTACTGGATGCCATCAGAACAATCTACAAAACTTTGATACTCACAAACTCACAAACTCAGTTACAGCAAACGACATAAAGAACATACATGTCAGATGACAAGACGATAGATGTTTTTAATTAAATTTTAATTTCCAATATTTTGGTTGCTACACCTGTTGGAAATTATTTTACCAGGATCTTAGATCTACTCACAAGTATGTTGATTAACACCCTAAATATGAACTTTCTAAAACGATGAAATAAACACATATAAAGTTTAGGAAACCTTACATTGGGTGCAGCGGAATAACATGACTCCTTCCGTTCAGATATCTAGCCCTTGATTCCTTTCTGTAGCAGAGCATTATTAATATCTGAACTTGGATCTCTTTCTCTGATTCTTTAGTGCTGAAACTCCTTCTTGCTGAAAGTCTTTCTTCACGATCTTCCTCACTATGATTGAGGTATCACTTGCTGTGTGTGGGCACTACTCTAACACTAAGTATTTCGAAATTCAATGAAGAAGAAAGAGGAGAAGAGGTCGGCCAAAGATAGGGAGAGAGAGAGGCTCAGTTTTTTCTGAATCAGAAGTGTAATTTTCCTGAAGCCTTCACTATCTATTTATAGCATTCCACTAGGGTTAGGTTTGAATTATTTGGCATTAAAAAAATGAAAATATCAGTTTAAATTCCCTACAAAAGTGGCCAGCCATACAAAGTGCATTTGGGCCTCACTTTTTGCAAGTTTGCAGTTTTATCTTTTCTACATCTGATTTTCTCAAAAACGCCAATTTTCTAATTCAACCATTTAAATGCCAATTCTAATTATTTAATAACTATAAATAATTATTAAATAATATTGTCATTTATCATATTTATTAATTGAACCATACAAAGTATCATAATCAACAAATATGCCCCTAAAACTCTTTCTTTACAATTTCGCCCTTACTTAGTGAAAAATTCACAAATCGACATAGTCTAATTTGAGAATTATAATTGATTAATCAAAACCAATTATAATGAGTCTTACAAGCAATATTATCTCAACTAGTGCGGGGACCATGGGTCTATATAACCGAGCTTCCAATAAATAGATCAAGAATTTATTACTAAAATTCACTAACTTATTAATTCTTCGTTGAATCCACGCATAGAACTTAGAATTGCACTCTCAGCATATAGAATGCTCTATATGTTCCACCATATAGACACATCATTAGTTATCCATTGTTATAATCCTAATTTCATCAATGATCCTCTATATGAATGATCTACACTGTAAAGGGATTAGATTACCGTTACACCCTACAATGTATTTTATCCTGAAAACACTTGACCCCGTATAAATGATATTTCATCTTATGTGAAATGAGTAATCCACCATTTATGTTCATTTGGTCAAGCTCGAAGGAGATCATCCTTTGCTTACTATTCGCCAGATAGAAGCTATAGATTCCATGTTTATGCTAGCGCTCCCACTCAATTGCACTACCGTGTTCCCAAAATGTACGTATCACCCTGACCTAAAAGTAGGCTTAACTAACAAATCAAAGAACACGAATAGCCTATCGAGATCGAGCCTAATCATAACAGGATTAAGATCATTTGATCTAGGATCAACTAGGCGATATTGACTTGAATAGATATTACGGTAAGTTTAATAAATCTAAGTCAAAGTTCAATATTGGTCCCTTCCGATGCATACTCCATGCATCCAACCTGAGCGTTACTTTAACCAATGCTCTGGAAAGAACATAGCACTTCTCCAAATGCAAGTAAACTCTTGTTGTAGATTATCATATCAGTAAAACCCTATGTCTGATAAATCTAGGAAACTTTATTCACATATTCATGTTTACTTTCCAATGTGTTGACGGCACAATATACAGGATCAAGTATGTGAAAAGGGTTTCAGATGAATTTATACATTATGTACATATAATCATGAAATAATTCATGTGAACCATGCAACATTAAATGTTATTTCTGATCTATATTAATAAGTAAATCTGATTATATTGAAATGAGTTTTATTTAGGGCATAAAACCCAAGAAACTCCCACTTGCACTAATAAAAAACAAAAAGTGCGTTTCAAATAATCTCAACACCTCAATATACAAATCAAGTGTAGTAGTAGTAAACTCCTCGTAATAGGATCTGAAAGGTTGAATTAAACACAACCTTTTCTCCACCATTACTCTTCCTTAATCACAAAATCATTAATAATGTGAAATTCCTCTCTATATGTCTACTCTTCTTGGGATACTGGATTCTATAGCTTTAGCAACTACTTTTGGTTAATCAGGAAATTAACACTAGTAGTTAAGGCAATTTGGAATGGTACCAAAAATGTATAGAACTTTCCTTAGACTGAATAAGTACCTTTCCTGCAGCTTTAACATTCAGTCCCATTCTGGTAGACCTAGAGACTTCAGATAGGTTTTTACACTTCTCTAAAATCACTATTCCACACCAAGAGTAATCACCATCTTATCATATTGATTTTCTAGCACAAAGACAAATTTCGAAATCTGATGTGGTGTAGTCTAAGAGTTTAAAACACACCCTTATAGACTAACATATAGTTCCTCTTCTTAATCTTAAGATTTACTTGATTGTCTTCCAATGTTCTTCTCTTGAATTAATCTGATACTTACTCATTACTCCCACTCAACAGCAGGTGTCTGGTCTAAGGCATACAAAAGCATATCTAAGACCTCTCACTGTTGATTTAAGAAATTCTTTCATGGCTTTATCTTTTCTGGAATAGTTGAGACTTTTCCTTAGATAAATAAAATCTATGTCTAAGAAGTTGTGAAGCTTCTATAGATTGCCATTAGAAAGAAAATTCTTCAGCATCTTACTAAAGTAAGTTGCTTGCATTAGAGTAAGTGATTACCAGGTATACCACAAGCCACAGGTTTAGATAAACTCAAACCTATAATACTAGGAACAGGAAGTTTGTTAAGTCAATAGAATAGACTTATTAACTAAAATTTCCTTTTATGTCCTTGTAATAGAAAACTTTAGGTTATTCCATGTGAATGGATTAAACCATAGTTCTATTGGCTTTTCTTCTTAGTTTCTTATCTTGACAGTCCATTACTTGTTTAAACTCACAATGGATTTTAATCACTAGTGTCTCCCAAGTCATAAGAAGGTGAGTTCTTAGAAACTCTCCCACTACGACAAGGTACCGTGAATTATGTCAAAGAAAACTAAATGGTATTGATCTCTTCGGTTGTGACAAGACCACAGAAGCCAGTGGGATCATCATATGTCATATAAGATGATTAAACACTTTTGGAATCAAGAAAAATATCTCCTTTATTTGCTACTTTATTTTCAGACTTAGTCATTTTCTTAGAAAAGTAGTATTTGTTTGAACAAACACTTTCTCATCTATTGACAATGGGATGGTCCACCACTAATCACTTAGAATAGCTAACAAACCATGGTTAACTGTTCTAGCTTTTCTTAAGATTTTGATTAGGTCATCCCTGAATCTAGTAATGATTTACATTAAGTATACAACCATTACATCATTCTGAAATTGTATTACCATAGAAGGATTTAGGCAACGACTAGTAACTAATCATCAATATGCAACTCGAAATTTCTGGGGAGGTAAGTTTGGATATAATTCAAAAATCAATTTAATGATCTTTGAACTGCATATCTATTAACTATTTCTCCACCCCTATCAGTTCTCAAGATCTTTAACCACTTACCTTAATGGTTTTAACCATTGCTAGAAATTAATGAAATTTTTCAAACATTTCAAATTTCTCGCTAAAAGGTATAATCTAGAGTTATCGTTTTAAGAATACAACGAAAAACTCATATCCACCCCTGAATGTACATCCATCTGCGAATGAGATGAACTACTTTGAGTGGATATAGGCATATTAGCTCTTTGCAGAGATTGATCTTGTCAAATCCACTATGATCAAGATTCAAATGCCATAGATTAAAAAAAATGTGGTAGTGTCTTTTGATGACTTAGGTTTAGTTACATCAAAGAGTTCTTAGAATAGTGCAAGTGGATCCTGGTCACAGAATACCAAACTCATATTCCATACAGTTTGAATCCATTAATAGAAGATGGATATTGAACACTTGGAAAGTGTAACTGTATTGCTTCCTGGAAATAGAAATATAAGAAAATTTCTGTTTGGATTCTAAAATTAAAGTCAAAGACTTAAATTCAACCAAATATAATGAGTAATTCTTTCTTGGAGCACCACTACTAATTTAACTCTAAGTCTAATTTGCCCATACAAGTAGGAGATTTCTAAGATTGAGGATTTATATCAATTGGGAATAGAATTTCGGGATTATAATCATATGCGTCATTTAATTTCTTAAGAGAAAATATAGAATGACATGAAATAATTTATAGATCATTCATCCAATGATATGTTATTGAGCTTTTCGAAATGAATAAGCTAAGAGGAATTAGGATAATTTCGTTTATAAATAAGAATCCAACGATGCTTCGATTAACGAGAGTCAAAGTAATCTTATTATGTAATCTTCTTGTTTCATATTGTAAAAATACTAGTCTAAGGTTTCATCAATTGATGAACAGTTAGATGTTGCATATACAATATTTATCTTTCGAGATCTAACACTATTATGTATGTCTAATGGCGAAAATCCACTAGGGATTTATCTCATTAGAAAAACAAACATGTTAGACCAACAATGAAGATTCGAAATTAAACTACAATTTAATAACAGAAAATAACATGGTTCAATATAAATTCATGCACAATTCAGAAATTATTAAACATATAGCAAGTAGGAATGACAAGTGAAAATACTAAAACATACAATCCTAAATAATTTCCAAGGTTTCCAACAAACTGATACAGTGTCCCGGTAGGCGAGAGTCAAAGTATCATTCATTGAATAGAGTTGTCAGCTCATCTAAAATAGAAACCATTCTAGCAACCTTTTATTCGATCAAAATAACAATCCAACGTTGTCCCGGTAGGCGAGAGTCAAGGTTATTCTCATTTTATGAGCTTCCACCATTGTTTCATGTTTTATAAGTTTATCTCTAAGTAGTCACCGTAGGGAGAGTCTAATAGAGACGAAAACTTACAAAACACTTATCAAATGAGATCTTACGGCGTTAAATGTGTTTAACGAATAACCATCCATAGGGGGACGAAGTCTAGCGTCTCGAGGTTATATTGAAAACATTTAACTATTGTAAGACCAACAATGGAGATCGAATGTCCTAATAATAATAAAGCTCATTATTTAAAGAGAGTTGTATTTTCTTTGATTCTCTTTATTTAATCTATTTATTTTAAATATATATTTATTTAATTAAAATTTCCAATTTAGAATGAAAAATTCTAAATATAAATTTTAATTTAATATTTATAAATTTTACTTAGATGGATATGAAAATAAGATGAATTATTTCCATCTTAGTAATAATTTCCAATAAATATTTAGAAAAATATTCAATTTAAGTTGTTACAAAATTAATTTAAATTAATTTACAACTCAAATTTAATTTTCTATAAATATATATATTGCATTTCGAAAAATTAAAGTATTTAAGGATACAATTTTCGAAAATGCATGTTAAAATAAAAATAAATCCTGGAAAAATTATTCTAATTTAATGTTGGCCCAAAATTAATTAATAAAATTAATTTACAACAAAAAATATAATTTTCCTATTTAATTAAATATATGTAAGAAAAATTTTAAATATTTAAGTATGATGATGAAAATCAACTTAAATATTAATTTTCTATTTAATTAAATACACTAGAAAAGTACTTCAAGCAAAAATATCACCTATCTAGATTTTCCTTTGACTAATTAATTTAATTTCTAATTAAATATATTTTATTTCATTTATTTTAATTAATCATTAAATGAAAAAAATCATTGATTTAAGTTGGTCCAAAATTAAAATAAATAATTTACAACTTTAATCTATTTTTCAAATAAAATTGAAATTCCAGCATTTAAGAAATGCGATTTCGAAATTTGATTAATAAAATAAAGAAAAAACATATTTTTGAAAATTATTTAAATTTAGTTGAAAAAATAAATTTCAACTAAAAATAATTTTCTATTTAATTAAGTGTCATGAAAAAGAAATATTTAAGTATTATGATGAAAATCAACTTAGATATTTAATTTTCAAATTAATTAAATATATTAAATTCAAGAAATTAATAATTAAGCTTTCTCTACACTTAATTATTTATTAATCTCTAGTTTAATACTAGGAAAAATATACTTAAAATAAATTGTACCAAAATTAATTATTTAAATAATTAATTTCACAATTTATAATATTTTCCTATTTAATATTAAAAATATTAAATAGTCTAGAAATGTCTATCTAGAAAATATCTTATTTGACTAAGTATCTTTTCCACAATATTTGAAAAAATATCTAATTTAAGTTGTATTAGAAAAAATCTAGAACTTAAATATTTTCAAATTTAAATTAAATTAAATATCAAAAATTAAGTTGTAACCACTTAATTTAAAAATATTCCATTTTAAGTTAATATTCGAAAAGATATTAACTTAAAAAAATATCTAAAATATTCCATTTTAAGTTAATATTCGAAAAGATATTAACTTAAAAAATATCTAAAGAATCTTAATAACCAATGCCTAAAATTCCTCAACTTAATATTTGAAATTTTAAATCCAAAAGATATTCAGATTTAAGTTGATTAGTTATAGATAACTAAATATCAACTTAAATAGGAATATTTAATGAAAAATTTAAATTAAGCTTCAGAAAGAATCTAGATGGTTATAATTCTATATTTAATTAAATACAAGAAAATACACATAGTTTAGCTTAGAATAAAAAAAATTCTTTAAACTATGGTTTTCTTAAATTAATTTCAAAATAAATGAAATTAATTATGTTGCTAATCAATTTTATTAGGTTAAACTAGTTTAATTGACCTAGTACAGTTATTCAAATCAGGCAAATGGGTATTCACAATTGGGGTGGTTCATGTGAGCGGGTGCTGGGTTCAGTATGTCGTACCCACTTCTATGGCTCCCAACTCTCACACAAGGCCCAAAAGAGAGGAATTTAACCTTAAAATGAGCAACTGTTATTAATTGAATAGGCCCAAAACTAAATGGACCTAAATAAAATCTATCAAGAACTATGATATTTTATTTAGCAACAACAACCTATATGCATCTATAAGGAAATTAAACACATAGGCTCACACAGGCACACAATTTGGATAGATCCTATCATGTTGCTAGGTCATACACAGATGAAAGAAGATTGTGAAAATATACCTGTTACAAATTATTTACTTGACCAAGGGAGCCATCAGATCATTAGATCTGACAAAAAATTAACCATGGCTATTTGCAATCAAGCAATAATAGGTTTTGAAAACTTACAAGCAAGCTAAAATACATACTCTTGTAACAAGGTTAGCTGGATAGTTGGATGTAGGATTTATTTAATTTTAAATAAATAATTTCGAAAAATAAATTAATTAAATAAAAAAAAATTATTTTCGAAAATAAAATAAAATATAAAAATTTCGAAATTAATAAAAAAAATATTTAAAATTAAACCTACAATTTTGAAAAATTAGGTTTCAACCAACCTAAATATCATTTCAAAATTTGCTAACTACTTTTAAAAATTTAATGTTATTTTATAAATAAAAATTAAATAAAAAATTAAAAAAGATAAATAAATATCTTTTTCAGATTTTAAATGTAATTTAAATAAATAAAATAACAAAATTTAAAAAATTAGCAAAATATCTTACATCTATTTAAAATTACATGATTATAGTTATCTTATTATAAAATTAGATAAGGTCAAATTATTTAAAAAAAGATTTAATTTAAAAATTTAAAATCTGACCTTAAATTTAAAAATAAGATAAGATATAATCAAATTTAAAAATAAGATAGATAATTAAGCAAAAAAGATAGATATTTACTATTTTCAAATTCAAATTACACTAATATCATGAATTAAATTTTAAAAATATTAATTAATTTAATTATGATAATTAGAATTGAATTAGGAATAGTAAATGTATAAATATAGAACTACACAAAAAATCGGAAGTTAATTCCATGAAAAAGCATGAAAAAACGAAGAAAAACGAAAAAATTGCAAGCTGACAAGCATACTGTCCATGGGCGCGCAAGGGGCTGCATGGGCGTGTAACCTCGGCGCATGGGGCTGGTAGCAGCCTCTCCGCGCGTGCACGTGCCCTGTTGCTCATCCCCGATTTTTTCGAAACTTCAAAAAATCATAACTAATTCAAATTAAATCGAAATTGAGTACTGTAAAAAAGTAACTTGCTTAATTTTTTCCATAATATCCAATAAAAATAATTCCAGAAATAGATATTCAATTATTTTTCATGAAAATTCACAAACATCAATCAATCATCAAATAACACTCAATACAACATGATACCATCCAAAACATCAAACAATCATTTTAAAGTCCAAATTTCTTGCAAGCAAATCAATTACCATGGCTCTGAGGCCAGTTGTTGGAAATTATTTTACCAGGATCTTAGATCTACTCACAAGTATGTTGATTAACACCCTAAATATGAACTTTCTAAAACGATGAAATAAACACATATAAAGTTTAGGAAACCTTACATTGGGTGCAGCGGAATAACATGACTCCTTCCGTTCAGATATCTAGCCCTTGATTCCTTTCTGTAGCAGAGCATTATCAATATCTGAACTTGGATCTCTTTCTCTGATTCTTTAGTGCTGAAACTCCTTCTTGCTGAAAGTCTTTCTTCACGATCTTCCTCACTATGATTGAGGTATCACTTGCTGTGTGTGGGCACTACTCTAACACTAAGTATTTCAAAATTCAATGAAGAAGAAAGAGGAGAAGAGGTCGGCCAAAGATAGGGAGAGAGAGAGAGAGAGGCTCATTTTTTTCTGAATCAGAAGTGTAATTTTCCCTGAAGCCTTCACTATCTATTTATAACATTCCACTAGGGTTAGGTTTGAATTATTTGGCATTAAAATAATGAAAATATCAGTTTAAATTCCCTACAAAAGTGGTCGGCCATACAAAGTGGATTTGGGCCTCACTTTTTGTAATTTTACAGTTTTATCTTTTCTGCATCTCATTTTCTCAAAAACGCCAATTTTCTAATTCAACCATTTAAATGCCAATTCTAATTATTTAATAACTATAAATAATTATTAAATAATATTGTCATTTATCATATTTATTAATTGAACCATACAAAGTATCATAATTAACAAATATGCCCCTAAAACTCTTTCTTTACAATTTCGCCCTTACTTAGTGAAAAATTCACAAATAGACATAGTCTAATTTGAGAATTGTAATTGATTAATCAAAACCAATTATATGAGTCTTACAAGCAATATTATCTCAACTAGTGCGGGGACCATGGGTCTATATAACCGAGCTTCCAATAAGTAGATCAAGAATTTATTACTAAAATTCACTAACTTATTAATTCTTCGTTGAATCCACGCATAGAACTTAGAATTGCACTCTCAGCATATAGAATGCTCTATATGTTCCACCATATAGACACATCATTAGTTATCCATTGTTATAATCCTAATTTGATCAATGATCCTCTATATGAATGATCTACACTGTAAAGGGATTAGATTACCGTTACACCCTACAATGTATTTAATCCTTAAAACACTTAACCCCGTATAAATGATATTTCAGCTTATGTGAAACGAGATCTCCACCATTTATTTTCGTTTGGTCAAGCTCGAAGGAGATCATCCTTTACTTACTATTCGCCAGATAGAAGCTATAGATTCCATGTTTATGTTAGCGCTCCCACTCAATTGCACTACCGTGTTCCCAAAATGTACGTATCACCCTAACCTAAAAGTAGGCTTAACTAACAAATTAAAGAACACGAATAGCCTCTCGAGATCGAGCCTAATCATAACAGGATTAAGATCATTTCATCTAGCATCAACTAGGCGATATTGACTTGAATAGATATTATGGTAAGTTTAATAAATCTAAGTCAAAGTTCAATATCGGTCCCTTCCGATGCATACTCCATGCATCCAACCTGAGCTTTACTTTAACCAATGCTCTAGAAAGAACATAACACTTCTCCAAATGCAAGTAAACTCTGTTGTAGATTATCATATCAGTAAAACCCTATGTCTGATAAATCTAGGAAACTTTATTCACATAGTCATGTTTACTTTCCAATGTGTTGACGACACAATAAACAGGATTAAGTATGTGAAAAGGGTTTCAGATGAATTTATACATTATGTACATATAATCATGAAATAAATCATGTGAACCATGCACATTAAATGTTATTTCTGATCTATATTAATAAGTAAATCTGATTATATTGAAATGAGTTTTATTTAGGGCATAAAACCCAACAACACCCTCATCTAATTTTAAAATTCTCCATTTACCAATTAATTTTAGGGCTTCTCTGATAAAAAACTACTCAACAGTCATCTTATTATTATTAGTAGTAGTGGTAGTAGTAGTAAAAGTCTAATTTATTATTTTATTATATAAATATTTAAAAGAATTAAATATTATAAGAAAAAATTATCGTAATTTATAATATAATAAATAATATTTATAAATACATTAATATGTATAAAATTATTTAAATATGTAAAGTCCTTTTTTGGCAAGTTAGTTGACAAAATATTTTTCTTTTATGGTAAGATTCTTGTGCATTCATATCCGATTTCTTACCTTGTTTATTCAGTTTATAGTTTCTCTTTTCCTTGTTAGGAAAGTTGCACTTTTCAGCTGAACTTTCCTTTGTTTGGAAACTTCTTAAAAGAGAAGCAATTCTCTTTTGGAAAGTTGTCTTTTTTACGGAAACTTTGATTATTGCCTTTTTCTTATTGATTTCGATTGTATCTTGATAAAATCAGAATATCTAATCTGTTTTTGGCAGGAATCAAGCATTGATAGAGGATCGGACCCGATTATAGCAAGTTTCCCATTTCTGGTCTGATCTGCTGCGTCAGCATCCGAATCTGATGCTGCAGATCGTGTTTTCTTAGGAAAGTTTTTGTACAGCTGTAGATTCGATCTTGTGACTGTCTCTAAGGTTTCTATGTTCTATAAATAGAGCCTAGAGAGCAGCCATTCGAATCAGCTCTTCCATTATTCATTCTTTGCATTTATCTTTTAGAGAGAAGAGTGTTTCTTTATTTTGTGAGAGCCTAGTTGTTCATCTAGGTTCTAGTTGTCTATTTCTGTTCTTACTCTGTTGTGAAGAACTACTTGACTGAACAAGAGATTGGTCTTCGGGAGAAGACTTGATAAAGCCTTACTTCGGGAGGAAGTAAGCACTTGGTCTTCGGGAGAAGACTTGTTGAAGCCTTACTTCGGGAGGAAGTAAGCACTCACACTTCAAAGACGAAGGGACTTCGGGCTTGAAGGTGTTTCAAGAAGTCAGATTCATAAAGTGGATTACAAAGGATTGCGACAATACTTTAGAGGGAGTCTAAACTTGTTTAAGTCAATTGTCTTTGTAATTTTGATACTTTATTAATTGATTTCATTCTCTGGGCGTGACCCCGTGGACTAGGAGTGTTCGTAAGAACACTGATACCACGTATAAATCTCTTGTGTCAAGTTATTTATTTTTCTGCAAATATTTTATATTCTGTCTGTTTTGTTTTGCTGTAGCAGAATTACTTTCTGCTTCTGCAAACGCTTACAGTTTTATATTTTCTTATATACAACTGACATTTGCAAAAACACGGTTTTTCATTTGGTATCAGAGCGGGACACTAAACTCTTAGTGTGGTTCTTTTAACGTTTTCTTGTGTTTTTGCAATATGTTTTCCTTTGCAGAAGGAACTTCTATTGTTCGCCCACCACTCCTCAATGATTCCAACTATCCTTATTGGAAGGTTAGAATAAGAGCCTTTATCAAGTCTCAAAATGAGAAAGCATGGAGGATGGTTCTTTCAGGATGGTCTCCTCCTGTTGTGGTAGATTCCGAAGGTAATTCTAAATTAAAATCTGAACTTGAATGGTCTACTGAAGATGATAATTTGTCTGCTTATAATAGCAAAGCTTTACATGCCATATTTAATGGAGTAGGTGAAGGTTATATTAAGCTTATATCTTCTTGTGAATCTGCTAAGGATGCTTGGCAGATCCTTCAAACTCAGCTTGAAGGAACATCTGATGTTAAGCGTTCTAGATATATTATGCTTCAGACCAAATTTGATGATCTTAGGATGTCAAATAATGAAACCCTAACTGAATTCTATGAAAAACTATCTGATATTGCTAATGAATATTTTGCTCTTGGTGAAAAACTTGATGATTCTGTTCTTGTGAGAAAAATTGTTAGAGTTCTTCCAGAGAGGTTCGATACTAAACTTTTAGCAATGGAGGAGGCTAAAGACTTTAGCACAATGAAGGTGGAATAATTAACGGGTTCTTTGCGCACTTTTGAATTGAATCAGCAAATCAAGCAGAAGGACAAACCCAAGTCCATTGCTGATAGAGGTAAAGGTATTGCTTTTAATGTTGCTGAAAAAGAAACTTCAGATGATGAAGAAGATGATGAGATGGAAGTTTTAACTAAAAACTTTCAAAAATACATGAAAAAGATAAGTGACAAAAAGAATTTTCCAAAATTCTCCAAAGGTAATATTTTTTCAAAACCTTCAATGACTAACAAAAAGGGAATTCAGTGCAGGGAATGTGATGGTTTTGGACATATTCAATCTGAATGTGCAAATACACTGAAAAAGAATAAGAAAAGTTTCAATGTCACATGGAGTGACGATGAAACTGATAGTGATGAAGATATTTCTAAAAATGTTGCACTAACCTCAGTTTCTTCTAAGTTTGTTTGTGATTCACAGGTGAAAGAAAGATTGGTATGTTTGAATAATACCATTGAAAAAGAAAATTCTGATTCTGATTCTGATGAATCTGACATCTGTGAGGAGTCTCTGGCTGAGTCTTACAAGGTTATGTATGAAAAGTGGATACAGGTTACTTCTGAAAATAGATCATTGTCAAAAATAAATAAACAATTGTCTAATCAAACTGAATCTCTTGAATTGAAAATTAAAGAATTTGAGACTGATTTTTGTTTAAAAGATGAAGAAATTATTCTATTAAAGAAGGAACTTGAAAATTTCAAGAAAAATATTCAAATGCTTAACCCTGGATCTTCTACTTTTGAGGAAGTTCAGAATGCAGGTCAAAGAGGCTTTGCTGGTCTTGGATCAAATGGTACTGAAAGTTCTGGAAAAACAAAATTTGTAAAATCTAGTGTTCCAGCGAATTTACCTGCTGCTGCAAATTTAAGATCTGCTGCAACAAAAATGTCGTCTACAGAAGCAAAGTCTCCAGTAAGTTCAAAAAGGATAAGATCTCAGGTAAGAAGGTTTGTTCCAATCTGTCATTTTTGTGGTATTAAGGGACATATCAGGCCTAAATGTTTCACGTTGCAAAATATGTTTAAAACAAATTATTTTGGTAATTTGAAATTTTTTCAAAAGAAACATAGTGCTTTGAAACAAAAATGGATTGAAAAAGAAAATGTTTAGCTGGTTTTTCTGATAAAAGTGCTGCTTCTCAAATGTGGTATTTTGGCAGTGGTTGTTCTAGACATATGACAGGTGACAAGGATTTTTTTAGTGAATATCAGACCAATGCAATGTGGTGAGGTCACGTTTGGTAATGGTTTAACAGGAAATGTCATTGGTATGGGAACTCTCAATTTTGAAGGGTTACCAAGGTTGAAAAATGTTATGCTTGTTGAGGGACTAAAAGCTAATTTACTTAGCATTAATCAGATTTGTAATCAAGGGTATACCGTCAATTTTGACAATGATCATTGTTTTGTTCTTAACAGTGATAAACAATGCATTTTACAAGGGTTTAGATCTGTTGATAATTGCTATACTCTCACATCTATTCTTACTTGTCATTATGCATGTGAAAATACCAGTGCCATAAATATTTTTAAAAATCCTGTTCAACATTCTAGAACAAAGTACATTGATATAAGGCATCACTTTATCAGGGAACTTGTTGAAAATAAATCTTTGCAATTAGAATATGTTGATACAGAAAAACAATTAGCTGATATTTTCACCAAGACCCTAGATTCAAGTCGCTTTGACTCCCTCAGAAAGTCTTTGGGAGTTTGCATTGTCTAATCTCTCTTGTTCATATTTTTTTTGTACAATATTGTTAAGTTTTTTCTTTTCTAGCATTTAATCTTCTTTCATTTTAATTTGACAAATTATGTTTATGCTTTTGGAATATAATTAGTTAGGATCTCATTTTTATCATACTTTTTGAAATTGAGTTAAAAGGTTCATGTTACTTTTTATTTGTGTCTGGGATTAAATAATGTTCTTATACCGAGTTGAGCGATTTTTGTTTCAGTTGCTTATCAGGCCCCTTGCTGGAATAGAGCTACCCATACTGAGGTGTGAAAGCCATCTTTTGAGTAAGCTGGAACATTGTAATTAGCAACTATGATGAGGATCCACTACCATAGAAAAGGGCTACCTTCAGTATAGTGTGATAGCATCCAGTTGCGGGATCAAATTGAAAAAGGCAAAAATGAAAAATCTTGTCAAGGACAATGATCCTATTTTCACTGCACACACTTATGTTTGACAAGTGTGTTCAAATTTGTAAGTCTCCTCTACTAAAATAAATTAAAAATTCTGGTTCACAATTGTTAGTAACATGCATATCTTTTTCCTCAACATCAATTAAGTATGATTTGTTATTGAAATACTAATTAATTATTCTCTTTCGAAAGCATAACATGTATTTTTGTCATTTGTAATGATTTTTGATTAAATTGCTTGGTTTAGAATTTCTTATATTTATTGTACATCTTTTATTTTATTTTCGGTTCTTTAAAATTAAAAAATTAAAAAAATAAAGAGAGGGAGGTGTTGGTGACTTGATTCATGGGCTAAGGAAATTTGTGATTAATTGGTAAGTATCAATATTTATTCTTTCTTGATTTATTCTGATATGTTTCCATTTAAAGATTGATATCTTATATGGTAATGTGTTTTAATCTTGAAAGATTGTCTTAAATAGGATATTTTTGGAAATAATGTTGGTATTTCTAGTTTCCCTTTATTTTATTTTTTTTTTTAAAAAAAAAGAAAGGAGAAAAAAAAAATTGCAAGATAGTGGGGCGGTTTCCTTTTGTGTTCTTGGGCTGGTAGTTTCTCTTTTTAAGTTGGTTTCCTCTTTTGATCCTCTCTCACATGATTATATAAACCAACTTCCTTTGTCTTTTATTTTCATAACCTAGCTACCCGATCCCTATTTCTTTGTGTTCTTACTTCTTTGTTTCTCATTCTTACTTTCAGAAATTCATGGCTAAAACTAAGAACCTAGGGCATCCAAGGAAAATGGTGGGATCCGAACAAGCCCCCTCAAATGCTCCTCTTGCTGCTCCAATCCTCTTGCTGCCATGGAGGAGGTTCAGCAAGAGATGTCCAAGCAGCTGTCCTCATTGATCAAGCTTTATGGGGCATAAGTTTTTTTTTCTGTTTTTTTTGTTGGACATATTTCTATATTTTCATTTCTTTTTGTCTTTGGCCCTTATAGATAAACAAAAAGGGGGAGTAATTGGGTTTTTAATTGTATACTCAACTGTCTAGGGGGAGTTGAGGTTTGTGTTTGTGTTTGTCTTTGGTCAAAGTTAGCTTTTTATTTTGGTTTAATGTTGTGCTTCTTAGGGGGAGTTTTTATGTTTGTTTCGCTAACTTTGTTTTGTAGGTGTTTGTTAATTAATAATATTTTGATTATCTAAAGTGCCAAAGGGGAAGATTGTTAGGTCATTTTTTGGCAATTTAGTTGTCAAAATATTTTTTAATTAATGTGCATTTTATTGAGCATTCAATTTGTTTTTATCAACTCTGGACCCTTTTTTCAGGGGGAGTTGTGTTTGGTACTTGTGAACTTATTTGGATTAAAAGTTAGCATGTTGTTTTGTTGTTTTACAATTTCGAGTGTGTTACTCAGGGGGAGTTGTTATTTGTTCTTGCTAACTTTAATTTGCAGGTACTTTGTGTTAAAAAAATATTTTGTTCATCTAAAGTGCCAAAGGGGGAGATTGTAAAGTCCTTTTTTGGCAAGTTAGTTGACAAAATATTTTTTTCTTTTATGGTAAGATTCTTGTGCATTCATATTCGATTTCTTACCTTGTTTATTCGGTTTATAGTTGCTCTTTTCCTTGTTAGGAAAGTTTCACTTTTCAGCTTAACTTTCCTTTGTTTGGAAACTTCTTAAAAGAGAAGCAATTCTCTTTTGGAAAGTTGTCTTTTTTAAGGAAACTTTGATTATTGCATTTTTCTTATTGATTTCGATTGTATCTTGATACAATCAGAATATCTAATCTGTTTTTGACAGGAATCAAGCATTGATAGAGGATCGGACCCGATTATAACAAGTTTCCCGTTTTTGGTCTGATCTGCCGCGTCAGCATCCGAATCTGATCCTGCAGATCGTGTTTTCTTAGGAAAGTTTTTGTACAGCTGTAGATTCGATCTTGTGACTCTCTAAAGTTTCTATGTTCTATAAATAGAGCCTAGAGAGCAGCCATTCGAATCAGCTCTTCCATTATTCATTCTTTGCATTTATCTTTTAGAGAGAAGAGTGTTTCTTTGTTTTGTGAGAGCCTAGTTGTTCATCTAGGTTCTAGTTGTCTATTTCGGTTCTTACTCTGTTGTGAAGAACTACTTGACTGAACAAGAGATTGGTCTTCGGGAGAAGACTTGATAAAGCCTTACTTCGGGAGGAAGTAAGCACTTGGTCTTCGGGAGAAGACTTGTTGAAGCCTTACTTCGGGAGGAAGTAAGCACTCACACTTCAAAGACGAAGGGAGTTCGGGCTTGAAGGTGTTTCAAGAAGTCAGATTCATAAAGTGGATTACAAAGGATTGCGACAATACTTTAGAGGGAGTCTAAACTTGTGTTAAGTCAATTGTCTTTGTAATTTTGATACTTTATTAATTGATTTCATTCTCTGGGCGTGGCCCCGTGGACTAGGAGTGTTCGTGAGAACACTGATACCACGTATAAATCTCTTGTGTCAAGTTATTTATTTTTCTGCAAATATTTTATATTCTGTCTGTTTTGTTTTGCTGTAGCAAAATTACTTTCTGCTTCTGCAAACGCTTACAGTTTTATATTTTCTTATATACAACTGACATTTGCAAAAACACGGTTTTTCAAAATAAATTAGATAACAAATGTCATACCTATTTTAGTAATTATATATTTAACAGCTATTTAATCATTTAGCTTACTAAACACTTATATACAACTTTTTCAACTCACAGCTGTTTTAAAATTATATTTACCAAACACTAAGTAGCTTTTTCTCACAACACAGCTACAACTGCGTTTTCTCACAACACATCTATAGCTGCTTTTTTCCACAGCACAGCTGTGCCAAACTGGCCCATAGTCTTATTTAGAATTCTAATTGATTAATTAAAACCAATTAATTAAGACTACAAAATAATATTATTCGAGTTAGTGTGGGGACCATGGCCCTATGTAACCAAGCTCCCAATAAGTAGATCCAAAATTTACCAAGTAAATTTCTTAACTTATTAATTCTTCCTAACTCCACTATAGATTCAAAATTACACTCTTGATTACACAAAACGCTCTATATATCGAAAATAGATGCACTTTGAATTACCCATTATTTTTAAATAATTAAAGATTCTCTATAGATGATTTACATCAAGTAGGGAAAAAATTACTATTCTACCCCTTAATGTTATAATTTTTATGAATATCGCTACACGCCAATTTGTTGAATCCATTTATGACAAGTATTGGGAGGAAATATAAAAATTGAACCTATTTTTTACTTGTGGTTATTATACATGATCCTTATCATAACGAGTCATTTTTAAAGATATATTTTGAGATGATGTGTGGTGATTCGGTTGAAGTTTCAAGACATGCAAACAATGTTAGAAAGATTTTGTTCATGTACAAAGAGTATGGTTGATTATAATGATGGTATGCATAATTATCTAATACTCACCTTGGGGAAGAGAGTAGGGACAATGATGATGAAAATAATTATACTTGGTTCGATCAACAATGTAAAAAAAAGTTAAAGAAATTGAATACTCAGAGAACAAAATATAAGTTGATAAGTATTCAACAGAAGCATGTGAGAAATCTAAAAATTATGATTTTGATATTTTGAAATAGTGAAAATAGAATCCAGTAGATTTAAGATTCTTTCAGAGATAGCACAATGTATATTTGCTATTTTTGTATCTACTGTTGCATAAGTATTTGTACTCTATTAGGGCACTCATATATACTCAGAATTTGATTCGCCAAATAAAAAACAATTAACATTGATGGAGCAATTGGAGAAGTAGAAGCATTAGAAAATGGTAATGCATTATATTTTCACTATATTTTATATGTGTTTTCAATATTGAATACTTAATATTATTATTTTTGTAGAAATACTAACTTGAGTTGGTGATATCAATTGAATGACATTTTTATTTTGGACCAATGAAGGATTTATGTTCTATGATATATGTAGTTTGTGCACTTTTATTTATTAAATTAGCATTTATTATTATAATTTTATGTTAAATTTCTGTTACAATTTATGTTGAACATATGTTATAATTTAGATTGGATTGTAATATTTTGAACTCATTAATAGTTTCATTTGGATGAAAAGTTAAGTTTAATTTTTTAAAGATTGGATTGGATGGATCTTATTTGATTCGATAAATTTTAGATGAATCCGATTCAATATATGGATGCATCCAATAAATAGAACTAATCTAATCCAATAACTTATTTGATTGAATTACTCGGAGAAATCCAACATCCGATCCAATGTATAATTGGGATTGAATCAAGGTCTAAAAACATTAAATATCTAATTAATCCCAACCAGAGCATTAATTACTCGCACCCTTCTTTCTCTTCATCTTTCCATCTTCCCCATCATACCTTTTTGTCTTCTCCTCGTTTACTCCTGATCCCCCAAATCTTAGCTCAGAAAAATATCCTTGGAGATTGCAATTTTGAGGCGGATGACTGGATTCCCGAAGTTGTTCAACTCTTCTTCATCATTGTAGCTTCCATGGATGCCACTAGGGATGTGACTAGGGCGGGTTTGAGACGAGTTCTTCGTGGGTTTTGGTTTTTCTTATATATAACCAAGTTCAGGTATTTCTCTCTTCACTTTCCCACTTCGATTTTAACTTTCTTTTCTGTTGTTTCTGGTGTTTTTCTTTCTACTATCATGGATGAGTTTTTGAATACTGTTTCTACTGCCTTAGCTCTTCCCCCTGATAAAACCACCATTTTTACTTATGATGCTCTGGTTCTTTCAGTTCTTCTCCTACTACCATTAGCCTTCTTCTTAAGCTTCACACCATTCGACCCTACAATCGTCCTTCCCTCATGAAAACTCTCTCTGCATTTGGTCATTGCAATGTCACTTTCCTGTTTTTGTGTCTGAACATGCTGATGGCATATTTTTGGTTACTTTTGGCTGTGAGGGGGATAAGGTGTTCGAATATGTTTTACCAGGATCTAGATTTACTACCATGTATGTTATTTAACATCCTAAATATGAATTTCTAAAACAATGTAAATAAATACATATAAAGTTTCAGAAAACCTTACATTGGGTGCAGCGGAATATTAATGGCTCATTCCACTCAGATCTCTAACCCTTGTATCCTGTCAGTAGCAGAGTATCACCAAGATCTGAGCCCGAATGTCCTTCTCTTGATTCTTGATTCTTCACAGCCTTACACATTATGATTGAGATACCACTTGATGTGTGTGGGCACTCACTCTATCACTCAAGGTATGAAAATTATGAAGAAGAAGGAAGAGAGAGGTGGTTTGAATATAGAAGGAATAGATGGCTCAGGAATTTTTCTGAAGGCAAGAAATTTCATCTCATTTAAGTGTGAGCCATCACTATCCATTTATAGGCAACCACCTAGGTTTAGGTTAAGATTTATTAGGAATTAAAATAATAGAAAAATTAAGTGGAAAATACCACTTACGTGGCTGACCATAGTGATGGGCCCCACTTGGGAATTTTTCCACTTTTGACAAATTTTCCTTATTTTCTCAAAAATACCATTTTTCCAATTCTAACCATTTAAATGCCAAAACTATTTATTTAATAATTAAAATTAATTATCAAATAAAATTTCCATTTAATATGTTTATTAATTAGACTTAATACAGTCTCTTAATTAATAAATAAGACCTAGAATCTCTTTTCTTCACAATTAAGCCCTTGCTTAGTGAAAATTCATAAACTAGACATAGTCTAATTTTAGAATTATAATTGATTAATTAAAATTAATTATCTGAGTCTTACAAGCAGTATGGTCTCAACTAGTATGGGGACCATGGGCTTATACAACTGAGCTTCCAATAAGCAGAACTAGAATTTACCAAGTAAATTCCCTAACTTATTAATTCCTTATTGCATCCACTCATAGAACTTGGAATTGCACTCTCAATCATATAGAACGCTCTATATGTATAACGATATCGATACGCTATAAACATTTAACCATCGTTCTAATCTCATTAATCAAAGATCCTCTATAGATAATTTACACCGAGTAGGAATAAATTTACCGTTTTCACTCCTCAATGTATTTTATCCTTAAAACACTTAGCTTCCTGTAAATGATATTTCAGTGAACTAAAATATAATCACTGAAACAAGAGCTCTTCCATTTACCTCTATTAAGCCAAGCTCGAAGGAAATCATCGTTTCACTCCTATGTCCTGATAGAAGCTATAGATTCGATATCTATGTTTAGCGCTCCCACTCAATCACACTATCATGTTCCCAAAATGTACGTATCACCTTGACCAGAAAGTAGGCTTAACTAACAAATCAAAGAACATCAATAATACTCCTGAGATTGAACCTAAGCATGTCAGGATTAAGATATTTTGATCTAAGATCAACCAGTGATATTGACTTAGAAAGATACAATGGTAAGATTATAATATCTTAACCAAGATCAATATCGGTCCTAGTCTAATGTATAATCCATACATCCGAAACTAGCATACTTTGCCAATATTCTGGAAAGAACATAACACTTATGCAAAGTGTAAGTACACTTCATCGTTGATTATCACATCAGTGTAAATCCAGTGCACTGATGAATCAGGGACTTTATCTTTTGAAGCATATAATCACAATCACATTCCACTGTGTTGACATCACTGTAATTGTAAATGACTATATGTTCTGGACTTACTAGATTTTGTATATATTAAACCATAAATATGAAAACTACATGTAAACATAAATGACTTCTAATCTTATATTGATAACAAATCAGATTAGATTGAAATGAGTTTTATTTAGGGCAAAAAATCCCAACATAAGGGTAGAGTTTTAGAAGGTCAGCCCTGACATTTTGGACAAAGTATCACTATCTTTGCCGCTCCAGATAGTTCTTTCCCCCTTACTCTTGACAATCTGCATTATGTTCCTTTTTGCATTCAAGTGTATGGAATCCTGTTTATGTGTAAGTCTTATAATCTTGCTAAATTTATAGCCATGGAAATAGGTGACCTTATTGAGGTAGATAAGGATACCATTAAGGAGGGCACTGGCCCTTACATGCGTCTTCGTATTCTCCTAGATGTTAATTTTCCAATAAGAAGAGGTATGAATATCAAATTCATTAGGATGGGACGAGAGTTTATTAATTGGCTAGACTTTAAGTATGAGAGACTCCTGGACTTTTATTTTTTCTGTGGGAAACTAGATCACACCAAAAAATATTGCCTTGCTTTCTTGCAAAAGTGTGATGAACTTTTATCTGAACCTTTATGCCCTTATAATATCCTGCTCAGAGGTAAAGAGAAGATTTCTGAAAAAGCCTCAGCCTTTTCAATATCCCCATCCTCCTGTAATCACCATGGTGAATTTTCATCCTGTGAATCTTAACTTACCACCTCAACACCTATCTACCCATTTAAGTACATTCTCGTCCTTTCTAATTCCTAATGCTAACTTTACTGGCCCATTTGCTCCCCCACAATCCACTTCTGTCATGATGATGCCCACACCCTTGAACCCCAACACTTCAAATATTACCCCCTCTTTCAATAGGCCCAACTTTGATATCTCTTTTCGCCCATATGCATTTGCCTCCTATTCTACTGATTCATTAATTGTTGCTGATAGCCCTGCTAGCCAAATGGAAACTCTTTCCTCTACCCCTACTTTTTTTGTGGCTAGTTATGGTAGTTCCCTCCTGCTGGTGACTCTTCTATGGAAACTAACCCTTCTAGGGGTTAGCCTGATTCTACTGTTCATAGGAAAGGTTTGGTTTCGACTTCTGGTGTCAAACGACCTTCTTTCCAACCCCAACAGGTTGTTGTTGGTGGTTCTGTGAGGTCCCAACTTAAGTGTGCTCGTTTTGGAGAGAGAGAAGACGATTCTTTTCTTGAAGCTACTGATTTGGAACAAGCGGGTGATGCTTTACACACCCGCCCATAAAAAAGAGTATATTGAGTTGGAATGCACGTGGATAAGGGATTACACGTGCATTCAGGAGGCACTCCCTTTTGGTTAAGGAAAATTGCCCTGATGTGATTTTTTTGATGGAAACTCGTTTGCCTATGAAGGTTGTTGATAGAGTTAAAGTTGCTTTGGGTTTTGATAATGGTGTAGAAGTCCCTAGGAAGTATTTTGGTGGGGGGCTTTTTCTTTTGTGGAAAGTAACTGTTTATGTAAATATTTTATCTTTTTCTAGTAATCATATCAATTGTAATATAAACTTTAAAGATAATCAAATGTTTCATTTTATTTGTTTTTATGGCTCTCCCTCTTCCTCTCAACGTTTTGTTACTTGGAACCTTCTTGAAAAAAATTTCTATAATGCCCCCAATCTCCCTTGGTTTATCATGGGAGATTTCAAAAGTTTTCTTTCTTTTGATGACAAAATTGGTAGAGCCTATTATAATCACAAAGATATGGATCAATTTGCCCAGTTCTTAGATAAAATTTGTCTTTCCCCCCTCAATCTTGAGGGAGATAAGTACACTTGGCATAATAGCTCAGTGTGTGAGCGTCTTGACTGGGCAATCGGTTCTGAGTCTTGGAGGACTCTTTTTCCCAATGCGGCTTTACATCATTTGCCTTTTTATGGTTCGGACCATCGAGCTATTAAGGTTTTCCTTCATACTAGCATTTCAAGTAGCTATCCTTTTGTTAAAAAAGATTTCAGTTTGAAAATATTGGGCTACAGAATCCTAATTTTTATACCACTGTTCAAGATTCTTGGCTTAATTCGTCCAGCCTCTCCCTTAATGGGGGCACTCTTAGCCGTTTTCTTTCTTACCAAAAATCTTATGTCTCTACTTTGAAATCCTGGAATAAATCTGCTAAGCAAATTTTTCAAACTCAAATCCAGGATACTCAAAAGGAGATTGCTAGCCTTCAGATCTCTACTTCTGATAGTAGAGAGACTGGCCTTCGTCTTAAATACCTTCACTCCCATCTTGACGCTCTTCTTTATAAGGAAGAAATCTATTGGAGGCAATGGGCTAGGGTTCATTGGCTTAAAGCTGGCGATAAAAATACTAAATTTTTTCATCAGTTTGCTTCTCATAGGAAAAATAATAATACTATTATATACTTGAAGGATGATTTTGGCAATAACACTAATGATCCTGAGGCTATGTTTGATATTATTTTTTCATTTTTCTCTACTTTCTTTCGTTCTGTGAGGCTACCAGTCGAATTTTAGACTGTTTAGGACCCTCCTTAGGAAAACCTGAGATTGATTTTCTTGCTCAGCCTTTCACAGCTTAGGAAGTGAAAAAAGCTATTTTTAATCTCTCTGGGGATAAAGCTCCTAGTCTTGATGGCCTTAATGCTTTTTTTTCTACCAGAAAAATTAGGCCACCCTTTGGTCGTGATTTTGTTCATGCTGTTTTAGACTGTTTGAATAATAATGTTGATTTCTCAGATTTCAATACTACTCTTATTGCCCTCATCCCTAAAAAACAACATGCGAATTCTATGAAGGATTTTAGTCCTATTAGTCTTTGTACTACTATGTATAAAGTTATTTCTAAGGTGTTAGCTAATCGTCTTAAGGTGATACTTGATAAAATTATCTCTCCTTTTCAAAGTACTTTTGTTAACGGGAGAATTATTTTTGATAATATTCTTATTGCTCAAGAAATTGTTCATGCCATTAACTCTCGGAAGAATGGTAAAAGGGGTTGGGCTGCTCTAAAACTTGATATGGCTAAGGCTTTTGATCGAGTTGAATGGCAATTTTTGGAAAGCATTATGTTCCACTACTCATATTTCCTTTCTTATTAATGGTGTTGTTAAGGGTTCCCTTAAACCTTCTAGGGGTCTTCGGCAAGGAGATCCTTTATCCCCTTTCCTTTTTATTCTCTGTGCTGAAGGTTTGTCTTCTCTCCTTAGGGTTAGGCAAGAAGCTGGTATTCTTAAAGGAATTGCTATCTCTAGGCATGCTCCCCTATCGCTCATCTCTTTTTTGCTGATGATAGCCTTCTTTTTTGTTCTGCTGATAGAAGCTCTTGCTTAGCTCTTCAAGAGGTCTTTAATGTCTATGCTAGGGCTTCGGGTTAGGCTATTAATTTTTTTAAATCCTCAATTCTATTTTCTCCCAACACTTTGCAGGAGGTTTGTAATTTTTTTTTTTGAAACTTTTAACCTAGAAGATCAGCCTTTCTGTAAGTACTTGGGCCTCCCCCAATGTCTCTCTAGATCTAAATATCATTCTTTTGCTTTTTTTTTTTTTTCAGGATAAGGTTGCTTTTGTCCTTAGAAGTTGGTCTTTAAAGTGTTTTTCTAGGGCAAGTAAAGAGGTTCTTTTGAAAGCTGTGATTCAAGCTATCCCTGCTTATGCGATGACTTGTTTCAGGTTACCTATTAAGCTTTGTAAGGGTATTGAGGCTGCGATGAACAGATTCTGGTGGGGCTCCACTGGGGTGTCCAATAAAATTCATTGGAAATCCCAGAAGATTTTGTGTCAATCAAAATTTTGCGGTGGCCTGGGTTTTTCGGTCTCTTGTTCATTTCAATCAAGCTATGCTTGCTAAGCAGGCTTGGCAAATTCTTAAAAATATCACTTTCCTCCTTATTTTGGTTCTTAAGGCTCGTTCATTTCCTCACTCTTCTATTCTTGAGGTTGTCCCTGGTCATAACCCTTCTTATACATGGAGAAGTATTTTATGGGGAAGAGACTTAATGGCTTCGGGGATCATTTGGAAAGTAGGTGATGGAAGTTGTATTAGAATTCTGGATGATCATTGGCTCCTTAACCACAAACATAAGTTTTTTAATAACAATGATTCTCCCTCTTCTTGCTTATTGTCCTACTTTATTAATGACTCAGGAACTTGGGATGTAGCTAAATTAAGATCCTATTTTGATGAATCTATGATTAATGACATTCTTGAGGTTCCTGTTTCTAGGTGTTATGGCCATGATGATATGATTTAGGAAAGGGAAAGTTCTGGTATTTTCATTGTTAAATCTATTTACCATTTGGCTTTTTCACAACAAGATCTCTCCTCTTCTTCTTCCTTCTCTGCCTCTAAAAAGTTTTGGTCTAAAATCTGGACCTCTGTTACCCCCCAAAAGTTAAGCTCTTTGTTTGGAGATTGTTGTCTAATGCCCTTCCTGTAGCATCCTCCCTTTTAAGCAGATGTGTGATTAATTCTCCATTGTGTCCTCTTTGTAAACTTGAACCTGAAACTACCAAGCATGCTATGCTAGATTGCTCCAGATCCAGAAAAGCTTGGCGATTTTCCAGGTTTGCTACATATTATAATAATAATAATAATAAACATCTAGATATTAATTAGTATTGTACAAGATTTGGATAAAGATAGTATTGGTATCTTATATTATTTTTTGTGGGCTCTTTGAAATCAAAGAAATAATCTTTACCATAATCAATATACCCTTCCTCCTAAGGAAGTGTATGATTGGAGTCTTAACTTCTTTTTCAAGTATTTAGATGTGCAGCAGGTTCATCCAACAAGTCACAATTCTACTGCTCCCATTGCACCAATGCAACTAATTGAATCGGGCAACCTCAGAATTTTTACTGATGCAACTATTGATCCTCAGTGCAGAAAACATAGTGTTGGAGTGATAGTTTTGGATGCTTGCAACCGGGTTAAAGCATGTTTTTCTGCTCCATTTATTGGGCTTGTTTCCCCTGTTGTGGCTGAAGCTAAAGCCATATATCAGGCTATCCAGTGGGCTCAATTGATTAAACTACTTGTGAATGTGCTTATGACTGATTGTTGATAAACTTTGTTCTTGTAATTGGAATAATAGTATTTTGGATAATATATTATTTAACATTAAGAACTTATAATCTTTTAGTCCAAATCTAACTATTTGTCATGGTTATAGAGAGTTCAATATGATTGCTAATAAAATTGTTAAGTTAGGTCTTGAATCAGATAATGGGTTGGTTTAGAATGGTTCTCTTCCTTGTAGTATGATGCTTTGTAATCTTTTCCCTTATCAATGAAGCACAAGTTTCTTTAAAAAAAAATATATATGTAATGAATAGTCCTACCACACCACGGTAGATTTGAAAACTTAGTGAAATTATCCACAAACGATGATTCGAAAAAAAAAAAAAATGAGTCACCAAAGTTGAAAGTTCACTTCACAGTTCACACGTTGATTTTTGCAATAATAGTATTTGCGTTAGGAATCTGACAAATAATAAAATTGAGATTTGAGATTTGCGTTTGGCTAATGTCAAACAGATCTACAACAACCAAACTAACCTCATTTCCCCTCCATTACTCCTCTCTCCTCTTTTAGTCCAAATCGTCAACTTCCATTCTCTCTCTTTCTCTGCACAATTGGGTTTGGAACGAGGGAGATTCTCTCTCTCTAACAAATCTGGAGAAATACTGAAACTCCCGAAATGGGTAAAGGGTCTTTGATCATATACATAACCATAGCATTGGCGGTGCTCTTGCTGGTTTCTCGAGCTCCAAGGAAATCCTCCTCCCACCACCGCCATCGCCGCCTCAAACTCCGCTCCAATTTCACATTCGCTCCTCCCACTCTTCCCCACCACCAACAACAGCATTCTGCTGCTGCCCACCACGAGCCCGTTCCCTTTGATCCCCTCGTAGCCGACCTCGAGCGCCGCCGTGAGGACAGGGAGTGGGAGAAGCAGTACATCGAGCATACTCACCCGGAATTAGCTCACCACGAGCCTGCCCCGGGGGAGGAGTACATGAACGCCGAGGACTACTTAAACGATGAGGAGAAGTTCAATGTGACCAATCGGTTGTTGGTCTTGTTCCCCAAGGTGGATGTGGACCCTGTGGATGGGTTCGTTACCCTCGACGAGTTGACTGAGTGGAACCTCAAGCAGACCCAGACTGAAGTGTTGCATAGGACCAAGAGGGAAATGGAGCTTCATGACAAGAACCATGATGGGCTTGTTTCTTTTGCTGAGTATGATCCCCCCAGCTGGGCTCGCAATACAGGTAGCTATATCTCTTTTCTCATTCTTATATTGATTACATTTGGTTTTTACATGTTTCCCAATTTTTTAGATTAGCTTAGCTGGTATTAACATCCGTGGAATGAGAATATGATTTCTGTACACTGGGTTTTCTGATCTATTTCTGCTTGATCAAACTACTCAAACTGACAAGTTTCTGCTCTGATCTTGGATTGAATTTGCTTAACATGATCCAAAAAAGTGGTCATTGTTAAAAACTAGTCTACATTGTTAGGCAAATGTATTGGGTTGTAGTCTACAATTTCGGTTAGCAATGAATTAATGATTGATGATATGGAGGAGATATAATGATGATGTAAGGATTATATTGATATTCAAAACTTTGAGAAAAATATAGGTGGGGCTTAAAACCTTACCAATAAGGTTCCTGTGATTCTTAGGATAATTTCTGTCCCAGTTGTGA
Source organism: Cannabis sativa (assembly GCF_029168945.1). Lineage (NCBI taxonomy): Eukaryota > Viridiplantae > Streptophyta > Magnoliopsida > Rosales > Cannabaceae > Cannabis > Cannabis sativa. The sequence continues at coordinate 22,879,614 of NC_083609.1, read as the reverse complement.
AGTTTCGGTTACATTTTTTTTCAAAAAAAATAGCTTAATTTTTCTGTTTTATTGTTAAAAGGTTGATTACAAAATTTTTTAGGTTGGTTGACATTGGGAGTGCATTAGAAGCTAGTTTGGAGATCATTTTTAGTGGTTGAATTTGAAAATCTGCATGAGCTCCTCCTTTCTTTTCTTTTCTTCTTAGTGGTTATAAATAGTAGTGGAAGGGAAGGTGCAGCTGGTTTTGTTAAAGAGGTTACTTGGCTTTGAATCATAGGACTTGTACTAATCCACCAAAAGGGAGAATGCATTTTTTAGTTCTCATATATTTGCAAGGTTCCTGTTCCTTTACAATGAACTGATCATCTATAGTATGCCCTTGATGGTAAGATTGGGAATATAATCTAGGGACTGGCTAGTGTGTTTGATGGCTAATTGGAGGATGCGTGATTAAAATCTTCTATTCAATGCAATAATTCATATACTTTAGCAGTAGCTATGGTACTTATATCATTGCTAATGTGAAGATGTCTTAATTTGGATTCTTCAAAGAAACAAATGCTGAATCCGTGAAATGCAACAATGCTCAATGAAATTAAAGAAATGTGGAAACTACAGATTTGCATCTATTATATAACATTTTATCTAGTCTGTGAAATCCACTACCAGGCAGAGAGATGTGCTGCTTTATGATGGCAAAGTTTACAATAATATGGTGCTTCAGGCTTTCATTTTAATTAATTTTAAAGCCGTCATATCTATACGGATTGGTGAGTAGTATGTACAGAACTTGATATTAGCCATGAAGTGATGCAATTTATTACTTTGATTGGACAGTCACTTCTACAATAATAATATATCTGCAAACTTGGATTGTGTCCCTAAAATTGTCCTTGGTTTCATCTCTGCACACTTAAATCGACCTCAGTTATTCATTGTTTATCATCCTCTATTCAAAGGTGAAAAATTTGTCAGTCATTACTGATAGTGTTTCATACACCTTGGAGCTTTCCAAAGGAAATGATACATGTTTTTTTGTTGTTCATCTTTTTAATCCCTTTACATTAATTTATGTGTCCTCCTCACTTTGATCATGAGGTTTTTAATCCACTTGGAACTTTTGTGTTCCTTTTTCCTAAATTTTATTGTTGTCTTTCACCTAATTACTTTCATGGTCATTCATATGCATAGAGAGTAGCACATAGCCTATTGTAGATAAAATCTACTTTTTATTTTTAATTTTTTGCTGGGTGATGTGTTTCATAGATGCTGTTGCCTATTTTTGTAAACAGATAATGGCTCTTTCGGCTATGAAATGGGTTGGTGGAAAGAAGAGCATTTTAATGCATCAGATGCAGATGGTGATGGTCTTTTAAATATTACAGAGTTCAATGAGTGAGTTAACTTTTGGCTTTTTTTCCGTTTATAGAAAGTGGTTTTCAATTTTGTTCTTCGTGACTTATATTTTTTATTTCTTCCCTACCTTAATAATACAGCTTTCTGCACCCAGCTGACAGCAAGAATTCAAAGTTACTTCAATGGTTGTGCAAGGAGGAAGTAAGGTGATATGTGAATTTCATTTGCATTTCTTGTTTACACTTTATGGTAACTTTTACAAAAGGAATTTCATATTCATTTAATGAATCGGACTCATTTATAACTAAAAGGAATAGAAAAAGGATGAGTATAACTCAACTACTAGTGTGTTTCAACCTAAAAGTTTTTAAATTTAGATGAATTCTACTTTTATAATTATGGTTTGTCTTGTGTTCCTATTTCCGTTGTTAAACCCCCATCTTTTATTAGATCATCTAAGCTACAATAACCGATAACTTTATAATATGTGGAGGAGGTTACATTTATTGTCCATGCGCTTGGATCTCATGTGTATATATTGCTTATGTTGTGATATAGTATCCGGATAGAGGGTAGATTTGAAAATAACCTTGAGTGGTAAGACTTGAAATTTTCTTTTTCATGTTGATTGTTGCATCCAATGTCAAGTCTGCTCAAGTGTTAGAGGGATATCGTTTCAAGTAGGTGAATGGAGTATTAATCAATTTCTTTGAAATTTCTGTACTGACTACTTTGTGACTCTAAATCATATTTTAGTTGTCAATTAGATTATGGTATGCACAAAATGATTGGTTAGTTATTGGGATTTTAGGAATTCTGTCTTACTTGGATATGGTAGTGATTTTTCCCTCAAGTTTTGTGTTCTTACTGTTATTTTCACAATTACTTTAGAGTTGTGATTCTTTTTGGTGATAATTAGTTTGCGATTGTGCTTTATTTGTCGCTTTTCCCTGACTAACTGTGTTAAATCTGTCTTTGCTTGCTCAGAGAAAGAGATACTGATAAAGATGGAAAGGTTAACTTCAAAGAATTTTTCCACGGGCTCTTTGATATGGTGAGAAACTATGACGACGAAAGTCATAACGTTACACATCATTCCGATGATGATTCAATGGAGGCCCCAGCTAAAGTATTGTTTGCTCAACTTGACAAAGATGGTGATGGGTACATATTCTGATATCTTTTGAAACTGATAATAATTCTAATCCTGGGAATCCATTGGCACTATTATTTACTTTCGGCTTTTTCTTCTTCTTAGATATGTGTCAGACATAGAGTTGCTACCTGTTATTGGGAAGCTACATCCATCAGAACGTTATTATGCAAAACAGCAAGCAGATTACGTGTTAACTCAGGTATCCAATTTTGTATGCTGGTTTTGCATGTTATTACTTGTCAAGAACTTCACAGTGAGCATGAAGATTAATTTTTCTTTTTTCTGTGTGTTTTGCAGGCAGATACTGATAAAGATGGGCGCCTGACTTTGACAGAGATGATTGAGAACCCTTATGTTTTCTACAGTGCTATTTTCAACGACGATGAAGATGACTATGAGTATCATGACGAGTTCCGTTAATTTAATGTTAGGTAAAATCTGAGTCTAAATTCTTGCTGTTGTTTTTATGTCTCTGCGTCTTACCATCCTTAAAACAGTTCCATAATTGCAGGGTTCCAAAACGACATTGACTAGATACAATTTTACTCATGCAATACAGAATTGAGCAGCACTGCAAATTTCAACAGTATCATGAGTGGGTTTCATGATGGGGTTGCCACATGCCATAACTAATTGAGAAATATTTACAATTAAATTAGCTGCCACTTACTAATTGTTTCTTGGTGGCAATCTGAGGGAGTGGTCTCTATTAAGAGACTTTTACATTTTGGCAAAGCAACATTTGATAGAACTTTCTAACTTTTCTAATCTTCATATTTGTCTAGCTGTCATACATGTACCATGTAATATATATATCAGAATTGTTCAGAGTGGAACAATGTAGTTTCTTGAGGCCTCCAGTTTTCTTGGTTTCTGATAGATTACCTTTTCTGTATGTGTTTCTGATAACTCTGGGTTAGGTTTGCCCTTATATAAATATTCATCCAGTTTCAAAATTATGCTTTGATCTGTTGCTTAGTTGTAATTTTTGAATTTTCATGGAATTAAATACCATTTTGGACCCTGTGTTTTGCAAAAGTCACAGATTGGACCCTGTGTTTTGTTAAATGACAAAATAGACCCTGTATTTTCTAAAATAGTAAAAATAGGACTCTGAACTTAATTTTTGACAACTTTTTTTTTTAATACAACCAACTTGAAGACAATGCTTAATACGAACAGATACAAAAAATGTAAACAGTTTTGTCATAGCACTTTTAGATTGGATTATAATTAAACTTTATTTTGACAAAAATCAATTCAGGATCCTATTTGTACTATTTTAAAAAATACAGAGTCCATTTTGTCATTTAACAAAATACAGGGTCCAATTGGTAACTTTTGTAAAACAAAGGGTCCAAAATGGTATTTACCTATGTTATTTCCCTGCTTTACTCGAATCAATTTCTGGCACTTAATATTATTGTTGAGGGCATATTTGAAGACTAAATTAGGCAGAGGGGTGCCAGACACTTCTCATTCAACCTCTTGTTCACACATTTACATGTTCACGTGTAATTTTTTACTTTTTACTTAAAAAGCATTTATTATGTACTTTTTTTATAATATGAAGGAAAAGAAAAAAGTCCAAATACAAATTTTCAAGAAGACGAACGCAGACACAAATAGTCTTTACAAAGTTCCAGAGTTCAAAACTAGGAGTGTAAATGGGTCGGGTTGAATTTGATCCGACTATAATCCGACCTCATCCAGGTCATGTAAGGATCTGTCCTCTCCCGTTAGATCAAATACTCGGATCAGATCAGATCTGACTCGACTTATTCGGATCGGATTTGATTTGATCTGACCCGACTCTTTTTTTTTTTAAGAATTTTAATATTAACTTATAATTTTATATTCATTTTAATTTTGTATTAGTATTATTAAATACAATACTATATTTGGTATTGATATGTATTAAAAGATTGTGTAAAGATTCGAGTTCGGGTCCGAGTCTCGATCCGGGTCGAGTTCGGATCCCGTGTCCCAATTCGGGTTCGGGTCCCGATCCCGATCCTGGGTCCCGGGTCCCGGGTTAGGGTCCGGGTCTCGATCCCGGGTCCCAGTTAGGGTCCGGGTCCCAAGTTCGGGTCGGATCCTGGATTCCGGGTCCTAGTCCAGGTCTGGGTCCCGGTCCGGGTCCGAGTCTGGGTCTCAGATCCAGGTCCTAGGTTAAGGTTTGGGTCTCGGGTCCCGAGTCCCGAGTATGGGTCCTAGTCTCGGGTCCCGAGTTCGGTCCTAGTCTTGGGTCCCGAGTCCCGGTCCAAGTTCGGGTCCCGATCCTGGTTTGGGTCTGGGTCCGGGTTCGGGTCTGGGTTCGGGTACGGGTCTCGGCTCCCGGGTCCGAGTCTGGGTCCGAGTCCGGGGTCAAGGTCCGGACCAGGTTTGGGTCCCAGGTCCAGGTCCTGTGTAACGCCCTAATGCTAAGGCACGCTATAATGTTTTTTCAATTACAGTGCAATCTTTGCTAATCAAAGAATTTTCTCGAAAAACGTGTCACATTAAAACTTTTATACTAATTATTAAACTTTATAATATAATAAAAGATTTACAAGTGTCGGGATCCCGTTTTTAAACTTTGTAAAGTTAATATTCCAAAATATACATTTATTACAGGTCGCACAGCGACTATGAAAATACAATCCCCAGATGTCCCGAGACCGAACACTCCAGGTCGCGCTGATTTGACATGTACAATCTCATCCGGGCTCAGGTTCACTCCTGTTCAGCTTTCGCCTTTCCTTTACCTACACATGGAAGCAGAACTGTGAGTCGACAGACTCAGTAAGAAATGCATATAACATATCCTATAATTTTCGACCTGCAATTAGGCGCCCATACACCTATTTACAGGGCTTAACAGATGAGCATGAACGTTCTAACTGCCTGTGCTATTGACCATGATATCACTCCTACCAGCACTATGGTCGTGCTGCAGGGCCGGCACTATGTTCGTGCCGCTATGATAGCGTCAATAGCATCCAAAAGTATAATTGGCCATGATATCACTCTTAACCAGTACGATGCCTGTACTGCTGAACCGACACAATGGTTGTGTCGCTATGATAGTACCAGTTCATACTTTCTGGGGTGAATATCACTCTTAACCAGTACGATGCCTGTACTGCTGAATCGACACAATGGTTGTGTCGCTATGATATCACCCAAACATATACAATGATACACACAACATGCATATATATCATACATATACATACACCCAGATATTCATATCACACGTTATATTCAGTTCTCACCTGATTTCCGAATTCAAGTGTGCTGGCCGACCTGAACGGAAATCTCGTGTTAGATGGATGTCCTAATCACATTTTGAAACCAGGTAAGTTACATGATTAAAACCCTAATCCCGGGAAATCCAAAACCAAAACCCTAGGTTCTGTTATACTCTCAATGGGTTATTCTAACTCTGGAAATGGGAAAAATCCAACCGAGGCACCACAAAGACGAAAATTGAGAAAATGAAAGGCCCGGGGAACCCTGCCAAAACCGGCTAGCCGGTTTTTGTGGCACTGCAAACCGGCTAGCCGGTTTGCACCAGGTTTCCCAAAGTCTTTCATTTGTTGCTCAATTCTCCACCAAATGCAATGAAACCTTCCAGAGTACCTAATAAGGGCATACATAATAAATTCCAACTAGTATTTCACAGAACAAACCAATAAAACTCAAGTTGCCATTAAAGCTCAAAGCTTTGAACTCAAAGCTCAATATTGCATAAAACTTACAACAAACCTCAAAACCAGCTACTAAGAACTAAAATCAATCCAAACTAACCCTAGAATTCGAACTATACAAGCATCAAACCCTAACAGCTCCCAACTTCAATTTCACATACACAAACTAAAGAAAAAGCTTTAAAAATACAAAACCAATGATCTAGGGTTACCTTTTGTTGATTCCTCCTTGAATTTCTAGCTAAATCACAGAGAAAATAAGATGAAAAGGTTGGTCCTTGCCCTGGTTTGCCTCAGCCGAAGGAAAGAAAGAGAGAGAGAGTTCAAGAGAAAATGCTATTTTCTTCAAATTTTCTTTTTGATTTTCCTCTAATTGGAAAAAAGGATTTAATTAATCCTTTGCTGCCCAAATAATGGCTAGGTGTCATCCTCAAAATCAGCAACCTAATCTCCCCTTTAAAAAGATTAAAATGCCCTTTAAGTCAAACTTAGGTATTTTCCAAGACTAGGGATAAAATGGTCAAATCCCATAACTCCGCTTAAACCCGATAATTTATTTTCTCTAAAATATTTCACACTAAGAAATAAGGTTCTAAACTTACTCATGTGATCAAACTAGCCATCCATCGCATTTTCCGTTGTCCCCGAGCAAAAATTATAAAAATTGCATATTTCACATATAAGCTAAATAATACCCCTAGAGTTTAATAAAATCTCCGGAATCGAGAAATTATAACTCTAATATTTATTTTTAAATATTGGGGTCCACAATAATTAAATTCATGAATAATAATAAAATAACAGAAATTAGTGCTAATTGCCTTTACTAATCCAAATTACTAAAGCGGTCATTACATCCTGGGTCCCGGTCCTAGTTCAGGTCTAGGTCCTAAGTCTCGGGTCCCGAGTCCCGAGTCCCGGGTCTAGGTCCGGGGTCAAGGTGAGGTCCGGATCCGGGTCCGGGTCCCAAGTCTGGGTCATTTGTCCTGGGTCCTGGGTCCCGGGTCCCGGGTCTTGGGTCCGGGTTTGGGTCAAGGTCCGGGTTCGAGTTCGGGTCTGGGTCTGAGTCTGGGTCTGAGTCCCGGGTCCGGGTCCAGGTCTGGGTCCGAATCTGGGTCTGGGTCCGGGTCCGGGTCCAGGTCCCGAGGGATCCGAGTCTGGAGTCCGAGTCTTGAATTAAGTTTTTTTTAAATAAATTGAAATTGGGTCGGATCAGATCCGATCTAGAAAAAAATTAGGCGGGTGGAGCGAATCTGATCCAAGATCCAATAAGTATCCGAATGTTTCGGATCAGAGGTGATCCGTCTGATCGGAACTCCCACCCATTCCAACTAAATGGATCTTTTTGACATGCCTATTCAAAACAAAAAATCATTAAATGACTCGTCTATTAATGTCTAGACTAGAAGTAGAAACATGGTAGGTAACAAACACCACCAAACAACAGTAAAGGCAACAAAGACAAACAACCCTTTAAAGGCTACATCAAATAAAAGTCGTCAAGGCTACATCAAACAAAAGCCCTCAAGGCTACATAGACGTGAATCAAAACTAACGAAATTCATCTCATTGATAAACTAATTGTTAGAATTGACATAGTGACACCAATTGAGAGCCACAACATGAAAAACCTCAAGAAAACTCATATATGGGTCCCCAAATGCCTAAATGTTGATTCAAAAAAATTGTTAATGATGTAAAGTCAAAATTACAACAATATTGTGTACTAGATTTATGAAAGCTAAGAATTTGAAAACTAACGACACAAGAATTTATAGAAGTTCGATCCTAGTATTTAGTAATGACCTAGTCCCTTATTGTTAGGGGTGTTCGCGATGTGAGTGGTGCGGTTTTTGACCATTTTTTTTTTCTTCTAAAAAACTAAGTTTTTGCAAATATCAATAAATATTATAGAAATATATATAAAAAAAAATATATGACTGCAATAGTCTGCAACAGCAGAATGTAATTCTGTTACTGCAGAAAACAGTTTTGCAGAATCAAACCAGAACCAGCAGAATATTAAACATAATTGCAGAAAATTAAATCACTTGACACAAGAGATTTGTACGTGGTATCCGTTTTTTTTCGAACACTCCTAGTCCACGGGGCCACGCCCAGAGAAAGAAATCAATTAATAAAGTATCAACAATTACAAAGACAATTGACTTAAACAAGTTTAGACTCCCTCTAAATCATTGCCGCAATCCTTTGTAATGCACTTCATGAATCTAATTTCAGAACCACCTTCAAACAGTGAACTCCCTTCGTCTTTGAGGTGTGAGTGCTTACTTCGTCCCAAAGTAAGGCTTGCACAAGTCTTCTCCCGAAGACCTTTCTCTTCAATCAAGATGTTCTAACCAACCCTAAGACCAGTATAAGAACAGATATATAAACACTAAAACCTAGATGAACAAATAGGGTTTCACAAAAAGAACTCTCTCTTCACAAATGAGAATATGCAAAAAATGAAAGCTAGAAGAGTTGAATCGAATGGCTGCTCTCTAGATTCTATTTATAAAACATGAAAACCCTAGAGACAGCCGCAAAATCGATTCTACTGTTGTACAAACTTTCCTAAAAGAAAATCATGTATAAGAGACAGGTTCTGCTGCAGCAAACCATACCAGAAAAAGGAAACTTGCCAAAAATGTGTCCGATCATGTATTTTTTAATATCTGCTAACTCCGAAAGGGTATTTTTGTAATTTTATTTAGCTGAGAGTATTTTTATTATTTTACATATTTATGGATTTAAATATGTAGGAGATTTTTTTTGTGATGATATGATATTATTGGCATGTGCTTAATGCCTAATAAATATATATATCTCGATATTATTAGATGGGTATATTATTATATTATTATATTATTATAATTATTATTATTATTATTATTATTATTATTATTAAAGTTATTATTAGTATTTTTATAATTATTATTATTATTTCTTTATTATTATTAATGTTATTATTATTATTATTATTGTTATTAATATTATTAATGTTACTTTTAAAACTGTATATACGAATATATACGGTTCGGAGAGCACCGATTTTTGTCGAATGAGAATCGTTCTATTGCGGTTCAAATCGATCTTTTGCGTGGGTTTAAACACGATAGAAATTAGGTTTGAGTTCTATTTTCGTGCACCAGAAACAGAGAACGAACGACAGAGAGAGAGAGAGAGAGAGAGAGAGAGAGAGAGAGAGAGAGAGAGAGAGAGAGAGAGAGAGAGAGAGAGAGAGAGAGAGAGAGAGAGAGAGAGAGAGAGAGAGAGAGAGAGAGAGAGAGAGAGAGAGAGAGAGAGAGAGAGAGAGAGTGAACGTATACGGCGTATACGATACCGAAAAATTTCGTTTCTTCTAGCGGAGCGCAACCTGGGTGAACGTGGGGGTTTGGGATCACTTATATACGACCTAAAGAAGCTTTTTAACATGGTATAAGGGGCGGAGGTCCTCATTTCGAGATTCACACTTTTTGAAGCTTCGAAGGTGCGGCTTGGAAACAGACTCGAATTCGAACGTGTTTAAGCTTGTTCTTCGGTCAAGGGAGGTTATATATGAGTGCATGGGACCCTAAGGATTGTTTTTGACGTAAGAAAACGAAGCTTTAACGTCCAAAACGAAAAACCAATATTTTGACTCCATTAAAGACGGTACACCGCCATCGAAGGAGACGACTTGGATCTGCCTTCTTAGACCTCTTTTCTTGATCGTTTTGAGGTCCTGAGCACTGTGGAGAGCTTCCCCAATCGAAATGACGCTTCAAGAGCAATCGGAGACAAAGTTACACTTTACCGGCGACGAAACCGACGAGAACGCCGCGACCACGTTCTGACCATTTCTGAGGTGTTTTTCTTAGATATTTTTGTATATTTTGATTCCTTATTTTATTCTAAGGTTCTTGGTGAAGTTTCATAATTTTTTGAATTTATTTGGAATTATTGTGAATTAATTAGTTTATTTCATAAATTAATTATGAAAAATACTTAGGTTGCTCAGAAAAATCTAGATTTATTTTATATGATGGGCTATGATATATAAACTGTTATAAAATTGGTAGATTGAATTTTCAGGCGATTATGTATTTTTCATGAATTATTGATGTTATTTCTTATTTTAATTATGAAAAATACCTAGGTTGCTTAGAAAATTCAAAGAAAATTATTTAGGACTAAGTACAATAAACTGTGTTAGAAGAGTTAGATTTGGTTTTTAATCAATTTTGGTATTTTTCATGAATTTACTTAATTAATGCTTAAGTTAATTATGAAAAATGGATAAGTGTTGTTAAAATAGTAAAATGTATTTTTGTAATACCATTTACTGCCTATGATATCAAAAGGAATAGGTTTTATTATTTATTAGTTGCTGTAGGTATTTATTATAATTATTGGTGATTAATTAACTATTTATTTAGGTTTTAATGAGAATAAATAGTATTCTAGTAAATTTTACATAAAAAGGTGTTGTATGAATTCATGTTTTACGTTAAGAATGTTTGTTTGAGTCCATGCAATATGTTTGTGTGAATCAAAATAATAAATGTTTATGTATGGTGTGTCATGCAAGTGAAATGGACCTATGCGTTACGTATTTTTACGTAAGTTTCTGTATGGGTTTAAAGATTCATACTTGAATGTATTTTGAGTGTATTGTTGTGTTAATGAATGTTTAGGATCTTGTTTTCAACAAGGAAATTCGTTGAGGTGCTCGAGGTAGCAAGTGTGGTCTTAGCAACTGAGGTAAGAAGAGTGGACATCTGTACACAGGGTGTATGTTATGCATACAACTTGGGTTGGTTTGCTATTTAATTTGATTGTGTTGTGATTTCCTTATATTTTGTGAGCATCGTTAGCATGAGAATAATATTAGGGTCTTGCTGCTTGTGTGAGCATATCACTTGCAGGTTATAACTTTATCATGGGTGAGTACAACTTATGGTAATTAATTGCCCTGTTGGATGCCAAGTGTGAGAATAACACAAGGGAGGGCAGGTTACCTCATTTGTGATCAACATGAGCGTATAGTTGATTATCGTATGTGAGTATAATGTGCGATATGAGACTTTATTTGTGCATGTGAGAACAACATGCGCTGTGGATATATTTATGGAATGTGAATTACTGTTGATTAATATTAAAGAGTAACTTATGTCAAGTAACTAGTTAGGAGGGTTATGTCCTACATAGCTCTTCTTACTGGGCGTTAGCTCACGAGTACTCTGTGTGCAGGAAAGGGTAAGGCTAAGTAGTGAGATTGAAGAGCTCGAGGCGTGGACCGCATGTTAGGGGGCTGGCGCAGTATTTTGCTTTTAATGTTTTTAAATGCTAAACATTGTGGAACCGTTATTTTGATTTAACTAGTTCTTATTTAGGTTTACGGTACTAAAAGTATTTTGTTTTAAACAGTGAGATCTCATGCTTAGATATTTTTTTTTTCAGTAAAGAAGTATTTTATTGTCTTTATCTTATTAAATTATTTTATACGAACTATCCTATGTGACATCTCGAGAAATCGAGGTGTTACAATATGGTATCAGAGCAATACGGTCCTAAAGAATGTGGTTAGCCCTAACATGTAAAGTTCACCGCCATGAGACGAGCTCGACTCACTGTACTGTAAATGTGTTACATATTTGGACTTGATACTTGCCAAAACAGTATGTTTGATCTGATCTTATCAAGACACAATCGAACTCATTATGGAGAAATAAGAAAAGTTAAAGTTTCCATAAAAAGTAAACTTTCCATAAGAAAATTGCTTCCCTTACAAGAAGTTTTCAAACAAAGAAAAGGATAGCTGAATATAGAATCTTTCTTATGATAGAAAAGAGCAATAAACATTTAATTAAGGTGAGAAAATCAGTTTTATGATAGCCAAAAAATCGCACCATAATAAAAAATATTTTGGCATCTAAATTGCCAAAAAAGGACTTTATATTTTCAAACCAACCCGCACATGCCGTTTTTTCAATTTTTTAAACTGCACCGTATGTTGGGTTTTATGCCCTAAATAAAACTCATTTCATATAATCAGATTTACTCATTAATAAAGATCAGAAATAACATTTTATGTTGCATGGTTCACATGATTTACTTCATGATTATATGTATATAATGTATGAATTCTTTTTAAGTCCAGAACATATGGGTTGGTTAAAGATTATAGTGTTGTCAGCACAGTGGAATATAATCTTTATTATATGTTCAAAAGTTGATTCCCTGATTTGTCAGAACACTGGATTTAGACTGACATGGTATAATCAGCGATAGGTATTCTTACACCTTGGAAAAGTGTTATGTCCTTTCCAAGACATTGGCAAAGTTTACCAGTATCGGATGTATGGAGTATACATCGGAAGGGACCGATATTGAACTTTGATTAGATATGTTAAAACTTACCGTAATATCTATTCAATTCAATATCAACTGTTGATCCTAGATCACATGATCGAAATCCTGATATGGTTAGGCTCAATTTCAAGAGTGTTATTCGTGTTCTTTGATTTGTTAGTTAAGCCTAGTTTTGTATCAGGGTGATACGTACATTTTGGGAACACGGTAATGCAATTGAGTGGGAGCGCTAACATAAATATGGAATCTATAGCTTCTATTTGGCAAATAGAAGTAAAGGATGATTTCCTTCGAGCTTAACCAAACGAAGATAAATGGTGGAGATCTCATTTCACTTAGGTGAAATATCATTTATACAGGGTTAAGTGTTTTAAGGATAAAATACATTGTAGGGTGTTACGGTAATTTAATCCCTGTACAGTGTAAATCATCTATATAGAGGATCATTGATCACATTAGGGTTATAACAATGGATAACTAATGACGTGTCTATATCGTGGAACATATAGAGCGTTTCTATATGACTGAGAGTGCAGTTCCAAGTTCTAAGTGTGGATTCAATGAGGAATTAATAAGTTAGGGAATTTACTTGGTAAATTCGGTTCGACTTATTGGAAGCTCGGTTATATAGACCCACGGTCCCCATACTAGTTGAGGCCATACTGCTTGTAAGACTCAGTTAATTGATTTTAATTAATCAATTAAAATTCTAAAAGTTAGACTATGTCTACTTTATGAATTTTCACTAAGCAAGGGCGAAATTGTAAAGAAAAGAGATTTTAGGTTTATTTATTGATTAAGAGACTTTATATGTCTAAATTAATAAATATATTAAATGGCAATATTATTTGATAATTATTTCCAAGTTATTAAATAATTAGAATTGGCATTTAAAAGGTTAAATTGGAAAATTGGCATTTTTGAGAAAATGGGAATGGAAAATAACAAAATGGGAAAGTTGCAAAGTGAGGCCCAATACCCTTTTGTATGGCCGGCCCTTGCATAGGAAATTTCATGCAATTCTAACCTAAACCTAGAGGGTTTTCTATAAATAGAAAGTGTTGGCTTGAGGAAACTAAGACACACATCTTTGATCACTTTGTTTCTCTCAGAAAAAGCCTCACACGCCACCTTCTCTCTCTCTTTTCTTCTTTGTAATTTCGAAACTTTGAGTGAATGAGTAGTGCCCACACACATCAAGTGGTATCTCAATCATAGTATCGAAGACTATGGAATTTCTGCATCAAAGAAGGAGAAAAGAAGATCCAGGTTCAGATCTTGGTGATGCTCTGCTACAGAAAGGAATCAAGGGCTAGAGATCTGAACGGAAGGAGTCATATTATTCCGCTGCACCCACTGTAAGGTTTTCTAACTTTATATGTGTTTATTTTCATTGTTTTAGAATTCATATTAGGTTGTTAATCTAACATACTTGTTAGTAAATCTAGATCCTGGTAAAATAATTTCCAACAACTGGCACCAGAGCCATGGTAATGATTTACTTTCATGTAATATGAATTAAAACGATGATTGCATGTTTCTGTGTTGATTTGGATGGTTTCATGTTGGTTTATGTGTTGCTTGATGAATGTTGATGTTGTACAGTTTCGTTTTCCATGAAAAATATTTTTTCAATTTTTGAAAATATTTTATTTGGATTCCTTGTGAAAAATTAAGCAATTTTATTTTTTACGGAACTCGATTCCGATAAAAATTGAGAAAGTTATGAATTTTGGAAAATCGGGATTTCGGGTATGCATGGTGCTCAATCGCGCGCCCGTGACACGCCCGTGTGCACCCTGCCAGCGCCCAGAAGTCTCGCCCATGGAACCCTGCAGCCCGCCGAGGTTTCTCGGCAGATGGGGCTGCATCCCTTCGATCCGCGCGCGCATGAAGGCTGCGTGCAGCCTGTTGCACGCCCATTCCTGGGCAGTTTCCCGAAAATTGCGATTTTTGGGGTTTTTCCCCAAAAATCCAATTTTTTTCATGGGATTGTTTCCCAAAATTCATTTTTCTATTTTTTAAATATTTTTAAATTGAAATGTTTCTAATTTTAAATATTTTCAATTTGAAATTTTTTCCAATTTTAAATATTTCTATTTTGGGTTGTTTCCAATTTTTAAATATTTCCTATTATGGTCAGATTTAAAAATTTGTTAAGTTCTTTAGTATTTATTTATTATTTAATTATGGGATCTTATGTAATCCCTCACTTTATTTTGAGGGATTACATACCTCAGCCTTGTTTGATGGTTGGATTTATTTGTTATATAATCTAACGGATGATACAAATGGATAATAATGATGGACCTTTTTAAAATGAAAACTTGAAATTTGTTGCTCCAGTCATTACATCAATATTAATATTACAATCAATTGTCCTTTTCTTTATTTTTTTAAAGCATTTTTTTTTCGAAATGGTTGAAAAGTTTTTCTATGATTTTTCTTTTACTCTATTAAAGCATTACTATTGCTAGCATATATTCATCCATTTTTATAATTTTAGTACAAAATAAGATTAAATTCTGAATACAATTTTTGTGGAACAAATATATTTTTAAATACATATTGGAATCTATTTTTTTTTTTAAAAAAATATTGAACATATATAATTAAAATTATTTTTAAAAAAAACTCTATTAATGCTTTTACTAATGCTAGTTTATGTATTGTGACTTCAACAATTTTAATACAAAATGAAATTAAATTTCAATAATATTTTGAGTAAATATTATTTGTGACCCTGTGTTTTACAAAAGTTACTAATTAAACCATTTATTTTGTTAAAAGACAAAATAGAGCTTGTATTTTCTAAAATAGTAAAAATAGGACCCTGAGTTTAATTTTTGACAACTTTTTTTTTTTTAATATAACCAAATTGAAAAAAATTTCTAATATGAACAGATACTGAAAATGTAAACAATTTTGTCATAACACCTTTAGATTGAATTATTATTAAATTTCATTTTGACAAAAAAATCAGTTTAGGGTCCTATTTGTACCGTTTTGGAAAATACAGTATCTATTTTGTCATTTAACAAAACAAGTGGTCCAATTAATAACTTTTACAAAACACAGGATTTAAAATAGTATTTACCCTATAATTTTTATGGAAAAAAAAGTATATTTTAAGCAAAATTTTGAATATATAATTATAATTATTTTTCATCGTGATTTACATCATGCTTGCAATTTAATAGATTTTAAAATTATACATATAATCATAAAATTAAACACGTTAGCAATGTGATTGAAAGAAAAAAAAAATCTAGTTATTTCTTAACTATCACTAATTCAAAAAAAAAAAAGAGAAAAAAAAAATTGAAAGAATGAAAATTGTAACAACAAATTCTATGAAAAAAATAAATAATGTAATAGTACAAAAAGATAAATCAAGTTATCAAAACTAAGTAAAAAAAATTCGTAATACAAAAATATATTAAGGAGTTCATATTATTTTGCTTATTGCAATTAGATTAATATTTTGTTATTTTTCTATTGCTTAGTTATATTTTGTTGTTTTATAGTTGTTTTCATGTTGTTTGTTAAGTTGTTTTAGGGTTGTTTCTAAGTTGTTTTTTTTTTTTTATTTTTTTTACTGAAATACAGTATTTTTATAATTTTGAAAATTTAAACACAGTATTTTGTAAAGTTGGTACAATAAAAATGTAAAAAAAAAAAACTCTGTGTCACAGTATTTTTGTAAAATTTTCTCTATTTTATAGTATTTTTTGTAAGTTTTTTTGTGATTAATTTTAAATTGATTATTCAGCAAAAAAAAAAAAAAATGAAACTAAGTGTATAAAATTATTGATAAAAATAAATTAAAAGGTATATGTCTAAATTTGTAGAAGATGTTATTTTTATTTTCTATTTATTTATGGAAAAATATTATTTTAGATTTTATGTTTTACAAAATTTATTGATTAAATAATTTTTTTTGTTAAATAAAAAATCAAATCTATATTTTTTAAAAATCACAACAATTTTTTCATTTTCGAGCCAATAACTTAATTCATGAGATTTTACTGTCAATAACATATATATTAAATTAATATATTTGTTCAATTTATAATGGAAATAAATTTAAATTTAGACTTTTTTTTTTTTTTGTTTCCATTACATTAAATTATATATTTTTATTTATATGAAGTCTCAAATTAAAGAAAAATAGTATATTTTATACATTGATTGTGAACTTGTAATCTAAGTTCACCTTAAACAACTTGAGGGAGAAGATCGAAGAAATACATAATGACTTCAACTAACTAAATACTTTTTTTTAAAAAAAAAAAACAAAAGAATTTTTTTTTTTGAAATAATTCATTAATTACTTAAACATACATTAATGATTTTAATATATTGTGTAATCGTTTTAATAAACATTAAGTTTATTAAAATTTAAATTGAAAAAGAAACATTAAAATATTATTTACATTTATTGATTTAGTCATTAAATAAAAAGTTAATTATTTTATTGTTCTTTTTGCACTTCTAAAATCTATTTTAAATTATTTTTAATTTTGTTTGTAGCATAATCTCTTTCATTGTCACATTTGGCTTCATACAATATTTTAGTGAAATGGCTTGATACAATATTTTGCATTGATACAAAACATTTCTATAAAAATACAAACTACTTTATGCTAAATACAAATAACAAAATATTAGAATAGTATATAATTACAATTATACCCTTTTTTATTATCCAATATTACTCAAATTTAGTTGAAAATGACATGTTTGACCTCAAAAATGTGAATTTATCATTTTTTTCAATATTAAATTTTAAATTAACAGCCAGTTTCCTATCATATAACTTACTAACATCAACCTATAGTTATTTTGTCTTATTTGAGGGGTGTAATCCTTCAAAAAGTTAGTGAGGGATTACATAATTAGCCTTTAATTATAAGATTAAATATTTTGATATTTAATATATTTTAAATTAAAAGATAACTTTGTCTTTTTATTTAAAATATTATATTAAAATTATCTTATATGGCAAATTAAATAATTAATAAATTTGAAATTAACATAGATATTTTTATAAATATACTTACCATAATGTTTTCAAATTCAAAAATTTGTTATTTTGTTAAATATTTAATTATTTATAAATTATAAGTATAAAAATGATATTTTTTCTATATATATCATTTTTTCCTTATTAGAAATTTATAAATCATATCTTAAATATTTAAATAACATAGATATTTTTGTAGAGATTTGAATATTGCTTATTTTGAGATATTTTGACATATAATTATGGTAATTATTATTCATTTATTATTTTATTCCTAAAATAATAATTATCTAACCAAATCTATTTTAAAATTGGTTTATTTTATTAAATTATAAGATCTGAAAGTGATATTGGAGATTCTTTCCTTTTAAATTATTGATCTTATTAGATATTTAATTTAATTTGATTCAAATAAACCTAGATATTTTAAAATTAGTTTCCTTTATTTGGTTAGTTTAAGAATAATAATTTAATTATATTAATATCTTGATTCACATCTGTTACATGGACAATGTTTGTTTATTTATATTGTTTATTCAAAACTTTTTAACAAACATATTATTTATCTGATCTACATTGTTATGATTAACTTGTTGACAGATCATGATCCAATGATCTGATTTTAATCATAGTCCAATTGACGATAGATCTTATAAATAATTTGTAACAGGTAAATTTTGTACTTCTTTCATCTGTGTAAACCTAGTAACATGATAGGGTCCATCCAAATCATTTGACCTGTGTGAGCCTATATGTTTGCTTTTGGGCTTAGATACATATAGGGAGCCTATTTAAGTTTTTACTAAGTAAATGGACTAGGTTGCTAAAATAAATTTTGACATAAGGAAATTTATTTATGCCCAATTAGATTTGGGCTTATTCAATGAATAACAATTGTTTATTTTAAGGTTAAATTCCTCTCTTTTGGGCCTTGTGTTAGAGTTGGGGGCCATAGAAGTGGGTACGACATACTGAACCCAGCTCCCCCTCACATGAACTACCCCAATTGTGAAGGCCCATTTGCCTTATTTAAATAATTGTATTAGGTTAATTATATTAGTCTAACCTAATTAAAATTGAATTAGCAACATAATTAACTTTTAAAATATATGAAATTTATTTTTCATTGTAATATTTTAAAGTTAATTTTAGAAAAACACTTAGTCAATGATATATTCTAGATAGTTATTTCTAGTACTAGTTATTATTTCTAATATTAAATAGGAAAATATCATTGATTGTGAAATTAATTGTCTCATAATTAATTTTGGTACAATCTAAGTTTAGAATATTTTCCTAGTATTAAACTAGAATTAATAATTAAGTTTTCTCTTTACTTAATTATTTATTTCTTGAATTTAATACATTTAATTAAATTGAAAATTTCAATATCTAAGTTGATTTTCATCATGATACTTTAATATTGCTATTTTCATGTTATTTAATTAAAGTTGAAAATTATTTTATGTTTGAAATCTTATTTCAGAATAACTTAAGTTTGAATAATTTTCAAAATATATTTTATTTTATTTTATTAATCATTTCCCAAAATTTCGAAATTGCATCACCTTGATGCAGAAATTTCAAATTTTATTTGAAAAATAGATTAAAGTTGAAAATTATTTTTTTAATTTTGGACCAACTTAAATCAATGACTTTTTCATTTAATGGTTAATTAAAATAAATGAACTAAAATATATTATAATTAGAAATTGGATTAATTAGTCTATGAAAGTCTAGATAGATATTATCTGTTTTGCTTGAAGTATTTTTCTAGTGTATTTAATTAAATAGAAAATTAATATTTAAGTTGATTTTTAATCATGATACTTAAATATTTGAAATTTTTCTTAAAAATTTAATTAAATAGGGAAATTATATTTTTTTGTTGAAAATTAATTTTTATTAATTTTGGGCCAACATAAAATTAGAGTAATTTTCCAGGATTTATTTTTATTTTATTTTAAAGCATTTTCGAAAATGCAATATATATTTATAGAAAATTAAATTTGAGTTGTAAATTAATTTAAATTAATTTTGAAACAACTTAAATTGAATAATTTTCTAAATATTTATGGAAATTATTACTAAGATGCCAATAATTCACGTTATTTATCCATCTAAGTATAATTTATAAATATTAAATTAAAATTTATATTTGGAATTTTTCATTCTAAATTGGATATTTTAATTAAATAAATATATATTTAAAATAAATGGATTAAAATAAATATTAGAAGAAAATACAACCCTTCATTAAATAATGAGCTTTATTATTATAAGGATATTCGATCTCCATTGTTGGTTTTACATAGCTATTGTTTTAGTGAGTAATCCCCCTAATGGAGGAACGTTCATTAGCAAGTTAGCACCGTTTAATCTCGAAAGATAAGTAATCTTGTAAGTTTTTTATATAGTTTACGCTCACCCTAATGGTGGCGACTGTATAAGACTTGCAAGAATATGAAACAATGGTGGAAGCTCATAAGATAGAATAGCCTTGACTCTCGCCTAAACGGGACAACGCGGATTCACATCTTGATCGAATAAAAGGTTGCTAGAATGTTTGACATTTTAGATGAGCTGACAACTCTATTCAATGGATGGTAGCTTTGACTCTCGCCTAAACGGGACACTGATATCAGTTTGTTGAAAACCTTGGAAATTATTTAGGATTGTATGTTTTAGTATTTTCACTTGTCATTCCTACTTGCTATGTGCTTCATAATTTCTGAATTGTGTATGAATTTGTATTGAACCATGTTATTTTCTGTTATTAAATTGTAGTTTAATTTCGAATCTTCATTGTTGGTCTAACTTGATTTGTTTTTCTAATGAGATAAATCCCTAATGGATTTTCACCATTAGACTAACATAATAGTGTTAGATCTCGAAAGATAAATATTGTATATGCAACATCTAGCTGTTCATCAATTGATGACACCTTAGACTAGTGTTTTACAATATGAAACAAGAAGATTGTATAAATAAGATTACTTTGACTCTCGCTAATCGGAGCATCGTTGGATTCTTATTTAAAACGAAATTATCCTAATTCCTCTTAGCTTATTCATTTCGAATTAGCTTAATGACATATCATTGGATGAATGGTCTATAAATCATATAAAGTCTTATTTTCTCTTAAGAAATTAGATGACGCATATGATTATATTCCCGGAATTCTATCCCTAAATGATATAAATCCTCAATCTTAAATATCTCCTACTTGCATAGGCAAATCATAGAGTTAGATTAGTAGTGGTGGTCCAAGAAAGAATTACTAATTATACAGTTACACTTTCACAAGTGTTTCATAACCATTTTCTATCAATGGATTTAAACTGTATGAGTTTAGTATTCTGTGACCAGAATCCACTTGCACTATTCTAAGAACTCTTTGATGTAACTAAACTTAAGTCATCAAAAGATACAACCACATATTTTATAAATCTAAGGCATTTGTATCTTGTTCATAGTGGTTTTGACAAGATCATTCTCTGCAAAGAGTTAATATGCCTATATCCACTGAAAGTAATTTCATCTCATTCGCAGATGGATGTACATTCAGGGGTGGATATGAGTTTTCGTTGTATTCTTAAAACGATCACTCTAGATTTTACCTTATGCAAAAGAAATTTGAAATGTTTGAAAAATTTCATGAATTTCTAGCAATGGTGAAGGTAAGTGGTTAAAGATCTTGCGAACTGATAGGGGTGGAGAAAAAGTTAGTAGATATGCAGTTCAAAGATCATTAATTTGATTTTGAATAATATCCAAACTTACCTCCCCAGAAATTCGAGTTGCATATTGATGATTAGTTACTAGTAAATGCCTAAATCCTTCTATGGAAATAAAATTTCAGAATGATGCAATGGTTGTATACTTTATGTAAATCATTACTAGATTCATGGATGACCTAATCGAAATCTTAAGAAAAGCTAGAACTGCTAACCTTGGTTTGCATGTTTGTTAGCTATTCTAAGTGATTAGGGGTGGACCATCCCGTAGTCATTAGATAAGAAAGTGTTTGTTTAAACAAATACTACTTTTCTAAGAAAATGACTAAGTCTGAAAATAAAGTAGCAAATAAAGGAGATATTTTTTTCTTGATTCCAAAAGTGTTCTATCATCTTATTTTACAAGATGATCCCACTGCCTCTGTTGTCTTAACACAACTGAAGAGGTCTATACCATTTAGTTTTCTTTGACATAGTTCACGGTACCTTGTTGTAGTGGGAGAGTTTCTAGGAACTCACCTTCTTATGACTTGGAAGACACTAGTGATTAAAATCCATTGTGAGTTTAAACAAGTAATGGATTGTCAAGATAAGAAACTAAGAAGAAAGCCAATAGAACTATGGTTTGATCCATTCACATGGAGTAACCTAAAGTTTTCTATTACGAGGACATGAAAGAAAATTTTCGTTCATAAGTCTATTCATTGGACTTAACAAAACTTCATGTTCCTAGTATTATAGGTATGAGTTTATCTAAACCTATGGCTTGTGGTATACCTGGAAATTACTTACTCTAATGCAAGCGTAAGATGCTGATGCATTTTCTTTCCAATGGAAATCTATAGAAGCTTCACAACTTCTTAGATATAGATTTTATTTATCTAAGGAAAAGTCTCAACTATTCTAGAGAAGATAAAGCCATGAAAGAATTTCTTAAATCAACAGTGAGAGGTCTCAGATATGCTTTAGTATGCCTTAGACCAGACACCTGCTGTTGAGTGGGAGTAATGAGTAGGTATCAGATTAATCCAGGAGAAGAACATTGGAAGACAATCAAGTAAATTTTAAGATTAAGAAGAGGAACTATATGTTAGTCAATAAGGGTGGTTTTGAAACTCTTAGACTACACCACATCAGATTTTGAGACTTGCATGTGTGCTAGAAAGTCTGCTGATGAGATGGTGATTACTTTGGGGGTGGAGTAGCGATTTTGGAGAAGTGTAAAAACCTATCTGAAATCTCTTGGTCTACCAGAAAGAGACTGAATGTTAGAAGTTGCAGGAAAGATACTTATTCAGTCTAAGGAAAGTTCTATACATTTGTGGCAGTGTTCCAACTTGCCTTAACTACTAGGGTTACTTCCTGAATAACGAAAGAGTAGTTGCCCAAAAGTATAGAATCCAGTATCCCAAAAGAGTAGACATATAGAGAGAAATTTCACATTATCAAGGATTTTGTGATTAAGGAAGAGTAATGGTGGAGAAGAGGTTGTGTTTAATTCAACCTGTCAGATCCCATTACGAGGAGTTTACTACTATTACACTTAATTGGTATATCAAGGTGTTAATGATTATTTGAAATGCACTTTTTGTTTTATATTAGTGCAAGTGGGAGTTTGTTGGGTTTTATGCCCTAAATAAAACTCATTTCATATAATCAGATTTACTCATTAATAAAGATCAGAAATAACATTTTATGTTGCATGGTTCACATGATTTACTTCATGATTATATGTATATAATGTATGAATTCTTTTTAAGTCCAGAACATATGAGTTGGTTAAAGATTATAGTGTTGTCAGCACAGTGGAATATAATTTTTATTATATGTTCAAAAGTTGATTCCCTGATTTGTCAGAACACTGGATTTAGACTGACATGGTATAATCAGCGATAGGTATTCTTACACCTTGGAAAAGTGTTATGTCCTTTCCAGGACATTGGCAAAGTTTACCAGTATCGGATGTATGGAGTATACATCGGAAGGGACCGATATTGAACTTTGATTAGATATGTTAAAACTTACCGTAATATCTATTCAATTCAATATCAACTGTTGATCCTAGATCACATGATCGAAATCCTGATATGGTTAGGCTCAATTTGAAGAGTGTTATTCGTGTTCTTTGATTTGTTAGTTAAGCCTAGTTTTGTATCAGGGTGATACGTACATTTTGGGAACACGGTAATGCAATTGAGTGGGAGCGCTAACATAAATATGGAATCTATAGCTTCTATTTGGCAAATAGAAGTAAAGGATGATTTCCTTCGAGCTTAACCAAACGAAGATAAATGGTGGAGATCTCATTTCACTTAGGTGAAATATCATTTATACAGGGTTAAGTGTTTTAAGGATAAAATACATTGTAGGCTGTTACGGTAATTTAATCCCTGTACAGTGTAAATCATCTATATAGAGGATCATTGATCACATTAGGGTTATAACAATGGATAACTAATGACGTGTCTATATCGTGGAACATATAGAGCGTTTCTATATGACTGAGAGTGCAATTCCAAGTTCTAAGTGTGGATTCAATGAGGAATTAATAAGTTAGGGAATTTACTTGGTAAATTCGGTTCGACTTATTGGAAGCTCGGTTATATAGACCCACGGTCCCCATACTAGTTGAGGCCATACTGCTTGTAAGACTCAGTTAATTGATTTTAATTAATCAATTAAAATTCTAAAAGTTAGACTATGTCTACTTTATGAATTTTCACTAAGCAAGGGCGAAATTGTAAAGAAAAGAGATTTTAGGTTTATTTATTGATTAAGAGACTTTATATGTCTAAATTAATAAATATATTAAATGGCAATATTATTTGATAATTATTTCCAAGTTATTAAATAATTAGAATTGGCATTTAAAAGGTTAAATTGGAAAATTGGCATTTTTGAGAAAATGGGAATGGAAAATAACAAAATGGGAAAGTTGCAAAGTGAGGCCCAATACCCTTTGTATGGCCGGCCCTTGCATAGGAAATTCCATTTGTAGTTTCCATTATTTTAATGCCATGCAATTCTAACCTAAACCTAGAGGGTTTTCTATAAATAGAAAGTGTTGGCTTGAAGAAACTAAGACACACATCTTTGATCACTTTGTTTCTCTCAGAAAAAGCCTCACACGCCACCTTCTCTCTCTCTTTTCTTCTTTGTAATTTCGAAACTTTGAGTGAATGAGTAGTGCCCACACACATCAAGTGGTATCTCAATCATAGTATGGAAGACTATGGAATTTCTGCATCAAAGAAGCAGAAAAGAAGATCCAGGTTCAGATCTTGGTGATGCTCTGCTACAGAAAGGAATCAAGGGCTAGAGATCTGAACGGAAGGAGTCATATTATTCCGCTGCACCCACTGTAAGGTTTTCTAACTTTATATGTGTTTATTTTCATTGTTTTAGAATTCATATTAGGTTGTTAATCCAACATACTTGTTAGTAAATCTAGATCCTGGTAAAATAATTTCCAACACCGTAAAACTAAAAAATTGTAGAAATCGCACCGCAAAAAATTGGACGGTGCGATTTTTGCAGTTTGGACTATCACCAATAATTAAACTATCATAAATACAACAAAATTTGAGCAACACTTGTCAAAAATATCATAAGACTTGAAAATAAACATTTTTCAATAATACAATAATTAGTCGGCCTTGGGTTGGACATTCACATATTGGACCAAAATAAATATAAAAATTGTTATTTTTGTAATGTGCGGTGTGGTGCGGTACGGTTTGAACCACATATTAACAATTTAAAATCAAATGACATACTAAATAAGTAATGAAAATAATTCTATTTCTTTATTGATAACTGAATGGCAAAGATTACATTAAAATAAAGTTTTATTTAGGGCACAAAGCCCAACAATATACACTTCCATGTTTGAAGTAATAATCGGTTTATGGTACATAACATTTTACAATTGTGCATAAATTTGAATTCCCTCTTTCTCTCTCCGTCTAGCTGCGCAATTATTTTGGTTTGGTGATCATTTCAATGTGTATTAAGTTTTCTCTAAGTTTTATGTTAATTCGGGTCAATGCAATGCGACTAGAATTGAGCCAATTGTCTTTATATATTATTATTTGTTGTTTCATTATAATGTGGGAGCTCAAGTTGTCATTTGGTATTGTTTCTGTTGACCGAGGTTTTCGGCAACTATTAAAATATAATTATAATAATGAGCTGTAAGAAAGTGAGATGAAGACTTTTTACGTGGTTGGGGCGTTAATGAGCCTTAGTCCACGAGCCACTGCTATTAATGGATGTATTTAATACAGATTCTACACTTGAGAGAATGTTTTTCTCTTAAATACAGAGAATGTTCTTGGTGAGTTTTTTCTCTTCTTGCTCTTTTGCAACCAAGATTCTCCGACCCCATTAAATGAGCTTTGAGGGGGTATTTATAGTGTTTTGGTGGGGTAATCCCTAGAATTGTTCTTACACATGTGTCTGTAAGTATCCATAAAGTTGGGCATTTCCGATGAATATACCATGGGTGATGCATGGTCAAATCCCTAGGTGCTGTAGGGTTTTTATGGAGAATGTCCTTTTTGTCTTATGATTGACGTGACTCTTCGCAGAGTAGCCGTCGCTAGACTTAAATGATCATTACTGTAGCGCTGCTGTTCGGGGGTTGTGCCGTCAGACTTTATTGCGTGTTACAGTCCCAACACGCTTCCTCCCATGCAGCATTAAATGCGACTTGATTTCTCGGGAGAGACCTGACACATCCCGGAGGGCCTTCACGCTATACTAGCTTCCAAGAGTAACTTGTACTCCGGATGTCTCCTCCGGGACCCATGCTAATAGCGCTTCCTGGTGGCATAAAAAGACTTAGCAAATCTTTCCAAGTTATCTGATCCACGTGTCCCCTCTTGACTGGTCCACGTATTTTGGGCAAATTTTGGAGCAACATTTACCCCCCAAGCCTTGTTTACTTAGTAAAATAAACCAAGGCTTGTTCAAATGTCTCCGGTTGACCCCTCGTTCCCCTAGCTCGAGCCTCGAGCGCGTGGGGGCACATTAAATGATGTCATTTAATGCAGCAATATGCTTGTTTGCAGGAATGTTTCCAGCCGCCTCCTCGGTCTTCTGATACGACTTGGGGGCGCGTGAAGGTGTGTCTAATAATGGCATTAAATGCGGCGATTCACTTTTGCAGAGGTCGATTCGTTTCACGCCCCATGATTGATGCGGCGCATTGATGGTGTCAGACGGATACTCAAACGTTTCCACCGCCTTAATGGTAGATTGATCTGGTCCGTTGATCTTTTGGGAATTCGAATCGTGCGTTTCCCCCACCGTGCGATTGGTAGGTGAAGACGCCTGTTCCTCATGCACTTTTGCCTATAAAAGCCACCACCTTTCCTTCATTTCGGTTACTTTCCATTCCTTGCCATTTCTGCTCGAATTTCTCAGAGAGAAAATTCCTCAAAGTAGCACAAACTGCTTTAACACTTAAACACTTCTTTTATTTCCAGTGTTCGATTTTGCCAGTGCTTCTCAACTCTCACTCTACCACACTCAGTACCCCCAGTTCAACAATCAACTGTAAGTTTCTTGCATATTCGTTTGTTTTCTGGGTTCGCACTTAGAGGCTTCTGGGTGTGTGAGTGTTTAAGTTCTTCGAGTTTTGCTTTATATTTACTGTGTTAGTTGTAGAGTCGCCATTGTCATGCCTCTGTTGTAGGCGTACAGCTTTGTTTGAAGAAGGCCATGTGTTCTTCGATTAGCAATTGCTTAGGGCATAGGAAGGCTTTTCTCTTTTCTTTTCCTTTTTGCAAAACCACTTTTCTGCGATTTTACTGCACCCGACACTTGTTCAGGGATTCTCTCTTGAGTTTCCCAGGTGACACGTGTCCGGAGGGGGCCTCTTTCCAGCGGTTAGGGGACCCCCACTCTCTTTTTTCTGATTTAGGGTTTGGTATGGGGCCTAACTGCTGGGCTTTTTCTTTTTGTTTTTCTCAGAACATAAAATGTCTGCTTCTGGCTCGAAATCTTCGAAGAAGAAAGGGAAAAACATAGCCACCCTGGAGGAGGTTTCTCTGGGACCCGTTGCCCAGGAGGGGTACGAGTCCCGCGCCACTGGTTGGGAAGCGGCCGAGCTTCGATCGACCCTGACTTGCCCTCACCAGCTGGAGAACATCATTAATGTGGCTGGGATCAAACCCTCTACCTCAGGGACCTTCCACCGGCCTCCTCGTGACTCGGAGACGCCTAATCACAATTATGACGGCTTCGGGGCTTGGAGTCAGACCCATTTGATGGCCGGTGCCATGCTCCCGCTCCAAGATTACTTTGTGAATTTTCTTGTATTTGTCGGCCTTGCGCCATACCAACTTATCCCTCAAGCTTACCGCCTGCTTTCAGGCTTATTTATTTTTTACACCGCCCGCGGCTGGGGGTCTCCCAGCCCGGCGGAAATTTTATATTTTTATGAACTTGTATCCGTCCCCAAGAAAGGGGACAAACTTAAGGATGGTTTTTATGGGTTCCGGATCCACCCTGCTAACGAGGGGGTGGTTCCATATAATAGGCAGACTCATGTTAAGGAGTACCGCCACCGATTTTTCTTCTCGTCCGGGTTCAGGGCCGTGGACCATCCGGAGCTTCTCACGGAGTGGGTGCGGATCCCACCTTACCAGCGGACGCTCCCCACTCAGGCTTTCCTTCGAAGGGCCCAAGCCTTCGCCTCCTACGATCATGCCGATCTTGATGTCGGGGGCCTGGTCACCACGGAGAATTGCAGGAAGGCTAAACTTATCCTTTCTCATCAATCCGTGGATGACTCCAACCTCTCAAAGGTCATCTGCCCCAATGTGAGGGCGCCGGTCGCGGAGAAGGCCTTCCGGGATGAGCTCATTGCTACGACAGAGAAGAAGTACCAAGATTATCTCTACCGGAAGGCCCAGGAGAAGGCGTATTCCAAGGCCCAGGCTGCCTCTGGGAGAGGGCTTCGCGTGGGGAGTCCAGTGGTGCGAAGGAGCCAAGCCATTGGCGGGAAGTCCGAAGCTAAATTTTTTGACAAGATACTTCAAGAAGAGATTGGGGGTCCTTCCGCCGAGAGGCCCCTTCGTCTTGAAGGTTCTTCTGATAACCAGACTTCCCGGCCTCAGCCTTCAGCCCCCGAACCGAACTCGGGTGCTCCCGGTGCTAGCACTTCCGGTGCCGGTGGTAAGTCTCCCTTGATAATTCGCTATGTTCCTTCCGTTGATGAATATACCAGTCATAGGCCCATAGGGTTTGACGAGCGTCTCCGTAGGTTTAAGATGCCGTCGACCCGGTGGGGGGATCATTTGAAGGAATTTTATTTTACGAACTTAGGAGATTACCTAGGTCGGTCCCGGATGGGCTCCGGCCCTCCGGAACCTATTCCCTTAGGTCCGTCGGCTTACATAGCGTCCAGCTGGTTTCGGCCCTCGGACAGTTATCTTGGAGATGATGCTGCCAGCATTAAAGTTCGGGACTTTGCTAGGGCCGAATTAGGAAGTTCGGGTAGGAGTAGTTTATTTGCTGCACCTTTTATAAGCAGTTTCTCACGAACTTCTAACACTTGCTTATTTTATTGGAACAGGTACCTCCATGGATGCCATCCTGGAACAGCTTGCCGGGGTTCATACTCCCGTGGCTCCTCCGGCTTTCACCCCCTCTCCCCCGGCTCCTTCCTTGAAGGTTCCTTCCGGCGCTCCTCCCGAAACCATTGACTTAGTGGATGACGAGGAGGTGCTTCCGGGAGAAGGCCAAGGGAAAGGGTGGGACTTCTCGGAGGAAGCCGCCGAGGGTACTGGAGAACCTCAAGCCCTTCCAGTGGTAGCAGAGGAGGACGAGGAGGAGCCTGAAGTGGCTCTGATTCGCAAGCGTAAGGGCAAGATGATTGCCCAGGACGAGCCGAAGAGGCCTCGGAGGGCCGACACTCCTGCTCATGGCCTAGACGGCGGGGTTTCTCCGATGGAGGAAAATCCTGCTCCTCCTCACATTGATCTTACCCCGATTCCGGGGGATGAGGTGAGGCAGGAGCTTCGCATAGCCAAACACAACTACGCTATGGATGAGTACTCCCGGGGGTATGCCGAGGTGGAGGCCCTTAGGAGGATTCTGCGGGCTGAGGTTGAGGCGAGCATCAACCATCCGGACTATCATGATCCGTGGAACCTCAACCTGGACCCTTTAACGGACTGGTTCCGTCCCCTCCTAGGGCCCACTTTGGCTCCCTTTGCCGCGGAAATGACCGGTGAGTTCGCTTCTCAGCTTACACGCTGTGCGCCCAAGCGGTTTGCCACTTGCGCTTCCCTGAACTCCATCTTCCAGGTCCAGGACCTCAGCCATTCCCTCACAGTGGTAAGTACTTTGCCATTTCTTGCGTTTCCTTTTTGTTGTTTGTATTTTGTTTTCTTCCTTTGAGAAATTTTTCCTTATACCCCGTTATGGTTCAGCTTGCTGCTGAGGCTGGTCGCCTCTCCAGGAACATCATAAACCATGGCTTCGCTCTGTCCGACTTTGGGGACATGAACGACGTCAGGAAGGTCCTCCAAGACCTCACAGCGGAGAGGCAGATCTACCAGGAGGCTGCCGAGCGCAGGAAGCAGCGGCCAAGGCCAAGGAAGAGAAGGCCAAGGCCAAGGAAGAGGAGGCCACCGGAGGGGAGGCTCGGGCGGAGGCCATGATCCAGGCCGAGGCCCAGCGGAGAGGGAGGATGCAGACCCATCAACTGTTGGTACTAAGGGCTAAAACCGAGGCTGCCGAGAAGGCCAGGCGAGATCTTCGGGAGGCCAGGGAGGCTTTGGATGAAATGGCCGCCAAGGTGAGGTCTCTAGAGGAGACTCACCAGTCGGATATCGAATCCAAGGCCGCTCTAGCTGCGGAGTTGAAGGAGCTTCGGGACTACAAAGATCAGTCTACCAGGAAGGCCAAGAGGGCCGAGCTCCTTTCTCCTGTCTCCTGCGCCCGGTGCCCGAAGCGCTTTGATGATGGTGTCTACATGGCTTGGGCCACCAATGATCAGAGTATCAAGCTTACTTTTTATCCCAAACCCGAGGACATGATTGCCAAATTTCGGGAAAAGAAGAAGAGGCTTGATGCTGAGCTTGAGGCACGGATTGGACCTCGTCTTCCACCGCGGGCTGACTGAGCTGCCGTATTATTGACCCAGATTCTACCCGTTCTTCTTATAACTTTTTTTTTTTGTTTGTACATATTTGCTGCTGCCTTAGAACAATTTACATATAGGCGGCAGCTTTTATTTGAAGGGGAGACAATTATATCTTAAGGCCTGTCCCCGGGCCATTTACATGTGTATGACCTACCCTTCGGGCTAGGATATTTTATTTATATATATATGCGATCTTTTTTTTCACACTTATATATTTCAACCTGTCCTTTGGCTCAGGGTTTTTATACTTACGCTCTTTATTTTTGCGCATATTTTTTGACCTGCCCTTTGGGTCAGGATATTTTACTTAGATTGACCTGCCCTTTGGGTCAGGATATTTTACTTAGATTGACCTGCCCTTTGGGTCAGGATATTTTACTTAGATTGACCTGCCCTTTGGGTCAGGATATTTTACTTAGATTGTTCTTGTTTGTCCGTGCGGTATACCCTAGTACCCCCCTGAGTGGCATAGAAACTTTGTTTTTAAGGCACTCGGTTTTATTTAATATAGAGGAGGCATACATTTGGACGGTACAAACCCTTTGAACAAAATCTAAGTTTAATTCGCTACTGGTAATATTTTCTGAGGTGATCGGCATTCCAGGCTCTTGGGACAGTAGTTCCGTCCATTCTTTTCAGTTTGTAAGTGCCAGAACCGATTTCGTCCTCGATTTCATATGGTCCTTCCCAATTTGGTCCAAGTACCCCCACTCCGGGTTCTTGGGTGGCTGGGAAAACCCTTCTTAGGACCATATCCCTAATAGCGAATTTTCTGTTTTTAACCTTGGAGTTAAAATACTTGGTCACCTTCTTTTGATAAGCGGCCATCCATATTTGGGACTCATCCCGGAGTTCTTCAACTTGATCCAGAGCTTCTTGGAGCAGGGCCTGATTGGTGGCCGGATCGTAAGTCGTCCTCCTGTGGGATGGGAATAATGTTTCCACCGGGACCATTGCTTCACAACCGTACGCCATCGAGAACGGCGAGTGACCGGTTGTGGTTCTGGGGGTCGTCCGGTAGGCCCACAATACCCTTGGCAATTCTTCAGGCCAGTTATTTTTACAGGACGGCGGCTTCTTGTTCAAGGTGACCTTTAGGATTTTATTGACTGCTTCCGCCTGGCCGTTTGTCTGAGGCCGGGCTACCGCGGAGAAGCTTTTTACCACTCCGTGTTGGTTGCAAAAGTCAGTAAATTCCTCGCAATCAAATTGCTTTCCATTGTCTGAGACTATCTTGTGAGGCAAGCCGTATCGACACACTATGTTTTTGATAACAAAGTCCAATGCCTTCTTAGCAGTTATTGTCTTCATAGGCTCAGCCTCTGTCCACTTGGTGAAGTAGTCCACTGCTACTATTGCATACTTTACCCCTCCTTTTCCAGTAGGTAGAGACCCGATGAGATCTATGCCCCAGACCGCGAAGGGCCAGGGGCTGGTCATCAAAGTGATCTCATTTGGAGGAGCTCTCGGTATGTTCGCGTACCTTTGGCACGAGTCACACTTTTGGACATAGTCTATACAATCTTTTTTCATTGTTGGCCAGAAGTATCCCTGCCTCAATATTTTCTTTGAGAGGCTGGGTCCTCCCGTATGATCTCCACAGAACCCTTCATGGACCTCCAGCATGATTTGTCTAGCTTCAGGGTCCGATACACACCTTAAATAAGGCATGCTGAGTCCTCTCCGGTAGAGAATTTGATCCATCATTACATAACGATGAGCCTGATACTGAATCTTTCGAGACAGTGCCCTCTCTTGGGGCAACTCACCTGTGGTTATGTATTTTATGATGGGGACCATCCAGCTGGGTTCTTGCCCAACCGTTTGTGTGGTCTCTTTTATTTTGATGCTTGGCTCTGCCAAGCGTTCCACTGGTACTACCCCCAGCTCTTCGATTTCGCTGTCCGAGGCTAACTTAGCCAGACAGTCCGCGTGAGCGTTCTTTTCTCGGGGGATTCTTTCTATTTTATAGTCCGTGAACTCGTGGAGCAGTTCTCGGACTATTGTTACGTACGCGGCCATCCTTTCGCCGCGAGTTTGGTATTCTCCGGAAACTTGGTTTACGACCAGCTGAGAATCGCTGTAGACTTCCACCCTCTTGGCTCCTACAGCTTTAGCCAATTTTAGCCCTGCTATCAGGGCCTCATATTCGGCTTCATTATTCGAAGCTGTGAAGTTGAATCGGAGTGCTGCCTGGAGCCGCAACCCAGTAGGTGATATCATAGCCACTCCGGCTCCTGAACCGTTTTCATTAGAAGCTCCATCCACAAATACTCTCCAAGTGGGGATGGGTGGCTCCGGTGTATTGGCTGTTGCCTCGGCTTCATTACATTCGGTGATGAAGTCCGCCAAGGCTTGGCCTTTTATGGAAATCCGGGGCACGTAATGTAAGTCGAACTGACTCAGCTCCATTGCCCACTTGAGGAGTCTTCCGGATGCTTCAGGCTTCTGGAGAACTTGCCGGAGTGGATGATTGGTCAAAATTCTGATCGGATGGGCTTGGAAATATGGTCTCAACTTCTGTGATGCCATCAGGAGGCAGAATACTAACTTTTCAATAACCGGGTACCTTGTCTCGGCCCCTACCATGCGTTTACTAACATAGTACACGGGGTGCTGAATTTTTTCTTCCTCCCGGACCAGTGCAGCACTGACCGCATGCTCGGAGACGGCCAAGTAAAGGAACAAGTCTTCTCCAAGGACGGGTTTTGATAGGATAGGAGGTTTGGCCATGTGGTCTTTTAACCTTTTGAATGCCTCCTCGCATTCATCTGTCCATTCGAACTTTTGGCATTTCTTCAGTATGTTGAAGAAGGGTATGCACTTGTCCGTGGACCGTGAGATAAAGCGGCTCAGTGCGGCTACCTTTCCGGTCAAACTTTGCACGTCCTTATGTTTCTTGGGGGATGGCATGTCCAGGAGAGCTTGGATTTTCTCCGGGTTCGCCTCGATCCCCCTTTGGCTGACTATGAAGCCCAGGAATTTTCCCGACTTGACCCCGAAGGTGCATTTTTTCGGGTTGAGTTTCATGCCGTATCTCCGGACGACTTCGAAACATTCCTCTAAGTCGCTTGCATGGCTGTTGCATGCTTTGGATTTGACGAGCATGTCGTCTACATATACTTCCATGTTTCGTCCCAGGAGGCTTTTAAACATCCGATTAACCATTCTTTGATAGGTTGCTCCGGCGTTTTTCAGTCCGAAAGGCATGACTAGGTAACAGTATACCCCCTTATCGGTCCTGAAGCTAGTGCACTCCTGGTCTGCCGTATGCATTTTTATTTGGTTGTACCCAGCATAGGCATCCATGAAAGACAGCAGCTTAAATCCGGACGTGGCGTCCACCATCTGGTCGATCCTGGGCAGCGGAAAGCAGTCCTTTGGGCAGGCTTTGTTTAGATCTGTGAAATCTATACAAACCCGCCAAGTCCCGTTTGGCTTGGGCACCAGGACCGGATTGGCCAGCCATTCCGGATAGTATACGTCGCGGATCATGCTATTGGACAAAAGTTTATCCACCTCTTTCTCTAAGGCCTCGGCTTTCACCGAGTCGAGCGGGCGTCTCTTTTCTTTGTACGGGGGGCATGTCCGGGTTGACATTGAGTACATGGGTGATGACATGAGGGCTGATGCCGGTCATGTCTTCTTGGCGCCATGCAAAAATGTCGATGGCGCCCTTCAGTGTTTTTATTATTTTATCTTTTTCCTCCGGATCTAGGCTTCTCCCTATCCGGAGTACTTTGGTGGAGTCGTCGTCGCACACTGGTATTTCTTCGACGTCCTCCATTGGTTCTACGACCCTTTCGGATCCTATGCGAGGATCCAGCTCGTCTTCTTCAGCCTTCTCTATTTCAGGGGGCCCCCGGACCATGAGTACTGGCAAGTGGGTGGCAACATTGTAACATTGCCTGGCCTCTCCTTGATTTCCCCTCACCGTTCCGACTCCGGCTTCCTGGGTAGGGAATTTTAGGCATAGGTGTCGGATTGAAGTTATTGCACCAAAGTCGACGAGGGCCGGTCGGCCTAAGATTGCGTTGTAGGCTGTTGGACAGTCTACCACCACGAAGGTGCAATACTTGAATGTGCTTTGGGGGGTATCCGGGCACAGGCACAGGTAACCAGGAGCTCGACTTTTCCCATCGGGATTAGCGTTGTCCCGTTAAACCCTGTGAGCTGCGATCCACTAGGAGAGAGGTACCGGTTGGTCAACCCTATCGCAGTGAAGGCTTCTTTGAAGAGCAAGTTCACGGAACTTCCATTGTCAATCAGGACCCTAGCCACCACTTTATTTGCGATGGGGGTCTCTATGACCAGCGGGTCGTGATGAGGAAAACGCACCGTCTTGGCGTCCTCTTCCGTGAACGTTATGGGTTGGTCCATTAGCCGAGGCCTTTGAGCTGGGAGTTGAGTGACCTCCCACACCTCACTGTGTCTTGCGGCCTCGGCATATCTCTTTCGCTCCTTTCGAGTGTTTCCTCCGATATGGGGACCTCCGGAGATCATGGCTACCCGTCCATTAGGCCGGGGCGGTAGTCCGGGTATATGCTGGGTGTCACCTGCGGGAGCAGCTGGAGGCAATACTCCTGCTGTACCCCCTGGTGTTCCCGAAGGCATACCCCCTGCCACCTGCCCCGGGTTAAGGTGGGGCAACCTATTTTTGATCCACTCGTAGAGGTGGCCCAAACGGATCAGATTCTCAATCTCATCTTTGAGATTTTTACACTCATTGGTGCTGTGGCCAATGTCGTTGTGGTACTCGCACCTTTTACTCGGATCTCTCCGGGAGCTGTCTCTGTACAATGGCTGGGGTCTCCGGTAGTGCGTATTCTGCCTTGTGGCAAAATATACACGTTCCTGAGAGTCCGTGAGCTCTGTGTACTGGGTGTATTGGGGTGTGTACCCCTTCTTTTGGCGCTTCTCTCCCGTTCGGGTGCTGCCCTTGGAAGACCTTTTGCTTCTCGACCCCTGGGTAGGGCCTGTTAAGCTAGCAGTCGGGGCAGCCTGTGAAGGAGCCCGTCCATTCACCCCGGACGGGTTGCCGTAATGGGAAGATGCCGGGGGCAAAGCTTGGCCCTGGCTGTATCCGGGAGTAGCAGAAAACTGTATGCCACTTATCGGAGGGGTCGCGGTCGGGACAGTACCCGAGGGCGATACTCCTGGCATGTATCCTGCTATCCCGGTGGGATAATAGCCTCCGTAAGCCACGATCTGGGCTTCTTCGAGGTTAATATATTTTTGGACTCGCTTCTGGAAGTCCTGAAGGCTAGCAGCGCCTTCTTGCTGTAATTCGTTCCAGAAGGGAGTCCCGGTGCGGATTCCTGCTTGGAGAAGCGCAAGCTGTTGTCCGTCGTCGACCTTCTTGGTCTTCGAGGCTTCCTCTCGGAACCTCTTGATGTAATTCTTCAAGGTCTCGGTGGGCAGTTGCTTGATGTTGGTCAAGGCACTAACCTCCAAGTTGACCTTCCTGGCGGCGACAAATTGTCTCCGGAAGTTGGTTTGGAGTTTGTTCCAACATCCCACCGATCCTGGTTCCAATTTCTTGAACCATTCCTCTGCCGATCCGCTCAGAGTGAGGGGGAAGCATAGGCATTTGGCGTCATTGCTGACCCGCATGACTGTCATGACTCGGTTGAATCGTGACAAGTGATCACTGGGGTCGGAGTTCCCAGTATATGCCGCCATCTCGGGCATCTTGAAGTTTTTAGGGAGCTCCGCCTCCAGGATATGTTTGGCACAAGGCTCCCGATCCTCACTGTCCGAGTCGGAGTCATCTCCCTTCTGCCTCCGGGAGACTCGGGCAATATCTTTTCGAAGTATGGCAAGCTCTGCCATAATCCCTTCGTTTACAGTACCCGAGGAGACTACGGGTCTGTATCTTTTTTGGTCAAGGTGATCCCGGAGGTCACCTTGATTCCCATTGATTTGATTTCTCAGATCAATGGGTGGACATCTCTGTCCTCCTCTTCCTCTACCCCCTGGTTCCTGGTGCACGGAAACGCTTTTCCGGTCCCCTCGATCCTGAGGGCCAAGACTCCCTCTTTGGGGCTTGCCCCTCTGCGGACCTTTCCCTTTAGGGAAATCCGAGCGGACCTTTCGCGGATCCTGCGCCTTTTCTTTCGACCAGGGGCAGAAGTAGGGTTTTTTGCTTGGTTTTCCTCAGCAGGATGCCTTATAGGGCTAGGTTCCACTAGGCCTTTGCCGCCGGGAATTAGGCGAAGACGTCGGCGGCTCCCCGTCGAGTCCTGCGGCCATCGCCTTGGGATGCACGTGAATACCAGCTGCCTCCATGGCTTTCTGCATGGCTAGCATCACTTCATGCATTTTTTGATTTTGCACTTTCTGAGCTTCGATCTCAGCTTCATGATCGATAGCTTTTTGTCTGAGGAGCACCAGCTCTTGGTAGCTTCCATCATCATAAGCATACTCGTCGAGGTGTTCCTCGTGGTTTTCATCGGGAACTATTCCTTCTTCTTCTTCCTCGGACTCCTCTGCTGCCCTTGAGGCTACATCTTCCTCATTGGGATCTTGAGCGTCTTCTAGAGGGCGAGGATGACGTGTAGCTCTTGTCTCCACCATTATCGTGAAGTTAAATGCTTGTTGTGAAGCAGCTTTCCTCAGCTCTCAATGAAAGCACCAAAATGTTGACCGAGGTTTTCGGCAACTATTAAAATATAATTATAATAATGAGCTGTAAGAAAGTGAGATGAAGACTTTTTACGTGGTTGGGGCGTTAATGAGCCTTAGTCCACGAGCCACTGCTATTAATGGATGTATTTAATACAGATTCTACACTTGAGAGAATGTTTTTCTCTTAAATACAGAGAATGTTCTTGGTGAGTTTTTTCTCTTCTTGCTCTTTTGCAACCAAGATTCTCCGACCCCATTAAATGAGCTTTGAGGGGGTATTTATAGTGTTTTGGTGGGGTAATCCCTAGAATTGTTCTTACACATGTGTCTGTAAGTATCCATAAAGTTGGGCATTTCCGATGAATATACCATGGGTGATGCATGGTCAAATCCCTAGTGTCTTTGTAGGGTTTTTATGGAGAATGTCCTTTTTGTCTTATGATTGACGTGACTCTTCGCAGAGTAGCCGTCGCTAGACTTAAATGATCATTACTGTAGCGCTGCTGTTCGGGGGTTGTGCCGTCAGACTTTATTGCGTGTTACAGTCCCAACACGCTTCCTCCCATGCAGCATTAAATGCGACTTGATTTCTCGGGAGAGACCTGACACATCCCGGAGGGCCTTCACGCTATACTAGCTTCCAAGAGTAACTTGTACTCCGGATGTCTCCTCCGGGACCCATGCTAATAGCGCTTCCTGGTGGCATAAAAAGACTTAGCAAATCTTTCCAAGTTATCTGATCCACGTGTCCCCTCTTGACTGGTCCACGTATTTTGGGCAAAATTTGGAGCAACAGTTTCTACTTTAGTTTTCTCTATTTGAGTTAGAGAGCATACTTGGTTAGCTTGACTTGCTTCATGAATGTGTATGGTATTTATTTTGATTATATTTTAGTGAGGATATCTGGGGCATAATGTGAGAGCTCACTGGGAACTTTGGAAAATAGAAAATGGTTGCTAAATTTCTCTTTACTTATTTAAATTAGTGTTTTAGCCTACTAATTCATTTCCACTCTTTTTTGGAAGAAAGTATAGAGGTTTATTCTCTCTGTAATCTTTTTAAGTTTTTATTTTAGTATTCCAGCATTCCAACATACTCAAATATTTTTTGCTTGTTATTGCAGGTGGTCATAAGTGAGAAAATAGAATGGTTCATACACGGTTCTTGTTAGGATCTCCTTCATACCGCATGTTAGGGGGTTGGCGCAGTATTTTGCTTTTAATGTTTTTAAATGCTAAACATTGTGGAACCGTTATTTTTATTTAACTAGTTCTTATTTAGGTTTACGGTACTAAAAGTATTTTGTTTTAAACAGTGAGATCTCATGCTTATATATTTTTTTTCAATAAAGAAGTATTTTATTGTCTTTATCTTATTAGATTGTTTTATACGGACTATCCTATGTGACATCTCGGGAAATCGGGGTGTTACAATATGGTATCAGAACAATCTAGTCCTAAAGAATGTGGTTAGCCTAACATGTAAAGTTCACTGCCATGAGACGAGCTTGACTCACTGTACTGTAAGTGGTTATTACTTATAATTAAGGTGCCTTTAATTTCTGCACGCAGGAGTGTAATATTCTTTTCATGTAAAATTGATGATCAAAATGATCTTGATGTGTTTTGGTTTGTGTGGATCAGGAGTTTAGAAATGCCTCCTAGAAGGTCAGTTAGAGTGGATCGAGGTCGAGGTCGAGGTCGAGGTCAAGGCCAAGGCCGAGATAGAGGCCGAGATGATGGAGGGATCAATGAACCACATCAAGCACCACAGGGATGGAAAGAGCGCCTTTCCGCACTGGAAGGAATCATTCATAGGCAGGATGAAGAACTTCGTCAGTTGAGACGTCAACCGGAGCCGCCAGTCCAAATAAGGCAGGATGCAGAAAATAAGGCAGGATGCAGTGGTATATCCTGCTACAGAGGATAGACATGAGTTGTTAGCAGAGAGATTTCGAAAACAACACCCACCTGAGTTTGAGGGAGGCATAGACCCGGTAGTGGCTGAGGAGTGGATAAGTCGCATAGAAAGCTTTTTGCAGATGCTAAGGGTCGATGGGAATGACCGAGTGAAGTGTGCATCTTACATGCTGAGGAAAGATGCTCGTATCTGGTGGGAGGTGGTGGAACAAACAAAGGATGTAGATACCATGAACTTGGATGATTTCAAAAGGGTCTTTAATGAGAAGTATTATAACTCAGCAGTTCTAGCAGCAAAGGTCGATGAATTTACTGGATTAGTCCAAGGGAGCCTTACTGTGACTGAGTATGCACAAAAATTTGATAGATTGGCGAAATTCGCTCCAGATCTGGTACCTACTGATAGAGTGCGAGCACATAGATTTGTGGAAGGCCTGAAACCAATGGTTGCTCGAGATGTGGAAATTGTGTCAAGGGGTTAATTCAGTTATACTCAAGTTGTCGAAATGGCTCTTACGGCTGAGCGGAGTGAAAACAAAATTTGGAAGGAAAATGCTGCCAGGAGAGAATCTAAGAAAGGTGGAGCCAATTTTAATGACCACAAGAAACGGGGACAGGACCAGTCTAGGCAACCAAGTCAAGACAAGAGGTACAAAACTGATAACGACCAACGATTTAATGGCAGCAGTGGGCGAAACATTCCAGAATGCCCTTAATGTACCAAACATCATCTCGGCGAGTTTTGCGCAAATGCATGCTACAAATGTGGAAAAGAATGACACATCAAACGCAATTGCCCACTGTGGGGACAGACTGGGAACAGAGCAGAACCCAAGAAAGATGACAAGTATGTTCCAGCCAGAGTTTTTGCCATCACTCAAGCAGAAGCTGAGGCCAGTCCTTCGGTTGTATCAGGTTAGATTTCTATGGCCAACACCACTTGTAAAGTTTTGTTTAATCTTGGTGCAACTCATTCCTTTATTGCTAGCACAATTGTTAATCATATAAATGCACCGAGTGAATTATTTACTGTGGGGTTTGGGACCATGTTACCATCTGGGGAGGTTGTAATCTCGAGAAATTGGCTTAGGGGTATACCTGTCAGGATAGATGGTAGAGAATTATTTGTAGACCTGATTGTATTAGATTTATTTGATTTTGATGTAATCTCGGGCATGGATTTTCTTACCAAATATGGAGCATCAATTGACTGCAAGCATAAGAAAGTTGTTTTCACACCAGAAGATGGAGAGACATTCGAGTTCAGGGGGTAGGAAAGAAACCCCGCACCTCTATTATTTTGGCAATGAAGGCTGGGCAACTATTACAGCATGGGTGCTTAGGGTATCTAGTTAATGTGGTTGATGACACCAAGAATATTGAAAGAAAGCCGGAGGAAACACGGGTCGTCGCTGAGTTTCTTGATGTATTTCCAGAGGAGTTACCCGGATTACCACCACACTGAGAAATTGAGTTTGTGATAGAATTAGTGCCCGGGACAGCACCAGTTTCCCGTGCACCATATAGAATGGAACCATCTGAATTGAAAGAACTCAAAATACAATTGGAAGAATTGCTTAAGTTAGGGTTTATCAGACCTAGCTACTCTCTGTGGGGCGCACCAGTTCTATTTGTTAAAAAGAAAGACGGTACTATGAGAATGTGCATAGATTACCGAGAACTGAACAAGGTGACTATAAAGAATCGGCACCCATTACTGAGGATTGACGACTTGTTTGACCAGCTTCAAGGGAAAAAGGTGTTTTCTAAGATTGATCTTCGTTCAGGATATCATCAGCTAAGAATCAAAAATGAAGACATACCGAAGACAACCTTCAGAACGAGATACAGGCATTATGAGTTCTTGGTGATGTCATTTGGACTTACAAATGCCCCAGCAGCTTTTATGGACCTCATGAACCGAGTCTTCAAGGAATATCTGGATCAGTTTGTCATTGTATTCTTAGATGATATATTGATTTATTCTAAGATAGAGGCGGAACATGAGGAGCACTTACGCTTGACCTTGCAACGACTTAGAGAACATCAATTGTATGCCAAGTACAAAAAATGTGAGTTCTGGTTGTCCGAGGTTGCATTTTTGGGCCACATTGTCACTAACGGGGGAGTAAAAGTAGATCTTGCCAAGGTTGATGCAGTGAAAGAATGGCCTAGACCAAAGACCGCCTCAGAGGTTCGAAGCTTTTTGGGTTTAGCAGGCTATTATAGAAGGTTTGTTGAGGGGTTCTCAAAAATAACAACTGTTGGAAATATTTTACCAGGATCTAAATTTACTAACAAGTATGTTTGATTAACATCATAATATGAATTCTAAAACAATGAAAATAAACACATATAAAGTTAGAAAACCTTACAGTGGGTGCAGCGGAATAATATGACTCCTTCCATTCAGATCTCTAGCCCTAGATTCCTTTCTGTAGCAGAGCATAATCAAGATCTGAATCTGGATCTTCTTTTCTCCTTCTTTGATGCAGAATTTCCATAGTCTTACATACTATGATTGAGATACCACTTGATGTGTGTGGGCACTACTCGTCACTCAAGGAATTTCGAAAACAGAGAAGAAAGAAAGAGAGAGTGGCGACTTCATAGTGTTTGAGAAAATAAACAGTAAAAGTGTCTCTCAAACCTGAAGCCTTAACCTTCTATTTATAGAATACCACATAGGGTTAAAAGTTGAATTATTTGGCATTTAAAAATGAAAAATAAAATGTGAAATAGAAGCAAAGGTGGCCGACCATGTATTGAGGAAACAAGCCTTCCACTTTTCTCACTTTCCTATTTCATCATTTCTAATTTTCCATTTCTTCAAAGATTGCCAATTCTCTCTAATTATTTAATAACTATAATTAATTATTAAATAATATATTGTCATTTATTTTATATATTAATAAAAACTAATCAAAGTTTCCCAATTAATAAATATACCCTTTAAACTCTCTATTTACTGTTTTACCCTTGCTTAGTGAAAATTCACAAAGTAGACATAGTCAAACTTTTAGAATTATAATTGATTAATTAAAATCAATTAACTGAGTCTTACAAGCAGTATGGTCTCACTAGTATGGGGACCATGGGTCTATATAACCGAGCTTCCAATAAGTCGAACCGAATTTACCAAGTAAATTCCCTAACTTATTAATTCCTCATTGAATCCACACTTAGAACTTGGAATTGCACTCTCAGTCATATAGAACGCTCTATATGTTCCATGATATAGACACGTCATTAGTTATCCATTGTTATAACCCTAATGTGATCAATGACCCTCTAATAGATGATCTACATTGAAAAGGCACTAGTGTTACTGCTACACCTTCAATGTATTTTATCCTTAAAACACTTAGCTCCGTATAAATAATATTTCAGCAAAGTGAAATGAGATCTCCACCATTTATTTCTGTTTAGCCAAGCTCGAAGGATATCATCATTTCACTTCTAAGTTCCTGTAGAAGTTATAGATTCCATCTTTATGGTAGCGCTCCCACTCAATTATACTATCATGTTCCCAAAATGTACGTATCACCCTGACCCAAAAGTAGGCTTAACTAACAAATCAAAGAACATGTATAGTACTCTTGAGATCGAACCTACCCATATCAGGATTAAGGTAATTTGATCTAGGATCAACAGGTGATATTGAATTGAATAGATATTACGGTAAGTTTTAATATATCTAATCAAAGTTCAATATCGGTCCCTTCTGATGTATACTCCATACGTCCGATACTGGTAAACTTTGCCAATGTCCTGGAAAGGACATAACACTTTTCCAAGGTGTAAGAATACCTATCGCTGATTATACCATGTCAGTCTAAATCTAGTGTTCTGACAAATCAGGGAATAAACTTTGGAACATATAATTAAGATTATATTCCACTGTGCTGACAACACTATAATCTTTAACAAATTCATATGTTCTAGACTTAAAAAGAATTCATACATTATATACATATAATCATGAAATAAATCATGTGAACCATGCAACAT
Source organism: Cannabis sativa (assembly GCF_029168945.1). Classification (NCBI taxonomy): domain Eukaryota; kingdom Viridiplantae; phylum Streptophyta; class Magnoliopsida; order Rosales; family Cannabaceae; genus Cannabis; species Cannabis sativa. The sequence goes on along the minus strand of NC_083609.1, from coordinate 22,836,594 downwards.
AAAATGTTATTTCTGATCTTTCTTAATAAGTAAATCTGATTATATTGAAATGAGTTTTATTTTGGGCACAAAACCCAACAGCAACACCGTTAACAGAATTAACTAGGAAGAATCTAAAATTTTCCTGGTCAGACAAGTGTGAGCAAAGCTTCGAAGAGTTGAAGAGTAGACTTACTTCGGCACGAATCCTCAGTTTACCAACAGAAGAGGGATAATTTGCGGTATATTGTGATGCATCTAAACAAGGGTTGGGTTGTGTTCTCATGCAAGAAGGGAAGGTAATTGCTTACGCTTCAAGGCAATTAAAAGAATACGAACAGAGATACCCGACACATGACCTAGAATTAACCGCAGTGGTTTTTGCACTAAAAATTTGGCGTTATTATCTCTATGGAGTGAAATGTGAAATCTACACCGATCATAAGAGTTTAAAGTACTTTTTCACCCAGAGGGAGTTAAACATGAGGCAGAGGAGGTGGTTGGAGCTAGTCAAAGACTACGACTGCAAGATAATGTACCATCCTGGTAAAGCCAATGTGGTAGCGGATGCACTCAGCCGTAGAGGTCCTGGACTAGTTTCCACTTTACAAAGAGTATCAAGGGAATTAGTAGAAGACATGGAACAAGCTGGTATAGAGTTTATCACAGGGCAACTTGCAAAGGTCACACTTCAATCAACTTTGTTAGAAAGAATTAAGGAGGGGCAGACGACAGATCAAAAGCTCAGTGAACTAAAGCAAGAAATTTTGAATAGTAACGCCAAAGATTATGAAATATCAGACACGGGATTAATTCGGTTCAAGGGACAAATTTATGTGCTTGATAATGATGAGCTCAAGAAGGGAATATTGGAAGAAGCTCATACTACACCTTATTCAGTTCACCCCGGGACCACTAAAATGTACCATGACCTAAAAGCATTGTATTGGTGGCTTGATATGAAAAAGGATGTAGTTGAATTTGTGGCCAAATGCTTAACATGTCAACAAGTTAAAGCAGAACATCAAAGACCAGCGGGATTATTACAACCACTGAAGCTCCCTGAATGGAAGTGGGAAGATATTTCCATGGATTTTGTGACTTGGTTACCTAAGACTACAAAGCAGCATGACGCTATTTGGGTAGTTATGGATAGGTATACAAAGTCTGCTCATTTTCTACCAGTACGCATGACTTACTCCATGGACCAATTTGCTGAACTTTATGTGAATGAGATTGTGAGATTACATGGGGCACTGTATTCTATTGTTTGTGATCGAGATTGTAACACCCTAACTAACTTAGGCGTATTACGTGATTTTTAAACGTACTGTGCAGCTCGTTGCTAATCAACGAGGTTTATGGAAAAACGTGATTAATTAAAATTTTGCTTTTTAATTAAACTTATAAACCATATTACAAAAGACTCGGGATCCCGATTTATAAAATCATTTACAAAATTTTTAACTGTTTAACTATTACATCAAAATAAAAGTCGTCTAACGACCAGTTACAAAAAAACTCAGCCTTGCTGTCCCGAGGATCGTACGCTCCAGGCCTAACCGCCCCGACATGTACAATCTCATAAGCTCGCTCACGGTCCATCAGCTATAGCCTTGCCTTTACCTACACATGAACATAAACTGTGAGTCGACAGACTCAGTAAGAAAAGCATAATAATATCATACATAATACTAACTGTCGTGTCCAACACGATACTGAGTCCCGCTACTGCCATGTCCAACATGGTACTGAGCCACTACTGCCATGTCCAACATGGTACTGAGTTTTGAACGTTCATAGGGACGGTACTATTGACAAGTATCCTCCTGATCGGTCGAACCGGTCATACTCCGGCTGCTGGTCATACTCCAGCCTGTACCGACGGGATAGGTCAATAGCACTGAACCACCAACCAAATGTCAGCCTGATCGGTCGAACCGGTCATACTCCGCCGTCGGTCATACTCCACCGTACCGACGTGACAGGGTTGGATGGTTCGAAGCCTAAATACATAACTAATGTAATCTAGCAGGCTTCCTACATGCACGCTAAACATGTAATCTACATATGCATACTGTTATACTAATCTTACCTGGATTCCGATTTCAGGTGTGCCGGTCAACCTGACTGGAACTGAAGCTGAGCGGCGGATTACTGGCTCCTAAACCATAAAAATCACAACGCTATAAGTGACACGCTAAATCACTTCCCGGGGACTAAAACTAAGAACTAAAAGTTTCCCTATCGATAAAAAGCATGGCAATACCCCCTAAAACATAAAAACGAGGAAAACTAGGGTCCCTGAATTTTCCCCAACCGGTAGACCGGTTGCCCAACCGGAATTCCGGTTCTGGAAAATTCAGAACCCTCATCCGGAATTCCGGATGTACAACCGGAATTCCGGTTCCTCGCAGGCAGCCAACTAAAATTTTCATAACTCGACCAATTCAACCCCAATTGGTACCAAACTTTCCAGACCTGCTCTAAACACCCCAAAGAACAAATCTAAGGCCTCAAAACCACCCAGAAAACACATATACAAAAATCACCATTGGAGCTCAAGCTTTGAGTTCCAAACTCAAGCTTGAGCAAATCCACCTAAACATGCATTCCACTAGCTTAAATCTACTTAAACTAGCATATAATCACCTCTGAAAACTATAAAGAACATCCAAAGCAACTTCACAAAGAATAAATAGAACCATTTCATTCAAAAATCACATATTTTAACATAGAAACTAAAAGCTTTGAACAACCTAACTAACATGCTTCAAACAACTCAATTAACATCAATTAAACATGCTTTGAACCACAGAAAACATCAACAAAACACAGCAACAACAACCTCAATTAATCATGCATGCATCATCATTTTTCATCATTTTTTTTCAAGAAATTACAACAAGAAAGGTTAGAGACTTTACCAAGGATTAGAAGAACACTTAGATTGGATGAAACTAGCTTGAAAATTGAAAGAAAACTAGCCCTTGAACCCCAAGCCTTCAGCCGAAAAAAGAGAGAGAGAAAAGAGAGGTTTTCCAATTTTCTAATTTTTCTAAACTTTGAAATTTTTGGATAAATGAATTAAACCCCCATTACATAACCCTTATTTCAGCCAAATAATACTAAAAATTAAACATTTAATTTTCAAATAAAAAGTCACTAAAAGACAAAACACTAATGGGGCAAAAAGACCATTTTGCCCCTTCACCATAAAATCATGAAAATCATACTAAAGGGGTATTTTTGGGAAATTCTAAATTCCCGGCCATTCCCGACATTCCCAATGTCTAAAACCCGTCCCCAAACTACTAACATATTAAGTTGTGATTTCTACTGAGCCAAACGCCGAGTTCCAAAATACCGGACACCGGAAATGCAAAATATGCAAGATACTGAATAACATAAATAACCGAATAATAAATTATTTAAATAGCTATAAATAATTTCATAATTAATCATAACCAACTGATAATTTCCAAATTAACTAAGCGGGCTTTACAACTATCCCCCCCTTAAAAGGATTTCGTCCCCGAAATCTAACCTGAATAACTCTGGATATTGAGCTCTCATATCTGACTCTAGCTCCCAGGTGGCTTCTTCCACCTTTTGGTTTCTCCAGAGAACCTTGACCAATGCTATGGTCTTATTCCGAAGGACTTTATCCTTTCTATCCAGGATCTGCACTGGCTGTTCCTCATAGGTCATGTCTGGCTGAAGCTGAAGACTCTCATAACTGAGTATATGAGAGGGGTCTGAAACGTATTTTCTCAACATCAAGACATGGAATACGTTGTGCACTGCTGACAAGGCTGGAGGAAATGCTAATTGATATGCCACTTGACCTATCTTCTCGAGAATCTCGAAAGGTCCTGTAAATCTAGGGCATAACTTGCCTCTTTTCCCGAAACGTTTAATCCCCTTCATCGGAGATACTCGTAAAAACACATGTTCCCCTACTTGGAACTCAACATCTCTGCGTTTCGGATCCGCGTAACTCTTCTGTCTGCTCTGTGAGGCAAGCATTCTAGCTTTTATCTTTTCTATTGCCTCATTGGTCCGCTGAACTGACTCTGGACCTAGGTATTTCCTCTCCCCTGTCTCATCCCAGTGGATAGGGGATCTACACTTCCTACCGTACAACAGTTCATAGGGAGCCATCCCTATCGTACTCTGATAACTGTTGTTGTACGAAAATTCTATCAACGGTAGATATTTACTCCATGAACTCTCAAAGTCCATAACACAGGCTCTCAACATATCCTCCAATATCTGAATTGTCCTTTCGGACTGACCATCTGTCTGAGGATGGAATGCTGTACTGAATTTTAGCTTTGTACCCATTGCCCGTTGCAAACTTTGCCAAAATTTGGAGGTGAACTTCGGATCCCTGTCCGAAACTATAGACTTCGGTACCCCGTGAAGTCTCACTATCTCTCTGACGTACAGTTCTGCCAACTGATCCACTGAAAATGTTGTTCTAACCGGCAGAAAATGAGCAGATTTCGTAAATCGATCCACCACTACCCAGATGGAATCATACAAACCCGTGGTCCTAGGTAACCCGACCACAAAATCCATCGTAATTTCCTCCCATTTCCATTCTGGTAGGGTTAGAGGCTGCAACAACCCTGCTGGTCTCTGATGTTCAGCCTTGATCTGTTGACAAGTGAGGCATCTCGATACGAATTCTACCAAATTCTTCTTCATACCATTCCACCAGAAGTACGGTTTCAAATCTTGGTACATCTTGGTGGTGCCGGGATGCAGAGAATACGGAGTAGAATGAGCCTCCTCAAAGATCTCATTTCTAAGTTCCACACTGTTCGGGACACAAACCCTGGCTTTACACAAAAGCATCCCACTATCTGACACTGAAAAGTCCTTGGCTTGACCAGCCAATACCTCATCTCGGATTTTCACTAACTCCGGATCTGTCATCTGAGCGACTTTTATTCTTTCTAATAGATCAGATTGCAGCGTCAAGTTGTGAAGCTGACCTACCACAAACTCAATGCTGGATCTAACCATATCCTCAGCTAGCTGAGGGGAGATCTGAACCATGCTAGCTACTTGCCCGGGACGCTTTCTGCTCAGGGCATCGGCCACTACATTGGCTTTTCCGGGATGATAGAGGATCTCACAATCGTAATCCTTCACTAATTCCAACCAACGCCTTTGTCTCATGTTCAAATCTTTCTGAGTAAAGAAATACTTGAGACTTTTATGGTCGGTATAGATCTCACACTTCTCCCCATAAAGGTAATGCCACCAAATCTTCAGTGCAAAAACCACTGCGGCTAATTCTAAATCATGAGTCGGGTATCGCTGTTCATAATCCTTTAACTGACGGGAGGCATAACCGATAACCCGATCGGCTTGCATCAATACACACCCCAAACCCTGTTTGGATGCGTCACAGTAGACTACGAACTTCTCCTTGTCCGAGGGCAAAGCTAGTACCGGAGCAGTAATCAACCTCTGTTTCAGCTCCTGAAAACTAGCTTCGCATTTATCTGACCAGATAAACCGCTGATTCTTCTTTGTAAGCTCGGTTAGGGGCATTGAGATTTTGGAGAACCCCTCCACGAACCTACGGTAGTATCCAGCTAATCCCAAGAAGCTTCTGATCTCTGTCACTGTTTTCGGTCTCGGCCAATCCCTGACGGATTCAATCTTCCCGGGATCTACCTTGATCCCATCTTTACTCACAATGTGCCCTAGGAAGGACACCTGAGATAGCCAGAACTCGCATTTCTTGAACTTGGCATAAAGTCTATGTTCTCGAAGCCGTTGCAGTACCATCTGCAGATGTAACTCATGCTCCTCTTCTGATTGAGAGTACACGAGGATGTCGTCGATAAACACAATCACACAGATATCGAGGAAATCCTTGAATACCCTATTCATCAGGTCCATGAATGCTGCAGGAGCATTGGTTAGTCCGAATGACATAACCAGAAACTCGTAATGTCCATACCTAGTGCGGAAAGCCGTCTTCGGAATGTCCTCCTCTCGGATTCTCAACTGATGATAACCCGAACGGAGATCAATCTTAGAAAAGACCGTCTTTCCCTGAAGCTGAGCGAACAAGTCATCGATCCTAGGTAATGGATATTTATTCTTCACCGTCAGCTTGTTCAACTCCCTGTAGTCGATGCACATCCTCATAGATCCATCCTTCTTCTTGACGAATAAAACCGGGGCTCCCCAGGGTGACACACTGGGCCGAATGAACCCTATGTCAAGCAACCCTTGGAGCTGAATCTTTAATTCCTTAAGTTCAGCTGGAGCCATTCTATATGGGGCTTTGGAAACCGGATCCACCCCTGGGGCCAAGTCAATCACGAAATCAATCTCCCGCTGAGGTGGTAACCCTGGAAGTTCTTCGGGAAAAACGTCCAAAAATTCCCGAACCACTCTGATGTCCTCTGGCCGAATGGTGTCTGGCCGAGTGGTGTCCACCACCACGGCCAGAAACCCTAAGCACCCGCCGTGCAACAATTCTCTCGCTGACATAGCCGAGATCACCGGGATCCGAGATCCCTGAACTGAACCCACAAATACAAACGGTTCTTCACTTTCCGGTTGGAAGACCACCATCTTCCTTTTACAGTCAATGCTCGCCGAATATTTAGATAGGAAATCCATTCCTAAAATAATATCAAATTCGACTAAGCTCATCTCGATCAGATCAGCGCTTAACTCTCTACCATCTATCGTGATCGGCATAGACCTAATCCACCTATTGGAGATAACCAATTCTCCGCCAGGTAACAGGGTTCCAAACCCTGATTCATATCTATCATAGGGTCTACCCAACTTACTAAAGACTCTGGCCGCCACATAAGAATGTGTAGCCCCAGAATCAAACAGCACTGAATATAGCGAGTTGTTAATAGAAAGCCGACTCCGTGACTACCGATGGGCCGGCATCCGCATCGGCTGCGTGATAGCGAACACCCCGGGCCGGAGTGGGTATCGCCGGAGCTCTCGGTGCCTCCGGTCGGGCCGGGGACACTCCCTCTTGAAGTGTCCGGGCATGCCACAATGGAAGCATCCCTGACCTTTGCACTCGCCCCGATGGTGCCTCTTGCAGATAGGGCACTCGGGATAGGAGAATCGGGTCTCGGTACCACCGGGACGACTCCTCTCGTGCGGTTCCCCCGGAACCTCTTGTTCTGACTCGAGCCGCCGGAAGCAGTGGGTGCCCTCTTCCTCTGATCAATGGCCGAACCACTACTCCCCGCTATAGCCTCGATGCGGGGAGGGGTAGGAGCCCCGCCACTAACCGAGTACTCGGCCGATTCGACATGCACCCCACTGCGCCCTCAGCTCGCAGTGCCTTCTCCACCATCTGAGCATAGGTGGTGCTGTCGTCTGTGGTGATCATCAGGTCATGCCTGATCTTGGGATTCAACCCGTCCAGATACTTCTCCTTCTTGCTGAAGTCGGTCGGCACAATTCCCGAGGCTAACCTCGCCAACCGATCAAACTGAGTAGTATACTCAGTGACACTCATGTTCTCCCGCTGGGTCAGGTGAACGAACTCTTTCCTCTTGGCGCTTCTGACCGCCTCATTGTAATACTTTGCGTTAAAGAGTTCCTGGAACCTTTCCCAGGTCATGGTGGTGACGTCATGGATCTGAGACACCATGTCCCACCATACCAGGGCGTCCTCCTGGAACTGAAACGTGGCGCACACCACTCTGTCGTTACCGGTGACACCCATGAAGTTCAAAATCTTGGTGATCACCGTCAGCCACTGTTCGGCTTTCATCACGTCCGGACCTCCCAGGAATACCGGAGGTGCTTGCTTCCGGAACCGCTCATACAATGGTTCCAATCTATGGGCCGCCACCACTATCTCGGCCTGGGCAGCAGGGGCAGGTGCCACTGGAACTATGGGCACTGGAACTGCAGGAGCACCCTGCTGTCTCAACCTCTGAATCTCGAGGTCTTGTTCTTCGATCCGGGCTTGCATCTCTGCAAACCGTAACTCCCAGTTCGGGGCTCCCTGATCGGCTGGGGGAGCCTGGGCAGCCTGTGGCGGGTTCTCATCACCCCGGCCACGAGCCCTGCCTCGGGGACCTCTACCTCGGCCCCTAGCAGGTGGGGGAAACTGAGCTCCCTGTCCTTGGTTCGACCCTACGGAGTTGCCCTGACTCCTGGTAGTCCGCCTGGCGTCCATCTAGTTAGAACCGCCTGCGAAACCAAGAGTTGGCATATCAGGTCGTATTCAAGGCGAGCTTACTAATGCCGCTTAATTTGGAAATTAGAAACGAAACATGCGCCTATTCTACTATCAGGCTACTAACATGCTTCCTAACAGGCTTTTCTTTTTCATAACTGAATAAAATAAACTACTAAAGCAATAAAGGCTTACTGAACCGTGAACCGAGCTAACTGCTGATGATGATTGTACATGTCGTGACGATCTTCGGAAGACAACCTGGCGGCTCTGATACCAAATTGTAACACCCTAACTAACTTAGGCGTATTACGTGATTTTTAAACGTATCTTGTGCAAAATTTCGTTGCTAATCAACGAGGTTTATGGAAAAACGTGATTAATTAAAATTTTGCTTTTTAATTAAACTTATAAACCATATTACAAAAGACTCGGGATCCCGATTTATAAAATTATTTACAAAATTTTTAAGTGTTTAACTATTACATCAAAATAAAAGTCGTCTAACGACCAGTTACAAAAAAACTCAGCCTTGCTGTCTCGAGGATCGTACGCTCCAGGCCTAACCGCCCCGACATGTACAATCTCATAAGCTCGCTCACGGTCCATCAGCTATAGCCTTGCCTTTACCTACACATGAACATAAACTGTGAGTCGACAGACTCAGTAAGAAAAGCATAATAATATCATACATAATTCTAACTGCCGTGTCCAACACGATACTGAGTCCCGCTACTGCCATGTCCAACATGGTGCGAGCCACTACCGCCATGTCCAACATGGTGCGAGTTTTGAACGTTCATAGGGACGGTACTATTGACAAGTATCCTCCCGATCGGTCGAACCGGTCATACTCCGGCTTGGTCATACTCGGCACATCTGCAAGACGGGATAGGTCAATAAGATCGAACCACCAACCAAATGTCAGCCTGATCGGTCGAACCGGTCATACTCCGGCTGCTGGTCATACTCCAGCCTGTACCGACGTGACAGGGTTGGATGGTTCGAAGCCTAAATACATAACTAATGTAATCTAGCAGGCTTCCTACATGCACGCTAAACATGTAATCTACATATGCATACTGTTATACTAATCTTACCTGGATTCCGATTTCAGGTGTGCCGTCAACCCGATCGGGAACTGAAGCTGAGCGGCGGATTACTGGCTCCTAAACCATAAAAATCACAACGCTATAAGTGACACGCTAAATCACTTCCCGGGGACTAAAACTAAGAACTAAAAGTTTCCCTATCGATAAAAAGCATGGCAATACCCCCTAAAACATAAAAACGAGGAAAACTAGGGTCCCTGAATTTTTCCCAACCGGTAGACCGGTTGCCCAACCGGAATTCCGGTTCTGGAAAATTCAGAACCCTCATCTGGAATTCCGGATGTACAACCGGAATTCCGTTTCCTCGCAGTGCACCAACTAAAATTTTCATAACTCGACCAATTCAACCCCAATTGGTACCAAACTTTCCAGACCTGCTCTAAACACCCCAAAGAACAAATCTAAGGCCTCAAAACCACCCAGAAAACACATATACAAAAATCACCACTGGAGCTCAAGCTTTGAGTTCCAAACTCAAGCTTGAGCAAATCCACCTAAACATGCATTCCACTAGCTTAAATCTACTTAAACTAGCATATAATCACCTCTGAAAACTATAAAGAACATCCAGCAACTTCACAGCAACAAATAGAACCATTTCATTCAAAAATCACATATTTTAACATAGAAACTAAAAGCTTTGAACAACCTAACTAACATGCTTCAAACAACTCAATTAACATCAATTAAACATGCTTTGAACCACAGAAAACATCAACAAAACACAGCAGCAACAACCTCAATTAATCATGCATGCATCATCATTTTTCATCATTTTTTTTCAAGAAATTACAACAAGAAAGGTTAGAGACTTTACCAAGGATTAGAAGAACACTTAGATTGGATGAAACTAGCTTGAAAATTGAAAGAAAACTAGCCCTTGAACCCCAAGCCTTCAGCCGAAAAAAGAGAGAGAGAAAAGAGAGGTTTTCCAATTTTCTAATTTTTCTAAACTTTGAAATTTTTGGATAAATGAATTAAACCCCCATTACATAACCCTTATTTCAGCCAAATAATACTAAAAATTAAACATTTAATTTTCAAATAAAAAGTCACTAAAAGACAAAACACTAATGGGGCAAAAAGACCATTTTGCCCCTTCACCATAAAATCATGAAAATCATACTAAAGGGGTATTTTTGGGAAATTCTAAATTCCCGGCCATTCCCGACATTCCCAATGTCTAAAACCCGTCCCCAAACTACTAACATATTAAGTTGTGATTTCTACTGAGCCAAACGCCGAGTTCCAAAATACCGGACACCGGAAATGCAAAATATGCAAGATACTGAATAACATAAATAACCGAATAATAAATTATTTAAATAGCTATAAATAATTTCATAATTAATCATAACCAACTGATAATTTCCAAATTAACTAAGCGGGCTTTACAGAGATGCTCGGTTTACTTCATCTTTTTGGGAAAGCTTACAGAGAGCAATGGGAACTCGATTGAAGTTCAGTACTGTATATCATCCAGAGATAGATGGTCAGACTGAGAGAACAAATCAGATCTTGGAAGATATGTTGAGGGCATGTGTGATAGATTTCTAAGGATCATGGAGCAAATACCTGCCTTTGATTGAATTTTCTTACAACAACAGCTATCAGTCTACTATCGGGGTAGCACCCTATGAGATGTTGTATGGAAGAAAATGCAGGTCTCCACTGCATTGGGATGAGTTGGGAGAGAACAAACTCCTAGGGCCAGATGCAGTTCAGCACACCAACGAAGCTATTCAGAAGATCAGGGCTAGAATGATCACCGCGCAGAGCAGACAGAAATCTTATGCAGACCTGAAGCGGAGGGACATTGAGTTCGAAGTGGGTGATCATGTGTTTCTTCGAGTGACACCACGAAAAGGACTCTCGGTGAAGAGATTTGGCAAGAGAGGGAAACTAAGTCCCAGATATGTTGGTCCATTGGACAGAGTGGGCAGTGTAGCTTATAGAATAGCTTTACCGCCATCATTATCTGGGGTGCACAATATATTTCATGTATCTCAACTCCAAAAATATGTGTCAGACCCATCGCATGTTTTGAGCTATGAAACACAGGGTTTGCAGGAAGACTTATCTTACAATGAACGCCCGATAAAGATTCTTGATCAAAATGATAGGATTTTGAGAAATAAGACTATTACCTTGGTGAAAGTCCTATGGAGAAACAGTGTGGTTGAGGAAGCTACTTGGGAGCTAGAGCTTGATATGCGAGAACAATATCCAAAATTATTTGAGTAAAATTTCGGGACAAAATTTTCTTTTAGAGGGGGATAAGTGTAATATCTGCTAACTCCGAAAGGGTATTTTTATAATTTTATTTAGCTGAGAGTATTTTTATTATTTTACATATTTATGGATTTAAATATGTAGGAGATTTTTTTTTTTTTGTGATGATATGATATTATTGGCATGTGCTTAATGCCTAAAAAATATATATATCTCGATATTATTAGATGGGTATATTATTATATTATTATATTATTATAATTATTATTAATATTATTATTATTATTATTATTATTATTATTATTATTATTATTATTAAAGTTATTATTAGTATTTTAATAATTATTATTATTTTTTTATTATTATTAATGTTATTATTATTATTATTATTGTTATTAATATTATTAATGTTATTTTTAAAACTGTATATACGAATATATACGGTTCGGAGAGCACCGATTTTTGTCGAATGAGAATCGTTCCACTTCGGTTCAAAGCAATCTTTTGCTTAGGTTTAAACACGATAGAAATTAGGTTTGAGTTCTATTTTCGTGCACCAGAAACAGAGAACGAACGAGAGAGAGAGAGAGAGAGAGAGAGAGAGAGAGAGAGAGAGAGAGAGAGAGAGTGAACGTATACGGCGTATACGATACCGAAAAATTTCGTTTCTTCAAGCGGACCGCAACCTGGGTGAACGTGGGGGTTTGGGATCACTTATATACGACCTAAGAAAGCTTTTTAACGTGGTATAAGGGGCGGAGGTCCTCGTTTCGAGATTCGCCATTTTTGAAGCTTCGAAGTAGGGATGCACATTTTCCCCATGGGGATGGGGCTCCGTGGGGACCCGCCCCTAATGAGGCGAGGATTCCCCGTCTAAATGGGGAACGGGGCCGGGACGGGATCAAATTTTGTCCCCGAAGGTTAAACGGGGCGGGGACGGGGATGACACTCCCCGCCCCGACGGGGACCCGTTTAATTTATTAATTATTTTTTTATTAATATTTTATATTTCATATATGCGTTTGTATTTTTTTAGTATATTAATATCATTTTTACAATTTTTGAAGTTGTGTCTTTGTATAATAATTACTATATTGAATAGTAAATAATATGTTATATTTTATCTTTCATGTAATTTATTAATTTTAGACATTTAAATTTTTAAAATAAATTTTATTTTTACAATAGGGATTCCCCGCCCCGTCCCCGCTCCATTAGGGGATTTCCCGCCCCGTCCCCGATGGGGAATAAGCGAGGATGGGGCGTGGATGGGGATTAAAATCCTTAACGGGGATGGGGACGGGGAGAGCACTCCCCGCTCATTCCCCGCCCCGTGTGCATCCCTACTTCGAAGGTGCGGCTTGGAAATGGACTCGAATTCGAACGTGTTTAAGCTTGTTGTTAGATCAAGGGAGGTTATATATGAGTGCATCGGACCCTAAGGATTGTTGTTGACGTAAGAAAATGAAGCTTTAACGTCCAAAACGAAAAACTAATATTTTGACTCCATTAAAGACGGTACACCGCCAACGAAGGAGACGACTCCGATCTGCCTTCTCGGACCTCTTTTCTTGATCATTTTGAGGTCCTGAGCACTGTGTTCCCCAATCGAAAGGATGCTTCAAGAGCAATCGGAGACAAAGTTACACTTTACCGGCGACGAAACCGACGAGAAAGCCGGCGACCACGTTCTGACCGTTTCTGAGATGTTTTTCTTAGATATTTTTGTATATTTTGATTCCTTATTTTATTCTAAGGTGCTTGGTGAAGTTTCATAATTTTTTGAATTTATTTGGAATTATTATGAATTAATTAGTTTATTTCATAAATTAATTATGAAAAATACTTAGGGTGCTCAGAAAAATCTAGATTTATTTTATATGATGGGCTATGATATATAAACTGTTATAAAATTGGTAGATTGAATTTTTTAGGCGATTATGTATTTTTCATAAATTATTGATGTTATTTCTTATTTTAATTATGAAAAATACCTACGTTGCTTAGAAAATTCAAAGAAAATTATTTATGACTTAGTACAGATTATAAACTGTGTTAGAAGAGTTAGATTCGGTTTTTAAACAATTTTGGTATTTTTCATGAATTTACTTAATTAATGCTTAAGTTAATTATGAAAAATGGATAAGTGTTGTTAAAATAGTAAAATGTATTTTTGTAATACCATTTACTGCCTATGATATCAAAAGGAATAGGTTTTATTATTTATTAGTTGTTGTAGGTATTTATTATAATTATTGGTGATTAATTAACTATTTATTTGGGTTTTAATGAGAATAAATAGTATTTTAGTAAATTTTACGTGAAAAGGTGTTGTATGAATTCATGTTTTACGTTAAGAATGTGTGTTTGAGTCCATGCAATATGTTTGTGTGAATCAAAATAATAAATGCTTATGTATGGTGTGTCATGCAAGTGAAATGGACCTATGTGTTACGTATTTTTACGTAAGTTTCTGTATGGGTTTAGAGATTCATACTTGAATGTATTTTGAGTGTATTGTTGTGTTAATGAATGTTTAGGATCTTGTTCTCAACAAAGAAATTCGTTGAGGTGCTCGAGGTAGCGAGTGTGGTCTTAGCAACTGAGGTAAGAAGAGTGGACATCTGTACACAAGGTGTATGTTATGCATACAACTTGGGTTGGTTTGCTATTTAATTTGATTGTGTTGTGATTTCTTTATATTTTGTGAGCATCGTTAGCATGAGAATAATATTAGGGTCTTGCTACTTGTGTGAGCATATCACTTGCAGGTTATAACTTTATCATGGGTGAGTACAACTTATGGTAATTAATTGCCCTGTTGGATGCCAAGTGTGAGAATAACACAAGGCAGGGCAGGTTACCTCATGTTTGATCAACATGAGCGTATAGTTGATTATCGTATGTGAGTATAATGTGCGATATGAGACTTTATTTGTGCATGTGAGAACAACATGCGCTGTGGATATATTTATGGAATGTGAATTACTGTTGATTAATATTAAATAGTAACTTATGTCAAGTAACTAGTTAGGAGGGTTATGTCCTACATAGCTCTTCTTACTGGGCGTTAGCTCACGAGTACTCTGTGTGCAGGTAAGGGTAAGGCTAAGTAGTGAGATTGAAGAGCTCGAGGCGTGGACCGCATGTTAGGGGGCTGGCCCAGTATTTTGCTTTTAATGTTTTTAAATGCTAAACATTGTGGAACCGTTATTTTGATTTAACTAGTTCTTATTTAGGTTTACGGTACTAAAAGTATTTTGTTTTAAACAGTGAGATCTCATGCTTAGATATTTTTTTTCAATAAAGAATTATTTTATTGTCTTTATCTTATTAAATTATTTTATACGGACTATCCTATGTGACATCTCGGGAAATCGGGGTGTTACAATATGGTATCAGAGCAATACGGTCCTAAAGAATGTGGTTAGCCCTAACATGTAAAGTTCACCGCCATGAGACGAGCTCGACTCACTGTACTGTAAATGTGTTACATATTTGGACTTGATACTTGCCAAAACAGTATGTTTGATCTGATCTTATGAAGACACAATCGAACTCATTAAGGAGAAATAAGAAAAGTTAAAGTTTCCATAAAAAGTAGACTTTCCAGAAGAAAATTTCTTCCCTTACAAGAAGTTTTCAAACAAAGAAAATGATAGCTGAATATAGAATCTTTCTTATGATAGAAAAGAGCAATAAACATTTAATTAAGGTGAGAAAATCAGTTTTATGATAGCCAAAAAATCGCACCATAATAAAAAATATTTTGGCATCTAAATTGCCAAAAAAGAACTTTATATTTTCAAACCAACCCGCACATGCGGTTTTTTCAATTTTTTAAACTGCACCCGCACCGCAAAACTAAAAAATTGTAGAAATCGCACCGCAAAAAATGATGCGGGACGGTGCGATTTTTGCAGTTTGGACTATCACCAATAATTAAACTATCATACATACAACAAAATTTGAGCAACACTTGTCAAAAATATCATAAGACTTGAAAATAAATATTTTTCAATAATACAATAATTAGTCGGCTTTGGGTTGGACATTCACATATTGGACCAAAATAAATATAAAAATTGTTATTTTTATAATGTGCGGTGCGGTGCGGTGCGGTTTGAACCGCATATTAACAATTTAAAATCAAATGACATACTAAATAAGTGATGAAAATAATTCTATTTCTTTATTTATAACTGAATGGCAAAGATTATATTAAAATAGAGTTTTATTTAGGGCACAAAGCTCAACAATATACACTTCCATGTTTGAAGTAATAATCGGTTTATGGTACATAACATTTTACAATTGTGCATAAATTTGAATTCCCTCTTTCTCTCTCTGTCTAGCTGCGCAATTATTTTGGTTTGGTGATCATTTCAATGTGTATTAAGTTTTCTCTAAGTTTTATGTTATTTCGGGTCAATGCAATGCGACTAGAATTGAGCCAATTGTCTTTATATATTATTATTTGTTGTTTCATTATAATGTGGGAGCTCAAGTTGTCATTTGGTATTGTTTCTACTTTAGTTTTCTCTATTTGAGTTAGAGAGCATACTTGGGTAGCTTGACTTGCTTCATGAATGTGTATGATATTTATTTTGATTATATTTGGTGAGGATATCTGGGGCATAATGTGAGAGCTCACTGGGAACTTTAGAAAATAGAAAATGGTTGCTAAATTTCTCTTTACTTATTTAAATTAGTGTTTTAGCCTACTAATTCATTTCCACTCTTTTTTGGAAGAAAGTATAGAGGTTTATTCTCTCTGTAATCTTTTTAAGTTTTTATTTTAGTATTCCAGCATTCCAACATACTCAAATATTTTTTGCTTGTTATTGCAGGTGGTCATAAGTGAGAAAATAGAATGGTTCATACACGGTTCTTGTTAGGATCTCCTTCATTAGAATCCACTCCTCTTGTTACAGTTGCTGTTTGTTCTCTAATTGAGACAAGGTCTAAGAAAAGAACCATCCCTTGTTCAGCTTCTAGTCGTTCTCAAGTTGAAACAAGGTCTAAGAAATGACCCTCAAATTCCACACAGATTGCTAAAAGCCAAAAAGACTCATGTATCTATTAATGATCAGTTAGTTGCCCCTCGCGAGGTACACTTTTATTTTTCTTTTGCTATGCCTCTTTTATTATTTTATTGTTTCATTTTTTAAATGTTTTTAACATTATTATTTATTAGTTTATTATGTGTAATTTTTTTTTGTAGGGTACATCGTTCCTCATTCCTCGTAGTCTACATCGCAACGTCAGGATTACTTACGAAGGCATTGATGGTAGATTCATTGGGTCTATTCGGGAAACTCTTTCAACAAAACAATTTCCAGATTTCTTTACTTCTTGCTTTGGCCAGTTTGCATCGTTGGAACAATTCACAATTCAAAATCAGTTAATTCACAATTCACTCCTTAGAGAGTTGCGACAACCCAATCCAGTTGAGATTTAGATTGGGATCAATGGAATGCAGCTAAGTTTTGGCCGAGGAGAGTTTGCCCTTGTAGCGGGTCTACAATGTTTGGGGTCTAGGGATAAATTAAAATATGTTCGACATGAAAATGGTATTCAATCAACATATTTTAATAATTTGAAGTTCTCCAAGGAACAATTGAGTAAATGTTTTGTTGAAAAGAGATGGAAGAATGATGAGGATGCTCTTAAAATTACACTTCTGCATTTCCTTAAAAAAATTTGCTCCGTTCAGAACCTTGTTATAATGTGTCACAAGAACACTTAAATATATTGGATAGTGGTGCATTTTCAGAGTTTCCTTGGGGACAAGAAGTTTCATTTTCCTTATGAAAAAATTGAAGGCAAGGATTAACTTGAAGAAGGTGGAAGAAGCCAAAGCACATTCTAGGAAGCCATTTTATAGGCATTTTGGGTTTGTATATGCATTTCAAGTTTGGTTCTACGAGTGTTGCCCATACATGAACGGTGGTCTTGCCACTTTGCATCAAGGTTCAATTTCTCGTATTGTTAGGTGGAAATGTGATTTGAATCCTAGATTCGAGGATGTTTCTATAATGCTATCTTTGCCAATGGATGAGGTATTTTACATTGTATAATATGTTCTTACTATTATATTTTTATTTATTATTTTACATATATATTGATTTTTTTTTTTTTGTTTTATTTTTTAAAATTTTTAGTTGAAATTGAGAAATTTATGTCCAACTTCTGAAGAGAGAGTAAAATATAATCTGGATATATTTTTCCCTAAAGGAAAAAAACATTCTTTGCCTCAGATAGATATTGATCATCCTCAAGCTGGAGCAACCCCCCACAAGATGTTGATGATGGAGATGATGATTTTGTGGAAATTCCTCCTAGGTCTGTTGCTGGTTGTCCATATTCTGTTCCTCAAGTGTCGCTAAATATCATGCAAGCCCAATTAAGACTAGAAGAAAGTAACAAGACTATAGTTTCTGAAGTATGCTCGCTGAAGACTTTTGTCCAAGATGGATTTTCTCGCTTTGATATGGCATTGTTTTAGCTTATTAGTTTCCATGAATCTAGAAAACATGTATGTCTTAATATATAATTTATGTTGCTTCATATGCTGTTTTATTAGATTTTTAATAATTTTCATATTTGAGAATAAAAACATCCCTGTGAAAAACCATTATTGCAACCCCTGTTTAAAAATAATTATGGATCACAAATACCATCTCTAATAAAATGACAATCATTATATGCAGCAAACCTAACAATGGCACCAATAGCAACCTTCATAGCATCTTTATATATTTTTTATTTTTTAAGTTCACATAGAAATACCTTTTTTGTAACCCTTTCAGCAACTTTTACAGAAACCATCTGTTATAAAATAACAGTCATTATTTGCAGCAAACCTAATAACTATGCAAATAGCAACCTTCATAGCATATTTTATGTATCTTTATATTTTTTTATTTTCTTAGTTGACATATAGATACCCTTTCAGCCACCATTATAGAAACCATCTGTAAGAAAATGATATTTATATGCAGCAACCCTACCAGTGACCCCAATAGCAACCTCTATTGCATATTAATGTCATATTTTTATTTTTTTTAGTTCACACCATTTAAATTTATATTTTAATTGTTCAATAGGATTCATCCGTTGATTTGTCCCAATCTCCTTCTTGTCATAATGATACTCTTTTTAATGAGAGGAGAACTAAACAAAGACATGAGAAAAATATTGTTTTAGAAGAAGAAGAGGAGAAGGAAGAAGAAGAAGCATATAAAGAAGAAGAAGCAGAAGAAGAAGAAGAAGAAGTAGATAAAGAAGAAGAAGCAAATAAAGAAGAAGATGCCGAAGGAGAAGAGGAAGAAGAAAAAGATCAACAAGAAAAAGAATATGATCATGAGTCTAAAGAAAAGGATAATCATGATGATGATTATCATGGGCTTAATATAAATGATGATAATGACTGCGGTGGAAATAATGAACAAGACAAAGATGATAGAGATTGTAGTAGAGAAAACAATGATGAAAATGTTAAGGTTGAGTGTTTTCCCTTTAATTAATGTTTTAAGATTCCATACACTTTTCATGTTTACGCTTATGATTATTTTGTTAGACTATATATATAGTGTATGTAATATAGCATATACAATGATATGAAATGCGGAAAATAAACTTTAATCATATCAATAATATATGCAATGAAAGGATCGATGTACCTCCAGCCATTGATCTTTGAGCTTCAATCCCTGCGATAGCTTCGGTATTGGAGTTCGGGCTTCCTCGCTCTCTCAACTCTCTTTAGATGGAATTTGCTGAATGGATTCAGAATGAGTGAGGAGCTCGGGGACCGAGACCCTATATTTATAGGTGAGATACTCCATCAGTATCTGCGCCACATTAATTGTCAGAATATTTTGACAATTAATTCAGGAAATCAAATCAGGTAATGAATATAGAAATCTGACCATATATAGAATATTACATAATTGATTTTGTCCAAATTCAATGAATATAAAATATTCATTTATCAGAAAATCAATTATTTATTTATTTCCTTAAATAGAAAATTATTTCCTTAATTAGAAAATAATTTCCATATATAAAATATTCTAATATTCTCCCACTTGGTCAGCATTTAAACTAAAATATTCAAACCCAACGTTCCTCATTATATAATAAACATACGAATCATAGCGACATGTCCTCATTATGAATCGAGTATTATCTTCCATGTATTACAATACATTTATTATATAACAATGTACTTTATGTGGCAATGTACTTAAGTGAATAAACCCTAAACCTTATGTTTATTCAGGTCCTCTGAAATTTTTCTCAAATGTAAAATTAAGATGCGCATAAATATGAGAAAATCAAAAATAAGAGTTTCATTAATAATAACTTTATTTGTACAAATTACATAAGGGAACCAAGTCCCATGTTCTCTACATGATCCTTGAATTTATGAGGTGGCAAGCCTTTTGTCATAGGATCGGCAATCATCAATTCAGTGCTAATGTGTTGAATGACCACTTTATTTTCCTTAACACGTTCTCTAATAGCTAAGTACTTAATGTCGATGTGCTTGCTTCGACTTCCACTTTTGTTGTTCTTAGCCATGAAAACAGCAGCTGAATTGTCACAGAACATCTTTAGCGGCCTTGCAATGGAATCAACCACTCTAAGGCCTGAAATGAAACTCTTTAGCCATACACCATGTGATGTAGCCTCAAAGCAAGAAACGAACTCAGCCTCCATAGTAGAAGTAGCAGTCAAGGTTTGTTTGTTACTCCTCCAAGACACAGCCTCCACCAGCAAACATAAACACGTAACCAGATGTAGATTTACATGAATCAGTGCAACCAGCGAAATCTGAGTCTGAGTAGCCAACTACTTCTAGATTGTCAGTTCGTTTGAACATCAGTTTGTAATCCTTAGTACCCTGAAGATACCTCATTACTTTCTTTGCAGCTTTCCAGTGGTCTATCCCCGGGTTACTCTGAAATCTTCCTAACATTCCGACAGAATAAGCAATGTCGGGTCTTGTGCACACCTGAGCATACATTAGGCTTCCGACAGCAGAAGCATAAGGAATGTTCTTCATTTGTTCTCTTTCAAAATCATTCTTTGGGCACTGGCTCAAATTTAATTTATCACCCTTCATAATTGGAGCAACGCTCGGTGAACAATCTTTCATATGAAACCTTTCTAAAACTCTGTTGATGTAGGCTTCTTGAGATAAACCTAAGATACCTCGGTATCTATCTCTATGAATCTTAATGCCTATGACATAGGATGCTTCACCCATGTCTTTCATCTCAAAGTTCTTTGAAAGAAATTGTTTTACTTCACGTAGCAACCCTTTATCATTGGATGCAAGAAGAATATCGTCCACATATAAAACAAGAAAACAGATCTTACTCCCACTTTCCTTCAGGTATATGCATTGATCCATGACATTCTCTTCAAATCCAAAGGAAGAGATGACATCATGAAATTTTAAATACCATTGACGGGATGCTTGTTTTAATCCATAGATGGACTTCTTGAGCTTGCATACCAAATCCTGACCTTCACTAGAGGAGAATCCTTCTGGTTGTTTCATGTATACCTCCTCCTCTAGATCACCATTCAGAAAAGCAGTTTTTTACATCCATCTGCTCCAGCTCTAAATCAAAATGAGCAACTAATGCCAAGATGACTCTCAGGGAATCTTTCTTTGATACAGGAGAAAAAGTCTCTGTATAGTCAATTCCTTCCTCTTGAGTGAATCCTTTAGCAACAAGTCTCGCTTTGTACCTCTCAGTGTTGCCTAATGAGTCTTTCTTAGTTTTATAGACCCATTTACAGCCAATGGCTCTCGCCCCATTAGGCAACTTTACAAGTTCCCAGACTCTGTTGCACCTCATAGAATTCATTTCATCATCCATAGCATTGTACCACAATTTTGATTCTCTACTGTTCATAGCTTGTAAAAACGTTTCTGGATCATTTCCAATTCCAATATCAGATTCTAATAAATACACAACATAGTCTTTATAAATCCTTGGTTTGATAGGTCTAGTAGATCTTCTTAAGACTTCACCAACAGGCTCTTGTGGAGCAGCAGCAGGTTCAGCAGGTTGTTCAACAGTTGCAGGCAACTCTTGAACATTTTGATCTACTGGATTATCATTACCAACTTGTGGATCTTCAGTGATTGGTAATGGTTGTTCAACATTCGTTTGAACTACAGGAGTGTTAACCATTATCAATCTTGCTTTTGAAGTGGAAGGTTCTGAAGGATCTTTCTCAGGACCTAAGTCCTTTGATTGATCACTCCCACTGATCAAGGCATTCTCAAGAAATTTTGCATTCCTTGATTCCACAATTCTTGTGCTATGAGATGGACAATAAAACTTGTAACCTTTAGACTTTTCAGCGTACCCTATAAAGAATCCGCTTATGGTCCTCGGGTCCAATTTCTTCTCTTGTGGATTATATATTCTGACTTCAGATGGACATCCCCAAATGCGTACATGATTCAAACTTGGTTTCCAACCTTTCCATAATTCAAAAGGAGTTTTTGAGACTGCCTTTGTTGGAACTCGGTTTAATATGTACACGGATGTCTTTAATGCTTCAGTCCACAAGGATTTAGGAAGGTTAGAGTTGCTACTAAGCATACTCCGCACCATGTCCATTAATGTTCGGTTTCTTCTTTCTGCAACACCATTTTGCTCGGGTGTACCGGGCAAGGTGTAATGGGCAACAATCCCATTTTCTTCAAGAAACTTCGCAAATGCACCAGGTGCTTGTCCATCTTCTGTGTATCTACCATAATACTCACCTCCTCTATCTGATCTCACTATCTTAATTTGCTTGTTGCATTGTTTCTCTACTTCAGCTTTAAATATCTTAAAGACATCTAATGCTTCACTTTTATTATGAAGTAAGTAGATATACATGTAGCGTGAGTAATCATCTATGAATGAGATGAAGTATTTCTGACCATGTGACTCCATATCTGGACTACATATATCAGTATGAATGATTTCTAATATTTCAGAACTCCTATGGACACCAGTTTTGACAGACTTGGAGGTTTGCTTTCCCTTAATGCAATCCACACAAGTATCAAAGTCAGTAAAATCTAAGGTATTGAGTACCCCATCTTTTACCAACCTTTTAATTCTATCAATGGAGATATGTCCCAATCTCCAGTGCCACAATGTACAGGAATCCTCTTTCATAACACATCTTTTAGTGCCAGCGTGAACATGCATAACATTATTAGTGGTATTATTTTGTAAATTAAGGCAGTAAAGACCATCAGACAAAATACCATTTCCAACACATTCAGATTTATAATATAAATTGAAATATTTGTCTGAAAATGTAAAGGAAAAACCAAAGGGTATAAGTCTTGAAACTGAAATCAAGTTTCTAGAGAAACTTGGTACATAAAAGGTCTTTTCTAACTTTAAAATAAAACCATTACTTAAAACTAAATTGCATGTTCCAATAGCTTCCACATGTGAGCCCATCTTGTTTCCAGATAAGATGCTTTGCTCACTTGCCACTGGCTTCCTTAGATTTTGAATATCCTGCAAGGAATTTGTTATGTGAATTGTTGAACCGGAATCAATCCACCATGTGTTAAGATTAACATTAGCCATATTAGATTCATAACATACTAAGGAAATTGGATTACCTTTGTCATCCATCCATTTCTTGAACTGGCTGCACTCCCTTTTAGCATGTCCCTTTTGTTTACAAAAGAAACATTTGATGGAATCTTTCTTTATGGCAGCCTTGGGAGCCATGGGCTTTTTCCCTTTGTTCTTCTTGAATGGCTTGCGTTTCTTAGGTTGAGTGGTCAGGTGAACATTTTCTCCTTGCTCCTGTAGGAGCCTGGCTTCCTCTTGAACACACATGGTCATCAATTCATTGATAGTCCATTTTTCTTTATGTGTGTTGTAGGAAATTTTGAAAGGCCCATACTGTGGAGGAAGATTGTGAAGGATGTAATGAACCAGGAAGGTATCAGGAATGATAACGTCGAGTTTCTTCAAATGAGCAGTGATGTCCCTCATTTTAGAAATATGTTCTCGAACTCCTTTAACACCGTGAGTTTTGTGGACGAGAACTCTTGGATGAGGTTGATGAACAAGGATTTATCCGAAGTGTCAAACCTGCTCATCCATAACTTTGATAAAGTCTTTCACCTTCTCAGGTGGCTCCACCGATCCACGCATTCCCATAGGAATTCCGGACATAATGAACATGATGCGAGAGACGATTAGATTGCTCCCACTTTTCACGCAAAGGCAATCTCGGCAGCGGTGCTAGTATCGGTGATAGCACTCGGTTCATCTTTCCTTATTGCATAATCCATGTCAAAGGCAAGCAAGGTGGAGAAGAACTCGTTCCTTCCGGATTTTGAAGTTGTCACTCCTAAGCTCGGTGGATTTCACTAGTGATTTCAGCATATTTAGAGGTGGATGAAATAGCTGCAAGAATAGGATTACAAAAATTTAGATGTTTAAAAGAATTGAGGCTTTAATGAATTCATGTTTTACCAATGTAGAAACATGATGAAGATGAAAATTTTATTAAATCTAAAATTGCCTGTGGGCTAAATTTTAAATCTAATAAAATTAGATGAACTTTATGATAGATTTAATGAAGTATTTAATTTAGAAATAATGGAGGAATGAAATCTATCTATAATTAAAATTTGTGATAACACTATTAATTCAAATCCTCATAACTCCCTGTGGGGTAAATTAAGAGAATTTAACTTAATATATTATCCTAATTAATTATAAAAATATAATAAAATCCCTGTGGGGTAAAATTATTATATCCAAATAATTAATTACAAGTTTTGTCCATTAAGGTGAATTTTAATTAATATATAATTTTATATAATTAAAGATGCTGTGGCTACTCCCTAATTATAAAAAATTATATTTTCACTTTAGACATTAGGTATTGGGCTCTACCTAAAAGTAATTTCGTTATTAACATAATAGACAATCACTGAGATTAGTGCTCCTAGTGTGGTCGTCCGAAGATCATTAAAAACCGTTCTAGATATGAGCATTTGTCCCAGGTTCATGTTTTCTTATGTCAAACCACAAAACTACTTACGTTTTATTCATATTTTATTCATTTTATTAAGTTTTATGAATATTTTATGAATAATTTTATGAAGTTTTATGAAACTTAATTGCTAAATAAAATATTCAACCTATCTTAATGTTTGAATATTTCTAAATATATCTAGCACTATAAAAGGAATTTATGTATAGCATTTAAATCATACAAATCTAAATTAATTGCATTAAACATAAATTTGTCAATTAAATACAAAATAATACAATTAATGTATGATCATTAATTAAATGCAAATTCCTTAATATGAAATTAATGGCAGATTTTTCAAAAATTAATTTAGACAATAAATTGCAGAAATTTGGTAATATATAATTAAATGCACAAATTAACACAATTTTTACATGCCTAAATAAATCATGTAACAAATTACCAAATTTAAACAAATTTCCATTTTCAATTTATACTATATATATGTATTAAACAAAAATGGAAAATTAACTAAATGCAATTTATTGACTAAATTAACACTAAAATGGGAAAATAATTAATATTCCAAATAAATAAAAATTTATAAAAAATTCGGAATTTTTCCCCTCTTTTTTTTTTTTTTTTTTTTTTTGAAAAATTCATACTGCCAAACGACATGTCGTTTTTGCAAAAGGCAAAAACGACACGTCGTTTTTTACTTTCTGAAGTGTGCTGAAAACATTAAAAACGACACGTCGTTTTACCTAAGCTAAAACGACACGTCGTTTAATAAATGCAAAGGTCGCTCGAAGATCGAAAACGACATGTCGTTTTCCACAATGTGAAAAACGACATGTCGTTTTTTCTACAACGACATTTGTAACGTGTTTCAAACGACACGTCGTTTTTTACAAACGACACGTCGTTTTTACGCCAAACGACACGTCGTTTTTACGCCAAACGACACGTCGTTTTCTCCAAACGACATGTCGTTTTGCGTCGTCTTCTTCGACAAGAAACCGGTCGATTTTGACCCGTTTTTCTGCACGCGGGTCCGTCGAACCCGACCCAAATCCGATCGGAAATTGCGTTTCCGACGACCAAATTACGTGTTTTCAAATCTAAATGGTTCTAAATCAAATAATAAAGAGATCCACATAGATTTTATGCACAAAAACACGAAAAAATATATACTTTAATATCACGAAACTAATCGGGTCCGAAAAAGTTTTAACTGAAAATTTTTTCCATCTTTAAGTTTTTCAATGGATTTTCAATGCTTAGATCGATCTATAATACTATACGAATATAGTAATGTATATAGAATTCAAAATAAACACCGAAAAATGAAAAAAGGA
This sequence comes from Cannabis sativa, assembly GCF_029168945.1. NCBI lineage: Eukaryota > Viridiplantae > Streptophyta > Magnoliopsida > Rosales > Cannabaceae > Cannabis > Cannabis sativa. The sequence goes on along the minus strand of NC_083609.1, from coordinate 22,810,681 downwards.
AAAAACAAAACCATGGACCGATCGTGATTATATATACGCATGTATATATATATATATGCATGTATATATCACATAATAAAAAAATGTATATATAGAAACATATATATATACATATATGCATGTATATATGCATGTATATACGATATATATATAGAAACATATATACATATAAAATATATATATATACACGTACGAGTATGAATGTATGAGTATATAATATATATGTATATATGAACAATAAAAGATATATATATGTATATACTGATTAAAATGTATATATAATATAAATGGTATGAATATAAATATATATATACAGAACCGAAACAAATATGTATATATATGAACAGTATATGTATGTATATATATATATATGTGAAACTCAAATAAAATCAAGGCAGAGATAAATCCGCTCTGATACCAACTGTTAGACTATATATATAGTGTATGTAATATAGCATATACAATGATATGAAATGCGGAAAATAAACTTTAATCATATCAATAATATATGCAATGAAAGGATCGATGTACCTCCAGCCATTGATCTTTGAGCTTCAATCCCTGCGATAGCTTCGGTATTGGAGTTCGGGCTTCCTCGCTCTCTCAACTCTCTTTAGATGGAATTTGCTGAATGGATTCAGAATGAGTGAGGAGCTCGGGGACCGAGACCCTATATTTATAGGTGAGATACTCCATCGAGATACGCGCCACATTAATTGTCAGAATATTTTGACAATTAATTCAGGAAATCAAATCAGGTAATGAATATAGAAATCTGACCATATATAGAATATTACATAATTGATTTTGTCCAAATTCAATGAATATAAAATATTCATTTATCAGAAAATCAATTATTTATTTATTTCCTTAAATAGAAAATTATTTCCTTAATTAGAAAATAATTTCCATATATAAAATATTCTAATATATTTTATTTTGTATATTTTGTTTGCAGGTTAAAGATGATGGCGCAATTTCAAATAAAGTTCTTGAAGTTGCAACACCAGTTGCTTTAGTGGGTACTGAGAATGATAATGGTGGGTGTTTTTTGGATTCTTCATCAGACGCTTTATTGGAGGAGACAATGCAAAATGCTTATAAAGCTTTGGATGCGATGAAGACAAAAATTGTATAGTTTTATCCATTATACTTTTTCTAAATTTTTACTATTTAATGGTTTATATTTATTGCTGTTATAAGTATATTTATATGATTTTTTTTCCTCATAGCCATCTTCTCTCATTGCACGACCATGGTTCCTTATATTGATAGTGACAAGAGTAAGTTGGAATGTGTTACTCCTATGTCAAAAAGGAAGACTAAGCTTCCATCATATTTGGACTCACCATTTGTGAGAAATTTTAGTTCTGGCCTTAGTAATCGAGTTAAATCAACAGGAGACATTAAGGTTCTCAAAGGTCTTTGCCCATTAGATGAAAAAATTGGTGAACCACTTGATTTTTCTCTTACTCAAGATTTCAACGGATGGTTAGATAAGGGAATGAAAAGTGACAACAAGTGAGTGTTTACTTTGTTTTTTTTTTATTTATTTATTGTTTTTTGTTGTGGTTGCTTTATTTTTTATTATTGTATTTTTTTGTCTTAAAATGAGATTGTACTCTAAGGAGGATAACTTGATAATTCTTGGCCTTCAACTTGGTGTTCATGTCATTATTAAGAAGGCTTGGTTCCATGCTCTACAATGTAGTGGGCTGCCTATTACAAATTCAGTAAGTTTCTTTGTCATTTATGATTACTTTTTAATTTTACCATGTAAATTTTAGAGTATTTTCTTAATAACTTTTTTTATTGATGTAGCATGTTGATGTGTTCTTTTATTACTTAAGAAAGAAAGGCAAGTATCGCGACTCAACAGTTAAAAAGTTCACCACAACCAATTCTAACTTTCAGACAAGAATTGAAGTTGTTTATCAAACTTTTCTCAAGAAGAATCATGATTTTGGTGTGCTGAGTTGCAAACATGTTGTTGCTGATGTGATTATGGGTTTTGCAAATCATTGTAATATTCTTGTTGGAAATTATTTTGCCCTAATAGAAATACCAAACCAACAAGATTACAACTCTATGACAAATAATACAAAGGACAAAAATATAGATTAAATAATGTTACAACACCAAATAAAATATACACATAAATATAGAGAATATGGAGAGAAGAGAAGAATTACAACTCAAAGCAATAAGCTACACATAAAACACAATATATAAATAGCATATAAATATAAGAGATGTGAGAGCAATCTCAACACCATATACACCACAAGTGTATAATAGGAGAATCACAAAACTTGAACAAGGTCTTACACCTTTGTCCAAAAGCTTATTTCCCCCTACCACAAGCACTTAAGGAAAAGAAATAATGGAAATAGCTTTCTGGATTTATCAAGCCTATAGTGTTTCTAGCAATGTGCTCTCTTGATAGAAACTTCTCCCCCCAAAGTAAACTCAAGACCTCTATTTATAGTGTTTTGAGGATCACATTTGAAAATTAAATCCTTTAATCACATGGCTATTACCAATACTTTAATTTGTGTTTAATGGGATAAAAACATTGGACAAGAGAGCTGGAAATATGCTCAATTAATTTATGTACGTTTATGAACGTTTTCAAAAACGGGTTCCAGGTGTTTGTAAAACAACCATAAAACAACATAAAAACAACCATTAAACAATTGTTTCTAGAGAACTCAAAATGTAACTCCTCTCCGAGTCAAATCTTTTCCCAACGTCCCAATACCCATTTAAATGATATAATTGAGTATTGTAACAGTTTCTAACAACTAGAAACTTATCCCATTAATTACATAACTTCCATATGTAATAACTCACATATTATCAATTGTGATCCTTAAGTTACAATCTATTTTCAGATTTGTAACTCATTATATGTTACAATTTTATGTGTATTATTATACTATATATGATATAATATAACCTCCAACACATAATATATATTAATCTCATATTAATATATAATTTGTCACATTTAAATATTTTAATCTATATTATATTATATCAAATAATATAACAATTCCTTGGAATAAAGCAGGCTATGCGCTTATTCCAAATTCTATAAAGAAGGAAATCATTGCCTCCTTGCTGTTATGTGTCTTAAAGAAAGTGTTTTTCATGTTTATAACACATTGACATGTGCCAATAACCATCATCTTGCATTGGTAGCTGTGGAGCTATTTCGTATTTTGCTACCTTCTTATTTGACCATGCTTGGATTTTTTGAACGCACAGACATAGACTTCTCTGTTGCCCCTTATGCTGGGAAAATACGTAGTGCTCCTTTTGAGGTAGTTTTTGATGGTGACGTTCCAACAGGGATATCTAGGTGTGTTCCTTTTAAACTGAATTTCATTTTATAATGATTAATTGTGTTTTTTACTTACCTATTTTATCTAGGAATGTCAATCTGGGCCATTTTCGCGGCCCGGGTCGGGCCCCCGGCCCGACGGGCCAACTGTGGCCCGAATTATTCGGGCTCTTATCGAGCTTCTGGCCCGACCCGGCCCGGTTTCAAATATTAAAAAAAACACCTAAATCCTTAAAAAAATCTCAATTTCTAATTTCTTCTCAGTTCTCGATCTCTTATCAACTCAATCTCTACTCTACGATACAATCCCCAGAAAAGCAAAGCTTCTTCTTCTTTTTTTTTAGGTAAACTTACATCATCTCTACACTTTCAATACTCAATCTCTAGTCTCTGATACAATCCCCAGAAAAGCTATTCAATTTCTTTCTGAACCATCTTTGTTTTTCCTGAAGCATACACGAACGAGCATACATTTATATCCTAGAGACAGGTAACTTTAACCTGAACTATAATCCCAATTGATAAAAATGACACCGGTGAAACAAACCTTAAAATATACTTGTATGTAAATTACGTGTCATAATATGATTAACCTGTCTCATTGAAAACATGCATTGACTATTTTTTGTAGTGGGAATTTAATGATATTTTATTTGTCCAGAATGAATTATGTCCAAAGATGGTACTACTTCTCGTGATATTTCCAGTGAGAGATTAGGATATGATTAGAGTTTTAGTTCTTGTGTTATTAGAGATTGTGTTGGTATTTAATGAAGATTAATGGGTTGTTCAAATTGAGTGGGGTGTTTGTATTGGTTGTGTTTTGGTGTTAGTACTTAGATTTTGGGTTGGTGAACAACAAGTGTTTGTTGAAATGTCTAAGAGAAAAGATGCTTTGGTCATTACAAAACACCTCACGTCCTCACTAGGAATAGAATGATTACATTATATAGTTTCTGAAAATAAAAAACAAAATTACAGCTAGTAAACTTGTTTTTAAAATCAAAACCCCACAAGATCACTTATCTGAGTTCAAAAGTCCATCATTATCACTTTTTTTTAACTATATTTTGAGGATGAGAAAAAAAAAATTGATTTAGAGAACTAAGGCAATTCAGTAACCACCATAAGTATCCTAACTTTTTTTTAAAAAAAGGGGTCGGGCCTAACTCGGCCCGTTTATCTAGGGTCGGGCTTGGCCCGCTAAGCCAAAAGAAAGAGTTAGGCCTGGCCGGGCCAGGCTAAAGTGATATCGGGTCGGGCCGGGTTTGTGGCGGGTCAGGCCCGGCCCAGCCCAACTCACATTCCTAATTTTATCTTTGTGTTTTTTATTATTTTTGTGCAGAGATAATGCAATATATATGTTCTCATTTGCTGAGTATTTCATAGAGGGAAAGGAGATTCCGAAGGTGGATTTTGATTTGGAATGTCATAGGTCCAGGCTTGCTTTTTTATTATATTCATATGCAATGACAAAGAAAACCTGTGGATATGAGAGTGAGGCTGACTAGATGTTGAAACTTTGTCCACTGTGTTTTTTGGTATGCAGATGTTGAAACTTTGTCAAAGCAAAGAGCTTTTTGTCCACTGTGTTATTTTTGTATGTAGATATTGAAACTTTGTCAAAGCACAGAGCATTTTGTACACAATGTTTTTTAGGTATATAGATGTTGAAACTTTATCAAAGGAAAGAGCTTTTTGTCCACTGTATCTTTTTGGTATGTAGATATTGAAACTTTGTCAATACAAAGAGCTTTTTGTCCTTTATGTTCTTTTGGTATACTGCTTTTGTTTTAATTTAATTTATGAAGAATTATTAGGATAATTTGGAGCAATGGTAGAGAACAAGTAAATATTTAGCAACACCAACAACAAATGACAAAGCAGCAAGCATGTGAAGTGACTAAATATAGCAATTCCTATAACAATTCGAATATATCAATAACAAATGACATGTTAGCAACCTTTTAGCAACACCAACAACTTTATTAGTAATGGACCACATTTTTAGCAACACCAACAACTATATTAGCAACCTTTACAATAACATTTGCACTAGTAACTTTGATTTCAAGGAACAAATGACTAAATATAGAAATTCCTATATCAATACTAATAGAAACTCTAAAGGAAACTATATCAGTAATTTTTTGCATAACATGTCAAAGCACCAAATACAGAAACCTTGAAATGAACTACATCATCAACATAAAAGTAACCATTTGCATTAAATAACAAATAATCCTGCACTACAACCCTAAAAGCAACTCATTCAGCAATCCCTTGCATAAAATATCATATAATTCAATAAAACAATTCAAACTGAAACCATTTGATAAACTATTAGCTAAATATTAAAGTCCAAATATTTTTTTTTTCTAAAAATTATGTGTGTAATAGTCAAATTAAAGATTTATATTCTGTTTTAAAAAAGTAAAGCAATAATGAATGTATATATATATCATTCTTCTATATATATGTATATAGTTATAAAGTCAATCTTTAATTCCTGTTGTTGTTATATTTTCTGCAAGTCTTTCTATTATGTCCACTTTGACCGCAGATACCGCATTTGTTTTGTTTTTTTTGGCATTTTGTTTTTTTTTTCTCTCATCCAGGCTTGAATCTTCTCTTCTTTGCTCTACCTACTCTTACTCTTCCTTTTGGAGGGTCTACTTTCCAATTTTTAATTTCATCAAGTGTTTCCCACATGTCTTTGCTTCCAATAGGATATACAACTTCCCCATAAGTAGCAACCATTGCTTCCTTCATGTAATATGCTGAACAATATTGATAAGGGTCTTCATTATTTGCTTTCAAAACAGCAATTGCATGTTTACATGGTATTTGATCCATTTGAAACCTATTGAATCATTATGAATTTATTGATTAATATAATGAATCATCAAGTATATGCAACAACATTATATATTAATGATTAAACATATATGGTTTAAGTGTTTAACCTGTTGCATGAACAAGTTATCCAAGTTAAATCAACTATTGCTCTTTCTCCATCATCACAAACTTCGTACAAAGTGTGAGTTGGTGGGTGCACCTGTTTATTATAATGATAAAATTAGTATACCATGTGTAGTTATGATAGAAAAAAAAAGAAAGTTTGTATTTGAATTTCATAATAATACCGTCAATGACAATGAGGATATGTAGTTGTCATTCAAAATTTCTTCATATTTACTGGTCAACTTTGTTGTGATAGCATTTGCGATGTTTCTATTATTCTAACTCTATTGTTGAACCAATCCTCTAAAACATTCTAACATCGTACAAATTGGTAGCTCTCTTATAGCTAGAATTGCTGAATTCAAAGATTCTACAATATTAGATGTCATGATGGAGTATCTGTTGTTTAGTGAATGAACTCTTGCCCATTTGTGATATCCAATCTCTTGTAGGTAAGGTTGTAGCCTCTTATCAATCTTATCAAGTTCTCTCATGTGGTACTCAAACTCATTGACAGTGTATGCATATGCAGCTAAAAAGAATGTACTCTTCACCTTTTTGGATCCTTTTTTGAATTTGCTTTTCATGTTCTTCAACAAATGTAGGCGCAAGCCCCATGTGGTACTTTTGGGTATACTGTGTTGACTGCTTTTATGATGCTTTCATGTCGATCTGAAATGATTATCATATCTTCTCTTACTCCATATGCTTTCCTGAATTTATCAAAGAAGAACTCCCAAGAATCATCATTCTCCGAGTCAACTACACCATATGCTAAGGGAAAACTTTTACCTTCTCCATTGTGAGTTGCTGCAGCTAGTAATATTCCTCCATATGCTGACTTCATAAAAGTTCCATCAACTATTACACATGGTATGCAATGGGGCCAACCTTTTATAGAAGCATTCAACACTACGAAAGCATATAGGAATATCCCATTATCATCTGTTTTGAGATCAACTCTAGATCCTGGATTTGTAAGGTGGAACCTGTGAAGATAACTTGGTAATTCAACATAAGATTGGGCTGCATTTCCTAGAACTTTTTCCTTGGCCTTTTCTCTAGATCTCCAAGCTTTGCTATACTTCACTTTCACTCCATGATCATGCTTCATGTCATTCATTATATCAACAACTTTGTACATTGTTTTGATATCATTGAATTTGTGTTTGATCATATCTCCAATAATTGTTGAAGTTGCTTGTCGTTTGCCTTTGTACCTTATTTCAAGCGCACAAGTGTGAATTTGCTGAAAGCTCTTGATTATAAATTGATTTGTCTTTCCATTTCGTAATGCTCGTAATGTCCACTTGCAATTTTTGTCAAGGCAAACAACTAGATACTCTTTTGTACAAGACTTTTGCACACAATACTGGAAATTGTTTTTGATAGCATAATGACTCAAAACATTCTTCAAGGTCTTCTTGTCTTTGTATATCTGAGACACAACAATTTCTTCTTCATTTTTGTTGCAGATCACTGATTCTTCATTTATGTCGCTCTCTTCTTCTTTCTCGAAGTTCGTTTCATTTGCATCTTCTATAATTTTTTTTGACATAAGATTGACATAGTCAATATAGTCTGCAATGTCTTCTGTGCCAGTTTTATCAATGTTTGATGCATTTTCTTCTACTTTTCCAACTTCATTATATAGTAGGTATGATGAAGTTATTGCACTCCTTGTTGAAAAGAAAGTTGGTCTGTTGGGGCTGATGTCAATTGTAAGGCATAATGGATACTTTGTAAAATCAGGTTCTCTTTTCTTCATCTTCATATAAACTTTAAGTTGTGTATCATCAGCTACATTCAGGCCCGACCCTGAGCATAGGCGGGCTAGGCTGTGCCTAGGGCCCACCTAGCCCAGGGGCCCCAAAAAAAATTCCTTTAAAAATTATACCATTTTTTATTTTGAAAAATACCACATTTTTTTCTAAATAAGGGCCCAAAATAAATTTTTTTTCTATGGCCCACTAAGTTTCAGGGTCGGCCCTGGCTATATTGAAAGGACTGTAGCCGTCTTTTACTTGATACTGAATCTTCAAAATAGTTGATTCTATTAGCAACTTCAGCTCATTACAAATCATTCCAAACAAGTGGCTATGGTTGCAATTATTTGGAATGAGCAATGCACAACCTTCAAAGTTGATGTAGATTCCATTTTGATCCCATTGTCCTCCATGTTGAAGTACAACAATACTTTCTATCTCCTGTTCTAAAATAAAATTAAACCAGCAAGTATTATTTCTATTAAATTTACAAAACCAATTACAACAACTCAATATTAAGCTTATAAATAAATAAAGTTAACAACTTTTCTCTAACTATACATATCCTCAACAACTCTATGCCAAAAATACTTAAACGTTAAATAGTATAACTTTGTTTGGCAATGCTGAAAACAACATTACAAGCATCCATGACCATAAACTTAAAAAAATAAAAAAATTATCAGTAACCCAATCAGAAATATTCATAGCAACAGTTATTATAACTATATTTAAAAAATAACAAAGATTTAAGATTATAACAACCCTATTGGCAACCACAACAACACTAACATAAATCATGCTCATAAAATAACAAAACAACAAAGACGGCAACTGCTTAGCAACCCTGACTAACAACCATATGTAAAAAAAAAACAAATGCAGAAACTCTTTTCACAACACTTACAGCAACTGCTTTAGCAACCCTGACTAACAACCATTTGTAAAAAAAACAAATGCAGAAACTCTTTTCACAACACTTACAGCAACTACTTTAGCAACGCTGACTAACAACCATTTGTAAAAAAAAAAAAAACAAATGCATAAACCCTTTTCACAACACTTACAGCAAATGCTTTAGCAACCCTGACTAATAACCATTTGTAAAAAAAAAAACAAATCCAGAAACCCTTTTCACAACACTTACAGCAAATGCTTTAGCAACCCTGATTAACAACATATGTCAAAAAAAAAAAAAAAAACAAATGTAGAAATCCTTTTCACAACACTTACAGCAACTGCTTTAGCAACCCTGACTAACAACCATTTGTTAAGAAAAAAAACAAATGCAGAAACCCTTTTCAAAACACTTGTAGCAACTATATGTACAAAGAACAAAGAAAGAAATTCAGCAAACTTGATACCAATACTTCCAACAACAGTATTTTTTTTTTTTAAAAAAAAAACAAAAGATTGAATACAATAACTATTTTGACAATACCTACAGAAACACTTTCAACAACCCTATGTAAATAGAAATAATAATAAAATACAACAATCAATTTAGCAACTCTTGCAGTATTACTTATAGTAACTTTCTAATAATTGATTACAACAAACTTTCTAGCAACATGTGCAGAAACACTATAGTAACTATATATCTGCAACTTTAACATCAACTCATATGCACAAAATATAACAAAAACAATTCATTAAGTGAACCGATCAAATTGAACCGTGTGAACCATATTCAAAGTTAAGAACAAGATGAAAAACAAACAAAGTTTAACACCAAAATTCATATTTACCCATAATATTAATAAAAGAGAATTTTAAGCTTTTAATTACCTCAATTAGAATTTAGTATGGCTGTAATAAATCTTCAACATGAATTTAATGACCTCTGCTGATTTTATTTGAAGGGATAGAAAGCTTTTTTCCAATAAATCTAAGTTTTCCCCATATTGTTGAAATTCTTGCCAACTTTAATGTAATTGAAGAAAAAATTAGAAGGTTGAACATTTGATGCTTTGGATTTTTCGGGAGAGAGAGATAGCCTATTTTAAATTCAGTAGCTCCGGCAATGAATGTTGAAATCTTGCCGAAGCCAAAGAGATGATGTTGTGTGAACTGTGAAGCTTTAGAATAGCAGGTTTTTTTTTTTAAAAAGTGTCTTATATTTACAAATAAAATGTCATTTAACCGTATAAATGGAATAAATTTTTGTACATAGTATATTTGAATAATATTTCAGCTACCCGTGTACATATAAAAACAACCTAAATAAAAATACCTTTTATAAAAATAAAATAATACATTATGTATGGCAATTCCAAAAAAAAAAAAAAATTGAAGAAAATCTTAAAAAATGTATAATTTTCTTTGAACACGTGTAATTTTTATTTGTTATAAAAACCAAGCCAAGTGCGGTATCTTTTTCTAGTTAAAGATGATCTTAGGTGGCGTTTGGTTGGAGGTAATGAAATAGAATAGAATGGAAAAGAAACAATTTTTATTCCATTTATTTATTTGGTTGCATTTTAAAGTATTGGAATGACATTCCAATGGAATGCTCTTTTCATTATTTTGGTGGAATGACTATTCCATTTTAAAAAGGAAGGAAAGACCATTCCAATATAACAAGAGAAAAAATTTAATGATTCTTTTATCAAATTTTTTTATGCATTTTAAAATTTATTCTATTCTATTCCTATTCATATTCCTATTTTCATTTTCATTCTCATTCCTATTCTTATATTTTCATTCCTCCCAATCAAACACCACCTTAATGTTTATGATCTTAGAAGATCGTGCGGGACCTTACAGAAAAAATAAATTAATAAAATTCGTCCTAGAACTTAGTATTATGTTAGACTATGAAATAGTGTAGGGGTTTATTAGTAATTTGTAAAGAGGGTGAAAGACTATGTAATTGTGCAGCTATTGACATGGAAATAGAAAATAGAACTTTGGTTCAATTGGAGTTTAGCACTGACTCGAAGAGTACATTTTAAGAGATTTGTCCTGTCTCGAAGAGGACTATTACCTATCAATTGGTGCTTTCATTGAGAGAAATTACAGTGAAAGATTCATTATAATCCGCTATGAAGAAAACAGAGCTTGCGAGAATATTGAAGGAGTTGGATCGCCGTTGTTGACCGAGGTTTTCGGCAACTAATAAAATATTATAAAGTTAGAGAGCTGTAAGAAAATTAGAGAAGGATTTTTACGTGGTTGGGGCGTTAATGAGCCTTAGTCCACGAGTCTTTGTTATTTATGGATGTCTTTAATACAGAGAATGTATTTGGGGAGTGTTTCACTCTTATAAATACAGAGAATGTTCTTGGTGAGTATTTACTCTACTTGCTCATATGCAGCCCAAGATTCTCGATCCCATTTAATGAGCTTTGAGGGGGTATTTATAGTGTTTTTGGTGGGGTAATTCCCAGAATTATCCTTATAAAGGTATCTGTAAGTATCCATAAAGTTGGGCATTCTCAATGAATATACCATGGGTAATGCATGGTCAAATCCCTAGGTGCTGTAGGGTTTTTATGTGGAATGTCCTTATTGTCTTTTGACTGATGTGACTCTTCACAGTGTAGCCGTCGCTAGACTTAAATGATCATTACTTTGTAGCTGCTGGTTGGAGGTTGTGCCGTCAGACTTTATTGCGTGTAGCAGTCCCAACACGCTTCCTCCCATGCGGCATTAAATGCGACTTGATTGCTCAGGAGAAACCTGACACGTCACGGAGATGCCTTAACGTTACTTCGAGCTTCCGGGAGCATATGGGGTTCCATATGCCTTCTCCGGGAGCTATGTCCTGGAAGCTACCTTTCAGCATAAAGACTTAGCAAATATTTTGGTTTGTACATTGCTTGATCCACGTGTCCTTATTCGGTTGGTCCACGTATATTGGGAAAAATTAGGGGCAACATTTACCCCCCAAGCCTTGCTTATTTGAAAAAATAAGACAAGGCTTGCTCAAGTGCTTCCGGTTGACTCCTCGGTTTCCTGACACGAGCTTTGAGCGCGTGAGGGTGTATTTAATGATGGCCTTTAATGCAGCGATTCACTTTTTGCAGAGGTCGATTCGTTTCACGCCCATTGATTGATACGGCGCATTAATGGTGTCAGACGGATACTCAAACGTTTCCACCGCCTTAATTGCAAATCAATCTTGTTCGTTGATTTCTAAGAATCCGAATCGTGCGCTTCCCCCACCGTTCGATTGGTAGGTGATGACGCCTGTTCCGCATGCAGCTTTGCCTATAAAAGCCACCATCTTTCCTTCACTTCGGTTACTTCCCATTTCTTGCCAACTTTGCTCAAATTTCCCAGAGAGAAAAATTCTCAGACCCAGAAAAACACCTTTAAGCACTTTGCAGTTTTCTCCAGTTCTCCTTCATTTGTTACTGTTAGTCCTTCTTGTCTTCATTCGATTCACAGCAGGACCCCCAGTCTCAACACTTCAGTGTAAGTTCTTTGCACCATTTACTTCATTATTAAATGGCATGCTGTTACTTATCTGTTTGTTCTTTTCTGGGTTTGCATTCGAAGTTTCTGGGAATGCAAGTGTTTAAATCCTTCATATAATCGGTTTGAGTTTACTGCTCTAGTGATAGGATTACTGTTGTCACACATTTGTTGTTATTTTTTGTAGAAGACCATACGTTCTTCGTATAATGGTTCCTTAGGGCATAGGATAGACTGTTTTCTTTCTATTTCATGCCTTTTCTTTTTCTTTAGTGTGCAATGCCGTCTTCTGTGAATTTATTGCACCCGACTCTCGTCCAGGGAATCCTCCTAGGGTTTCCTATATGACAGGTGTCCGGAAGGGGCCTCTTTCCAGCGGTTAGGGGACCCCCATTCCCTTTTTCTTGGTTTAGGGTTTGGTGTGGGGCCTAACTGCTGGAATCTTAACTCTTTTTATAGAATCGAAAAATGTCTGCTTCCGGCTCAAAATCATCGAAGAAGAGCGGTAATCGCCTGGCTACCCTCGAGGAGGTCTCCCTAGGTCCTTTTGCCCAGGAGGGGTACAAGTCTCGAGTGACCGGATGGGAGGCGGCCGAGCTTCACTCCACTCTAACCTGTCCCCATCAGTTGGAGAACATCGTAAAGGTAGCTCGAATCAAGCCTTCCACATCAGGGACCTACCATCGGCCACCTCGCGACGCGGAGGCGCCCAATCATAACTACGACGGCTTTGGGGCCTGGAGCCAGACGCATTTGATGGCTGGGGCCATGCTTCCTCTTCAAGATTATTTTGTTAATTTCTTAGTTTTTGTCGGCCTTGCGCCATACCAACTTATTCCCCAAGCATACTGCCTGCTTTTAGGCTTATTTATTTTTTTTTCCGCCCGGGGATGGGGCTCTCCCCGCCCGGCGGAAATATTGTATTTTTACGAACTTGTTTCCGTCCCCAAAAAGGGGGACAAACTTAAGGACAGTTTTTACGGATTCCGGGCCCACCCTGCTAATGAAGGGGTGGTCCCGTATAATAGGCAAACTCATGTTAAGGAGTATCGCCATTGTTTTTTCTTCTCCTCCGGGTTCCGGGCAGTGGACCATCCGGAGCTCCTCACTGAGTGGGTCAGGATTCCCCCTTATGAGCGGACGGCACCTACTCAGGTCTTTCTTTGTAGAGCCCATGCCTTTGCTTCTTATGACCGGGCTGATCTTGACGTCGGGGGCCCGGTCACTACGGAGAACTACAGGAAGGCAAAACTCATCCTTCCGCACCAATCTGTGGAACACTCTAACCTTTCCCGGGTTATCTGTCCCAACGTGAGGGCGCCGGTCGCGGAGAAGACCTTCCGGGATGAGATCATCGCCACTGTAGAGAAGAAGTACCAGGAGTATCTCTACCGGAAGGCTCAGGAGAAGGCATACTCTAAGGCCCAGTCGGCTTCCGGGAGGTCACTTCGCGTGGGGAGCCCGGTTGAGAGAAGGAGCCAGGCGATCGCCGGGAAGTCCCTTCTCATTGGGGACTCAGCGGAGAGAAGGGCTCCCAGGCCACAGCCTTCGGCTCAGGAGCCGAACACTGGGGCTCCTGATGCCAGCACTTCCGGCTCCGGTGGTAAGTCTCCTTTAGCAGTTCATTATGTCCCTTCTGTTGGCGAGTACGCCAGTCTTAGACCCGTAGGGTTCGACGAGCGTCTTTATAGGTTTAGGATGCCCTCGACCCGGTGGGGAGACCATTTGAAGGATTTTTATTTTTCCAACTTAGGACATTTCCTAGGTCGGTCACGGATGGGTTCCGGTCCTCCAGAGCTCGTTCCCTTAGGCCCGTCAGCTTATATTACATCCAGCTGGTTTCGGCCTTCGGACAGCTACCTTGGAGATGATGCTGCCAGCATCAAAATTCGGAACTTTGCTAGGGCCGAATTAGAGAGTCAGGGTAGGACTAGCTTGCTTGTCATATCTTGTGTTGGTGGATCCCATGGGTGTTCTAACACTTGCTTTCTTTTGTTGTAGCAGGTGCTCCTATGGACGCCATTTTGGCCGAACTTGCCGGGGTTCACACTACTGAGGCTCCTCCTCCCTTTACTTCTTCCCCGATGGCCCCGCTTTAAAGATTTCTTCCAGTGCTCCTCCAGACACTATTGATTTAGTGGATGACGAGGAGGTGCTGTCGGGAGAAGGTCAAGAAAAGCAATGGGGCTTTTCTGAGGAAGTTGAAGAAGGTGCAGAAGGGCTCCGGGCTCTTCCTGAGGAAGCTGAAGAAGGTGAAGAAGAGCAAGAAATTGCTCTGATTCGCAAACGTAAAGGCAAAATGATTGCCCAGGAGGAGCCCAAGCAGACTCGAAGAGCTGATACTCCGGCCCACGGTCTCGATGGTGGGGTCTCTCCCATGGAAGAACATACTGCCCCTCCCAATATTGTGCTGACTCCGGTTCCTGGAGATGAGGCAAGACAGGAGCTCTGGATAGCTAAACACAACTACGCCATGGACGAATACTCCCGGGGGTATGCTAAGGTGGAAGCCCTTAGGAGGGTCTTGCGGGTTGAGATGCAAAACACCATCAACAACTCGGAATACCAGAATCCGTGGGACCTAAATTTGGACCCCCTGTCGGACTGGTTCGGTCGCTTCCTTGGGCCCACCTTAGCTCCCTTTGCTGCGGAGATGACTGGCGAGTTTGCGTCTCAGCTTACCCGGTGTGCACCTAAGCGGTTCGCTGCTTGTGCATCCTTGAACTCCATCTACCAAGTCCAGGATCTCAGCCACTCCCTCACTGTGGTAAGTGTTTTGTAATTTGCTTTTCCCCTTATTGTTTTCTTTTTTGGAGATTCTTTCTTATACTTGCATTGTTTTTTAGCTTGCTGCTGAGGCCGGCCGTCTCTCCAAGAACATAATCAACCATGGCTTCGTCCTGTCTGATTTTGGGGACATGGACGAAGTCAGGAAGATTCTTCAGGATCTTACTGCTGAGAGGCGGCTTTATCAAGAGGCTGCTGAGCGCCGGGAGGCCGCTGCCAAAGCTAATGAGGAAGAGGCTAAGCGGAGGGAAGCCCAGGCGGAGGCGATGATCCGGGAGGAGGCCCTGCGGAGAGACAGGCTGGAGGCCAGGCACCAGGAGGAGCTGAGGGCGGAAGGCGAGGCCACTGCAAAGGCCAGGCGGGAGCTTCGGGAGGCCAGGGAAGCCTTGGATGAGATGGCTGCCAAGGTGAGATCCTTAGAGGAAACTCACCAGGCAAACTTAGAATCCAGGGCCACTCTGGCCGCGGAGCTGAAGGAGCTCAGGGACTTCAAGGAACAAGCCTCAAAGAAGGCAAAAAGGGCTGAGCTTCTTTCTCCCGTTTCCTGCAGCCGGTGCACCAAGCGTTTTGACGATGGCGTCTTCATGGCTTGGTCTACCAATGACCAGAATATCAAGCTTACCTTCTACCCCAAACCTGAGGAGATGATCGCCAAATTCCGGGAGAAGAAGAAAAAGCTTGATGCCATGGTGGAGGCACGCATCGGACCTCGTCTCCCTCCGCGCATCGATTAGGCCGCTCCGAGATTAACCCAGTACAACCAGGATTTCACCCACTTCTCTGTTTTTTTTCTTTATATATATTTGTTTATATACAGCTATTTTAAGACAATATTTATATAGCTGTTTTTATTTAAAGGGGAGACAATTTCTAAGGCCTGTCCCCGGGCCATTTGTATATATTTTGACCTGCCCTTTAGGGCTAGGATATTTATACGTGATCTTTTTTGATGCACATATTTTTCTTTTTGAACCTGTCCTTTGGAATGTTTATACTTATGCTTTTTTATTTTTGTGCATACTCTTTTTGACCTGCCCTTTGGATCAGGATATTTTACTTAGTTTGTTTTCTGTCTGTCCGTGCGGTATACCCTAGTACCCCCCTGAGTGGCATAGAAACTTTGTTTTTAAGGCACTCAGTTTTATTCAACATGTGGAGGATGTATACATTTAGACGGTACAAACTCTTTAAACAAAGTCTAAGTTACATTCTTGGCTATTGGTAATATTTTCTGAGGTGATCGGCATTCCAGGCCCTTGGCACAATGGTTCCATCCATTCTTTTTAGCTTGTAAGTGCCTGAGCCGATTTCGTCCTCGATTTCATATGGTCCTTCCCAATTTGGCCCAAGTACCCCCACTCCGGGTTCTTGGGTGGCTGGGAAGACTCTTCTTAAGACCATATCCCCAATAGCAAATTTTCTGTTTTTAACTTTAGAGTTAAAATACTTGGTCACCTTCTTTTGATAAGCTGCCATCCGTATTTGAGACTCGTCCCGGAGTTCTTCAACTTGATCCAAGGCTTCTTGAAGCAAAGCCTGATTCGTGGCTGGATCGTAAGTCGTTCTCCTGTGGGACGGGAATAACGTTTCTACCGGGACCATCGCTTCACAACCGTACGCCATTGAAAAAGGCGAGTGACCGGTCGTGGTCCTGGGGGTCGTCCGGTAGGCCCATAACACTCTTGGCAACTCTTCAGGCCAGTTGTTTTTGCAGGCCAGCAGCTTTTTCTTCAAGGTGACCTTTAGGATTTTGTTGACTGCTTCCGCTTGACCGTTTGTTTGAGGTCTGGCCACCGCGGAGAAGCTTTTCACTACTCCGTGTTGGTTGCAGAAGTCAGTAAATTCCTCGCAATCGAATTGCTTTCCATTGTCAGAGACTATTTTGTGAGGCAAGCCATATCGACACACTATGCTTTTGATAACAAAGTCTAGTGCTTTTTTAGCAGTTATGGTTTTCATGGGCTCAGCCTCCGTCCATTTGGTGAAGTAGTCTACTGCTACTATTGCATACTTCACTCCTCCTTTTCCTGTTGGCAGGGACCCAATAAGATCTATTCCCCATACCGCAAAGGGCCAGGGACTAGTCATCAGGGTGATTTCATTTGGAGGAGCTCTCGGTATGTTCGCGAACCTTTGACACGAATCACACTTTTGGACGTAGTCTATACAATCTTTTTTTCATTGTTGGCCAGAAGTACCCCTGTCTCAATATTTTCTTTGAGAGACTGGGTCCTCCCGTATGATCTCCACAGAACCCTTCGTGGACCTCTAGCATGATTTGTCTAGCTTCAGGGTCCGATACACACCTTAAATAAGGCATGCTGAGTCCTCTTCGGTAGAGAATTTGATCCATCATTACATAACGATGAGCCTGATACTGAATCTTCCGAGACAGTGCCCTTTCTTGGGGCAACTCACCTTTTGTTATGTATTTTATGATGGGGACCATCCAGCTGGGTTCTTGCCCAACCGTTATTGTGGTCTCTTTTATTTTGATGCTTGGCTCTGCCAAGCGTTCCACTGGTACTACCCCCAACTCTTCGATTTCGCTATCTGAGGCTAACTTAGCCAGACAGTCCGCGTGAGCATTCTTTTCCCGGGGATTCTTTCTATTTTGTAGTCCGTGAACTCGTGGAGTAGCTCTCGGACTATTGTTACGTACGCGGCCATTCGCTCGCCGCGTGTTTGGTATTCTCCTGATATCTGGTTTACGACCAGTTGGGAATCACTATAGACTTCCACTCTTTTGGCTCCTACAGCTTTTGCTAATTTCAGCCCTGCTATTAGGGCTTCATATTCGGCCTCATTGTTTGAAGCTGCGAAGTTGAACCGTAGGGCCGCCTGGAGTCGCAGTCCGGTTGGTGATATCATCGCCACTCCGGCTCCGGAACCATTTTCATTGGAGGCTCCGTCCACAAATACTCTCCATGTGGGGATTGGCGGTACCGGCATATTCGCGGTTGCCTCGGCTTCGTTGCATTCAGTAATGAAGTCCGCCAAGGCTTGGCCTTTTATAGAAATTCGGGGCATTTAGTGCAAGTCAAATTGACTTAGCTCTATTGCCCACTTGAGGAGCCTTCCTGATGCTTCAGGTTTTTGGAGGACCTGACGGAGCAGGTGGTTGGTCAGTATCTTGATCGGATGTGCTTGGAAGTATGGCCTCAATTTCCTTGATGCCATCAGGAGGCAAAAAACCAGCTTTTCAATGATTGGGTACCTCGCTTCGGCTCCTATCATGCGCTTACTGACATAGTACACAGGATGCTGAGTTTTCTCTTCTTCCCGGACTAGGGCAGCGCTGACCGCGTGTTCGGAGACAGCCAAATATAGAAATAGGTCTTCTCCGAGAACGGGTTTTGATAGGATAGGAGGCTTGGCCATGTGCTCTTTTAGTTTTTTGAATGCCTCCTCGCACTCGTCCGACCATTCAAACTTTTGACACTTCTTCAATATGTTGAAGAAGGGTATGCACTTGTCCGTGGACCGTGAGATGAAGCGGCTTAGGGCAGCTACCTTTCCGGTCAGGCTCTACACATCTTTATGCTTTCTGGGGGATGGCATGCTCAGGAGAGCCTGGATTTTTTCCGGATTTGCCTCAATCCCCCTTTGACTGACGATGAAACTTAGAAACTTTCCTGACTTGACCCCAAAGGTGCATTTCTTTGGGTTGAGCTTCATGCCATATCTCCGGACCACTTCGAACCATTCCTCTAAGTCGCTTGCATGGCTGTTGCATGCTTTGGACTTGACGAGCATGTCATCTACATAAACCTCCATATTTTGTCCCAGGAGGCCCTTGAACATCCGATTGACCATTCTCTGGTAGGTTGCTCCGGCATTTTTCAGTCCGAAGGGCATGACTAGGTAACAGTATACCCCCTTATCGGTCCTGAAGCTAGTGCACTCCTGGTCTGCCGTATGCATCTTTTTTTGATTGTACCCAGCATAGGCGTCCATGAAGGATAGTAGTTTGAATCCAGAAGTGGCGTCTACCATCTGGTCGATCATGGGCAGCTGGAAGCAGTCCTTCGGACAAGCTTTGTTTAGATCAGTGAAATCTATACAAACTCGCCAAGTTGCGTTCGGCTTGGGCACCAGGACCGGATTCCAGAGCCTCGGCTTTCACCGAGTCGAGCGGGCATTGCTTTTGCTGGACGGGGGGCATGTCCGGATTGACGTTGAGTACGTGGGTGATGACATGAGGGCTTATGCCAGTCATGTTTTCTTGGCGCCATGCAAAGATATCGATGGCGCCCTTCAGTGTTTTTATTATTTTCTTTTTTTCCTCCGGATCTAGGTTCTTCCCCAGCCGGAGTACTTTAGTGGAGTCGAGGTCGCACACTGATAACTCCTCGACATCCTCCATCAGTTCCACAATTCTTTCGGACCCCACACGGGGGTCTAACTCATCTTCTTCAGCCACTTCTGGCTCAACTGATTCCCAGACCATTAGTACGGGCAGGTGGGTTGCGACATTGTAACATTGTCTTCCTTCCCCCTGGTTTCCCCTCACCGTCCCGATCCCGGCTTCCTGGGTAGGGAACTTCAGGCACAGGTGCCGAATCGATGTGACTGCGCCAAAATCTACCAAGGCCGGTCGCCCGAGGATCACGTTGTAAGCGGTCGGACAGTCCACCACCACGAAAGTGCAGTATTTAAATGTGCTCTGGGGGGTGTCCGGGCACAAGGTGACTGGGAGCCTTACTTTTCCCATTGGGATAAGTGTCGCCCCTTTAAACCCTGTGAGTTGGGACCCACTGGGCGAGAGGTCTCGGTCCGTCAAGCCTATTGCGGTGAAGGCCTCCTTGAAGAGTAGGTTCACGGAACTTCCATTGTCAATTAAGACTCTGGCCACCACTTTATTTGCGATGGGGGTCTCTATGACCAATGGGTCATGATGAGGGAAGCGCACTGTCTTGGCATCTTCTTCCGTGAACGTGATGGGTTGGTCCATCAGCCGGGGCCTTTGAGTTGGGAGTTGGGTAACCTCCCAAACCTCATTGTGTTTCACGGCCCCTGCATATCGTTTGAGCTCCTTGCGAGTAGTTCCTCCGATATGGGGACCTCCGGAAATCATGGCTACCCTCCCGTTAGGTCTGGGCGGCAGACCGGGGATGTGCTGGGCGTCGCCCGCGGGAGCAGTTGGAGCTAACGCTCCTGCTGTACTCCCCGGTGTTCCCTGAGGCACACCCACAGTCGCCTGGCCCGGATTAAGGTGAGGCAACCTATTTTTGATCCACTCATAGAGGTGGCCCAACCGGATTAGGTTTTCAATCTCGTCCTTGAGATTCTTGCATTCATTGGTGCTATGACCAATGTCGTTGTGGTACTCGCATCTTTTGCTCTGATCTCTCCGGGAGCTATCCTTGTACAACGGTTGTGGTCTCCGGTAGTGTGTATTTTGCCTAGTAGCAAAGTACACATGCTCTTGGGAGTCCGACAGCTCCGTGTATTGAGTGTACTGGGGAGTGTACCCCCTTTTCTGGCGCTTCCCGTGCGGGTGCTGCCTTTGGAGGACCTTTTACTCCTCGAGCCCTGGGAAGGGCCTGCCAGGCTAGCAGCTGGAGCAGAGTGCGAAGGAGTTTGTCCATTCGTTCTGGACGGGTTGCCGAAATGGGATGATGCTGGTGCCAAGGCCTGGCCCTGACTATATCCGGGGGTAGCAGAGAATTGTATGCCACTTGTTTGTGGAGTTGCGGTCGGGGCAGTACCCGAGGGCGATACTCCGGGCATGTACCCTGCTATCCCGGTGGGATAGTATCCTCCATAAGCCACTATTTGGGCTTCTTCGAGGTTGATATATTTTTGGACTCTCTTCTGGAAATCCTGAAGGCTAGCAGCTCCTTCTTGCTGTAGTTCATTCCAGAAAGGAGTCCCCGTACGGATGCCTGCTTGGAGAAGCGCAAGCTGTTGTCCGTCGTCAACTTTCTTGGTTTTTGAGGCTTCCTCTCGGAACCTTTTTATATAGTTCTTCAAGGTCTCGGTGGGCAGTTGCTTGATATTAGTCAAGGCACTAACCTCCAGGTTGACCTTTCTTGCGGCGACAAACTGTCTCCGGAAGTTGGACTGTAGCTTGTTCCAACAGCCCACGGATCCTGGTTCCAGCTTCTTGAACCATTCCTCCGCGGACCCACTTAGAGTAAGTGGGAAGCACAGACATTTGGCGTCATTGCTGACTCTCATGACCGTCATGACACGGTTGAACCGTGATAAGTGGTCGCTAGGATCGGAGTTCCCGGTATAAGCTGCCATTTCGGGCATCTTGAAGTTCTTAGGGAGTTCCGCCTCTAGGATGTGCTTAGCACATGGTTCCCAGTCCTCGCTGTCTGAGTCGGAGTCGTCCCCTTTCTGTCTTCGGGAGACTCGGGCAATGTCTTTTCGAAGTATGGCGAGTTCCGCCATAATTCCTTCATTTAACGTACCCTTGGATACCCTTGGAGAACGCGGGTCCGTATTTTGTTTTGGTCAAGGTGATTCCGGAGATCACCTTGGTTCCCATTGATTTGATTTCTCAGATCAACGGGAGGACACCTCTGTCCTCTTCTTCCTCTACCCCCGGGCTCTTGGTGCACGGAAACGCTTTTTCGGTCCTCTCGATCCTGAGGGCCAAAGCTCCCTTTTTGGGGCTTGCCCCTCTGCGGACCTTTCCCTTTAGGGAAATCTGAGCGGACCTTTCGCGGATCCTGCGCCTTTTTCTTTCACCCTGGGGTAGAGGTAGGGTTTTTTGTTTGGTTCCCTTCAGCAGGGTACCTTATAGGGCTAGGCTCTCTAGACTTCTGCTGTTGGGAACTAGGCGAGGACGTCTCTGGTTCCTTGCCCAGTCCACCAGTCATTGCCTTGGGGTGCACGTGAATGCCAGCCGCCTCCATGGCTTTTTGCATGGCCAGCATCACTTCTTGCATTTTCTGGTTTTGTGCTTTCTGAGCTTCGATCTCGGCTTCGTGATCGATAGCTTTTTGTCTGAGAAGCACCAACTCCGAGTAACTACCTTCGTCGTAGGCATACTCATCGAGGTTTCCCTCGTAGTCATCATCTGGAATTCCTTCTTCTTCCTCGGAACCCTCAGCTGCTCTTGAGGCTACATCTTCCTCATTTGGGTCTTGAGCATCTTCTAGAGGGCGAGGCTGACGAGTACTTCTAGTCTCCACCATGTTTGTGAAGTCAAGTGTTCGTTTACAGTAGCTTTCTTCAGCTCTCAATGAAAGCACCAAAATGTTGACCGAGGTTTTCGGCAACTAATAAAATATTATAAAGTTAGAGAGCTGTAAGAAAATTAGAGAAGGATTTTTACGTGGTTGGGGCGTTAATGAGCCTTAGTCCACGAGTCTTTGTTATTTATGGATGTCTTTAATACAGAGAATGTATTTGGAGAGTGTTTCACTCTTATAAATACAAAGAATGTTCTTGGTGAGTATTTACTCTACTTGCTCATATGCAGCCCAAGATTCTCGATCCCATTTAATGAGCTTTGAGGGGGTATTTATAGTGTTTTTGGTGGGGTGATTCCCAGAATTATCCTTACAAAGGTATCTGTAAGTATCCATAAAGTTGGGCATTCCCAATGAATATACCATGGGTAATGCATGGTCAAATCCCTAGGTGCTGTAGGGTTTTTATGTGGAATGTCCTTATTGTCTTTTGACTGATGTGACTCTTCACAGTGTAGCCGTCGCTAGACTTAAATGATCATTACTTTGTAGCTGCTGGTTGGAGGTTGTGCCGTCAGACTTTATTGCGTGTAGCAGTCCCAACACGCTTCCTCCCATGCGGCATTAAATGCGACTTGATTGCTCAGGAGAAACCTGACACGTGACAGAGATGCCTTAACGTTACTTCGAGCTTCCGGGAGCTATGGGGTTCCATATGCCTTCTCCGGGAGCTATGTCTTGGAAGCTACCTTTCATCATAAAGACTTAGCAAATATTTTGGTTTGTACATTGCTTGATCCACGTGTCCTTATTCGGTTGGTCCACGTATATTGGGAAAAATCAGGGGCAACAGCCGTATTGATCAATTCTTAGATGCTCAATTGAAGGCATTTAAAGTGCATCTCAGGGAGAAATTAGATGCTAGAGTTGAGCAATATTGCTCATCAACAGAGACATCTATGGCTCCCTCAGCTCAGGCACCACCTATTTTGTCGGAGATTAGAAACAACAACGAAGTTCCTGTGAAACTAGTGAGAATCACGAAGCCATTGGAGAAGGCTCTCAATCTTGTCGGCGGTGACATTTCAACTGAATTCGATCCTCATAAATCGCAATTGACTCATACTCCTTCTATGTTGACGACGGCAGATTGTAGAGCACCGAAGTCGAAAAGATACTCTTGGCTTCATCAGGTGTGGTGGATCTTGGATCTGTGGCTAAAAATGGAAAAAATGGAGCTCGAAGAACACCAAAGGCGAAGAAGATCGGCGTGGCTTCATCGGACGTTGTGGATCCTAGATCTGCGGCCATGAATGGAGTTCGAGGAACACCAACGGGGGAGAGAATTATCTTAGCTCCAATGACTGATGTTACTTCCGATGTTATCTTCGTCGTTCGTGACTCTAGCTGGATTTGGCACGGATCTAGTAGAAGTCACTCTTTGCAATGTCAAAATGGCTATAACGGTCACGATCGAAGAATATGGGAGCAAAGAAAGTTGGCGTTCACCAGTGCCATAAGCGACGACGATGGACGGTACAGACTGGTCACTAGTGGAAGGAGGGAGGCTGTTGCTATAATTTATAAGCACTACGCAAGTATACGCAATCAAGTCATAAATCTCACACAGGTGAGGTCGATCCCACATGGAATTGGATTAAATACCACTAAACTATACTTATAATTCTATTCGGCAAATCAAAAGTAGTTATGATTTAAAAACAGTAAAGTATGAAAGTAATTTAGAAAACTTAATAACACGATTGAAAGTTGAGCAAGATGAGATAATAGGGAGGAGAATCCTGTTGTTGTTTACCCAAATCGTTAATGCTTAATTACTATCCTATTCTTGAAGTGAATGACAGATTATGAAGTAACCTAGCTCATTTCAGATCTTCTAGATTCTAAATCACATGTTATTTAATTAATTCCTTAATTAAACTAACATGAAATCAGCATTAAGTAATAATCTACTCGTCACATAATTCATGTGAATACTTTCGTTTCACATAGAACATCGATTATCTTAATCTTAGCATTCTCAATTCTCACTTTTCAGATTTTGAATTGAGATCATAAAGCATGCACAAGGTGATCAATCTTAAACATGAAATTAAACACAAATTAAGATAATTTCACAAACAAGAATTGAGGAATGGTAATTAAGCATTAACTAGGCAAAACATTAAACAACAATCATCATCCTCCCTAAATGGGAAATTTAGTTCAGAAACAAATCCATAACCATTCCTAAAGCAATATTCAACATAAAGAAATTAACGAGGAATAAAGAAAAGAACTGTTGGTGGATGAATTCTGGATCTTCACTTTGAATCTCTGTGCTCTTCCTGCCGCTCTCAGCTGTATTTTAGGGTTTCTGATCGCTCCCCCTGACTTCCAATCGCAGTTTTCTATTTATAACTAAAATTTAGAGTTCGATGGACGAAAATGCCCCTGGTCCGTACGGGATCTCGCCGCGGCCAAGCTTCCTCTTGCCGCGGCGAGATAATTGCAAAAATCAGGCCTTTCTGTAACTCTTAAATGGCCGCGGCGAGACTCCCCATCGCCGCGGCGACTGTACCATTCCAAAGTGTCGAGATCTAGCTGCGGCCATATATACACAATTCTTTAAAAATTGTGTTTTCTTCGGCTCAGCTCGTCTTTTATTGAATTTCTGCACCCGAGACCTCTTTTATTCCAAAGAACCTGAAAACATAGAAAACAAGCGTAATTTCGTCCCAACACAGCGAAAAACGCACATAAATTAGATCCAAAACATAGGCTAAAAATAGCCTAACAAACTCCCCCAAACTGACTCTTTACTCGTCCCCGAGTAAACTAAGACTAAACTAAAGTAAACAAACAATGATAACTAAACTTTCCGACGATTGAATTGCTACCACCACCTGCACAACTTCAATCCATCAATAACCAGAATTTCAACTTGCCAACTCTAAGAACTAATTTGAATGTGCAATTTACAAGTAAGTAATTCATACAAACATAAAACATCGCAATTGCCATTTATATCACAACTGTTCTAAACTTTCCAACATCCCACTAACACATGATCAATAAGTTTGAATGACATACCTCTCTCCACTAATGTTGACAAATTTCTATTTGGAATCAATAGGTCTTTTTCGGTTAGCATCGCATGGCTTAGGTACATGGGTAGGTAATAAGTCATTAGGCTACACTATACCATAAGCACTATTAACCAAGCAAGCCTCGACACTTATTTTTCTTTTCTTCCATATATCCCAAAAACAGTAGTAAGAGATTGCGATTTTTTTCCTTATGTGTGTACCTCATATTTTTCTTAGTTTTTTTTTTCAAGAAGACATTTTCGCATATTTTTTTATATTTTTTTCAGATACACAACACACAATATTGTTTCAATCTCTCACCCCTACACTTTGTTTCTCCACTTACAACACTTTATCCCCCCAAACTTGCTTAAAGGCTCATGGCATAATAACGTATGTTCAGGGTGAAAAGAGTTAAATATAACGAATTCAGCTCAGTTAAGTGGTGAAAATTTTTAAAACAGGCTAAGGCTCAACTTTGGGTATACTATGGTAAAAAAAAAATTTATGTAGGCTTAAAAGGCTCAATCGTTCCAAAGAAAACTTGCCTAAATCACTTTCCAAACAAAAATCATCAAGGATTTCGCTTCAAGAGAGTATGTCAAACAAATTCTATTTCATGTACAGTCAATCATTCCACAAACCAAATAGAACAGAAGTGATATGTGAGAATAACAAATGTTTTAAGTCTACATGAATCACTTCCTAGCACACATCCATCTTAATTCAAATAGTTGCAAGTCAAGCACACAGTTAATGTTTTAATCCATTGCACAAGTGAATAACAGCAGTTCAATCAATCTTTCAATTTAGTTATCACACAGGACTAAAAAAAAACAAACTAAAACAAACTAAACTAAAACAAATAAACTGAAAAAATTTAAGTTGTCTCCCCCCCCAAACTAAAATGAACATTGTCCCCAATGTGTGAAAATAAACCAGGGTGAGAGAAACTTACCTGAGCCCCTTAGAAGGGGTTTGGCGGCGGTGGCTGGTCATAAGGGTTGAAGCGGGGTGGCATGGGAAACTAATTTGGATCGTCCACACCGATATTCATCCTCGTGACAAGTGTGTTCAATTGTGCCACCTGCTGCTCATCAAAGATACTCCGCTGGGCCATGTAATTTTGCATATGGATGTTCTGCTGAATCAAATAATTCAGCTGATTGTGAGTGTACTGCATGGCGGCATCGAGAGGCCCGGCAAGGCGTGGTGGTTCAATGTCCTCATGTTCCTCTTCTTCTCTTGCTGGAGGACCTCTCTGACCTGGCGATTGACCATGAGGATGAGGAGGTTTGAAGCGAAGAACAGTGGACAAGTTAATACTGCGCTGTGGCGGCGCCTTGGTATCATATGAGTACTGCGGTACCCCATGTTTTTCACAAAGATCAGTGATAATTCCAGCCAGCCCAAGTCCTCCACCAGAAGATCCCTCAACCATTATGTCAAAGGTCACTCGAATAATATCCCCCACATTCAAATTATAACCTTTCATAATGCCATAAACCCATTTAATCCTGTCTATTTGATCAGAAAAATGTTTATTCGGGAGCAACCTTGCACTAAGAAAGTAAAGCCATGCCTTGGCCACTGGGTTAAGTTCACATCGGTACAATTGGTATGGTTCTCCAGCAAGCTCATGGAACCTCAGGCCAGGATACCCTAGAGTCTCAGCAATATCCACATAATTCAAACTTCTTTCCCGAAATTGCTGTTTCAAGGGTTGATTCTCTACAGTGAAAGTTGGGAGGTCGTAAAGAGCATGAATATCAGCTGTGGAAGCAGGCACTTTAACCCCCCTAACTCTTACCTTGCCATCCTCTCTTTCAGGCCAGTTGGCTAAAAATTCCAAAGCTAGAGTTTGGTTACTACGCTCAGTGACATCCACAAACTTAGTCCACTGCCTATGTAGGATTTGATCTCTAATAGATGCAAAGGCAGGAGGGATGTTTGCAGTTTGGCTTAGGTTTACAATGTCTATCCCTCTATCTTCAATGAATGCCCTATCTTTCAATTTCAAAAACCGCTCTTGAGCATCCATGTTGGTAAACCTTACTCTATCCAGATTAGAGCGACCCTTAGGTGGGTTGGATGATGAAGCTCCCCCTTCCTCATTCACTCTTGACCTTTTTGGACCCATATCACCCAAATTTTTTTAACTCTCAAGATTTTTCAAAATTTTGACAGCACTTCCCCTTAAATATCCACTTCCTGGGAATTAACCCTTTCACAATCACACTCAATTTCACTCACAACAATAATATTCAACAATGTATGAGCAAAAATTCCAAAAATCCAACACAAAGTCTAAAATTCTCTAGCAATCCACAAATAATCCAATCAAACTTGTGTAGAGAGATTAAAATTTGTTACCTCAATGAAAATCAATCTTTAGTCAACCTCCATTGATGAGAACCTTGAAGCTTTAAGGAAGAAGAAGATGAATAGTGACTTTTCTGAAATTTGGGTGAGGTTTAGGGATTTTGGAATGGATTTTTAGAGGAAAAGAGTGTTAGATGATAGAAATAAGGGTTTATGATGATTTAGGATGAAAGTTTATGGTTAGATTTGATGAAAAGGGGTTTGAATGGGATTAGATGAAGGAAATATGATGAAGAGAAGGGTTTTCGGCGTGGAGGGATTAGGGATTTAGAATGGGGTGTGAGTTTGAAATGATAGGGATTTGGGGTTTTTTAAACTCAAACTGACCAATCTCGCCGCGGCGAAAATGCGTGAATATTGGGTGCTCTCTGTAAGCCTTAAATGGCCGCGGCGGTATGTTCCCTCGCCGCGGCCATAATTTGCGAAATTGAGCCTCTCTCTGTAAGGCTTAAATGGCCGCGGCGGTATATCCCATCGCCGCGGCCACTGGAAACTTTTTTTTTTTCACAAACAAAACTGGACAAACTGAAAAAAGAAAAATAACAGTAAAACTTAAAACGAGTTCAACTAAATCATAAAGAACACTTGGGTTGCCTCCCAATTAGCGCTAACTTTATCGTCGCATAGCTAGACGTTGATCGAGATCTTCATAGTGGCGCCAGAAACATGGCGGACTTGGTTTGATCAAATTGACCTCCCAAGTAGAGCTTTAATCGCTGCCCATTCACTTTGAAAGTATTAGGACCTTCACCTTTTAGTTCCACCGCTCCATAGGGAAACACCTTGATCACTGTAAATGGCCCTGACCACCTTGACTTTAATTTACCAGGAAACAACTTTAGTCTTGAGTTGAAGAGTAGAACTTGTTGACCAGGTTGAAACTCCTTTCTGACTAAATTTCGGTCATGCCACCTCTTAGTTCTTTCCTTGTAAATCTTAGCGTTCTCATAAGCTTCGTTTCGAAATTCCTCCAATTCGTCCAGCTGTAGTAGTCTTTTCTGCCCAGCAGCCTTTAAGTCCATGTTCAGAGTTTTCATTGCCCAATAAGCTTTGTGTTCTAACTCCACCGGTAAATGACACGCCTTTCCAAACACCAACCGATATGGTGACATCCCGATTGGCGTTTTGAACGCTGTTCTATAGGCCCACAATGCGTCATCCAACTTTCTTGACCAATCTTTCCTTGATCTCTGCACCGTTTTCTCCAGAATAATCTTTATTTCCCGGTTAGAAATCTCAGCTTGGCCATTACTTTGCGGATGATAGGGGAGAGCAGTTCTATGACGAAGACCATATTTTGAAAGAAGAGCTTCGAACTGTTTATTACAGAAGTGACTCCCTTCATCGCTTATGATCGCTCGGGGAGTACCATACCGTGTGAATATATTCTTCTGAAGGAACCGAAGAACTGTTTTTCCATCATTAGCTGGTGTTGCTGCAGCTTCTACCCATTTTGATACGTAATCCACAGCTAGTAAAATGTATAGATTGCTAAATGATGAAGGAAAAGGACCCATAAAGTCTATCCCCCATACATCAAACAACTCTACTTCCAAGATTCCTGTCAAAGGCATTTCGTTTCTCCTTGAGATGTTTCCTGTACGCTGACAACGATCACATGCCTTCACAAAAGTACTAGCATCTTTGAAAAGTGTTGGCCAAAAGAATCCGCTTTGCAACACCTTGGCAGCTGTTCTAGTTCCACTGAAGTGTCCCCCACATGGTAGAGCATGACAGTGATTAAGAATAGAGTACATCTCCTCTTCAGGCACACACCTTCTTATTATCTGATCTGCACAGTGCTTGTAGAGGATTGGCTCTTCCCAGTAGTAATGTTTCACCTCATAAAAGAATTTCTTTAGTTGTTGGCGAGATAGCTCAGGAGGAGTGATATTGGCAGCCAAGTAGTTAACATAATCAGCATACCATGGTACCATTAGACTTTCCCTCACACTAAAGAGTTGTTCATCGAGAAATTGTTCATTTATTTGTACCTCTTTCGTATTCTGACTTTCTTCCAGCTCTAGTCTTGACAAGTGATCTGCCACCAGATTCTCAGTACCCTTCTTATCTTTTATGTCTAGATCAAATTCTTGCAAAAGAAGAACCCATCGAATTAGTCGTGGTTTGGCATCCTTCTTAGTCATCAAGTATTTGATTGCTGAATGATCTCTATACACTATCACCTTATTGCCAATCAAGTAGGGTCGAAATTTGTCACATGAAAACACTATAGCCAGCATCTCTTTTTCTATAGTAGCGTAATTCAGTTGGGCATCATTCAAGGTTTTGCTTGCATAGTAAATGGTTCTGAGTACCTTGTCAACCCGTTGTCCCAAAACTGCTCCAATCGCATAATCACTTGCATCGCACATGATTTCAAAAGGTAATTCCCAGTTTGGTGTAGTCACGATAGGTGCTGAGATTAACTTATCCTTGAGAATCTGAAATGCTTCAAGACAATCTTTCCCAAATTCAAAAGGTACTCCACTAGCGAGGAGATTGGATAGCGGTTTGGCAACTTTGGAGAAGTCTTTGATAAATCTTCTATAGAACCCGGCATGACCCAAAAAGCTTCGAACTCCCTTAACTGAAACTGGAGGAGGCAAGTTCTCAATTGTAGATACTTTGGCTCTGTCAACCTCAATACCTTCTTTCGAGATTTTGTGTCCCAGCACTATTCCTTCTGTAACCATGAAATGGCACTTTTCCTAGTTCAACACCAAATTAGAGTCTTCACACCTTGTTAAAACCAATTCTAAGTTGCTTAAACATTGGTCAAACGAGGAACCAAACACTGAAAAATCATCCATGAACACCTCGATGCATTTTTCTATTAGATCTGAAAATATGGCCATCATACATCTCTGAAATGTTGCTGGAGCATTACACAGCCCAAATGGCATTCGTCGAAAAGAAAAAGTACCATATGGACATGTGAATGTTATTTTCTCTTGATCTTCCGGCGCTATAGCTATTTGGTGATACCCTGAGTACCCATCAAGGAAACAATAGTACTCTTGACCTGCCAACTTGTCTAACATCTGATCAATGAATGGAGTGGAAAGTGATCTTTTCTTGTGGCCTTGTTGAGTTTCCCGTAGTCAATGCAAATTCTCCATCCCGTGACAGTTCTGGTTGGGATGAGTTCATTCTTTTCATTCTTCACCACCGTCATCCCTCCTTTCTTCGGAACAACTTGGACTGGACTTACCCATTTACTATCTGAAATAGGATACGCTACCCCGGCATCTAACCACTTTAAGACTTCTTTTCTGACAACCTCCTTCATTGGTGGATTTAATCTTCGTTGAGCATCAATGGTAGGCTTCACTCCTTCCTCCATTAAGATTCTGTGCATTACAGTTGAAGGGTTGATCCCTTTAATATCTGCTAAAGTCCATCCAATGGCTTTCGTATGCTTCCTTAGAACCCGTAATAGCTTGTCTGTCTCTACAGAAGATAGGGAGGATGCCACAATAACAGGAAGTGTCTTATTTTCTCCCAAATATTCATACCTGAGATGATCCGGGAGGACTTTTAACTCTAATTGAGGAGGCTTTTCAGTAGATGGGGTAGGCTTTGTTGGTATGACTCCTAACTCTTCATAGTATTTTCTATTCAGCGGTCCATAAGAGTCGAGCCACATAGCATACTCATAAGCTTCCTTACCGTCTTGTTCCACCACCTCCCTTTGTACCAAAGTCAGATTAAGAGGGTCTTCGATATGCGTCTTTGTCTCCACCAACTGGTCCACCACATCAATTACAAAACAGTCGTCACTAGCCGTAGGGTAGGTCATTGCTTTGAGCACATTAAATACAACTTCATCTCCTTGTACCCTCAGCTTTAACTCTCCTTTCTGAACATCAATTAGTGTTTTCCCTGTTGCCAAGAAGGGTCTCCCCAGGATGATAGGAACATTGCTGTCTTCTTCCATATCCAGAACAATGAAGTCAGCTGGAAAGATGAACTTGTCAACTTTTACTAACACATCCTCAATGACTCCTCTAGGATGAGCTAGTGATCGATCCGCCAATTGAAGAGTTACCGTGGTTGGCTTTGCTTCACCCAGCTGCAGTCTTTTAAACACTGACAAAGGCATTAAGTTTATACTGGCTCCCAAATCACATAGTGCATTTATTCCTTCAATTTTTCCAATAGTACAAGGAATAGTGAAGCTCCCTGGATCTCTGAGTTTTGGAGGAAGTTTCTTCTGTAGAATAGCGCTGCACTCTTCAGTTAGAGCCACTGTCTCATAATCCTCCATCTTCCTCTTCTTTGACAAAATTTCCTTCATAAACTTCACATAACTTGGCATCTGCTCTAGAGCTTCAGCAAAAGGAATGTTAATGTGAAGTCTTTTGAAGACTTCTAGAAACTTGGTGAACTGCTTGTCTAAGCTTGACTTTCTGAGCCTCTGAGGATAGGGTATTTTCACATGATGATCAATGCTAATAGGTGGAGACTGTTGTGGTAGTGCTGAGCTTTCAGTAGCCTTCTCTGCTGTTGGTGTTGGTGTTTGCACTGGTTGAGCATTTATTTCTTCATCTACCTCAACTGGTTGTGGTAACTCAGGTCCATCATACTTCTTACCGCTCCTCAGGGTAATTGCTTTGTAGTTTTCTTTGGGATTGACTTCAGTTGTGCTAGGCAAATTTCCTTGAGGGCGGGTTGCTACCTGAGTTGCTAGCTGGCCCATCTGAGTCTGCAGGTCCTTAATTGAAGATCTAGTTTCAGTCATAAACTGGAGCAGTAAATCTGTTTGCAAACTAGAATTTCCACCAGAGGCTTGTTGCTGATTGAACTGTTGGTTCTGATTTCTTTGCTGATAGAACCCACTATTTCTTCGGTTGTTACCCTGGTTGAACCCATAATTGTTGTTGTTGTTGTTCTGTGAAAAATTCCCAATGGCCTTAGCTTCATCCATTGGCAAATCATCCACATCTGCTTGACACTCCGAAAAGTGATGACTTCCTCCACATAACTCACAAACAATTTGGGCTTGTTTAGCTTGCCCTGCAATTATTTTTGTCAATGCCTCAACCTGAGCTGTTAACTTTGTGATGGCATCAACTTCTAACACACCAGCTACCTTCTTAGATTGACTCCTTTCAGTTGGCCACTGCTGATTGTTTAGAGTCATCTCCTCCAATAGATCATACGCCTCATTAGCACTCTTTCTCATAAAAGCTCCGCCCGCTGCTGCATCTATTAGAGTTCTAGTATTACCAACCAGCCCGTTGTAGAAGTTGTGTACCAGCATCCACTTCTCTATACCATGATGACGACACCTCCTGATCAGATCTTTAAACCTCTCCCAAGCCTCATGGAGAGATTCATTATCTTGTTGGCAGAAATTATTGATTTCTCCTCTCAGCTTTGCAGACTTGGCTGGAGGAAAGAACTTTGACAAGAATTTTGTTGCCAGATCATTCCAGGTGGCAATAGAATTGGGTGGCAAGGAGTTCAACCAACTCTTGGCTCGTTCTCTGAGCGAGAATGGAAACAATCTCAGTCGAATGGCATCATCGCTAACTCCATTAACTTTAAAAGTTTCACAAAGTTCCATGAAGTTAGAGAGATGAAGATTAGGATCTTCAGAAGGGAGGCCACCAAACTGGACTGAGGACTGCACCATTTGAAGGATGGCAGGTTTAATCTCGAAGTTGTTTGCATCCACTGCCGGTGGCCTGATACATGACTGCACTCCCGTCAGAGTAGGGAGAATGTAATCTCTCAAGCTACGGCCATTAGCTTGATCTTCCACGGCACCTCCATTATTACCGTTATTACCCCCATTGTTTCCAGCATTATTGTTCACATTGGCAGCCATGATTTCTGATGTTTCAGCAGTTGCTGAAACTCTTTCTTGCCTCTTGTTCTTTCGATTCCTCCTGCAAGTTTTCTCGATTTCAGGATCAACTGGTAATATGACTGCTTGTCCTTGACGGCGCATACACTTAGGATTCTTGAAATAGATCAAGAAAATATTGCAAGAAAAAGGTTAGAAAAATTAGCAAGGGAAAATATACCAAAGTAGAAGTTAGTATAATTTTATGTAATATTAATCTTTAAACAATGCCCCGGCAACGGCGCCAAAAACTTGTTGCTATAATTTATAAGCACTACGCAACTATACGCAATCAAGTAGTAAATCTCACACAGGTGAGGTCGATCCCACAGGGAATTGGATTAAATACCACTAAACTATACTTATAATTCTATTCGGCAAATCAAAAGTAGTTATGATTTAAAAACAGTAAAGTATGAAAGTAATTCAGAAAACTTAATAACACGATTGAAAGTTGAGCAAGATGAGATAATAGGGAGGAGAATCCTGTTGTTGTTTACCCAAATCGTTAATGCTTAATTACTATCCTATTCTTGAAGTGAATGACAGATTATGAAGTAACCTAGCTCCTTTCAGATCTTCTAGATTCTAAATCACATGTTATTTAATTAATTCCTTAATTAAACTAACATGAAATCAGCATTAAGTAATAATCTACTCGTCACATAAGTCATGTGAATACTTTCGTTTCACATAGAACATCGATTATCTTAATCTTAGCATTCTCAATTCTCACTTTTCAGATTTCGAATTGAGATCATAAAGCATGCACAAGGTGATCAATCTTAAACATGAAATTAAACACAAATTAAGATAATTTCACAAACAAGAATTGAGGAATGGTAATTAAACATTAACTAGGCAAAACATTAAACAACAATCATCATCCTCCCTAAATGGGAAATTTAGTTCAGAAACAAATCCATAACCATTCCTAAAGCAATATTCAACATAAAGAAATTAACGAGGAATAAAGAAAAGAACTGTTGGTGGATGAATTCTGGATCTTCACTTTGAATCTCTGTGCTCTTCCTGCCGCTCTCAGCTGTATTTTAGGGTTTCTGATCGCTCCCCCTGACTTCCAATCGCAGTTTTCTATTTATAACTAAAATTTAGAGTTCGATAGACGAAAATGCCCCTGGTCCGTACGGGATCTCGCTGCGGCCAAGCTTCCTCTCGACGGCGAGATAATTGCAAAAATCAGGCCTTTCTGTATCTCTTAAATGGCCGCGGCGAGACTCCCCATCGCCGCGACGACTGTACCATTCCATAGTGTCGAGATCTAGCCGCGGCCAAGTGGTATCTAGACGCGGCCATATATACACAATTCCTTAAAAATTGTGTTTTCTTCGGCTCAGCTCGTCTTTTATTAAATTTCTGCACCCGAGACCTCTTTTATTCCAAAGAACCAGAAAACATAGAAAACAAGCGTAATTCTGTCCCAACACAGCGAAAAACGCACATAAATTAGATCCAAAACATAGGCTAAAAATAGCCTAACAGAAGCTTGGACGCGACATATAGCTAAAGACCAACGGAGCAACGGACGTCGACTTCGACTTTGTGACTACTGGTTGCAGTAAATATATATATACATATATTAATAATATGGTTCATACATCTAAGACACTGAGGAGAAGAGAATTCAAAGTTTATGATTATGGGAGAGACTTTGATGGAGTTCACTACCAAGAACTCATAAAAAAAAAAAAAAAAAAAAAAAAAAAAAAAAAAAAAAAAAAAAAAAACCTGCTATAAAAATAAAATCGGCAGCTTCAAAGGTTGAAGAAGATATAATCATTTACCCTAAAGTTCAATTTATTTGGATTGGGCCAACAAACAAATGGACTTCTAAAATTGGTTTTATATTTTGTATGTTGTTTGTGTCTTGCTTTTAATTTTCTTTTCATTTTTACCACCGCAAGGTGATTTTGAAAGGTGGAAAAGTGTTAGACTATGAAATAGTGTAGGAGTTTATTAATAATTTAAAAAATTGTGTAGCTATTGTTAGACATGAAAATAAAAAATAAAACTTTGGTTCGATTGGAGTTTGACACTTATTCGAAGAGTGCATTTTAGGAGATTTGTCTTGTCTCGATGACGAATCATATTATGATGAATAAGCAGTTGTTACTCGATTTGTTTTATTTGTTTCGGAAATTAATTCCTATTTCAGTAAACTTTTAACAACTACAACTATGCAGTCAAATTCAATATCAAGGCAGTAGCTCTCTATTTTTATTTACAGAAAGAAAAAGATCTTTACAAGCTCTTATGTTAATGTGCAAAAATCTTTAGTAGTGAAGGTGGCAATCGAAAATCAATTATCTCATTCAAAAATTAGCTTTTATTTATTTATTTATTTTTAAGAAAATATCATTTTATTTTATTTAATATTACCATTCACTAAATTGAATTGTAACATATTAGTTACATATCATATTTAGCCGAGGAATGCCACTCTTACCTCTGGCTAATAAGATGGTCACACTAGTTTTTTAGGAATTTTGTATTTTCATTCACTGCTAGGCACAATGGAATTATGGAATGACATTTCTATGATTATTATTGGGAGGATTCAAATTTTGGAATGGAGAGAGAGTGTTTAACCTCAAACGGGACTGAGCAATTCTACAAAATCAGCATATACAATACCAAGCTAAGCTAGCCTCATGATATGAGAGGAGGACTTTGATTAGCTTCCTCTCTTGGAGAGAAGGGTTGAGAAAGCAAATGTTGATATTAGCTCTAATCATCTTTGGTGACATGATTTTGATATCTTCAACAAATCCAATTTACTATCACTAAAACGGGTAGCTTGAAAGTTAATGATTTGAGGCTTATTAAGAAGGGAATTTTCCCATGGTAGAACTAAACACTAAAAAAACTAGTTCTTATCACATCACATTTCTCTCTCTGTTTTCTTTGTATAAACATTATAAACCATAAAAATATGTTATGCAATGGGCATAGTGTCAATAATATTTTGAAATTGTACATCTTATCAAGTAAAACCCGTTATTACCTGACAGCAAAAATACAAACTATGTACGACGAGGACGATCAAAATCTTCATAGTCGTATTCATCTTCATCTTCATCGGAGGGCGGAGAAGGATCCAGGCGAGCAGCGTCCTTGGCCCACCTAATCAACTTCTCAACCTCATCATCTTCATCCTCCTCTTCATCTTCATCACCAAGGCTCTCCAATTTTGTATTGGAACGAACGCCACCAGTGCCGGAAATGGAAGCAGCAGGCGACTGAGACAAGGAGGCTCTGAGTTTGGCGAATCGGACGGAGAGGTCGTCCCCAAGAACGGCCTGGAGTTCGGGATCCGGTTGAGGATCTGGGGCTTGATTCGGCAATTGAGGGGGAGGATCGGCGGTGGCGGTTGAAGGAGGGGTAGGTTTGGTATTTTGGGGAGATTTTGAGGGTCGTGATTTGAGGGCTCGGAATCGAGTGTCGAGATCGGAGTCGATGTAGTTAGGAGAGACACGAGCGAGGTGGGAATTGAGAGAGAGATTGAGAAGCATATCTTCCTGGACTGCCTTCAAAAGCTCATCAACCTCTGCTTCAGCTTTTGTGGTCGTCGAAGTCGTAGCTTTCTTCCTGTTCATTTTTCACCCTTCTCCACTTACAAAATCCAAACTAAAAGAAAAGAAAAAAAACTGAATCAACTTAGCTTTGTTGTAGCGTGCTACGCTTTTTCTACACCTTAGTTGAAAAGAATTTGCTACCATACCACATATTGAAACGACCCACACGATGAATTCACATAATCACATTGCCTCTTCAATTTATTTATTTATTTATTTGTTTTTTTGAATGAAAGTTTTTTTTTTAAGCAAATATAATTTTTGAAAATTCTATAATGCACCCCTTTAAAAGAGATACACCGATATATCTCTATCTATTTTAGTATCTCAAATAATTTTTTAGTCAATTTTTTTCTCATGGTCGTGTAAATTATACTTATTTAATACATCCTATAAAATTTAAAGAAATTCGGAAAAGTTTAATACGCCGAAAACTACGTTCAAGCAGTGTGTTGCACGTGTGACTATTTTATTTTATACGCGTGTAAAATAGACTATTTGAACATTGTTTTCTATATTGTAAATTATTTTGAATTTCTCAAAATTTTATAGGATACCTCAAATAGCTATAACGTAAATGAATATGAAAAAAAATAGACTAAAATTTTTTTCTGTATGCCGAAACAAGTAGAGGGTGCATCAGTACATTTCTTTTAACGAAGTGCATTATAGAATCACCCTATAATTTTTATTAATTTGTTAAATCAACTAACTAAAAAGACAATACTTAAATTCAACAAGACCATCACCGCTTTGAACACATAGTTTAATAAAAAAAAATAAAAAATAAAAAGATTGTTTAGAGACAAGGCAGACCCACATTTTAAGGAGAGGGCGAAATGTATATATGTATTTTAATTAATTATAATATGTATTTATAATAGAAGATAGTATTTATAAATATAATAGCAAGTTTTATGTAATAGTATAGTTAGATTACATATATGTTAGAGGTCAAATGATCAAATTTCACTAACAACACTTTTTTTTCTTTTTCAATTTACTTTTGTCCTCCCTGCTTTACAAAAAAAAAAAATTATACCCCCTCACTTTAAATTCTGGGTCCGCCATTGTTTAGAGATATAAGAAGTTTACGATAATCTTTTATAATAACTCAAAAAAAAGCATAGGTAATTTTTGAATAGCTTAGACTGCTACCAAGCAATCTAACTCCAGTTCCACTTTTTTCTATGGTTGAGTTTTAATCCAGCTTAGTGCTTCCTTCATACCAATTGCTTCAGCCAAATTTGGAGCGCCTATACCAGCAAAACTGCCTAACTTAGCCAACACTAATTCCCCTTGAGAGTCTCAAGTGACTATGCCATAACCAAATGCAACTCATAGCAGCATCGATAGTTACCTTGATTGTACTCTCCTGCAGCTTAACCCAAAATTTAGCTCTATCACCAGCTTCAAAAATTGAAATAGAAGCCTCTGAACCTCTATTTTAAGCTAACTTCCATTGCACAAGACAACTCGTAGATGAGATAAGAGCACCATATATCCACCGTAGCATACTTTTGGTTCCAAACTAACTCATTTCGAGCCTTCCATAATCCCCAACACAACATAACAACTTGTCCTTATTGCACTTTTGCAAAATTTGATCATGTTAGAACCTTATTTTACCAGGGTCTAGATTTACTAATATGTATGTTGATTATAATTCTATAATCTGACATCCTAAATATGAAATTCCTAAAAACGATAAATAAACACATTCAGGATTAACTAATCCTTATAGTGATGGCAGCAGAATAATATGACTAATTCCGTTCAAATTTCTAACCTTTGATCCTTTCTGTTGCAGAGTATGATCAAGATCTGAACCTAAATCTTCTATTCCTTCGATTGTGTTCAATACAGTCTTCCACAAAGATCCGAGTATCAGCTTGAATAGAGTGGGCTAATACTCAAACAACTTCGAAACAAAGTTTTGAGAGAGATATTGTATAGTGTATTTCAAAAATAATAAAGAAAGAGAGAAGGAGAGTTGTCTGACATTAGAAACTTAGGTTAATTCTCTCTTATCATTACTTTCTTTATATAGGCTTCACTTAGGACTAGGTTAGATGAGATTGAGCTAAAAATAGAGACTTGGCTAAAGTCTAACTTTAGCACCGAATTCCTCATGGGCTTTAGAGTTGGATTTATGTCATTTTATTTGATTTAAATGAGACAATGTGTTTTTTCCTATTTTACCACTTATCTCTTCTAATTATTTAAATATCAATTTTATTATAATAATTATAAATAATTATCAAATAAAATACAATTTAAATATATTTATTAATTAGACCCACAAAGTGTACTAATTAACAAATAAAGTCATATTTCTCTTCTCTTCTAAAAAATGCCTAAACTTGGTGAAAATTCTCAAATAAGGCATAGTCTATTTTCGAAATCTAATTGACTTATTAAATCAATTAGTTGAGTCTACAAGATGATATTATCTCTGAAATTGTGGGAACCATGAGTGTAACACCCTAACTATCTTAGGCGTATTACGTGATTTTTAAACGTACTGTGCAGCTCGTTGCTAATCAACGAGGTTTATGGAAAAACGTGATTAATTAAAATTTTGCTTTTTAATTAAACTTATAAACCATATTATAAAAGTCTCGGGATCCCGATTTATAAAATCATTTACAAACGTTTTAACTGTTTAACTTTTACATCAAAATAAAGTCGTCTAACGACAGTTACAAAAAATCTCAGCCGTGCTGTCCCGAGGATCGTACGCTCCAGGCCTAACCGCCCCGACATGTACAATCTCATAAGCTCGCTCACGGTCCATCAGCTACAGCCTTGCCTTTACCTACACATGAACATAAACTGTGAGTCGACAGACTCAGTAAGAAAAGCATAATAATATCATACATAAATCTAACTGTCGTGTCCAACACGATACTGAGTCCCGCTACTGCCATGTCCAACATGGTACTGAGCCACTACTGCCATGTCCAACATGGTACTGAGTTTTGAACGTTCAGGGGACGGTACTATTGACAAGTATCCTCCTGATCGGTCGAACCGGTCATACTCCGGCTGCTGGTCATACTCCAGCCTGTACCGACGGGATAAGTCAATAGCACTGAACCACCAACCAAGTGTCAGCCTGATCGGTCGAACCGGTCATACTCCGGCTGCTGGTCATACTCCAGCCTGTACCGACGTGACAGGGTTGGATGGTTCGAAGCCTAAATACATAACTAATGTAATCTAGCAGGCTTCCTACATGCACGCTAAACATGTAATCTACATATGCATACTGTTATACTAATCTTACCTGGATTCCGATTTCAGTGTGCCGCCAACCTGACCGGAATCAAGCCGAACGGCGGACATCGCTCCTAAACCATAAAAATCACAACGCTATAAGTGACACGCTAAATCACTTCCCGGGGACTAAAACTTGAAACTAAAAGTTTCCCTATCGATAAAAAGCATGGCAATACCCCTAAAAACATAAAAACGAGGAAAACTAGGGTTCGGAAAAATTCCCCAACCGGTAGACCGGTTGCCCAACCGGAATTCCGGTTCTGGGAATTACTGGACACCCATCCGGAATTCCGGTTGCACAACCGGAATTCCGGTTCCTCGCAGGAATTTTTCAAAAATTCATAACTCGATCAAATCTAACCCAAATCATGCAAAACCTTCCAGACCTGATCTACATGCCCCAAATAGCCATTCAAAGACAACAAATTCACCCAGAACTCACAGAATCACAAAATGCCATTAAAGACCAAGCTTTGAGTTCCAAAACTCAAGCTTGATTAAAATCCACTAACATGCAATCAAGCTAGATCAAACCTACTTAAATATGCATAACTAAGCCTCTGAAAATGAAAATGATCAACCACAGCCAGTAATTTACAGATTCACATACATTTTCAAAAATCATGCTCTTGAACTAAAAACTCCCAAAACATAACTCCAAGTAATCAACATGCATACACTAGCTTTAAATTACTTAAAAATAGCAAGATAAACTTTAGAAGACAACAACACATCACAGCAGCAAGAACTTCAATTTAACATGCATTTTCTCAACTTTTTCATCAAACAAACTCAAGAAAACAAGGTAGAAAAATTATATAAAGAAATACCTCAACAAAGGGTTACTAGAGCTTGCAATCCAAGCTTGAATCACCACCAAAAATCCCAGCTTTTGAACCCCAAGTTTCAGCCGAAAATGAGAGGAAAAGAGAAAGAGTTTTCTATTTTTGAAATTTCTAATTTTTTTGCTAAGTGTTGAAATTTGTGGAAAAAGGAATATAAAACACATTACTCATTTTATTTCAGCCAAGTAATAATAAAATAAACATTTATTTTTCCATTTAATAAATCACATAAGACAAAACACTAATGGGGCAAAAAGACCATTTTGCCCCTCCACCATAAAATCACATAAATCATACTAAAAGGGGTATTTTTGGGAAATTCTAAATTCCCGGCCATTCCCGACATTCCCAATGTCTAAAACCCGTCCCCAAAATACTAACATACTAAGTTGTGATTTCTACTGAGCCAAACGCCGAGTTCCAAAATACCGGACACCGGAAATGCGAAATATAAAAACTGCTGATGACATAATCATGCATTTCTGAATTCCATAAATAACAGTAATAAATTATTTAAATAGCTATAAATAATTTCATAATTTAAACATAAACAACTGCTAATTTCCAAATTAACTAAGCGGGCTTTACAACTATTCCCCCCCTTAAAAGGATTTCGTCCCCGAAATCTAACCTGAATAACTCTGGATATTGAGCTCGCATATCAGACTCTAGCTCCCAGGTGGCTTCCTCCACCTTGCTGTTTCTCCAGAGAACCTTGACCAATGCTATGGTCTTATTCCGAAGGACTTTATCCTTTCTATCCAGGATCTGCACTGGTTGTTCCTCATATGACATGTCTGGCTGAAGCTGAAGACTCTCATAACTGAGTATATGAGAGTGGTCTGAAACGTATTTTCTCAACATTGAGACATGGAATACGTTATGCACTGCTGATAAGGCTGGAGGCAATGCTAACCGATATGCCACTTGACCTATCTTCTCGAGAATCTCGAAAGGTCCTATAAATCTAGGGCATAACTTGCCTCTTTTCCCGAAACGTTTAATCCCCTTCATCGGAGATACTCGCAAAAACACATGTTCCCCTACTTGGAACTCAACATCTCTGCGTTTCGGATCTGCGTAACTCTTCTGTCTGCTCTGTGAGGCAAGCATTCTAGCTTTTATCTTTTCTATCGCCTCATTGGTCCGCTGAACTGACTCTGGACCTAGGTATTTCCTCTCCCCTGTCTCATCCCAGTGGATAGGGGATCTACACTTTCTACCGTACAACAGTTCGTAGGGTGCCATCCCTATCGTACTCTGATAACTGTTGTTGTACGAGAATTCTATTAACGGTAGATATTTACTCCATGAACCTTCAAAGTCCATAACACAGGCTCTCAACATATCCTCCAATATCTGAATTGTCCTTTCTGACTGACCATCTGTCTGAGGATGGAATGCTGTACTGAATTTTAGCTTCGTACCCATTGCCCGTTGCAAACTTTGCCAAAATTTGGAGGTGAATTTCGGATCCCTGTCCGAAACTATAGACTTCGGTACCCCGTGAAGTCTCACTATCTCCCTGACATATAACTCTGCCAACTGATCCACTGTAAACGTTGTTCTAACCGGCAGAAAATGAGCAGATTTCGTAAATCGATCCACCACTACCCAGATGGAATCATACATACCCGTGGTCCTAGGTAACCCGACCACAAAATCCATCGTAATATCCTCCCATTTCCATTCTGGTAGGGTTAGAGGCTGCAACAACCCTGCTGGTCTCTGATGTTCAGCCTTGATCTGCTGACAAGTGAGGCATCTCGATACGAATTCTACCAAATTCCTCTTCATACCGTTCCACCAGAAGTACGGTTTCAAATCTTGGTACATCTTGGTGGTACCGGGATGCAGAGAATACGGGGTAGAATGAGCCTCCTCAAAGATCTCATTTCTCAGTTCCACACTGTTCGGAACACAAACCCTGGCTTTGTACAAAAGCATCCCACTGTCTGACACTGAAAAGTCCTTGGCTTGACCAGCCAATACCTCATCTCGGATCTTCACTAACTCCGGATCTGTCATCTGAGCGACTTTTATTCTTTCTAATAGATCAGATTGCAGCGTCAAGTTGTGAAGCTGACCTACCACAAACTCAATGCTGGATCTAACCATATCCTCTGCTAGCTGAGGTGAGATCTGAACCATGCTAGCTACTTGCCCGGGACCCTTTCTGCTCAGGGCATCGGCTACTACATTGGCTTTTCCGGGATGATAGAGGATCTCACAATCATAGTCCTTTACTAATTCCAACCAACGCCTTTGTCTCATGTTCAAATCTTTCTGAGTAAAGAAATACTTGAGACTTTTATGGTCGGTGTAGATCTCGCACTTCTCCCCATACAGGTAATGCCGCCAAATCTTCAGTGCAAAAACCACTGCGGCCAATTCTAAATCATGAGTCGGGTATCGCTGTTCATAATCCTTTAACTGACGGGAGGCATAAGCGATAACCCGATCGGCTTGCATCAATACGCACCCCAAACCCTGTTTGGATGCGTCACAGTAGACTACAAACTTCTCCTCGTCCGAAGGCAAAGCTAGTACCGGAGCAGTAATCAATCTCTGCTTCAGCTCCTGAAAGCTAGCTTCACATTTATCTGACCAGATAAATCGCTGATTCTTCTTTGTAAGTTCGGTCAGGGGCATTGAAATTTTGGAGAACCCCTCCACGAACCTACGGTAGTACCCAGCTAATCCCAAGAAGCTTCTGATCTCTGTCACTGTCTTCGGTCTCGGCCAATCCCTGACGGATTCGATCTTCCCGGGATCCACCTTGATCCCATCTTTACTCACAATGTGCCC
This sequence comes from Cannabis sativa, assembly GCF_029168945.1. Lineage (NCBI taxonomy): Eukaryota > Viridiplantae > Streptophyta > Magnoliopsida > Rosales > Cannabaceae > Cannabis > Cannabis sativa. The sequence continues at coordinate 22,766,395 of NC_083609.1, read as the reverse complement.
TAGGAAGGACACCTGAGACAACCAGAACTCACATTTCTTGAACTTGGCGTAGAGCTTATGTTCTCGAAGTCGTTGCAGTACCATCTGAAGATGTAACTCATGCTCCTCTTCTGACTGAGAGTACACGAGGATGTCGTCGATAAACACAATCACACAGATATCGAGGAAATCCTTGAATACTCTATTCATCAGGTCCATGAATGCCGCAGGAGCATTGGTTAGTCCGAATGACATAACCAAAAACTCGTAGTGTCCATACCTAGTGCGGAAAGCCGTCTTCGAATGTCCTCCTCTCGGATTCTCAACTGATGATAACCCGAACGGAGATCAATCTTAGAAAAGACCGTCTTCCCCTGAAGCTGATCGAACAAGTCATCGATCCTAGGTAATGGATATTTATTCTTCACCGTCAACTTGTTCAACTCTCTGTAGTCGATGCACATCCTCATAGATCCATCCTTCTTCTTGACGAACAAAACCGGGGCTCCCCAGGGTGACACACTGGGCCGAATGAACCCTATGTCAAGCAACCCTTGGAGCTGAATCTTTAGTTCCTTAAGTTCAGCTGGAGCCATCCTATACGGGGCTTTGGAAACCGGATCCACCCCTGGTGCCAAGTCAATCACGAAATCGATCTCCCGCTGAGGTGGTAACCCTGGAAGTTCTTCGGGAAAGACGTCCAAAAATTCCCGAACCACTCTGATGTCCTCTGGCCGAATGGTGTCTGGCCGAGTGGTGTCCACCACCACGGCCAGAAACCCTAAGCACCCACCGTGCAATAATTCTCTCGCTGACATAGCCGAGATCACCGGGATCCGAGATCCCTGAACCGAACCCACAAATACAAACGGTTCTTCACTTTCCGGTTGGAAGACCACCATCTTCCTCTTACAGTCAATGCTCGCCGAATATTTAGATAGGAAATCCATTCCTAAAATAATATCGAATTCGACTAAGCTCATCTCTATCAGATCAGCGCTTAACTCTCTACCATCTATCCTGATCGGCATAGACCTAATCCACCTATTGGAGATAACCAATTCTCCGCTGTGTAATGTGGTTCCAAACCCTGATTCATATCTATCAAAGGGTCTACCCAATTTACTAAAGACTCTGGCCGCCACATAAGAATGTGTAGCCCCAGAATCAAACAGCACTGAATAAAGCGAGTTGTTAATAAAAAGCTGACCTGTAACAACTGATGGGCTGGCATCTGCATCAGCCTGCGTGATGGCGAATACCCTGGCTGGAGTGGGTATCGCTGGAGCTCTCGGTGCCTCTGGTCGGAGCTGGGGACATTCCCTCTTGAAGTGTCCGGGCATGCCACAATGAAAGCATCCATGACCTTTGCACTCACCCCGATGGTGCCTCTTGCAACTAGGGCACTCGGGGTAGGAGAATCGGGTCTCAGTACCACCAGGACGACTCCCTCTGTTCTGGTTCCCCCGGAACCTCTTGTTCTGACTCGAGCCGCCGGAAGCAGTGGGTGCCCTCTTCCTCTGATCAATGGCCGAACCACTACTCCCCCTGCTATAGCCTGATGCAGGAGGGGTAGGAGCTCCGCCACTAACCGGAGTACTGGCTGATTCTGACATACACCCCACTGCGCCCTCAGCTCGCAGTGCCTTCTCCACCATCTGAGCATAGGTGGTACTGTCGTCTGTGGTGATCATCAGGTCATGCCTGATCTTGGGATTCAACCCGTCCAGATACTTCTCCTTCTTGCTGAAGTCGGTCGGCACAATTCCCGAGGCTAACCTCGCCAACCGATCAAACTGAGTAGTATACTCAGTGACGCTCATGTTCTCCCGCTGGGTCAGGTGAACGAACTCTTTCCTCTTGGCGCTTCTGACCGCCTCATTATAGTATTTCGCGTTGAAGAGTTCCTGAAACCTTTCCCAGGTCATGGTGGTGACATCGTGAATCTGAGACACCATGTCCCACCATACCAGGGCGTCCTCCTAGAACTGAAACGTGGCGCACACCACTCTGTCGTTTCCGGTGACACCCATGAAATTCAGGATTCTGGTAATCACCGTCAGCCACTGCTCGGCTTTCATTACATCCGGACCTCCCAGGAAAACCGGAGGTGGAACCGCTCATATAAAGGTTCCAATCTGTGGGCCGCCATCACTATCTCGGCCTGGGCAGCAGGGGCAGGTGCCACTGGTACTATAGGCACTGGAACTGCAGGAGCACCCTGCTGTCTCAACCTCTGGATCTCGAGGTCTTGTTCTTCGATCCGGGCTTGCATCTCCGCAAACCGCAACTCCCAATTCGGGGCTCCCTGATCGGCTGGGGGAGCCTGGGCAGCCTGTGGCGGGTTCTCATCACCCCGGCCACAAGCCCTGCCTCGGGGACCTCTGCCTCGGCCCCTAGCAGGTGGGGGAAACTGAGCTCCCTGTCCCTGATTCGACCCTACGGAGTTGCCCTGACTCCTGGTAGTCCACCTGGCGTCCATCTAGTTAGAACCGCCTGCGAAACCAAGAGTTGGCATATCAGGTCGTATTCAAGGCGAGCTTACTAATGCCGCTTAATTTGGAAATTAGAAATGAAACATGCGCCTATTCTACTATCAGGCTACTAACATGCTTCCTAACAGGCTTTTCTTTTCCATAACTGAATAAAATAAACTACTAAAGCAATAAAGGCTTACTGAACCGTGAACCGAGCTAACTGCTGATGATGATTGTACATGTCGTGACGATCTTCGGAAGACAACACAGCGGCTCGATACCAAATTGTAACACCCTAACTATCTTAGGCGTATTACGTGATTTTTAAACGTACTGTGCAGCTCGTTGCTAATCAACGAGGTTTATGGAAAAACGTGATTAATTAAAATTTTGCTTTTTAATTAAACTTATAAACCATATTATAAAAGTCTCGGGATCCCGATTTATAAAATCATTTACAAACGTTTTAACTGTTTAACTTTTACATCAAAATAAAGTCGTCTAACGACAGTTACAAAAAATCTCAGCCGTGCTGTCCCGAGGATCGTACGCTCCAGGCCTAACCGCCCCGACATATACAATCTCATAAGCTCGCTCATGGTCCATCAGCTACAGCCTTGCCTTTACCTACACATGAACATAAACTGTGAGTCGACAGACTCAGTAAGAAAAGCATAATAATATCATACATAAATCTAACTGCCGTGTCCAACACGATACTGAGTCCCGCTACTGCCATGTCCAACATGGTACTGAGTTTTGAACGTTCAGGGGACGGTACTATTGACAAGTATCCTCCTGATCGGTCGAACTGGTCATACTCCGGCTGCTGGTCATACTCCAGCCTGTACCGACGGGATAAGTCAATAGCACTGAACCACCAACCAAGTGTCAGCCTGATCGGTCGAACCGGTCATACTCCGCCGCCGGTCATACTCCAGCCTCGTACCGACGTGACGGGGTTGGATGGTTCGAAGCCTAAATACATAACTAATGTAATCTAGCGGTGCTTCCTACATGCACGCTAAACATGTAATCTACATATGCATACTGTTATACTAATCTTACCTGGATTCCGATTTCAGGTGTGCCGCCAACCCGACCGGAACTGAAGCCGAACGGCGGACATCGGCTCCTAAACCATAAAAATCACAACGCTATAAGTGACACGCTAAATCACTTCCCGGGGACTAAAACTTGAAACTAAAAGTTTCCCTATCGATAAAAAGCATGGCAATACCCCTAAAAACATAAAAACGAGGAAAACTAGGGTTCGGAAAAATTCCCCAACCGGTAGACCGGTTGCCCAACCGGAATTCCGGTTCTGGGAATTACTGGACACCCATCCGGAATTCCGGTTCCTCGCAGGAATTTTTCAAAAATTCATAACTCGATCAAATCTAACCCAAATCATGCAAAACCTTCCAGACCTGATCTACATGCCCCAAATAGCCATTCAAAGGCAACAAATTCACCCAGAACTCACAGAATCACAAAATGCCATTAAAGACCAAGCTTTGAGTTCCAAAACTCAAGCTTGATTAAAATCCACTAACATGCAATCAAGCTAGATCAAACCTACTTAAATATGCATAACTAAGCCTCTGAAAATGAAAATGATCAACCACAGCCAGTAATTTACAGATTCACATACATTTTCAAAAATCATGCTCTTGAACTAAAAACTCCCAAAACATAACTCCAAGTAATCAACATGCATACACTAGCTTTAAATTACTTAAAAATAGCAAGATAAACTTTAGAAAACAACAACACATCACAGCAGCAAGAACTTCAATTTAACATGCATTTTCTCAACTTTTTCATCAAACAAACTCAAGAAAACAAGGTAGAAAAATTATATAAAGAAATACCTCAACAAAGGGTTACTAGAGCTTGCAATCCAAGCTTGAATCACCACCAAAAATCCCAGCTTTTGAACCCCAAGTTTCAGCCGAAAATGAGAGGAAAAGAGAAAGAGTTTTCTATTTTTGAAATTTCTAATTTTTTTGCTAAGTGTTGAAATTTGTGGAAAAAGGAATATAAAACACATTACTCATTTTATTTCAGCCAAGTAATAATAAAATAAACATTTATTTTTCCATTTAATAAATCACATAAGACAAAACACTAATGGGGCAAAAAGACCATTTTGCCCCTCCACCATAAAATCACATAAATCATACTAAAAGGGGTATTTTTGGGAAATTCTAAATTCCCGGCCATTCCCGACATTCCCAATGTCTAAAACCCGTCCCCAAAATACTAACATACTAAGTTGTGATTTCTACTGAGCCAAACGCCGAGTTCCAAAATACCGGACACCGGAAATGCGAAATATAAAAACTACTGATGACATAATCATGCATTTCTGAATTCCATAAATAACAGTAATAAATTATTTAAATAGCTATAAATAATTTCATAATTTAAACATAAACAACTGCTAATTTCCAAATTAACTAAGCGGGCTTTACTATGAGCCTATGTAACCAAGCTCCTAATAAGTAGATCCAAAATTTACCAAGTAAATTTCCTAGTTTATTAATTTCTCCTGACTCCACTACGATTTGGAATTGCACTCCCGATTACATAGAATGCTCTATATATCAAATATAGATATGCTATGAATTATCTATTATTAGAATTTAAATAATCAATGACCCTTTATAGATGGTCTACATTGAATGGGATAGATTTTGAGAAACTAATATAATTACCGAGAAACTAATATAATTACCGAGATGAGGCATCAATCATTTAAACGTGTTTAGCCAAGCTCTAAGGAAACCATCATTTAATTTCTATGTACTTATAGAAGTTATAGATTTTATATCTACGATTAACGTTCTCTCTCAATTAAACTATCGAGTTCCCAAGATGTAAGTATTGGGTCGATCCTATTGGTCAGCTTTAATAAACAAGTCAAAGAACCCATATAGTACAATTAAGTTAGAACTTAACCATCTTAGTGTTGGAATTTATTTTACCAGGATCTTAGATCTACTCACAAGTATGTTGATTAACACCCTAAATATGAACTTTCTAAAACGATGAAATAAACACATATAAAGTTTAGTAAACCTTACATTGGGTGCAGCGGAATATAATGACTCCTTCCGTTCAGATATCTAGCCCTTGATTCCTTTCTGTAGCAGAGCATTATCAATATCTGAACTTGGATCTCTTTCTCTGAATCTTTGATGCTGAAACTCCTTCTTGCTGAAAGTCTTTCTTCACGATCTTCCTCACTATGGTTGAGGTATCACTTGCTGTGTGTGGGCACTACTCATACACTAAGAATTTCGAAATTTAAGGAAGAAGAAAGAGAGAGTGGGTTCGGCCAAAGATAGGGAGAGAGAGAGGCTCAGGTTTTTCTGAATCAGAAATGTCAGAAGAAAAGTGTAATTTTCCTGAAGCCTTCACTATCTATTTATAGCATTCCACTAGGGTTAGATTTGAATTATTTTGGCATTAAAATAATAAAAATATCAGTTTAAATTGCCTACAAAAGTGGTCGGCCATGCTTAGTGGATTTGGGCCTCACTTTTTGCAATTTTGCAGTTTTACCTTTTCTGCATTTGATTTTCTCAAAAATGCCAATTTTCTAATTCAACCATTTAAATGCCAATTCTAACTATTTAATAACTATAAATAATTATTAAATAATATTATCATTTATCATATTTATTAATTGAACCATACAAAGTATCATAATTAACAAATATGTCCCTAAAACTCTTTCTTTACAATTTCGCCCTTACTTAGTGAAAATTTCACAAATAGACATAGTCTAATTTGAGAATTATAATTGATTAATCAAAACCAATTACATAAGTCTTACAAGCAATATTATCTCAACTAGTGTGGGGACCATGGGTCTATATAACCGAGCTTCTAATAAGTAGATCAAGAATTTAGCACTAAAATTTACTAACTTATTAATTCTTCGTTGAATCCACGCATAGAACTTAGAATTGCACTCTTAGTATATAGAATGCTCTATATGTTCCACCATATAGATGCATCATTAGTTATCCATTGTTATAATCCTAATGTGATCAATGATCCTCTATATGAATGATCTACACTGTAATGGGATTAGATTACTGTTACACCCTACAATGTAATTTATCATTAAAACACTTGACCCCGTATAAATGATATTTCAGCTTATGTGAAATGAGTACTCCACCATTTATGTTCGTTTGGTCAAGCTCGAAGGAGATCATCCTTTGCTTACTATTCGCCAGATAGAAGCTATAGATTCCATGTTTATGTTAGCGCTCCCACTCAATTGCACTACCGTGTTCCCAAAATGTACGTATCACCCTGACCTAAAAGTAGGCTTAACTAACAAATCAAAGAACACGAATAGCCTCTCGAGATTGAGCCTAATCATATCAGGATTAAGATCATTTGATCTAGGATCAACTAGGCGATATTGACTTGAATAGATATTACGGTAAGTTTAATAAATCTAAGTCAAAGTTCAATATCGGTCCCTTCCGATGCATACTCCATGCATCCAACCTGAGCTTTACTTTAACCAATGCTCTGGAAAGAACATAGCACTTCTCCAAATGCAAGTAAACTCTGTTGTAGATTATCATATCAGTAAAACCCTATGTCTGATAAATCTAGGAAACTTTATTCACATAGTCATGTTTACTTTCCAATGTGTTGACAGCACAATAAACAGGATCAAGTATGTGAAAAGGGTTTCAGACGAATTCATATATTATGTACATATAATCATGAAATAAATCATGTGAACCATGCACCATTAAATGTTATTTCTGATCTATATTAATAAGTAAATCTGATTATATTGAAATGAGTTTTATTTAGGGCATAAAACCCAACAAACTCTCACTTGCACTAATATAAAACAAAATGTGCATTTCAAATAATCTCAACACCTTGATATACAAATCAAGTGTAGTAGTAGTAAACTCCTCGTAATAGGATCTGAAAGGTTGAATTAACCACAACCTTTTCTCCACCATTACTCTTCCTTAATCACAAAATCATTGATAATGTGAAATTCCTCTCTATATGTCTACTCTCTTGGGATACTGGATTCTATATCTTTGGCAACTACTTTTGGTTAATCAGGAAATTAACACTAGTAGTTTAAGGCAATTTGGAATGATGCCAAAAATGTATAGAACTTTCCTTAGACTGAATAAGTACCTTTCTTGCAACCTTAACATTCAGTCCCTCTCTGGTAGACCTAGAGACTTCAGATAGATTTTTACACTTCTCCAAAATCACTATTCCACCCCCAGAGTAATCACCATCTTATCAGAAAGATTTTCTAGCACAAAGGCAAATTTCGAAATCTGATATGGTGTAGTCTAAGAGTTTTAAACACACCCTTATAGACTAACATATAGTTCCTCTTCTTACTCTTAAGATTTACTTGATTGTCATCAATGTTCTTCTCCTGGATTAATCTGATACCTACTCATTACTCCCACTCAACAACAGGTGTCTAGTCTAAGGCATACAAAAGCATATCTAAGATCTCTCACTGTTGATTTAAGAAATTCTTCCATGGCTTTATCTATTCTGGAATAGTTGAGACTTTTCCTTAGATAAATAAAATCTATGCCTAAGAAGTTGTGAAGCTTCTATAGATTGCCATTAGAAAGAAAATGCTTCAGCATCTTACTAAAGTAAGTTGCTTGCATTAGAGTAAGTAATTACCAGGTATACCACAAGCCATAGGTTTAGATAAACTCAAACCTATAATACTAGGAACAGGAAGTTTGTTAAGTCCATAGAATAGACTTATTAACTAAAATTTCCTTTTATGTCCTTGTAATAGAAAAACTTTAAGTTATTCCATGCGAATGGATTAAACCATAGTTCTATTGGCTTTTCTTCTTAGTTTCTTATCTTGACAATCCATTACTTGTTTAAACTCACAATGGATTTTAAAACACTAGTGTCTCCCATGCCATAAGAAGGTGAGTTCCTAGAAACTCTCCCACTACGACAAGGTACCGTGAATTATGTCTAAGAAAATTAAATGGTATTGATCTCTTCGGTTGTGACAAGACAACAGAGGCAGTGGGATCATCATATGTCAAATAAGATGATAGAACACTTTTGGAATCAAGAAATAAATATCTCCTTTATTTGCTACTTTATTTTTCAGACTTAGTCATTATCTTAGAAAAGTAGTATTTGTTTGAACCAACACTTTCTTATCTATTGACTATGGGATGGTCCACCTCTAATCATTTAGAATAGCTAACAAAACATGGTTAACAGTTCTAGCTTTTCTTAAGATTTTGATTAGGTCATCCATGAATCTAGTAATGATTTACATTAAGTATACAACCATTACATCATTCTGAAATTGTATTACCATAGATGGAATTAGGCAACGACTAGTAACTAATCATCAACATGCAACTCAAAATTTCTGGGGAGGTAAGTTTGGATATAATTCAAAAATCAATTTAATGATCTTTGAACTGCATATCTACTAACTATTTCTCCACCCCTATCAGTTCGCAAGATCTTTAACCACTTACCTTAATGGTTTTAACCATTGCTATAAATTTATGAAATTTTTCAAACATTTCAAATTTCTTTGCATAAGGTATAATCTTGAGTTACATTTTAAGAATACAACGAAAAACTCATATCCACCCCTGAATGTAGATCCATCTGCGAATGAGATGAACTACTTTCAGTGGATATAGGCATATTAACTCTTTGCAGAGATTGATCTCGTCAAATCCACTATGAACAAGATACAAATGCCATAGATTAAAAAAATGGTAGTGTCTTTTGATGACATAGGTTTAGTTACATCAAAGAGTTTTTAGAATACTGCAAGTGGATCCTGGTCACAGAATACCTAACTCATATTCCATACAGTTTTAATCCATTAATAGAAGATGGATATTAAACACTTGAGAAAGTGTAACTGTGAAAATTTCTATTTGGAATCTAAAATTAAAGTCAAAGACTTAAATTTATACCAAATATAATGAGTAATTCTATCTTGGACCAGCATTACTAATACAAACTCTAAGTCAGATTTGCCCATCCAAGTAGGAGATTTCTAAGATTGAGGATTTATATCAATTGGGAATAGAATTTCAGGATTATAATCATATGCGTCATTTAATTTCTTAAGAGAAAATATAATGACATGAAATGATTTATAGACCATTCATCCAATGATATGATATTGAGCTAATTCGCAATGAATAAGCTAAGAGGAATTAGGATAATTTCGTTAATAAATAAGAATCCAACGATGCTTCGATTAGCGAGAGTCAAAGTAATCTTATTTATATAATCTTCTTGTTTCATATCGTAAAAATACTAGTCTAAGGTGTCATCAATTGATGAACAGCTAGATGTCGCATATACAATATTTATCTTTCGAGATCTTACACTATTATGTATGTCTAATGGTGAAAATCCATTAGGGATTTATCTCATTAGAAAAACAAACATGTTAGACCAACAATGAAGATTCGAAATTAAACTACAATTTAATAACAGAAAATAACATGGTTCAATATAAATTCATACACAATTCAGAAATTATTAAAGATATAGCAAGTAGGAATGACAAGTGAAAATACTAAAACATACAATCTTAAATAATTTCCAAGGTTTTCAACAAACTGATATCAGTGTCCCGTGTAGGCGAGAGTCAAAGTATCATTTATGAATAGAGTTGTCAGCTCATCTAAAATAGAAACCATTTTAGCAACCTTTTATTCGATCAAAATAAGAATCCAACGTTGTCCCGGTAGGCAAGAGTCAAGGTTATTCTTATTTTATGAGCTTCCACCATTGTTTCATGTTTTATAAGTTTATCTCTAAGTAGTCATCGTAGGGGAGAGTCTAATAGAGACGAAAACTTACAAAACACTTATCAAATGAGATCTTACGGTGTTAAATGCGTTCAACGAATAACCATCCATAGGGGGACGAAGTCTAGCGTCTCGAGGTTATATTGAAAATATTTAACTTTTGTAAGACCAACAATGGAGATCGAATGTCCTAATAATAATAAAGCTCATTATTTAAAAAGAGTTGTATAATCATTGAATCTCATTATTTTATCTATTTATTTTAAATATATATTTATTTAATTAAAATTTCCAATTTAGAATGAAAAATTCTAAATATAAATTTTAATTTAATATTTATAAATTTTACTTAGATGGATATAAAAATAACATGAATTATTTCCATCTTAGTAATAATTTTCAATAAATATTTAGAAAAATATTCAATTTAAGTTGTTACAAAATTAATTTAAATTAATTTACAACTCAAATTTAATTTTCTATAAATATATATTGCATTTCAAAAAATTAAAGTATTTAAGAATACAATTTTCAAAATTGCATATTAAAATAAAAAATAAATCCTGGAAAAATTATTCTAATTTAATGTTGGCCCAAAATTAATTAATAAAATTAATTTATAACAAAAAATATAATTTTCCTATTTAATTAAATATATATAAGAAAAATTTCAAATATTTAAGTATGATGATGAAAATCAACTTAAATATTAATTTTCTATTTAATTAAATACACTAGAAAAATACTTCAAGCAAAAATATCACCTATCTAGATTTTCCTTTGACTAATTAATTAAATTTCTAATAAAATATATTTTACTTCATTTATTTTAAATTAATCAATAAATGAAAAAATTATTGATTTAAGTTGGTCCAAAATTAAAATAAATAATTTACAACTTTAATCTATTTTTCAAATAAAATTCGAAATTCCAGCATTTAAGAAATGCAATTTCGAAATTTGATTAATAAAATAAAGAAAAAATATATTTTGAAAATTATTTAAATTTAGTTGAAAAAATAACTTTCAACTAAAAATAATTTTCTATTTTATTAATTGTCATGAAAAAGAAATATTTAAGTATCATGATCAAAACCAACTTAGATATTTAATTTTCAAATTAATTAAATGTATTAAATTCAAGAAATAAATAATTAAGTGTAGAGAAGGCTTAATTATTAATCTCTAGTTTAATACTAGGAAAAATATACTTAAAATAAATTGTACCAAAATTAATTATTTAAATAATTAATTTCACAATGTATAATATTTTCCTATTTAATATTAGAAATAATAAGTAGTCTAGAAATTACTATCTAGAAAATATCTTATTTGACTAAGTATCTTTTCCACACAATTTGAAAAAATATCTAATTTAAGTTGTATTAGAAAAAATCTAGAACTTAAATATTTTCAAATTTAAATTTAATTAAATATCAAAAATTAAGTTGTAACTACTTAATTTAAAAATATTCCATTTTAAGTTAATATTCGAAAAGATATTAACTTAAAAAAATATCTAAAATATTCCATTTTAAGTTAATATTCGAAAAGATATTAACTTAAAAAAATATCTAAAGAATCTTAATAACCAATGCCTAAAATTCCTCAACTTAATTTTGAAATTTTAAATCCAAAAGATATTCAGATTTAAGTTGGTTAGTTGTAGATAACTAAATATCAACTTAAATAGGAATATTTAATGAAAAATTTAAATTAAGCTTCAGAAAGAATCTAGATGGTTATAATTCTATATTTAATTAAATACAAGAAAATACATATAGTTTAGCTTAGAATAAAAAATTCTTTAAACTATAATTTAAATTAATTTCAAAATAAATGAAATTAATTATGTTGCTAATCAATTTTATTAGGTTAAACTAGTTTAATTAACCTAGTACAATTATTCAAATCAGGCAAATGGGCCTTCACAATTGGGGTGGTTCATGTGAGGGAGTGCTGGGTTCAGTATGTCGTACCCACTACTATGGCTCCCAACTCTCACACAAGGCCCAAAAGAGAGGAATTTAACCTTAAAACGAACAACTGTTATTAATTGAATAAGCCCAAAACTAAATGGGCCTAAATAAAATCTATCAAGAACTATGATAATTTATTTAGCAACATTAACCTATATGCATCTATAATGAAATTAAACACATAGGCTCACACAGGCACACTTTGGATGGGTCCTATCATGTTGCTAGGTCATACACAGATGAAAGAAGATTGTAAATATACCTGTTACAAATTATTATCTTGACCAAGGGAGCCATCAGATCAATAGATCTGGCAAAAGGTAACCATGACTATTTGCAATCAAGTAATAATAGGTTTTGAAAACTTACATTCAAGCTAAAACACATACTCCTGCAACAAGGTTAGCTGGATAGTTGGATGTAGGATTTATTTAATTTTAAATTAAATTATTAATTTCGAAATAATTAATTAAATAAAAAATAATTTTCGAAATTTTTTAAAAAAATTTGAAAATTCGAAATTTAAAAAAAAAAAAAATTTAAAATTAAACCAACGTAAATATCATTTCAAAATTTACTAACTACTTTTAAAAATTAAATGTTATTTTATAAATAAAAATTAAATAAAAAATTAGAAAAGATAAATGAATATCTTTTTCAGATTTTAAATGTAATTTAAATAAATAAAACAACAAAATTTAAAAGTTAGCAAAATATCTTACACCTTTTTAAAATTACATGATTATAGTTATCTTATTTTAAATTTAAATAAGGTCAAATTATTTTAAAAAAAAATTAATTTAAAATATTTTAAATCTGACCTTAAATTTAAAAATAAGATAAGATATAATCAAATTTAAAAAATATGATAGATTATTAAGCAAAAAAGATAGATACAATCGTTTTAAAGTCCAAATTTCTTGCAAGTAAATCAATTACCATGGCTCTGAGGCCAGTTGTTGGAATTTATTTTACCAGGATCTTAGATCTACTCACAAGTATGTTGATTAACACCCTAAATATGAACTTTCTAAAACGATGAAATAAACACATATAAAGTTTAGTAAACCTTACATTGGGTGCAGCGGAATATAATAACTCCTTCCGTTCAGATATCTAGCCCTTGATTCCTTTCTGTAGCAGAGCATTATCAATATCTGAACTGTTGGAAATTATTTTACCAGGATCTTAGATCTACTCACAAGTATGTTTATTAACATCCTAAATAAGAACTTTCTAAAACGATAAATTAAACACATATAAAGTTTAAGAAACCTTACATTGGGTGCAGCGGAATTAAATGACTCCTTCCGTTCAGATCTCTAACCCTTGATTCCTTTCTGTAGCAGATTATTATCAAGATTTGAACCTGGATCTCTTTCTCTGAATCCTTGATGCTGAATCTCCTTTGCTGATGATCTTTCTTCACGATCTTCCTCACTATGATTAAGGTATTGCTTGATGTGTGTGGGCACTACTCTAATCACTAAGGTAATTTCGAAATTCAAAGGAAGAAGGAAGAGAGAGAGTGGCGGCTAGAGAAGAGAGAGTGGAGGTTCAGGTTTTTCTGATTCAGAAAGTGTAATTTTCCTGAAGCCTTCACTATCTATTTATAGCATTCCACTAGGCTTAGATTTGAATTATATGGCATTAAAATAATGAAAAAATCAACTTAAAATACCTATAAAGGTGGCCGGCCATGGCTAGGTGGACTGGGCCTTGATTTTTGCAATTTTGCAATTTTAACACCTTTTGTATCTGATTTTCTCAAAAATGCCAATTTCCTAATTCAATAATTTAAATGCCAATTCTAACTATTTAATAACTATAAATAATTATTAAATAATATTGTCATTTATCATATTTATTAATTGAACCATACAAAGTATCATAATTAACAAATATGCCCCTATAAACTCTTTCTTTACAATTTCGCCCTTACTTAGTGAAAATTTCACAAATAGACATAGTCTAATTCGTGAATTATAATTGATTAATCAAAACCAATTACATGAGTCTTACAAGCAATATTATCTCAACTAGTGGGGGGACCATGGGTCTATATAACCGAGCTTCCAATAAGTAGATCAAGAATTTAGCACTAAAATTCACTAACTTATTAATTCTTCGTTGAATCCACGCATAGAACTTAGAATTGCACTCTCAGTATATAGAATGCTCTATATGTTCCACCATATAGACACATCATTAGTTATCCATTGTTATAATCCTAATTTGATCAATGATCCTCTATATGAATGATCTACACAGTAAAGGGATTTAATTACCGTAACACCCTACTATGTATTTTATCCTTAAAACACTTGACCCCGTATAAATGATATTTCAGCTTATGTGAAATGAGATCTCCACCATTTATTTTCGTTTGGTCAAGCTCGAAGGAGATCATCCTTTGCTTACTATTTGCCAGATAGAAGCTATAGATTCCATGTTTATGCTAGCGCTCCCACTCAATTGCACTACCGTGTTCCCAAAATGTACGTATCACCCTGACCTAAAAGTAGGCTTAACTAACAAATCAAAGAACACGAATAGCCTTTCAAGATTGAGCCTAATCATAACAGGATTAAGATCATTTGATCTAGGATCAACTTGGCGATATTGACTTGAATAGATTTTACGGTAAGTTTAATTAAATCTAAGTCAAAGTTCAATATCGGTCCCTTCCGATGCATACTCCATGCATCCAACCTGAGCTTTACTTTAACCAATGTTCTGGAAAGAACATAGTATTTCTCCAAATACAAGTAAACTCTTGTTGTAGATTATCATATCAGTAAAACCCTGTGTCTGATAAATCTAGGAAACTTTATTCACATAGTCATGTTTACTTTCCAATGTGATGACAACACAATAAACATGATCAAGTATGTGAAAAGGGTTTAAGATGAATTTATAAATCAATTAGACAAGCAATTGACAAAGTGAACCAAAACATACACAAATGAATGAAAGATACTTCCGTTTCTTTATTGATGTTGAATAAAATAGATTACATTGAAATGGAGTTTTATTTAGGGCATAAAACCTAACATGAACCTGGATCTCTTTCTCTGAATCTTTGATGCTGAAACTCCTTCTTGCTGAAAGTCTTTCTTCACGATCTTCTTCACTATGGTTGAGGTATCACTTGCTGTGTGTGGGCACTACTCATACACTAAGAATTTCAAAAATTAAGGAAGAAGAAAGAGAGAGTGGGTTCGGCCAAAGATAGGCAGAGAGAGAGGCTCAGGTTTTTCTGAATCAGAAGTGTCAGAAGAAAAGTGTAATTTTCCTGAAGCCTTCACTATCTATTTATAGCATTCCACTAGGGTTAGGTTTGAATTATTTTGGCATTAAAATAATAAAAATATCAGTTTAAATTGCCTACAAAAGTGGCCGGCCATGCTTAGTGGATTTGGGCCTCACTTTTTGTAATTTTGCAGTTTTACCTTTTCTGCATCTGATTTTCTCAAAAACGCCAATTTTCTAATTCAACCATTTAAATACCAATTCTAACTATTTAATAACTATAAATAATTATTAAATAATATTGTCATTTATCATATTTATTAATTGAACCATACAAAGTATCATAATTAACAAATATGTCCCTAAAACTCTTTCTTTACAATTTCGCCCTTACTTAGTGAAAATTTCACAAATAGACATAGTCTAATTTGAGAATTATAATTGATTAATCAAAACCAATTACGTGAGTCTTACAAGCAATATTATCTCAACTAGTGCGGGGACCATGGGTCTATATAACCGAGCTTCCAATAAGTAGATTAAGAATTTAGCACTAAAATTCACTAACTTATTAATTCTTCGTTGAATCCACGCATAGAACTTAGAATTGCACTCTTAGTATATAGAATGCTCTATATGTTCCACCATATAGATGCATCATTAGTTATCCATTGTTATAATCCTAATGTGATCAATGATCCTCTATATGAATGATCTACACTGTAAAGGGATTAGATTACCGTTACACCCTACAATGTATTTTATCCTTAAAACACTTGACCACGTATAAATGATATTTCAGCTTATGTGAAATGAGTACTCCACCATTTATGTTCGTTTGGTCAAGCTCGAAGGAGATCATCCTTTGCTTAAAATTCGCGAGATAGAAGCTATAGATTTCATGTTTATGTTAGCGCTCCCACTCAATTGCACTACCGTGTTCCCAAAATGTACGTATCACCCTGACCTAAAAGTAGGCTTAACTAACAAATCAAAGAACACGAATAGCCTCTCGAGATTGAGCCTAATCATATCAGGATTAAGATCATTTGATCTAGGATCAACTAGGCGATATTTACTTGAATAGATATTTGTTGGGTTTTATGCCCTAAATAAAACTCTTTACAATCTGATTAGTTATCAATATAAGAAATTTGAAGTGGTTGATGTTTGCATGAAATTTACATGCTAATGGTTTAAATATGTTTATTACATTTACACACAAAATCAGTTAAATCCAGATCATATGTTTATTCACAATTATAGTATCGTCAACACAGTGGAATGTGATTGTGATCATATGAATCAAAAGACTTGGTCCCTGTTTCATCAGTGTTATTGGATACACTAATGTGATAATCAGCGATGATGTGTACTTACACTTGGAGTAAGTGTTATGTTCTTTCCAGGACATTAGTAAAGTATACTAGTTTCGAATGTATGGAGTATACATTGGACTGGACCGATATTGCAACTAAGTTAAGATATTACAAACTTACCGTTATACATATCTTTCAAAGTCAATATCAATAGTTGATCTTAAGATTAAAAGAATCTAAATCCTGATATGCTTAGGCTCAACTCAGGAGTGCTATTTATGTTCTTTGATGTATTAGTTAAGCCTACTTTTGGGTCAGGATGATACGTATATTTTGGGAACATGATAGTATGATTGAGTGGGAGTGCTGAACATAAATATGGAATCTATAGCTTCTACTGGTGTATAGAAGTCAAGTGATGATTCCCTTCGAGCTTAGCAAATAGAAGTAAATGGATGAGCTCTTATTTAACTGACTAATTATTAGATCACTAAACACCATTTACAGGTAGCTAAGTGTTTTAAGGGGCAAAATACATTGAGGGGTGAGAACGGTAAAGAAATCCCATCTCGATGTAGATCATCTATATAGAGGATCTTTAAATCACAATAAGATTATAACAATGGTTAAATGAGATAGCATATTGAAATCGTGGAACATACAATATGCTCTATATAAGTTTGAGAGTGCAATTCTAAATTCTAAGAGTGGATTCAACGAAGAATTAATAAGTAGGAATTTACTTGGTAAATTTGGTTCACTTATTGGAAGCTCAGCATATAGATCCATGGTCCCCATTCTAGTTGAGAATATTCTGCTTGTAAGACTCATTAATTGATTCGTGATTGATCAATTATAATTCTAAAGTTAGACTATGTCTAATTTTATGAATTTTCACTAAGCAGGGGTGAAATTGTAAAGAAAAGAGTTTCTAGGTTTATTTATTTATTAATGGACTTTATATGTCTAATTAATAACTAAATTAAATGACAATATTATTTAATAATCTATTTTAGTTATTAAATAATTAGTTTTGGCATTTAAAAGGTTAGAATTGGAAAATTGGTGTTTTTGAGAAAATAGAGATAAAATTTGATAAAACTACAAAATCAAGTGAGGCCCACTATAACACCATGGCCGACCACTTATTAAGGGTTTTTCAAATTAATTTTTTCATTATTTTAATGCCAAATAATTCCTAACCTAAACCTAGTAGTTGCCTATAAATAGAAAGTGATGGCTCAGTCACAAAACATGCTTTCACAAGCCTTTCTGACAGAAATTTCTCTCTTCAGAAAAACTGAGCCTTCCCCACTTTCTATACCTGGCCGAAATCCCTATTCTCTTTTCTCCTTCATCAATTTCGAACCCTAGTGAAAGAGTAAGTGCCCACACACAGCAAGCAGTAACTCAATCATAGATTGGAAGATTGTGAAGGATCAAACTTGAAGAAGAAGGACATTCGGGCTCAGATCTTGATTATACTCTGCTATAGAAAGGATACAAGGGTTAGAGATCTGAGTGGAAGGAGACATTAATTCCGCTGCATCAATGTAAGGTTTTCTTAACTTTATATGTGTTTAATTTATTGTTTTAGAAAGTTCATATTTAGGGTGTTTAAACAACATACTTGTGAGTAGATCTAAGATCGTGGTAAAATAATTTCCAACAACATTACGGTAAGTTTAATAAATCTAAGTAGTTAGCAAATTTTGAAATGATATTTAGGTTGGTTGAAACCTAATTTTTCAAAATTGTAGGTTTAATTTTAAATATTTTTTTAAATAATTTCGAAATTTATATTAATATTTTTTTTTATTTTCGAAAATAAATATTTATTATTTATTTTCTTTTTTTTTATTTTCGAAAATTAAATTATTTATTTTTTTAATTAAATATTTTTTTTATTTAGTTATTAATTTCGAAATTTATTTATTTAAAATTAAATAAATCCTACTTCCAACTATCCAGCTAACCTTGTTGCAGGAGTATGTGGTTTTAGCTTGTGTGTAAGTTTTCAAAACCTATTATTACTTGATTGCAAATAGCTATGGTTACTTTTTGCCAGATCTAATGATCTGATGGCTCCCTTGGTCAAGTTAATAATTTGTAACACGTAAATTTTACAATCTTCTTTCATCTGTGTATGACCTAGCAACATGATAGGATACATCCAAGTGTGTACCTGTGTGAGCCTATGTGTTTATTTTATTATATAGATGCATATAGGTTGTTGCTAAATAAAATATCACACCATGATAGATTTTATTTAGGTCCATCTAGTTATTGGACCTATTCAATTAATAACAGTTATTTATTTTAAGGTTAAATTCCTCTCTTTTGGGCCTTGTGTGAGAGTTGGGAGCGATAGAAGTGGGTACGACATACTGAACGCAGCACCCCCTCACATGAACTACCCCAATTGTGAAGGCCCATTTGCCTGATTTAAGTAACTGTACTAGGTTAATTATATTAGTTTGACCTATAATAAACTTGAATTAGCAACATAGTTAACTTTTAAAATATATGAAAATTTATTTTCACTTTAATATTTTAAAGTTAATTTTAAGAAAAACACTTTTAGTTTAGATATTATTTCTAGACAAACTATTTGTATTTTTCTTGTATTTAATTAAATATAGAATTTTAACTAACTAGATTCTTTCTGGAGCTTATTTAATTAAATATTCCTATTTAAGTTATAAATTAGTTGTAACAACTGATTTTTCTTATCTAACTTAAATTTGAATATTTGATTTAAATTTTAAATCAAGTTGAGGAATCCTAGGCATTAGTTATTAAAGATTCTTAAGATATTTTTTAAGTTAATATCTTTTCGAATATTAACTTAAAATGGAATATTTTAGATATTTTTTAGGTTAATATCTTTTCGAATATTAACTTAAAAAGATATCTTCAAATTAAGTGACTATAACTTAATTTTTGATATTTAATTAAATCTAAATTTGAAATAATTTAAGTTTTAGATTTTTTCTATATAACTTAAATTAGATATTTTTCAATTTTTTTTTTTTTTTTTGAAAAGATACTTAGTCAAATAAGATATTTTCTAGATAGTAATTTCTAGACTACTTATTATTTATAATATTTTAATAGGAAAATATTATACTTTGTGAAATTAGTTATTTAAATAATTAATTTTGGTACAATTTTATTAAGTATATTTTTCTTAGTATTAAACTAGAAATTAATAATTAAGCCTTCTCTACACTTAATTATTTATTTCTTGAATTAAATACATTTAATTAACTTGAAAAATTTAAATATCTAAGTTGATTTTCATCATGATACTTAATATTTATTTATTTTTCATGACACTTAATTAAATAGAAAATTATTTTTTAGGTTGAAATTTAATTTTTCAACTTAAACTTAAATAATTTTTAATATATATTTTTTCTTTATTTTCTTAATCAATTTCGAAAATTGCATTTTATTTATGCAATTTTTTCCGAATTTATCTTGAAAAATAGATTGAGTTGTAAATTAATTATTTATTTTAATTAATTCTTGGACCAACTACAATCAATGATTTTTTCATTTAATTGATTAATTTAAAATAAATGAATTTAAAATATATATATATATATTATTAGAAATTGAATTAACTAGTCAAAAGAAAATCTAGATAGGTGATATTTTTGCTTGAAGTATTTCTTTTCTATTTTTATTATTTTCGAAAATTGTATTTTTTATATACTTTAAATTTTCGAACTCAATAAATATATTCTCAAAGGAAATTTTTAACTTGCTAATTATTTAATTTAATTCAACTTAAATTAATTTCCTTAATATTTATATTTAAGATTATTATTAAGATGGAAATAATTAATTTTATTTCAATCATCATCTAAGTATAATTTTATAAATATTATATTAAATTCTTATTTTTGAATTTCAATTCTAAATTTTGAATTTATTTATTAGAATAATAAAGAAAATACATTTTAAAGAATGAGCTTTATTATTATTAAGATATTCGATCTCCATTGTGGGTTTTACACCGCGTTTGTTTTAGTGAGTAATCCTCCCTAATGGAGGAACGTTCATTAGTAATTTCGCACCGTTTAATCTCGCATGATAAGTAGTTTGTAAGTGTTTTATATGGTATGGATCACCCTAATGGTGGCGACCATATTTGACTTGCAAATTACGAAACAATGGTAGAAGCTCATAAGATAGAATAGCCTTGACTCTCGCCAAAACGGGACAACGCTAGATTCCAATCTTGATCGAATAAAAGGTTGCTAGAATGTTTAATATTTTAGATGAGCTGACAACTCTATTCAATGGATGGTAGCTTTGACTCTCGCCTAAACGGGACACTGATATCAGTTTGTTGAAAAACCTTGGAAATTATTTAGGATTGAATTTTTTTTAAGTATTTTCTCATATCATTCCTACTTGCTATGTGCTTATAATTTCTGAATTGATTTTGTGTTAAACCATTATTAATTTCTATTTGTTGATTTTTATTATTTTGTAGTATCCTGTATTATCAAAATGAATCCCATGTTATCACTGTTGACTGAAAACAAGCTGAATGGATCTAACTTTAATAAGTGGAATGAGAACATTAATATTGCTCTCATAGGAGAAAGTGCCTTGTTTGTTTTAACTGAGCCGTCACCTGAAGTGCCTGGGGACAATGCTTCCAAAGCTGTGAAAGAAAAGTATGAGCGTTGGCAGAAAGCAAATGACAAAGCTCTATACTTTATGCTTTCTAGCATGGTTGACACCCTCAAAACTCGGTTTTCTAAAACCGAGAAGGCTGCTGAAGTTATGATGAAGTTAAATGAGCTATTCGGTAAGGCATCACTTCAGTCACGCTTTGACGCGACTAAGAAGTACATTAATGCACGGATGCAACCTCATCAAAACGTGCGTGACCATGTTCTCCTAATGTCAAGTTATTTCCAAGAAGCCCAGGATCATGGTGCTGAAATGGATAGTGCTACTCAAGTAAGTCTTATCTTGAATAGCCTGACTCCAGCATTTCTACCATACACATCAAATTATGTCATGAATAAGAAGGAAATTGACTTTCATGAATTAGTCAATGACCTTCAAACTTATGAAAATTTGATTGGAGGACCCAAGAAGAAAGGGAGTAAACCTCACAATCCTGGGAATGGTAATGGGACGATGAAACCTGAAGCAAATGTTGCCTTTGCTTCGAAGCCCAAATCGAAGAAGAAGTGGAACAACACCAAGAAGCGAACAAAAGCCATGAAGAATAAAAAGGCTGCTCCTTCTGGTGATGCTAAACTTAAAGGAAAGTGTTTCTACTGCAATGAACAAGGTCATTGGAAACCCCAATGTCCTAAACTTCTTGCAAAGAAACAAGGTATTTCCATTTATAAACTTTAAGAGTTTTAGTGAATTGTTATCCAATTGGATTTATGATTCTGGACTAACTTTGTTTATTTGTTTTCTTCTTCTTATAGGCCAAGCTACTTGAACTCAATTGAGTTGGATCAGAAAGCTGGACCAAAGGGTGAAATCGTCCAGATGAAGATGAAGCTCTTCAATTTATTTTTGAATTAATTGTTTTAGTTTAAAGACAATTTGGATTTCAAATTTTAGTTAGGGATATTTATCCCTGTTTTTCTCATATTGTTGCAATATTTTTTTAATATTAATAAAGTTTCTTTATTTTCGAAATCACCATTGCAATTTATGAGATTGAGCTTCATTTATTTTATCTTCATCAACTATTACCACATTATATTTGTATGATTGTATGTGTAAGAGTTTTTATTATTGATGCAAATTCTATAATATTTACAACTCTTCATAGAGTTATATTAAATAAACACTAGAAATTATTTCTATGTTTATTAATAATTGTTCATTCTAATACAATTATTAAGAATTTGTTTAATAAAAGGATCTTTTGATCTAATAGGGGTGGAAAAAAGTTAAGAAAACTAAGCAGTTCAACGATCTTTTATATCTAATGAACTCTGGATAGTATTCAACTCCACATAAATTCTATCACACGAAGAGAATAATGATCTTTACAACCTTTAGGGGTGGATCATAATCTCTATATACTTAGGGATGGAGGTTATCCATAGTACCCTATATGTATATTCTTAGGGGTGGAGTCTATTCCACAATTCCCTATGTAACACATATCTTATTTAAACATGGAAGTAATATGATGAGTTAGCTGTTGTCAATATAAATTCTTGATCTTGATTGTATGTTCCATTTTGATTTTACTGTTGTAAGTAAAAGTTTGATACCTTTGAAAGTTCTTTGTTAAAGTTTCACACTACCTTAATTGAGTGGGAGAATTTTAAAGTTCTATACCCATCCTCATTAGGTTGATACTTGTGATAGGTACTTAAGAACACTACTGAAAAGCAAATCTAACCATTCACATGGATAGAAATAGCTTATCAGAATTATGAGAATAAGATAAAGAACTCTAGTTCAGTCCATTCGAATGACTTGAACCTAGAATTCTTAATCCTCATAAAATTTTATGGTATCTTAATTTTGATTACTTTATCTCTGGCATGTATTTTTCACTTCAAAATACTAGTCTGCTATGTTGATGACTTAGTCTTAACTTAAAGTTTCAGACTAATACAAAAGTCACAACTAGATAACTCTCTAAACAAGAAGAGGTTAAAAGTATTATTTAACCAGACATCTACTATTGAGTGGGAGCTATCTGAGATGTAATCAAATAGGGAACATTAGAAGATATTCAAGAAGGATTTATGAAAGTGATCTATATGTTAGATATTAAGGAACTGTGTATCAGTTGTCTTTGTATCTCACCATCTAATTTCGAAATTCTTGAGATGGTGCTTACTTTGGGGGTGGAGGAATTATTGAATAATAATTCAAGCTCTACCAGAGAAGAATTGTAACTTGGTCTATTCGAAAATACCAGAAAGTTATATCACTGAAGAAATTTCTACACGGTATTATCTCAATTACATATTTTAAAATATGAGAGATATGTCTCCTGTTTATTCAGATGTACTTTTAAAACATTAAAAGATTTCAGTATCCCTTGATGAGTAAAGCATATAGTAAAGGATGTTTCATAAGAGTATTTATGAACTAGTTCTAGAAGTTTGGGTGGATTCAAATATACTACACTTGATCTGAAGATCAAGATATCAGATTGACCTATTTGCACAGTTTGTTTTATATTAGTGCAAGTGGGAGTTTGTTGGGTTTTATGCCCTAAATAAAACTCTTTACAATCTGATTAGTTATCAATATAAGAAATTTGAAGTGATTGATGTTTGCATAAAATTTACATGCTAATGGTTTAAATATGTTTATTACATTTACACACAAAATCAGTTAAATCCAGATCATATGTTTATTCACAATTATAGTATCGTCAACACAGTGGAATGTGATTGTAATCATATGAATCAAAAGACTTGGTCCCTGTTTCATTAGTGTTATTGGATTTACACTAATGTGATAATCAGCGATGATGTGTACTTACACTTGGAGTAAGTGTTATGTTCTTTCCAGGACATTAGTAAAGTATACTAGTTTCGAATGTATGGAGTATACATTGGACTAGACCGATATTGCAACTAAGTTAAGATATTACAAACTTACCGTTATACATATCTTTCCAAGTCAATATCAGTAGTTGATCTTAAGATTAAAAGAATCTAAATCCTGATATGCTTAGGCTCAACTCAGGAGTGCTATTCATGTTCTTTGATGTATTAGTTAAGCCTACTTTTGGGTCAGGGTGATACGTATATTTTGGGAACATGATAGTATGATTGAGTGGGAGTGCTGAACATAAATATGGAATCTATAGCTTCTACTGGTGTATAGAAGTCAAGTGATGATTCCCTTCGAGCTTAGCAAATAGAAGTAAATGGATGAGCTCTTGTTTAACTGACTAATTATTAGATCAATAAACACCATTTACAGGTAGCTAAGTTTTTTAAGGGGCAAAATACATTGAGGGGTGAGAATGGTAAAGAAATCCCATCTCGATGTAGATCATCTATATAGAGGATCTTTAAATCACAATAAGATTATAACAATGGTTAAATGAGATAGCATATTGATATCGTAGAACATACAATATGCTCTATATAAGTCTGAGAGTGCAATTCTAAGTTCTAAGAGTGGATTCAACGAAGAATTAATAAGTATGAATTTACTTGGTAAATTTGGTTCACTTATTGGAAGCTCAACATATAGATCCATGGTCCCCATTCTAGTTGAGAATATTCTGCTTGTAAGACTCATTAATTGATTCGTGATTGATTAATTATAATTCTAAAGTTAGACTATGTCTAATTTTATGAATTTTCACTAAGCAGGGGTGAAATTGTAAAGAAAAGAGTTTCTAGGTTTATTTATTTATTAATGGACTTTATATGTCTAATTAATAATTAAATTAAATGACAATATTATTTAATAATATATTTTAGTTATTAAATAATTAGTTTTGGCATTTAAGAGGTTAGAATTGGAAAATTGGCGTTTTTGAGAAAATAGAGATAAAATTTGATAAAACTGCAAAATCAAGTGAGGCCCACTATAACACCATGGCCGACCACTTATTAAGGGTTTTTCAAATTAATTTTTTCATTATTTTAATGCCAAATAATTCCTAAGCTAAACCTAGTAGTTGCCTATAAATAGAAAGTGATGGCTCAGTCACAAAACATGCTTTCACAAGTTTTCACAAGCCTTTCTGACAGAAACTTCTCTCTTCAGAAAAACTGAGCCTTCCCCACTTTCTATACCTGGCTGAAATCCCTATTCTCTTTTCTCCTTCATCAATTTCGAACCCTAGTGAAAGAGTAAGTGCCCACACACAGCAAGCAGTAACTCAATCATAGATTGGAAGACTGTGAATGATCAAACTTGAAGAAGAAGGACATTCGGGCTCAGATCTTGATTATACTCTGCTACAGAAAGGATACAAGGGTTAGAGATCTGAGTGGAAGGAGACATTAATTCCGCTGCATCAATGTAAGGTTTTCTTAACTTTATATGTGTTTAATTTATCGTTTTAGAAAGTTCATATTTAGGGTGTTTAAACAACATACTTGTGAGTAGATCTAAGATCCTGGTAAAATAATTTCCAACAACATTACGGTAAGTTTAATAAATCTAAGTCAAAGTTCAATATTGGTCCCTTCCGATGCATACTCCATGCATCCAACCTGAGCTTTACTTTAACCAATGCTCTGGAAAGAACATAGCACTTCTCCAAATGCAAGTAAACTCTGTTGTAGATTATCATATCAGTAAAACCCTGTGTCTGATAAATCTAGGAAACTTTAGTCACATAGTCATGTTTACTTTCCAATGTGTTGACAGCACAATAAACAGGATCAAGTATGTGAAAAGGGTTTCAGACGAATTCATACATTATGTACATATAATCATGAAATAAATCATGTGAACCATGCAACATTAAATGTTATTTTTGATCTATATTAATAAGTAAATCTGATTATATTGAAATGAGTTTTATTTAGGGCATAAAACGCAACACTTAGGATTGAGATCAATTGAACTAAGATCAACTAAGTGACATTTACTTTGAAAAAGACATGACGGTAAGTTCATGATATCTTTTCCACTGTTTATATCAATCCAATCTGATGTATAGCCAATACATCTGATATTAGTATACTTTGCTAATTCCCTAGAAAGGAAATTCCACATATCACTGTGTAAGTAAACTTTATCGTTGATTATCACATTAGTGTAAATCCAGTGCACTGATAAATTGTGGAACTAAGTAGTTTGAAGCATATAATCATGATTATTTTTAACTGTGTAGACAACACTATAATCATGAATAACTATATGTTCGGAATTTAATAGAATTTATATAGTAAACATATCATCATGAAATTAATTATGTGAACCATGCAACATAAAATGATTTTGATCTTTATTAATTAGTAAATCTAATTATATAAAATAGATTTTATTTAGTGCATAAAATTCCAACAAACTCCTATTTGTACTAATATAAAACTAAAAGTGTATTTTAATTAATCTTGTCTTCTTGATGTCCAAATTAAGTGTGGTATGTGATATTGTCATTGTAATATAATCTGACAGGTTGTATTCAATTTTAACCTTCTCTACTATTACATCTCCTTAGTCACAAAATCTTTGATATTGTAAAATTTCTTTCTATATGTTTAGTCCTCTTAGGGTATTGGATTTTTACTGTTTGGAAACTATATGTGTGTTATCAGGTGGTAACACTAGTAGTTAATCTATGACTAGAATAATGTCAAAATCTGTATAGAACTTTTCATAGGCTGAATAATTATCTACTAGCCTTCTGGGCCACTTTGACATTCAGTCTCACTGGTAGAGTTAGAGACTTTAGATAAGTTTTTACACTTCTCCAAAAATTACTGCTCTGCCCCTAAAGTAATCACCATCCCAAATATAGACTTTTTAGTATTAATGCAAATTTAGAAATATGAGTCAGTGCAGCCTAAAGGTTTCAAAATACATCACCCTTATAGACTAACATATAGGTCCTCCTTGATCTTAAGATTTACTTGATTGTCTTCCAATGTTCCCATCCTGGATTAAACTGAAACCTACTTATAACTCCCATTCAACAACAAGTGTCTGGTCTAATGCATACCAGAGCATACATAAAATCTCTCACTGTTAATGCTTAAGGAATTCTTTTCTTGGAATTTTTTTTTTTTTTTGGAATAGTTGAAATTATCTGGAGCCAAAAGACTTCCTTTAGAGTTAGCCATTAAAAAAAATACTCCAGCATCTTACTAAAGTAAGTTGTTTGCACCAAAGTAAGTAAATTACTAGGTATACCACAAGTCGTAGGTTTAGATGGTCTCAAACCTTTGATACTAGGATCGAGAAGTTTTGTTAAGTTCATTGAATATTTATTATCAAAATTTCTCTTCTTTCCTTGTAATAGAAAACTTTTAGTTGTTCATGTGAATGGTCTTAGCCGTAGTTCTCTTGGCTTTGATTCTTAGTTCCTTATTAGGACTATCTATTGCTTGTTTAAACTAACAATGAATTTTTTTATCACAGGTGTCTTCCTAGTCATAACAAGGTGGATTCCTTGAAAATCTTCCATTACGAAAAAGGTATCATGATTTTCTGTCTAGGAACATTAGTGGTATTGACTAGGGCTGTACAAAAAAATTTATAAACCGGCTAAACCGAATAACCCGCCCAAACCGAACCGAAAAAACCGATAAAAATTACAAACCGAAATAACCCGAAAAAATTACAAACCGCCCAATCTGTTAATTGGGTGGGTTGAAAATAAGTCCAACCCGCCCAATTAAACCGACCAACCCGATTTTGTACTTTTTTTTTAAAACTTTTTAGTTTTTATTATATATAATATAAATGATTAAATATATAATAATATAAAGTTATATACTTAATTATTAGTTTTAAAGTCATATATATGGTATTGTACTTTGGTGGAATGTGATATTTTTAATTTATTTTTAAAATTTTTGTTAATTTTGACTTTAAAACTAAAAAAAAAAAAAAAAATTGGCCGGTTTGGGCGGGTTAACCCAACCAAACCGCCCAAACCGTTGGTCGGTTTGTAGAATTTTTTTTTCTTAAATTGGGCGGTTTGCACTTAAATTTTAGCAACCCGAACTTTAGATTGGGTTAGAAAATATATAGGATAAACCGCCCAAACCGACCGATGTACAGCCCTAGTATTGACCTGATTGATTGTGGCAATACAACAAAGGCAATGTGACCATCTTATATAGAATAAGATATAGAACACTTTGGAATCGAATCAACTAGTTGCTCCTCTACTTTGCAACTTTATTTTCAGATTTAGTTACGTTCTTAGAAAAGTAGTATTTATTGAAATAAATACTTTCTTATCTTAATGGCCATAGGATGGTCCATCTCTCGAGCTTGTTTTCAACACGTTTATTTCCTTTTGGGCTTCTTCCTTCCGGACAAACACTTGAGCCCTCTCATTGAACTCAGCGATGTTTCTTACCGGACGTCCTTGTAGATCATCCCACAACTCGCCCCCAGCAATTAATGGATCAGTGGAGATCCCTGCCTGAAGGGTTGTAAGTTGCATGCTGTCATCCAAGTTTCTAACCCTAGCGACAGCCGTGCTAAAATGACTTAAGTACACCTTAAGTGTTTCATCAGACTGCTGATTTATATTGGTTAGAGAGGCTGCTTCGGGTCACCTATCCCCAGTGGCTTAAAATTGCTTCTTAAAATCCCTGGACAGCTGCTCCCTAACAATTATCGAATGACGAGTGAACTTATTAAACCAGTTACTCGCTACTCCAACAAGCAAGTTGGGGAACAAAATACAACGTAAATTGTTTGTCATGTTACTCGCTCGCATTATCGTGTTAAAGTTATTCAAATGCGAGACCGGATCTGTGGTTCCGTCGTAGGACGAGACATGCGGGTTTTTGAATCCCAAAGGAAAAAGGGTATTCAAAATATCTGGGTGATGCGGCTCAAGCTCCTCGTCAGAGTCGTATCCAGATGATTTTCCTAATTCCCCCACTTAATATCTCCTAAACTTGTCCTCCAGCTCGTTTATCCGCAATTAGATTGGATCCTCTAGTTTTGGACCAAGCTGTTGGCAAAGGTCAGGTTTCTTCCGATTCAAGTGCTCTCGCAGATCCGGTTGGGAGTAATTGCTGGCAGATCCAATGGCGAGCTGGAACCATTCTTCTTTGCGAGGTCGACAAGATATGTCTTGCGTCGATCGCGGGTATACAAAAAACTTCTGACTTGCCAGGGTTATGAGCCTCGTTCCTGTTAGTTGGAAGAAAGTATAGGAAGTTTCCTCGTAGTGAGATGGTCATCTCACATTCTTGTTCTTCGAGCCGATTCGACTTTTACACTTAGTTTGTTTATTGCAAGCTAAGGTATGTGTTACTTTTCTCCAGTGCCTCGCTATTCTCCTTTAGGGACATATGGTTTCTAGTTAATACACTAAGTACCAGGTCGTACATTGATTCCTCGCCAAAGACCTTACAGTCAGCGGGTGGAAAATATACTTTGATACTTACGCAATTAATGACTTATTCCATAAAAAGATATAGCGCCGATTGACATTCCTTTTACCTTGACTCGTGTCCTCCAGCCAAATTTTGGGTATAACAATGGTCATAAGAGAAGAAAACTTTTTATAATATTACGAGCATGCTATTGCAAAACTAATGTATTTAAAGCATGTATATGTAAGTTATTATGATAGAGTACGTTTTGGTATTTAAGTAGAGAAGTAATAATACTTAATTAAGTTGTTGTATTATATGTGTTGTGTATTGACCTATAAGACATAGGTTAAATACATGTTTGTTGGGACCATATAGTAGATAAGGAGGTAATGCGGTATGTGGTGAAAGACATGAAGACTCAACACCCCGAGTGTTGGTAAGTTATATTTCGAGGACGAATTTTTTTTTTCAGGAGGGTAGAATGTAATAACCAGAGTAAAATAGTATTTAACTTTTCTTGGGATATTAATTGTGCGAGGATAAGTATCTCATTTATTTGTGTTTGTTAGTGAGTTGAGAATATTGCTTAGAGTAATTGTACCTGTTGACCGAGGTTTTCGGCAACCAATAAAATATTATAAGATTCGAGAGCTGTAAGAAAAATAGAGAAGGATTTTTACGTGGTTGGGGCGTTAATGAGCCTTAGTCTACGAGTCTGTATTATTTATGGATGTATTTAATACAGAGAATGTCTTTGGTGAGTGTTTTACTCTTATAAATACAAAGAATGTTCTTGGTGAGTATTTACTCTTCTTGCTCTTATGCAACCCAAGATTCTCGACCCCATTTAATGAGCTTTGAGGGGGTATTTATAGTGTTTTTGGTGGGGTGATCCCCAGAATTATTGTACATGTGTATCTGTAAGTATCCATAAAGTTGGGCATTCCCAATGAATATACCATGAGTAATGCATGGTCAAATCCCTAGGTGCTGTAGGGATTTTATGTGGAATGCCCTTATTGTCTTTTGACTGACGTGACTCTTCACAGTGTAGCCGTCAATAGACTTAAATGATCATTACTTCCTAGTTGCAGATTGGGGGGTTGTGCCGTCAGACTTTATTGCGTGTAGCAGTCCCAACACGCTTCCTCCCATGCGGCATTAAATGCGAATTGACTGCTTAGGGGAAGCCTGACACCTCGCGGAGATGCCTTAATATTAGCTAGACATCCGGGAGCGTATGGGGCTCAGCTTGCCTTCTCCGGGAGGCATGTCCCGGATGCTACCTTATATCACAAAGACTTAGCAAATAATTATAGCATTAAGACGCTCTGATCCACGTGTCCCTGTCTAATTGGTCCACGTATATTGGGCAAAATCAGGGGCAACATTTACCCCCCAAGCCTTGTTTATTTTTAAAAAATAAAACAAGGCTTGCTTAAGTGCCTCCGGTTGACTCCTCGGTTTCCTGGCACGAGCTTTGAGTGCGTGAGGGTGCATTTGATGATCGCCATTAATGCAGCGATTCACTTTTTGCAGAGGTCGATTCGTTTCATGCCCATTGATTTATACGACGCATTAATGGTGTCAGACGGATACTCAAACGTTTCCACCGCCTTAATTACAAATCAATCCAACCGTTGATTTTTGGGAATTCGAATCGTGCGCCTCCCCAGCCGTTCGATTGGTAGGTGATAGTGCCTGTTCCTCATGCATTCTTGCCTATAAAAGCCACCAACTTTCCTTCATTTCGGTTACTTTCCGTTTCTTGCCAACTTTGCTCGAGTTTCCCAGAGAGAAAAAATCCTCAGACCAAGAGAAAACCTTCAAATACTTTACAAATTTCCCTGTTAACCACCATTCACCACTGTCAATCTACCTTTCCTTTGTTTGATTGACAACAGAACCCCCAGTTTCAACACTTCACTGTAAGTTTCTCGCATCCCTTGCTTTACTGTTTGCGTTCATGGCATGCTTTACTTATCTGTATGTTTTTTTTGGGTTTGGTATTTGAAGTTTCTGGGAAGGTGTTCTTTTAAGTTTTTCACGTAACAAGTCTAGATTCTCCTTCTCTAGCATTAGGGTTACCCTTGTCACGTACTTGTTGTTATTTTTTGCAAAGGGCCATACGCTCCTCGTGTACTGGTCTTCTAGGGCATAGAGAAGACTTTGTTTTTCTCGATTTTCTGCCCTTTCTTTTTCTTTTACGCGCAATGTCGTCTTCTGTGAGTTCATTGCACCCGACTTTTGTCCAGGAAATCCTTCTAAGGTTTTCTGGCTGACAGAAGTCTGGAGGGGGCCTCTTTCCAGCGGTTAGGGGACCCCCATTCCCTTATTTTGATTTAGGGTTTGGTATGGGGCCTAATTGCTGGAATCTTAACTCTTTTTTTAGAATCAAAACATGTCTGCGTCCGGTTCAAAGTCGTCCAAGAAGAGCGGTAAGCGTCTGGCTACCCTCGAAGACGTTTCGCTGGGTCCCGTTGCCCAGGAGGGGTATAAATCTCGGGCCACAGGATTGGAGGGAGCTGAGCTTCATTCCACCCTGACCTGCCCCCACCAGCTGGAGAACATCGTGGAGGTGGCTGGAATCAAACCGTCGACATCCGGGACGTATCACCGGCCGCCCCGAGATGCGGAGACGCCTAACCATAACTATGGCAGCTTTGGGGCTTGGAGCCAGACGCACCTGATGGCCGGGGCCATGCTTCCTCTCCAAGACTATTTTATTAATTTTTTAGTTTTTGTCGGCCTTGCGCCATACCAACTGATTCCTCAAGCATAGCGCCTGCTTTCAGGCTTTTTTATTTTTTTACTCCGCCCAGGGATGGGGCTCTCCCAGTCCAGCGGAGATTTTATATTTTTATGAACTTGTCTCTGTCCCCCAGAAGCGGGACAAATTTAAAGATGGTTTTTACGGATTCCGGACCCACCCTTCCAATGATGGGGTGGTCCCTTATAATCGGCAAACTCATGTTAAGGAATATCGCCACCGCTTCTTCTTCTCCTCCGGGTTCCGAGCAATGGAGCACCCGGAGCTTCTCACAGAGTGGGTCAGGATTTCCCCATATGAGTGGACCGCGCCTACTCAGGTCTTTCTCCAGAGGGCCCAGGTCTTTGCGACTTACGACCGGGCGAAACTTGACGTCGGGGGCCTAGTCACAACGGAGAATTGCCGGAAGGCCAAGCTTATCCTGCCGCACCAATCATTGGAGGACTCTAACCTTTCTAAGGTTATCTGTCCAAATGTGAGGGTGCCTGCCGCGGAGAAGACCTTTCAGGACGAACTCATCGCCACCGCCGAGAAGAAGTACCAGGAATACCTCTACCAGAAGGCCCAGGAGAAGGCTTACTCCAAGGCCCAGGCAGCATCCGGGAGGCCCCTTCGCGTGGGGAGCCCGGTCGAGAGGAGAAGTCAGGCGATCGCTGGGAAGCCCCTTCGTATTGGGAGCCCGGCCGAGAGGAGGGCTCCCAGGCCAAAGCCTTCGGTTCAGGTGCCGAACACCGGGGCTCCTGATGCCAGTACTTCCGGCTCCAGTAAGTCTCCTTTAGTAGTACATTACGTTCCTTCCGTTGGCGAATATGTCAGTCTTAGGCCTGTAGGGTTCGATGAGCGTCTTCATAGGTTTAGGATGCCCTCGACCCAGTGGGGAGACCATATGAAAGATTATTATTTTTCCAACTTAGGAGATTTCCTAGGTCGGTCCCGGATGGGTTCTGGTCCTCCGGAGCCCGTTCCCTTGGACCCCTCGGCCTACATCTCTTCCAGCTGGTTCTGGCCTTCGGACAGCTACCTCGGGGATGATGCTGCCAGTGTTAAGATTCAGAACTTTGCTAGGGCCGAATTAGAGAGTCAGGGTAGGACTAGCTTGATTTCTTTATTCAAGCGTTTACTGTTTCCATGGATATTCTAACACTTGCCTTTTTTCTTTTGTTGTAGCAGGTACTTCCATGGAATCCATTTTGGCCGAACTTGCCGGAGCTCACACTCTTGACGCTCCCCTTCCTTTAAGTTCCTCCCAGGTGGCCACTCCCTTGAAAGCTTCTTCTAGTGCCCATCTAGACACTATTGTCTTAGTGGATGAGGAGGAGGCGCTTCCGGAGGAAGCTAAAGAAGGTCAAGAAAAGCAATGGGCTTTTCCTGAGGAAGTTGAAGAAGGTAAAGAAGAGCAATGGGCTCTTCCTGAGGAAGTTTAAGAAAGTGAAGAAGAGCAAGAAGTTGCTCTAATTCGCAAGCGCAAGGGCAAGATGGTTGCTGAGGAAGTACCCAAACGGCAGCGGAGAGCTGATACTCCGGCCCCTGGCCCTGATTCAGGGATCTCTCCCGAGGTGGAGGAACACACAACGCCTCCCAACATAGTGCTGACTCTGGTCCCTGGAGATGAGGCGAGACAGGAACTCCGGATAGCTAAACACAACTATGCCATGGACGAGTACTCCCGACGGCATGCTGACGTGGAGGCTTTGAGTAGGGTTTTGCGAGTTGAAATGCAAAATACCCTCAACGATTGGAACTACCAGAATCTGTGGGATCTAAACTTGGACCTCCTGGCGGATTGGTTCAATCGTTTCCTCGGGCCCACCCTGGCTCCCTTTGCCGCGGAGATGACCGGCGAGTTTGCGTCTCAGCTTACCTGGTGTGCACCCAAGCGGTTCGCTGCTTATGCATCCTTGAACTCCATCTTTCAAGTCCAGGATCTCAGCCATTCCCTCAGTGTGGTAAGTATTTCGTAGTTTACTTTTTTTCTCATTATTTTCTCTTAAGGACTTCCACTCATACTTGTATCATTTTCTAGCTCGCTGCCGAGGCCGGCCACCTTTCCAAGAACCTTATTAACCATGGCTTCGTCCTGTCTAACTTTGGGGGCATGGACGAAGTCATGAATATCCTTCAGGATTTGACTGCTGAAAGGCAGATATACCAGGAGGATGCTGAGCGCCGGGAGGCCCTTGCCAAGGCCAGTGAGGAAGAGGCTAGGCGGAGGGAGGCACAAGCGGAGGCGATGATCCGGGAGGAGGCCTTCGGAGGGATAGGCTAGAGTCCAAGCACCAGGAGGAGCTGAGGGCGGAGGGCGAGGCCGCTGCCAAGGCCAAGCGTGAGCTTCGGGAGGCTAGGGAAGCCTTGGATGAAATGGCTGCCAAGGGTAAGTCCTTATAGGAAGTTCACCAGGCAGACTTGGAGTCTAGGGCCAACTTGGCCGTGGAGCTGAAGGAGCTCAAGGACTTCAGAGACCAAGCCTTAAAGAAGGCTAAGAAAGATGAGCTCCTTTCTCCCGTCTCCTGCAGCCGGTGCGTCAAGCGTTTCGACGATGGCGTCTACATGGCCTGGTCTACAAATGGCCAGAACATCAAGCTCGACTTCTACCCCAAACCCGCAGAAATGATTGCCAAATTCAGGGAGAAGAAGAAGAAACTTGATGCCATGCTGGAGGCGCGCATTGGTCCTCGCCTTCCTCCTCGCATTGACTAGGCCGCTCTGAGTTCAACCCATTACAACCAAGATTTTTCTCACTTTTTTTTTTGTTTATAGCCAATTATCTTATAATTAAGACAATTTTTATTTACATAGCTGTTTTTATTTAAGGGGAAACAATGGTTAAGGCCTGTCCCCGGGCCCTTTGTATATATTATTTTTTTTTACCTGCCTTTAGGGCTAGGATTTTTATATATATATGATCTTATTTGATGCACATATCTTTCTTCTGGACCTGCCCTTTGGGTAAGGATGTTTATACATATGCTTTTTTCTTTTTTGTGCATACTTTTTTTTGACCTGCCCTTTGGGTCAGGATGTTTTACTTAGTCTATTTTTTGTCTGTCCGTGTGGTATACCTTAGTACCCCCCTGAGTGGCATAGAAACTTTGTTTTTAAGGCACTCCGTTTTATTTATCATGCGGAGGCTGTATACACTTAGACGGAACAAACTTTTTTAAACAAAGCCTAAGTTACATTTTTGGGCTATTGGTAATATTTTCTGAGGTGATCGGCGTTCCAGGCCCTTGGCACAATGGTTCCGTCCATCCTTTTTAGCTTATAAGTGCCTGAACCGATTTCGTCCTCGATTTCATATGGTCCTTCCCAATTCGGCCCAAGTACCCCCACTCCGGGCTCTTGGGTGGCTGGGAAGACTCTTCTTAAGACCATATCCCCAATAGCAAATTTTCTATTTTTAACTTTGGAGTTAAAATATTTGGTCACCTTCTTTTGATAAGCTGCCATCCGTATTTGAGACTCGTCCCGGAGTTCTTCAACTTGATCCAGAGCTTCTTGAAGTAAAGCTTGATTCGTGGCTGGATCGTAAGTCGTTCTCCTGTGGGATGGGAATAACGTTTCTACTGGGACCATTGCTTCACAACTGTACGCCATTGAAAAAGGCGAGTGGCCGGTCGTGGTTCTGGGGGTCGTTCGGTATGCACATAACACTCTTGGCAACTCTTCGGGCCAGTTGTTTTTGCAGGCCAACAGCTTTTTCTTTAGGGTAACCTTTAAAATTTTATTGACTACTTCTGCTTGTCCGTTTGTTTGCGGCCTTACCACCGCGGAGAAGCTTTTTACTACTCCGTGTTGGTTGCAGAAGTCAGTAAATTCTTCGCAATCAAATTGCTTTCCATTATCAGAGACTATTTTGTGAGGCAGGCCATATCGACACACTATGTTTTTGATAACAAAGTCTAGTGCTTTTTTAGCAGTTATAGTCTTCATGGGCTCAGCCTCTGTCCATTTGGTGAAGTAGTCTACTGCTACTATTGCATACTTTACTCCTCCCTTTCCTGTTGGCAGGGACCCAATAAGATCTATTCCCCAAACCGCGAAGGGCCAGGGACTAGTCATCAGGGTAATTTCATTGGGAGGAGCTCTCGGTATGTTCGCGAACCTTTGGCACGAATCACACTTTTGGACGTAGTCTATACAATCTTTTTTCATTGTTGGCCAGAAGTATCCCTGTCTCAATATTTTCTTTGAGAGACTGGGTCCTCCTGTCTGATCTCCACAGAACCCTTCGTGGACCTCTAGCATGATTTGTCTAGCTTCAGGGTCCGATACACACCTTAAATAAGGCATGCTGAGTCCTCTTCGGTAGAGAATTTGATCCATCATTACATAACGATGAGTCTGATACTAAATCTTTTGAGACAGTGCCCTTTCTTGGGGCAACTCACGTTTTGTTATGTATTCTATGATGGGGACCATCCAGCTGGGTTCTTGCCCAACCGTTGTTATGGCCTCTTTTACTTTGATGCTTGGCTCTGCCAAGCGTTCCACTGGTACTACCCCCAGCCCTTCGATTTCACTATCTGAAGCTAACTTAGCCAGACAGTCCGCGTGAGGGTTCTTTTCCCGGGGGATTCTTTCTACTTTGTAGTCCGTGAACTCGTGGAGCAGTTCCCAGGCTATTGTTACATACGCGACCATTCGCTCGCCGCATGTTTGGTACTCTCCTGATATCTGATTTACGACTAGCTGGGAGTCACTGTAGACTTCCACTCTTTTGGCCCCTACGGCTTTCGCTAGCCTTAGCCCTGCTATCGAGGCCTCGTATTCGGCCTCGTTGTTTGAAGCTGAGAAGTCGAACCGTAGGGCTGCCTGGAGTCGCAATCCGGTCGGGGATTGTTTGAAATTATTTTACCAGGATCTTAGATCTACTCACAAGTATGTTTATTAACATCCTAAATAAGAACTTTCTAAAACGATGAAATAAACACATATAAAGTTTAAGAAACCTTACATTGGGTGCAGCGGAATAATATGACTCCTTCCGTTCAGATATCTAGCCCTTGATTCCTTTCTGTAGCAGAGCATTATCAATATCTGAACCTGGATCTCTTTCTCTGAATCTTTGATGCTGAAACTCCTTTGCTGATGATCTTTCTTCACGATCTTCCACACTATGATTGAGGTATCACTTGCTGTGTGTGGGCACTACTCATACACTAAGGATTTCGAAATTCAAGAGGAAAGAGAAAGAAGAAGTGGAAGCTAAAGATAGGGAGAGAGAAAGGCTCAGTTTTTCTGAATCAGAAGTGTAGAAAATTTAGTGTAATTTTCCTAAAGCCTTCACTATCTATTTATAGCATTCCACTAGGGTTAGGTTTGAATTATTTGGCATTAAAATAATGAAAATATCAGTTTAAATTTCCTACAAAAGTGGCAGGCCCTATACTAGTGGATTTGGGCCTCACTTTTTGCAATTTTGCAGTTTTACCTTTTCTGCACCTGATTTTCTCAAAAACGCCAATTTTCAATTTCAACCATTTAAATGCCAATTCTAACTATTTAATAACTATAAATAATTATTAAATAATATTTTCATTTATCATATTTATTAATTGAACCATACAAAGTATCATAATTAACAAATATGCCCCTATAAACTCTTTTTTTACAATTTCGCCCTTACTTAGTGAAAAATTCACAAATAGACATAGTCTAATTTGAGAATTATAATTGATTAATCAAAACCAATTACATGAGTCTTACAAGCAATATTATCTCAACTAGTGGGGGGACCATGGGTCTATATAACCGAGCTTCCAATAAGTAGATCAAGAATTTAGCACTAAAATTCACTAACTTATTAATTCTTCGTTGAATCCACGCATAGAACTTAGAATTGCACTCTCAGTATATAGAATGCTCTATATGTTCCACCATATAGACACATCATTAGTTATCCATTGTTATAATCCTAATGTGATCAATTATCCTCTATATGAATGAGCTACACAGTAAAGGGATTAGATTACCGTAACACCCTACTATGTATTTTATCCTTAAAACACTTGACCCCGTATAAATGATATTTCAGCTTATGTGAAATGAGATCTCCACCATTTATTTTCGTTTGGTCAAGCTCGAAGGAGATCATCCTTTGCTTACTATTCGCCAGATAGAAGCTATAGATTCCATGTTTATGCTAGCGCTCCCACTCAATTGCACTACCGTGTCCCCAAAATGTACGTATCACCCTGACCTAAAAGTAGGCTTAACTAACAAATCAAAGAACACGAATAGCCTTTCAAGATTGAGCCTAATCATAACAGGATTAAGATCATTTGATCTAGGATCAACTATGTGATATTGACTTGAATAGATTTTACGGTAAGTTTAATAAATCTAAGTCAAAGTTCAATATCGGTCCCTTCCGATGCATACTCCATGCATCCAACCTGAGCTTTACTTTAACCAATGCTCTGGAAAGAACATAGCACTTCTCCAAATGCAAGTAAACTCTGTTGTAGATTATCATATCAGTAAAACCCTATGTCTGATAAATCTAGGAAACTTTATTCACATAGTCATGTTTACTTTCCAATGTGTTGACGGCACAATAAACAGGATCAAGTATGTGAAAAGGGTTTCAGATGAATCTATACATTATGTACATATAATCATGAAATAAATCATGTGAACCATGCAACATTAAATGTTATTTCTGATCTATATTAATAAGTAAATCTGATTATATTGAAATGACTTTTATTTAGGGCATAAAACCCAACAAACTCCCACTTGCACTAATATAAAACAAAAACTGCGTTTCAAATAATCTCAACACCTTGATATACAAATCAAGTGTAGTAGTAGTAAACTCCTCGTAATAGGATCTGAAAGGTTGAATTAACCACAACCTTTTCTCCACTATTACTCTTCCTTTAATCACAAAATCATTGATAATGTGAAATTCCTCTCTATATGTCTACTCTCTTGGGATACTGGATTCTATATCTTTGGCAACTACTCTTGGTTAATCAGGAAATTAACACTAGTAGTTTAAGGCAATTTGGAATGATGCCAAAAATGTATAGAACTTTCCTTAGACTGAATAAGTACCTTTCCTGCAACCTTAACATTCAGTCCCTTTCTGGTAGAGCTAGAGACTTCAGATAGGTTTTTACACTTCTCCAAAATCACTATTCCACCCCCAGAGTAATCACCATCTTATCAGAAAGATTTACTAGCACAAAGGCAAATTTCGAAATCTGATGTGGTGTAGTCTAAGAGTTTTAAACACACTCTTATAGACTAACATATAGTTCCTCTTCTTAATCTTAAGATTTACTTGATTGTCTTCCAATGTTCTTCTCCTGGATTAATCTGATACCTACTCATGACTCCCACTCAACAGCAGGTGTCTGGTCTAAGGCATACAAAAGCATATCTAAGACCTCTCACTGTTGATATAAGAAATTCTTTCATGGCTTTATCTTTTCTGGAATAGTTGAGACTTTTCCTTAGATAAATAAAATCTATGTCTAAGAAGTTGTGAAGCTTCTATAGATTGCCATTAGTAAGTTGCTTGCATTAGAGTAAGTAATTACCAGGTATACCACAAGCCATAGGTTTAGATAAACTCAAACCCATAACACTAGGAACAGGAAGTTTTGTTAAGTCCATTGAATGGACTTATAAACGAAAATTTCCTTTTATGTCCTTGTAATAGAAAACTTTAGGTTACTCCATGTGAATGGATTAAACCATAGTTCTATTGGCTTTCTTCTTAGTTTCTTATCTTGACAATCCATTACTTGTTTAAACTCACAATGGATTTTAATCACTATTGTCTCCCAAGTCATAAGAAGGTGAGTTCCTAGAAACTCTCCCACTACGACAAGGCACCGTGAATTATGTCTAAGAAAACTAAATGGTATTGATCTCTTCGGTTGTGACAAGACAACAGAGGCAGTGGGATCATCATATGTTATATAAGATGATAGAACACTTTTGGAATCAAGAATTAAATATCTCCTTTATTTGCTACTTGTTTTTCAGACTTAGTCATTTTCTTAGAAAAGTAGTATTTGTTTGAACAAACACTTTCTTATCTATTGACAATGGGATGGTCCACCCCTAATCACTTAGAAAAGCTAACAAACCATGGTTAACAGTTCTAGCTTTTCTTAAGATTTTTGATTAGGTCATCCATGAATCTAGTAATGTTTTACATTAAGTATACAACCATTACATCATTCTGAAATTGTATTACCATAGAAGGAATTAGGCAACGACTAGTAACTAATCATCAATATGCAACTCGAAATATCTGGGGAGGTAAGTTTGGATATAATTCAAAAATCAATTTAATGATCTTTGAACTGCATATCTACTAACTATTTCTCCACCCCTATCAGTTCGCAAGATCTTTAACCACTTACCTTAATGGTTTTAACCATTGCTAGAAATTAATGAAATTTTTCAAACATTTCAAATTTCTTTGCTAAAAGGTATAATCTAGAGTTATCGTTTTAAGAATACAACGAAAAACTCATATCCACCCCTGAATGTACATCCATCTGCGAATGAGATGAACTACTTTCAGTGGATATAGGCATATTAACTCTTTGCAGAGATTGATCTTGTCAAATCCACTATGAACAAGATACAAATGCCATAGATTAAAAAAAATACGGTAGTGTCTATGATGACATAGGTTTAGTTACATCAAAGAGTTCTTAGAATACTGCAAGTGGATCCTGGTCACAGAATACCTAACTCATATTCCATACAGTTTTAATCCATTAATATAAGATGGATATTAAACACTTGAGAAAGTGTAACTATATTGTATTCTGGAATTAGAAATATAAGAAAATTTCTATTTGGAATCTAAAATTAAAGTCAAAGACTTAAATTTATACCAAATATAATGAGTAATTCTATCTTGGACCACCACTACTAATATAACTCTAAGTCTGATTTGCCCATACAAGTAGGAGATTTCTAAGATTGAGGATTTATATCAATTGGGAATAGAATTTCGGGATTATAATCATATGCATCATTTAATTTCTTAAGAGAAAATATAATGACATGAAATGATTTATAGACCATTCATCCAATGATATGTTTTTAAAGCTAATTCGAAATGAATAAGCTAAGAGGAATTAGGATAATTTCGTTTATAAATAAGAATCCAACGATGCTTCGATTAGCGAAAGACAAAGTAATCTTATTTATGTAATCTTCTTGTTTCATATTGTAAAAATACTAGTCTAAGGTGTCATCAATTGATGAACAGCTAGATGTTGCATATACAATATTTATCTTTCGAGATCTTACACTATTATGTATGTCTAATGGTAAAAATCCATTAGGGATTTATCTCATTAGAAAAACAAACATGTTAGACCAACAATGAAGATTCGAAATTAAACTACAACTTAATAACAGAAAAAAAAACATGGTTCAATATAAATTCATACACAATTCAGAAATTATAAACATATAGCAAGTAGGAATGACTAGTGAAAATACTAAAACATACAATCCTAAATAATTTCCAAGGTTTTCAACAAACTGATACAGTGTCCCGGTAGGCGAGAGTCAAAGCATCATTTATTGAATAGAGTTGTCAGCTCATCTAAAATAGAAACTATTCTAGCAACCTTTTATTCGATCAAAATAAGAATCCAACGTTGTCCCGGTAGGCGAGAGTCAAGGTTATTCTCATTTTATGAGCTTCCACCATTGTTTCATGTTTCATAAGTTTATCTCTAAGTAGTCACCGTAGGGGAGAGTCTAATAGAGACGAAAACTTACAAAACACTTATCAAATGAAATCTTACGGTGTTAAATGCGTTCAACGAATAACCATCCATAGGGGGACGAAGTCTAGCGTCTCGAGGTTATATTGAAAACATTTAACTTTTGTATGACCAACAATGGAGATCGAATATCTTAATAATAATCAAGCTCATTATTTAAAGTGAGTTGTATTTTCTTTGATTCTCTTTATTTAATTTATTTATTTTAAATATATATTTATTTAAAATTTCCAATTTAGAATGAAAAATTCTAAATATAAATTTTAATTTAATATTTATAAATTTTACTTAGATGGATATAAAAATAACATGAATTATTTCCATCTTAGTAATAATTTCCAATAAATATTTAGAAAAATATTCAATTTAAGTTGTTACAAAATTAATATAAATTAATTTACAACTCAAATTTAATTTTCTATAAATATATATTGCATTTCGAAAAATTAAAGTATTTAAGAATACAATTTTCGAAAATGCATGTTAAAATAAAAAATTAATCCTGGAAAAATTATTCTAATTTAATGTTGGCCCAAAATTAATTAATAAAATTAATTTACAACAAAAAATATAATTTTCCTATTTAATTAAATATATAAGAAAAATTTCAAATATTTAAGTATGATGATGAAAATCAACTTAAATATTAATTTTCTATTTAATTAAATACACTAGAAAAATACTTCAAGCAAAAATATCACCTATCTAGATTTTCCTTTGACTAATTAATTCAATTTCTAATAATATACTTTAATTCAATTTATTTTAAATTAATCAATAAATGAAAAAATCATTGATTTAAGTTGGTCCAAAATTAAAATAAATAATTTACAACTTTAATCTATTTTTCAAATAAAATTCAAAATTCTAGCATTTAAGAAATGCAATTTCGAAAATTGATTAATAAAATAAAGAAATAATATATTTTGAAAATTATTTAAATTTAGTTGAAAAAATAAATTTCAACTAAAAAAAATTTCTATTTAATTAAATGTCATGAAAAAGAAATATTTAAGTATGATGATAAAAATCAACTTAGATATTTAATTTTCAAAGTAATTAAATGTATTAAATTCAAGAAATAAATTTTTAAGTGTAGAGAAGGCTTAATTATTAATCTCTAGTTTAATACTAGGAAAAATATACTTAAAATAAATTGTACCAAAATTAATTATTTAAAATAATTAATTTCACAATGTATAGTATTTTCCTATTTAATATTAGAAATAATAAGTAGTCTAGAAATAACTATCTAGAAAATATCTTATTTGACTAAGTATCTTTTCCACAAAATTTGAAAAAATATCTAATTTAAGTTGTATTAGAAAAAATCTAGAACTTAAATATTTTCAAATTTAAATTTAATTAAATATCAAAAATTAAGTTGTAACCACTTAATTTGAAAATATTTTATTTTAAGTTAATATTCAAAAAGATATTAACTTAAAAAAATATCTAAAGGAT
Organism: Cannabis sativa; assembly: GCF_029168945.1. Taxonomy (NCBI): domain Eukaryota; kingdom Viridiplantae; phylum Streptophyta; class Magnoliopsida; order Rosales; family Cannabaceae; genus Cannabis; species Cannabis sativa. Next base: position 22,722,534 of record NC_083609.1, on the reverse strand, counting down.
CTTAATAACCAATGCCTAAAATTCCTCAACTTAATTTTGAAATTTGAAATTCAAAAGATATTCAGATTTAAGTTGGTTAGTTGTAGATAACTAAATATCAACTTAAATAAGAATATTTAATGAAAAATTTAAATTAAGTTCCAGAAAGAATCTAGATGGTTATAATTCTATATTTAATTAAATACAAGAAAATACATATAGTTTAGCTTAGAATAAAGAATTCTTTAAACTATAATTTTCTTAAATTAATTTCAAAATAAATGAAATTAATTATGTTGCTAATCAATTTTATTAGGTTAAACTAGTGTAATTAATCTAGTACAGTTGTTCAAATCAGGCAAATGGGCCTTCACAATTGGGGTGGTTCATGTGAGGGAGTCTTTGAGTTCAGTATGTCGTACCCACTTCTATGGCTCCCAACTCTCACACAGGGCCCAAAAGAGAGGAATTTAACCTTAATAAGAACAACTGTTATTAATTGAATAAGCCCAATAACTAAATGGGCCTAAATAAATTCTATCAAGAACTATGATAATTTATTTTAGCAACAACAACCTATATGTATCTATAATCAAATTAAACACATAGGCTCACACAGGCACACTTTGGATGGGTCCTATCATGTTGCTAGGTCATACACAGATGAAAGAAGATTGTAAATATACCTGTTACAAATTATTAACTTGACCAAGGGAGCCATCAGATCATTAGATCTGGCAAAAAGTAACCATGGCTATTTGCAATCAAGTAATAATAGGTTTTGAAAACTTACAAACAAGCTAAAACACATAATCCTGCAACAAGGTTAGCTGGATAGTTGGATGTAGGATTTATTTAATTTTAAATTAAATAATTAATTTCAAAATAATTAATTGATTAAAAAATAATTTTTCGAAAATTTAAAAAAAATTTGAATCATTCAAAATTTTAAAAAAAATTTAAATTTAAAATTAAACCTACAATTTTTGAAAAATTAGGTTTCAACCAACCTAAATATCATTTCAAAAATTTGCTAACTACTTTTAAATTTTAAATGTTATTTTATAAATAAAAATTAAATAAAAAATTAGAAAAGATAAATAAATATCTTTTTCAAATTTTAAATGTAATTTAAATAAATAAAATAACAAAATTCAAAAAATTAGCAAAATATCTTATATCATTTAAAAATTACATGATTATAAATATCTTATTTTTAAATTTAAAATAAGATAAGATATAATCAAATTTTAAAATAAGATAGATTTTTAAGCAAGAAGATAGATACTAATTCTATTCAAATTCAAATTACACTAATATCTTGAATTAAATTTAAAAAATATTAAATTAATTCAAAAAGATAATTAGAATTGAATTAGGAATAGTAATAGTATAAATACAAAACTATACCAAAAATCGGAAGTTAATTCCATGAAAAAGCATCAAAAATCGAAGAAAAACGAAAAAATTGTGAACTGTACGGACAGATTTGCGATCGCAGGAAAATTTCAGCACAGCCCCGATTTTTTCAAATCTTCAAAAATTCATAACTAATTCAAATAAAATCGAAATTGAGTTCTGTAAAAGGCTAACTTGCTTAATTTTTTCCATACTATCCAATAAAAATAATTCCAGAAACAGAATCGCAATTATTTTTTCACAAAAATTTACAAACATCAATCAATCATCAAATAACACTCAATACAACATGATACCATCCAAAAACATACAAACAATCGTTTTAAAGTCCAAATTTCTTGCACGTAAATCAATTACCATGGCTTTGAGGCCAGTTGTTGGAAATTATTTTACCAGGATCTTAGATCTACTCACAAGTATGTTTATTAACATCCTAAATAAGAACTTTCTAAAACGATGAAATAAACACATATAAAGTTTAAGAAACTTTACATTGGGTGCAACGGAATAATATAACTCCTTCCGTTCAGATATCTAGCCCTTGATTCCTTTCTGTAGCAGAGCATTATCAATATCTGAACCTGGATCTCTTTCTCTGAATCTTTGATGCTGAAACTCCTTTGCTGTTGATCTTTCTTCACGATCTTCCTCACTATGATTGAGGTATCACTTGCTGTGTGTGGGCACTACTCATACACTAAGGATTTCGAAATTCAAGAGGGAAGAGAAAGAAGAAGTGGCAGCTAAAGATAGGGAGAGAGAAAGGCTCAGTTTTTCTGAATCAGAAGTGTAGAAAATTTAGTGTAATTTTCCTGAAGTCTTCACTATCTATTTATAGCATTCCACTAGGGTTAGGTTTGAATTATTTGGCATTAAAATAATGAAAATATCAGTTTAAATTTCCTACAAAAGTGGCAGGCCCTATACTAGTGGATTTGGGCCTCACTTTTTTCAATTTTGCAGTTTTACCTTTTCTGCACTTGATTTTCTCAAAAACGCCAATTTTCAATTTCAACCATTAAAATACCAATTCTAACTATTTAATAACTATAAATAATTATTAAATAATATTGTCATTTATCATATTTATTAATTGAACCATACAAAATATCATAATTAACAAATATGCCCCTATAAACTCTTTCTTTACAATTTCGCCCTTACTTAGTGAAAAATTCACAAATAGACATAGTCTAATTTGAGAATTATAATTGATTAATCAAAACCAATTACATGAGTCTTACAAGCAATATTATCTCAACTAGTGGGGGGACCATGGGTCTATATAACCGAGCTTCCAATAAGTAGATCAAGAATTTAGCACTAAAATTCACTAACTTATTAATTCTTCGTTGAATCCACGCATAGAACTTAGAATTGCACTCTCAGTATATAAAATGCTCTATATGTTCCACCATATAGACACATCATTAGTTATCCATTGTTATAATCCTAATGTGATCAATTATCCTCTATATGAATGATCTACACAGTAAAGGGATTAGATTACCGTAACACCCTACTATGTATTTTATCCTTAAAACACTTGACCCCGTATAAATGATATTTCAGCTTATGTGAAATGAGATCTCGACCATTTATTTTCGTTTGGTCAAGCTCGAAGGAGATCATCCTTTGCTTAGTATTCGCCAGATAGAAGCTATAGATTCCATGTTTATACTAGCGCTCCCACTCAATTGCACTACCGTGTTCCCAAAATGTACGTATCACCCTGACCTAAAAGTAGGCTTAACTAACAAATCAAAGAACACGAATAGCCTTTCAAGATTGAGCCTAATCATAACAGGATTAAGATCATTTGATCTAGGATCAACTAGGCGATATTTACTTGAATAGATTTTACGGTAAGTTTAATAAATCTAAGTCAAAGTTCAATATCGGTCCCTTCCGATGCATACTCCATGCATCCAACCTGAGCTTTACTTTAACCAATGCTCTGGAAAGAACATAGCACTTCTCCAAATGCAAGTAAACTCTGTTGTAGATTATCATATCAGTAAAACCCTATGTCTGATAAATCTAGGAAACTTTATTCACATAGTCATGTTTACTTTCCAATGTGTTGACGGCACAATAAACAGGATCAAGTATGTGAAAAGGGTTTCAGATGAATCTATACATTATGTACATATAATCATGAAATAAATCATGTGAACCATGCAACATTAAATGTTATTTCTGATCTATATTAATAAGTAAATCTGATTATATTGAAATGACTTTTATTTAGGGCATAAAACCCAACAGGGATATCATCGCCACCCCCACTCCGGATCCATTTTCATTGGAGGCTCCGTCCACAAATACTCTCCATGTGGGGACCGATGGTGTTGGCGAATTTGCGGTCGCCTCGGCTTCATTACATTCAGTAATGAAGTCTGCTAAGGCTTGGCCTTTTATGGAGATTCGGGGAACGTAGTATAAGTCGAACTGACTTAACTCCATTGCCCACTTGAGGAGCCTTCCGGATGCTTCTGGTTTTTGGAGGACTTGCCGGAGTGGGTGGTTGGTCAGTACCTTGATCGGATGTGCTTGGAAATATGGCCTTAATTTTCTTGAGGCCATCAGGAGGCAGAAAACTAGTTTCTCGATGATGGGGGTACCTTGTCTCCGCTCCTATCATGCGCTTGCTAACATAGTACATGGGATGTTGAGTTTTCTCTTCTTCCTGGACTAGGGCAGCGCTGACCTCGTGCTCGGAGATGGCCAAATACAAGAATAGGTCCTCTCCGAGGACGGGTTTTGATAGGATAGGAGGCTTGGCCATATGTTCTTTCAACCTTTTGAATGCCTCCTCGCACTCGTCCGACCACTCAAACTTTTGACACTTCTTCAGTATGTTGAAGAAGGGGATGCACTTGTCTGTAGACCGGGAGATGAAACGGCTCAGGGCAGCAACCTTTCCGGTTAGGCTCTGCACGTCTTTATGCTTCTTGGGGGATGGCATGCTCAGGAGAGCTTGGATTTTTTCCGGGTTTGCCTCAATCCCCCTCTGGCTAACGATGAAGCCTAGGAACTTCCTCGATTTGACCCCAAAGGTGCATTTCTTTGGATTGAGCTTCATGCCGTATCTCCGGACTACCTCAAAACACTCCTCTAAGTCATCCGCAAGGCTATTGCATGCTTTAGACTTGACGAGCATGTCGTCCACATATACCTCCACGTTTCACCCCAAGAGGCCTTTGAACATCCGGTTGACCATTCTTTGGTAAGTCGCTCCAGCGTTCTTCAGTTCGAAAGGCATGACCATGTAGCAGTATACCCCCTTATCGGTCCTGAAGCTAGTGCACTCTTGGTCCGCCGTGTGAATCTTTATTTGGTTATACCCGGCGTAGGCGTCCATGAAGGATAGTAATTTGAATCCGAAAGTGGCGTCTACCATCTGGTCGATCCTTCGTAGCGGGAAGCAGTCCTTCAGACAAGCTTTGTTTAGATCAGTGAAATCTATACAAACTCGCCAAGTTCCGTTCGGCTTGGGCACCAGGATCGGATTGGCTAGCCATTCTGGATAGTATACATCGCGGATCATGCTGTTCGTCAGAAGCTTCTCCACCTCTTTCGCTAGGGCCTCGGCTTTTACCGAGTCGAGAGGGCGTCATTTTTGTTGGACTGGTGGCATGTCCGGGTTGACGTTGAGGACGTGGGTGATGACATGGGGACTTATGCCAGTCATGTCCTCTTGGCGCCATGTAAAAATGTCAATGGCACCCTTCAGTGTTTTATTATTTTTTTTCTTTTTCCTCCGGATCTAGGCTTTTTCCTAGTCGGAGTACCTTGGTGGAGTCGAGGTCCCACACTGATATTTCCTCGACATCCTCCATTGGTTCCACAATTTTTTCGGACCCCACTTGGGGATCCAACTCATCTTCTTCAGCCATTTCTGGCTCAATGTTTTCCCGGACCATCAGTACGGGCAGGCGGGTTGCAACATTGTAACATTGCCTTGCTTCCCCCTGGTTTCCTCTCACTGTCCCTATTCCAGCTTCCTGGGTAGGGAACTTTAAGCACAGGTGCCGAATGGACGTGACCGTGCCAAAATCTACCAAGGCCGGTCGGCCGAGGATCGCGTTATAAGCTGTCGGGCAGTCCACCACCACAAAAGTGCAGTATTTGAACGTTCTTTGGGGGGTGTCCGGGCACAGAGTGACGGGAAGCCTCACTTTTCCCATTGGGATAAGCGTTGTTCCGTTAAACCCTGTGAGTTGGGAACCGCTGGGTGAGAGGTCTCGGTCCGTCAGGCCTATTGCAGTGAAGGCCTCCTTGAAAAGTAAGTTCATGGAACTTCCGTTGTCAATCAAGACTCTGGCCACCACTTTATTGGCAATGGGGGTCTTGATGACTAATGGATCATGATGAGGGAAGCGCACTGCCTTGGCGTCTTCTTCCGTGAACGTGATGGGCTGATCCATCAGCCGGGGCCTTTGAGCTGGGAGTTGAGTAACCTCCCAAACCTCATTATGCTTTACGGCCCCCGCGTACCGCTTTAGCTCTTTGCGGATGGTTCCTCCAATATGGGGTCCTCCGGAGATCATGGCTACCCTCCTGTTGGGTCTGGGCGGCAGACCGGGGATGTGTTGGGCATCACCTGCGGGAGCAACTGGAGCCCATACTCCTATTGCACCCCCCGGTGTTCCCTGTGGCACAACCCCTGTCGCCTGGCCCGGATTGAGGTGAGGCAACCGATTCTTGATCCACTCATAGAGGTGGCCCAATCAGATCAAGTTTTCAATCTCGTCTTTGAGATTCTTGCATTCGTTGGTGCTATGCCCAATGTCGTTGTGGTACTCGCACCTTTTGTTTGGATCCCTCCGGGAGCTATCCTTGTACAAGGGAGGTGGTCTCCGGTAGGGCGTATTTTTCCTAGTATCACAGTACACACGCTCTTGGAAGTCCATCAGCTCCGTGTACTGGGTGTACTGCGGAGTGTACCCCCTTTTTTGGCATTTCTCCTCCGTCCGGGTGCTGCCTTTGGATGATCGTTTACTCCTTGAGCCCTGGGAAGGGCCTGCCAGGCTAGCGGTTGGAGCGGAGTGCGAGGGAGCTTGCCCATTTATCCCTGAGGGATTTCCAAAATGGGATGATGCGGGTGCCAAGGCCTAGCCCTGACTATTTCCGGGAGTAGCAGAGAACTGTATGCCGCTCATTGGTAAAGCCACGGTCGGGACAATACCCGAGGGCGGCGCTCCGGATATGTACCCTGCTATCCCGGTGGGATAGTATCCTCCATAGGCCACTATTTGGGCCTCTTCGAGGTTGATATATTTTTGGACTCTCTTCTGGAAGTCCTGAAGGCTAGCAGCCCCTTCTTGCTGTAGTTCGTTCCAGAAGGGAGTCCCTGTACGGATGCCTGCCTGGAGAAGGGCAAGCTGTTGCCCGTCATCAACCTTCTTGGTCTTCGAGGCTTCCTCTCGGAACCTCTTTATGTAGTTTTTCAAGGTCTCGGTGGGCAGTTGCTTGATGTTAGTCAAGGCACTGACCTGTAGGTTGACCTTTGGTGCGGCGACAAATTGTCTCCGGAAGTTGGTCTGTAACTTGTTCCAAAAGCCCACGGATCCTGGTTCTAGCTTCTTGAACCATTCCTCCGCGGACCCGCTTAGAGTAAGCGGGAAGCGCAGACATTTCGCGTCATTGCTGACTCTCATGACCGTCATGACACGGTTAAACCGTGACAAGTGGTCGCTCAGATCGGAGTTCCCGGTATAAGCTGCCATTTCGGGCATCTTAAAATTCTTGGGGAGCTCTGCTTCAAGGATTTGCTTAGCACATGGCTCCCGGTCCTCACAGTCTGAGTCGGAGTCGTCCCCTTTTTGTCTCCGGGAGACTCGGTCGATATCTTTTCGGAGTATGGCGAGCTCCGCCATGATTCCTTCATTTAACGTTCCCGTGGAGGCCGCGGGCCCGTATCTCTTTTGGTCAAGGTGATCCCGGAGGTCACCTTGATTCCCATTGATTTGATTTCTCAAATCAACGGGAGGACATCTCTGCCCTCTTCCTCCTCTACCTCCGGGCTCTTGGTGCACGGAAACGCTTTTTCAGTCCTCTCGATCCTGAGGGCCAAGACTCCCTTTTCGGAGCTTGCCCCTCTGCAGACCTTTCCCTTTAGGGAAATCTGAGCGGACCTTTCGCGGATCCTGCGCCTTTTTCTTTCGCCCAGGGGTAGAGGTAGGGTTTTTCTTTTGGTTCCCGTCAGCGTGATATCTTATGGGGCTAGGCTCCCTAAACTGTGGGTGTTGGGTGCTAGGCGAGGATTCCTCTGGTTCCTTGCCGAGTCCAGCAGTCATTGCCTTGGGATGCACGTGGATACCAGCCGCCTCCATGGCTTTTTGCATGGCGAGCATCACTTCTTACATTTTTTGGTTTTGTGCTTTTTGGGCCTCAATCTCAGCTTCGTGATCGATGGCTTTTTGCCTTAGGAGCACCAGCTCTGAGTAGCTACCTTCATCGTAGGCATACTCGTCGAGGATTCCCTCGTAGTCATCGTCAGGAATTCCTTCTTCTTCCTCAGAACCCTCAGCTGCTCTTGAGGCTACGTCTTCCTCATTTGGATCTTGAGCATCCTCTAGAGGGCGAGGTTGACGAGTACTTCTAGTCTCCACCATTTTGTAACGTATAGTGTATTTTTGCAGAAGCTTTCCTCAACTCTCAATGAAAGCACCAAAATGTTGACCGAGGTTTTCGGCAACCAATAAAATATTATAAGATTCGAGAGCTGTAAGAAAATTAGAGAAGGATTTTTACGTGGTTAGGGCGTTAATGAGCCTTAGTCCACGAGTCTGTATTATTTATGGATGTATTTAATACAGAGAATGTCTTTGGTGAGTGTTTTACTCTTACAAATACAGAGAATGTTCTTGGTGAGTATTTACTCTTCTTGCTCTTATGCAATCCAAGATTCTCGACCCCATTTAATGAGCTTTGAGGGGGTATTTATAGTGTTTTTGGTGGGGTAATCCCCAGAATTATTGTACATGTGTATCTGTAAGTATCCATAATGTTGGGCATTCCCAATGAATATACCATGAGTAATGCATGGTCAAATCCCTAGGTGTTGTAGGGCTTTTATGTGGAATGCCCTTATTGTCTTTTGACTGACGTGACTCTTCACAGTGTAGCCGTCAATAAACTTAATTGATCATTACTTCGTAGCTGCAGATTGGGGGGTTGTGCCGTCAGACTTTATTGCGTGTAGCAGTCCCAACACGCTTCCTCCCATGTGGCATTAAATGCGAATTGACTGCTCAGGGGAAGCCTGACACCTCGCGGAGATGCCTTAATATTAGCTGGACATCCGGGAGCGTATGGGGCTCAGCTTGCCTTCTCCGGGAGGCACGTCTCGGATGTTACCTTATATCACAAAGACTTAGCAAATAATTATAGCATTAAGACGCTCTGATCCACGTGTCCCTGTCTAGTTGGTCCACGTATATTGGGCAAAATCAGGGGCAACAGTACCAATTTTCTAGAGAGAGTTAAAGTTGTATTAACTACGAAAGTAAAATATTATGGTATTTTTACAACGTAGGTAATCGTTTAATTAAAACCCAATATGAATGTCGATTAGGGTTTTATAATATATTTAGTGGGTTTAATTAATTATATAAGTGATATCAAATAATATTTTTATAGAATTAATGTTAAAAAATTCATAGGTTTCGATAAATTTGTAGGATTAAAAAACTGTTTTACTAAAATGATCATATCTAGAGGTTAGAGCTCGGATTGAGGTGATTCCAGTGGCGTTAGAAAGATAATTCAAAAATTTAGAAATTTTGTAGAAATAGTTATATCATAATTCAGAAGTTTCCTAGGTCAAAACGAAACTTAAAATTACGAAGTCGATGACTTACTTTTAAAATTTGAAAATTAGATATTTGTTGATTTAATAATATTTTAGCATATTATTATTATTATTATTATTATTATTATTATTATTATTATTATTATTATTATTATTATTATTATTATTATTATTATTATTAGTTAACCTAAGCCTATTACAATATTGTTGCCCCTAATTTTGCCCAATATACGTGGACCAACCAGACAGGGACACGTGGATCAAAACATCTTAATTCTTGAATTATTTGCTAAGTCTTTATGAAATAAGGCAGCATCCGGGACATGCCTCCCGGAGAAGGCATACGGATGCCCATATGCTCCCGGAAGACTAAGTAACATTCAAGCATCTCCGCGAGGTGTCAAGCTTCCCCTGAGCAGTCATTTTGCATTTGATGCCGCATGGGAGGAAACGTGTTGGAACTGCTACACGCAATAAAGTCTGACGGCACAACCCCCAATCTGCAGCTGGGAAGTAATGATCATTTAAGTCTATTGACGGCTACACTGTGAAGAGTCACATCAGTCAAAAGACAATAAGGACATTCCACATAAAAGCCCTACAACACCTAGGGATTTGACCATGCATTACTCATGGTATATTCATTGGGAATGCCCATCTTTATGGATACTTACAAATACAATTGTACAATAATTCTGGGGATCACCCCACCAAAAACACTATAAATACCCCCTCAAAGCTCATTAAATGGGGTCGAGAATTTTGGGTTGCATAAGTGCAAGAAAAGTAAATACTCACCAAAAACATTCTCTGTATTTAATACATCCACAAATAACACAGACTCATGGACTAAGGCTCATTAACGCCCCAACCACATAAAAATCCTTCTCTAATTTTCTTACAGTTCTCTAATCTTATATTATTTTATTGGTTACTGAAAACCTCGGTCAACATTTTGGTGCTTTCATTGAGAGCTGAAGAAAGCTTCTGCAAAATACACTTTACATTACAAAAATGGTGGAGACTAGAAGCACTCATCAACCTCGCCCTCTAGAGGATGCTCAAGATCCAAATGAGGAAAACGTGGCCTCAAGAGCAGTTGAGGGCTCCGAGGAAGAAGAAGGAATTCCTGATGATGACTACGAGGGAAACCTCGATGAGTACGCCTACGACGAAGGTAGCTACTCAGAGTTGGTGCTTCTAAGGCAAAAAGCTATCGATCACAAAGCTGAGATCGAAGCCCAAAAAGCACAAAACCAAAAAATGCAAGAGGTAATGCTAGCCATGCAAAAAGCCATGGAGGCGGCTGGCATCCACGTGCATCCCAAGGCAATGACTGCTGGACTTGGCAAGGAACCAGAGAAATCCTCGCCTAGCACCCAACAGCAAAAGTCTAGGGAACCTAGCCCCATAAGGTATCCCGCTGAAGGGAACCAAAAGAAAAACCCTACCTCTGCCCCTGGGAGAAAGAAAAAGGCGCAGGATCCGCGAAAGGTCCGCTTAGATTTCCCGAAAGGGAAAGGTCCGCAGAGGGGCAAGTTCCAAAAAGGGAGTCTTGGCCCTCATGATCGAGAGGACCGAAAAAGCATTTCCGTGCACCTAGAGCCTGGAGGTAGAGGAAGAAGACGGCAGAGATGTCCTCCCATTGATTTGAGAAATCAATGCAATGGGAATCAAGGTGACCTCCGGGATCACCTTGACCAAAAGAAATACGGGCCCGCGGTCTCCACGAGAACATTAAATGAAGGAATCATGGCGGAACTCACCATACTCCGAAAAGATATCGCCCGAGTGTCCCGGAGACAAAAAGGGGACGACTCTGACTCAGACTGTGAGGACCGGGAGCCATGTGCTAAGCACATCCTGGAAGCCGAGCTCCCCAAGAACTTTAAGATGCCCGAAATGGCAGCTTATACCGGGTACTCCGATCCAAGCAACCTTTTGTCGCGGTTTAACCGTGTCATGACGGTCATGAGAGTCAGCCATGACGCAAAATGTCTGTGCTTCCCGCTTACTCTAACAGGGTCCGCGGAGGAATGGTTCAAGAAACTGGAACTAGGATTCGTGGGCTGTTGGAACAAGTTACAGACCAACTTCCAGAGACAGTTTGTCGCCGCAAGAAAGGTCAATCTGGAAGTCAGTGCCTTGACTAACATCAAGCAACTGCCCACAGAGACCTTGAAAAACTACATAAAGAGGTTCCGCGAGGAAGCCTCAAAGACCAAGAAAGTTGACGACGGACAACAACTTGCCCTTCTTTAGGCAGGCATCCGTACAGCGACTCCTTTCTGGAACGAACTACAACAGGAAAGAGCTGCAAGCCTTCAGGGCTTCCAGAAGAGAGTCCAAAAGTATATCAACATTGAAGAGGCCCAAATAGTGGCCTATGGAGGATATTATCCCACCGGAATTGCAGGGTACATGCTCGGAGCACCGCCCTCGGGTACTGTCACGACCGCGGCTCCACCAATGAGCGGCATACAGTTCTCTGCTACTCCCGGATACAGTCAGGGCCAGGCCTTGGCCCCCGCATCATCCCATTTTGGAGATCCCTCAGGGATAAATGGACCAGCTCCCTCACACTCCGCTCCAACCGCTAGCCTGGCAGGTCCTTCCCAGGGCTCAAGGAGTAAACGATCCTCCAAAGGCAGCACACGGACGGAGGAAAAACGCCAAAAGAGGGGGTACATGTTAGGTTATTTTTAGTATTAATTTTAGATTAAGTTTAGTATATTTTTAATTAAGTTTTAATCGTGTTTGGAGCATTTTTACGCTTGTTATCTTTTATTTTTACAGATTTAAAATAGAAAAAGATTAGAAAAATATCAGAGAAAAAGATGGGAAAAAGATAAAAAATATCATGATATTTAAAATAGAGAAAATTGTGGAAGCCGAAACTTCAAGCCTAAATTCGACGGTTTTCTGATTGGATTTTGGAAAAAGTCAAAACATGAAAGTTCTAGATCTCTCTTTTATCTTTCCGGAACATCTTGAATCGTTCAATTCCGAGCAATATTGAGAGAGTTATGGTCCAAATACTATTAGTGGACGCAGCAGAAAAAAATATCTCGTTTGAGGTTTCCCAAAAATTTAAATTCGAGTGGGAATTTAAATATTGCGTTTTTTCCATATTTTTAGGCCTTCAATGCCTATATAAAGGGAAGAAGGGAGTTGATTTCATCAAGCAATTTTAGAGAGAAAAACAGAGAGAATACAGATGGAAAGTGGAGAGACCAACTGCAATATTGGAGGCATTCTTCAGAGGGTTTTCAGCATTCTTCTCTTCTCTATTTTTATCTCTTTTCTTAAAGTTAATATGTGTGATTGTGCTCTCATGAACATGTGTAGCTAAACACTTTAATTAGGGTTAGATGGATATTGTTTAACATTGTTTATGGTTTTAATATGATTTATTTTTCCCCCTAAAATCTATGTATTCTATTTTATTTGTGCTTAATTACTTTTAATTGCCTGATCACCAATTAACTGTCTATGATTTTGATGCGAGATCTGAGAAGTGAGTGTCAAATATGCTATAGTAGAATAGAACTGAATTTCGATATAGGACGAGAGTACCTATATGGTTTAGATAGCTTATAGGGTTTCTGTGTTTAATGCCTGTTGCATGTTAAATTTATCACGAGAGTAGAAAATTTGCATGTAATTGAGATTTATATATCTGAGAAGACTATAAATTACCTTAGTAAGCCTGCTATTGCATAGAGATTAATATTAGGAAAATAATCATATTAGGCCATATTCAATAGAAACAATTGAAATCGAAGCCCTAGTTTTTATTAACTATCAATTTTCTTGAATAATTGCTTCTTACTAGTTTCTTATTTTTAATTCTTTCTTTATTTTTATTTAACCAAATAGAAGTAAAAGTTTAATTTTAACGTACTTAACTACACTCCCTGTGGGATCGACCTCACTCCTCGTGAGTTTTACTACTTGAAACGATACGTACACTTGCGTGTGCAAAATATCGCAACAAGTTTTTGGCGCCGTTGCCGGGGAGTGATAGTTAATATTATTAAAAATTAAATTTTTTTCTAATTTGGTTTTTCTTTTTAGTTTTAGTATTAATTTTTTTTTGTTTCAAATTTTTATCTTTTTAGTACTAATTTAGTTTTATTTTATTTTACTAATGTTTTATTGATGAGCTTGACCTGCAAGATAAATTCAGATGCTATATCTTGAGGATTTTACCCAACAACACAATGAGCCATTCTATTCTGCTTGGAGGAGATTTAAAGAGTATGGAGAGAGATGTTATCCCACTTTCTCAAGTGGGTGTTTTACGTGGCTATTTTATAATGGACTTAATGATGAAACAAAAAGCTGGGTTAATTATGGAGCAGAGGTCACTGGAGCGCCTCTATTAATGAGAGGCTATGGCATAATAGATCTATTGAATAATATGGCAGATTTTGATTACGACTGGCATTGGGATCCATCACTTCAGGGTTGGAGTCACCAATACCCACCTTATTGCCCAAATTCATCTCAACAATCTGAAAAAGAGGAACAACTACTAGCACTTATGCAATCACTTCCAGGAGAGATTAATCGCTTAACTGACATGGTGAGATCCTTATGTGATAATTCAATGGCTCATGATTCAGAATGTAATAATTCCAATGATGAAAGTTATGAGAGTTATTGCTACAATGAAGAAGGGTCATTAGTTGAGTACAAGGAAGATAATGAGCCTACAATTGAAGATCAAGATCCTTGTGAAGAGGAACTCATTGAATATGAAATCACAAGTGAGAGTATGAATAGCCACGTGGAGAGTGAGCAACAAGAAGAAGGTTTGTTAGATGAAAGAGTAGATACTGTAACATTGGTGGATGAGGAAGAACATGGCATCACTGATTCGACTTCATCAATGATATTGACTAATAAACCACCAATAAATCTATATATTTCATCAACACCATATTACATCCTCTGCAAGCTACGAAAGGCTTCTCCCCAAGCTCATCATCCAAAGTCTTGTGTTGTTGGTACTGACTTTAATTCAAACTCATCACTTGCCAAGCTTGAAGGCAAGTACAACAACAATTTTCAAGTTGTCTTGCATGACGCTTATTACGGGCGTCAACCGCTTGTTGATGTGTCGCTCAGGTAAGTTTCCTTTCCTTTTTCTTTAATGTCACATTGAGGACAATGTGTCACTTAAGTTTGGGGGGGTGACTTAATTTTTATTTTTATTTTGAGTTTTTTTTAAGTTTTATGTCTTTTAAGTTTTAGTTTTTAGTTTTTATTGTTTTGAGTCAATTTGATTAATGTGAGTCAATTTAAAAGTAGGTAGATAGCATGATTTGAAAAGTTTATTTATTTTTTTTAAAAGTCCGTGTGCTTGGTGATATTACATTCTTGACTAATTTTAATTTTATACTTGAAAGAACATAGAATCATATTATGTAATTTTTCAGTAATTGAATTGGTTTATGTATGTTAATTGGAACATGTGGAAAGTTGTTTGAAATAAATTCTAGAACTTGCTTGCTTGTTATTTGAGGCGAAATAATAAATTATGCATGACTAAGAAAGTGATTTAGGCATTTTTTTTTTGGATCGATTGTGCCTTTCAAGCCATCCATGTAATTTTATCCTAGTTACCCTTTTTTGAGCCTCAACCTATTCTTTGTTCTACACATATTGAGCCTAAAAAGATAAACCCATGAATATCCAAAATTTCAAACCTAGTCATACCATAAGTAGATCTTTAGTTTGGGAGAATTTGGATGGAAAATTTATTGTATGTGTGTGAGAAAAAGTGTGAAAATTGAGAGAATGTGATAAAATTTAGATTGGCATCAGCTTGAAAAAAAAAAAAAAAGCTGACAACTAGTGTCAAATTCAAAAAATAAATAAATAAATATAAAGCTGTTGCAATCTTGTTGAAAAAAAAACAAGAAAAAAAAAAGAATTCTTTCATACAATTAGAAAAACGGGTATTAGGATTGTGTGAAAAATATTTTGGGTGACATGATTGGAAAAACTTATGGTATATACAAGCTTAAATGACCATTTCAACTACCTTTACCATAAGCCTAACATTACAAGCCTAGAAAAACCTTCTGATTCTTGGTTGTGCATTAATCTATATTAGTGGAGAATAGTAAGTATTGCAAGCATATGGAATTTATAGTTAGTGGATTGATGATTGTAATTGGCATACATAAAGTGGTTTAATTGTTAGTTAATTGCATTCTATGGTTTTATGAGCTAAATGAAAATAAATTAAAATCTGTCAAGGGTGTAATTGAGCTGAAATTCTGGATTATATGCATAAGTGAATTTTTTTCATAATCATGTTATTGAAGCTACTTGAAAATTACTCATGTTTTGGAGATTGACTTGTTTAATGTTTATTTAGTGTTTTACTCGAGGACGAGTAAAAGCTTAGTTTGGGGGAATTTGTTAGGTTATTTTTAGTATTAATTTTAGATTAAGTTTTAATCGTGTTTGGAGCATTTTTACGCTTGTTATCTTTTATTTTTACAGATTTAAAATAGAAGAAGATTAGAAAAATATCAGAGAAAAAGATGGGAAAAAGATAAAAAATATCATGATATTTAAAATAGAGAAAATTGTGGAAGCCGAAACTTCAAGCCTGAATTCGACGGTTTTCTGATTGGATTTTGGAAAAAGTCAAAACATAAAAGTTCTAGATCTCTCTTTTATCTTTCCGGAACATCTTGAATCGTTCAATTCCGAGCAATATTGAGAGAGTTATGGTCCAAATACTATCAGTGGACGCAGCAGAAAAAAATATCTCGTTTGAGGTTTCCCAAAAATTTAAATTCGAGTGGGAATTTAAATATTGCGTTTTTTCCATATTTTTAGGCCTTCAATGCCTATATAAAGGGAAGAAGGGAGTTGATTTCATCAAGCAATTTTAGAGAGAAAAACAGAGAGAATACAGATGGAAAGTGGAGAGACCAACTGCAATATTGGAGGCATTCTTCAGAGGGTTTTCAGCATTCTTCTCTTCTCTATTTTTATCTCTTTTCTTAAAGTTAATATGTGTGATTGTGCTCTCATGAACATGTGTAGCTAAACACTTTAATTAGGGTTAGATGGATATTGTTTAACATTGTTTATGGTTTTAATATGATTTATTTTTCCCCCTAATTTCTATGTATTCTATTTTATTTGTGCTTAATTACTTTTAATTGCCTGATCACCAATTAACTGTCTATGATTTTGATGCGAGATCTGAGAAGTGAGTGTCAAATATGCTATAGTAGAATAGAACTGAATTTCGATATAGGACGAGAGTACCTATATAGTTTAGATAGCTTATAGGGTTTCTGTGTTTAATGCCTGTTGCATGTTAAATTTATCACGAGAGTAGAAAATTTGCATGTAATTGAGATTTATATATCTGAGAAGACTATAAATTACCTCAGTAAGCCTGCTATTGCATAGAGATTAATATTAGGAAAATAATCATATTAGGCCATATTCAATAGAAACAATTGAAATCGAAGCCCTAGTTTTTATTAACTATCAATTTTCTTGAATAATTGCTTCTTACTAGTTTCTTATTTTTAATTCTTTCTTTATTTTTATTTAACCAAATAGAAGTAAAAGTTTAATTTTAACGTACTTAACTACACTCCCTGTGGGATCGACCTCACTCCTCGTGAGTATTACTACTTGAAACGATACGTACACTTGCGTGTGCAAAATATCGCAACAGTACACTCCATGGTACACCCAGTACACAGAGCTGACGGACTCCCAAGAGCGTGTGTACTTTGCTAGTAGGCAAAATACGCACTACCGGAGACCACCTCCCTTGTACAAGGATAGCTCACGGAGGGACCCAAACAAAAGATGCGAGTACCACAACGACATTGGGCACAGCACCAATGAATGCAAAAATCTCAAGGATGAGATTGAAAACCTTATCCTATTGGGCCACCTCTATGAGTGGATCAAGAATCGGCTGCCTCACCTCAACCCGGGTCAGGCGACAGGGGTTGTACCGCAGGGAACACCAGGGGGTGCAGCAGGAGTATTGGCTCCAGTTGCTCCCGCCGGAGATGGCCAACACATCCCCGGTCTGCCGCCCAGGCCCAATGGGAGAATGGCCATGATCTCTGGAGGACCCCATATCGGAGGAACCACCCGCAAAGAACTTAAGCGGTACGCGGGGGCCGTAAAACACAATGAAGTTTGGGAAGTTACTCAACTCCCAGCTCAAAGCCCCCGGCTGATGGATCAACCCGTCACGTTCACAGAAGAAGACGCCAAGACGGTGCACTTCCCTCACCATGATCCCTTGGTCATCGAGACCCCCATCGCCAATAAAGTGGTGGCCAGAGTCTTGATTGACAACGTAAGTTCCGTGAACCTACTCTTCAAGGAGGCCTTCATTGCAATAGGCCTGACGGACCGAGACCTCTCACCCAGTGGTTCCCAACTCACAGGGTTTAACGTGACGACACTTATCCCAATGGGAAAAGTGAGACTTCCCGTCACCTTGTGCCCGGACACCCCCCAAAGTACGTTCAAATACTGTACTTTTGTGGTGGTAGACTGCCCAACCGCTTACAACGCGATCCTCGGCCGACCGGCCCTGGTAGATTTTGGCGCAGTCACATCCATTCGGCACCTGTGTTTAAAGTTCCCTACCCAGGAAGCTGGAATAGGGACGGTGAGAGGAAATCAGGGGGAGGCAAGGCAATGTTACAATGTTGCAACCCAACTGCCCGTACTGATGGTCCGGGAAACCATTGAGCCAGAAATGGCTGAAGAAGATGAGTTGGATCCCCGAGTGGGGTCCGAAGAAATTGTAGAACCAATGGAGGACGTCAAGGAAATATCAGTGTGCGACCTCGACTCCACCAAAGTACTCCGGCTGGGAAAGAGCCTAAATCCGGAGGAAAAAGAAAAAATAATAAAAACACTGAAGGGCGCCATCGACATTTTTGCATGGCGCCAAGAGGACATGACCGGCATAAGTCCCCATGTCATCACCCACGTCCTCAACGTCAACCCGAACATGTCGCAAGTCCAACAAAAGTGACGCCTCCTCGATTCAGTAAAGGCCAAGGCCCTAGAGAAAGAGGTGGACAAGCTTCTGACGAACAACATGATCCGCGACGTATACTATCCGGAATGGCTAGCCAATCTGGTCCTGGTGCCCAAGCCGAACGGGACTTGGAGAGTTTGTATAGATTTCAAGGATCTAAACAAAGCTTGTCTGAAGGACTGCTTCCCGCTGCCTAGGATCGACCAGATGGTAGATGCCACTTCCGGATTCAAACTACTATCCTTCATGGATGCCTACGCCGGGTATAACCAAATAAAGATGCACACGCCGGACCAAGAGTGTACTATCTTCAGGACCGATAAGACGGTATACTGATACTTGGTCATGCCTTTCGGACTGAAGAACGCCGGAGCAACCTACCAAAGAATGGTCAACCGGATGTTCAAAGGCCTCCTGGGGCGAAACACGAAGGTATACGTGGACGATATGCTCGTCAAGTCTAAAGCATGCAATAGCCATGCGAACGACTTAGAAGAGTGATTTGAGGTAGTCTGTAGATACGGCATGAAGCTCAACCCAAAGAAATGCACCTTTGGAGTCAAATCAGGAAAGTTCCTGGGCTTCATCGTCAGCCAGAGGGGGATTGAGGCAATCCCTGAAAAAATCCAAGCTCTCTTGAGCATGCCGTCCCCAAAGAAGCATAAAGACGTGCAGAGCCTAACCGAAAAGGTTGCTGCCCTAAGCCGCTTCATCTCCCAGTCTACGGATAAGTGCATCCCCTTCTTCAACATATTGAAGAAGTGCCAAAAGTTTGAATGGTCGGACGAGTGCGAGGAGGCATTCAAAAAGTTGAAAGAACATATGGCCAAGCCTCCTATCCTATCAAAACCCATTCTCGAAGAGGACCTATTCCTATATTTGGCCGTCTCCGAGCACGCGGTCAGCGCTGCCTTAGTCCGGGAAGAAGAGAAAACTCAACATCCCGTGTACTATGTTAGCAAGCGCATGATAGGAGCGGAGACGCGGTACCCCATCATCGAAAAACTTGTTTTCTGCCTCCTGATGGCCTCAAGAAAATTAAGCCCATATTTCCAAGCACACCCAATCAATAACTGACTAATCACCCACTCCGGCAAGTCTTCCAAAAACCAAAAGCATCCGGAAGGCTCCTCAAATGGGCAATGGAGTTAAGTTAGTTCGACTTACACTACGTTCCCTGCGTCTCCATAAAAGGCCAGGCCTTGGCAGACTTCATCACCGAATATAATGAAGCCGAGGCAACCGCAAATGCGCCAACACCATCGATCCCCACATGGAGAGTATTTGTGGACGGGGATTCCAATGAAAATGGGTCCGGAGCGGGGGTGGCGATGATATCTCCCACCGGTCTTCGGCTCCAGGCAGCCCTACGGTTCGACTTCTCAGCTTCAAATAATGAGGCCGAATATGAGGCCTTGATAGCAGGGCTGAGATTAGCGAAGGCCGTAGGGGCCAAAAGAGTAGAAGTCTACAGCGACTCCCAGCTGGTCGTAAATCAGATATAGGGAGAGTACCAAACACGCAGCGAGCGAATGGCCGCGTATGTAACAATAGTCCGGGAGCTGCTCCACGAGTTCACGGACTACAAAGTAGAAAGAATCCCCCGGGAAAAGAACGCTCACGGGGACTGTCTGGCTAAGTTAGCTTCAGATAGTGAAATCGAAGGGCTGGGGGTAGTACCAGTGGAACGCTCGGCAGAGCCAAGCATCAAAGTAAAAGAGGCCATACTAACGGTTGGGCAAGAACCCAGCTTGATGGTCCCCATCATAGAATACATAACGAAAGGTGAGTTGCCCCAAGAAAGGCCACTGTCTCGAAAGATTCAGTATCAGGCTCATCGTTATGTAATGATGGATCAAATTCTCAACCGAAGAGGACTCAGCATGCCTTATTTAAGGTGTGTATCGGACCCTGAAGCTAGACAAATTATGCTAGAGGTCCACGAAGGGTTCTGTCGAGATCATACAGGAGGACCCAGTCTCTCAAAGAAAATATTGAGACAGGGATACTTCAGGCCAACAATGAAAAAAGATTGTATAGACTACGTCCAAAAGTGTGATTCGTGCCAAAGGTTCGCGAACATACCGAGAGCTCCTCCCAATGAAATTACCCTGATGACTAGTCCCTGGCCCTTCGTGGTCTGGGGGATAGATCTTATTGGGTCCCTGCCAACAGGAAAGGGAGGAGTAAAGTATGCAATAGTAGCAGTAGACTACTTCACCAAATGGACGGAGGCTGAGCCCATGAAGACCATAACTGCTAAAAAAGCACTAGACTTTGTTATCAAAAACATAGTGTGTCGATATGGCTTGCCTCACAAAATAGTCTCTGACAATGGAAAGCAATTTGATTGCGAAGAATTTACTGACTTCTGCAACCAACACGAAGTAGTAAAAAGCTTCTCCGTGGTGGCAAGGCCGCAAACAAACGGACAAGCAGAAGTAGTCAATAAAATCCTAAAGGTTACCCTAAAGAAAAAGTTGCTGGCCTGCAAAAACAACTGGCCCGAAGAGTTTCCAAGAGTGTTATGGGCCTACCGGACGACACCCAGAACCACGACCGGCCACTCGCCTTTTTCAATGGCGTACGGTTGTGAAGCAATGATCCCGGTAGAAACGTTTTTCCCGTCCCACAGGACAACGACTTACGATCTAGCTACAAATCAAGCTTTACTTCAAGAAGCTCTGGATCAAGTTGAAGAGCTCCGGGACGAGTCACAAATACGAATGGCAGCTTATCAAAAGAAGGTGACCAAATATTTTAACTCCAAAGTTAAAAATAGGAAATTTTCTATTGGGGATATGGTCTTAAGAAGAGTCTTCCCAGCCACCCAAGAGCCTGGAGTGGGGGTACTTGGGCCAAATTGGGAAGGACCATATGAAATCGAGGACAAAATTAGTTTAGGAACTTATAAGCTAAAAAGGATGGACGGAACCATTGTGCCAAGGGCCTGGAACGCCGATCACCTCAGAAAATATTACCAATAGTCCAAAAATGTAACTTAGGCTTTGTTTAAAGAGTTTTGTACCGTCTAAGTGTATGCAGCCTCCATATGTTAAATAAAACTGAGTGCCTTAAAAACAAAGTTTCTATGCCACTCAGGGGGGTACTAAGGTATACCACACGGACAGACAAAAAACAAGCCAAGTAAAACATCCTCACCCAAAGGGCAGGTCAAAAAAAAGTATGCACAAAAAAGAAAAAAGCATATATATAAACATCCTGACCGAAAGGGCAGGTCCAAAAGAAAGATATGTGCATCAAATAAGATCATATATATATATATAAAAATCCTAGCCCTAAGGCCAGGTCAAAAAATAATTGTAAATATATACAAAGGGCCTAGGGACAGGCCTTAACCAATGTTTCCCCTTGTAAAATAAAATAGCTATAAATAAAAGTAGTCTTAAATATAAGATAATTGGCTGTAAATAATAATAAAAAAAAGAGATAAGAAAAATCTTGGTTGTAATGGGTTGAACTCAGAACGGTCTAGTGAATTCGAGGAGGAAGGCGAGGACCAATGCGGGCCTCTAGCATGGCGTCAAGCTTCTTCTTCTTCTCCCGGAATTTAGCAATCATCTCTGCGGGTTTGGGGTAGAAGTCGAGCTTGATATTCTGGCCATTTGTAGACCAGGCCATGTAAACGCCATCGTCAAAGCGCTTGACGCACCGGTTGCAAGAGACGGGAGAAAGGAGCTCATCTTTCTTAGCCTTCCTCAAGGCTTGGCCTTTGAAGTCCTTGAGCTCCTTCAGCTCCACGGCCAAGTTGGCCCTAGACTCCAAGTCCGCCTGGTGCACTTCCTCTAAGGACTTAACCTTGGCGGCCATTTCATCTAAGGCTTCCCTAGCCTTCCGGAGCTCGTGTCTGGCCTTGGCAACAGCCTTGCCCTTCGCCCTCAGCTCTTCCTGGTGCTTGGCCTCCAGCTTGTCCCTCCGAATGGCCTCCTCCCTGATCATCGCCTCCGCTTGGGCTTCCCTCTGCCTGGCCTCTTCCTCGAACTTGGCCTTGGCAAGGGCCTCCCGTCGCTCAACATCCTCTTGGTATGTCCGCCTTTCAGCAGTCAGATCCTGAAGGATCTTCATGACTTCGTCCATGCCCCCGAATTCGGACAAGACAAAACCATGGTTGATTATGTTCTTGGAAAGGCGGCCGACCTCGGCAGCAAGCTGGAAAAGGATGCAAGAGTGAGTAAAGTCCTTAAGAAAAAATAATGAGGAAAAAAGTAAACTACGAGATACTTACCACAGCCAGGGAGTGGCTGAGATCCTGAACTTGAAAGATGGAGTTCAAGGATGCACAAGCAGCGAACCGCTTGGGCGTGCATCGGGTCAGCTGAGACACAAACTCGCCGGTCATCTCCGCGGCAAAGGAAGCCAAAGTGGGCCCGAGGAAACGATTGAACCAATCCGACAGGGGGTCCAAGTTTAGATCCCACGGATTCTGGTAGTTCTGATCGTTAAGAGTGTTTTGCATTTTAACTCAAAAAACCCTCCTCAAAGCCTCCACATCGGCATGCCCCCGGGAGTACTCATCCATGGCGTAGTTGTGTTTGGCTATCCGGAGCTCCTGCCTCGCTTCATCTCCAGGAACCGGAGTCAGCACTATGTTGGGAGGCACTGTATATTCCTCCACCTCAGAAAGGATCCCGGAATCAGGGCCAGGGGCCGGAGTGTCTGCCCTCCACTGCCGTTTGGGCACCTCCTCGGCTACCATCTTGCCCTTTTGCTTGCGAATCAGAGCAACTTCTTGCTCTTCTTCACTTTCTTCAACTTCCTCAGGAAGAGCCCATTGCTCTTCTTGACCTTCTTTAGCTTCCTCAGGAAGTGCCTCCTCCTCATCCACTAAGTCAATAGTGTCTGGAGGGGCACTGGAAGAAGCTTTCAAGGGAGTGGCCACTTGGGAAGAAGTTAAAGGAAGGGGAGCGTCAGGAGTGTGAGCTCCGGCAAGGGCGGCCAAAATGGCATCCATGGAATTAGCTGCTACAACAAAATAAAAGAGTCAAGTGTTAGAATATCTGTGAAAACAGTAAATACTCAAATAAAAGCAATCAAGCTAGTCCTACCCTGACTCTCTAATTCGGCCCTAGCAAAGTTCCGAATCTTAATGCTGGCTGCATCATCCCCGAGATAGCTGTCTGAGGGCCGGAACTAGCTGGAAGAAATATAGGCCGAAGGGTCCAAGGGAACGGGTTCCGGAGGTCCAGAACCCATCCGGGACCGACCTAGGAAATCTCCTAAGTTGAAAAAATAATAATCCTTGACATGGTCTCCCCACCGAGTCGAGGGCATCCTAAACCTAAGGAGACGTTCATCGAATCCTACAGGCCTAAGGCTGGCATATTCGCTAACAGAAGGAACGTAATGTACCGCTAAAGGAGACTTATCGGAGCCGGAAGTACTGGCATCAGGAGCCCTGTGTTTGGCACCTGAACCGAAGGCTTTGGCCTGGGAGCCCTCCTCTCAGCCGGGCTCCCAATGCGAAGGGCCTCTCAACAATCGCCTGGCTTCTCCTCTCGACCAGGCTCCCAACGCGAAGGGGCCTCCCGGAAGCTGCCTGGGCCTTGGAATAAGCCTTCTCCTGTGCCTTCCGGTAGAGATACTCCTAGTACTTCTTCTCCGGGGTGGCAATAAGCTCGTCCCGAAAGGTCTTCTCCGCGGCAGGCACCCTCACATTCGGACAGATAACCTTAGAAAGGTTAGAGTTCTCCACTGATTGGTGCGGCAGGATCAGCTTGGCCTTCCGGCAGTTCTCCGTCGTGACCAAGCCCCCGACGTCGAGATCCGCTCGGTCATAAGTCGCAAAGACCTGGGCCCGCTGAAGGAAAATCTGAGTAGGTGCGGTCTGCTCGTATGGAGGAATCCTGACCCACTCCGTGAGAAGCTCCGGGTGCTCCACGGCTCGGAACCCGGAGGAGAAGAAGAAGCGATGGCGATACTCCTTGACATGAGTTTGCCGATTGTAAGGGACCACCCCATCATTTGAAGGGTGGGCCCGAAAACCATAAAAACCGTCTTTAAGTTTGTCCCCCTTTTTGGGGACGGAAACAAGTTCATAAAAATACAAAATCTCCGCCGGACTGGGAGAACCCCATCCCCGGGCGGAGTAAAAAATGAATAGACCTGAAAGCAGGCGGTAAGCTTGGGGAATCAGTTGGTATGGCGTAAGGTCGACAAATACAAGAAAGTTAATAAAATAATCTTGAAGGGGGAGCATGGCCCCAGACATCAGGTGCGTCTGGCTCCAAGCCCTGAAGTTGCCGTAGTTATGGGTGGGCGTCTCCGCATCTCGGGGCGGCCGGTGGTACGTCCCGGATGTCGAGGGCTTAATTCCAGCCACCTCCACGATGTTCTCCAGCTGGTGAGGGCAAGTTAGAGTGGAGTAAAGCTCGGCCGCCTCCCATCCCGTAGCCCGAGGTTTGTACCCCTCGTGGGCAACAGGACCTATCATGACGTCCTCTAGGGTAGCCAGACGCTTACCCCCCTTCTTGGAAGATTTTGAGCCAGATGCAGACATTTTTGATTCTAAAAAAGAGTTAAAATTCCAGTAATTAGGCCCCATACCAAACCCTAAATCAAAAAAGGGAATGGGGGTCCCCTAACCGCTGGAAAGAGGCCCCCTCCGGACATCTGTCAAACAAGAAAGCCTTAGAAGGATTTCCTAGACAAAAGTCTGGTGCAAAGATCTCACAGATGGTGACATCGCCCATGAAAGAAAAAGAAAGAAGGGCAGAAAATCGAGAAAAACAAAGTCTTCTCTATGCCCTTGAAGGCCACCACACGAAGAGTGTATGGACCTTTACAAAATATAACAACAGCGCGTGACAAGAGTAACCCTAACACCAGAGAAGGTAAAGCTAGACCTATTACGTGAAAAACTCAAGCAAATACATTCCAGAGACTTCAAATACCAAACCTAGAAAAACAAACAGATAAGTAAAGCATGCCATAAACACAAACAATAAAGTGAGGGATGCGAGAAACTTACAATGAAGTGTTAGAACTGGGGGTTTTGTTGTTGATCAAACAAGGGAATGTAGACTGACAGTAGTGAGCGAAGGTTAGCAAAGAAATTTGTAAAGTGTTCGAAGGTTTTTTCTTGGTCTGAGGATCATCCCACCAAAAACACTATAAATACCCCCTCAAAGCTCATTAAATGGGGTCGAGAATTTTGGGTTGCATAAGTGCAAGAAGAGTAAATACTCACCAAAAACATTCTCTGTATTTAATACATCCATAAATAACACAGAATCGTGGACTAAGGCTCATTAACACCACAACCACGTAAAAATCCTTCTCTAATTTTCTTACAGTTCTCTAATCTTATATTATTTTATTGGTTGCCGAAAACCTCGGTCAACATATACGATATCTCATGATTTTAATCAAACCCTAAACTATCATAGTTTTATTTTTCCTCTGCAAACCAATTAGTCAAAGCCTCATTCTTCTTCATGGTTGCTCCTCTCAACCATTCAATACTTCTTCTTATTTTTCTATCTTCATTCTTAAACTTTTGGATTTTAATCATGGCTTGGGAGCATGAGATATCACATTAAAAGTTTTGAAGATGTATGATGTTAAATGTTATCTAGGGTTCAAACTTATTATATTTTTTTGTTTTCAGAAAAATAAGTTTCAGTAAAGTTATGATATCTCTCTTGATATTAGTCCATTTTCAGCAATTTTATGTCGTTAAAAAGCTTATTCGATGATCTACAATTTTTATGAAAAAACTATTCACCAATTCGGTGATATTCTATGTCAAAAATTATTATCTTTCTAATGTTGTTGTAATTTGTTTTTTTCATATTCCCATAAAAAGTACTTTCACTTAAAATACAATAGCTCTCTCAATTCTCATCCATTTTAATGATCTATATATGATTTTAAAGCTTATTCAATTTCTCATAAGTCTCATGAAGAAACTTTTTGTTAATTCGAAGTCATACTATGTCAAAAAGTTAGTTTTCTTCTTTATCATGTGATTCGTTTCTTGAATCTTTGTTCTTGCAAAACTATTTTGGTAAAATTGTAATATCTCTCTGAATATAATTCCAATTTTAAAGATTTTAGTATCATTGGAAAGGAAATTTAATTTTCTAAAACTCCATATTCCTTCTCAGAAATAGTTACGGTAAAACTATCACGACTCCCTCAATTTTAATCCATTTTTAATGATCTTTATATCATTGGAAAGATAATTGAATTTTCTATAATTTTTATGAAGACAACTTTCACTGAATTCATGTAGTTTTGGTCGAAAATAGTGTTCTTTCTGCTATACTGTAAGCGTGAGAATTTTAATATAAGGGCCTTGACCCATGTCTTATTATAGGTAGTAGTAACGAGATAGCAAGTCTTAAGCAGCGGAATTTAAGGTAAGGAAATTAGATAGTTTTGTATGTGTTTATTTGCATAAATTTAAATTCCTTATTTTTTTGTGTTGGAATTATTATACCAGGATCTTAGATCTACTCACAAGTATGTTTATTAACATCCTAAATAAGAACTTTCTAAAACGATAAATTAAACACATATAAAGTTTAAGAAACCTTACATTGGGTGCAGCGGAATAATATGACTCCTTCCGTTCAGATATCTAGCCCTTGATTCCTTTCTGTAGCAGAGCATTATCAATATCTGAACCTGGATCTCTTTCTCTGAATCTTTGATGCTGAAACTCCTTTGCTGATGATCTATCTTCACGATCTTCCTCACTATGATTGAGGTATCACTTGATGTGTGTGGGCACTACTCTAATCACTAAGGATTTCGAAATATTGAAGAAGAAGAGAGGGAGTGGTCAGCCAGATAGGGAGAGAGAAGGCTCAGGTTTTTCTGATTCAGAAAGTGTCAGGAAAAAGTCTTATTTTCCTGAAGCCTTCACTATCTATTTATAGCATTCCACTAGGGTTAGATTTGAATTATATGGCATTAAAATAATGAAAAAATCAACTTAAAATACTACAATAGGTGGCCGGCCATAGCTTTAATGGATTGGGCCTTGCTTTTTGCAATTTTACATTTTTAACACCTTTTGTATCTGATTTTCTCAAAAATGCCAATTTCCTAATTCAACCATTTAAATGCCAATTCTAACTATTTAATAACTATAAATAATTATTAAATAATATTGTTATTTATCATATTTATTAATTGAACCATACAAAGTATCATAATTAAGAAATATGCCCCTATAAACTCTTTCTCTACAATTTCGCCCTTACTTAGTGAAAAATTCACAAATAGACATAGTCTAATTTGAGAATTATAATTGATTAATCAAAACCAATTACATGAGTCTTACAAGCAATATTATCTCAACTAGTGGGGGGACCATGGGTCTATATAACCGAGCTTCCAATAAGTAGATCAAGAATTTAGCACTAAAATTCACTAACTTATTAATTCTTCGTTGAATCCACGCATAGAACTTAGAATTGCACTCTCAGTATATAGAATGCTCTATATGTTCCACCATATAGACACATCATTAGTTATCCATTGTTATAATCCTAATGTGATCAATTATCCTCTATATGAATGATCTACACAGTAAAGGGATTAAATTACCGTAACACCCTACTATGTATTTTATCCTTAAAACACTTGACCCCGTATAATGACATTTCAGCTTATGTGAAATGAGATCTCCACCATTTATTTTTGTTCGGTCAAGCTCGAAGGAGATCATCCTTTGCTTACTATTCGCCAGATAGAAGCTATAGATTCCATGTTTATGCTAGCGCTCCCACTCAATTGCACTACCGTGTTCCCAAAAAGTACGTATCACCCTGACCTAAAAGTAGGCTTAACTAATAATTCAAGGAACACGAATAGCCTTTCAAGATTGAGCCTAATCATAACAGGATTAAGATCATTTGATCTAGGATCAACTAGGCGATATTGACTTGAATAGATTTTACGGTAAGTTTAATTAAATCTAAGTCAAAGTTCAATATCGGTCCCTTCCGATGCATACTCCATGCATCCAACCTGAGCTTCACTTTAACCAATGCTCTGGAAAGAGCATAGCACTTCTCCAAATGCAAGTAAACTCTGTTGTAGATTATCATATCAGTAAAACCCTATGTCTGATAAATCTAGGAAACTTTATTCACATAGTCATGTTTACTTTCCAATGTGTTGACGGCACAATAAACAGGATCAAGTATGTGAAAAGGGTTTCAGATGAATTTATACATTATGTACATATAATCATGAAATAAATCATGTGAACCATGCAACATTAAATGTTATTTCTGATCTATATTAATAAGTAAATCTGATTATATTGAAATGAGTTTTATTTAGGGCATAAAACCCAACAAACTCCAACTTGCACTAATATAAAACAAAAAGTGCGTTTCAAATAATCTCAACACCTTGATATACAAATCAAGTGTAGTAGTAGTAAACTCCTCGTAATAGGATCTGAAAGGTTGAATTAACCACAACCTTTTCTCCACTATTACTCTTCCTTTAATCACAAAATCATTGATAATGTGAAATTCCTCTCTATATGTCTACTCTCTTGGGATACTGGATTCTATATCTTTGGCAACTACTTTTGGTTAATCAGGAAATTAACACTAGTAGTTTAAGGCAATTTGGAATGATGCCAAAATTGTATAGAACTTTCCTTAGACTGAATAAGTACCTTTCCTGTAACTTTAACATTCAGTCCCTCTCTGGTAGACCTAGAGACTTCAGATAGGTTTTAACACTTCTCCAAAATCACTATTCCACCCCCAGAGTAATCACCATCTTATCAGAAAGATTTACTAGCACAAAGGCAAATTTCGAAATCTGATATGGTGTAGTCTAAGAGTTTTAAACACACCCTTATAGACTAACATATAGTTCCTCTTCTTAATCTTAAGATTTACTTGATTGTCTTCCAATGTTCTTCTCCTGGATTAATCTGATACCTACTCATTACTCCCACTCAACAGCAGGTGTCTGGTCTAAGGCATAAAAAAGCATATCTAAGACCTCTCACTGTTGATATAAGAAATTCTTTCATGGCTTTATCTTTTCTGGAATAGTTAAGACTTTTCCTTATATAAATAAAATCTATACCTAAGAAGTTGTGAAGCTTCTATAGATTGCCATTAGAAAGAAAATGCTTCAGCATCTTACTAAAGTAAGTTGCTTGCATTAGAGTAAGTAATTACCAGGTATACCACAAGCCATAGGTTTAGATAAACTCAAACCTATAATACTAGGAACAGGAAGTTTGTTAAGTCCATAGAATAGACTTATTAACTAAAATTTCCTTTTATGTCCTTGTAATAGAAAACTTTAGGTTACTCCATGTGAATGGATTAAACCATAGTTCTATTAGCTTTCTTCTTAGTTTCTTATCTTGACAATCCATTACTTGTTTAAACTCACAATGGATTTTAATCACTAGTGTCTCCCAAGTCATAAGAAGGTGAGTTCCTAGAAACTCTCCCACAACGACAAGGCACCGTGAATTATGTCTAAGAAAACTAAATGGTATTGATCACTTCGGTTGTGACAAGACAACAGAGGCAGTGGGATCATCATATGTTATATAAGATGATAGAACACTTTTGGAATCAAGAATTAAATATCTCCTTTATTTGCTACTTGTTTTTCAGACTTAGTCATTTTCTTAGAAAAGTAGTATTTATTTGAACAAACACTTTCTTATCTATTGACAATGGGATGGTCCACCCCTAATCACTTAGAATAGCTAACAAACCATGGTTAACAGTTCTAGCTTTTCTTAAGATTTTGATTAGGTCATCCATGAATCTAGTAATGATTTACATTAAGTATAAAACCATTACATCATTCTGAAATTGTATTACTATAGAAGGAATTAGGCAACGACTAGTAACTAATCATTAACATGTAACTCGAAATTTCTGGGGAGGTAAGTTTGGATATAATTCAAAAATCAATTTAATGATCTTTGAACTGCATATCTACTAACTATTTTTCTACCCCTATCAGTTCGCAAGGTCTTTAACCACTTACCTTAATGGTTTTAACCATTGCTAGAAATTAATGAAATTTTTCAAACATTTCAAATTTCTTTGCTAAAAGGTATAATCTAGAGTTATCGTTTTAAGAATACAACGAAAAACTCGTATCCACCCCTAAATGTACATCCATCTGCGAATGAGATGAACTACTTTCAGTGGATATAGGCATATTAACTCTTTGCAGAGATTGATCTTGTCAAATCCACTATGAACAAGATACAAATGCCATAGATTAAAAAAATGGTAGTGTCTATTGATGACATAGGTTTAGTTACATCAAAGAGTTCTTAGAATACTGCAAGTGGATCCTGGTCACAGAATACCTAACTCATATTCCATACAGTTTTAATCCATTAATAGAAGATGGATATTAAACACTTGAGAAAGTGTAACTGTATTGTATTCTGGAATTAGAAATATAAGAAAATTTCTATTTGGAATCTAAAATTAAAGTCAAAGACTTAAATTTATACCAAATATTATGAGTAATTCTATCTTGGACCAGCACTACTAATACAAACTCTAAGTCAGATTTGCCCATACAAGTAGGAGATTTCTAAGATTGAGGATTTATATCAATTGGGAATAGAATTTCGGGATTATAATCATATGCGTCATTCAATTTCTTAAGAGAAAATATAGAATGACATGAAATGATTTATAGACCATTCATCCAGTGATATGTTTTGAAGCTAATTCAAAATGAATAAGCTAAGAGGAATTAGGATAATTTCGTTTAAAATAAGAATCCAACGATGCTTCGATTAGCGAAAGTCAAAGTAATCTTATTTATATAATCTTCTTGTTTCATATTGTAAAAATACTAGTCTAAGGTGTCATCAATTGATGAACAGCTAGATGTTGCATATACAATATTTATCTTTCGAGATCTTACACTATTATGTATGTCTAATGGTGAAAATCCATTAGGGATTTATCTCATTAGAAAAACAAACATGTTAGACCAACAATGAAGATTCGAAATTAAACTACAACTTAATAACAGAAAATAACATGGTTCAATATAAATTCATACACAATTCAGAAATTATAAGCATATAGCAAGTAGGAATGACAAGTGAAAATACTAAAACTTACAATCCTAAATAATTTCCAAGGTTTTTCAACAAACTGATACAGTGTCCCGTTTAGGCGAGAGTCAAAGCATCATCCATTGAATAGAGTTGTCAGCTCATCTAAAATGATAACCATTCTAGCAACCTTTTATTCGATCAAGATTGGAATTCAGCGTTGTCCCGTTTAGGCGAGAGTCAAGGCAATTCTATCTTATGAGCTTCCACCATTGTTTCATAATTTGCAAGTCAAGTATGGTCTCCACCATTAGGGTGATCTATACCATACAAAACACTTACAAACTACTTATCATGCGAGGTTAAACGGTGCGGAATTGCTAATGAACGTTCCTCCATTAGGGAGGATTACTCACTAAAACAAACGCGGTGTAAAACCCACAATGGAGATCGAATGTCTCTTGATAATAAAGCTCATTATTTAAAAAGAGTTGTATTTTCTTTTATTATCTTTATTTATTCTATTTATTTTAAATATATATTTATTTAATTAAAATTTCCAATTTAGAATGAAAAATTCTAAATATAAATTTTAATTTAATATTTATAAATTTTACTTAGATGGATATGAAATAATATGAATTATTTCCATCTTAGTAATAATTTCCAATAAATATTTAGAAAAATATTCAATTTAAGTTGTTACAAAATTAATTTAAATTAATTTACAACTCAAATTTAATTTTCTAGAAATATATATTGCATTTCGAAAAATTAAAGTATATAAGAATACAATTTTCGAAAAATGCATATTAAAATAAAAAATAAATCCTGGAAAAATTA
The DNA here is from genome assembly GCF_029168945.1 of Cannabis sativa. Lineage (NCBI taxonomy): Eukaryota > Viridiplantae > Streptophyta > Magnoliopsida > Rosales > Cannabaceae > Cannabis > Cannabis sativa. Next base: position 22,690,365 of record NC_083609.1, on the reverse strand, counting down.
TTCTAATTTAATGTTGGCCCAAAATTAATTAATAAAATTAATTTACAACAAAAAATATAATTTTCCTATTTAATTAAATATATAAGAAAAATTTAAATATTTAAGTATGATGATGAAAATCAACTTAAATATTAATTTTCTATTTAATTAAATACACTAGAAAAATACTTCAAGCCAAAATATCATCTATCTAGATTTTCCTTTGACTAATTAATTCAATTTCTAATAATATACTTTAATTCAATTTATTTTAAATTAATCAATTAATGAAAAAATCATTGATTTAAGTTGGTCTAAAATTAAAATAAATAATTTACAACTTTAATCTATTTTTCAAATAAAATTCGAAATTCCAGCATTTAAGAAATGCAATTTCGAAATTTGATTAATAAAATAAAGAAAAAATATATTTTGAAAATTATTTAAATTTAGTTGAAAAATAAATTTCAACTAAAAATAATTTTCTATTTAATTAAATGTCATGAAAAAGAAATAGTTAAGTATGATGATAAAAATAAACTTAGATATTTAATTTTCAAATTAATTAAATGTATTAAATTCAAGAAATAAATAATTAAGTGTAGAGAAGGCTTAATTATTAATCTCTAGTTTAATACTAGGAAAAAATATACTTAAAATAAATTGTACCAAAATTAATTATTTAAATAATTAATTTCACAATGTATAATATTTTCCTATTTAATATTAGAAATAATAAGTAGTCTAGAAATAACTATCTAGAAAATATCTTATTTGACTAAGTATCTTTTCCACAAAATTTGAAAAAATATCTAATTTAAGTTGTATTAGAAAAAATCTAGAACTTAAATATTTTTCAAATTTAAATTTAATTAAATATCAAAAATTAAGTTGTAACCACTTAATTTGAAAATATTCCATTTTAAGTTAATATTCGAAAAGATATTAACTTAAAAAAAATATCTAAAGAATCTTAATAACCAATGCCTAAAATTCCTCAACTTAATTTTGAAATTTTAAATTCAAAAGATATTCAGATTTAAGTTGGTTAGTTGTAGATAACTAAATATCAACTTAAATAAGAATATTTAATGAAAAATTTAAATTAAGTTCCAGAAAAAATCTAGATGGTTATAATTCTATATTTAATTAAATACAAGAAAATACATATAGTTTAGCTTAGAATAAAAAATTCTTTAAACTATAATTTTCTTAAATTAATTTCAAAATAAATGAAATTAATTATGTTGCTAATCAATTTTATTAGGTTAAACTAGTGTAATTAACCTAGTACAGTTGTTCAAATCAGGCAAATGGGCCTTCACAATTGGGGTGGTTCATGTGAGGGGGTGCTGGGTTCAGTATGTCGTACCCACTTCTATGGCTCCCAACTCTCACACAAGGCCCAAAAGAGAGGAATTTAACCTTAATAAGAACAACTGTTATTAATTGAATAAGCCCAATAACTAAATGGGCCTAAATAAATTCTATCAAGAACTATGATAATTTATTTTAGCAACAACAACCTATATGTATCTATAATCAAATTAAACACATAGGCTTACACAGGCACACTTTGGATGGGTCCTATCATGTTGCTAGGTCATACACAGATGAAAAGAAGATTGTAAATATACCTGTTACAAATTATTAACTTGACCAAGGGAGCCATAAGATCATTAGATCTGGCAAAAAGTAACCATGGCTATTTGCAATCAAGTAATAATAGGTTTTGAAAACTTACACATAAGCTAAAACACATACTCCTGCAACAAGGTTAGTTGGATAGTTGGATGTAGGATTTATTTAATTTTAAATTAAATATTAATTTCGAAAATAATTAATTAAATAATTAAAAAAAATTGAAAATTTAAAAAAAAAAATTGAAAAATTCGAAATTTTTTTTTTTTAAAAAAAAAAATTAATTTAAAATTAAACCTACAATTTTTGAAAAATTAGGTTTCAACCAAACTAAATATCATTTCAAAAATTTGCTAACTACTTTTAAATTTTAAATGTTATCTTATAAATAAAAATTAAATAAAAAATTAGAAAAGATAAATAAATATCTTTTTCAAATTGTAAATGTAATTTAAATAAATAAAATAACAAAATTTAAAAAATTAGCAAAATATCTTATATCATTTAAAAATTACATGATTATAAATATCTTATTTTTAAATTTAAAATAAGATAAGATATAATCAAATTTTAAAATAAGATAGATTTTTAAGCAAGAAGATAGATACTAATTCTATTCAAATTCAAATTACACTAATATCTTGAATTAAATTTAAAAAATATTAAATTAATTCAAAATGATAATTAGAATCGAATTAAGATAAATACAAAACTATACCAAAAATCGGAAGTTAATTCCATGAAAAAGCATGAAAAATCGAAGAAAAACGAAAAAATTGTGAACTGTACGGACAGATTTGCGATCGCAGGAAAATTTCACCACAGCCCCGATTTTTTCAAATCTTCAAAAATTCATAACTAATTCAAATAAAATCGAAATTGAGTTCTGTAAAAGGCTAACTTACTTAATTTTTTCCATACTATCCAATAAAAATAATTCCAGAAACAAAATCGCAATTATTTTTTACGAAAATTTACAAACATCAATCAATCATCAAATAACACTCAATACAACATGATACCATCCAAAAATCATACAAACAATCGTTTTAAAGTCCAAATTTCTTGCAAGTAAATCAATTACCATGGCTCTGAGGCCAGTTGTTAGAATTATTTTACCAGGATCTTAGATCTACTCACAAGTATGTTTATTAACATCCTAAATAAGAACTTTCTAAAACGATAAATTAAACACATATAAAGTTTAAGAAACCTTACATTGGGTGCAGCGAAATAATATGACTCCTTCTGTTTAGATATCTAGCCCTTGATTCCTTTCTGTAGCAGAGCATTATCAATATCTGAACCTAGATCTCTTTCTCTGAATCTTTGATGTTGAAACTCCTTTGCTGATGATCTTTCTTCACGATCTTCCTCACTATGATTGAGGTATCACTTGATGTGTGTGGGCACTAATCTAATCACTAAGGATTTCGAAATATTGAAGAAGAAGAGAGGGAGTGGTCAGCCAGATAGGGAGAGAGAAGGCTCAGGTTTTTCTGATTCAGAAAGTGTCAGGAAAAAGTCTTATTTTCCTGAAGCCTTCACTATCTATTTATAGCATTCCACTAGGGTTAGATTTGAATTATATGGCATTAAAATAATGAAAAAATCAACTTAAAATACTACAATAGCTTTTTGCAATTTTACAATTTTAACACCTTTTGTATCTGATTTTCTCAAAAATGCCAATTTCCTAATTCAACCATTTAAATGCCAAGTCTAACTATTTAATAACTATAAATAATTATTAAATAATATTGTCATTTATCATATTTATTAATTGAACCATACAAAGTATCATAATTAACAAATATGCCCCTATAAACTCTTTCTTTACAATTTCGCCCTTACTTAGTGAAAAAATTCACAAATAGACATAGTCTAATTTGAGAATTATAATTGATTAATCAAAACCAATTACATGAGTCTTACAAACAATATTATCTCAACTAGTGGGGGGACCATGGGTCTATATAACCGAGCTTCCAATAAGTAGATCAAGAATTTAGCACTAAAATTCACTAACTTATTAATTCTTCGTTGAATCCACGCATAGAACTTAGAATTGCACTCTCAGTATATAGAATGCTCTATATGTTCCACCATATAGACACATCATTAGTTATCCATTGTTATAATCCTTATGTGATCAATTATCCTCTATATGAATGATCTACACAGTAAAGGGATTAAATTACCGTAACACCCTACTATGTATTTTATCCTTAAAACACTTGACCCCGTATAAATGATATTTCAGCTTATGTGAAATGAGATCTCCACCATTTATTTTCGTTTGGTCAAGCTCGAAGGAGATCATCCTTTGCTTACTATTCGCCAGATAGAAGCTATAGATTCCATGTTTATGCTAGCGCTCCCACTCAATTGCACTACCGTGTTCCCAAAAAGTACGTATCACCCTGACCTAAAAGTAGGCTTAACTAACAATTCAAGGAACACGAATAGCCTTTCAAGATTGAGCCTAATCATAACAGGATTAAGATCATTTGATCTAGGATCAACTAGGCGATATTGACTTGAATAGATTTTACGGTAAGTTTAATTAAATCTAAGTCAAAGTTCAATATCGGTCCCTTCCGATGCATACTCCATGCATCCAACCTGAGCTTTACTTGAACCAATGCTCTGGAAAGAACATAGCACTTCTCCAAATGCAAGTAAACTCTGTTGTAGATTATCATATCAGTAAAACCCTATGTCTGATAAATCTAGGAAACTTTATTCACATAGTCATGTTTACTTTCCAATGTGTTGACGGCACAATAAACAGGATCAAGTATGTGAAAAGGGTTTCAGATGAATTTATACATTATGTACATATAATCATGAAATAAATCATGTGAACCATGCAACATTAAATGTTATTTCTGATCTATATTAATAAGTAAATCTGATTATATTGAAATGAGTTTTATTTAGGGCATAAAACCCAACATTTAGAATATAATTTATGATTGGTTATTATGAATATGTGTATGGTACTGAGAATGTGTGGTATGGACACGATATGAGTTTGTGAATTGATATATAGATTATGGTTGTTTTGACTTATATATGATGTATGTTGTATATTTTATTGGTATATTGTATGTTGTATGTGTTGGGTTTTGTGCCTTAAATAAAACTCATTTCAATATAATCAGATTTATTAGTTAATAAAGATCAGAAATAACATTTTATGTTGCATGGTTCACATGATTTATTTCATGATTATATATAATGTATAAATTCTATTAAGTCCAGAATATATGTATTTGTTAATGATTATAGTGTTGTCAGCACAGTGAATTATTATCATGATTATATGTTCGAAAGTTTGATTCCCTGATTTGTCAATTCACTGGATTTAGACTAGCATGATAATCAGCGATAAGTATTCTTACACCTTGGATAAGTGGTATGTCCTTTCCAGGGCATTGGCAAAGTTTACCTGTATCGGATGTATGGAGTATACATTGGAAAGGACTGATATTGAACTTTGATTAGATATGTTAAAATTTACCGTAATATCTATTCAATTCAATATCACCTAGTTGATCCTAGATCAAATGATCTTAATCCTGATATGATTAGGTTCGATCTCAACAGTATTATACATGTTCTTTGATTTGTTAGTTAAGCGTACTTTTCGGTTAGGGTGATACGTACATTTTGGGAACATGATAGTATAATTGAGTGGGAGCGCTAAACTGTTGGAAATTATTTTACCAGGATCTTAGATCTACTCACAAGTATGTTGATTAACACCCTAAATATGAACTTCTAAAACAATTATGAAATAAACACATATAAAGTATTGGAAAACTTACATTGGGTGCAGCAGAATAACATGACTCCTTCCGTTCAGATCTCTAACCCTTGTATCCTTTCTGTCGCAGAGTATTATCAAGATCTGAACCTGGATCTCTTTCTCTCCTCCTTTAGTGTTGAAACTCCTTCTTGTTGAATGTCTTTCTTCACGATCTTCCTCACTATGATTGAGGTATCACTTGCTGTGTGTGGGCACTACTCTAATAACTAAGTGGTTTGAAATTCAAGAGGGAAGAAGAGAGTTTAAAGTGGCGGCTAGGGTTTTAGAGAGAGAAGGCTCAGGTTTTTTTTTGAATGAAAAGTGTAATTTTCCTGAAGCCTTCACTATCTATTTATAGCATTCCACTAGGGTTAGGTTTGAATTATTTGGCATTAAAATAATGAAAATATCAGATGATAAATCCTATAAAAGTGGTCGGCCATGGCTATATGGATTTGGGCCTCACTTTTTGCAATTTTGCAGTTTTATCATTTTTGCATCTCATTTTCTAAAAAACGCCAATTTTCAAATTCAACCATTTAAATGTCAATTCTAACTATTTAATAACTATAAATAATTATTAAATAATATTGTTATTTATCATATTTATTAATTGAACCATACAAAGTATCATAATTAACAAATATGCCCTAAAAAACTCTTTCTTTACAATTTCGCCCTTACTTAGTGAAAAATTCACAAATAGACATAGTCTAATTTGAGAATTATAATTGATTAATCAAAACCAATTATATGAGTCTTACAAGCAATATTATCTCAACTAGTAGGGGGACCATGGGTCTATATAACCGAGCTTCCAATAAGCAGATCAAGAATTTATAATCTAAATTCACTGACTTATTAATTCTTCATTGAATCCACGCATAGAACTTAGAATTGCACTCTCAGTATATAGAATGCTCTATATGTTCCACCATATAGACACATCATTAGTTATCCATTGTTATAATTCTAATTTGATCAATGATCCTCTATATGAATGATCTACACTGTAAAGGGATTAGATTACCGTTACACCCTACAATGTATTTTATCCTTAAAACACTTAACCCCGTATAAATGATATTTAAGCTTATGTGAAATGAGTACTCCACCATTTATTTTCGTTTGGTCAAGCTCGAAGGAGATCATCCTTTACTTACTATTCGCCAGATATAAGCTATAGATTCCATGTTTATGTTAGCGCTCCCACTCAATTGCACTACCGTGTTCACAAAATGTACGTATCACCCTAACCTAAAAGTAGGCTTAACTAACAAATCAAAGAACACGAATAACCTCATGAGATTGAGCCTAATCATAATAGGATTAAGATCATTTGGTCTAGGATCAACTAGGCGATATTGACTTGAATAGATATTACGGTAAGTTTAATAAATCTAAGTCAAAGTTCAATATCGGTCCCTTCCGATGCATACTCCATGCACCCAACCTGAGCTTTACTTTAACCAATGCTCTGGAAAGAACATAGCATTTCTCGCAAGTAAACTCTGTTGTAGATTATCATATCAGTACAACCCTATGTCTGATAAATCTAGGAATCTTTATTCACATAGTCATGTTTACTTTCCAATGTGTTGACAACACAATAAATAGGATCAAGTATGTGAAAAGGGTTTTATATGAATTTATAAATCAAATAGATAAGTAATTGATAAGATGAACCAAAACATACACAAATGAATGAAAAATACTTCTGTTTCTTTATTGATGTTGAATAAAATGGATTACATTGAAATGGAGTTTTATTTAGGGCATAAAACCCAACATAAACATAGATATGGAATCGATAACTTCTATAGGTATTTAGAAGTGAAACGATGATATCCTTCGAGCTTGGCTAAACAGAGATAAATGGTTGAGTACTCATTTCACTTCGTTGAAATATCATTTATACGGAGCTAAGTGTTTTAAGGATAAAATACATTGAAGGGTGTAACGGTAATTTAGTCCCTATATTATGTAGATCATCTATTAGAGGATCATTGATCAAATTAGGATTATAACAATGGATAATTAATAGCGTATCTATATCGTGGAACATATAGAGCGTTCTATATGACTGAGAGTGCAATTCTAAGTTCTATGCGTGGATTCAACAAGGAATTAATAAGTCAGTAGATTTACTTGGTAAATTCTTGATCTGCTTATTGAAATCTCGGTTATACAGGCCCATGGTCCCCATACTAGTTGAGACCATACTGCTTGTAAGACTCAGTTAATTGATTTTAATTAATCAATTATAATTCTAAAATTAGACTATGTCTAGTTTATGAATTTTCACTTAGCAAGGGCAAAATTGTGAAGAAAAGAGATTCTAGGTTTTATTTGTTAATTAAGAGACTTTATATGTCTAATTAATAAATATATTAAATGACAATATTATTTAATAATTAATTTTTAGTTATTAAATAATTGAAATTGGCATTTAAGTGGTTAAATTGGAAAATTGGCATTTTTGAAAAAATAGGATGGAAAAATGACAAAATGGCAAAATTGCAAAGTGGGGCCCAATCACAATCCTATGGCCGGCCACACTAAACAATTACCATTTATTTTTCTATTATTTTAATGCCAAATAATTCTAACCTAAACCTAGGTGGTTACCTATAAATAGATAGTGATGGCTTAAGAGAAAGTGATTGATCAGACATCACATTTCTTCAGTAAAATTTTAAGCATTCTTTCTCTATAGCCGAAACCATTCCCTTCTCTTTTCTTCTTCAACAATTTCGAACCTTGAGTGAATGAGTGAGTGCCCACACACATCAAGTGGTATCTCAATCATAGTGTGGAAGATTGTGAAGAATCCAATCAACAAGAAGGCGAATCAGCATCAAGAAGGAGAGAAGGAGATCCAGGTTTAGATCTTGGTGATGTTCTGCTACAGAAAGGAATCAAGGGCTAGAGATCTGAACGGAAGGAGTCATTATATTCCGCTGCACCCAATGTAAGGTTTTCTTAAACCCTTATGTGTTTATTTCATCGTTTTAGAATTCATATTAGGATGTTAATGAAACATACATGGTAGTAAATCTAGATCCTGGTAAAATATTTCCAACAGTATGTTGTATACTAACATCTCAGATAAAGTGAGGGACCATGGTGTGGTATGATACGGGGTAAGGCTGTTGAATGTAGAGATACCCTACCCTGCATATTTCTAACTCGTGTATGAGATTGTTATGGTGGGGTATGATACGGGGTAAGGTCGTTGAATGTAGAGATGCCCTACCCTGCATTTTACTGGGTCCTGTATGAGATTATTATTGTGGGGTATGATACACTGATGTTACTATTGAATATAGAGATACCATATCCTATAATAAGGGTAGGGCTGCATAGGCCCAAGTTATTACGTGGGCAGATTAGGCCTAAGATATTGTAGGACCGAGTTAGGCTCGGGTGATGTAAGTAATGGCTATGATATGTCAATATTATGGTAATGATATTTTTATTTTATAATAATAATATGATCATGTTATGAGTATGATATTGAGTTATAATCTCTGTATATGTGTACGGTGTGAACAAATAGTATAGACCTATATGATAAAGGTTTCCATGTGTAGCGTATTTAGTTATGGTTATAAAATAACGTGTATGATATTGCTAAAACTTAGTTAGTACATTAATGATATGTGTGATATTGTATGGTATTGTATGATAAGCATTTTCTTACTGGACTTTTAGCTCACCCCCTTACTTTCCCCTATAGGCAATAGACAGGGAACATTGAATGTAAGTTTGATGATTTGAGTCAGTTCTAGTATGTATACTGCGAGGGGCTATGGACGAGAAAACGATCTAGAACGCTGGTAGAGCCTCTGTTTTGTTTTTGGATAGTAAAATAATCTGAGCTTAGTGGGGTGTTGTAAATTTATTTTAAAAATGCCATCAACTACTTATTTTGTTTTTAAATATGAATGATCATTCTTTTTTTTTTCTTTTTCGCATATTTATTATAAAATCCAAAGTGTATTTACAAAAAGTTTTGAATCTTTTCAATTAATGCATTAAAATTAGTATTTTATAAAAGGGATTTTTACACTTGGTGTCTTATTTTGCCATTTTTTTTTACATTTTTGTCTTTATTTGGTTATTTAAACATTTTGAAAAATTTGTTTTTCAATAATATATTTTAAAAAGTTTGATAATTACAAAAATACCTATGCTCCCATATTACACTCCATCTATACCACCTTCTTCTCTTTCATTCTTTTTTTTTTTAATTTTGCTTTTATTTCTGTTAGTTTTTTTTTTCTTTTTTCATAACCCACTATCATCCCCTGTGAATGTTGGGTTGTATGCCCTAAATAAAACTCATTTCAATATAATCAGATTTACTTATTAATATAGATCAGAAATAACATTTAATGTTGCATGGTTCACATGATTTATTTCATGATTATATGTACATAATGTATAAATTCATCTGAAACCCTTTTCACATACTTGATCCTGTTTATTGTGCTGTCAACACATTGGAAAGTAAACATGACTATGTGAATAAAGTTTCCTAGATTTATCAGACATAGGGTTTTACTGATATGATAATCTACAACAGAGTTTACTTGCATTTGGAGAAGTGCTATGTTCTTTCCAGAGCATTGGTTAAAGTAAAGCTCAGGTTGGATGCATGGAGTATGCATCAGAAGGGACCGATATTGAACTTTGACTTAGATTTATTAAACTTACCGTAATATCTATTCAAGTCAATATCGCCTAGTTGATCCTAGATCAAATGATCTTAATCCTGTTATGATTAGGCTCAATCTTGAAAGGCTATTCGTGTTCTTTGATTTGTTAGTTAAGCCTACTTTTAGGTCAGGGTGATACGTACATTTTGGGAACACGGTAGTGCAATTGAGTGGGAGTGCTATCATAAACATGGAATCTATAGCTTCTATCTGGCGAATAGTAAGCAAAGGATGATATCCTTCGAGCTTGACCAAACGAACATAAATGGTGGAGTACTCATTTCACATAAGCTGAAATATCATTTATACGGGGTCAAGTGTTTTAAGGATAAAATACATTGTAGGGTGTTACGGTAATCTAATCCCTTTACAGTGTAGATCATTCATATAGAGGATCATTGATCACATTAGGATTATAACAATGGATAACTAATGATGTGTCTATATGGTGGAACATATAGAGCATTCTATATAACTGAGAGTGCAATTCTAAGTTCTATGCGTGGATTCAACGAAGAATTAATAAGTTAGTGAATTTTAGTGCTAAATTCTTGATCTAATTATTGGAAGCTCGGTTATATAGACCCATGGTCCCCGCACTAGTTGAGATAATATTGCTTGTAAGACTCATATAATTGGTTTTGATTAATCAATTATAATTCTCAAATTAGACTATTTCTATTTGTGAATTTTTTCACTAAGTAAGGGCGAAATTGTGAAGAAAGAGTTTATAGGGGCATATTTGTTAATTATGATACTTTGTATGGTTCAATTAATAAATATGATAAATGACAATATTATTTAATAATTATTTATAGTTATTAAATAGTTAGAATTGGCATTTAAATGGTTGAATTTGAAAATTGGCGTTTTTGAGAAAATCAGATGCAGAAAAGATAAAACTGCAAAATTGCAAAAAGTGAGGCCCAAATCCACTAAGTAGGGCCGGCCACTTTTGTAGGGTTTTTCCCTCTGATATTTTCATTATTTTATTGCGAAATAATTCAAACCTAACCCTAGTGGAATGCTATAAATAGATAGTGAAGGCTTCAGGAAAATTACACTTTTTTCTGACACTTTCTGAATCAGAAAAACCTGAGCCTTCTCTCTCCCTATCTTTGGCCGAACCCACTCTCTCTCTCTTCCTCTTGAATTTCGAAATCCTTAGTGTATGAGTAGTGCCCACACACAGCAAGTGATACCTCAATCATAGTGAGGAAGATCGTGAAGAAAGACTTTCAGCAAGAAGGAGTTTTAGCATCAAAGATTCAGAGAAAGAGATCCAGGTTCAGATATTGATAATTCTCTGCTACAGAAAGGAATCAAGGGCTAGATATCTGAACGGAAGGAGTCATTATGTTCCGCTGCACCCAATGTAAGGTTTCCTAAACTTTATATGTGTTTATTTCATCGTTTTAGAAAGTTCATATTTAGGGTGTTAATCAACATACTAGTGAGTAGATCTAAGATCCTGGTAAAATAATTTACAACAACTGGGCTCAAAGCCATGATAATTGATTTACTTGCAAGAAATTTGGACTTTAAAACGATTGTTTGTTTGTTTTTGGATGGTATCATGTTGTATTGAGTGTTATTTGATGATTGATTGGTGTTTGTGAATTTTCGTTAAAAATAATTGAATATCTGTTTCTGTAATTATTTTTATTGGATAGTATGGAAAAAATTAAGCAAGTTACTTTTTTATAGAACTCAATTTCGATTTAATTTGAATTAGTTATGATTTTTTGAAAATTCAGAAAAATCGGAGTTGTGCTGAAATTATCCTGCGATCGCGAAAACTGTCCGTACAGCTCACAATTTTTTCGTTTTTCTTCAATTTTTCATGCTTTTTCATGGAATTAACTTCCGATTTTTTGTGTAGGTCTATATTTATACTATTACTATTCCTAATTCAATTCTAATTATCATTATGAATTAATTTAATATTTTTTAAATTTAATTCAAGATATTAGTGTTATTTGAATTTAAAATAGTTAGTATCTATCTTTTTTGCTTAATTATCTATCTTATTTTTAAATTTGATTAAATCTTATCTTATTTTTAAATTTAATGTCAGATTTTAAATTTTTAAATTAAATCTTTTTTTAAATAATTTGACCTTATTTAAATTTAAAATAAGATAACTATAATCATGTAATTTTAAATAGATATAAGATATTTTGCTAACTTTTAAAGTTTTTTATTTTATTTATTTAAATTACATTTAAAATCTGAAAAAGATATTCATTTATCTTTTTTTAAATTTTTTATTTAATTTTTATTTATAAAATAACATTTAAATTTTAAAAGTAGTTAGCAAATTTTGAAATGATATTTAGGTTAGTTGAAACCTAATTTTTCAAAATTGTAGGTTTAATTTTAAATTTTTTTTAAAATTTCGAAATTTTTTTAAATTTTTTTTAAATTTTTTTTACGAAAATAAATTTTTATTTATTTAATTAATTATTTTTCAAAATTATTTATTTAAAATTAAATAAATCCTACATCCAATTATCTAGCTAACCTTGTTGCAGGAGTATGTGTTTTAGCTTGTTTGTAAGTTTTCAAAACCTATTATTACTTGATTGCAAATAGCCATGGTTACTTTTTGCCAGATCTAATGATCTGATGGCTCCCTTGGTCAAGTAAATAATTTGTAACAGGTATATTTACAATCTTCTTTCATCTGTGTATGACCTAGCAACATGATAGGACCCATCCAAAGTATGCCTGTGTGAGCCTATGTGTTTAATTTTATTATAGATGCATATATGTTGTTGTTGCTAAAATAAATTATCATAGTTCTTGATAGAATTTATTTAGGCCCATTTAGTTTTTGGGCCTATTCAATTAATAACAGTTGTTCTTATTAAGGTTAAATTCCTCTCTTTTGGACCTTGTGTGAGAGTTAGGAGCCATAGTAGTGGGTACGACATACTGAACCCAGCACCCCCTCACATGAACCACCCCAATTGTGAAGGCCCATTTGCCTGATTTAAATAACTGTACTAGGTTAATTAAACTAGTTTAACCTAATAAAATTGATTAGCAACATAATTAATTTCATATATTTTGAAATTAATTTAAGAAAATTATAGTTTAAAGAATTTTTTATTCTAAGCTAAACTATATGTATTTCTTGTATTTAATTAAATATAGAATTATAACCATCTAGATTCTTTCTGGAGCTTAATTTAAATTTTTCATTAAATATTCCTATTTAAGTTGATATTTAGTTATCTACAACTAACAACCTTAAATCTGAATATCTTTTGGATTTAAAATTTCAAAATTAAGTTGAGGAATTTTAGGCATTGGTTATTAAGATTCTTTAGATATTTTTTAAGTTAATATCTTTTCGAATATTAACTTAAAATGGAATATTTTAGATATTTTTTTAAGTTAATATCTTTTCGAATATTAACTTAAAATGGAATATTTTTAAATTAAGTGGTTACCACTTAATTTTTGATATTTAATTAAATTTAAATTTGAAAATATTTAAGTTCTAGATTTTTTCTAATACAACTTAAATTAGATATTTTTTCAAATTTTGTGGAAAAGATACTTAGTCAAATAAGATATTTTCTAGATAGTTATTTCTAGACTACTTTTTATTTCTAATATTAAATAAGAAAATATTATACATTGTGAAATTAATTATTTAAATAATTAATTTTGGTACAATTTATTTTTTCCTAGTATTAAACTAGAGATTAATAATTAAGCCTTCTCTACACTTAATTATTTATTTCTTGAATTTAATACATTTAATTAATTTGAAAATTAAATATCTAAGTTGATTTTCATCATGACACTTAAATATTTCTTTTTCATGACACTTAATTAAATAGAAAATTATTTTTAGTTGAAATTTATTTTTTCAACTAAATTTAAATAATTTTCAAAATATATTTTTTTTATTTTATTAATCAAATTTCAAAATTGCATTTCTTAAATGCTGGAATTTCGAATTTTATTTGAAAAATAGATTAAAGTTGTAAACTATTTATTTTAATTTTGGACCAACTTAAATCAATGATTTTTTTCATTTAATGATTAATTGAAATAAATGAAGTAAAATATATTTTTTTCTTTATTTTATTAATCAAATTTCGAAATTGCATTTCTTAAATGCTGGAATTTCGAATTTTATTTGAAAAATAGATTAAAGTTGTAAATTATTTATTTTAATTTTGGACCAACTTAAATCAATGATTTTTTTCATTTAATGATTAATTTAAAATAAATTGAATTAAAGTATATTATTAGAAATCGAATTAATTAGTCAAAGGAAAATCTAGATAGATGATATTTTTGCTTGAAGTATTTTTCTAGTGTATTTAATTAAATAGAAAATTAATATTTAAGTTGATTTTCATCATCATACTTAAATATTTGAAATTTTTCTTATATATTTAATTAAATAGGAAAATTATATTTTTTGTTGTAAATTAATTTTATTAATTAATTTTGGGCCAACATTAAATTAGAATATTTTTTTCAAGATTAATTTTTTATTTTAACATGCATTTTCGAAAAATTGTATCCTTGAATACTTTAATTTTTCGAAATGCAATATATATATTTATAGAAAATTAAATTTGAGTTGTAAATTAATTTAAATTAATTTTGTAACAACTTAAATTGAATATTTTTCTAAATATTTATTGGAAATTATTACTAAGATGGAAATAATTCATATCCATCTAAGTAAAATTTATAAATATAAATTAAAATTTATATTTAGAATTTTTCATTCTAAATTGGAAATTTTAATTAATAAATATATATATTTAAAATAAATAGATTAAATAAAGAGAATCAAAGAAAATACAACTCTCTTTAAATAATGAGCTTTATTATTAAGATATTCGATCTCCATTGTGGGTTTTACACCGCGTTTGTTTTAGTGAGTAATCCTCCCTAATGGAGGAACGTTCATTAGCAATTTCGCACCGTTTAACCTCGCATGATAAGTAGTTTGTAAGTGTTTTGTATGGTATGGATCACCCTAATGGTGGCAACCATACTTGACTTGCAAATTGCGAAACAATGGTGGAAGCTCATAAGATAGAATTGCCTTGACTCTCGCCTAAACGGGACAACGCCGAATTCCAATCTTGATCGAATAAAAGGTTGCTACAATGTTTAACATTTTAGATGAGCTGACAACTCTATTCAATGAATGGTAGCTTTGACTCTCGCCTAAACGGGACACTGATATCAGTTTGTTGAAAACCTTGGAAATTATTTAGGATTGTATGTTTTAGTATTTTCACTTGTCATTCCTACTTGCTATATGCTTATAATTTTTGAATTGTGTATGAATTTATATTGAACCATGTTATTTTCTGTTATTAAGTTGTAGTTTAATTTCGAATCTTCATTGTTGGTCTAACTTGGCTTGTTAATCTAATGAGATAAATCCCTAGTGGATTTTCACCATTAGACATACATAATAGTGTTAGATCTCGAAAGATAAATATTGTATATGCGACATCTAGCTGTTCATCAATTGATGACACCTTAGACTAGTATTTTTACGATATGAAACAAGAAGATTGTATAAATAAGATTACTTTGACTTTCGCTAATCGAAGCATCGTTGGATTCTTATTTTAAACGAGATTATCCTAATTCCTCTTAGCTTATTCATTTCGAATTAGCTCAATAATATATCATTGGATGAATGGTCTATAAATCATTTCATGTCATTATATTTTCTCTTAAGAAATAAAATGACGCATATGATTATAATCCCGAAATTCTATTCCCAATTGATATAAATCCTCAATCTTAAAAATCTCCTACTTGTATGGGCAAATCTGACTTAGAGTTTGTATTAGTAGTGCTGGTCCAAGATAGAATTACTCATTATATTTGGTATAAATTTAAGTATTTGACTTTAATTTTAGATTACCAATAGAAATTTTCTTATATTTCTAATTCCAGAATACAATACAGTTACACTTTCTCAAGTGTTTAATATCCATCTTATATTAATGGATTAAAACTGTATGGAATATGAGTTAGGTATTCTGTGACCAGGATCCACTTGCAGTATTCTAAGAACTCGTTGATGTAACTAAACCTATGTCATCAAAAGACACTACCATTTTTTTTAATCTATGGCATTTGTATCTTGTTCATAGTGGATTTGACAAGATCAATCTCTGCAAAGAGTTAATATGCCTATATCCACTGAAAGTAGTTCATCTAATTCGCAGATGGATGTACATTCAGGGGTGGATATGAGTTTTTCGTTGTATTCTTAAAACGATAACTCTAGAATATACCTTTTAGCAAGAAATTTGAAATGTTTGAAAAATTTCATTAATTTCTAGCAATGGTCAAAACCATTAAGGTAAGTGGTTAAAGACCTTGCGAACTGATAGGGGTGGAGAAATAGTTAGTAGATATGCAGTTCAAAGATCATTAATTTGATTTTCGAATTATATCCAAACTTACCTCCCCAGAAATTTCGAGTTGCATGTTGATGATTAGTTACTAGTCGTTGCCTAATTCCTTCTATGGTAATACAATTTCAGAATGATGTAATGGTTGTATACTTAATGTAAATCATTACTAGATTCATGGATGACCTAATCAAAATCTTAAGAAAAGCTAGAACCGTTAGCCATGGTTTGTTAGCTATTCTAAGTGATTAGGGGTGGACTATCCCATTGTCAATAGATAAGAAAGTGTTTGATCAAACAAATACTACTTTTCTAAGAAAATGACTAAGTCTGAAAAACAAGTAGCAAATAAAGGAGATATTTAATTCTTGATTCCAAAAGTATTCTATCATCTTACATATGATGATCCCACTGCCTCTGTTGTCTTGTCACAACCAAAGAGGTTAATACCATTTAGTTTTCTTCGACATAATTCACGGTACCTTGTCGTAGTGGGAGAGTTTCTAGGAACTCACCTTCTTATGACTTGGGAGATACTAGTGATTAAAATCCATTGTGAGTTTAAACAAGTAATGGATTGTCAAGATAAGAAACTAAGAAGAAAGCCAATAGAACTATGGTTTAATCCATTCACATGGAGTAACCTAAGGTTTTCTATTACAAGGACATAAAAAGAAATTTTCGTTTATAAGTCTATTCAATGGACTTAACAAACTTCCTGTTCCTAGTATTATAGGTTTGAGTTTATCTAAGCCTATGGCTTGTGGTATACCTGGTAATTACTTACTCTAATGCAAGCAACTTACTTTAGTAAGATGCTGAACCATTTTCTTTCTAATGGCAATCTATAGAAGCTTCACAACTTCTTAGGTATAGATTTTATTTATCTAAGGAAAAGTCTTAACTATTCCAGAAAAGATAAAGCCCTGAAAGAATTTCTTATATCAACAGTGAGCGGTCTTAGATATGCTTTTGTATGCCTTAGACCAGACACCTGCTGTTGAGTGGGACTAATGAGTAGGTATCAGATTAATCCAGGAGAAGAACATTGGAAGACAATCAAGTAAATCTTAAGATTAAGAAGAGGAACTATATGTTAGTCTATAAGGGTGTGTTTAAAACTCTTAGACTACACCATATCAGATTTGGAACTTTGCCTTTGTGCTAGAAAATCTTTCTGATAAGATGGTGATTACTCTGGGGGTGGAATAGTGATTTTGGAGAAGTGTAAAAACCTATCTGAAGTCTCTAGGTCCACCAGAGAGAGACTGAATGTTAAAGTTGCAAGAAAGGTACTTATTCAGTCTAAGGAAAGTTCTATACATTTTTGGCACCATTCCAAATTGCCTAAACTACTAGTGTTAATTTCCTGATTAACCAAAAGTAGTTGCCAAAGGTATGTATAGAATCTAGTATCCCAAGAGAGTAGACATATAGAGAGGAATTTCACATTATCAATGATTTTGTGATTTAAGGAAGAGTAATGGTGGAGAAAAGGTTGTGTTTAATTCAACCTTTCAGATCCTATTACGAGGAGTTTACTACTACTACACTTGATTTGTATATCAAGGTGTTGAGATTATTTGAAGTGCAAGTGGGAGTTTGTTGGGTTGTATGCCCTAAATAAAACTCATTTCAATATAATCAGATTTACTTATTAATATAGATCAGAAATAACATTTAATGTTGCATGGTTCACATGATTTATTTCATGATTATATGTATATAATGTATAAATTCATCTGAAACCCTTTTCACATACTTGATCCTGTTTATTGTGCCGTCAACACATTGGAAAGTAAACATGACTATGTGAATAAAGTTTCCTAGATTTATCAGACATAGGGTTTTACTGATATGATAATCTACAACAGAGTTTACTTGCATTTGGAGAAGTGCTATGTTCTTTCCAGAGCATTGGTTAAAGTAAAGCTCAGGTTGGATGCATGGAGTATGCATCGGAAGGGACCGATATTGAACTTTGACTTAGATTTATTAAACTTACCGTAATATCTATTCAAGTCAATATCGCCTAGTTGATCCTAGATCAAATGATCTTAATCCTGTTATGATTAGGCTCAATCTTGAAAGGCTATTCGTGTTCTTTGATTTGTTAGTTAAGCCTACTTTTAGGTCAGGGTGATACGTACATTTTGGGAACACGATAGTGCAATTGAGTGGGAGTGCTATCATAAACATGGAATCTATAGCTTCTATCTGGCGAATAGTAAGCAAAGGATGATCTCCTTCGAGCTTGACCAAACGAACATAAATGGTGGAGTACTCATTTCACATAAGCTGAAATATCATTTATACGGGGTCAAGTGTTTTAAGGATAAAATACATTGTAGGGTGTTACGGTAATCTAATCCCTTTACAGTGTAGATCATTCATATAGAGGATCATTGATCACATTAGGATTATAACAATGGATAACTAATGATGTGTCTATATGGTGGAACATATAGAGCATTCTATATAACTGAGAGTGCGATTCTAAGTTCTATGCGTGGATTCAACGAAGAATTAATAAGTTAGTGAATTTTAGTGCTAAATCCTTGATCTACTTATTGGAAGCTCGGTTATATAGAGCCATGGTCCCCGCACTAGTTGAGATAATATTGCTTGTAAGACTCATATAATTGGTTTTGATTAATCAATTATAATTCTCAAATTAGACTATGTCTATTTGTAAATTTTTTCACTAAGTAAGGGCGAAATTGTAAAGAAAGAGTTTATAGGGGCATATTTGTTAATTATGATACTTTGTATGGTTCAATTAATAAATATGATAAATGACAATATTATTTAATAATTATTTATAGTTATTAAATAGTTAGAATTGGCATTTAAATGGTTGAATTTGAAAATTGGCGTTTTTGAGAAAATCAGATGCAGAAAAGATAAAACTGCAAAATTGCAAAAAGTGAGGCCCAAATCCACTAAGTAGGGCCGGCCACTTTCGTAGGGTTTTTCCCTCTGATATTTTCATTATTTTAATGCCAAATAATTCAAACCTAACCCTAGTGGAATGCTATAAATAGATAGTGAAGGCTTCAGGAAAATTACACTTTTTTCTGACACTTTCTGAATCAGAAAAACCTGAGCCTTCTCTCTCCCTATCTTTGGCCGAACCCACTCTCTCTCTCTTCCTCTTGAATTTCGAAATCCTTAGTGTATGAGTAGTGCCCACACACAGCAAGTGATACCTCAATCATAGTGAGGAAGATCGTGAAGAAAGACTTTCAGCAAGAAGGAGTTTCACCATCAAAGATTCAGAGAAAGAGATCCAGGTTCAGATATTGATAATGCTCTGCTACAGAAAGGAATCAAGGGCTAGATATCTGAACGGAAGGAGTTATTATGTTCCGCTGCACTCAATGTAAGGTTTCCTAAACTTTATATGTGTTTATTTCATCGTTTTAGAAAGTTCATATTTATGGTGTTAATCAACATACTTGTGAGTAGATCTAAGATCCTGGTAAAATAATTTCCAACAGTGAAGCCCTAATCCACGATCTCCCCTACCTTCCATAGCTGCATTTCTTTTTTCCTCTTACAGTTAATTTTCTTCTTCTATAAATGGCCACCACTAGATCTGGTTCCATGTCCCTTTCACCTACTAAAAAAATTTCAAAAAATACTAAGAAACCTCCTTCAAAGTCCTCTAAAGTTGATCCTAAAATGGGTTTGAAAGACATTGCGAAGAAGGAAATGAGTGATGCTGCAGAGCCATTTGGCTCTAGAAAAAGACCTTTTCCAGCTAAGATTGAATCTCTAAGGCAAAGAGAACCAAATCTTCGAAATCTGTCAAGGATGTAAGTTGGGTTCTGTTGTTTTTTGATTTTTTTATTTTTAGTTTTTTTCTTGTTTTGTTTTTCGTTTGCTGTTTTGTGTTTCGATTTTTTTCCCATAATGTTTTATGTTCTCTTCGATTCTGACTTCGAGGATGAAGTTCTTGTTTTGGAAGTGAAGCCTAAAGTTAAACCCAAGGGTTGTTTACCTTGAATTTTTTCATTTTTTTAAGTTGAAATTTTTAATCAACCGTTGTTTTTCATTTGTTTTTGTTCTCATTATTCTTTTAGTTTTTTTTTTTTAGTTGGTTTTGTTACTACTATTAAATAGTTTTTAGCATTACTTAACCAAACTACCCAATTTTTCTGTTTCTTAGTTTAGGCTTTCTTATTAGTTGTTTTTAAGTTTTAAATGAGTTTTTTTAAGGTTTATTGTTGTTTTTATTCTCATTTTTTGTACGAAGGTTTTGTATTTTTATAACATTTTTGTTGGAAATTATTTTACCAGGATCTTAGATCTACTCACAAGTATGTTTATTAACATCCTAAATAAGAACTTTCTAAAACGATAAATTAAACACATATAAAGTTTAAGAAACCTTACATTGGGTGCAGCGGAATTAAATGACTACTTCCGTTCAGATCTCTAACCCTTGAATCCTTTCTGTAGCAGAGTATTATCAAGATCTGAACCTGGATCTCTTTCTCTGAATCCTTGATGCTGAATCTCCTTTGCTGATGATCTTTCTTCACGATCTTCCTCACTATGATTGAGGTATTGCTTGATGTGTGTGGGCACTACTCTAATCACTAAGGTAATTTCGAAATTCAAAGGAAGAAGCAAGAGAGAGAGTGGCGGCTAGAGAAGGGAGAGTGGAGGCTAGGTTTTTCCGATTCAGAAAAGTGTTATTTTCCTGAAGCCTTCACTATCTATTTATAGCATTCCACTAGGGTTAGATTTGAATTATATGGCATTAAAATAATTAAAAAATCAACTTAAAATACCTATAAAGGTGGCCGGCCATGGCTTTAGTGGACTGGGCCTTGCTTTTTGCAATTTTGCAATTTTAACATCTTTTGTATCTGATTTTCTCAAAAATGCCAATTTCCTAATTCAATCATTTAAATGCCAATTCTAACTATTTAATAACTATAAATAATTATTAAATAATATTGTTATTTATCATATTTATTAATTGAACCATACAAAGTATCATAATTAACAAATATGCCCCTATTAACTCTTTCTTTACAATTTCGCCCTTACTTAGTGAAAATTTCACAAATAGACATAGTCTAATTCGTGAATTATAATTGATTAATCAAAACCAATTACATGAGTCTTACAAACAATATTATCTCAACTAGTGGGGGGACCATGGGTCTATATAACCGAGCTTCCAATAAGTAGATCAAGAATTTAGCACTAAAATTCACTAACTTATTAATTCTTCGTTGAATCCACGCATAGAACTTAGAATTGCACTCTCAGTATATAAAATGCTCTATATGTTCCACCATATAGACACATCATTTGTTATCCGTTGTTATAATCCTAATGTGATCAATGATCCTCTATATGAATGATCTACACAGTAAAGGGATTAAATTACCGTAACACCCTACTATGTATTATATCCTTAAAACACTTGACCCCGTATAAATGATATTTCAGCTTATGTGAAATGAGATCTCCACCATTTATGTTCGTTTGGTCAAGCTCGAAGGAAATCATCCTTCGCTTACTATTCGCCAGGTAGAAGCTATAGATTCCATGTTTATGCTAGCGCTCCCACTCAATTGCACTACTGTGTTCCCAAAAAGTATGTATCACCCTGACCGAAAAGTAGGCTTAACTAACAATTCAAAGGAACAGGAATAGCCTTTCAAGATTGAGCCTAATCATAACAGGATTAAGATCATTTGATCTAGGATCAACTTGGCGATATTGACTTGAATAGATTTTACGGTAAGTTTAATTAAATCTAAGTCAAAGTTCAATATCGGTCCCTTCCGATGCATACTCCATGCATCCAACTTTGAAGCTTTACTTTAACCAATGTTCTGGAAAGAACATAGTATTTCTCCAAATACAAGTAAACTCTTGTTGTAGATTATCATATCAGTAAAACCCTGTGTCTGATAAATCTAGGAAACTTTATTCACATAGTCATGTTTACTTTCCAATGTGATGACAGCACAATAAACATGATCAGGTATGTGAAAAGGGTTTAAGATGAATTTATAAATCAATTAGACAAACAATTGATAAAGTGAGCCAAAACATACACAAATGAATGAAAAATACTTCTGTTTCTTTATTGATGTTGAATAAAATAGATTATATTGAAATGGAGTTTTATTTAGGGCATAAAACCTAACAAACTCCCACTTGCACTAATATAAAACCAATTAGTACATATCAATTAATTCTAAATTCTGACGGTGCTTTTCAAAGGCTGTCACGGCCAAGACTTTGGTAAATGGATCAGCCAGGTTGTCCTCTGTGTCAACTTTCTCAACTAGTACATCCCCTCTTGCCACGTATTCTCTGATAATATGATACTTCCTTTCAATGTGTTTGCTTCTCTTGTGGCTTCGAGGTTCTTTACTGTTTGCTATTGCTCCATTGTTATCACAGAGTAGTACTCGCAGGCTTTTCCATTCCAGGAACAACTCCTATGCTGGTGAAGAACTTTCTTAGCCAGACAAGTTCTTTAGCAGCTTCGGCTGCTGCTATGTATTCAACTTCCATAGTTGAGTCCGATATCGAGGTTTGTTTAGCACTTCTCCAAACCACTGCTCCACCCCCAAGAGTAAACACCATCCCAAATGTAGATTTCCTGTCTTCAAGACTTGCCTGGAAATCTGAATCAGTGTAGCCTATGGGATTTAAAGCACCACCCTTGTAGACTAACACAAGATTCCTTGTACTCTTTAAGTATTTCAGAATATACTTAACTGCATTCCAATGTTCTTGTCCTGGATTAGACTGATACCTGCTCACGATTCCAACAGCATAACAGATGTCAGGTCTAGTGCACATCATTGCATACATTAGACTTCCAACTGCAGAGGCATAGGGAATATTTGCCATGTCCTCTATCTCTTGAGGATCAGTCGGTGACTGTTCCTTAGATAGACGAATACCAAATCTAGAGGGCATGTTTGCCCCATTGGCATTGTTCATGAAGAATCTCTCTAAGACTTTGTCTATGTAGGCTGTTTGAGAGAGAGCAAGAGATCTGTTCTTCCGGTTTCTGATAATCTGAATACCAAGAACATAGGCTGCTTCACCCAAATCTTTCATTTCGAATTGAGTGTTGAGCCATTCCTTAATGTGAGTCATTTTCTTGACATTGTTTCCAATGATCAAAATGTCATCAACATAAAGGACCAGGAATACTACTATTTGGTCTTCCTTGAGTTGGTAAACACAAGGTTCATCTTCATTCTGAAGAAAGTCGTAGGTCTTGATGATTTCATCAAACCTCTTGTTCCATGAGCGAGAAGCTTGCTTAAGTCCATAGATAGACCTGTTTAACTTGCAAACTTTCTTTTCCTGCCCAGGAAGAACATAACCTTCTGGTTGCTCCATATAGATGGTTTCTTCAAGTACCCCATTAAGGAAGGCAGTCTTGACATACATTTGCCAGATTTCATAATCGAAAGCAGCAGCTATGGAGAGAAGAATTCGGATGGATTTGAGCATGGCAACAGGACTAAAAGTTTCCTCATAGTCCACGCCTTCTCTTTGGGTATAACCCTTGGCTACAAGTCTAGCTTTAAAAGTTTCGACTTCGCCTCCAGCTCCTCTTTTCTTCTTGTAAACCCACTTGCATCCTATCGGATGATAGTCGTCAGGTGCGTCTACATATTCCCAGACTTTGTTCTTTTTCATGGAATCCATTTCTGAATCCATGCCGGTTGACCATCGTTTCCGTTGCGGACTAGCCATTGCCTGTTTATAGGTTAATGGATCGTCATCAATACCGTCACCTACGACCATATTGATTTCACCATCCAAGCCATAACGAGCAGGTTTTGTTGAAACTCTCCCACTACGACGAGGTACAGTTGTCTTCTGAACAGAAACTTTAGTAGTAGATTTCTCAGTTTGTTCAACTGAGGGAGTGGGATCATCTTCTTCACGAGTGGAAGAGGACGGAACATTGGAAGGACTTATATCTGAAAGCATTTCCTCCAACACTACTTTACTTTGTGATTTGAAATTCTTAATATAGTCATCTTCAAGGAAAGTGGCATTTGTAGAAACAAACACTTTATCATCCTTGCGACTATAAAATAGTCCACCCCTAGTCTCTTTAGAATTACCGACAAACATGCAAACTTCAGTACGTGACTCAAGTTTGCCGTCTTTCTTTCTTAAGACATGAGCAGGGCACCCCCAGATTCTGTAATGGCGTAAACTAGGTGTACGACCATTCTAAAGTTCTAAAGGTGTCTTAGGGATTGATTTAGATGGAACAACATTTAAAATGTCGGTTGCCATCTGAATTGCATATCCCTAGAAGGACGTAGGTAGAGTTGAAAAACTAAGCATAGACCTAACCATTTCCAAAAGCGTGCGATTCCTTATTTCTGCAACTCCATTTTGCTGTGGAGTGCTAGGGGCGGTTAATTGGGATTCAATTCCAAGTTCAATTAAATGATCTTTGAACTGCATATCCATATATTCTCCACCCCTATCAGTTCTCAAGATCTTTAATGATTTACCTAATTGGTTTTGGGCCAAAGCATGAAATTCTTGAAACTTTGCAAATGTTTCAGATTTCTTATGCATAAGGTAAATATGTCCATATCTAGAGTAATCGTCAATGAAAGTGACAAAGTACTCATAACCACCTCGGGCTTTGACATTCAAAGGTCCGCAGACATCGGAATGCACTAACCCTAGAGGGATTTTGGCACGCTCTCCCTGTTAGGTTTTATGCCCTAAATAAAACTCTTTACAATCTGATTAGTTATCAATATAAGAAATTTGAAGTGATTGATGTTTGCATGAATTTTACATGCTAATGGTTTAATATGTTTAATATGTTTATTACATTCATACACACAAAATCAGTTAAATCCAGATCATATGTTTATTCACAATTACAGTATCGTCAACACAGTGGAATGTGATTGTGATCATATGAATCAAAAGTTTTGGTCCCTGTTTCATCAGTGTTATTGGATTTACACTAATGTGATAATCAGCGATGATGTGTACTTACACTTGGAGTAAGTGTTATGTTCTTTCCAGGACATTAGTAAAGTATACTAGTTTCGAATGTATGGAGTATACATTGGACTGGACCGATATTGCAACTAAGTTAAGATATTACAAACTTACCGTTATACATATCTTTCCAAGTCAATATCAGTAGTTGATCTTAAGATTGAAAAGAATCTAAATCCTGATATGCTTGGGCTCAACTCAGGAGTGCTATTCATGTTCTTTGATTTATTAGTTAAGCCTACTTTTGGGTCAGGGTGATACGTATATTTTGGGAACATGATAGTATGATTGAGTGGGAGTGCTGAACATAAATATGGAATCTATAGCTTCTACTGGTGTATAGAAGTTAAGTGATGATTCCCTTCGAGCTTAGCAAATAGAAGTAAATGGATGAGCTCTTGTTTAACTGACTAATTATTAGATCACTAAACACCATTTACAGGTAGCTAAGTGTTTTAAGGGGCAAAATACATTGAGGGGTGAGAACGGTAAAGAAATCCCATCTCGATGTAAATCATCTATATAGAGGATCTTTAAATCACAATAAGATTATAACAATGGTTAAATGAGATAGTATATTGGTATCGTGAAACATACAATATGCTCTATATAAGTCTGAGAGTGCAATTCTAAGTTCTAAGAGTGGATTCAACGAAGAATTAATAAGTAGGAATTTACTTGGTAAATTTGGTTCACTTATTGGAAGCTCAGCATATAGATCCATGGTCCCCATTCTAGTTGAGAACATTCTGCTTGTAAGACTCATTAATTGATTCGTGATTGATCAATTATAATTCTAAAGTTAGACTATGTATTATTTTATGAATTTTCACTAAGCAGGTGAAATTGTAAGGAAAAGAGTTTTCTAGGTTTATTTATTTATTAATAGACTTTATATGTCTAATTAATAATTAAATTAAATGACAATATTATTTAATAATGTATTTTAATTATTAAATAATTAGTTTTGGCATTTAAAAGGTTAGAATTGGAAAATTGGCATTTTTGAGAAAATAGAGATAAAATTTGATAAAATTGCAAAATTAAGTGGGGCCCATTACAACACCTATGGCCGGCCACTTATAAGGCTTTTTCAAATTATTATTTTCATTATTTTAATGCCAAATAATTCTAAACTTAAACCTAGTAAGTTGCCTATAAATAGAAAGTGATGGCTCAGTCAAAACACAAGTTTTCAATAAGCCTTTCTGACAGAAATTTCTCTCTTCAGAAAACTGAGCCTTCCTCACTCTCTACCTTGGCCGAAACCTCTCTCCCTCTTTTCCTTCATCTTTTTCGTGACCCTAGTGAAAGAGTAAGTGCCCACACACAACAAGCAGTAACTCAATCATAGATTGGAAGACTGTGAAGGATCAAAGCTTGAAGAAGAAGGAGATTCGGGCTCGGATCTTGATTATACTCGCTAGCGTAAAGGAATCAAGGGTTAGAGATCTGAGTGGAAGGAGACATTTATTCCGCTGCATCAATGTAAGGTTTTCTTAACTTTATATGTGTTTATTTTATCGTTTTAGAAAGTTCATATTTAGGATGTTAATAAACATACTTGTGAGTAGATCTAAGATCCTGGTAAAATAATTCCCAACGACTGGCCTCAGAGCCATGGTAATTGATTTACTTGCATGTAATTTGGACTTTAAAACGATTGTTTGTATGTTCTTTGGATGGTATCATGTTGTATTGAGTGTTATTTGATGATTGATTGATGATTATGAAATTTTCGTGAAAAATAATTGTTATTTCGGTTCTGTAATTATTTTTATTGGATAGTATGGAAAAAATTAAGCAAGTTAGCCTTTTACAGAACTCAATTTGGATTTTATTTGAATTAGTTATGATTTTTTGAAGATTTGACAAAATCGGGGCTGTGCTGATAGTTTCCTGCGATCGCAGAACTGTCCGTACAGTTTCGAATTTTTTCAATTTTCTTCAATTTTTCATACTTTTTCATGGAATTAACTTCCAATTTTTTGTATGGTTTTATATATATACTATTACTATTCCTAATTCAATTCTAATTATCATTTTGAATTAATTTAATTTTTTTTTAATTTAATTCAAGATATTAGTGTAATTTGAATTTGAATAGAACTAGTATTTATCCTTTTGCTTAAAAATCTATCTTATTTTTAAATTTGATTATATTTTTTTTAAATTTAAGGTCAGATTTTTTTTGGATATTTATAATATCTTTTAAGATATTTAAAAATATCTTATCTTTTAAGATATTTATAATATCTTTTAAAGATATTTATAATATCTTTTAAGATATTTAAAAATATCCTATCTTTTAAGATATTTTAAAAATATCTTATCTATTAAGATTTTTTAAATCTTTTTAGATATTTTGACCTTATTTAAATTTAAAATAAGATATTTATAATCATGTAATTTTAAATAGATATAAGATATTTTGCTAATTTTTTAAATTTTGTTATTTTATTTATTTAAATTAAATTTAAAATCTGAAAAGATATTTTATTTATCTTTTCTAATTTTTATTTAATTTTTATTTTTAAAATAACATTTAATTTTTAAAAGTAGTTAGCAAATTTTGAAATGATATTTAGGTTGGTTGAAACCTAATTTTTCAAATAGTAGGTTTAATTTTAAATATTTATTTTTTTTAAACAAAAAAAAAATTTCGAAATTTTAAATTTATTTTATTTTCGAAATTAATTAAATTTTTTTTATTTTTCGAAATTAATTAAAATATTTTTTTAATTATTTATTTTTTTCGAAATTATTTATTTAAAATTAAATAAATCCTACTTCCAACTATCCAGCTAACCTTGTTGCAGGAGTATGTGTTTTTAGCTTGTATGTAAGTTTTAAAAACCTATTATTACTTGATTGCAAATAGCCATGGTTACTTTTTGCCAGATCTAATGATCTGATGGCTCCCTTGGTCAAGTTAATAATTTGTAACAGGTAAATTTTACAATCTTCTTTCATCTGTGTATGACCTAGCAACATGATAGGATCCATCCAAAGTGTGCCTGTGTGAGCCTATGTGTTTATTTTATTATATATAGATGCATATAGGTTGTTGCTAAATAAAATGTCACACCATGATAGATTTTATTTAGGTCCATCTAGTTTTTGGACCTATTCAATTAATAACAGTTATTCATTTTAAGGTTAAATTCCTCTCTTTTGGGCCTTGTGTGAGAGTTGGGTGCCATAGAAGTGGGTACGACATACTGAACCCAGCACCCCCTCACATGAACTACCCCAATTGTGAAGGCCCATTTGCCTGATTTGAATAACTGTACTAGGTTAATTATATTAGTTTGACCTAATAAAATTGAATTAGCAACATAATTAACTTTTAAAATATATGAAAATTTATTTTTCATTTTAATATTTTAAAGTTAATTTTAAGAAAAACACTTTTAGTTTAGATATTATTTCTAGACAAACTATTTGTATTTTTCTTGTATTTAATTAAATATAGAATTTTAACTAACTAGATTCTTTCTGGAGCTTATTTAATTAAATATTCATATTTAAGTTATAAATTAGTTGTATCAACTGATTTTTTTTTAACTAACTTAAATTTGAATATTTGATTTAAATTTTAAATCAAGTTGAGGAATCTTAGGCATTAGTTATTAAAGATTCTTAAGATATTTTTTAAGTTAATATCTTTTCAAATATTAACTTGAAATGGAATATCTTAGATATTTTTTTGTTAATATCTTTTCAAATATTAACTTTAAAAGATATCTTCAAATTAAGTGGTTACAACTTAATTTGTGATATTTAATTAAATCTAGATTTGAAATTATTTAAGTTTTAGATTTTTTTCTATATAACTTAAATTAGATATTTTTCAAATTTTGAAAAGATACTTAGTCAAATAAGATATTTTCTAGATAGTAATTTCTAGACTACTTATTATTTCTAATACTTATAGGAAAATATTATACTTTTGTGAAATTAATTATTTAAATAATTAATTTTGGTACAATTTTATTAAGTAAATTTTTCCTAGTATTAAATATAAATTAATAATTAAGGCTTCTCTACACTTAATTATTTATTTCTTGAATTTAATACAATTAATTAACTTGAAAAATCTAAATATCTAAGTTGATTTTCATCATGATACTTAAATATTTATTGATTTTTCATGACACTTAATTAAATAGAAAATTATTTTTAGGTTGAAATTTAATTTTTCAACTTAAATTTAAATAATTTTCAATATATATTTTTCTTTATTTTATTAATCAATTTCGAAATTTGCATTTTAATTATGCAATATTTTCGAATTTTTTGAAAAATAGATTGAGTTGTAAATTAATTATTTATTTTAATTAATTCTTGGACCAACTCAAGTCAATGATTTTTTCATTTAATTGATTAATTTAAAATAAGTGAATTTAAAATATATATATTATTAGAAATTGAATTAACTAGTCAAAGAATATCTAGATAGGTGATATTTTTGCTTGAAGTATTTCTTTTCTATTTTTTATTATTTTTCGAAAATTGTATATTTTATATACTTTAAATTTTTGAACCCAATAAATATATTCTCAAAGGAAATTTTTAAGTTGCTAATTATTTATTTAATTCAACTTAAATTAATTTCCTTAATATTTATATTTAAGATTATTACTAAGATGGAAATAATTAATTTTATTTCAATCACCATCTAGTATAATTTTATAAATATTATATTAAATTCTTATTTTTGAATTTCAATTCTTAAATAGAATTTAATGAGATTTATTTATTAGAATAATAAGAAAATACATTTTAAACAATGAGCTTTATTATTATTAAGATATTCGATCTCCATTGTGGGTTTTACACCGCGTTTGTTTTAGTGAGTAATCCTCCCTAATGGAGGAACGTTCATTAGCAATTTCGCACCGTTTAATCTCGCATGATAAGTGGTTTGTAAGTGTTTTATATGGTATAGATCACCCTAATGGTGGCGACCATATTTGACTTGCAAATTGCGAAACAATGGTAGAAGCTCATAAGATAGAATAGCCTTGACTCTCGCCTAAACGGGACAACGCTGGATTCTGATCTTGATCGAATAAAAGGTTGCTAGAATGTTTAACATTTTAGATGAGCTGACAACTCTATTCAATGGATGATAGCTTTGACTCTCGCCTAAACGGGACACTGATATCAGTTTGTTGAAAACCTTGGAAATTATTTAGGATTGATTTTTTTAAGTATTTTCTCATATCATTCCTACTTGCTATGTGCTTATAATTTCTGAATTGATTTTGTGTGTTAAACCATTATTAATTTCTATTTGTTGATTTCTATTATTTTGTAGTATCCTGTTTTGTCAAAATGAATCCCATGTTATCACTGTTGACTGAAAACAAGCTGAATGGATCTAACTTTAATAAATGGAATGAGAACATTAATATTGCTCTCATAGGAGAAAGTGCCTTGTTTGTTTTAACTGAGCCGTCACCTGAAGTGCCTGGGGATAATGCATCCAAAGCTGTGAAAGAAAAGTATGAGCGTTGGCAGAAGGCAAATGACAAAGCTCTATACTTTATGCTTTCTAGCATGGTTGACACCCTCAAAACTCGGTTTTCTAAAACTGAGAAGGCTGCTGAAGTAATGACGAAGTTAAATGAGCTATTCGGTAAGGCATCACTTCAGTCACGCTTTGACGCGACTAAGAAGTACATTAATGCACGGATGGAACCTCATCAAAACGTGCGTGATCATGTTCTCCTCATGTCCAGTTATTTCCAAGAAGCCCAGGATCATGGTGCTGAAATGGACAGTGCTACTCAAGTTAGTCTTATCTTGAATAGCCTGACTCCAGCATTTCTACCATACACATCAAATTATGTCATGAATAAGAAGGAAATTGACTTTCATGAATTAGTCAATGACCTTCAAACTTATGAAAATTTGATTGGAGGACCCAAGAAGAAAGGGAGTAAACCTCACAATCCTGGTAATGGTAATGGGACGATAAAACCTGAAGCAAATGTTGCCTCTGCTTCAAAGCCCAAATCGAAGCAGAAGTGGAAGAACACCAAGAAGCGAACAAAAGCCATGAAAAAGGCTGCTCCTTCTGGTGTTGCTACACTTAAAGGAAAGTGTTTCTACTGCAATGAGAAAGGTCATTGGAAACCCCAGTGTCCTAAACTTCTTGCAAAGAAACAAGGTATTTCCATTAATAAACTTTAAGAGTTTTAGTGAATTATTATCCAATTGGATTTATGATTCTGGACTAAACTTTGTTTATTTGTTTTCTTCTTCTGATAGGCCAAGCTACTTGAACTCAATTGAGTTGGGTCAAGCTGGGCCATAGGGTGAAATCGTCCAGATGAAGATGAAGCTCTTCAATTTTTGAATTAATTGTTTTAGTTTAAAGACAATTTGGATTTCAAATTTAAGTTAGGGATATTTATCCCTGTTTCTCTCATATTGTTGCAATATTTTTTTAATAAATTTTTTTTCGAAATTCACTATTGCAATTTATGAGATTGAGCTTCATTTAATTTTATCTTCATCAATTATTACCACATTATATTTATATGTTTGTATGTGTAAGTGTTTTTATTATTGATGCAAATTCTATAATATTTACAACTCTTCATAGAGTTATATTATATAAACACTAGAAATTATTTCTATGTTTATCAATAATTGTTAATTCTCATACAATTATTAAGAATTTGTTTAATAAAAGGATCTTATGATCTGATAGGGGTGGAGAAAAGTTAAGAAAACTATGCAGTTCAACGATCTTTTATATCTAATGAACTCTGGATAGTATTCAACTCCACATAAACTCTATCACACAGAGAATCATGATCTTTACAACCTTTAGGGGTGGATCATAATCTCTATATACTTAGGGGTGGAGATTTTCCATAGTACCCTATATGTATATTCTTAGGGGTGGAGTCTATTCCACAATTCCCTATGAAACACATATCTTGTTTAAACATAGAAGTAATATAATGAGTCAGCTATTGTCAATATAAATTCTTGATCTTGATTGTATGTTCCATTTCGTTTTTACTGTTGTAAGTAAAAGCATGATACCTTTGAAAGTTCTTTGTTAAAGTTTCACACTACCTTAATTGAGTGGGAGAATTTTAAAGTTCTATACCCATCTTCATTAGGTTGATAATTGTGATAGGTACTTAAGAACACTGCGAAAAGCAAATCTATCCATTCACATGGATAGATATAGCTTATCACAATTATGAGAATAAGATAAAGAACTCTAGTTCAGTCCATTCGAATGACTTGAACCAAGAATTCTTAATCCTCATAAAATTTGATGGTATCTTAATTTTGATTACTTTAATCTCGGCATGTATTTTTCACTTCAAATACTAGTCTCTAAGTTGATGACTTAGTCTTGACTTAAAGTTTCGTACTAATACAAAAGTCACAACTAGGTAACTCTCTAAACAATCGGAAGGTTAAAAGTATTATTTAACCAGACATCTGCTATTGAGTGGGAGCTATCTGAGATGTAATCAAATAGGGAACATTAGAAGATATTCAAGAAGGATTTATGAAAGTGATCTATATGTCAGATATTAAGGAACTATGTATCAGTTGTCTTTGTATCACACCATCTAATTTCGAAATTCTTAAGATGGTGCTTACTTTGGGGGTGGAGGAATTATTGTATAATAATTCAAGCTCTACCAGAGAAGAACTATAACTTGGTCTATTCGAAAATACCGTAAAGTTATATCACCGAAGAAAAGTCTACACCGTATTATCTCAATTACATATTTTAAAATATGAGAGATATGTCCTCTCGTTAATTCGTATGTACTTTTAAAACGGTAAAGATTTCGGTATCCCTTGATGAGTAAAGCATATAGTAAAGGATGTTTCATAAGAGTATTTATGAACTAGTTTCCGAAGTTTTGGTGGATTCAAATATACTACACTTGATTCCGAAGATCAAGACATCAGATTGACCTATTTGCGCAGTTTGTTTTATATTAGTGCAAGTGGGAGTTTGTTAGGTTTTATGCCCTAAATAAAACTCTTTACAATCTGATTAGTTATCAATATAAGAAATTTGAAGTGATTGATGTTTGCATGAATTTTACATGCTAATGGTTTAATATGTTTAATATGTTTATTACATTCATACACACAAAATCAGTTAAATCCAGATCATATGTTTATTCACAATTACAGTATCGTCAACACAGTGGAATGTGATTGTGATCATATGAATCAAAAGTTTTGGTCCCTGTTTCATCGGTGTTATTGGATTTACACTAATGTGATAATCGGCGATGATGTGTACTTACACTTGGAGTAAGTGTTATGTTCTTTCCAGACATTAGTAAAGTATACTAGTTTCGAATGTATGGAGTATACATTGGATCGGACCGATATTGCAACTAAGTTAAGATATTACAAACTTACCGTTATACATATCTTTCCAAGTCAATATCAGTAGTTGATCTTAAGATTGAAAAGAATCTAACTCCTGATATGCTTGGGCTCAACTCAGGAGTGCTATTCATGTTCTTTGATTTATTAGTTAAGCCTACTTTTGGGTCAGGGTGATACGTATATTTTGGGAACATGATAGTATGATTGAGTGGGAGTGCCGAACATAAATATGGAATCTATAGCTTCTACTGGTGTATAGAAGTTAAGTGATGATTCCCTTCGAGCTTAGCAAATAGAAGTAAATGGATGAGCTCTTGTTTAATCGACTAATTATTAGATCACTAAACACCATTTACAGTAGCTAAGTGTTTTAAGTGGGCAAAATACATTGAGGGGTGAGAACGGTAAAGAAATCCCATCTCGATGTAAATCATCTATATAGAGGATCTTTAAATCACAATAAGATTATAACAATGGTTAAATGAGATAGTATATTGGTATCGTGAAACATACAATATGCTCTATATAAGTACGAGAGTGCA
Organism: Cannabis sativa; assembly: GCF_029168945.1. Classification (NCBI taxonomy): domain Eukaryota; kingdom Viridiplantae; phylum Streptophyta; class Magnoliopsida; order Rosales; family Cannabaceae; genus Cannabis; species Cannabis sativa. The sequence continues at coordinate 22,655,816 of NC_083609.1, read as the reverse complement.
ATTCTAAGTTCTAAGAGTGGATTCAACGAAGAATTAATAAGTAGGAATTTACTTGGTAAATTTGGTTCACTTATTGGAAGCTCAACATATAGATCCATGGTCCCCATTCTAGTTGAGAACATTCTCGCTTGTAAGACTCATTAATTGATTCGTGATTGATCAATTATAATTCTAAAGTTAGACTATGTCCGATTTTATGAATTTTCACTAAGCGGTGAAATTGTAAGGAAAAGAGTTTTCTAGGTTTATTTATTTATTAATAGACTTTATATGTCTAATTAATAATTAAATTAAATGACAATATTATTTAATAATGTATTTTAATTATTAAATAATTAGTTTTGGCATTTAAAAGGTTAGAATTGGAAAATTGGCATTTTTGAGAAAATAGAGATAAAATTTGATAAAATTGCAAAATTAAGTGGGGCCCATTACAACACCTATGGCCGGCCACTTATAAGGCTTTTTCAAATTATTATTTTCATTATTTTAATGCCAAATAATTCTAAACTTAAACCTAGTAAGTTGCCTATAAATAGAAAGTGATGGCTCAGTCAAAACACAAGTTTTCAATAAGCCTTTCTGACAGAAATTTCTCTCTTCAGAAAACTGAGCCTTCCTCACTCTCTACCTTGGCCGAAACCTCTCTCCCTCTTTTCCTTCATCTTTTTCGTGACCCTAGTGAAAGAGTAAGTGCCCACACACAGCAAGCAGTAACTCAATCATAGATTGGAAGACTATGAAGGATCAAAGCTTGAAGAAGAAGGAGATTCGGGCTCAGATCTTGATTATACTCTGCTACAGAAAGGAATCAAGGGTTAGAGATCTGAGTGGAAGGAGACATTTATTCCGCTGCATCAATGTAAGGTTTTCTTAACTTTATATGTGTTTATTTTATCGTTTTAGAAAGTTCATATTTAGGATGTTAATAAACATACTTGTGAGTAGATCTAAGATCCTGGTAAAATAATTCCCAACGACTGGCCTCAGATCCATGGTAATTGATTTACTTGCATGTAATTTGGACTTTAAAACGATTGTTTGTATGTTCTTTGGATGGTATCATGTTGTATTGAGTGTTATTTGATGATTGATTGATGATTATGAAATTTTCGTGAAACATAATTGTTATTTCGGTTCTGGAATTATTTTTATTGGATAGTATGGAAAAAATTAAGCAAGTTAGCCTTTTACAGAACTCAATTTGGATTTTATTTGAATTAGTTATGATTTTTTGAAGATTTGACAAAATCGGGGCTGTGCTGATAGTTTCCTGCGATCGCAGAACTGTCCGTACAGTTTCGAATTTTTTCAATTTTCTTCAATTTTTCATACTTTTTCATGGAATTAACTTCCAATTTTTTGTATGGTTTTATATATATACTATTACTATTCCTAATTCAATTCTAATTATCATTTTGAATTAATTTAATTTTTTTTAATTTAATTCAAGATATTAGTGTAATTTGAATTTGAATAGAACTAGTATTTATCCTTTTGCTTAAAAATCTATCTTATTTTTAAATTTGATTATATTTTTTTTAAAATTTAAGGTCAGATTTTTTTTGGATATTTAAAATATCTTTTAAGATATTTATAATATCTTTTAAGATATTTAAAAATATCTTATCTTTTAAGATATTTATAATATCTTTTAAAGATATTTATAATATCTTTTAAGATATTTAAAAATATCCTATCTTTTAAGATATTTTAAAAATATCTTATCTATTAAGATTTTTTAAATCTTTTTAGATATTTTGACCTTATTTAAATTTAAAATAAGATATTTATAATCATGTAATTTTAAATAGATATAAGATATTTTGCTAATTTTTTAAATTTTGTTATTTTATTTATTTAAATTAAATTTAAAATCTGAAAAGATATTTTATTTATCTTTTCTAATTTTTATTTAATTTTTATTTTTAAAATAACATTTAATTTTTAAAAGTAGTTAGCAAATTTTGAAATGATATTTAGGTTGGTTGAAACCTAATTTTTCAAATAGTAGGTTTAATTTTAAATATTTATTTTTTAAAAAAAAAAAAAATTCGAAATTTTAAATTTATTTTATTTTCGAAATTAATTAAATTTTTTTATTTTTCGAAATTAATTAAAATATTTTTTTAATTATTTATTTTTTTCGAAATTATTTATTTAAAATTAAATAAATCCTACTTCCAACTATCCAGCTAACCTTGTTGCAGGAGTATGTGTTTTTAGCTTGTATGTAAGTTTTAAAAACCTATTATTACTTGATTGCAAATAGCCATGGTTACTTTTTGTCAGATCTAATGATCTGATGGCTCCCTTGGTCAAGTTAATAATTTGTAACAGGTAAATTTTAATGGAGCCATCAGATAATTAGATCTGGCAAAAGGTAACCATGGCTATTTGTAATCAAGTAATAATAGGTTTTGAAAACTTACACATAAGCTAAAACACATACTCCTGCAACAAGGTTAGTTGGATAGTTGGATGTAGGATTTATTTAATTTTAAATTAAATATTTAATTTCGAAAATAATTAATTAAATAAAAAAAAATCGAAAAATTTAAAAAAAAAAATTGAAAAATTCGAAATTTTTTTTTAAAAAATTTAAATTTAAAATTAAACCTACAATTTTTGAAAAATTAGGTTTCAACCAACCTAAATATCATCATTTCAAAAATTTGCTAACTACTTTTAAATTTTAAATGTTATTTTATAAATAAAAATTAAATAAAAAATTAGAAAAGATAAATAAATATCTTTTTCAAATTTTAAATATAATTTAAATAAATAAAATAACAAAATTTTAAAAAAAAAATTAGCAAAATATCTTATATCATTTAAAAATTACATGATTATAAATATCTTATTTTTAAATTTTAAAATAAGATAAGATATAATCAAATTTTAAAATAAGATAGATTTTTAAGCAAGAAGATAGATACTAATTCTATTCAAATTCAAATTACACTAATATCTTGAATTAAATTTAAAAAATATTAAATTAATTCAAAAAGATAATTAGAATTGAATTAGGAATAGTAATAGTATAAATACAAAACTATACCAAAAATTGAAAGTTAATTCCATGAAAAAGCATGAAAAATCGAAGAAAAACAAAATAATTGTGAACTGTACGGACAGATTTGCGATCGCAGGAAAATATCAGCACAGCCCCGATTTTTTCAAATCTTCAAAAAATCATAACTAATTCAAATAAAATCCAAATTAAGTTCTGTAAAAGGCTAACTTGCTTAATTTTTTCTATACTATCCAATAAAAATAATTCCAGAGATAAAATCGCAATTATGTTTCACGAAAACTTTACAAACATCAATCAATCATCAAATAACACTCAATACAACATGATACCATCCAAAGAACATACAAACAATCGTTTTAAAGTCCAAATTTCTTGCAAGTAAATCAATTACCATGGCTCTGAGGCCAGTTGTTGGAAATTATTTTACCAGGATCTTAGATCTACTCACAAGTATGTTTATTAACATCCTAAATAAGAAATTTCTAAAACGATAAATTAAACACATATAAAGTTTAAGAAACCTTACATTGGGTGCAGCGGAATTAAATGACTCCTTCCGTTCAGATCTCTAACCCTTGAATCCTTTCTGTAGCAGAGTATTATCAAGATCTGAACCTGGATCTCTTTCTCTGAATCCTTGATGCTGAATCTCCTTTGCTGATGATCTTTCTTCACGATCTTCCTCACTATGATTGAGGTATTGCTTGATGTGTGTGGGCACTACTCTAATCACTAAGGTAATTTCGAAATTCAAAGGAAGAAGCAAGAGAGAGAGTGGCGGCTAGAGAAGAGAGAGTGGAGGCTAGGTTTTTCTGATTCAGAAAAGTGTTATTTTCCTGAAGCCTTCACTATCTATTTATAGCATTCCACTAGGGTTAGATTTGAATTATATGGCATTAAAATAATGAAAAAATCAACTTAAAATACCTATAAAGGTGGCCAGCCATGGCTTTAGTGGACTGGGCCTTGCTTTTTGTAATTTTGCAATTTTAACACCTTTTGTATCTGATTTTCTCAAAAATGTCAATTTCCTAATTCAATCATTTAAATGTCAATTCTAACTATTTAATAACTATAAATAATTATTAAATAATATTGTCAATTATCATATTTATTAATTGAACCATACAAAGTATCATAATTAACAAATATGCCCCTATTAACTCTTTCTTTACAATTTCGCCCTTACTTAGTGAAAATTTCACAAATAGACATAGTCTAATTCGTGAATTATAATTGATTAATCAAAACCAATTACATGAGTCTTACAAACAATATTATCTCAACTAGTGGGGGGACCATGGGTCTATATAACCGAGCTTCCAATAAGTAGATCAAGAATTTAGCACTAAAATTCACTAACTTATTAATTCTTCGTTGAATCCACGCATAGAACTTAGAATTGCACTCTCAGTATATAGAATGCTCTATATGTTCCACCATATAGACACATCATTAGTTATCCATTGTTATAATCCTAATGTGATCAATGATCCTCTATATGAATGATCTACACAGTAAAGGGATTAAATTACCGTAACACCCTACTATGTATTTTATCCTTAAAACACTTGACCCCGTATAAATGATATTTCAGCTTATGTGAAATGAGATCTCAACCATTTATTTTCGTTTGGTCAAGCTCGAAGGAAATCATGCTTTGCTTACTATTCGCCAGGTAGAAGCTATAGATTCCATGTTTATGCTAGCGCTCCCACTCAATTGCACTATCGTGTTCCCAAAAAGTATGTATCACCCTGACCTAAAAGTAGGCTTAACTAACAATTCAAAGGAACACGAATAGCCTTTCAAGATTGAGCCTAATCATAACAGGATTAAGATCATTTGATCTAGGATCAACTTGGCGATATTGACTTGAATAGATTTTACGGTAAGTTTAATTAAATCTAAGTCAAAGTTCAATATCGGTCCCTTCCGATGCATACTCCATGCATCCAACCTGAGCTTTACTTTAACCAATGTTCTGGAAAGAACATAGTATTTCTCCAAATACAAGTAAACTCTTGTTGTAGATTATCATATCAGTAAAACCCTGTGTCTGATAAATCTAGGAAACTTTATTCACATAGTCATGTTTACTTTCCAATGTGATGGCAGCACAATAAACATGATCAGGTATGTGAAAAGGGTTTAAGATGAATTTATAAATCAATTAGACAAGCAATTGATAAAGTGAGCCAAAACATACACAAATGAATGAAAAATACTTCTGTTTCTTTATTGATGTTGAATAAAATAGATTACATTGAAATGAAGGTTTTGTATTTTTATAACATTTTTTCCTTGTTTTTAATTCGTTGTTTGATTGTTCTTTTAGTGTTCTATTGACTTTTTTCAAACAGTTGTTTTAATGTTTATTTTTAGTAATTTTAGTGTTGTTTAATTTTATTTGACAGTTAACAATTTTTTTAGTAATTTTTGTTTTGCAGATTATTGTTAATATGTTTTTTCCCGGTTGTTCATCTTTTAGGCTGCTTATGTCTGGGTGATTTTAAAATGTTGTTTTGTGGTTGCGTTCTAGTTTTTTTCTGGAAGCTTAGATGATGTTTATTTTTTCATATTTTTGTACCTTGAATTTTTTCTCTGATTCGATTATGGGTAAGATTCAATTTTTTCCGATCTCCTTCTTCAAATCCTCTCCTCTGTACGCTTTCATTTTTTGTTTGTAGGTTATTTTTGCATTTTTTTTACAGCAATGGAGGTCGATATCTCTGTTTTTTTTTCTTTTTTCCTTTTTGTATTTGGATTTTTCGGGATTTTATTGCTTTTTCCTTGAGATCTACATCTTGATTTGAGCTGATTTACCTGGTTTCTGAAAGAAAACAGTGGGGATTTGGTGGATTGGGGTGTTTCCTCACCGAGAAGAAGGAGTTTCCTCCTTGTTTTTTTTGTTAAGCTAGTATTTTTGTAAATAGAAACTTTTATTTTCTATTTATGTTTATTTTTCCTTTATAGAGTATAAATGTAAAATGTTGCCTTTATTAGTTTATTATAGAAAAAATCTCTAAATAAATTATTTTCAATACAGTACCCCTAATTCTAAATGTTAATTCCTCTTCTCCTGCAATGTGATTTGGGATTTGACGTTTAACATTCAAATCTGAGCAAACGGTGAGGAGTTTTGGTGAAAAAGTGCCAATCTCATCTCTAAAGCCCTCCAACTACGAGTATGGTTTTAAGTTTGGATTATATATTGGAGATAGTAAACAAAACATTCCATTCCAATTGCAGAAAGCCAAGGAAACTCGATTGCTTTCATCATTATTGTACCAGCGATGATTGGAGATAGAACATATAAACTCTATTTGTCTGTTTTAATTCTTTGTATCCGCAATGTTATTGAATAGCGGACACGATTATTAAGGTATTGGCCGAAGCTTGTGGAATGACTGAACTGAAACACAAGGTATTTGCATTACTGAGGAATAACTGATGGTAATTACTGGTCCTTTAAATTTAGTTATATTATGTGTGTTCTTATTCAATATTTCTTCGTGACTTTATGTTCAATTTTTTTTTTCGTAAAGATAATTGTTATTGGCCGAAGCTTGTGGAATGACTGAACTGAAACACAAGGTATTTGCATTACTGAGGAATAACTGATGGTAATTACTGGTCCTTTAAATTTAGTTATATTATGTGTGTTCTTATTCAGTATTTCTTCGTGACTTTATGTTCAATTTTTTTTTTCGTAAAGATAATTGTTATTTGTGTTCATAGGAATATGAAATGGAAAGTAAACAATTTTCATTCTATTTCTGTTGCATTTTAAAGTATTAGAATGGCATTCGAATGGAATGTTCTTTCCACTATTTTGGTGGAATGACTATTCTATTTTTAAAAAAAAAGAATGATCATTCCAATGTATCAATTTTTTTTATGCATTTTAAATTTCATTCCATTCCATTTCTTATTCCTATATTTTTTGCTACGAAATAAAATTGTTCTTCCTAATCTTTAATTGGTAAGCCTGATTCATGGACTATTACCAAGATTTTTGATACATTTCGTCTCACTTTGAAGGTGAATATTATTTATTTTAAATGTTTTTTTTACACTGTCTTGGATGCCCCTTCTTTTACATAATAATGGTTACTTGAATGAAATTTTTACTTTCAACCTCTTTTTCTTGCTTTCTTAGATGATTATTATTGTATGATATCTCATGTTTCACTCAAGTGATATAGCTTTGCGTATATTTTTCTTCTAAGTACATCTACAGTGTTTCAATCACTTTGTAATATAATATTGTTAATTTGACAATTAATTAGACAAAATAAAAAATATCAGCATGTGTGACATAAGCAAAGTTTAGTAATGTAGGGACTTCTTTTTAAACATCGATTATGTGATATAAATGTTGCAGATGATCTATGTAGATTTAAATTATATGGGTCATAATTACGACTGAAGTGCAAAGTTTTGAGTTGGATTTGAGTTGTAATTGTTGTTATCTTTTGGATATTGTAAAGGTGTTTCACTTTCTTGCGTTGTTAGGACCATTTTTTTTACATGTATAGTGGTTAAAAAAACTTATTGGTGAGGCTATTACAATGTGTTTGGCTGCTGAGAAAGCTCTCTTACTTAAAAATCAACATGTGGTGTTTTATTGTGACAATTCTCGGGTAGTTCAAGACTTTGGAAAGAGGGACATTAATCTTATCCAGCTAAAGTTACAGGTTGTATTCACAAAGTTCAAATAGTTTGGAGTGAGAATTATTTAAGGTCCCAAATTGAGCAACTTCTCTGCTCATAACATTGCGAACTGGTCGAGATTGAACAAGTGCACATGAATGATATACTTAAAGGAGTTGGACGACGATGAAATTCTTGACGATTTCAAGGAGTGGAAGTCTGATGTGGAGCAAGTGGTTGTTGAGCTCAAGAGCTTCTTGCTATGATGTTTGTATTTTACTTTAGTTTTTGGACTTATCTTATTTATGTGCTGTCTTATTAAGTAGTTTTAGGACTCGTTAGGAACGCCGTATTAGGTCGTATTGTATTGTATTGTATTATATTGAATTGGATTATATATCATATTTTTATATAATACTATGTTAAACTTTAATTTATACTAAAATATTATATATTTAGGTGTCCATAAAAGTTAATACTACATATAGTTTTACATAAAAATATTGCATAAAATACAATTTAATATAATACAATACAATACGACCTAATACGGCGTTCCAAACGAGCCCTTAGAGATTGCAGGATTTGTTCTGAGGCTGTTTTGATTGGTTTTTAACTTTTTCTAATGAATTGGGTGTCTTTGGCACCTTCCATTCCATCAATATATATATAACCTGGTTAGGAATTATACGAATTATTTGTTGATTTAGCATGTTTTTTCATTTCATTTAGCAGCGAAAGAACAAAAAACAAAGTGCATGTTTGGCATCATAACTAAAAAACTGTTTTTTGTTTTTAAAAACAGAAAATTGTTTTTAAAAACAATTTGGCTTGTTTGGCCTTGTTTTTTAAAAACAGTTTTCAGAAAACAAAGTTACAAAAAACAAGAATTTTGAAAACAACAAAATGTTGTTTTCTGTTTTAAAAACCAATTCACTTTAGGTCAATATTGTTTTTAAAAATCACTAACCAAACGTGACTTGTGTTTTAAAAACTTCAAAAACTATTTTTTGTTCTTATTTCTAAAAACAATTTTTTAAAACAAAAAACAGAAAACAATACCAAACATGCTCGTAGCTAGACATTTTGCAAAGCCAAAGCTTCTAGGGGGTAATTTTTCTTTTATTTTGTTTTTATATGTATATATATTCAATTATTAGAAGTCATAATTTGGGTATTGCTGAACGTGTCTTACTCATGTTGAGTTTACATTGGACGATGAGAAGAAATAGCTGAGTTCCTCTCTTGTGAACGCGATGAATTAATTCACAAAATTGAAATTACTTGCAAAGAGGAAAATTATTTCTCAAGTCTCTTTCATATTCTACATGTCTTTGTCAATTAAATTGTCCTTGAAATTCTTTATTGAAGTTATTTTCTTGAGAGTTATTGATGAATGTTTTCCAAGTCTTGCACTTGCCTTTAAAGGCGAGAAATCAATGCTTCTAGCTAAACTAACACTTTTAGGGCCCGTTTGATACGCAGGATTGGACTGAATTGGATTGAAAAAGATTGGATTGGACTGGACAAGATTGGATTATGCTGAAAGTAATCCTGTGTTTGGTTTAACAATAGACTGGACTATTTTATTTATTTCTTTTTAGAAAAAGTTAAATTTAAATTAAATAAAAATATATAATAATAAATAAATAAAAATAAATAATTCGTAGCAAAAAAAATAATACATCATATATAATTAAGAATATATCATAAATATATAATAAAATAGTAAAATAAAAATAATTAAATAATATAAAATTATTTATCTTAAACACTAATTTAATCACTAATTTAATATAAATATTAATTTTTTAAAATATTTATATAAATTTTTTAGTAATTTAAAAATAATATATAATTTTATTGTCATATTTGTTTTCTTAAAATCAATTTAAGTAACTATTATTTAATTAATAATATTCTAAATTTTAAAAACTTATGTATAATAATTAAAAATTATACATTTTCACTAATTTTAATGAATAAGTTTTTGATAAAGAAAATGTATAAATAAATGTGTGATAATTATTTCCTTTAAATAATAGTTAAATTTAAAATATATTAATAAAATTAAAGTTAAAAAAAAACCGATACAAAAAAATCTCACCTGTATGGGATTATTTATCTCACCCTGCTGGATGGGATAAATAATCCCAGACAGATGAGGTTAACTGGATTAGTTATCCAGACTTCTAACATGCCCAAACATTGGATTGGACAAATTAGCCTGTCTAACCCAATCCAGTCCTGCGTACCAAACGGGCCGTTAAGGTAAATATTTCTATTTGTATTTGTAGGCCACGACTTTCATAGTATATGTAATCAATACATACTAATTAAACCAGTCTTATTGGGCCTCCTTTTTTTTTTTTTCTATTAACTAATCATATCCCAGTTTGTTTGCTTTTGCTTTTTTTAACATCGTATCATTTTATTGGAGTCAACAAGTTGAATGTTGTATTAACTTTTTGTTAAAATTTTATTGTTCAGGGGAAGGTTGTGGTTATTAGAGGAGAGGGGCCTAAGGGAGGATTAGGCATGCCTGAAATGTTGGTGTCTACTTATAATGCAGAAGTTGGAGAATCCTGTTTCTAAGATTTTGAAAAAGAATAAACTTATAATAGTTTTTGCTTTATTTCATATTAAAAACGATTCCCTATCATATACAATCTAAATGTCTTCTTAAGAATGGTAATTTGTGAACCTTGGATATCAAATTTCGATTCTAACTCATTTTCAATCTTTTTGCAACTATGAACTTATATTCTCATTTAAAAATGGAGTTGATTGAGATGGACCCTTAAGGCTCCTATTTAGGTTTCCAAATTTTGGTGAAATAAGCCTACTGATTTTATGAAGTAATTCTAAAATCTTCCCAAATTTTGTTGAAATGGAGTTGATTGTTATTTCAACTTTTGATATTGATTTTTATAATAGGAAATTAATACATACCCCAATTCTCTGTATACCAGTTCATGATAGTATATATGTTATGTTATTTTTTTTTTCTTTCTTTCATAGTGGGCCAATTCAAGTCATTCTTGTGAATATTCTTTGAAAACTATGTTCAGAAGTTTGAACTGATAAAAAATACCATATGTGTTTATACATACATATTTGAATGCAATCTACTTAAGCCCTCATTAAATAGTAGCAACAGGAAATTGAGATGACAAGCTTGTACATTGGCAATTGCTAAAAATTTCAAACTTGCCAAGAAGTGATGTGATTTAGAGTTGTTATCTTACATATATAAAAAGAGTCAATATTTATACTGTTGATCCTAAACGTCAACCAAAACAGTGCGTTTTTTATAGTTTCCAATAGTTTGGTAAATGGTGAACTTGCATGTGATGTGAGTTGCATGTGATGTGAGAGGGTAACTTTTATTTTTTATTTTTTGTTTTTTGCCTGAGATAAATAGAGTGCTATTTTTTCTTTTTCTCTTTTCTGAGTTTTTCACATTTCAAGTCAAACCCAATATTTACCTTAAATTTTTTCTTTTTCTCTTTTTTGAGTTTTTCAATTTCATTAGTTTTTTTTTTAATTAAATTTAAGGTAAATAGTGGTATAAGTACCCAATGTTTTAAGTTTGTAAGCTGCATAAATCCAAAATTTATTTTTAGCGGCATAAGTACCCCATGTTTGTAAAACTGTAATTTTTTTCCAGTTTCTTCAGTACAGACTCTATTTTAAATTTATTAAAAAAAATATTTAGAAGTAACTGATATTACATATTTTTATCTAGACTCAATGATATAGAATTTAGACTTTATATGTGTCCTGTCTAAGACAATAACAGAGGCTGTACCGACAAAATTAGAGAAAAATTATAGTTTTACAAACATTTGGTACTTATGCCAAGATATATATACTTAAAAACATTGTTAAACTAAGAATTATGTTACATAGCCACATTTTATATAGAATAGATATATATTTTCTTCATCAATTTGGTTAAACATTTATATAGAATAGATATATATATTTTCTTCATCAATTTGGTTAGACATCTTTTCAAGCTACTATAACTATTAGAAAATTCTACAATATGTTTTCTAAAAGGAATATATTGATACACTTTTATTTGTTTCAGCATTTGAGAGAATTTTTTATTTAATTTTTTTATGATAATATAAGTTGTAATTATATAAGACAACTTGCAAGATTTTAAAAAATTAAAGTAAACACACCAAAAATATAATTTTTATTTTATACGCGTATGAAATAGATTGTTTGAACATTATTTACTTTTTATAAATTATTCTGAATTTCTCAAAATTTACAGAATGTCTCAAATAATTATAACGTACGTGACTATAAAAAAAAATAAACTAAAAAATTCTTCTGGATACCGAAACAACTAGAGGTGCACCATTATACCTCTTTTAAGAGGTTGCATTGTAGGAATCACCCATAACAATTTTGTTGGGTCTATTATATCTTATTCCTAAGTGCTCTCAAGATGCCTACATACCAATACTATTACAAGAAAAAAATAAATTGTCTAAACCTTGACTTTTTTTCTTTTGAACATATTTCCACCACAACATTTTAATTTTACGGGATATTTACATCAACACTCTTTTAATATTTACAATTGTTACACATGTGACCCTAATAAAAAAATAGAGACGGAAAAAGTATTTTATCTTACGATTTTGCTACAATTGTACTATTTTTTGACTATTAAGTGTCAACTCAAAAACACGTGTTGACATATCATTATATCACATATTAAATAAGTTGAAGAAAATTGTAAACACCAATTTCTGAGTTGTCACTTAATGGGCTTAATTGACATTTAACAATCAAAAAATAGTACTACGACAACAAAATCGTAAGGTAAAATACTTCTGCCACCACTTTTTTTTATTAAGATCATATGTGTAACAATTACAAATGTTAAAAAATAGTGTTCTAGATACAATTTTAGTCGGATTTTATTTTAATTGAGCTTAAATTAGATTGTAAATGATTTAAAAATTTTAATTGTTTAAAATAGACAATACTGTTACTCTTTTTAAAGAAAAAATTCACTAAAAATATGTTAAGGACATTATTTTTAACATTTTAATTATCAGATGATCCTTTTTATCATTTTTTAAAACAGGATGTCTAAAATAAAATTTAACATGATAGGGCAGACCTTTTTTTTTCAAATCTATTTTACTACAACATTTTTATTTCACAAGCAAAGTCTATAATTCAATCGATATAAATTTTTATTATTTTATATATTTTTTGTTCCAAACTTATTTATTAACATATTAAAATTAGTTTAGTTATAAATGTTGAGAAACATTTAAATTACACATATTTTACACATTATCTGTATAATTAATCTCAACTACAATAAAATGTGATATAATACTTAAAAATATATATGAATAATATTTAATACACATTATTGTAAGTAATAAATGTGTTTTTTACATTCTCATTATTTATATATACTATATAATTGAAGCTAAACACTTTGAGCATTTGGTTGCCATGTGTATTGCATTAATCAAATTATTTAAAAGTATTACTAATTTTAAATAAGAAAATTTTAATTTTTCATGTTTACATTTAACCAAAAAAAAAAATATAAACTAAAATTAAATACGATATTTAATTATATATGTTACACGTGCAACGCACGTCTAAAAACTAGTGATAATAATAAATTTGAATGCAGTAGCGCGTGTGTAAGCTACACGTGAGATATGCTTAATTTTTTATTTATTTTTTTTTTTTCAATTTACACATATAACTAAAATATAGTTTTTGCCTTAAATATATTGTAACTTATCACATGAGATAAAATTTTGTAATTTACAGTATTTAACACATTTTTGATAAACACATCAAAGAATTATGATTTTTTTTATTATTATTTTTGTTAGTTATAAAGATTTTTAATTTTAAATATTTATACGAATTTAAAAATTAAACTTTTATTTAGGATTAATTTTTATGTTTATAAATTTACATAAAAAAATATATTTTTTAAAATTAACTAGACTTAATAGATATTATTTAAAATATTTATGGTATATAATTTGAATTTTATAATAAATATTAACTAAAAATATTCAACAATTTGTTATTTCATTATTTTTAAAAATTTAAGTTTTAATTTTTATTTCATTATTTTAAAAAATTTAAATTTAAATTTTTATTTCATTATTTTTAAAATATTTTATTCATTAATAATAATTAAACAAAATATAAATTATAATTATAAATAATTTAAAAAATTAAATATTTAAAATACTTCAAAAAATCAATATTTAAAAGTACTATTGTTAAAAAAAACTTAATTTAAAAGATTAGAGTTTGTAAAAAATGAAATCCCCTTTCTCTCTCCCCTTGGGTTCTGTTCTGCCTTCCTCTCTTCAACAAAGTTTGGTCCAATAACAATTCAGCCCAAGAAGAGGTGAGTAAAGTATCTTTACAACACCTACGGCAGCCATCTATTTTCAAAATTCAAAACTTTTCAAATTTTCCCCTCTCTCTCAAAACAGCCGCACCTAAAATTCTAGGGTTCCCAATAATTCCCTTTCTCTTCTACCCAAAACACTAATCAAATTTTTCTCACGACAAACTCAAAAAACCAAACCCAAAAATCAATCTCTAGGTTATAACTTTTTGTTTGTTCTCACTCTCTCGCTCTCCTTCTTTGCGTATCCATCCTGCTCAGCTCACTTGGGTCTTCACCGGCCACCAGCCCTAACGTAGCATCCCGAGATGACCACAGCCCCACTTCCGTCTTCCTTCTCTTCTCGGCGGCCTACGAATCAGGGGCGGAATGCTCCGCTTATTGTCCTTCGCGCAAAGACCATCGTTAGTATCTCACCACCGTTAGCTTTCTCTCTATTTTTGATTTGAACAAGAAATTACAGACAAAAATATCTTTATGCTCTTGCAGATCCAACTCCTCTCTCATTCTCTCTACCTTTTTAGGTATGTTTTTGTTACTGAGAAACACAGGAATAAGGCTTGGGTTTTTCTTTCTTTGTTCTTGATTTTGATTTGGTTTGGTTTCAGCTTGTTGACTGAGATAAGTTGATGGATTGGAGCTTCAGTCGTGATCATAATTGGTACTGTGGTAATTTTGGTAGAGCTTAGGTTTCAGTGTTGATGAATCCGTAAGCTTTTTTGAGTTTGGAGTTATTATTTTTTTTGGTTGCATTTGATTCTTTTCATAATACATAATTAGTTCTTTTACTCTTAGTGTTATTCAAATTTTTGTATGGAAGTTGTGAATAGTAGTTAGTTATTGAAAATTATGGGGGGAATTCGCTCAAGAACGTAAAGATCATCTATAGACAATGTCATTGTAAATGATGATCTTCCTGGTAGTGGTAGTAATAATGCTCATGTTAATGGGCATTCGAATAATGGGTCTTATGCACTTCCCATGAAACCGGAGAGCAATTCTGCTCCTTCCTCAGCTGGTCACAGTGTGGATATACAGTTATGTGATCCCTTTTCATTTCAAGAAGTGAATATAGTTCCTTATGGGATTGGCTCAGACGATACTATTGATGGGATTCCTCGATTGTCTCGGGTCTTGTCTCATAAATCTAGTATTGGGTTTTATGCCCTAAATAAAACTCTATTTCAATGTAATCCAGATTATTCAATATCAATAAAATAACAGAAGTATTTTTCATTCATTTGTGTATGTTTTGGTTCACTTAATCAATTGTTTGTCTATTTGATTTATAAATTCATCCGAATCCCTTTCACATACTTGATCATGTTTATTGTGTTGTCAACACAGTGGAAAGTAAATATGACTATGTGAATAAAGGATTCCTAGATTTATCAGAACACTGGGTTTTACTGATATGACAATCTACAACAGAGTTTACTTGCATTTGAAGAAATGCTATGTTCTTTCCAGAACATTGGTTAAAGTAAAGCTCAGGTTGGATGCATGGAGTATGCATTGGAATGGACCGATATCGAACTTTGAAATAGATCTATAAAACTTACCGTAAATATCTATTCAATTCAATATCACTAAGTTGATCCTAGATCACATGATCGAAATCCTGATATGGTTAGGCTCAATCTCAAGAGTGTTATTCGTGTTCTTTAATTTGTTAGTTAAGCCTACTTTTGGGTCAGGGTGATACGTACATTTTGGGAACACGATAGTGCGATTAAGTGGGAGCGCTAACATAAATATGGAATCTATAGCTTCTATCTGGCGAATAGTAAGCAAAGGGGGATTTCCTTCGAGCTTAACCAAACGAGATAAATGATGGAGTACTCATTTCACTTAGTTGAAGTATCATTTATACAGGGTTAAGTGTTTTAAGGATAAAATACATTGTAGGGTGTTACGGTAATTAAGTCCCTTTACAGTGTAAATCATCCATATAGAGGATCATTGATCACATTAGGATTATAACAATGGATAACTAATGATGTGTCTATATGGTGGAACATATAGAGCATTCTATATACTGAGAGTGCAATTCTAAGTTCTATGCGTAGATTCAACGAAGAATTAATAAGTCAGTGAATTTAAGTAGTAAATTCTAGATCTGCTCATTGGAAGCTCGGATATATAGACCATGGTCCCCCCACTAGTTGAGATAATATTACTTGTAAGACTCATTTAATTGATTATAATTAATCAATTATAATTCTCAAAATAGATTGTGTCTATTTGAGAATTTATCACTTATTAAGGGCAAAACAGTAAATAGAGATTTTGAAGGGGCATGTTTATTAATTAAGAAACTTTAATTAGTTTTATTATTAATAAATGATATTATATTATTTGATAATTAATTTTAATTATGTGGTTGAACAAAGGAATTGGCAGTTTTTGACAAAACAGGAAACTATCAATGTAGGAAAAGGAAAGTTGGAAAAGTGGCAAGCTTTGTTTCCACAATGCCTAAGGCCGGCCACTTAAGCTTCCCTTTTCTCATTGATTTTTCAATTTTAAATGTCAATTAATTCAACCATAGCCCTGGGTGGTCTTCTATAAATAGAAGACAAAGGCTTCAGTTTTGAACACACATTATTCTGACAGAATTTTCTCACTCAAGACTCTCTCTGAGCCGCCACCCTCTCTCTCTCTCTATTCCTTCACTGTTTCGAAATCTATAAGTGTTAGAGTAGTGCCCACACACATCAAGTAATACCTCAATCATAGTGAGGAAGGCTGTGTAGAATTCAGAAACAACAAAGAAGGACTATCGGGCTCAGATCTTGATTATACTCTGCGACAGAAAGGAATCAAGGGTTAGAGATCTGAGTGGGAGGAGACATATATTCCGCTGCACCCAATGTAAGATTTCTGATACTTTTATGTGTTTAATTTTCTATCGTTTTAGAAGTTCATATTTAGGTTGTTAAATCAACATACTTGTGAGTAGATCTAAGTTCCTGGTAAAATAACTTCCAACATCTAGATCTACCAAGTCTAAGCAGGCTGCTCTTGCAAAGGTAAGTTTGAACTTGATGTGTTAGTTATTGTCTCACAATAAATTCTGTTACTTATTATCACATCAAATGAGTTAGGTATTGGTTGCAATATTTTTTGCAGTTTTATTTTCTTAAGCAATGTAGAGATATATACCATAGGATGTACAGTACTTTCTTGTCGGGCAAGGTTAGTCATAAAGATGTGAAAGATAGCACTAATTGGCTTTTCAAGTTATATTACGGAAATAGGATGTTTATGGCATACTGTTGTGTGGCTTGTGAGGTTCTTTACATATTGTTATTTCTTCTTGCAAAGAACGACTCTGAGAATTTGATGAATGTTTTAGTAAGCTCAGCAAAACAAAATGCACTGCTTGTTGTTCTACTTGGGCTGAGTTTATTTGGATGGGCGGTCAAGCAAGTTGTTAATGTTATACAGTTGAAGATAGTTGCTAATGTGTGTGTGCTTTATGACATTGAGAAGAAGCATAAGCCCTAAGGCTTAAAAATTTCTTATAAAAATCAAGCTGGGTCACATGTTCATACTCTATTGCTTACATGTTAAATATCCATCTTAACATAGTGTAGATGGGTTTGATATTAGCAAGTAATTGTAACAGTAGGTGTACTTTGATAACATGTTTCATCTTTGTTGAATTTTCTAATTTTACCCTCTTTTTTCCCCTTTATGGGGATATGTAAATTGTGAATTAACATAGTCTTCTTACATTTTGGTTATGTGCGTGACAATTTACATCATTATTTTTTTTACTAGAGATACCATAGCTATTTGCTAATTGATTCTTTGCTCTTCTATTGCAGATCTACCAATTGCTAGGAAAGCTTCACTTCACCGATTCTTGGAGAAGAGAAAGGACAGGTAGGCATCAAAACATAATCTGCAATATATATATATATCTTTATTAGGCTTCATTAGCTACACCCAACCAATTTTTTCGTTCATAATAATAGCATCATAGCATCATGGTGGGGCTTTGTATCATGATATTCATGACCAAAAATGAAAGTAGTTATTTTCTTCATTGGACTTTTGTGTTTATGTATGGTTCATGGGATTAACCATTTGTTTGCCTTTTTGTTTACAGAATCAATGCCAGAGCACCACACCAAATCCCAGAAGTAGCTGCATCAAAGTCAACTGAAGGCAACTCATGGCTAGGCTTGGCTGCACAGAGAACATAGTAGTTTGATCTCTTATATTTTATGGAGCTCCTAATGTTTATGGTACATCTCACATTGATATTCACCGTGATGGTTTAATGCTGCCTAATAGCTATTCTTACCTATCGTTTATTTTATTGCGATAGAGAAGAACAAATTCCATTGTTTTGGCTCCTATGGAGCCTATAAATTTCACTGTTGTAAGTACATTTATTAAACTCATGCGTGGTCTAGTAGTTGTTCTGACGTTATTCATTTTGGATAAATCCTTTTAGATTTCTATGTGCATTAGACTTATGAAATCGTTTTATAACAGATTTGTAGTTTTAGCAGCAGTTGTTGGAGAAAGGGTTGTGACTTGTGTTGTTACATGCTGCACTTGAGCCTGCTAACACAAACCTTCCTCCATAGACGTTTATCATCAACAAGGTATATATTTATATTAATACATGTATATATTTAACTTGTTTAACTTGATCAAATTTTTTGCTAGTTGACTTAAGGAAATAAATAATTGGGAGTAAAATATATTGTTATGTATAAATAATAGTTTACTTGATTGACAATTGCTTTCTTCCATTGTTACAAAATGAAAAATACCTTTGAATTTTTCCTTATGGTACTAAGCCACCTTGTGAAATATTGAAATTGACTTGTGATGCCTTAAAAGTTTACTTGATAAACAATTACATAATTACGATTATGCAATTAGTAGCTGGTTGCCTTTTTATATAATAAAATTGACTTTTGTTGTCTAAAAAATTTACTTTATAAAAATGTGCATTGGAATGTTATCTTTCGCCACTGTTAATAAGATTTGTATTGTTCATTTTTAAATAGTTTCGAACGATAAAGAATAATTGTTGTTTGGAAATTTAATGCTGGTTGCTTTTTCAGAAGTTAAAATTAACTTTTGTTATGTCAGAACTTTACTTGATAAATAATGTTTCCTTAGATGTTTCAAAAATTCAAAGATATTTGAATGTTGCCTTTTGCCACTGTGTGAGAATTTGTATTGTTCAAACGGTTTTGGATCAACCGACGGTTTTGAAGTATTGAAATTAACTTTTCATGACTTTGAAATTTACTTGATAGATAATTGCCTCCTCTTTAAAGAAACCTTAATTACTCTTTCAGAATTTGTTGCTGGTTTCTATTTTAAACAATTAAGTTGGTTTTTAATACCTTTGCATCCTCTTTAAAGAAAACGTACTTACTCTTTTTGAATTAACCATTGGTTCCCATTTGAAACAATTAAGTTAGTTATTGTTGCCTTAAAAATTTACTTAATCGACAATTGCCTCTTCTCTAAGGGTTACGTAATTACAATCATGTATTGAAATTTACATGTGACGCCTTAAAAGTTTACTTGATTGACGGTTGCCTCTTCTTTAAAGGTTACATAATTGCGATTATGGAATTAATTGTTGGTTGCCTTTTTAAATATTAATTGGCTTTTGTTGTCTAAAAAATTTACTTGTTAGACGGTTGCATCATCATTAAAAGTAAAATTTACATTCAAATGTAAATTTACTTGATCGACAATTGCTTCTTCTTTGAAGGTTACATAATTACGTTCATGTATTGAAATTTACATGTGACGCTTTAAAAGTTTACTTGATAGACGGTTGTCTCTTCTTTAAAGGTTATATAGTTGCGATTATGGAATTAGCTGGTTGTCTTTTCAAATAATAAAATTGACTTTTGTTGTCTAAAAAATTTACTTGATAGACGGTTGCCACATCATTCAAAGTAAAATTTATATTCAAGTGTAAATTTACTTGATCAACAATTGCCTTTCTTTAAAGGTTACATAATTACGATCATGTATTGAAATTTACATGTGAAGCCTTAAAATTTTACTTGATAGACAGTTGCCTCTTCTTTAAAGATTACATAATTGCGATTATGGAACAAGCTGCTGGTTGCCTTTTTAAATAATAAAATTGGCTTTTGTTGTCTAAAAAATTTACTTGATAGACGGTTGCCTCATGTTTAAAAGTAAAATTTACATTCAAATGTAAATTTTTTACTATTTGAATTAAGGAAATAAATAATTGGGAGTAAAATATATTGCTATGTATAAATAATAGTTTACTTGATTGATAGCTGCTTCTTCCATTGTTACAAAATGAAAAATACATTTGAATTTTGTCTTATGGTACTAAGGGACCTTGTGAAGTATTAGAATTGACTTATGCCATAAAAATTTACTTGATAGAGAGTTACATAATAACTATTATGCAATTAGCTGCTGGTTGCCTTTTTAAATAATAAAATTGGCTTTTGTTGTCTGAATAATTTACTTGATAGAAATGTGCATTGAAATGTTATCTTTCCCCACTGTTAATGAGATTTGTATTGTTTATTTTTAAATAATTTCGAACGACAAAGAATAATTGTTGTTTGGAAATTTATTGTTGGTTGCTTTTTCAAAAGTCAAAATTAACTTTTGTTAATGTTTTCTTAGATGTTTTAAAATTTTAAAGATATTGAATATTGCCTTTAGCCACTATGAGATTTTGTATTGTTTGTCCAAACGGTTTTGGATCCACCGACGGTTGTTTTTTGAAGTATTAAAATTAACTTTTCATGACTTTAAAATTTAGTTGATAGATAGTTGACTCCTCTATAAAGAAGCCATAGTTACTATTTCAGAATTTGTTGTTGGTTTCTACTTTAAATAATTAAGTTGGTTTTTGTTACTATAAAAATTTACTAGATAGACAGTTGCTTCATACTTACTCTTTTGGAATTTGTCGCTGCTTCCCATTTGAAACAATTAAGTTGGTTATTGTTGCCTTAAAAATTTTCTTGATCGACAATTGCCTCTTCTTTAAAGGTTACATAATTACGATCATGTATTGCAATTTACATGTGATGCCTTAAAACTTTACTTGATAGATGGTTGCCTCTTTTTTAAAGGTTACATAATTGCGATTGTGGAATTAGGTGTTGGTTGCCTTTTCAAATAATAAAAAGGAAATTTCACTATTTGCCCCTTATAATTTACCCCATATCAAAATTTATACCCTCCATTAATTTGTACAAATTTAGTCCATTGATTACATGAACTTCCCATTTTACCCTTTTTTTAAAAAAAAAATAAAATTGTTAAAAACTGAAATTGCCTCTTTCTCTCTCTCTCTTCCCTCTCTCTCGTGCACCACTCTCTCTCTCTCTAGAAAAAACTGAAAAAACTGTTGGGTTTTATGCCCTAAACAATACTCATTTCAATATAATCAGATTTACTTATTAATATAGATCAGAAATAACATTTAATGTTGCATGGTTCGCATGATTTATTTCATGATTATATGTACATAATGTATAAATTCATCTGAAACCCTTTTCACATACTTGATCCTGTTTATTGTGACGTCAACACATTGGAAAGTAAACATGACTATGTGAATAAAGTTTCCTAGATTTATCAGACATAGGGTTTTACTGATATGATAATCTACAACAGAGTTTACTTGCATTTGGAGAAATGCTATGTTCTTTCCAGAGCATTGGTTAAAGTAAAGCTCAGGTTGGATGCATGGAGTATGCATCGGAAGGGACCGATATTGAACTTTGACTTAGATTTATTAAACTTACCGTAATATATATTCAAGTCAATATCGCCTAGTTGATCCTAGATCAAACGATCTTAATCCTGATATGATTAGGCTCAATCTTGAAAGGCTATTCGTGTTCTTTGATTTGTTAGTTAAGCCTACTTTTAGGTCAGGGTGATACGTACATTTTGGGAACACGGTAGTGCAATTGAGTGGGAGCGCTATCATAAACATGGAATCTATAGCTTCTATCTGGCGAATAGTAAGCAAAGGATGATCTCCTTCGAGCTTGACCAAACGAACATAAATGGTGGAGTACTCATTTCACATAAGCTGAAATATCATTTATACGGGCTCAAGTGTTTTAAGGATAAAATACATAGTAGGGTGTTACGGTAATCTAATCCCTTTACAGTGTAGATCATTCATATAGAGGATCATTGATCACATTAGGATTATAACAATGGATAACTAATGATGTGTCTATATGGTGGAACATATAGAGCATTCTATATTACTAAGAATGTAATTCTAAGTTCTATGCGTGGATTCAACGAAGAATTAATAAGTTAGTGAATTTTAGTGCTAAATTCTTGATCTACTTATTGGAAGCTCGGTTATATAGACCCATGGTCCCCGCACTAGTTGAGATAATATTGCTTGTAAGACTCATATAATTGGTTTTTATTAATCAATTATAATTCTCAAATTAGACTATGTCTATTTGTGAATTTTTCACTAAGTAAGGGCGAAATTGTAAAGAAAGAGTTTATAGGGGCATATTTGTTAATTATGATACTTTGTATGGTTCAATTAATAAATATGATAAATGACAATATTATTTAATAATTATTTATAGTTATTAAATAGTTAGAATTGACATATAAATGGTTGAATTAGAAAATTGGCGTTTTTGAGAAAATCAGATGCAAAAAAGGTAAAACTGAAAAATTGCAAAAAGGGAGGCCCAAATCCACTAGTATAGGGCCAGCCACTTTTGTAGGGAATTTAAACTGATGTTAGTGTAATTTAATATTTTTTAAATTTAATTCAAGATATTAGTGTAATTTGAATTTAAAAATAGTTAGTATCTATCTTTTTTGCTTAATAATCTATCTTATTTTTAAATTTGATTATATCTTATCTTATTTTTAAATTTAAGGTCAGATTTTAAATATTTTAAATTAAATTATTTTTAAATAATTTGACCTTATTTAAATTTAAAATAAGATAACTATAATCATGTAATTTTAAATAGATGTAAGATATTTTGCTAACTTTTAAATTTTGTTATTTTATTTATTTAAATTACATTTAAAATCTGAAAAAGATATTTGTTGCTCCTAAAATCGCCCAATATACGTGGACCAGTCAGGAAGGGACACGTGGATCAAATTACTTGAGAAGAACTGCTAAGTCTTTGTATGACACCAGGAAGCGTTATTCGCATGGGTCCCGGAAGATGCACCCGGAGTACAAGGTACTCCCGGAAGCGAGCATAGCTTAAAGGCACTCCGGGATGTGTC
Source organism: Cannabis sativa (assembly GCF_029168945.1). Taxonomy (NCBI): domain Eukaryota; kingdom Viridiplantae; phylum Streptophyta; class Magnoliopsida; order Rosales; family Cannabaceae; genus Cannabis; species Cannabis sativa. Next base: position 22,632,414 of record NC_083609.1, on the reverse strand, counting down.
AGGTCTCTCTCGAGAAGTCGAGTCGCATTTAATGCCGCATGGGAGGAAGCGTGTTGGGACTGTAACACGCAATAAAGTCTGACGGCACAACTCCCAAACAGCAGCGCTACAGTAATGATCATTTAAGTCTAGCGACGGCTACTCTGCGAAGAGTCACGTCAATCATAAGACAAAAAGGACATTCTCCATAAAAACCCTACAGCATCTAGGGATTTGACCATGCATCACCCATGGTATATTCATCGGAAATGCCCAACTTTATGGAAACTTACAGACACATGTGTAAGAACAATTCTAGGGATTGCCCCACTAAAACACTATAAATACCCCCTCAAAGCTCATTTAATGGGGTCGGAGAATCTTGGCTGCTTAAGAGCAAACAGAGAAAAAACTCACCAAGAACATTCTTTGTATTAAAGAGAGAAACATTCTCCCAAGTGTAGAATCTGTATTAAAGATATCCATAAATATCAGTGGCTCGTGGACTAAGGCTCATTAACGCCCCAACCACGTAAAAAGTCTTCATCTCGCTTTCTTACAGCTCATTATTATATTCATATTTTATTAGTTGCCGAAAACCTCGGTCAACATTTTGGTGCTTTCATTGAGAGCTGAGGAAAGCTGCTTCACAACAAGCATTTAACTTCACAACAATGGTGGAGACAAGAGCTACACGTCACCCTCGCCCTCTAGAAGACGCTCAAGATCCCAATGAAGAGGATGTAGCCTCAAGGGCAGCAGAGGAGTCCGAGGAAGAAGTTCCAGATGAAAACCACGAGGAACACCTCGACGAATACGCTTACGATGATGGAAGCTACCAAGAGCCGGTGCTCCTCAGACAAAAAGCCATCGATCACGAAGCTGAGATCGAAGCTCAGAAAGTGCAAAATCAAAAGATGCATGAGGTGATGCTAGCCATGCAAAAAGCCATGGAGGCAGCTGGCATTCACGTGCATCCCAAGGCAATGGCCACTGGACTCGATGGGGAGCCAGCTACGTCTTCGCCCAATTCCCAGCAGCAAAGGCCTAGGGAACCTAGCCCTATAAGGCACCCTGCTGAGGAAAACCAAATAAAAAACCCTACTTCTGCCCCTGGTCGAAAGAAAAAGGCGCAGGATCCGCGTAAGGTCCGCTCAGATTTCCCTAAAGGGAAAGGTCCGCAGAGGGGCAAGCCCCAAAGAGGGAGTCTTGGCCCTCAGGATCGAGGGGACCGAAAAAGCGTTTCCGTGCACCAGGAACCGGGGGGTAGAGGCAGAGGAGGACAGAGATGTCCACCCGTTGATTTGAGAAATCAAATCAATGGGAATCAAGGTGACCTCCGGGATCACCTTGATCAAAAAAGATACAGACCCGAAGTCTCCTCGGGTACTGTAAACGAAGGGATTATGGCAGAGCTTGCCATCCTTCGAAAAGATATTGCCCGAGTCTCCCGGAGGCAGAAGGGAGATGACTCCGACTCGGACAGTGAGGACCGGGAGCCCTGTGCCAAGCATATCCCGGGAGGCGGAGCTCCCTAAAAACTTCAAAATGCCCGAAATGGCGGCATATACTGGGAACTCCGACCCCAGTGATCACCTGTCATGATTCAACCGAGTCATGACAGTCATGCGGGTCAGCAATGACGCCAAATGCCTATGCTTCCCCCTCACTCTGAGCGGTTCGGCAGAGGAGTGGTTCAAGAAACTAGAACCAGGATCGGTGGGATGTTGGAACAAACTCCAAACCAACTTCCGGAGACAATTTGTCGCCGCCAGGAAGGTCAATTTGGAAGTTAGTGCCTTGACTAACATCAAGCAACTACCCACCGAGACCTTGAAGAATTACATCAAGAGGTTCCGAGAGGAGGCCTCAAAGACCAAGAAGGTTGACGACGGACAACAGCTTGCGCTTCTCCAAGCAGGAATCCGTACTGGGACTCCCTTCTGGAACGAATTACAGCAAGAAGGCGCTGCTAGCCTTCAGGACTTCCAGAAGCGAGTCCAAAAATATATTAACCTCGAAGAAGCCCGCATCGTGGCTTACGGAGGCTATTATCCCACCGGATAGCAGGTACATGCCAGGAGTATCGCCCTCGGGTACTGTCCCGACCGCGACCCCTCCGGTTAGTGGCATACAGTTTTCTGCCACTCCCGGGTACAACCAAGGCCAAGCTCTGCCCCCGGCATCTTCCCATTACGGCAATCCGTCCGGGGTGAATGGACGGGCTCCTTCACAGGCTGCCCCAACCGCTAGCTTAACAGGCCCTACTCAAGGGTCTAGAAGCAAGAGGTCTTCCAAGGGCAGCACCCGAACGGGAGAGAAGCGCCAAAAGAAGGGGTACACACCCCAATACACCCAGTACACAGAGCTCACGGACTCTCAGGAACGTGTCTATTTTGCCACAAGGCAGAATACGCATTACCGGAGACCCCAGCCATTGTGGCAGTGGACAGCTCTCCTGAGAGATCCGAGCAAAAGGTGCGAATATCACAACGACATCGGCCACAGCACCAACGAGTGTAAAAATCTCAAAGATGAGATTGAGAATCTGATCCGGTTGGGCCACCTCTATGAGTGGATCAAGAATAGGTTACCCCACCTTAACCCGGGGCAGGTGGCCGGGGGCATGCCTTCGGGAACACCAGGGGGTACAGCAGGAGTATTGCCTCCAGCTGCTCCCGCAGTGACACCCAAGATATACCCGGACTACCGCCTCGGCCTAATGGACGGGTAGCCATGATCTCCGGAGGTCCCCATATCGGAGGAAACACTCGAAAGGAGCGAAAGAGATATGCCGAGGCCGCAAGGCACAGTGAGGTGTGGGAGGTCACTCAACTCCCAGCTCAAAGGCCTCGGCTAATGGACCAACCCATAACGTTCACGGAAGAAGACGCCAAGACGGTGCGTTTTCCTCATCACGACCCGCTGGTCATAGAGACTCCCATTGCAAATAAAGTAGTGGCCAGGGTCCTGATTGATAATGGAAGTTCTGTGAACTTGCTCTTCAAAGAGGCCTTCACTGCGATAGGGTTGACCGACCGGGACCTCTCTCCTAGCGGATCGCAGCTCACAGGGTTTAACGGGACAACTCTAATCCCGATGGGAAAGGTCAGCTCCCGGTTACCCCGTGCCCGGACACTCCACGAGCACGTTTAAGTATTGCACCTTCGTGGTGGTAGATCGTCCAATGTACCTACAACGCAATCTTAGGCCGACCGGCCCTCGTCGACTTTGGTGCAATAACTTCTATCCGACACCTATGCCTAAAATTTCCTACCCAGGAAGCCGGAGTCGGAACGGTGAGGGGAAACCAAGGAGAGGCCAGGCAATGTTACAACGTTGCCACCCACTTGCCAGTGCTCATGGTCCGGGGGCCCCCTGAAGTAGAGAAGGCTGAAGAAGACGAGTTGGATCCTCGTATAGGATCCGAAAGGGTCGTAGAACCAATGGAGGACGTCGAAGAGATACCAGTGTGCGACGACGACTCCACCAAAGTACTCCGGATAGGGAGAGGCCTAGATCCGGAGGAAAAGGATAAAATAATAAATACACTGAAGGGCGCCATTGATGTTTTTGCATGGCGCCAAGAGGACATGACCGGCATCAGCCCTCATGTCATCACCCATGTCCTCAACGTCAACCCGAACATGCCTCCTATACAACAAAAGAGACGCCCGCTCGACTCGGCGAAAGCCGAGGCCTTAGAGAAAGAGGTGGATAAACTTTTGTCCAACAAAGATGATCCGCGACGTATACTATCCGAATGGCCGGCCAATCCGGTCCCGGTGCCCAAGCCGAACGGGACTTGGCGGGTTTGCATAGATTTCACGGATCTAAACAAAGCTCGCCCAAAGGATCGCTTTCCGTCGCCCAGATCGACTCGTATGGTGGACGCCACCTCCGGATTTAAACTGCTATCTTTCATGGATGCCTATGCCGGGTACAATCAAATAAAGATGCATACGGCAGACCAGAGTGCACTAGCTTCGTGACCGATAAGGGGGTATACTGTTACCTAGTCATGCCTTTCGGACTGAAAAACGTCGGAGCAACCTATCAAAGAATGGTTAACCGGATGTTTAAAAGCCTCCTGGGACGAAACATGGAAGTATATGTAGACGACATGCTCGTCAAATCCAAAGCATGCAATAGCCATGCAAACGACCTAGAAGAATGTTTCGAAGTCGTCCGGAGATACGGCATGAAGTTCAATCCGAAGAAGTGTACCTTCGGGGTCAAGTCGGGAAAATTCCTGGGCTTCATAGTCAGCCAAAGGGGGATTGAGGCGAACCCGGAGAAAATCCAAGCTCTCTTGGACATGCCATCCCCCAAGAAACATAAGGACGTGCAAAGTTTGACCGGAAAGGTGGCCGCATTGAGCCGTTTTATCTCACGATCCACGGACAAGTGCATACCCTTCTTCAACATACTGAAGAAATGCCAAAAGTTCGAATGGACGGACGAATGCGAGGAGGCATTCAAAAGGTTAAAAGACCATATGGCCAAACCTCCTATCCTATCAAAGCCCGTCCTTGGAGAAGACCTGTTCCTTTACTTGGCGGTCTCCGAACATGCGGTCAGTGCTGCATTGGTCCGGGAGGAAGAAAAGATCCAGCATCCCGTGTACTATGTTAGTAAACGCATGATAGGGGCCGAGACAAGGTACCCGGTCATTGAAAAGCTAGTATTCTGCCTCCTGATGGCATCACGGAAGTTGAGACCATACTTCCAAGCCCATCCGATCAGAATTTTGACCAATCATCCACTCCGGCAAGTCCTCCAAAAACCTGAAGCCTCCGGAAGACTCCTCAAATGGGCAATGGAACTGAGTCAGTTTGACTTACATTACGTGCCCCGGATTTCTGTAAAAGGCCAAGCCTTGGCAGACTTCATCACCGAATGTAATGAAGCCGAGGCAACAGCCAATACTCCGGAGCCACCCATCCCCACTTGGAGAGTATTTGTGGATGGAGCTTCAAACGAAAACGGTTCGGGAGCCGGAGTGGCTATGATATCACCCACTGGGTTGCGGCTCCAGGCAGCACTCCGATTCAACTTCGCCGCTTCGAATAATGAAGCCGAGTATGAGGCCCTGATAGCAGGGCTAAAATTGGCTAAAGCTGTAGGAGCCAAGAGGGTGGAAATCTACAGTGATTCTCAGCTGGTCGTAAACCAAGTATCCGGAGAATACCAAACCCGCGGCGAAAGAATGGCCGCATACGTAACAATAGTCCGAGAACTGCTCCACGAGTTCACGGACTATAAAATAGAAAGAATCCCCCGAGAAAAGAACGCTCATGCGGACTGTCTGGCTAAGTTAGCCTCGGATAGTGAGATCGAAGAGCTGGGGGTAGTACCCGTGGAACGCTTGGCAGAGCCAAGCATCAAAATAAAAGAGACCACACAAACGGTTGGGCAAGAACCCAGCTGGATGGTCCCCATCATAAAATACATAACCACAGGTGAGTTGCCCCAAGAGAGGGCACTGTCTCGAAAGATTCAGTATCAGGCTCATCGTTATGTAATGATGGATCAAATTCTCTACCGGAGAGGACTCAGCATGCCTTATTTAAGGTGTGTATCGGACCCTGAAGCTAGACAAATCATGCTGGAGGTCCACGAAGGGTTCTGTGGAGATCATACGGGAGGACCCAGCCTCTCAAAGAAAATATTGAGGCAGGGATACTTCTGGCCAACAATGAAAAAAGATTGTATAGACTATGTCCAAAAGTGTGACTCGTGCCAAAGGTACGCGAACATACCGAGAGCTCCTCCAAATGAGATCACGCTGATGACAAGCCCCTGGCCCTTCGCGGTCTGGGGCATAGATCTCATCGGGTCTCTACCTACTACGGGAAAGGAGGAGTAAAGTATGCAATAGTAGCAGTAGACTACTTCACCAAATGGACAGAGGCTGAGCCTATGAAGACAATAACCGCTAAGAAGGCGTTGGACTTTGTTGTCAAAAACATAGTGTGTCGATACGGCTTACCTCACAAAATAGTCTCAGACAATGGAAAGCAATTTGATTGCGAGGAATTTACTGACTTCTGCAACCGACACGGAGTAGTGAAAAGCTTCTCCGCGGTAGCCCGGCCTCGTACGAACGGCCAAAGTGCGGAGGCGATCAATAAAATCCTAAAGGTCACCTTGAAAAAGAAGCTGATGGCTTGTAAAAATAACTGGCCTGAAGAATTGCCAAGGGTATTGTGGGCCTACCGGACGACCCCCAGAACCACAACCGGTCACTCGCCGTTCTCAATGGCATACGGTTGTGAAGCAATGGTCCCGGTGGAAACATTATTCCCATCCCACAGGAGAACGACTTACGATCCGGCCACCAATCGTGCCCTCGCTTCCAAGAAGCTCTGGATCAAGTCGAAGAACTCCGGGATGAGTCCCAAATACGGATGGCCGCTTATCAAAAGAAGGTGACCAAGTATTTTAACTCCAAGGTTAAAAACAGAAAATTTGCTATCGGTGACATGGTCCTAAGAAGGGTCTTCCCAGCCACCCAAGAACCCGGAGTGGGGGTACTTGGACCAAATTGGGAAGGACCGTATGAAATCGAGGACGAAATCGGCTCTGGCACTTACAAACTGAAAAGAATGGACGGAACTACTGTCCCAAGAGCCTGGAATGCCGATCACCTCAGAAAATACTACCAGTAGAGAATTAAACTTAGCTTTTGTTCAAAGGGTTTGTACCGTCCAAATGTATGCCTCCTCTATATTAAATAAAACTGAGTGCCTTAAAAACAAAGTTTCTATGCCACTCAGGGGGGTACTAGGGTATATCGCACGAACAAACAAAAACAAGCTAAGTAAAATATCCTGACCCAAAGGGCAGGTCAAGCTAAGTAAAATATCCTGACCCAAAGGGCAGGTCAAGCTAAGTAAAATATCCTGACCCAAAGGGCAGGTCAAAAACATACGCAAAAATAAAGAGCGTAAGTATGAAATCCTGAGCCAAAGGACAGGTTGAAATATATAAAGTGTGGAAAAAAGATCGCACATATATATAAATAAAAAAAAATATCCTAACCCGAAGGTTAGGTCATACACATATAAATGGCCCGGGGACAGGCCTTAAATTGTCTCCCCTTCAAACAAAAGCTGCCGCCTGTAGGTAAATTGTTCTAAGGCAGCAGCAAGTATGTACAAAGAAAAAAAAAGAGTTATGAAAAGAACGGGTACAATCTGGGTCAGTAATATGGCAGCTCAGTCAGCCCGCGGCGGAAGACGAGGTCCGATCCGTGCCTCAAGCTCAGCATCAAGTCTCTTCTTCTTCTCCCGAAATTTGGCAATCATGTCCTCGGGTTTGGGATAGAAGGAAAGCTTGATACTCTGATCGTTGGTGGCCCAAGCCATGTAGACACCATCATCAAAGCGCTTCGGGCACCGGGCACAGGAGACGGGAGAAAGGAGCTCGGCCCTCTTGGCCTTCCTAATAGACTGATCTTTATAGTCCCGAAGCTCCTTCAACTCCGCAGCCAGAGCGGCCTTGGATTCAATATCCGACTGGTGAGTCTCCTCTAGAGACCTCACCTTGGCGGCCATTTCGTCCAAAGCCTCCCTGGCCTCCCGAAGGTCCCGCCTAGCCTTCTCGGCAGCCTCGCCGAGCCCTTAGCTCCTCCTGATGATGGGCCTCCACCCTGCCTCTCCGCTGGGCCTCGGCCTGGATCATGTCCTCCGCCTGAGCCTCCCTCCGGGTGGCCTCCTCCTCCCTAGCTTTGGCCCTCTCTTCCTTAGCCTTGGCTGCTGCTTCCTGGCGCTCGGCAGCCTCCTGGTAGATCTGCCTCTCCGCAGTAAGGTCTTGGAGGACCTTCTTGACGTCGTTCATGTCCCCAAAATCGGACAGAGCGAAGCCATGGCTTATGATGTTCTTGGAGAGGCGACCAGCCTCAGCTGCAAGCTGAACCATAACGGGATGTAAAGAAAAATTTCTCAAAGGAAGAAAACAAAATACAAACGCCAAAAAGGAAACGCAAGAAGTTGCAAAGTACTTACCACTGTGAGGGAATGGCTGAGGTCCTGGACTTGGAAGATGGAGTTCAGGGAAGCGCAAGTGGCAAACCGCTTGGGCGCACAGCGTGTAAGCTGAGAAGCGAACTCACCGGTCATTTCCGCGGCGAAGGGAGCCAGAGTGGGCCCTAGGAGGAGGACTCGAATCCGCCCGCCAAAGGATCCAGGTTGAGGTTCCACGGATCATGATAGTCCGGATGGTTAATACTCGCCTCAACCTCCGCTCGCAAAATCCTCCTAAGGGCCTCCACATCGGCATATCCCCGGGAGTACTCGTCCATAGCGTAGTTGTGTTTGGCTATGCGAAGCTCCTGCCTTGCCTCATCCCCCGGAATCGGGGTAAGCTCAATGCGAGGAGGAGCAGGATTTTCCTCCATCGGAGAAACCCCGCCGTCTAGGCCATGAGCGGGAGTGTCGGCCCGCCGAGGCCTCTTCGGCTCGTCTTGGGCGATCATCTTGCCCTTACGCTTGCGAATCAGAGCCACTTCAGACTCCTCCTCGTCCTCCTCTGCTACCACTGGAAGAGCTTGAGGGTCTCCAGCACCCTCGGCGGCTTCCTCCGAGAAGTCCCACCCTTTCCCCTGGCCTTCTCCCGGAAGCACCTCCTCGTCATCCACCAAGTCGATGGTTTCGGGAGGAGCGCCGGAGGAAACCTTCAAGGAAGGGGCCGGGGGAGAGGGGGTGAAAGCCGGAGGAGCCACCGGAGTATGGACCCCAGCCAGCTGTTCCAGGATGGCATCCATGGAGGTACCTGTTCCAATAAAACAAGCAAGTGTTAAAAGTCCGTGAGAAACTACTTACAAAAAGGTGCAGCAAATAAACTACTCCTACCCGGACTCCCTAGTTCGGCCCTAGCAAAGTCCCGAACTTTAATGCTGGCAGCATCATCTCCAAGATAACTGTCCGAGGGCCGAAACCAGCTGGACGCTATGTAAGCCGACGGACCTAAGGGAATAGGTTCCGGAGGGCCGGGGCCCATCCGGGACCGACCTAGGTAATCTCCTAAGTTTGTAAAATAAAATTCCTTCAAATGATCCCCCCACCGGGTCGACGGCATCTTAAACCTACGGAGACGCTCGTCAAACCCTATGGGCCTACGACTGGTATATTCATCAACGAAGGGACATATTGAATTATCAAAGGAGACTTACCACCGCACCAGAAGTGCTAGCACCGGGAGCGCCCGAATTTGGTTCGGGGACTGAAGGCTGAGGCCGGGAAGTCTGGTTCTCGGAAGAACCTTCAAGACGAAGGGGTCCCCCGACGGAAGGACCTCCAATCTCTTCTTGAAGTATCTTGTCAAAAAATTTAGCTTCGGACTTCCCGCCAATGGCTTGGCTCCTCCGCACCACCGGGCTCCCCACGCGAAGCCCTCTCCCGCAGGCAGCTCCCCGGGCACTAGAATACGCCTTCTCCCGGGCCTTCCGTGAGAGATAATCTTGGTACTTCTTCTCTCGCCGTAGCAATAAGCTCATCCCGAAGGCCTTCTCCGCGACCGGCGCCCTCACGTTAGGGCAGATACCCTTGGAAAGGTTGGAGTCATCCACGGATTGGTGAGAAAGGATAAGTTTGGCCTTTCTACAATTCTCCGTGGTGACTGTGCCCCCGACGTCAAGATCGGCATTGTCGTAGGAGGCGAAGGCTTGGGCCCTTCGAAGGAAAGCCTGAGTGGTAAGCGTCCGCTGGTAAGGTGGGATCCGCACCCACTCCGTGAGAAGCTCCGGATGGTCCACGGCCCTAAAACCGGAGGAGAAGAAAAATCGGTGGCGGTACTCCTTAACATGAGTCCGCTTCGTTATACTCGGGAACCTTCCCTTCGTTAGCGGGGTGGATCCGAACCCATAAAAACCGTCCTTAAATTTGTCCCCTTTCTTGGGGACGGATACAAGTTCGTAAAAATACAAAATCTCCGCCGGGCTGGGAGACCCCCAGCCGCGTGCGGCGTAAAAAATAAATAAGCCTGAAAGCAAGCGGTAAGCTTGAGGAATAAGTTGGTATGGCGCAAGGCCGACAAATACAAGGAAATTAACAAAATAATCCTGGAGCGGGAGCATTGCACCGGCCATCAGATGGGTCTGACTCCAGGCCCCGAAGCCATCATAGTTAAAGTTGGGCGTCTCCGAGTCACGGGGAGGCCGGTGGAAGGTCCCCGAAGTAGAGGGTTTGATTCCGCCTACGTTAATGATGTTCTCCACCGGTGAGGGCGGTGTCGTGGGTCGATCGAAGCTCGGCCGCCTCCCAGCCAGTGGCACGGGACTTGTACCCTTCCTGGGCAACAGGTCCCAGAGAAGCCTCCTCCAGGGTGGCAATATTCTTCCCCTTCTTCTTCGAAGACTTCGAGCCAGAAGCAGACATGTTATGCTCTGAGAAAAACGAAAAGAAAAAACCCAGCAGTTAGGCCCCATATCAAACCCTAAACCAGAAAAAAGGGAGTGGGGGTCCCCTAACCGCTGGAAAGAGGCCCCCTCCGGACACGTGTCACCTGGGAAACTCGAAAGAGAATCCCTGAACAAGTGTCGGGTGCAGTAAAGTCGCAGTAAAAGTGGTTTTGCAAAAAGGAAAAGAAAAGTCTTCCTATGCCCTAAGCAATTGCTAAACGAAGGATACACGGCCTTCTTCAAACAAAACTGTAACGCCTACAACTAATACAGTAAAACGTAAAAGCAGAACTCAAAGAACTCAGACACTCACACTCCAGGAATCTCTAAGTACGAACCCAGAAAACAAACGACATAAATGTAAGCATGTTAGCATCTAAAGGTGCGAAAAACTTACAGTTGATTGTTGAACTGGGGGTACTGGGTATGGTTGAGCGAGAGTTGAGAAGCACTGGCGAAATCGAACACGGGAAGATTACAGAAAGTGTTTAAGTGTTAAGACGGTTCGTGCTACTTTGAGGAATTTTTCTCTCTGAGAAATTCGAGCAAAGATGGTAAGGAATGGAAAGTAACCGAAATGAAGGAAAGGTGGTGGTTTTTATAGGCAAAAATGCATGAGGAACAGGCGTCTTCACCTACCAATCGTACGGCAGGGGAAACGCACGATTCGAATTCCCAAAAGATCAACGGGCTAGATCAATCTACCATTAAGGCGGTGCAAACGTTTGAGTATCCGCCTGACACCATCAATGCGCCGCATCAATCTTGGGGCGTGAAACGAATCGACCTCTGCAAAAGTGAATCACTGCATTTAATGCCATTATTAGACACACCTTCACGCGCCCCAAGTCGTATCATAAGACCGAGGAGGCGGCTGGAAACATTACTACGAACAAGCGTATTGTCGCATTAAATAACATCATTTAATGTGCCCCCACGCGCTCGAGACTCGAGCTGGGGAAACAAGGAGTCAACTGGAGACACTCGAACAAGCCTTGGTTTATTTTTACTAAGTAAACAAGGCTTGGGGGGTAAATGTTGCTCCTAAAATCGCCCAATATACGTGGACCAGTCAGGAAGGGACACGTGGATCAAATTACTTGAGAAGAACTGCTAAGTCTTTGTATGACACCAGGAAGCGTTATTCGCATGGGTCCCGGAAGATGCACCCGGAGTACAAGGTACTCCCGGAAGCGAGCATAGCTTAAAGGCACTCCGGGATGTGTCGAGTCTCTCTCGAGAAGTCGAGTCGCATTTAATGCCGCATGGGAGGAAGAGTGTTGGGACTGTAACACGCAATAAAGTCTGACGGCACAACTCCCAAAAGCTAGCCGCTACAAGAATGATCATTTAAGTCTAGCGACGGCTACTCTGCGAAGAGTCACGTCAATCATAAGACAAAAAGGACATTCTCCATAAAAACCCTACATCATCTAGGGATTTGACCATGCATCACCCATGGTATATTCATCGGAAATGCCCAACTTTATGGAAACTTACAGACACATGTGTAAGAACAATTCTAGGGATTGCCCCACTAAAACACTATAAATACCCCCTCAAAGCTCATTTAATGGGGTCGGAGAATCTTGGCTGCTTAAGAGCAAACAGAGAAAAAACTCACCAAGAACATTCTTTGTATTAAAGAGAGAAACATTCTCCCAAGTGTAGAATCTGTATTAAAGATATCCATAAATATCAGTGGCTCGTGGACTAAGGCTCATTAACGCCCCAACCACGTAAAAAGTCTTCATCTCGCTTTCTTACAGCTCATTATTATATTCATATTTTATTAGTTGCCGAAAACCTCGGTCAACAATATTCATTTATCATTTTTAATTTTTTATTTAATTTTTATTTATAAAATAACATTTAAATTTTAAAAGTAGTTAACAAATTTTGAAATGATATTTAGGCTGGTTGAAACCTAATTTTTCAAAATTGTAGGTTTAATTTTAAATTTTTTTTAAATTTCGAAAATTTTTTTAAATTTTTTTTACGAAAATAAATTTTTATTTATTTAATTAATTATTTTTCGAAATTATTTATTGAAAATTAAATAAATCCTACATCCAACTATCCAGCTAACCTTGTTGCAGTAGTATGTGTTTTAGCTTGTTTGTAAGTTTTCAAAACCTATTATTACTTGATTGCAAATAGCCATGGTTACTTTTTGCCAGATCTAATGATCTGATGGCTCCCTTGGTCAAGTAAATAATTTGTAATAGGTATATTTACAATCTTCTTTCATCTGTGTATGACCTAGCAACATGATAGGATCCATCCAAAGTGTGCCTGTGTGAACCTATGTGTTTAATTTTATTATAGATGCATATAGGTTGTTGTTGCTAAAATAAATTATCATAGTTCTTGATAGAATTTATTTAGGCCCATTTAGTTTTTGGGCCTATTCAATTTATAACAGTTGTTCTTATTAAGGTTAAATTCCTCTCTTTTGGGCCTTGTGTGAGAGTTGGGAGCCATAGTAGTGGGTACGACATACTGAACTCAGCACCCCCTCACATGAACCACCCCAATTGTGAAGGCCCATTTGCCTGATTTGAATAACTGTACTAGGTTAATTAAACTAGTTTAACCTAATAAAATTGATTAGCAACATAATTAATTTCATTTATTTTGAAATTAATTTAAGAAAATTATAGTTTAAAGAATTTTTTTATTCTAAGCTAAACTATATGTATTTTCTTGTATTTAATTAAATGTAGAATTATAACCATCTAGATTCTTTCGAAGCTTAATTTAAATTTTTCATTAAATATTCCTATTTAAGTTGATATTTAGTTATCTACAACTAACCAACTTAAATCTGAATATCTTTTGGATTTAAAATTTCAAAATTAAGTTGAGAAATTTTAGGCATTGGTTATTAAGATTCTTTAGATATTTTTTAAGTTAATATCTTTTCGAATATTAACTTAAAATGGAATATTTTAGATATTTTTTAGGTTAATATCTTTTCGAATATTAACTTAAAATGAAATATTTTTTTTTTTAAATTAAGTGGTTACAACTTAATTTTTGATATTTAATTAAATTTAAATTTGAAAATATTTAAGTTCTAGATTTTTTCTAATACAACTTAAATTAGATATTTTTTTCAAATTTTGTGGAAAAGATACTTAGTCAAATAAGATATTTTCTAGATAGTAATTTCTAGACTACTTATTTTTTTTAATATTAAATAGGAAAATATTATACATTGTGAAATTCATTATTTAAATAATTAATTTTGGTACAATTTATTTTAAGTATATTTTTTCCTAGTATTAAACTAGAGATCAATAATTAAGCCTTCTCTACACTTAGGAGGCGTTTGGTTGGGAGGAATGAAAATATAGGAATAGGAATGGGAATGGGAATAAGAATAGGAATGGAATGGAATAAAATTTAAAATGCATAAAAAAAATTGATAAAAAAATAATTAAATTTTTTTTCTTGTTATATTGGAATGGTCATTCCTTCCTTTTTAAAATGGAATAGCCATTCCAATACTTTAAAATGCAACCAAACAAAGGAATGGAATGAAAATTATTTCCTTTCAATCCATTCCATTTCATTACCTCCAACCAAACGCTACCTTAATTATTTATTTCTTGAATTTAATACATTTAATTAATTTGAAAATTAAATATCTAAGTTGATTTTCATCATGATACTTAAATATTTTTTTTTCATGACACTTAATTAAATAGAAAATTATTTTTAGTTGAAATTTATTTTTTCAACTAAATTTAAATAATTTTCAAAATATATTTTTTTCTTTATTTTATTAATCAAATTTCGAAATTGCATTTCTTAAATGCTGGAATTTCGAATTTTATTTGAAAAATAGATTAAAGTTGTAAATTATTTATTTTAATTTTGGACCAACTTAAATCAATGATTTTTTCATTTAATGATTAATTAAAATAAATAAGTAAAATATATTTTTCTTTATTTTATTAATCAATTTTCGAAATTGCATTTCATAATGCAAGATGATTTTAAATTTATCTTGAAAAATAGATTAAGTTGTAAATTAATTATTTATTTTAATTAATTCTTGGATCAACTTAAATCAATGATTTTTTCATTTATTGATTAATTTAAAATAAATTGAATTAAAGTATATTATTAGAAATTGAATTAATTAGTCAAAGGAAAATCTAGATAGGTGATATTTTTGCTTGAAGTATTTTCCTAGTGTATTTAATTAAATAGAAAATTAATATTTAAGTTGATTTTCATCATCATACTTAAATATTTGAAATTTTTCTTATATATATTTAATTAAATAGGAAAATTATAGTTTTTATTGTAAATTAATTTTTATTAATTAATTTTGGGCCAACATTAAATTAGAATAATTTTTCCAGGATTTATTTTTTATTTTAATATGCATTTTGGAAAATTGTGTCCTTGAATACTTTAATTTTTCGAAATGCAATATATATTTATAGAAAATTAAATTTGAGTTTTAAATTAATTTAAATTAATTTTGTAACAGCTTAAATTGAATATTTTTCTAAATATTTATTGGAAATTATTACTAAGATGGAAATAATTCATGTTCTTTTCATATCCATCTAAGTAAAATTTATAAATATTAAATTAAAATTTATATTTAGAATTTTTCATTCTAAATTGGAAATTTTAAATAAATATATATTTAAAATAAATAGATTAAATAAAGAGAATCAAAGAAAATACAACTCACTTTAAATAATGAGCTTGATTATTATTAAGATATTCGATCTCCATTGTTGGTCTTACAAAAGTTAAATGTTTTCAATATAACCTCGAGACGCTAGACTTCGTCCCCCTATGGATGGTTATTCGTTGAACGCATTTAACACCGTAAGATTTCATTTGATAAGTGTTTTGTGAGTTTTCGTCTCTATTTAGACTCTCCCCTACGGTGACTACTTAGAGATAAACTCATAAAACATGAGAATAACCTTGACTCTCGCCTTCCGGGACAACGTTGGATTCTTATTTTGATCGAATAAAAGGTTGCTAGAATGGTTTCTATTTTAGATGAGCTGACAACTCTATTCAATGAATGATACTTTGACTCTCGCCTACCTAGGGACCTTTGTATCGCCTTGTTGAAAACCTTGGAAATTATTTAGGATTGTATGTTTTAGTATTTTCACTGGTCATTCCTACTTGCTATATGTTTAATAATTTCTGAATTGTGTATGAATTGATATTGAACCATGTTAATTTCTATTATTAAATTGTAGTTTAATTTCGAATCTTCATTGTTGGTTTAACATGTTTGTTTATCTAATGAGATAAATCCCTAATGGATTTTCACCATTAGACATACATAATAGTGTAAGATCTCGAAAGATAAATATTGTATATGCAACATCTAGCTGTTCATCAATTGATGACACCTTAGACTAGTATTTTTACAATATGAAACAAGAAGTTACATAAATAAGATTACTTTGTCTTTCGCTAATCGAAGCATTGTTCGATTCTTATTTATAAACGAAATTATCCTAATTCCTCTTAGCTTATTCATTTCGAATTAGCTTCAAAACATATCATTGGATGAATGGTCTATAAATCATTTCATGTCATTCTATATTTTCTCTTAAGAAATTAAATGACCCATATGATTATAATCCCGAAATTCTATTCCCAATTGATATAAATCCTCAATCTTAGAAATCTCCTACTTGTATGGGTAAATCTGACTTAGAGTTTGTATTAGTAGTGCAGGTCCAAGATAGAATTACTCATTATATTTGGTTGAATTTAAGTCTTTGACTTTAATTTTAGAATCCAAACAGAAATTTTCTTATATTTCTAATTCCAGAATACAATACAGTTACACCTTCACAAGGGTTTAATATCCATCTTCTATTAATGGATTCAAACTGTATGGAATATGAGTTAGGTATTTTGTGACCAGGATCCACTTGCACTATTCTAAGAATTCTTTGATGTAACTAAACCTAAGTCATCAAAAGACACTACCACATTTTTTTAATCTATGGCATTTGTATCTTGTTCATAGTGGATTTGACAAGATCAATCTCTGCAAAGAGTTAACATGCCTATATCCACTGAAAGTAGTTCATCTCATTCGCAGATGGATGTACATTCAGGGGTGGATATGAGTTTTTCGTTGTATTCTTAAAGCGATAACTCTAGATTATACCTTTTAGCAACAAATTTGAAATGTTTAAAAATTTCATTAATTTCTAGCACTGGTTAAAACCATTAAGGTAAGTGGTTAA
Organism: Cannabis sativa; assembly: GCF_029168945.1. NCBI lineage: Eukaryota > Viridiplantae > Streptophyta > Magnoliopsida > Rosales > Cannabaceae > Cannabis > Cannabis sativa. The sequence goes on along the minus strand of NC_083609.1, from coordinate 22,615,779 downwards.
AGATCTTGCGAACTGATAGGGGTGGAGAAATAATTAGTAGATATGCAGTTCAAAGATCATTAATTTGATTTTTGAATTATATCCAAACTTACCTCCCCAGAAATTTCGAGTTGCATAATGATGATTAGTTACTAGTCGTTGCCTAATTCCTTCTATGGTAATACAATTTCAGAATGATGTAATGGTTGTATACTTAATGTAAATCATTACTAGATTCATGGATGACCTAATCAAAATCTTAAGAAAATCTAGAACTATTAACCATGATTTGTTAGCTATTCTAAGTAATTAGGGGTGGACCATTCCATTGTCAATAGATAAGAAAGTGTTTGTTCAAACAAATACTACTTTTCTAAGATAATAACTAAGTCTGAAAACAAGTGGCAAATAAAGGAGATATTTTTCTTGATTCCAAAAGTGTTCTATCATCTTATATAACATATGATGATCCCACTGCCTCTGTTGTCTTGTCACAACCGAAGAGATCAATACCATTTAGTTTTCTTCGACATAATTCACGGTAACTTGTCATAGTGGGAGGGTTTCTAGGAACTCACCTTCTTATGACTTGGAAGACACTAGTGATTAAAATCCATTGTGAGTTTAAACAAGTAATGGATTGTCAAGATAAGAAACTAAGCAGAAAGCCAATAGAACTATGGTTTAATCCATTCACATGGAGTAACATAAAGTTTTCTATTACAAGGACATAAAAGGAAATTTTAGTTAATAAGTCTATTCTATGGACTTAACAAAACTTCCTGTTCCTAGTATTATAGGTTTGAGTTTATCTAAACCTATGGCTTGTGGTATACCTGGTAATTACTTACTCTAATGCAAGCAACTTACTTTAGTAAGATGTTGAAGCATTTTCTTTCTAATGGAAATCTATAGAAGCTTCACAACTTCTTAGGTATAGATTTTATTTATCTAAGGAAAAGTTTCAACTATTCCAGAAAAGATAAAGCCATGAAAGAATTTCTTAAATCAACAGTGAGAGGTCTTAGATATGCCTTTGTATGCCTTAGACCAGACACCTACTGTTGAGTGGGAGTAATGAGTAGGTCAGATTAATCCAGGAGAAGAACATTGGAAGATAATCAAGTAAATCCTAAGATTAAGAAGAGGAACTATATGTTAGTCTATAAGAGTGTGTTTAAAACTCTTAGACTACACCACATCTGATTTTGAAATTTGCCTTTGTGCTAGAAAATCTTTCTGATAAGATGGTGATTACTCTGGGGGTGGAATAGTGATTTTGGAGAAGTGTAAAAACCTATATGAAGTCTCTAGGTCTACCAAAGAGAGACTGAATGTTAAAGTTGCAGGAAATGTACTTATTCAGTCTAAGGAAAGTTCTATACATCTTTGGCACCATTCCAAATTGCCTTAAACTACTAGTGTTAATTTCCTGATTAACCAAAAGTAGTTGCCAAAGATATAGAATCCAGTATCCCAAGAGAGTAGACATATAGAGATGAATTTCACATTATCAATGATTTTGTGATTAAGGAAGAGTAATGGTGGAGAAAAGGTTGTGGTTAATTCAACCTTTCAGATCCTATTACGAGGAGTTTACTACTACTACACTTGATTTGTATATCAAGGTGTTGAGATTATTTGAAACGCACTTTTTGTTTTATATTAGTGCAAGTGGAAGTTTGTTGGGTTTTATGCCCTAAATAAAACTCATTTCAATATAATCAGATTTACTTATTAATATAGATCAGAAATAACATTTAATGTTACATGGTTCCCATGATTTATTTCATGATTATATGTACATAATGTATAAATTCATCTGAAACCCTTTTCACATACTTGATCCTGTTTATTGTGACGTCAACACATTGGAAAGTAAACATGACTATGTGAATAAAGTTTCCTAGATTTATCAGACATAGGGTTTTACTGATATGATAATCTACAACAGAGTTTACTTGCATTTGGAGAAATGCTATGTTCTTTTCAGAGCATTGGTTAAAGTAAAGCTCAGGTTGGATGCATGGAGTATGCATCGGAAGGGACCGATATTGAACTTTGACTTAGATTTATTAAACTTACCGTAATATATATTCAAGTCAATATCGCCTAGTTGATCCTAGATCAAACGATCTTAATCCTGATATGATTAGGCTCAATCTTGAAAGGCTATTCGTGTTCTTTGATTTGTTAGTTAAGCCTACTTTTAGGTCAGGGTGATACGTACATTTTGGGAACACGGTAGTGCAATTGAGTGGGAGCGCTATCATAAACATGGAATCTATAGCTTCTATCAGGCGAATAGTAAGCAAAGGATGATCTCCTTCGAGCTTGACCAAACGAACATAAATGGTGGAGTACTCATTTCACATAAGCTGAAATATCATTTATACGGGCTCAAGTGTTTTAAGAATAATATACATAGTAGGGTGTTACGGTAATCTAATCCCTTTACAGTGTAGATCATTCATATAGAGGATCATTGATCACATTAGGATTATAACAATGGATAACTAATGATGTGTCTATATGGTGGAACATATAGAGCATTCTATATTACTAAGAGTGCAATTCTAAGTTCTATGCGTGGGTTCAACGAAGAATTAATAAGTTAGTGAATTTTAATGCTAAATTCTTGATCTACTTATTGGAAGCTTGGTTATATAGACCCATGGTCCCCGCACTAGTTGAGATAATATTGCTTGTAAGACTCATATAATTGGTTTTGATTAATCAATTATAATTCTCAAATTAGACTATGTCTATTTGTGAATTTTTCACTAAGTAAGGGCGAAATTGTAAAGAAAGAGTTTATAGGGGCATATTTGTTAATTATGATACTTTGTATGGTTCAATTAATAAATATGATAAATGACAATATTATTGAATAATTATTTATAGTTATTAAATAGTTAGAATTGACATTTAAATGGTTGAATTAGAAAATTGGCGTTTTTGAGAAAATCAGATGCAAAAAAGGTAAAACTGAAAAATTGCAAAAAGGGAGGCCCAAATCCACTAGTATAGGGCCAGCCACTTTTGTAGGAAATTTAAACTGATATTTTCATTATTTTAATGCCAAATAATTCAAACCTAACCCTAGTGGAATGCTATAAATAGATAGTGAAGGCTTCAGGAAAATTACACTAAATTTTCCACACTTCTGATTCAGAAAAAACTGAGGCTTCTCTCTCCCTATCTTTGGCCAACCCTTCTCTTTCTCCTTCCCTCTTCAATTTCAAAAATCTTAGTGTGAGAATAGTGCCCACACACAGCAAGTGATACCTCAATCATAGTGAGGAAGATCGTGAAGAAAGACTTTCAGCAAGAAGGAGTTTCAGCATCAAAGAATCAGAGAAAGAGATCCAGGTTCAGATATTGATAATGCTCTGCTACAGAAAGGAATCAAGGGCTAGATATCTGAACGGAAGGAGTCATTATGTTCTGCTGCACCCAATGTAAGGTTTACTAAACTTTATATGTGTTTATTTCATCGTTTTAGAAAGTTCATATTTAGGGTGTTAATCAACATACTTGTGAGTAGATCTAAGATCCCGGTAAAAATAATTTCCAACAAAAACTTCCCAAAAACTTCCCTCTTTCTCGTCCCACTCTCTTGTCCCTTTCTCGGTTTACCATTGAATGGTTGTTTCTCGGTGGGCGTTGGTGGAAAACTGGAGCACACCAAAATATCACTCTCGGTTTACCATTACAATGTGTAAGTTGTGTTTTAAGCATTTTGTTATACTTTATGTAGTTTGCTTTCGTCATATGTGTCGTATTTGTTGGAACTGGTGTTTTTTGGTCTGAAATGTTTGAGATCTGGCAGATCTGGTTTTCAGTCAAAATTTGGGTTTTTCCAGTTGTTATCGATGATATATCGATGGAATGTCGATGGAATGTCGATGGCTTGTCGATATTTTGCCAAGAAAGGCCAGTGATGACCATTATCGACATGTTGTCGACGGTTTGTTGATAGCATGTCGATGTAAAGCAAATTAACATATTATTTGGAAGTTGTCAACATATTGTCGATAGTATGTCGACATTATGTCGATGCAATTGAAAAAACCATAAATAAAACACAAAATAACATTAAAGTAACATAAACATAACATAAAGTTCATTCAAATAACATAAAATAAAAGTTCATAAAAAAAAAACATTAAATAAAACTCACCACAAGCCATAAAATAACAAATTATTAAAATTCTTTGGCTTTTGGGTGAGACTTGCAATACTTGCATAAAGTTTCAGGCTTCACCGGTTTACCATTAAAGATGCTTAATTTGCAACGGCAACATCCTTCGGGGAACCGTGGTGGTGGAGCCGGCCATACACCGCTTTTGCTAAATTGTGCTTCAAGTTGTATTAATCTTAACTCGTTCCGATTTCGTTCTTTTTCAAAAGCTCTGTCGGCGTCTAGAACTTTCTGCATTTGAAGAGTAATTATGCCAACATCAGGCTCCTGCTTGAGCTCTTCAGGAGTTAAGATTGGGAATTTGCCCTTGTTCTTTCTAGGCGCCATATTTAGAACTTAATAATTAGAGAAATTTGCCTTTAATTTTTAAGTGTAAGAGAGAAGTAGAAGACAAGAGAACTTATGAATTAGAAAGGGATTTGCTTTTATAGAGCAGTATGCATGTTGGGAATGTAAGAAAATTTAATGGCCATTAAATGTGTAACTGTACACGTGAAACGCATGAAATGGTGTATTTGTCAACAGAATATCGATACTATGTCGATGATATGTCGACAACATGCTAATTTAATGAAACGACATACTTATTTTTTGATACTATGTCGACGTTATGTTGATAGCTTATCGATGATACACATGTCTGACATGCAACGTGGCAGTTGGGAAGGGTTGTTGGGAACGTAGTTAAAATTTATTAACATTAAATGTGTAACCGTAAAAAATGAAACGCATGCAATGTGTATTTTTCGAGTGAATATCGATACTATGTCGATAGCTTGTCGATAGTGGAATGGAATAATTACCATTGTACACCTGTCTGACATGCAAATTGCATTGGGGAGTATATGTCGATATTATGTCGATGGTGTGTCGATTATATATCGATGAGGACTGTCACCATTATGTTTGGTAATGTTGTCGACATAATGTCGATAGTATGTCGACACATTGTTGATGAGACATGGTATTCTTTCTCCTGTTGTTTTTATCGACATAATGTCGATGGATATCGATGGGATGTCGATATTTGTTTTTTTTTTTGTATTTTTTCCTGTACTCACCTTGTTTGGTTTGAAATTGTAGGAGACAAAGTGTTTCTTGTTGTATCGTACGATGGTGTTTGGTTATGTGAGAATTATAATAGGATTTACAAAGTAGAAGGCAGCTTGACGTTGACAGTTACAACTGACACAACCTTACAAGAACTGCGCCAAATTTTATATGAAGAGTTGGAGGTTGATCCTTTAGCGTATGATTTAAAGTTGGAAATTTATTCCTTGTACATGAAGGGACAAATGGTTCTGCCAGAGTTTATTAAGAAAGAACGCCAACTGAGAACGTTCTTAGAGATGAGGGCAACAATGTCAAATACAGAGTTTATGCCATTATTCGTGACCAAGGTGAGAAAAGTTGGGAATTCGGAGCCTACGCCGCCTACTAATCCTCTCCCTCGAAGTGTGATAGGGTCTTGCATTCCCGAAACAGATGTTGGGATTGGTGTGAATGAGGAGGTTCCGACCAATGTACAGGTTTCGATCAATGTAAAGGTTCCGACCAATGTAGAGCAACAACAAGAAGCGATAAGATTTCATCAATTTGAGGAGTTCGATACAACCTTCTACAATAACGATCCTATTGTAGATTTAAATATGGACGATGAACATGATTTTGGCAGTCGATGAAGCCGTAGCGGGACCTTCCTTGAGGTTAGAGTGTGTACCGAGCAACCATGGTACACAGCGAGAACGACAACCCCGTAGTGAAAATCGCACTACACCTAGAACTAGCAGTAGTCGACAAGGCAGAACTGAAGAACATGCTCCTTCTCGTCATGCAACCTTCTCAGCGTTCTCCTCTTTTGAAGTTTGTACCAAGTTCAAAGCTCCTATGTGGACAAAGGAAGATATAATGAAAAATCATGAGCTAACTACTTCTTTACGAAGTAAGGAAGCAGGGGTGATAGAGCTTGGTAATTTTTATGAAAACAAGGAGGAACTGAGACAAGTAGTGGGTAGGTTTGCACTTAATAACAATTTTGAGTGGATGGTGAAGAAGTCATCCCCTGATGTGTTGTACGTTACATGCAAGACTCCAGATTGTAAATGGAGATTGAGGGGGAGGAAGAAGATGCATTCTGACAACTTCGAGGTCACTGTATTTCACAACGAACACACATGTAACCTGAATGCGAGACGTTCAGATCACCGTCAAGCAGCACCATGGGTGGTTGGCCACCTTTAAGGGGAAATACACCCAAGATGGAACTAAGTACAAGGCTAAAGACATACAGAGGGACATGTTTGACAACTATGGTATCCAGATGAGTTATGTGAAGGCGTGGAGGTGCAGGGAGATGGGACTTACGTATGCTAGGGGTACGCCTGCGTTTTCATACATGAAGCTTCCTAGATACTTGTACATGCTAGAGCAGAAGAATCCAGGTACCATTACTGACTTATATTTAGAGGATGAGCGGTTTAAGTACTGTTTTATATCACTCGGTGCATGTAGAAGGGGCTTTTCTTCTTGTCGTCCTGTTTTGAGTATCGATGGCACCTTCTTGAAGACGACGGTATAATGTTAGTTCCTGTGGCATACGATGCGAACAACCAATTGTTGACGGTTGCTTATGGTATCGTTGACAGTGAGAATAACTACTCTTGGACGTATTTCTTACAGAAGTTGAGGGTAGCAATTGGCGTGGTTGAGAACTTATTGTTTGTTTCAGATATGCATCAAAGCATTGATCATGCTGTTGAACTCGTTTTCCTCGAAGCAGTCCACTGTGCATGCTATCACCACACTGTTATGAACGTGAACGCCAAGTTCAAGTTTGATGCTTTTCACAACTAAATATATAATGTTGCTTACTCATGGTCGAAGACTGGATGTGATAGAGAGTTCGAGAAGCTTAGAAAGATGAATCCGGCCATTGCTGCATATGTGGAGAGTATAGGGTTTGAGAAGTGGGCTCACCCTTACTGTTTGGGCGATAGATACAACATCATGACCAAGAACGCTGCTAAAAGCTTCAATAGTGTTACAGAAGAGTTCAGGAAATATCCAATAACTACTTTGGTTGAATTTATCAGGTTCACACTGCAATCGTGGTTCGCTGATCGCCTCGAAAATGCTGACAAATGTACAACCCCTTTGGCCACGCTCTTTGAAAAAAACTTGGCGAAAATTCATGAACATGCAAGGTACAGGCGCGTCCAACGAAATGGAGCCAATTTGTATAACGTTGGTAGGGGACCTAACAGTGAAAGAGGTTGTAATGTGAACCTAGTTGAAAGAACATGCACCTGCAGCGTGTTTACGTTATTGAAACTCCCCTGCCTTCATGCATGTGTCGCGGCATTGAAAACGAATACAAGTGTGTACACGCTTTGCTCACCTTATTATTCGAAAGAAATGTGGAAGAAGATTTACGATGATACCATCAATCTTGCTGGTCACAAGGATGATTGGGTTCTCCCATAACACATCAAGAATATGAAAGTTGGGGTACCTGTGGAAAAGAAGCCTGTAGGTCGTCCAAGGAAAAGAACCGCTGGAAGAAGACAGGAGAACCGTTTCCCGTCTGGTAATAAAAAAGGATCTGTACCTCGAAACTGCAGCCGCTGTGGCAGTTCAGGCCACAACAGAGCAACATGCAAAGCCCGCATTTGAGGCGTAGTATACTTATTCGTTGTAATAACATGTTTTCTATTTCAGGTTCGAAACTTCTTTAAAATAATGTTGAGGTTGAATATTTTTTGAATATTTTAATTATTTTAGGTTTAATAGTTATTTTTGTATGGGAATATATGTGTATATATATCAATATTTTATATTTGAAACCACGAATAATTATCAAAGTTTGAGCGAATAATTAAATACAAGTAAAACAAAAATTGAAAAGGTTTTACTTCAAAATTTATTATCAAAATAGTTTTTTATTTTTTCCCCAAAAAACTCTTTATTATATAAGAAAATTAGATAGATATGACTTTTAAGCCGACAAAATTTGAAACCACGAAGTATCATCCAAAAGAAGAGAAAGTCTATATATACATAACTGTAATTTTAATTACACAAAATATACAATGTCACCATAATTACACATATAATCAGCCGACATTCTGGTAAAACAAATGAACACACCACCGTTCATGAAACAACTTGATCCGGCCTTGCGTGACATCGGTTAATCCACGTTGCATCATGAGATGCTCCACGTACTCAATGCTATAAACGCCACAATCACCACTAAATGCAACATAAAATATAAAGTTAGTACAATGTAAAACATATTTTAATAATATAGTACTTTTTTATTGCTATGTACCTGATTGTTGCCTTCGGAACTAAGTCGTGAGTGGCTCGACTCTCATGCATTTTTAGAAGCACGGTGATCTCCTTATTAGTTAACGCCATGATCTGGTTATTATGTGGAAAATTCCTGGTTGCATGGATTAGCGAGGGCAACAGTTCTTCCCAAGTCTTCAAGACGGGTGCCATGGCGGACCAATGACAAACGCTGGAATCACAGTCGTACACATTAATTTTCCACAGCTCTATGTCAACTTCAACTATGACCTAGTGCCTTTGGTCGGGAAGAGGCAAAATGAAGTAAATGAACTCATTACCCATCCATCTCGGAAAGAACTGGTTCTGTAATTATGGAGAAAATCGAAACAATTAACAAACCATAATAAACTTATAATCATAGTTCAACATTTAAAATCTTACTAAAACAATACCTTATGAACCCCTCTGCAGTACTCCAGGATATAATCCTCCCACACAAAGTTTCTCCTCGCACCCCTGTGATTCGTCCATGCACTGCTGATCATGGTGGTGACGAATGTAGAGAGACTGATACCCTTCTAAGGAAATGTCAGTGGATAGTCAGCCCGTTGCCTCCTCAGCATATGCATTGCTGCATCTATATGCTGCATATAAAGGTTAGAGAAATCAGTTAGACAACAAAATATATTAATTGCACATTAGTTGTAAAGTAAAGTAAAATTATAAAATACTTTACTTACGTCATCTATAAGCCATTCCTGTAGTATCAGCAGCTTCCAAAAGAATGATGGACCATAATCACCACTTCTCAAATACCGAAGTCGGTGGTTCAGAATGAGTCCACAACACCACTTTCGGAAAGTATCCAACAATTGCTCATCTGGTGGCGCCAGGGGATCAAACGTCGAAGAAGGCCTCTGTTTCTTATTCATCTCCGTGTAGTCACGAAACCATACAGGGGGATTTCTCTTCCTCTTCCGACTCTTAACCCCTGCAGGTTGTGCCTCTATCACCAAAATTTCACCCTGGGACTCGCTGTCATGTACATGGATAACACCTGTATCGATGGGAGTAGCTGGAGCTCCCTCATAAGGATCATACCCGTCAAGGAAGACCTCCTCCTCTTGTAGTGGGGGTGATGCAGCTGGTGATGGGGTAGATGGATCTGCTGGGGCCTCTGGTGCTGAAGCTATCGTTGGCGGATGATTCAACATGGCCAATATATTTTTGAGCTGCTCCATAATTACGTTCTGACCACCCTTCAGCTCGGCATGACAAACGTACATACCCTTCTGGTTAGCCTCGATCCTATCCAATCTTCCCACTAAATCACTGTACTCGGCACCACGAACGCCTGATGAAGATGGTGCACTGGGCTGAGGGTCTGAACCAGTGGCCTGAAAAAATATATACCAAAAAAATACGGTAAGCATACAAATATCACAAAACAAAAACAATAAAACAATCAAGTATACAATCATAAAAAAAAAGTTCCAAAAATTGGTACCTGAGTGTCTGGTACCTGAGTATCTGCCTCAGCCTCTGTGTCATCCACACCATCATCAACCAAGTTTTCCACACCATCGTAAGAGATGGTCCTCACAAATGCCTCATCTTCTGTCCGTGGAAGTAGCCCCTTCACCACTTCAAGATTCTGTTTATGGTTCAAAAAATATCAGAGTAAAACCATTTACCATTTATTACAAGCATTTATGTTAAATAATTACTCTGAACATAAGTGAAAGTCATACCCGTCTAGAAAATAATGCACTGACTTCTTTCTTCCCAATATCACCCTTGCTCATCCAGCTAAGCATCCTGGGAAACCGAATCCCATGATTCGTGCCATACCTCTTCCCTACCTCCAAAATGGCCTCATACGCCCAATATTGTACTGTAGGTGCAAAGCCATATGCTGTGTATTTGCACTCATGTTGAACATCTGAACTCAGATTCTTCTCGTAGTTGGCCTTCTGTTTCAACATGTCTTTTTGAAGCGAGTGCATGAGTCTGGTGAATGAGTGCTTCCCCCAAGGAATCTGGAAGAAGAACTCGAGATCTTTGACATATCTAAGTATGTCAGGCGTAATCAGCGCGTTAGCCTCGCGACCCAGAAGCACTGACTCAACAAACAAGCACAAGCCAAGCTTGTACAAGTCTTCCGGGTTTTGACAGTTTGTGAACCTATCTTGGAGTGCTTCTGTCTTCACACTACTAGACCGGTTGAAATATTTATTGATTAATCAGTCTGACCCTGAGCGAGTAGCCTGCGCAGCCTTCTCCTCTTCTGTTGGCCCCATGGAGAAGTCCATGCCTGTAATGAGTGCAAACTCAAGCACTCCGAATCTTAGCTCCTTCCGACCAATGTAAAACCGCATCTTCAACTCCTCCTGAGCATCAACCTTCATCTTGTGCAGCATCAGCTGGTGAAATAACACCGAGGAGAATGTCCGGGGAACGACATTCCAGAAGTTGCCGAAACGGCTTTCCTTCACCATGTTATTCAAGTTGAACTCCTCAAACCGAGACTTGATTTTCACAAAAGTTCTGGTGCCTCTGTAAGTCACGCGGCCAGTAAAATGCTCGGATGCTGGAATTATGAGTCTCGGAGCCATCAGAAAAAACAAATAACAAATAACAAATCAATATTACTGCCAACAAATTATAAAAATGGTCGACAAAATATCAAATGTCGATATTTTGTCGACATCATCCAACAGCCAACAAAATAAACAACATGTCGACAAAATATCGACAACCTGTCGATATTCTGTCGATAATTTCAATCAGACAACAATTTCACAACATGTCGACAAAATATCGACATCCTGTCGATATTCAGTCGACAATGCAAACTTAAAATCAATATGGTAATATAATCGACAACCTGTCGATATTCTGTCGACAATTTCAATCAGACAGCAATTTCACAACATGTCAACAAAATATCGACATCCTGTCGATATTCAGTCGACAATACAAACTTAAAATCAACATGTTAATATAGATGACAACATATCGACATACGATCGACAAGTTGTCGACAATTTAGGGCAGAAAATAAATTAAACCACCAATCGACGTCCTATCGACATACAAACGATATCCTATCGACATGCAATAACAGCAATACAATTTAAACAGACACCAAATCTTTCGACATCCTATCGATATGTCATCGATAACCCTGTAATAAACATAGATACCATTGAAACACCAACATCTACAACCTAAAGAGCACAAAATCTAAAAAAATTCCACTAATCTCAACAACATGCAATAATTGGCATCCAAATCTATGAAAAATATATTTTTTCTCATAAAAAGCCTTACCTTTGAATGAAATTGGTGGTGGTGGTGACGGGTCCTGCTCGTGGTGGCGGCGACAGTTCTTCCTTCGGTTTCGGTCGACGTTTCGTGGTGGGTTTGGGTGAAATTAGAGAGAGAGACACCTCGGTTTGGGTTTGGATTTGCCTCGTTCGTGGGTTTGGTTCGCTGGTTGTTGGGTTTGTCGGGTTCGTGGTGGAGATGGGTCGACGGAGATGGGTTTGGGGTTTGGGGTTTACAGGTTTGGGGGTTTGGGGTTTAATGGTTCCTGGTTCGTGGTGGAGATGGGTCGACGGAGTGGTTCCTGGTTTGTGAGATCGTGAAGAGGGAAAGTCAGAGAGAGAGAGAGAGAGAGAGAGAGAGAGAGAGAGAGAGAGAGGGAAAGTCAAAGAGAATGAGTGAAATTTTATTTTAGGGGTATTTTAGGAATCTTTTTGAATTAGTGGTATCAATTTGTACAAAAATAAAGGGGTCTAATTTTTGATATAGGGTATTTTATTAGGGGCAAAATATGAAATTTCCCTAATAAAATTGGATTTTGTTATCTAACAAATTTACTTGATAGACAGTTGCCTCATCTTCAAAAGTAAAATTTACATTCAAATGTAAATTTTTTGCTACTTGAATTAAGGAAATAAATAATTGGGAGTAAAATATATTGCTATGTATAAATAATAATTTACTTGATTGACAGTTGCTTTCTTCCATTGTTATAAAATGAAAAATACATTTGAATTTTGTCTTATGGTACTTAGGGACCTTGTGAAGTATTAGAATTGACTTGTGATGCCTTAAAAGTTTACTTGATAGACAGTTATGTAATAACTATTATGCAATTAGCTGTTGGTTGCGTTTTTAAATAAATAAGTTTGCTTTTGTTGTCTGAAAAATTTACTTGATAGAAATGTGTTTTGGAATGTTATCTTTCGCCACTGTTAATGAGATTTGTATTGTTTATTTTTAAACGATTTCGAACGACAAAGAATAATTGTTGTTTAGAAATTTGTTGCTGGTTGCTTTTTCAAAAGTTAAAATAACTTTTGTTGTCTCAGAAATATAAACAATGTTTCCTTAGATGTTTCAAAAGTTCAAAGATATTTGATTGTTGCCTTTTGCCACTGTGTGAGATTTTGTATTGTTTGTCCAAAAAGTTTTGGATTACCAAGGGGCCTACCCGGGGTTGAATAGCCTACACCTCCCTCTTTAAATAAGGTCTTCTTCGGGCCCGACCTTTTCTCCGGCTAAGGAAAGGTCTCTCGAGCCTCGAGGTGACGAACAACTTCGATGGAGATTATCCCAAACGGACACCTGCGATCCCATTTGAAAATCTCCTCTTTTTCGATGGGTGGATGCATTCCTTTGATAGGGAAACCAACTACTTTGAGAGAGACAGACTATTTATTTTCAATCGATCGCGGGTGTCGGTCAGACGGTTGCTTTTTGAAGTTTTAAAATTAACCTTTCATGACTTTGAAATTTACTTGATAGATAGTTTCCTCCTCTTTAAAGAAGCCTTAATTACACTTTCTAAATTTGTTGTTGGTTTCTATTTTAAACAAGTAAGTTGGTTTTTGTTACCTTAGAAATTTACTAGATAGATTGTTGCCTCATACTTACTCTTTTGAAATATGTCTCTGCTTCCCATTTAAAACAATTAAGTTCGTTATTGTTGCCTCAAAAATTCACTTGATCGGCAATTGCCTCTTCTTTAAAGGTTACATAATTACGATCATGTATTGCAATTTACATGTGACGCCTTAAAAGTTTACTTGATAGATGGTTGCCTCTTTTTTAAAGGTTACATAATTGTGATTATGGAATTAGTTGCCGGTTGCCTTTTCAAATAATCAAATTGGCTTTTGTTGTCTAAAAAATTTACTTGATAGACGGTTGCTTCATCTTAAAAAGCAAAATTTACATTCAAATGTAAAGTTTTTGCAAGTTGAATTAAGGAAATAAATAATTTGGAGTAAAATATATTGCTATGTATAAATAATAGTTTACTTGATTGACAGTTGCTTTCTTCCATTGTTACAAAATGAAAAATACTTTGAATTTTGCCTTATGGTACTAAGGGACCTTGTGAAGTATTATAATTGACTTGTGATGCCATAAAAGTTTACTTGATAGACAGTTACATAATAACTATTATGCAATTAGCTGCTGGTTGCCTTTTTAAATAATAAATTGGCTTTTGTTGTCTGAATAATTTACTTGATAGAAATGTGCATTGAAATGTTATCTTTCCCCATTGTTAATGAGGTTTGTATTGTTTATTTTTAAACAATTTTGAACGACAAAGAATAATTGTTGTTTGGAAATTTCTTGTTGGTTGCTTTTTCAAAAGTTAACATTAACTTTTGTTAATGTTTCCTTAGATGTTTTAAAAGTTTAAAGATATTGAATGTTGCCTTTAGCCATTGTGAGATTTTGTATTGTTTGTCCAAACGGTTTTGAATCCACCGACGGTTGCTTTTTGAAGTATTAAAATTAACTTTTCATGACTTTAAAATTTAATTGATAGATAGTTGCCTCCTCTTTAAAGAAGCCATAGGTACTCTTTCAGAATTTGTTGTTTGTTTCTATTTTAAACAATTAATTTGGTTTTTGTTACTATAAAAATTTACTAGATAGACAGTTGCCTCATACTTACTCTTTTAGAATTTGTCGCTGCTTCCCATTTGAAACAATTAAGTTAGTTATTGTTGCCTTAAAAATTTACTTGATCGACAATTGCCTCTTCTTTAAAGGTTACATAATTATGATCAGGTATTGCAATTTACATGTGACGCCTTAAAAGTTTACTTGATGGATGGTTGCCTCTTTTTTAAAAGTTACATAGTTGTGATTGTGGAATTAGCTGCTGGTTGCCTTTTCAAATAATAAAATTGGATTTTGTTATATAAAAAATTTACTTGATAGACGATTGCCTCATCTTTAAAAGTAAAATTTACATTCAAATGTAAATTTTTTGCTAGTTGAATTAAGGAAATAAATAATTGGGAGTAAAATATATTGCTAAGTATAAATAATAGTTTACTTGATTGACAGTTGCTTTCTTCCATTGTTACAAAATGAAAAATACATTTGAATTTTTTCTTATGGTACTTAGGGACCTTGTGAAGTATTAGAATTGACTTGTGATGCCTTAAAAGTTTACTTGATAGACAGTTATATAGTAACTATTATGCAATTAGCTGTTGGTTGCGTTTTTAAATAATAAAATTTGCTTTTGTTGTCTGAAAAACTTACTTGATAAAAATGTGCATTGGAATGTTATCTTTCGCCACTATTAATGAGACTTTTATTGTTTATTTTTAAACAATTTCGAACGACAAAGAATAATTGTTGTTTAGAAATTTGTTGTTGGTTGCTTTTTCAAAAGTTAAAATAACTTTTGTTGTCTCAGAAGTATAAACCATGTTTCTTAGATGTTTCAAAAGTTCAAAGATATTTGATTGTTGCCTTTTGCCACTGTGTGAGATTTTGTATTGTTTGTCCACACAGTTTTGGATTACCGAGGGGCCTACCCGGGATTGAATAGCCTACACCTCCCTCTTTTATTAAGGTCTTCTTCGGGCCTGACCTCCTTTCCGGCTAAGGAAAGGTCTCTCGAGCCTCGAGGTGACGAACAACTTTTATGGAGATTATCCCAAACCGACACCTGCGATCCCATTTGAAAATCTCCTCTTTTTCGACGGGTGGATGCATTCCTTTAATAGGGAAACAAACTACCTTGAGAGAGACAGCCTATTTATTTTCAATCGATCGCGGGTGTCGATGAGACGGTTGCTCTGTGAAGTTTTAAAATTAACCTTTCATGACTTTAAAATTTACTTGATACATAGTTGCCTCCTCTTTAAAGAAGCCTTAATTACTCTTTCTGAATTTGTTGTTAGTTTCTATTTTAAACAAGTAAGTTGGTTTTTGTTACCTTAAAAATTTACTAGATAGACAATTGCCTCCTCTTTAAAGGAAACATACTTACTCTTTTGGAATTTGCCGCTGGTTCCCATTTAAAATAATTAAGTTGGTTATTGTTGCCTTAAAAATTTACTTGATCGGCAATTGCCTCTTCTTTAAAAATAACATAATTACGATCATGTATTGCAATTTACATGTGACGCTTTAAAAGTTTACTTGATAGATGGTTGCCTCTTTTTTAAAGGTTACATAATTGTGATTATGGAATTAGTTGCCGTTTGCCTTTTCAAATAATCAAATTGGCTTTTGTTGTCTAAAAAATTTATTTGATAGACGGTTGCTTCATCTTTAAAAGCAAAATTTACATTCAAATGTAAATTTTTTGCAAGTTGAATTAAGGAAATAAATAATTGGGAGTAAAATATATTGCTATGTATAAATAATAGTTTACTTGATTGACAGTTGCTTTCTCCCATTGTTACAAAATGAAAAATACCTTTGAATTTTGTCTTATGGTACTAAGGGACCTTGTGAAATATTAAAATTGACTTGTGATGCCTTAAAAGTTTATTTGATAGACAGTTACATAATAACTATTATGCAATTAGCTGTTGGTTGCCTTTTTAAATAATAAAATTAGCTTTTGTTGTCAGAAAAATTTACTTAATAGAAATGTGCATTGGAATGTTGTCTTTCGCCACTTTTAATGAGATTTGTATCGTTTATTTTTAAACAATTATGAACGACAAAGAATAATTGTTGTTTGGAAATTTGTTGCTGGTTGCTTTTTCAAAAGTTAAAATTAACTTTTCTTAATGTTTCCTTAGATGTTTCAAAATTTTAAAGATATTTGAATGTTGCCTTTAGCCACTGTGTGAGATTTTTTATTCTTTGTCCAAACGTTTTCGGATCCACCGACGGTTGCTTTTTGAAGTATTAAAATTAACTTTTCATGATTTTAAAATTTACTTGAAAGATAATTGCCTCCTCTTTAAAGAAGCCGTAGTTACTCTTTCAGAATTTGTTGTTGGTTTCTATTTTAAATAATTAAGTTAGTTTTTGTTACCTTAGAAATTTACTAGATAGATTGTTGCCTCATACTTACTCTTTTGAAATATGTCTCTGCTTCCCATTTGAAACAATTAAGTTGGTTATTGTTGCCTTAAAAATTTACTTGATCGACAATTGCCTCTTCTTTAAAGGTTACATAATTACTATCATGTATTGCAATTTACATGTGACGCCTTAAAAGTTTACTTAATATATGGTTGCCTCTTCTTTAAAGGTTACATAATTGTGATTATGGAATTAGCTGCTGGGTTCCTTTTCAAATAATAAAATTGGCTTTTGTTGTCTTAAAAATTTACTTGATAGATTGTTGGCTCATCTTTAAAAGTAAAATTTATATTCAAATGTAAATTTTTTGCTAGTTGAATTAAGGAAATAAATATTTGGGAGTAAAATATATTGCTATGTATAAATAATAGTTTACTTGATTGACAGTTACTTTCTTCCATTGTTACAAAATAAAAAATACCTTTGAATTTTATCTTATGGTACTAAGGAACCTTGTGAAATATTAGAATTGACTTGTGATGCCTTAAAAGTTTACTTGATAGACAATTACATAATAACTATTATGCAATTAACTGCTGGTTGCCTTTTTAAATAATAAAATTGGCTTTTGTTGTTTGAAAAATTTACTTGATAGAAATGTGTATTGGAATGTTAACTTTCGCCACTGCTAATGAGATTTGTATTTTTTTATTTTTAAACAATTTCGAACGACAAAGAATAATTATTGTTTGGAAATTTGTTGCTGGTTGCTTTTTCAAAAGTTAAAATTAACTTTTGTTAATGTTTCCTTAGATGTTCCAAAATTTTAAAGATATTTGAATGTTGCCTTTAGCCACTGTGTGAGAGTTTGTATTGTTTGTCCAAACAGTTTTGGATCCACCGACGGTTGCTTTTTGAAGTATTAAAATTAACTTTTCATGACTTTAAAATTTACTTGAAAGATAATTGCCTCCTCTTTAAAGAAGCCATAGTTACTCTTTCAGAATTTGTTGTCGGTTTCTATTTTAAATAATTAAGTTGGTTTTTGTTACCTTAGAAATTTACTAGATAGATTGTTGCCTCATACTTACTCTTTTGGAATATGTCGTTGCTTCCCATTTGAAACAATTAAGTTGGTTATTGTTGCCTTAAAAATTTACTTGATCGACAATTGCCTCTTCTTTAAAGGTTACATAATTACTATCATGTATTGCAATTTACATGTGACGCCTTAAAAGTTTACTTAATAGATGGTTGCCTCTTCTTTAAAGGTTACATAATTGTGATTATGGAATTAGCTGCTAGGTTCCTTTTCAAATAATAAAATTGGCTTTTGTTTTCTAAAAAATTTACTTGATAGATGGTTGGCTCATCTTTAAAAGTAAAATTTACATTCAAATGTAAATTTTTTGCTAGTTGAATTAAGGAAATAAGTAATTGGGAGTAAAATATATTGCTATATATAAATAATAATAGTTTACTTGATTGACAGTTGCTTTCTTCCATTGTTACAAAAATGAAAAATACCTTTGAATTTTATCTTATGGTACTAAGGGACCTTGTGAAATATTAGAATTGACTTGTGATGCCTTAAAATACTAGAACCTAGATGAACAACTAGGTTCTCGCATAACAAAGAAACTCTCTTATCTCAAATAAGATAAATGTAAAAATGAATAATGGAAGATCTGATTCGAATGGCTGCTCTCTAGGCTCTATTTATAGAACATAGAAACCCTAGAGACAGTCACAAGATCGAATCTACAGCTGTACAAAACTTTCCTAAAATAAACACAATCTGCAGCATCAGAATCGGAAGCTAACGCAGCAAATCTGACCAGAAAAAGGAAACTTGCTATAATCGAGTCTGATCTTCTATTAAGTCTTGATTCCTGCCATAAACAGTTTATATATTCTGATTGTATCAAAACACAATCGAATTCAATAAAGAAAAGGCAACAATCAAAGTTTCCTTTTAAAAACCAACTTTCCATAAGAGAATTGCTTCTCTTACAAGAAGTTTCCATTCAAGAAAAGTTCAGCTGTAAAATGCATCTTTCCTAACATAGAAAAAAGCAATAAAGAACCGAATATACAAGGTAAGAAATCGGTTATGAATGCAATTAAATCTTACCATAAAAGAAAAAATATTTTGGCATCTAACTTGCCAAAAAAAGGACTTTACAATATTTTTGGCTATGACGATGGTAAGAGTTAAAGAAAGTTATTGAGAATTATGGAGATTAGAGCAAAAATAGTATGATGTTTCATTCTTGAAAGATGGGTATTCTAGGAGGATAAATGGAATATTAGAAACAGGTTGTGAACATAATTGATAAAAGTTAAGGAGTACTTTTCTAAAGATGATAATTAAATGTACCATCGGTTAGGTACTTTAATAAGTGTGGAACGAGAGAAATACTAGACACTTATTCACTGGAGTAATACAAGTGAGAAAAGAATATCAATGGACCGAAAAGATCCATTGAACTTATAAAATCATAGAGTGAATTCAAGTTGTATGCTCGCTTCATTGAATACATAGAAAAGTTATGATGATTTAAACCGTAGGATTATCGAATTCCAAATAGGAGGTTTTGTTTTTTCCTCCAAGTATTCCCTATGAAAGAGATACGTAGAGAGGGAAGTTAAACCTTAAATTCATTAGGCTTTTTTACACTGGAGTAAGTAGGCCAAGTAGCCTATTAGCTAGCCTTGACTACTGCATTGTTCGGAATATATAATGTGTTTCATATATCCATGTTGAGAAAATATGTATCAAACTCAACCCATATTCTGCGCTGTGACGATGTTAAGCTTACATAAATTTATTACATGGAAAAACATCTGATCCATGTTTTGGACTAGAAAAAGGAAGTACTATGTAATGAGACAATTCCACTAGTTAAGAAAGTGTTGTAGAAAAACAGCAAGATAGAAACAGTAATTTGAGAGTTAGAATCATAAATATATAGGTAATATTCCGAATTGTTTAAATTAATTTCAAGGACAAAATTTATATAAGGAGGGGATGGTTATAATATCCCGATAAGCCTAATGGTAAATAATTAGAGTTTATATTTATATTATGGGTTAATCAAGTAATAAGTAAGATTATGAGCCTACTAATCTATTTTAACATAAAATTTAAATTTGCTATAAGTGAGTAAATAAGCGTAATTTATAAATTACGGAGATTTATATAACATGCGTGAATGTAATATGAGCTATATGTAGAATAAAAATATTTTCAGGTTCGACGATCTTGAAGACCCGATAAGTGGATAAATAAGCGTAATTTATTAATTACAGAGATTTATTTGAAATATGTGGATATAATATGAGTTATTTGTGAAATAAAAATATTTTCATCTTCGCGACCTTGGAGACTCGATTGGAGGCCAAAAATATTACAACGGTATTAGTTAGAAATATTATGGGATTATTGAGGTGAGTTGATTTTAAAAATACTGAGGTATTTTGGGGTACTCGAAGTTGACCAAATACCCTAAAATTAGAAAATTTTTAGTAGCTAGAAAATAATAAGATAACTATTAATAATAAAGTTTTTATTAATATTATTATTATTCTTATCAGTTTAAAAATATATTATATATATTAAAAACGTATAAGTTAAGTTATATATATGTTAAGTTATAAATTGAAGAACACAAGAATAATAAAACCCTCTCTTATCTTTCGTTCAACGAAACCTTCTCTTTCTCTATCTATTTTCTTCGATTTTTAACTCGAAACCTAACAATCTAAGCTCTGGTAGTACCGGGATAGAAAATCCTTAGAGAAGGAAAGCCTAATGTATGGTCTAATTTCGTTTTAAGCTTAGAACGATTGATTTTATATATTGGTTTTGTGAATTAGAATAGTTATGGAGATTATGAATTTATAGAATTATTTTTTGGTAGCTATGGGACTAGTTTTGATGTTTACGTGTTGAATTTGAGGTGATTTTGAGTTAGAAATCGAGATTGGAACTTTTTAGAGCTTAGTTCGAACGTTAATGACATTTTTCATTTAAGGGCTTGATTTTAATTTCTGTTATGTAAGGACGGTAATATTTATGGTATATATGTGCCTTGTAAAGTTTGGAGTGATATGGATAAGTTTCGGTAGTGTTTCGGTGAATGCAAAATTTGGGATTTTCGTGTTCTACCGTTTTCTAAAATTCTTAGGAGATTAGAAATCGTATTTTTGTCATAACTTTTCACTCAGGTGTCTATTTTAGACGTTCTATCTACAATTTCGAAGCTTGCAACGATATCTACCGTATGGTGTATGTTTTAGAGCCAAAATATAAGTTTTATTTTTGAGTATTTATACCCAAGGATTTGGTAGAAAACCCTAAATTGTCTTACACGAGTGTTAAGCAGTGTTTTGGGATAAATATTTATTGATTTACCGTTATTGTGACATATGGCAGAGATCATCGGGGATATTTCTCAACTTGGGTTAGCCGACATGCATGAATCTGGATCAAAGGTAAGAAAAGTTTAATGTACCACATGGCATGTAAGGTTTTGTAATCGTCGATTGTCTGATTAGACAGTATTATTGTGAATGTGACATACGACTTCACTTGATTAAGTGATATGATATATGGATTTCAGATTGTGAATAATTTTGCCTGATTAGGCAATATGATATATAAGTACACCTGATTAGGTGATATGGTGCCAAGTTATTGTTGGAAATATTTTACCAGGATCTAGATTTACTACCATGTATGTTTCATTAACATCCTAATATGAATTCTAAAACAATAAAATAAACACATATAAAGTTTAGGAAATCTTACATTGGGTGCAGCGGAATATAATGACTCCTTCCGTTCAGATCTCTAGCCCTTGATTCCTTTCTGTAGCAGAGCATCACCAAGATCTGAACCTGGATCTCTTTCTCTCCTTCTTTGATGCTGATTCTCCTTCTTGTTGATTGGATTCTTCACAATCTTCCACACTATGATTGAGATACCACTTGATGTGTGTGGGCACTTACTCATTCACTCAAGGTTCGAAATTATTGAAGAAGAAAAGAGGAAGAAAAGGTTTCAGCCTAAGCAATAGAAAGACGCTCAATTTTTCTGAAAGTGAATTTCATCTGACAGAGTTAAGTGTGAATGTGAGCCATCACTATCTATTTATAGATAACCACCTAGGTTTAGGTTAGAATTATTTGGCATTAAAATAATAGAAAAGAAATAGTAAAATTCTACAAGTGTGGCCGGCGATAGGATAGTTATTGGGCCCACTTTGTAATTTTGCCATTTTGTCATTTTTCCATCCTATTTTCTCAAAAACGCCAATTTTCTAATTCAACCACTTAAATGCCAATTCTAATTATTTAATAACTAAAAATTAATTATTAAATAATATTGTCATTTAATATATTTATTAATTAGACATATAAAGTCTCTTAATTAACAAATAAAACCAAGAATCTCTTTTCTTCACAAATTTGCCCTTGCTTAGTGAAACTTCATAAACTAGACATAGTCTAATTTTAGAATCATAATTGATTAATTAAAATCAATTAACTACAAGCAGTATGGTCTCAACTAGTATGGGGACCATGGGCCTATATAACCGAGCTTCCAATAAGCAGATCAAGAATTTACCAAGTAAATCCACTGACTTATTAATTCCTTGTTGAATCCACGCATATGAATTGCACTCTCAGTCATATAGAACGCTCTATATGTTCCACGATATAGATACGCTATTAATTATCTATTGTTATAATCCTAATTTGATCAATGATCCTCTAATAGATGATCTACATAATATAGGGATTAAATTACCGTTACACCCTTCAATGTATTTTAACCTTAAAACACTTAGCTCTGTATAAATGATATTTCAGCGAAGTAAAATGAGTACTCAACTATTTATCTCTATTTAGCCAAGCTCGAAGGAAATCATCGTTTCACTTCTAAATACCTATAGAAGTTATAGATTCCATATCTATGTTAGCGCTCCCACTCAATTATACTATCATGTTCCCAAAATGTACGTATCACCCTGACCGAAAAGTAGGCTTAACTAACAAATCAAAGAACATGTATAATACTCTTGAGATCGAACCTAATCATATCAGGATTAAGATCATTTGATCTAGGATCAACTATGTGATATTGAATTGAATAGATATTACGGTAAATTTTAACATATCTAATCAAAGTTCAATATCGGTCCCTTCCGATGTATACTCCATACTGGTAAACTTTACCAATGCCCTGGAAAGGACATAACATTTATCCAAGGTGTAAGCATACCTATCGCTGATTATCATGCCAGTCTAAATCCAGTGAACTGACAAATCAGAGAATAAACTTTCGAACATATAATCAAGATTATATTCCACTATGCTGACAACACTATAATCATTAACAAATACATATATTCTGGACTTAATAGAATTTATACATTATATATAATCATGAAATAAATCATGTGAACTATGCAACATAAAATGTTATTTCTGGTCTTTATTAACTAGTAAATCTGATTATATTGAAATGGGTTTTATTTAGGGCACAAAACCCAACAGTTATGACATAGGTTTAGCTAGCCTAATAAGGCAATGCAGTATACGAATGTTAGATTATGACATGAGCTTGCCTAATTAGGCAATGTAATATACGTATATATATGATGAATGTCAAGCCATGGCATAATATTCCTTGAGTAGGTAATGTGATACATGGATACTGACATTCAGGTTGTATTTGTGGGGCAACCGTTATAAAGTCATGACTATGAATCGAAATTGCTGTTTGTCAAGTCCTAAAATTATCAATTGTCTGATTAGGCAATAATAATGTGATGATACTATGGACATAATGTACGGGCTCACTGTTGGGTTTTATGCCCTAAATAAAACTCATTTCAATATAATCAGATTTACTTATTAATATAGATCAGAAATAACATTTAATGTTGCATGGTTCACATGATTTATTTCATGATTATATGTACATAATGTATAAATTCATCTGAAATCCTTTTCACATACTTGATCCTGTTTATTGTGTCGTCAACACATTGGAAAGTAAACATGACTATGTGAATAAAGTTTCCTAGATTTATCAGACATAGGGTTTTACTGATATGATAATCTACAACAAGAGTTTACTTGTATTTGGAGAAATACTATGTTCTTTCCAGAGCATTGGTTAAAGTAAAGCTCGTGTGGATGCATGGAGTATGCATCAGAAGGGACCGATATTGAACTTTGACTTAGATTTATTAAACTTACCGTAATATCTATTCAAGTCAATATCGCATAGTTGATCCTAGATCAAATGATCTTAATCCTGATATGATTAGGCTCAATCTTGAAAGGCTATTCGTGTTCTTTGATTTGTTAGTTAAGCCTACTTTTAGGTCAGGGTGATACGTACATTTTGGGAACACGGTAGTGCAATTGAGTGGGAGCGCTATCATAAACATGGAATCTATAGCTTCTATCTGGCGAATAGTAAGCAAAGGATGATCTCCTTCGAGCTTGACCAAACGAACATAAATGGTGGAGTACTCATTTCACATAAGCTGAAATATCATTTATACGGGGTCAAGTGTTTTAAGGAATAAATACATTGTAGGGTGTAACGGTAATTTAATCCCTTTACAGTGTAGATCATTCATATAGAGGATCATTGATCAAATTAGGATTATAACAATGGATAACTAATGATGTGTCTATATGGTGGAACATATAGAGCATTCTATATACTGAGAGTGCAATTCTAAGTTCTATGCGTGGATTCAACGAAGAATTAATAAGTTAGTGAATTTTAGTGCTAAATTCTTGATCTACTTATTGGAAGCTCGAATATATAGACCCATGGTCCCCCCACTAGTTGAGATAATATTGCTTGTAAGACTCATGTAATTGGTTTTGATTAATCAATTATAATTCTCAAATTAGACTATGTCTATTTGTGAATTTTTCACTAAGTAAGGGCGAAATTGTAAAGAAAGAGTTTATAGGGGCATATTTGTTAATTATGATACTTTGTATGGTTCAATTAATAAATATGATAAATGACAATATTATTTAATAATTATTTATAGTTATTAAATAGTTAGAATTGGCATTTAAATGGTTGAATTAGGAAATTGGTATTTTTGAGAAAATCAGATACAAAAGGTGTTAAAATTGCAAAATTGCAAAAAGCAAGGCCCAATCCACTAAGTGTAGGGCCAGCCACTTTTGTAGGAAATTTAAACTTATTTTTTCATTATTTTAATGCCAAATAATTCAAACCTAACCCTAGTGGAATGCTATAAATAGATAGTGAAGGCTTCAGGAAATTTACACTTAAATTTTCTATTTTTCCTTCGCAGAAAAACCCGAGCCTTCTCTCTCCCTATCTTTAGTCACTTCTTCTCTTCCCTCTTGAGAATTTCGAAATCCTTAGTGATTGCGTAGTGCCCACACACATCAAGCGTGATACCTCAATCATAGTGAGGAAGATCGTGAAGAAAGATCATCAAAGAAAGGAGTTTCAAAGATCAAAGATTCGCAGAAAGAGATCCAGGTTCGTATATTGATAATGCTCGCTACGTAAAGGAATCAAGGGCTAGATATCTGAATGTATGAGTCATTATATTCCGCTGCATCCAATGTAAGGTTTCTTAAACTTTATATGTGTTTAATTTATCGTTTTAGAAAGTTCATATTTAGGATGTTAATAAACATACTTGTGAGTAGATCTAAGATCCTGGTAAAATAAATTCCAACAATTGGCCTCAGAGCCATGGTAATTGATTTACTTACATGTAATTTGGACTTTAAAACGATTGTTTGTATGTTCTTTGGATGGTATCATTGCCAGATTGAGTGTTATTTCGATGATTGATTGATGATTGTGAAATTTTCGTGAAAAATAATTGTTATTTCGGTTCTGGCATTATTTTTATTGGATAGTATGGAAAAAATTAAGCAAGTTAGCCTTTTACAGAACTCAATTTGGATTTTATTTGAATTAGTTATGATTTTTTGAAGATTTGACAAATCGGCCATTGTGATAGTTTCTCGATCGCAACTGTCCGTACAGTTTCGAATTTTTTCAATTTTCTTCAATTTTTCATACTTTTTCATGGAATTAACTTCCAATTTTTTGTATGGATTTGTATATATACTATTACTATTCCTAATTCAATTCTAATTATCATTTTGAATTAATTTAATTTTTTTTAATTTAATTCAAGATATTAGTGTAATTTGAATTTGAATAGAATTAGTATTTATCTTTTTGCTTAAAAATCTATCTTATTTTTAAATTTGATTATATTTTTTTTAAATTTAAGGTCAGATATTTTAAGATATTTATAATATCTTTTAAGATATTTATAATATCTTTTAAGATATTTTAAAAATATCTTATCTTTTAAGATTTTTTAATTAAATCTTTTTAGATATTTTGACCATATTTAAATTTAAAATAAGATATTTATAATCATGTAATTTTTAAATGATATAAGATATTTTGCTAATTTTTTAAATTTTGTTATTTTATTTATTTAAATTACATTTAAAATTTGAAAAAGATATTTATTTATCTTTTCTAATTTTTTATTTAATTTTTATTTATAAAATAACATTTAAAATTTAAAAGTAGTTAGCAAATTTTTTTTTGAAATGGTATTTAGGTTGGTTGAAACCTAATTTTTCAAAAATTGTAGGTTTAATTTTAAATTTAAATTTTTTAAAAAAAATTTCGAATTTCTCAAATTTTTTTTAAATTTTTCGAAAAATTATTTTTTTATTTAATTAATTATTTTCGAAATTAAATATTTAATTTAAAATTAAATAAATCCTACATCCAACTATCCAACTAACCTTGTTGCAGGAGTATGTGTTTTAGCTTATGTGTAAGTTTTTAAAACCTATTATTACTTGATTGCAAATAGCCATGGTTACTTTTTGCCGCATCTAATGATCCGATGGCTCCTCGTCAAGATAATAATTTGTAACAGTATATTTACAATCTTCTTTCATCTCGTGTATAACCTAGCAATATGATGTGACCCATCCAAAGTGTGCTCAAAAGTGTGAGCCTATGTGTTTAATTTCATTATAGATGCATATAGGTTGTCGTTGCTAAAATAAATTATCATAGTTCTCGATAGAATTTATTTAAAGGCCCATTTAGTTATTTGGGCTTATTCAATTAATAACAAGTTGTTCTTATTAAGGTTAAATTCCTCTCTTTTGGGCCTCGTGTGAGAGTTGGGAGCCATAGAAGTGGGTACGACATACCGAACCCAAGACCCTCACACAAACCACCCCAATCAGTGAAGGCCCATTTGCCTCGATTTGAATGATCGTACTAGGTTAATTACACTAGTTTAACCTAATTAAAATTGATTAGCAACATAATTAATTTCATTTATTTTGAAATTAATTTAAGAAAAATATAGTTTAAAGAATTATTTTTTATTCTAAGCTAAACTATATGTATTTTTCGTATTTAATTAAATATAGAATTATAACCATCTGCATTCTTTCTCGAACTTAATTTAAATTTTTCATTAAATATTCCTATTTAAGTTGAGATTTAGTTATCTTCAACTAACCAACTTAAATCCGAATATCTTTTGAATTCAAAATTTCAAAATTAAGTTTTGAGGAATTTTAGGCATTGGTTATTAAGATTCTTTAGATATTTTTTAAGTTAATATCTTTTCGAATATTAACTTAAAATGGAATATTTTCAAATTAAGTGGTTACAACTTAATTTTTGATATTTAATTAAATTTAAATTTGAAAAATATTTAAGTTCTAGATTTTTTCTAGTCAACTTAAATTAGATATTTTTTCAAATTTTGTGGAAAAGATACTTAGTCAAATAAGATATTTTCTAGATAGTTATTTCTAGACTACTTATTATTTCTAATATTAAATAGGAAATATTATACATTGTGAAATTAATTATTTATTAATTAATTTTGGTACAATTTACTTTAAGTATATTTTTCCTAGTATTAAACTGTAGATTAATAATTAAGTCTTCTACACTTAATTATTTATTTCTTGAATTTAATACATTTAATTAATTTGAAAATTAAATATCTAAGTTGATTTTTATCATCATACTTAAATATTTTTTTTTCATGACATTTAATTAAATAGAAAATTATTTTTAGTTGAAATTTAATTTTTCAACTAAATTTAAATAATTTTCAAAATATATTTTTTCTTTATTTTATTAATCAATTTTTTTCGAAATTGCATTTCTTAAATGCTAGAATTTCGAATTTTATCTTGAAAAATAGATTAAGTTGTAAATTAATTATTTATTTTAATTAATTTTGGACCAACTTAAATCAATGATTTTTTCATTTATTGATTAATTTAAAATAAATTGAATTAAAGTATATTATTAGAAATTGAATTAATTAGTCAAAGGAAAATCTAGATAGATGATATTTTTGCTTGAAGTATTTTTCTAGTGTATTTAATTAAATAGAAAATTAATATTTAAGTTGATTTTCATCATCATACTTAAATATTTAAATTTTTCTTATATATTTAATTAAATAGGAAAATTATATTTTTTTTGTTGTAAATTAATTTTATTAATTAATTTTGGGCCAACATTAAATTAGAATAATTTTTCCAGGATTTATTTTTTATTTTAATATGCATTTTTCGAAAATTGTATTCTTATATACTTTAATTTTTCGAAATGCAATATATATTTATAGAAAATTAAATTTGAGTTGTAAATTAATTTAAATTAATTTTGTAACAACTTAAATTGAATATTTTTCTAAATATTTATTGGAAATTATTACTAAGATGGAAATAATTCATGTTATTTTCATATCCATCTAAGTAAAATTTATAAATATTAAATTAAAATTTATATTTAGAATTTTTCATTCTAAATTGGAAATTTTAATTAAATAAATATATATTTAAAATAAATAGAATAAATAAGGAGAATCAATAGAAAATACAACTCTTTTCAAATAATGAGCTTTATTATAGAGACATTCGATCTCCATTGTGGGTTTTACACCGCGTTTGTTTTAGTGAGTAATCCTCCCTAATGGAGGAACGTTCATTAGCAATTTCGCACCGTTTAACCTCGCATGATAAGTAGTTTGTAAGTGTTTTGTATGGTATGGATCACCCTAATGGTGACGACCATACTTGACTTGCAAATTATGAAACAATGGTGGAAGCTCATAAGATAGAATTGCCTTGACTCTCGCCTAAACGGGACAACGCTGAATTCCAATCTTGATCGAATAAAAGGTTGCTAGAATGTTTAACATTTTTAGACGAGAGCCGACAACTCTATTCAATGGATGATGCTTTGACTCTCGCCTAAACGGACATCGTATCGCCTTTGTTGAAAAACCTTGGAAATTATTTAGGATTGTAAGTTTTAGTATTTTCACTTGTCATTCCTACTTGCTATATGCTTATAATTTCGAATCGTGTATGAATTTATATTGAATCCATGTTATTTTCTCGTTATTAAGTTGTAGTTTAATTTCGAATCTTCATTGTTGGTCTAACTTGGCTTGTTTATCTAATGAGATAAATCCCTAGTGGATTTTCACCATTAGACATACATAATAGTGTTAGATCTCGAAAGATAAATATCGTATATGCGACATCTAGCTGTTCATCAATTGATGACACCTTAGACTAGTATTTTTACGATATGAAACAAGAAGATTGTATAAATAAGATTACTTTGACTTTCGCTAATCGAAGCATCGTTGGATTCTTATTTTAAACGAAATTATCCTAATTCCTCTTAGCTTATTCATTTCGAATTAGCTTTAAAAACATATCATTGGACGAATGGTCTATAAATCATTTCATGTCATTTTATATGACGCATATGATTTTAATCCCGAAATTCTATTCCCAATTGATATAAATCCTCAATCTTAGAAATTTCCTACTTGTAATGGGCAAATCTACTTAGAGTTTGTATTAGTAGTCTTGGGTCCAAGATAGAATTACTCATTATATTTGGTATAAATTTAAGTCTTCGACTTTAATTTTAGATTCCAAATAGAAATTTTCTTAAATTTCTAATTCCGTAATACAATACAGCTTACACTTTCTCAAGTGTTTAATATCCATCTTTTATTAATGGATTAAAACTGTATGGAATGTGAGTTAGGTATTCTCGTGACCAGTGATCCACTTGAAGTATTCTAAGAACTCTTTTGATGTAACTAAACCTATGTCATCATACACTACCACATTTTCTTAATCTATGGCATTTGTATCTTGTTCATAGTGGTTTTGACAAGATCAATCTCTCGCAAAGAGTTAATATGCCTATATCCATCGAAAGTAGTTCATCTCATTCGCGTATGGATGTACATTCAGGTGGATATGAGTTTTTCGTTGTATTCTTAAAACGATAACTCTAGATTATACCTTATGCAAAGAAATTTGAAATGTTTGAAAAATTTCATCAATTTCTAGCAATGGTTAAACACCATTAAGGTATGTGGTTAAAGATCTTTGCGAATCGATAGGTGGAGAAATAGTTAGTAGATATGCAGCTCAAAGATCATTACATTGATTTTTGAATTATATCCAAACTTACCTCCCGTAAATTTCGATTTGCATATTGATGATTAGTTACTAAGCCGTTGCCTAAGTCCTTCTATGGTAATACAATTTCGAATGATGTAATGGTTGTATACTTAATGTAAATCATTACTAGATTCATGGATGACCTAATCAAAATCTTAAGAAAGGCTAGAACCGTTAACCATGGTTTGTTAGCTTTTCTAAGTGATTAGGGGTGGACCATCCCATTGTCAATAGATAAGAAAGTGTTTGTTCAAACAAATACTACTTTTCTAAGAAAATGACTAAGTCTCGAAAACAAGTAGCAAATAAAGGAGATATTTAATTCTTGATTCCAAAAGTGTTCTATCATCTTATATGACATATGATGATCCCACCGCCCGTTGTCTTGTCACAACCAAAGAGGTTAATACCATTTAGTTTTCTTCGACATAATTCGCGTACTTTGTCGTAGTGGGAGAGTTTCTAGGAACTCACCTTCTTATGACTTCGGGAGACACTAGTGATTAAAATCCATTGTGAGTTTAAACAAGTAATGGATTGTCAAGATAAGAAACTAAGAAGAAAGCCTATAGAACTATGGTTTAATCCATTCACATGGAATAACCTAAAGTTTTCTATTACAAGGACATAAAAGGAAATTTTCGTTTATAAGTCTATTCAATGGACTTAACAAAACTTCCGTTCCTAGTATTACAGTTTGAGTTTATCTAAACCTATGGCTTGTGGTATACCCGGTAATTACTTACTCTAATGCAAGCAACTTACTTTAGTAAAATGCCGAAGCATTTTCTTTCTAATGGAAATCTATGTGCTTCACAACTTCTTAGGTATAGATTTTATTTATCTAAGGAAAAGTCTTAACTATTCCGGAAAACATAAAGCCATGAAAGAATTTCTTACATCAACAAGTGAGAGGTCTTAGATATGCTTTTGTATGCCTTAGACCGTACATCTGGCAGTTGAGTGGGAGTAATGAGTAGGTATCGCATTAATCCAGGAGAAGAACATTGGAAGACAATCAAGTAAATCCTAAGATTAAGAAGAGGAACTATATGTTAGTCTATAAGGCCGTGTTTAAAACTCTTAGACTACACCATATCGCATTTCGAAATTTGCCTATGTGCTAGTAAATCTTCTCGATAAGATGGTGGTTACTTCCGGGGGTGGAATAGTGATTTTGGAGAAGTGTAAAAACTCATTCGAATTCTCTAAGTCTACCGTGAGAGTAGACCGAATGTTAAAGTCAGCAGAAAGTTACTTATTCGGCCTAAGGAAAGTTCTATACATCTTTGGCACCATTCCAAATTGCTCTTAAACTACTAGTGTTAATTTCCCCGATTAACCAAAAGTAGTTGCCAAAGGTATATAATCCAAAAGATCCCAAGAGAGTAGACATATAGAGAGGAATTTCACATTATCAATGATTTTGTGATTAAAGGAAGAGTAATGGTGGAGAAAAAGGTCAGTGGTTAATTCAACCTTTCGTATCCTATTACGAGGAGTTTACTACTACTACACTTGATTTGTATATCAAGGTGTTGAGATTATTTGAAACGCACTTTTTGTTTTATATTAGTGCAAGTGGGAGTTTGCTTGGGTTTTATGCCCTAAATAAAACTCATTTCAATATAATCGCATTTACTTATTAATATAGATCGAAATAACATTTAATGTTGCATGGTTCACATGATTTATTTCATGATTATATGTACATAATGTATAAATTCATCCGAAATCCTTTTCACATACTTGATCCCGTTTATTGTGTCGTCAACACATTGGAAAGTAAACATGACTATGTGAATAAAGTTTCCTAGATTTATCAGACATAGGGTTTTACTGATATGATAATCTACAACAAGAGTTTACTTGTATTTGGAGAAATACTATGTTCTTTCCGCAGCATTGGTTAAAGTAAAGCTCAGTGTTGATGCATGGAGTATGCATCGAAGGGACCGATATTGAACTTTGACTTAGATTTATTAAACTTACCGTAATATCTATTCAAGTCAATATCGCATAGTTGATCCTAGATCAAATGATCTTAATCCCGATATGATTAGGCTCAATCTTGAAAGGCTATTCGTGTTCTTTTGATTTGTTAGTTAAGCCTACTTTTAGGTCGTGGTGATACGTACATTTTGGGAACACGGTAGTGCAATTGAGTGGGAGCGCTATCATAAACATGGAATCTATAGTTTATCCGGCGAATAGTAAGCAAAGGATGATCTCCTTCGAGCTTGACCAAACGAACATAAATGGTGGAGTACTCATTTCACATAAGCCGAAATATCATTTATACGGGTCAAGTGTTTTAAGGAATAAATACATTGTGGTGTAACGGTAATTTAATCCCTTTACAAAGTAGATCATTCATATAGAGGATCATTGATCAAATTAGGATTATAACAATGGATAACTAATGATGTGTCTATATGGTGGAACATATGTAGCATTCTATATACCGAGAGTGCAATTCTAAGTTCTATGCGTGGATTCAACGAAGAATTAATAAGTTAGTGAATTTTAAAGTGCTAAATTCTTGATCTACTTATTGGAAGCTCTCGATATATAGACCCATGGTCCCCCCACTAGTTCGAGATAATATTGCTTGTAAGACTCATGTAATTGGTTTTGATTAATCAATTATAATTCTCAAATTAGACTATGTCTATTTGTGAATTTTTCACTAAGTAAGGGCGAAATTGTAAAGAAAGAGTTTATATGGGCATATTTGTTAATTATGATACTTTGTATGGTTCAATTAATAAATATGATAAATGACAATATTATTTAATAATTATTTATAGTTATTAAATAGTTAGAATTGGCATTTAAATGGTTGAATTAGGAAATTGGTATTTTTGAGAAAATCAAATACAAAAGGTGTTAAAATTGCAAAATTGCAAAAAGCAAGGCCCAATCCACTAAGTGTAGGGCCAGCCACTTTTGTAGGAAATTTAAACTTATTTTTTCATTATTTTAATGCCAAATAATTCAAACCTAACCCTAGTGGAATGCTATAAATAGATAGTGAAGGCTTCAGGAAATTTACACTTAAATTTTCTATTTTTCCTTCAGAGAAAAACCTGAGCCTTCTCTCTCCCTATCTTTAGCTGTCACTTCTTCTCTTCCCTCTTGAGAATTTCGAAATCCTTAGTGATTACAAAAGAGTGCCCACACACATCAAGTGATACCTCAATCATAGTGAGGAAGATCGTGAAGAAAGATCATCAAGAAAGGAGTTTCAAACATCAAAGATTCGCAGAAAGAGATCCAGGTTCGATATTGATAATGCTCGCTGGGCTAAAGGAATCAAGTGGCTAGATATCCGAATGTATGAGTCATTATATTCCGCTGCATCCAATGTAAGGTTTCTTAAACTTTATATGTGTTTAATTTATCGTTTTAGAAAGTTCATATTTAGGATGTTAATAAACATACTTGTGAGTAGATCTAAGATCCTGGTAAAATAAATTCCAACACTCACCTAATTAGGTGATGCAATATTCCTGACGACGTATCAGGCGTAGGTACGGGTGTCAGTGACAGATTGAAACTGTTGTAGGATTTCTTCCTAATGACTCGGGCGTAGGTATGGGCGTCAGTGATAGAATAGAACCTTGTAGGGTTTCCTCATTGTCAGGTTATGGCATAGAATGAAACTGTTGTAAAGTTTCTTCCTGGCGACATATTGGGCGTAGGTACGTGCATCAGTGAAAGAATGGAACCGTGTAGGGTTTCCCTATGGCCAGGTTATGGCACAGATCGAAGCCATTGTTGGGTTTCTTCCTAGTGACGTATTGGGCGTAGGTACGGGCGTCAGTGACATATGATAAGTACCAGGCATAGGTACGAGCTCGTCTGATTAGATGATGAGATATATTAGTGCCAAGTTGTGGCATGGACTCACCTGATTAGGTGGTGCAATGATATTATATATGATGTTGCATTATGACACGGGCTTGCCTGATTAGGCAATGTAAATATATGAGCATATCTAATTCTATGCATATGGCTGGTTATATTACTTACTGTTGAATATTAGGTTTAATCATTATATGATAATGAAATGTATCGTTAGCTATTTAATGTACCCTTCTTTATTACTTTTCTGGCCGAGTCTATGTGACTCACGGGTGCTCTGTGGTGCAGGTAAGGACAAGAAAAAAGTTAAAACATCCATGAGATGACATTTTCTAGCAATGTACATATTGACCCCACCGACTTGTGTGCCGAGTTGCCATGAGTTGCCATTAAGTTCAAGGTCCTATTTTTACTATTTTGGAAAATACAGGATCTATTTTGTCATTTAACAAAACAGAGGGTCCAATTGGTAACTTTTACAAAACACAAAGTCCAAAATGGTATTTACCCTTTATTCAATTACGAAAACCTATTATATAATTAAGCCTTAGTAGTTACTAAGAGAATCTCCAATATAGTGCTAAAATAGTAGTGTAGTGTTATATTTTATTACATTTAAAAATATTAGCTCTCCTATGGTGTGCTAAATCTTGTGATAAATTTAACTCATGTTAAAAATTGTACTAAATTTGACACAAGATATAACATTGTGCTAAATTTATACCAAATTTGACATAAATAAATGCAACTTTTTTGATAATTAAGAATAAACTTTTAAAAATATTTTTTAATTATAATATTATCATTAATTATTTTTTAAATATTTAATTTATTGATAATCATTAATAATATTTTACTTTTTTGTTATAATTTACATCATAAAATGCTATTGTGCATTGCAACACAATAGCAAATATTGTAGCAAATATATTATTTGTGTCAAATTTAGCACAATATTCACTTCAAATTATTCACATATATAAAAAAAACTTCAATAATATATATACAAAAATAACAAAAAAGTTACAAAATATGGTTGTACAAAATTTTAAATATTTTTACGATTTTTATGATTTTATTTATAGAAAATATAGTCTTTTGATGTATTTTTATGTTGTACTCTTTTAAGTTTAATGTTGATTTTTTTGTTATTTACATGTTAATT
This sequence comes from Cannabis sativa, assembly GCF_029168945.1. NCBI lineage: Eukaryota > Viridiplantae > Streptophyta > Magnoliopsida > Rosales > Cannabaceae > Cannabis > Cannabis sativa. Next base: position 22,580,368 of record NC_083609.1, on the reverse strand, counting down.
TTTTATTACTATTTGAATATTATTTTTTTGTTATTTTTATGTAATTTTTTTATTATTTTTATAGAACATATAATATATAAAAAATCTATTAACGTAAAAATTGAAAAAAAAAATAATTAAACTTATGTAATTATATAAAAAAAAGTGATGTAAAAATAAAAAAAAAAATAAAAAATTGACGAAAATTTAAATGTCATTTTTTTTCTATAATTTTTTTATTATTTTTATAGAATACCGTAAATAATATAAAAAAAAAAATTATTAACGTGAAAATTAAAAAAAAAAAACCTTATCTAATTATAAAAAAAGTTATATGAAAATGAAAAAAAGAAAGTTGAAGAAAAGAATAGACGACACGACATTCATTTAAAACAAAAGGCTTTAAGCGCTTTGTCCCGATAGGTTGGTTGAGTCAAATGATGTATTCGAACCCGACTCACAGTAACGGCTACCACCAACAGCCGCAACAGGACCAACACCCCACCGACCGCCGCCCCGAGATGAGTCACGGTCAACGAGCCCGCCGAGGACGTCGCCCCGGTTCTAGGTCACGTGACTCCTCCAGAGATGGCCATGACGGCGCTGGTAGCCTTAGGGTTTCCGACCAGAAAAACCTTCAACAACAACAGCAGCAGCAGCAGAGGCCGCCTTGTACGGAGTTCGACATGGCCTATTTCCATTCCTATGCTCACGTTGGCATCCACGAAGAGATGATCAAGGTTTCATGCGGTTTACTCCTATCTTCTTCTTCTTCTTTTCTCTTTCCCTGTTCTGCATTTTGAAATTTAAACTTTTGCACTTTCTAGTTTGACCATAATTTTTCTTTGCTATCAAGTTTTAGCTATCGTGTAAAGGCTAATGTTGATAGAAATGAGAAGAAAATGTTGAGGAAAGAAGGGGTACCGTACTTCAGTTAGAGTGTGATAACTCATAAGTAGGAGGCAGAAGTGGAAGGCAGGGTAAGATGTAGTGGGTTTAGTTTAGGATGAATTGGTTGTTTGGCTTTAATCGGAGAGAAAATGGATTAGATTATTGATTTCAATTATTAGTTTAAGCCAATTTTCAATCCATGCGTACTTGACATGTATTCTCTATTTTCTCTGGTACCAAACGAAGTCTTACTTTTCATCTATACTTTCTTTCTTTCTTTCGATTTTGTAGCTTTCTTACTTCCAATTTTCTCTCCTCCCTAACACGCCTTATGGGAAGGGAAGTGTTGAGGAAGGAAAGAAGTTTTACTGTTTCTTTCTCATTTTTTTATAATCGGATTAGAGCACTGGAAAAATATGCACGTCTGTTTTGTAGTAAAATTTTCGGTCTGAGAAGATGCCCAAGTATATTCGGGTATATGCACTTGGTAGCCGTCCAGTATGTTCGTTATCATCTCATGGTAGAAGCACAATCACATCCTAACTGTTTGTTTGCATCTGAGTTTGAAATGTGAGTGAAAACTCAACTGTATTTGTTTTAAGCATTATATCTGTAAAACTGAATTAGTCCTCCCTCCTCAAAGGGATATTCTTTATGTTTGATGTGTATTTGCATGTCATTGCTAAATGAAAATGTTGTCATCACATTACAACTCGAGTTGGCTTATGAACTGTGATTGAGGAGAATATTTCTTCTTCTATACATTGGGTTTCAGTTGCAACAAATTGTTTTGGTTATCACTTACCATAATAATAGTTTGTTGGCATGATAAAACTCAAGCTATGAATGATGTGTTAATATCAATGTAATTATTTGCTAATATGGTAAAATCTCATCATACAGGATCAAGTGCGGACTGAAACTTATAGACAAGCGATCATGCAGCACCAGAGTTCCATTGAAGGAAAAGTAATATAGCTTTAATTTTACTAATATAATAGTCTGCTGAATTAAGTGCTACTTTATTGTAAATACTTCTGTTTTTATTGGAATTGCAATTCCTAGTTTACAAACTTAAATAATAATTCAAATCAATACTTTGTAAGATTCATGAAACTTTATACTTTATGTAAACCATGCTTGCAGCTAGAGAGACTACATTTCTGCATTGAGTTTTGGTTCTGCTGCTCACTTTGAGGAATGTCATGAGTACGTGGTGGTTATGTGATTCACTTTCTAATGGTCTTTTACTTTTTGTTTTTCAATGGAACACTGCTTATAGGTTGTGGTTGATGTTGGCTGTGGCACAGGCATTCTTTCAATATTTTGTGCTCAAGCTGGTGCAAAACGAGTAAGCTTACAGCTGCTTGTAATTTTAATAATATGTGAAAATTGCCACTGTTTTTATCTATTACTGGCCAAATGCTCGAACAGTTATGTTTTGTATCTTATTAAAAGAAATCTCAAACAACTAAAAGTATTATTATCATCTTTTGATGAATGAGAAATGGCTTAAATTTGATGGATGTTCTGGTATAAAACAAATCTTTAAAAGAGGATGATTTCTTTCTTCTCTCTCTCTCTCTTTTGTAGAAGTGAAAAAGATGATGGTATTTTATTAATAGCTAATAGAGGAATTCATTTTTAACACGCCCAATTGTTCCTTCTATATCAATAAACTAGTTTTTTTTTCTCTCTTATGTATTATATTTACAAGGAAATTTATTCTTATGAAGAATCTGAGGTTATATTGTGCCATACTGCCATAATCTGTAATTCTTTGCAACTTGATTCTATTAATTAATTGGAATTTAGATACTCCCTCTGTCCTAAATTTTTATCTGCACTCCTAACATCGTTGCAGTCTTTTATTTCAAACTAAGTATAATAATAAATCCGGAATTGAAGTATTTTTTCTTATCCTTTATTTTTCATTAGGATTATTGTAATGGTGTTACAATTAGTATAACTAGCTTTACGTTTTTGACCTTTATCATCTAATTTGCATAATATATCTGATTGATTTTATTTTGTAACTTATCAGGTGTATGCAGTTGATGCAAGTGAGATTGCTCTGCAGGTACAATTTAGTGTAAATGCACATGTTTTGTTTTATGCCTAGCATATGTGTTATGGTCTCCATAATCTACTTGTCAAAATTCATATATCTATTAAGGTTTTGATGTGTGACTGGGCAAATGATTTTTTTTCTTTCTTGTTTATGGTTTGATGAACCGGCCTATAGAAGTTTCTCGCATTTATCTTGAACTTGAAAATGTATTGAATGCATTAGTTATTAGTTTCTACATAATTAAGAGCTGATTATTATATTGATTCTGAGCTTTGAATGGATTGATCTTGTTTTGCAAGCAGGCAAATGAAGTTGTCAAAGCAAACAATTTGTCGGATACGGTTATTGTATTGCATGGAAGAGTTGAGGTAAGATGTCTTAATGATGCGAATATGTTAGCAACAGTGGCTTCATTATTATGTAGAATTTGTTGATTTTACTCACATAGTAACTAAGACAGTGTAAATCCATCGGATTCTTATCTTTCAATTAAGGAGAAAAAAATAAAAGGTTCCAATTGGAATGAAAAGATTAACTTATAACGTGGAACAAATTACTAGAGATTTGTAGTTCTGAGGGAAGCCGGTTTTCTCACATTTGTTGTTTTTGGACACTGTTCCATGAAACAGGTACCAATGTGATTGTGGATTACCCATGGTGATTGTCTTGACAAACTCATTGGTAGATAACAGGACACTGGGATTCTCATTAGATTGAAATAAAGAAAGTATTTTTTTATTTTTTATTTTTTGTAATAGGTTGTGTTGATGGCTAATAAAGAGTCTAGTGCAAGTATGAGGTCATGGGAATGGTTCATGAGATTAATTTTTCTGCAATTTAAACTGGACTAGTGCTATAAAATCTACATTAGCTAACTGCCTAAGCATGTTCATGTTATGGGAGGGCTTAATTTTATTTTTCACCAACTGACTTACCACATTTAAGAGCTAGCCTTCTCTCTATACACATTATTTTATTTTGCATTTATCTTTACACCGAGGCATGTAAATTTTGCAGGATGTTGAAATTGATGAGGAAGTTGATGTTATAATTTCAGAGTGGATGGGCTACATGCTCTTGTATGAGGTAATTTCACACCTTGCAGTATGTTATCTAAATAATTAACTTTATTTAATTTGTGTTTTATTTTTTATAACTTAATAAGATCTACGTGGTTTTGTATTAGAGTATGTTGGGAAGTGTCATTATTGCTAGAGATCGATGGCTTAAACCTGGCGGTCTTATACTTCCATCACATGCAACGGTATGTTTGAGTTGATTGTTGGTTTATTCTAATCTATTTTCTAATCAAGAAAACGTTAAAGTTACTATGAGTTAATTTTAGTATGCTACTTTATTGAATTTATCTTTTATTTGAAATGAACTTGTGGCATGCACATTATGCTGAACTTAGCTTGAATGGTTTGCAGTTGTACATAGCCCCAGTGACACACCCTGATAGATACAGTGAAAGCATTGATTTCTGGCGCAATGTTTATGGAATTGATAGTAAGAAAACATCAAACTACGCAACATGAATTTCTTGATTGTGTTGGTGATATTTATGATCCATATTTTGTCCTATTTTCTATTTTTAGTAAAATTGTTTTCATGTATTGTAAGGTGATTTTTAATTCTTCTGGTATGTGTATATTTTTTGTGATACTGTATTGACTTACCTTGGACTTTTTCTTTTTCTTGGGAGGGTTCCTAGATTGTGTTTCTCTGTTTTTAAATTAGATACATTTTGCTTTGCTTTTCTTTCCTTTTTTGTTATTATTATCTTTTGGTTGGTGTGTGTTGGGGGGAGGGTCTTGTTATTTTTCTCTTCATCATTGAGATAGTAATCCATCCATTCAGTTCTTTTCAAAACGGGTTTCCTATTTGCTTTTAAGCTTTCTCAGGCTTCTTCCAGCACCTAAGTAAACATAATTGTGAAATAAGTTTTCACATATAGTGAGGTACATTTTTCGTAATATAAGCCTAGTGGTAATCAATATGGTTACCATCTGAAATTTATCAATAGAAATAATTCTTTTGACCTCATACCTTCGGCATTTTTTCCATTGAATGTGCTCCTGAATTACTTTTCCAAGAATTGCTTGGTGTTTTTGATACCCAGAAAGAGCCTTGAGTCTCTGCTGGTAGGTGTGATCAATTTGGGATAGATTTTCTTTTCTTGGTAGCCTGTGCTTGGAATGCTCAGCTTATATACCACAGAGCTTGATCTAAATGTGCTATTCTTCTTGTATAAAAAGGTGTATAATAAATAAAAGGGGTATGAGTGGAGAATAGGATAGTATAAATAGATGACGAAGGAGTAGAGTGGGTATGCAGGAATTTAGAATTTTTCTCTGCATCTGAGAGATCCCAAGGGATCACTACTGTTGTCTGTTTTCCTCTAATTCAATATTATACTCTGTGGCTTGGCTGTTTGGCTGGTTTTGTCCTACTGTTCTATTGTCTGGTATTATGTAACTGGGTGCTCTGGTGGCCGGAGCACAACAGCAACCTGCGCTTGGCGTAAGTTTATATATCACAGAGCTTGTTCTCCATAATGTGCTGTTCTTCTTGTAACTGATCCATCTAGACTGGAGGTTACTATTAGAACGTCAATCTGTAATACCTTCAATGTTTATTAATCATGTAGTAAACTTGACTTAAAATATTATCAGTTACAAAAAGTTGATCTAGAGTTTAATTACAAGAAGGTTTATACCTTTTCCTTGAGCACTTGTAGTGAAGTTTTCTGAGAAAGTTGATGATTACAATGTTTCTTTTTGATTGTTACTTTATTTTTATATATATATTATGACTCGAAAACAACATCACGCATTTTTCTGTTGTAATTGATTCAGTGTCAGCCATGATGCCATTGGCTAAACAATGTGCATTTGAAGAGCCATGTGTGGAGACTATAGTGGGTGAGAACATCTTGACATGGCCACATGTGGTAAGTCCCATCTTTTAAGTTCTATGATGGCACCGATGGGTAAATTTGTTAACTTTGAATATGTAATAACCACCTAATTTCTCTTTCACGAAGTGTATGGAAATTAATTTGCTGCAATAAGCGTGCGAATAAAAACCACTTCACTGTTCATCACAACCATAATTAATTTTTTGGGAACTCTAGTTAAATGAATGAAACGGAGTTCATCCCTATACATTTGACCTCGTCTCTTCTCTTTTTTAAAAAAATTAATTTCTTTTTGCTGTATCTGGATTTTCCCCCCTTAATTTGTTTTTTTTAGTCCAGAGCTCATTAAAATTTTCACTGTTTCCCTCATTTATTTAACAAAGCAATAGTAATAAGAAATCAGAAATACAAAAGTCATTGTTGTTTATTCATCCAATTCTTGAAATTTTCAGTTTTAATTAGAAATCTCTACGGATCATGTGTAAAATATCAGCATCAATTTTAATTAAACATAATTGTTTGGTGAAATTCCTTGGTTCTTTGTGATTGCTGTTTTTCCTATCTATCCTATTGTCAGATCCATAGATGGGGGCAGCTCTTTTGAGGTAATTGTTTTAGGGAAGTTTAGATCATTAGTATAGTGGAAGCATGGGCTGTGCCTCCTCAAAATTCAATAGATAATCTCACATGAAAACAAATAATTTTTTTCTGTTTTGTTGTGTACTTGTGTCTGTAGAAATTTTCAAGCTGTAGCATCTAATTATTCTTATGTATTTTTTCTAGGTAAAGCATGTTGATTGCTATACGGTAACAATTGGTGAGCTAGAATCGGTTCATACAAAATATAACTTCAAATCAATGATGCGAGGTGATCCTTTTTCTTTTCTTTGTTGGTTTACTTATTATTATTATTTAATTTTAAAAGATTATAACTGAAGATTTTTAGGTTGATGCAGTGGCTTAACTGCTTAGATGTACCCTTGGGTAGGACTGAATACTTTTATTTTTTGATTTTTTTAATTCTTTTTATAATATTTCTATGATTATTTCTTTCTTTCCTGAGCAATAAATATTGACAGATTTACTATTTACACAATCAGCTTTGTATATTCCTTGTACTTGAAGATTTTTATAGTGCTGATGTTCTTATTTCATACTACTTTTGTGAGAGTCATCAGTATACCTAAACTTTCCTTGTTTCATGAACAGATGTTTTGTTAATTTATTGTATAAATTTCAAAACTGAAAGGAAGTAACTGATTGATGGAAAATTTCCTAAAGAATACTAACCTATTATTAAGATAATATTATCTTATTTATGCTACATATTGATACTTCAAATAAAGTAAAATAACCTTGCTGAAGATAATAAGTATAAATGCAACCTAGGTAGCAAATTTATGTGTTTTACTGAAAATCTAGATTTAACTTCTGTAATTATTTATGACATTATGATATTCTCATCGAATCTTTATTGGATTTGTACTCATCTGTGTATTTAGTTTGCTCATTTGTTATTTTTGATACCTTGGTTTGCAGCTCCATTACATGGATTTGCATTTTGGTTTGATGTTGAATTTGCTGGACCTGCAATGTCTCCTACCCATAGTCATGCGCAACCCTCACTTACTGAGACACCAGTTGACGGTAATCAGAGGAAGAAACGGGTGAACCCAAATGAAGCACTTGTGCTATCTACCGCACCTGAGGACCCACCAACACATTGGCAACAGGTACACAATGCCTTTAGGTCAAAGTCTTGTGTACTTGATAACTCAAAAGACCTTGCACTGTTGTGCCTATATCTTCGAGGAGCTTGTAGTGTATGCCATTTTCTACATTTAGTTAAAGAAACAAAGAACACCATCTTGCTACACTGATTATACAACTACTGTAGAATTTAAATATATATGTTGAATATGATAGGACTAAATTTGCCTAATTGTTTAAATGAAGAAGTTTTCCTTATTATGTTAAGGATAGTAGGTGCATCATGGATTGAGTATTTAGGATCATTAATTTTAGAATTTGGGTAAAAAATTGAGTTAAATCCCCAGCCATGAGTTTATTGTACTCCGTCAAATGACCAGAGAAAGCTTGGTATTAATTCTTTGGAGGAAATGGGAAGTGAATCATATAGTCAATCAACTCCTTAATTGTGTTGTAGTGTACCTTTATGATTAATAGTCTAGTGTTTAACAAAATTAAATTTGCAGACGTTAATATATTTCTACGAGCCAATAGACGTGGAGCAAGATCAACTGATTGAAGGTTCTGTAACATTATCACAAAGCAAAGAAAATGCTCGGTTTATGAACATTCACCTTGAATATGCGTGAGTTTTCACTTGTTTTAAGTTAATGACATTTTTACTTCGTATAAAATTTAAAAACAACTCAAGAAGCCATTGTATTTTGTTGCTATTGCAGTTCAGGAGGTCGTTCCTTTGTGAAAGAGTCTGTAATGCGCTGACTTTACCTGTTGCATTTCAATTTAAGGCTTGGTTACTCGTTCCTCTTGTTCTACCTGCACCTCCCTTGCTGCCCCAAAAGGTTAGGTTTTTGACAAAGTTCAAAAACTTTACTACCAGGGATACTATGCAGGTTCACTCATTTCACTAGTGTAACCATGTAAAGAAGCCTTACAAAGATCAGATCTGCGGCTGATTTTAAGAAAGTTTTGACATTAACCCCTGTTTGTTTGGGCTTTACAAATGCTGATTTGAGAATGGTCTTGATGTTGTTTCTTCAAAACGTTCGTCAAACGGGTCTTTTAACTGTTTAGTCTTTTTCTTTGTTGCACATCATTAGAATCTAGAACTATGCCAATTTTTAGACATCTTGAGTTGAGTCCATTTGAAATTCTAACAGATTCATACTAACATCCTTGTCATTTAACTCATTGTATTTTTGCACCTCTATTAATCATTGATAAGCTTCATTTCAGTATTTTCGATTAGCTTATTATACTATTTGATACGATCCATTATCATCTTTATATAATGTTCTTATTAATCATTGATCATCTTCATTTCAGTATTTTCGATTAGATTATTGCTCTACAAGACCAGCTCTAGCGAAGTTTGATGGTAGTGCATCATAATTTCAATTTGCACTCTAGCCTAATATCAAAATAATTTGGCTAAATGTTCACTGTTGTTAGTATTTTGTTGCACAATTTGTCGATGATCGTTATTATTATTATTATTATTATTATTATTATTATTATTATTATTATTTTTGAGATAATGATCGTTATTGTTAATGTCATGTGATAATAAATAGGTAAAAGTAACTTACTCGGGGATGTAAGTGTTGCAAATTTTATTACATAAGAATTTTTACAGCATCCTTATTTTATGATATTATTTTACTCATGCATTTATGACTGTTAGAATGCATTAGCTATATTAGCTTTATAGTTGTAAAATGGTTTAGTTAGTTTCCTATTTAGTCTCTCTAATTTAGTTATTTCTCATTTACTCTCTAATTTTGTATATTAATACATACTATTCTATTTAAAAATATATATAATTCATTCAAAACACATTTAGAGAGTGAGCTCTCACTGTCGGCACCAACAGACAATCCAATTGCCGATCTGCAGAACTTTGGAGTTTGGTGGCTGAAACCGTCGTGCGTGAGCCACACGCGCTGCTTGAAGCTGTGGCGATAACACCCACGCGCCACAGCGTGGGCGCGTGTGAGGTGTCATTTCCCAATCGTTTCTCGGTCGGTTGCCTTTTTTGGTGTTTCTGACTTTTCCGTGCATCTATTTCAACCATTGTTTTCTTCTTATGTGATTGTTGAGGTTCGTTTGTCAATCTTTGGTGTTATTTTATCCTTTATCTGCAATGTTCTTTTCTGTTTTTGATTTGGTTTGGGTTTTCCTATTTTGCTTGTGAGATTTTAATTACTAGCTTGTTGTCTCATTTTATTTACTCCTTTATCAAATTTGTTTATTAGTTTGTTGTTGGATTTAGTTTGGTAGGAGGAACATAAAATATTTGTAACGGCCTCCGAAAGGTCAGTTCTTATTTTTGCAGATAAATGTGCTGACTTCTTACAGTATCAAGAGTCTCTTAAGTATTCATCTTCTTCTATTAGAGTAAACTAAATTCGTGTCTCCTTTTCTCGTCTTCCAAATGAGTTATTGATTCTGGTGCTATAGACCATATGACAGGTAATTGTAGCTTCTTTTTTAATCTTCAACCTCACGTTTTCATTTCTATTGTTACCTTAGCCAATGTTTCACATCTCGTGTTCTTGGATTTGGTACAATTATCTTACTCCAATACTTCATTTGTCGTCTGTCTTACATTTATTTAATTTTTTTTTAATTTGATTTCTATCAGTCAACTTACTCGTGATGTTAATTATTGTATCTCGTTTTTTTTCCTGATCATTGCTTATTTCAAGATCTTATGACAAAGCAAATTATTGGTAAAAAAACATGAATTTGGAGGCCTATACATTCTTGATACACCAATACCTAAATCAGTTGCTTGTTTTGTTGTACAATTCTCCTTCAAGGCACATTGTAGGTTAGGTCAGTCATCTCTTTCTCCGCTTAAAAAGCTGTCCACAATATAGTAAGTTATCTTTGTTAGATCGTGAATCATATCAGTTTGCTAAACATCATCGACTTAGTTCAAGTCTTAGAGTCAATAAACGTGCTAGTGTTCCTTTTGAATTAGTCTATTCTAATGTTTGGGGTCCTCCTATCATTTCTAAACCCAGTTTTTGTTATTTTATTACTTTTATGGATGATTATTCTTGTGTCACTTGGTTGTTTTTGATGATGAATTATTCTGAATTGCTCTCTATTTTTTGTGCCTTTTGTGATGAAACTTAAAATCAATTTAATGTGTATATTCGTACTCTAAGAAGTGATAATGCCAAAAAGTACAAATCTAGTTTACTTCAATCTTATATGGTTTAAAATGGCATGCTTAATGGAACTTCTTGTGTTGATACTTCATCTCAAAATGGTGTAACAGAATGAAAAAATAGGCATCTCCTTGAAACAGCTAGAACCCTCTTATTTCAAATGCATGTTCCTAAACCGTTTTGGACCGATGCTGTTTCTACTGCATGTTTTTTATTAGCCGCATGCCATCTTCTATTTTTCATGGTGAAATTCCTTACAATTTTTTTTTCTTTCTAATAAGCCACTATTTCCTAGTGAGCCAAGAATTTTTCGTAGCACTTTGTACGTGATGTTCGCCCACATATAACTAAATCAGATCCCAAGTCATTGAAGTGTGTATCCCTTGGATATTTTCGTCTTCAGAAAGGGTATAGGTGTTATTGTCTCGATCTTAATAAATATCTTGTTCCTATCGATGTTACTTTTATGAAAAATACATCTTATTTTTTATCTTCACCCACTCCTACTGGTTAGGGGGGAGGATGATAATTTGTTGGTATATTCTGTCACATCCTCTATGCCTGATACATGTTCTGAGTCTCTTGTTCCTTCATCTGCCTCGGTTATTGCTCCCGCAATGCCTACACTTCTACTACCTCCCGAGCCTCCTATAGTGTACTCCAGGCATCCACCTCCTACACCTCTCGTTTCATGTCCTCCACCTGCATTTTCATCATTAGATCTAGAACTCAACTATGATCTTCCCATTACACTACGTAAAGGTAAATGCCAATGCACTTATCGTATTTCTTCTTTTGTTTCTTATAATCATTTGTCGTCTTCTTCTTGCTTTTTTATTTCATCTCTTACTTCTACACTATTCTTAAAACTGTTCGTGAAGCTATGTCTCATCCTGGTTTGCTTGCTGCAATGATAGAAGAGATGAACGCTTTAGTTGCAAATGGTACTTGGGACTTGGTTAATTTACATTCAAGAAAATGGGCCATAGGGTGCAAATTGGTTTTCATAGTTAAAGTCAATCCAGATGGACCAATTACTCGCTTAAAGGCCCGCCTTATTGTGAAGGGTTATGCTCAAACCTAGTGGACTATTATGATACTTTTTCTCTTGTTGCTAAACTCACATTTGTTCGATTGCTCATTTTCATGGAAGCTACTCATCATTGGCCTTTGCATCAACTTGATATTAAAAATGTTTTTCTTCATGGAGATTTTTAGGAAGAAGTGCATATGGAGCAACCTCTTGGAATTGTTGCTTAGGGGGAGTTGGGGAAATTTTTTTTGTCTTCACAAATCTTTATATGGATTGAAACAAAGTCCTCGTGCTTCGTTTGAAAAATTTAGTCAGGCTGTTGAGAATTTTAATTTGTTGAAAATTAAGTCAAATCATTCTATGGTCTATAAAAGATCAACTGCGGGTGTCATTTTATTAGTTGTGTATGTGGATGACATTGTTATTACAAGAAATGATATTAGAGGCATCTCATTCCTTCATTCATTCATTCATACCCAGTTTCAAACGAAGGATTTAGAGGTGCTCAAGTATTTCTTGGGAGTTGAAGTTACTCAGAGTAAACAAGGTATTTTTCTATCTTAAATAAAGCATGTACTTAATTTGTTAACTGAGACATGAAAATTGGGAGGAAAACCTTGTAATACTCTAATGAATTTAGCTATGCATCTTACATGTGACGGAGAACCATTTGAAGATCTCTAGATTGGTTGGAAAGTTGAATTATCTAACTATGACTTGTCCATGTATTGCATTTTGAGTTAATGTTGTTAGTTTGTTTATGTCTTCTCTAACAATTCATCATTGAACATAATTAAAAAAAAATTTGTGTTACTTGAAAGGAGCACTAGGACAAGGTATTGTTACAAAGATCATGAACACACCCAGATTGAGTGTTTCTCTGATGCAGATTAGGCATGCTCCAAGGTAGATAGACAATCCACTTTAGGTTATTGTGTATTTGTTCGGGGAAATCTGATCTCTTGGAAGAGTAAGAAGCAAAATGTTTTGTCTAGATCCAGTGCAAAATCAAAATATAGAGCTATGACATAGTCTTTGTGTGAGATAGTATGGATTTATCAGCTTTTGACTTAATTTTGGTTTAAAACTTTAGTTCTAGCAAAATTGTAGTGTGATAATCAAGTAGTTCTTCATATTGCATTTGATCTTGCATTCCACAAGTGACTAAGCACATTGAGGATGATTGTCATTTTGTTCATGAGAAAATTCAACAAGGCTTGATCTCCACAAAATACGTGAAGACTGGAGAGAAATTAGGAGATATTTTTACAAAGATTGTGAATGAGGTTCGGGTTGATTATCTTTGTAATAGGCTGGGCATAATTAACATTTATGCTCTAGCTTAAGGGGGAGTGTATATTAGTTGTAGAATTTAAAGTTTTTCTATGGTTAAGAATTTCCTTAAACAAATTGAGGAACGTTTTGCTAAAAACGATAAGGTTGAAATGACAACACTTCTTGGTTCTTTAATGAACATGCATTATAAGGGTCAATGAAATGTAAGGGAGTACATTATGGAAATGCATCGTATTGTCTCAAGATTAAGGACACTTAAAATTGAGCTTTTGAATGATGTACTTGTACTCGTAGTTTTGTTAACGCTTTCTCCACAGTTTAACCAATTTAAAATTAGTTACAACAGTAAAAGGAGAAATGGACTCTCAACGAGCTCATTTCCCATTGTGTGCAAGAGGAAGAAAGGTTGAAAAAGGACAAAACTGAAAGTGCTCACTTGGCCACTACCCCTAAGGATAAGGGCAAGAAAAGAAAATTTGAGAATGAAGCTGCTAAGGGTCCAATTCAAAAGAAACAACAGGATTCTAAGGGTTGTATCTTTTGTAATCAACCTGGACATGTGAAGAAAGATTGTGCCAAATATCACGCATGGCGTGTAAAGAAAGGTATTAATCTTACTTTGGTATGTTCTGAGGTTAATTTAATTTTAGTACCTAGAAAAACTTGGTGGATAGATACTGGTGCTACTACTCACATAAGTGTTTCTATGTAGGGTTGCCTGAGCTACCGAAAGCCAAGTGATGGTGAAAGACACATTTTTGTGGGCGATGGACAATCGGTAGAAGTGGAAGCAATTTGGCATTTTAGATTGTTATTAGGAACTGGTTTTTATTTTGATTTGAATGACACTTTTGTTGTGCCGTCTTTTAGATAAAATTTAGTTTCTGTTTCTTTGTTGGACAAATTTGGATATTGTTGTTCATTTGGAAACAATCAGTTTACTTTGTCTAAATTCAAATGTTATTGGAACTGGTTATTTAAATTCTTATGACAATCTTTATTTGCTAGAAACAATTGTATCCTATAATGAAACCTTGCATGTGGAATCACGAGGTACTAAACGCAAATTAAATAAAGAAAATTCAGCGTCATTATGGCATAAACGCTTAGGTCATATCTCAAGAGGTAGAATTGAGCGTCTTGTGTCTGATGACATTTTAGAGTCTCTTGACTTCACAGATTTCAATGTCTGTGTAGATTGTATCAAGGGAAAACAGACCAAAACCAAGAGATTAGGTGCCAATAGAGCTTCAGAAGTCTTAGAATTGATTCACACAGATATTTGTGGGCCATTCCCTACGACATCTTGGAATGGTCAATAATATTTTATATCATTCATAGACGATTACTCACGTTATGGGTACCTATATCTCATTCATGAAAAATCTCAGTCTGTGGACGTGTTCAAAGCTTACAAAGCTGAAGTAAACAAAAAGATTAAGAACGTCAAATCTGATCGTGGTGGTGAAACTACGGTAGATATGATGGCTGAGGTGAACAACGTCCAGGACCATTTGCTAAAATTTTAGAGGAATGTGGTATTGTCCCACAGTACACCATGCCAGGATCACCTAGCATGAATGGTAAGGAGCATGATCGCTCATTCTACCTTACCTGAGTCCCTCTAGGGAGAAGCATTACAGACAGCAGCTTACATTCTGAATAGAGTACCAAGTAAAGCGGTTGCAAAAACACCTTATGAGCTTTGGACAGGTCGAAAGCCTAGTCTAAAGCATTTCCACATTTGAGGATGTCCAGCTGAGGCAAGGCCTTATAAACCACATGAAAATAAATTGGACTCCAAAACAGTTAGCAGCTACTCTATTAGTTATTCTAAGCGATCTAGGGGCTATAAGTTTAATGATCCCACTGTCAGAAATATTTTTGAGACGGGAACTGTAACATTTTTTGAGGATGTTGAATTTGGGGGGAGAAATAAGGTTATAGACATTACTTTTGAGGAGGAATTGAATTCAAACTTAGTTCCTACTATCATTTTAGACAATGTTCAAGCTTCCACACTTGTCATTGATCGATAAATGAATCTGGAACCTCAACAAGTCAATGTTGAACAACTCCCAAATCAAGATGAGGTTATTGTTCCTGAAGAACAAATTCAACACCCTCAAGAAAGAGCCATTAAGGAGGTCCACAAGAGAGAGAAGAAATGCTATTTCAGATGATTATTTTGTATTTCTTCAAGAACATGAGGATGGAATTGGAATGATGGAAGATGATCCAATCAACTTGCATCAGGCCATGAAAAGTTCTAACTCTCAAAAGTGGATTGATGCCACGAATGAAGAGAATAAGTCTATGCAAGACAATAAGGTTTGGGAAGTTGTTCCATTACCAGAAGGTCTAAAACCAATTGGTTGCAAGTGGATACTTAAAACCAAGAAGGATGAATATGGTAATGTGGTGAGATTTAAGACACCTCTTGTAGCAAAAGGCTATTCTCAGAAACAAGACATTGATTATACAGAGACTTTCTCTCCGGTTTCATAGAAAGACTCTTTTAGGATAATATTGGCACTTGTTCCTCATTTTGACCTTGAGTTACATTAGATGGATGTTAAAACAACGTTCCTCAATGGCAACATTGATGAGACAATTCATATGGAGCAACCAGAAAACTTTGTGGTTGGTGACCCAAAGAATATGGTTTGTAAATTAAAGAAATCCATCTATGGACTCAAGCAAGCTTCTCGTCAATGGTATCATAAGTTTCATCAAGTAATTATCTCATTTGGTTTTGAGATGAATATTATTGATGATTGTGTATATCACAAGTTCAGTGGGAGTAAATACATATTTCTGGTTCTATATGTCGATGACATATTGCTTACCACCAATGATATAGGCTTTTTGCACGAAACTAAGAGATTTCTATGTAAGCAATTTGAGATGAAAGATCTTGGCGACACCTCTTTTGTTTTAGGAATTTAAATACGTCGAGATCGTTCTTGGGGTATTCTTGGATTAACACAAAAGAGCTATATCGATAAAGTACTCAAAAGGTTTGGCATGCAAGATTGTAGACCAGGTGATATCCCTGTTGCTATAGGAGACAAATTCAGCCTTGGTCAATGCCCTAAAAGCAGCCTTGAAATTTAGGAAATGAAAAAGATTCCCTATGCATCAATTGTTGGGAGTCTAATGTATCTTCAGGTATGTACGCGTCTAGATATTGCGTACATTGTTGGGATGTTAGGCAAATATTTAAGGATCCCTGTTATGGACCATTGGATAGCAACCAAGAGGGTTATGAGGTATCTTCAGAGAACAAAAGATTACATGCTCACATACAGGAAGTCAGATCATTTGCAGGTCGTAGGGTATTCTGATTCTAATTTTGCTGAATGCCAAGATAGCAGAAGGTCTACATCAGGCTATATTTTTCTGTTAGCTAAAGGAGCTATATCCTAGAAAAGTGTCAAACAAACACTTATAGCTTCTTCCACTATGGCAGCAGAATTTGTAGCATGTTATGAGGCATCAAATCAGGGAATATGGCTGACAAACTTTAACACTAGCTAGGCTGCGTATTTTGGAGAATGTAGAAAGACCACTCAAGATATTTTGTGATAATAAATCAATAATGATGTATTCCAATAACAATAGGAGCTCATCCAAGTCAAAACATATTGACATAAAGTTCCTAGTTGTGAAAAAAAGAGTGCAGAGTGGACAGATATCCATATAGAGCACATTGGGACAAACTCCATGATAGCGGATCCGCTCACAAAAGGATTACCACCCAAGGTCTTTCATGGCCACACTGCTCATATGGGTATAGTATTGCTTGAAGATAACATGATTTAGTGGGAGTTTGTATTTTCTTTGCATTATGTTTGTTTAAGACATTTATGTATTTGATTATTTTCTGATCAGAAATAAAGTTTTCAGTTCATTCACTCTGTTTTGTTATGTTTAAGTCTAACCTCACTTTATTTTAAGGAGGACTAGTTGGAAAAGGGCATGTTCGGTTCACATTGCATGTAATTTCCATACTACACATCCATGATTGATCTATGTTATTTGACTATATTTGTATATGTGACCATTGATGGGTTTAGTCATGATTGATATGACGAAAATCGCTTCGATCCTACATGGGTATAGTTGATGGACGAGATTGTTGTGAATGCCTTTACATAATAGCAAATTTTGAGCTCATAAGGTTATAAATTTATAAGGTAACATAAGTTGCCCAAGTGGGAGATTGTTGGATTAAAATCCTATTGTGGGCACATATGTATAATGTATATACTATATACAAAATTAAGTGACCAAATATGTTATGGGTATCAAAAGGGTATTAAATTGTCATGGAAATAATGTGTACATACCATAAGTTAATTTATAATTTATTGAGGGGCCAAATTATAAATACCCAAAACTCATTATATAATGAGCCTATTTATAGGTAGTGGTCCCCAAAAAATATTAGGGTTTCTGTATTCTCTCTTTCCCATCAGAGAAAATACCTAAGAAAATAGTGTATTCTTAAAAGATCATAACATTTTCTATAATATCCAACAATGACTTCAGGTTAGTGCTTCTGCTCATCTTCTATCATTTTCTTCTTCTTTAATTTAGCAAAAGTTCTATAAATTTATGATTTATGATTTACTATATTAAAACACTCTTAAAAATATGTTTAGATCTGTGATATATATCTATTCTATATAAAGTGTGCCTATATAACAGAATTCTTGGTTTATGAGAAATTTGGGTGACTTTTTATTTATATTAAAAATAAAATAGTTTATTAATAAAAATAAAATAGTTTATGAGAAATTCATGGGTCACTTTTTATTTATATATAATAAAATAAATCTCATTAAATTAAAAAAATACAATTGAGTTTTTGCAATCGTAACTCTGTTAATTAGTGTAACTCTTTGAACAATAAAACAATTGCAGTACATGACTCAAATTTGTAAAGAGTGATCGTATTTTGCTTTTGGTTTATCGTTGGTATTTACGATCAAATCAAACAATTATTTTGATTTGATTTTTTATAATTTCAAAATGTGAATTTGAATAATCCAAATCAATTCTTATAAATTGACTTTTTTAAATATACTTATGTTATTTAGTTGAATTTTATTCTAAATAAGAATTTGCCATTATTTATATATTATATTTATATATTGCTAAAGAATTTTTCTATTTGTTTTTTTGGCTCGATCAGGTTATAATTGCTTGCCTCCACATCTGAATATATAAAATGTGTGAATTCTTGGTTTATGAGAAATTATTGGGTGACTTTTTTTTAAAATATATAAATATTTTTTTTATATAAAATGTGGCTATGTAACTGAATTCTTGGTTTAATGTTATTATTTATTTTTCTGTCAAAATGTTAACAGAATATTCTAATATTTGACAGAATATTCTGATTAGAAAGCGTTAATTATAATTGATTAATTTTAGCTAAATAATCCTACCAAAATTTAATCTAACAAATTTCTCTCTAGAGCAAAAATCCTAGCCTCCAACACAACCTTTACCAATTTAAAACCTTAGTTATAATTTCTTCAGCTATATTTTATAATTTTAATTTTCATTTTAAAATTTAAAAAATACTAATGAGACAACATGCTACATGCTATTATACAAAAATATTGCATTTATATATCCCACGATGTTTCAAAAATACTTTGGAAAGTTCATCTTGAATTAATTATTAATATGTAAAAAAAAAAGATATTAGTTATTATATTATTACTTCAAACAAAGGGAAGTTCTAGCGGTGCTTCTACTTTTTAATCATCTCTTGGTTTCGGGCAGAAAGTCATATTCATGTGTTATGTGTATGTTAAACTTTTTTTAATAGGACAGGGAAGAGAGTATAGTCTTACAGAACTTGAAATGTCAACCTGAGTTGTCAGTATATACATAAACCTCAATTTTGGCTTCTTTAACCAGCTGCCACACACAAGTTACTTACTCTGAATTTATAACCATTTACAATTTTTTAACACTCAAAAAGTTACCGAGTTTGTTTTCTATAGCTCTACTTATTAAGGTAGAAAAATATTTTTAGATTGACACTTCTATTCCATTTATTAAATGAATTATTTTCAAGTTGACACATTAACTTAAAAATGACACAATAATGACCTACTACAAAGTATACACTTATATTCATTCTATTTATTGAGAATCAAAACTTCAATCTTCTTCACTAGATTAGCTAGACACACACAATATTTGGACATAAACACAGGACACAATATTATAACTCAAACTCAGAAACACTTAGTTGAAACTTGAATGAATAATGTCACTCTTTTAAGTTTTAAGACTGTATATGACTAGGTAATTTTAGTTATTGTATTATCATTGCTGCTACATAGTTGATCATTTTTTGATTTTTGATGTGAAATTTCGTATTGTGAGCTTTTTAGAGTTTCTAATAGACTTCAATGAGTAATAGATTTATACAATTATACTTGGAATAAATTTTGATAATGTTGTTTGGTGGATTCCTATTTTGTTATTAGGTAACATAATATTATTATTCGTTAGGTCTGTCACAATTATTAAGTGAGAATGAATCAATTTAAAAACCTTTCACTATATTGAAAGGTGAGATTGATTTTAATATGAGCTTAATTATATTTTTTATTTTGTATATCTATTGTTTTATTTGAAAACAGGTGAATAAATGACTATACTATATACAACAATTAAGGACATCACTCCAACTACAGAAAGTTGGAAGAATAAAATGAGAGTGTTAGAAAATTTGAAAAGCGGACAAATAAGAGTTCACCACTCAAATATCAAAAGCTTAATATTAGTAGACAAAAAAGTATACAATCAGTTAATTTACTGTTGAAATTGTCAATACTCTACTAATAAATGCTATATTTTCCGAATTTTGCTTGTACATATGCAACAAATTATTATTTCCTAAATATATTTTTTTCCTTAAAAATGAACACAGGGTAATGATGTTGAACCTAATAACTAATAATATATTTTTTTTTATTTTTAATTGTATCACTTTTTAATAACGTAAAAAAAAACTAGCATAAAATTTAATATACGTGTTTCGTAAGTAATTTTTTGCTAGTATATATATATATTTCTTGAATGTTTTATGAATACAAATATTTACAAGAATTTATGTTACATAAAGTCTCTCAACCTTTTTTTATTTTTTGCCAAAGATATACATATAAATATATATTTATATATTTATATTTTAATTATTTGAGTAGAACACGCGTGTTTATAAAATGAAAGGTGATGGGTTTGTAAGTAGTGGCTTATTTTGTTAATGAAAACGAAATAAAGAAAAAGGTAAGTAGTACGTAGTGGTAACAATCCACGCACCAATTGAACATCTTGTTTCTCTCTCTAGTCTCTATCATACCAATTGAATGTTGGGAAATATTAAAAGATACCTCCGGCTAATATTTTCTTTACATATAAATATTATTATTAGTCTAATTAAATATTATGTTTTATGTAGTTTAATATAATAATTTTTAAAAAATATCACTAGCCAATCGCACGATAACATATTTAGAGATATTAATTACTAATGGGATCCAATAACAATACTCTTAAATTTAATAACCACACCAAATATTATTATTTCCCAATTTATATCTCACCATTGATTGCCCCATTTCTATTTCAATTATTTGATCATGGTCATGAATATATTGGGACAAGTTCTATGACTATTGCACACATTTTTACACAAGTTTTAAGCTATTAGATTATAAAGATTTAATGGTCAACAATAAAACACACTAATGTTATTTAGTAAGAAATAAAATTTAAATCACTTCCAAATAAAAAAAAAATAACAAAAAAGTATTAATTATTAAATTTATAGAAACATTTTCATTTATACTTTTATAATTAACTTTTTATTTATTTATAAAAATAGAAACAACATAACCTTAAAATGAAAACAACATAATCTCGAAATGAAATAACTTTATAAAATGAAAACAGTATAACGTCGAAATAAAAATAGCATAACTTCAAAATAAAAACAGTTTTTATAAAAATAAAAAAAATATATAAAAAAAATGTAAAAGTAAGAAAAAAAACCGAAAATGTAGTATACATGGCAATTCTTCATATTTATATATGGCAAAAATCAAAACAAAATTACTTGTGAATTTTTAAAAATTTAATCATGTTATTAATAATACATACATTTATTTCTATGTATTATTCATATTTATTTTTATATTATAACTTTGAGGCATGTTATTTTTAAGAAAAGATATCTACATTATTATCACATAACTTTTTTTTTAAGTAAAATATTTCTATACAAAAAAAAAATAAAATGGAGCATTACGGCCAATAATTAAAACTAATAACTAGTTGACATGATTAATGGTATTTTACTTGATATTTTTGAAATAATTTATATATATATATGGGTATGCTTTTAATGGATATTACCCATGTATGGGTATTTTATTCTTGACCATTGGATCAAATATCTAATGGTTAATATTAATAGTCATTAATTAAATATTAAAAAATTAATATTTCCTATTTTGTTATTCTCTATATTCCTAAAATATATAAAACTATTAATAGAAATAAAAAATTTATACATAGAATTGTTATTTAAAAAATAAAACACACTAAAAAAACTAACAAACTATTTTTTTTTAATAAAAATCATTTTAAAGACTAAAAAGAAAAAAAGTGTATATTTATCTTTTTATAAAATTTCTTCAAACTAGAATTCTAAATTGCATTACTGAGAACAAAAAAAAAAAAACAAAATTTAAACTTTAAGCTTTAATACATATAAAATGTATAAGATTTTTTTTAAACCTAAAATCTATAATTTCATAATAATTAACAATCATTTATATGTTTTTATTTATTTTTTAAATACTTGAACTTACTTATAAGAACAAAATCAACGAAGAAAATTTTAACAAAAAAAATGAACGAAGAAAAAAAGTGTCATAAACATTATTGAATAATGGCAGTTGCCAACACAAGAATTTCAGCACAAAAAATTATACTTGACCCCTAGACAAGATTATCATCTTCCAATCCTAAGAATATAAATAATGAACAACACCTCATTAGTTATTCTACGAGAATGATGCATGGTAATGTCAAAAAAATTATTAGATGATATTTCTCTAACAATGATACCCTAAGCAAGAACTAAGTATTGTAGCGTTTTATTTTTAAGAGTATGAATAATATTAAGACAATTAAATTTCACAATCAAGCTCTTATTCTCCTAATAAAAAAAACACATTAATATACATGTAAATGATTCTTAGTTTTATAATAATAAATTATTAATAAACTCACAATTTCATAAAATAATAAAGTAGTAATTTCAATTAATTTTTAAAAATAATTTATAATATTTTCAAACTATTGGTTGTAATTATTATTTCCAATTTTATAAAAAATAAATATAACTTTTTTTAAAAAATAATTGTTGGAAACTTACCATAAAAGATTATTAGATTGTTAGTTTATTATTTTTTTTTTAATGTCCATAGTATTACTAATTAAGAAGTATTCCATATATATATATATAATAACTTAGAAAGAATATAAAGCTATACCAGAATATGAAAATCATTGGAAAAACTAAAATATGAAGGATAAGAATTAAGTTTTAGGATAACATTTAATTTCTTTAAATAAATATATACTTTTATTATAATTTTGAGGCAACATTTTTTTCACTAGTGTTGTTGTTACTGCTATGTATCTAATACTTATTAAGCGATCTGGGTTTATACAGGCTTAATACATTTTCATATCTAGTACTATTCTTCTGCACACATCTATATATTAAATTTCTTTATTTTAATAATTTCCATAAAGGAAGTGTTAGTATACTATAGATGAGTCTATTTCTATAACCACTTCCATGCATGATACTTAAAATAATATATTTATCTATATGATCTATTAGCTAGATATATTTTTTAAGGAATTATAATTCAATATATAGACTACATTCTATAGTACCATCCCTATTCTCTTATATATAAGTATATCTTATATAGACTTTTAATTTGTTTGTGTCGGACGCATTGTGTTGAAAGAGATTAATATATATAGGACATTAATTAATAGTTATATTATATATTAAAAAAATTTGGAAACTTTTAGGTGCTATAATGGTTCAATTATTGTTAAGTCGTGCAAAACCATGTACTCCAACCTCCATTTTCTTTTCTATTTTATTCTATATCATCTCTTTGTGACATTCCCACTTAGTTTCTTTCTTCTATTTTATTATCCTATCACTTTTGGTAGGTCTTGTCCTATTATAAATATATATTTTTCTTCGAAAATAATAACTTAATTTGTTACTCGTATATATTATTTATTAGTGCATGGAATCAAAATTGTTAAATTAGTTGCCTTATATTCTTGTTTTCTTTCTCACTAAAGCCTTGATTACACCCTTTGGATACTCTTAAGGGATCTATGCATTTTTTATATCAATTATTGTTATTATTATTATTATTATTATTATTATTATTATTATTATTATTATTATTATTGAATAATGTGACGAAAATCTACCTATTATATCTTGCATGATAAGTTAAAATGCATAATTTATTATTATATATGATGAATATTTGTGATCAGATTTCAATACAATGGTGACATTTAGAAATATTTTTGTTTTTAAATTTTTTAATTATTTAAAAATGAAAAATTTTTATTTTTAAAAACAAAAATATTTTTGCGAAGGCCAAAATACGACACTATAATCAAGAATTCATTTTCTATCACATTTCGCTGAGTTCACTTGTTCATCAATCACTCCAAAATTCATATAAATATATATGTATATATCAAGATATCATTGCAATACAAATGACCCTCCATGTTTTTTTTTCTTTTCTAATAAAACCTAATATTTTTCTAAAACCTAATTATTATTATTATTATTATTATTATTATTATTATTATTATTATTATTATTATTATTATTATTATTATTAAATGAATATATCGATTTGTAGACAAGTCCAAATCTTAGTAGCATCCAACATAATCTTCTAAGAAAGCTACCAATATACTGTTTATATATATGTTGGAGAATGGAGATCTTCCAAATCAAATATCTTGGAATCAATTTAGTGTAACGTGAGCCATTAAGGATATAATAGCATATATTAAAAAGCCTAAAATATATACACTACATACATTTATATATAAGGGGCTATAAATATATCTTCACAAATATATATCTAAATATTAATATATATAATATATTAATTTAGTTAAAATATAATCCAGGTTATGTAATCTTTAGTACTTATATATATATATATAACTATACCCACTTTATTAAGAAAATGAAAAAGGTAGCAGGAGAGATTGCTTTATCTCTGATTTTATTATTCTATCTCTTTAATTTCAGTGCATTATATTTAAATATAAGATGTGCTTAAAAGAAACATAACTTTCTGGTCTGAGATATATATTGTATTGATGCTTACGTGCATAATAAGAAAGATTAGCCCACATTGTTATTGCACTATTGGTCATAACTCAATGACACTAATATATAATAATATAACATTTGGTATTATATATATTCACTGAATTAATATATATTATTTAATTAGCAACTTTCTTGAAACTTTTGTTTAGATTATTAATCACCTAATTAATTAAAAACTCTATGATTTGCATGGTATGAGCAATATATTACTAGTAATATTAATCCTTTATCGCACAGGACAACATTACTTTGTGTGAAATTATTTTCATAACATATTATGATGATGAGCACAATGTATTAATAAACTTCCACTATTAATATCAATTATTAGAATCATCACCTTTCAAATTCAAAATGTGTTTTGAGCCAATCTATTTTTGAAAATCTCTTAGGTATATGTTGAAAAATTATCTCTTCGATAAAAAATGTTGAAAAATTATCTCTTCGAAAAAAAATGTTGAAAAATTATTATTATTATTATTATTATTTTTTTGAAAAAGTCTGTATACATATATAAAGAACACACATATATATAGTATCTTCAATTATCGAATAACAATATAAAGTGATTAATTATTCATGAAATAAACAGGGATTTGGAATATTAAGTATATACCAATAATGCTAACAATGATTCAAGTGTGTCTTCTTTTTTTAAACAAATTAAAAAGGAAAGCACTATAATTGTAAATAAATTTAGGGCTCGTTTGGAACGCCGTATTAAGTTGTATTGTATTGTATTGTATTATATTGAATTGGATTATATATTATATTTTTATATAATACTATGTTAAACTTTAATTTACACTAAAATATTATATATTTAGGTGTCCATAAAAGTTAATACCACATATAGTTTTACATAAAAATATTGCATAAAAGACAATTCAATATAATACAATACAATACAATACGACCTAATACGGTGTTCCAAACGAGCCCTTAATAATTAATTAGCTAGCTGGCTACGTAATGAACTAAAACTAAAACTAAAGCCGAGTGCCCACCACAAAATATAATTAAATTAATTAAAATATTGGTGAAAATGTAGATATGATTAATTAATGATCGAAAACATATATAGGTGCCGTTTGGCAACAATTATGTTTATTAATTTTTTAATCACAAAATTAAAGTAAAATTTTTGTTTTTAAAAAATTTATTTTTGAAAAACAAAAATGCGAATGGTAACCACTTTTGTTTTTCAATTTTAAAAACAGAAAACAAAAGTGTGTTCTATAAAGTTCAGTTTTATTTTTATTTTTTGATTTTATTTAAGTCGGGTCTTAGTCCGGGGTCAGATTCGGGTTCAAGTCAGAAGCCGGGTCGTGGGGAGGGGATTTGGATCCAGGTCTGGTTGTAATCCAAAAGATTGATTAAGAAAAAAAAACTGTTTAAAAAAATATTGAAAGTGATTTTTTTTTTGTTTTTAAAATTTTGATTTCTAATTTTAAAATTGAAAAGTAAAAACAGTTTTATAGAACATGTTTTTAAAAAATAGTTTTACTTTTCCACTTTTAAAAACAGAAAACTGATTAAAAAAGTGTTACCAAACGCCACCTAAATATTTGAATGACGTGGTCATAATATGTTACTAATACTATCTAAATAAAATAAAATTATGATTAAATTATTGCTTAATTTTTTAAAAAAGATTAAATAAGAGCATCTACAACAATTACTTTGAAATAGTTAAGAATGTAAATCTATAAAGAAAAACCTTCAAAATATGGTTCAACAGCTCCATCCCATTGCTACTTTAATTTAATAGACAAGTAAATTTTTATTAAGCCTGTTTGTAATGTCACTGACAAGTAAATTTTTATTAAGCCTGTTTGTAATGTCACTGTCCAATTTGAGTTTATTTATTCAATTACACCATGTAATTAAAAATAATTAAAGAGTGTAATAGTTTTAATTTCACTTTTCAATTCTCCTGTCTCATGAGAATTAGGGTAATACAAAATAATACAATGTAATTAGATGTAATAATTGAGGAATCTCAATTACACTCTTTCTCATATCTTTGCATGAAAAACTAGGTGTAATTAGACTGTATAATCAAATATTACTACTTAGATAATTAATATTATTAAATTGTGCAATTATACTAACTCATTTTTTAAACATAAAAAAAAGAATTAATATGCAATTACTAGTATTTAAAAAAAAGAGTGAAATTACTCTCATGCGTGTTAAACTATCCTAGTAATTACACATGTCAGATGCTTCCAAACACACAGTTAAACTATGTAGTTATTACTCATTTGCTAAACATGAAAATAATAATTCATATGTAATTACTATTTGGCATCTAAACACACATTGTATTTTATTAAGATAGAGTACAATTACTCTAATGTGTAATTACTAGTAATTACAAATTATAACTTCCAACTGCTCCCATGATAACTTCCAAACACCCGTACAATAGCGCGTTTGGAAAGTGTTACTCTGTAAATGATATTGAGTGTAATTCGGAATAATTATAATGTTTAACGTGTTTATTCGACTAGGTAATTACACAGTAATTATGTAATTGAAAATAATTGAGAGGTCTCAATATTACTCTCTCTAATTCTTATGATCTCATAAAAATTGGGTGTAATTAAATAATTTACTATTTTAAGATAATTAATATTATTAAACTAAGTAATTACTAATTTTTTTTTTGAAAAAAGAATTACTAACTCATTTGCCAAATATAAAAATAAGAATTCATATACAATTACTACTTGACATTTAAACACACATTATATTTTAAAGGAGTTTTTACGTACTACATACTTAAATTTCTAACTTCTTTTCTTTTGTACTGTGTTTTTTCAAAAATACTGTGTAAGTTTATACAATGTATTGTGTTAAGTTTTTACTATTATTCTACAGTTGTTTTACTGTTGTTTTTAATTATTCCGTTTTGTTATTTTACGGTTGTTTTATAAAAAGACAGTAGTTTTGTAAAAAATTCTGTGTGACAGTAAAATTGTAAACTTTTGCTCAAAATCCAATAGTTTTGTAAAAATCCTTTTTTATTTTTTGATTTTATTTAAGTATTCAAGTTTGAGGCTAGAGTCGTGGTCCGTGTTCGGGATCTGGGACTGAGGTTGGAGTCTGGATTCTAAAGTCTAAGTTGGGGTCGAAATCCAAAATATTTATTAAGAAAAAAAACTGATTTAGAAAAATTTGAAAGTGATTTTTTTTTTCAAAATTTTAATGATTCTCAATAGAATATATGTTTTTGAAAAATAATTTTACTTTTGTAATTAAAAAATTAAAAAATTAATGAAAAAAATATTACCAAATAAACTCAATACTCATGTGATATGTGATATGTATGATGATGATGATTTGTAGTAGTGGGAAAAGTGAAGAGGGAATATTGGATGCGTGTTGAGGAAATAATAATGAAAATGTAGCCGTAGGGATATACAAACCAACTTTCTTTCTTTCTTTTTTTTGTTTGTATTGTGTTGTATGCAGCTAGCCACATGGATATGATATGTACGGCTCTGCAATATATTACCTCACGATTTCACGAGCGTGGGAGTAAGAACCTTCCTCTCAATAATTCCATTTTCTATCTATACTCTTTTTCACTACACTGCACTTAGGGATAAAAATATTTAGTGGGTAATAAGCAAGAAATGCACTCTCATTCTCCTTCTCCATTTATGCCCCCATCCAGAAACGAAGCTAGGATTATATGACAAGGGAGGCCAAAGATTCTAAATGGTAGAAATTGGAAGGGTAGGAAAATACTAAAATGTATTAGCAGTGTCTAACACTATTACGATGTTTTACATTATTATTATTAGTGAAATAAAATATTAAGTCTCATGTATTCTAATTTAATAATTATATAATATATAATTTCGCTAACGTGACTTGATGATACTGGACACCCTTAGTATTTAACAACCATACTAGAAGTATAAGGTTACCACTCTATATACAAGTGAATAGATTTTTTGTAAGGGTGTCTATACATTTAGTATCATGTGTTTTATTTAAATACAAATTAGTTATTGGGTGACTATTTAATGGTTACATTTTTATTGTAACCATATGGTTACATTTTTTTTTACCTATAATAGAAGGTTACCAATAAGTAAAAATTCCATTTTTAGATTTAATTAATTATAATTTATTATATTTTAAGTAATTAAATAAATATTTAAAAAGATCTTAATTAGCAATTAAAATTTATAAATAATTTTTTTATTTATATATAAATCCCTTAGCTTAATTATTTTAACAATTAAACTATTTAATTATAATATTTACAATTTTTTTTTTACAAAAATTAAAATTATTTTTATATAAATTAAAATTGTATCCTTATAATGAATTTTTTTTATAAGAACACACCCTGCTTATTTATTTATTTTTTTTTTGCAGGATGTGTCCTTATAAATTAAAAAATATGATATTATATTGACACTTAATTAAAACCTAATTAATCTTTAGTCTTGATTTTTATTTTTTTAATTATAAATTCTAATTAACTAAAGTCTTGCTCCCAATTATCTTCTTTCATTCACTCTCCACCACACTTACATTGAAAATGATTGACAACTAAACATAGAACCTATAGCAAATTTGTCCGAAGATGAAGATAATTTTTTTAATTTCATGAGTTTTGTGAAAAAGAAATGTGAAGAAGATGTCTCTGACA
Source organism: Cannabis sativa (assembly GCF_029168945.1). Taxonomy (NCBI): domain Eukaryota; kingdom Viridiplantae; phylum Streptophyta; class Magnoliopsida; order Rosales; family Cannabaceae; genus Cannabis; species Cannabis sativa. The sequence goes on along the minus strand of NC_083609.1, from coordinate 22,551,111 downwards.
TGAGTAACTGTGGAATTGAGCATGACACTGAAGATGTTAGCCATATATGGATTGATCCTGATGTACGTAGCTGTTTGGAGTAGTTTTTTAAATTTTTTACAGATTGATAAAAATTTAGAAGACTATATAAGTCCATCCACACCTATTGATTAGGATGTGTTAGACAATTTTTTCTCCTCTTATGGACAACTTTAAGCAACCAATTATTTTAGCATTGCATTTGGGAGACAAACCTTTTGGGTAGCTGGGACAAGGAATATTGGAATTTTAACCTTTTTGCCGCCCTGTACATAATGAAATATCATTCAGCCTTGATCAGCCCGAATCTTTAATTAAAATTACATTGAAAGGCACTCATCAATGGAAACTAGTTCTAGAAAGAAAGTGCTAGCAGCAACAATAACATTTAAAATTGACTCCCATTCCTATGGCACATTATCTTGCAATCATAAACTGTACCCAAATTGGATCGATAAAAAAAAACATACTTTTCAAGCACACATAGTTGATGATGAAACAAATCTAAACAAGAATAAGATAACAAATATAGTCAGAACCCAGAGGAAGTACAATATTGACAATACAAGAGAGGATATTATTAAGATACATTGAAATACAAGAAGTATAAGGAAGTGTAATCATTTTAAATTAATATTATAAGTATAATAAAATTTTAATTATGAAATTATATGTGTATAATTTTAAATTATTAAGAGTTTTGTTATATAAATTAAAATAATTAATTAAGTGTAAAAAAAATAAATTGCTAAAAGATCCTTATTTAATAATAAATTACAAAAAATTAATTAATAATTATACTTAATTTAATTTTAAAATATAATTAATCTTAATTAAAATTTTAAAAGGAAATAAATTAACAGGTTAATATCAGGTTACAGGTCATTTTTAATTTTTTTTTATTTAATTTCCAAATTAATCACAACCATTTAATAGTGATCCAATGGTTAAAAAAAAATGTAACCATGTAGTTACAATAAAAATGTAACCATTAGAACCTCCTCCATTAGTTATTTTGTATTTTCTATAATGTTTATTTGGTATACTGTATTTTAAAATCATACATATTGGGTATCTTGAATTCAATTTTTTTTTTTTTTATATAAAATTTTATCAATACAATCAAACAATTTAAAATTTTATGAATTTTGAATTCAAATTTAATTATTTGATTACATATAACTGAGAATTATTTGGTTGAATTGATATTCTGAATTCAATTGTATTGATTAAATTAAATATGTCAAATTTAAAAATATGAGTTACCAATATTAAGTATTATTAAAAATACATGGTATCAAAATACTATATAATATAAATATATATATATATATATTTCCTTTTTATAATTATTAAATACTAAGATAAATAAAAAATAGCAGTTGCCAAGCTAAAAATTAACAAGTTATACACACTATCAAACAGCTCAAATAATCTTACTGGTTATATTATCATATGTTCTTGATATTATAATTGCACTAAAAAACTTGAATAATGTTCAATGAAACTTCACAATGAAATTAATAATATAATTACTTACTTATTATACTTGTATCCATTATGCCCTAATAATATTTTAATTAGCAATGTGGTCATCAACAATTTTTTTTAGTTACTCTATTTAGCATTATTGTCTTTTAAATTATAAATCACTTTTTATACGTTATCACTAAAAGATTTATAACTAAATGTATTAATTATAAAAATCACAATTTATTGTGACTAAATGTGATTTTAGTCAAAATATTTATTCTGACTAAAATTAATTAATAAAAACTTATACTTAAATATTATATTTTAGTCACAAGTAATTTTTCATTTATTGTGACTAAAAATTATATATATATATGTATATATTTTTTGACAAAGTGATTAGAATCACTCATGAATTTACGACGCCCACGTCCGCCACCGGCGCTGGAACCTCCTCGAACTAGGATAGCTCATCGTCTAACCGCAGAGCATGCTTTGCCAAGCCATGGGCCGCTAAATTCACAGAGCGAGCCACATGGGACAAAACTGCCCCCGAAAATTTAGACAATAAAGCTATAACATCTTCAAACAACGCTCCTAACTTGTTGAAATGCATCTCCCCATTGTTGATAACCGTCACCAAAGCTAATGAATCTGAATAAACTGAAAACAAATCAGAAAACCAAAAAAATTTATTAGAAAATTATCAATCCGATCAAAACACTCAAAACTCAAAAACTGAAAAACTAGATCCCCATATAAAATACTATAACTAGCCAAAGGGAAACTCTTTGGCTAGTAGCAACTTAACGCTTGTATTTTACTTCATCATCATCTTAGGATTACTATCCTTTACTAAGACCCTACGACCTAAAAAGATTTTGATATGTAATCTAGTAATAACAAAAACCCTGCAATGCTCCCATCCATAGGATATCAAAAGTTTACTTTAGAAATTATCGCAATAATAAAATAAGAAACGAATAATGTACTTTAATAACTTTGATTATTAATGATTAGTGTAATTCAATACAGTGAAACAAAATAATCTTGATTATTGAGCATTAATGGCCCATTTATTCCATAATCCTTCCCAAAATAGACAAAATTAACCATTTTAATTCATTATTAATGTCCCTATTTCCAAAATATTACAAATTCCTTTATTGTACTTATCCCCAAAAAAGTAATTTTTATACATATTTATTTATGGTAAAACTTGATTATAATCAATTTATATTGAATTGAAATTACTTAAAATAATCCAAATCAGTTATTATAACATAATTATTCCTATTTTAATTTCCAAAAGACAGAATGTAAAACTTCCAAAAATTGTATCCTTTTAAGTTACCATAAAAACATTTATGATGATACCTTCCTATACAACATAGATTAGGAACTAAATTCCATAAAATTTGACTTCCCAACTATATCTGAATACAATAAATTCGCATTTGACAATTAGTGTTCCCACCTCCTTTTATTACAATATCCTCGTATTTATTATTCTTCAAATTACTTGATAAATTTTAAATAATAATATTAGAATCTGAATACTAAATTCCCACCACTTTCCCTTTTTGCTAATAATTCCTTAAATTATGAACCAACCATAGCTAAAAGCTATTATCGTTTAAACGTAATCCTCTTTAAACCTTATTTCACTTGAAAATATTCTTAAAATATCACTTTAAAATTTTCTTTACATCATACCTTAACCTAAATAACCCTTATATCCCAACTAGTAAAATGTGTCTAGTGCATAACTTGTTTACTTTGCAATTTTATTGTGCCAACATTTTGTTATACTTTCAATACAAGAAGTCGTAAAAAATTTAAACAAACTACCCTAAATAATTACGGGCCAGCCCTATAATAGGTGCTATAGCCTTGTAAGGCGCCAAAGCCATAAAAATGGCGCAAATATAGAACAAACTAATAACAAAAGATTACAATATATCCCATTATAACAACTCAACATTATAGAACAAAACCAAAAACCAACAATAAGATATAATCAACTAACCACTATTTCAGCATTCAACTCAGCACCAAACTGAATAAAATCACCCACGATTAAACTAAAATTAAAATTTTAACTCAAAACACTTCATCGCACTGTGCAAACATTCAAACAAAAGTACTAAAATCTAAACGCCTTTCACTAACTCAGAAATAAAACCAGAATAAATCAACAACATAACTCATATGGACCTCTAAAAAGAAAAGAAATTTTAATTCAAAATCAAAAAATTCACCACGTAATCAAGGGTTCGGTTCAAACCAATAGAGGATTTGATATATCCTTGTTCTTGACCCACATCTGAATATCACCGCCATCTTCATCAGCGGCCTTAAATGTTCGCACAACGTCAATGATGATCAATGTGATTTTTGATGAGAAACGAGGAATAAAGACAGATTTAGCAAAACATAGACCATTCAGCCCATCTAGATAATGATAATCTATTGAAATAATTCATATTTTTGTGATAAAAGAGAATATGAAAACGTAAAATCCTAGAAAATTGATGATAATTCTATTTCATATCAATTTATGTGGGAAAACTGTACAGATTACGCAATATGTACACACATATACAAAATCGATACTCTTGCAATATAAATACATCTAGAAAATCGAACTTTCTCATCATGGAATCAAACAATAAAAAGAAAGAAATGGGAACAAATAGAGCTAGGGTTGTTAACGAAACCAACTTGTTTTTAATTTATTGAAAATCTAACAAAAACCCTTTTGAGAAAAGAAAACCTAAAATCCTTCCAAGAAAAGAGTTGAAAAACACAAACCCTTAACAAAAGGATTAGATAATAATCAAACCCTATATACCAAAAGAGCATTATAATACAATCCAAACCACAAACAACATGAATCAATGAATACTAATCAAATTCCATATGCCAAAAATTTACAAAAGTTAAACAGAAAGAGAAAGGAAGAAGCTTTTGACTTACAGATGAAGATATATCTGATGCAAGATGAACCCTAAGTATACAGTAATCTAATATAGAGAATATGACTAAAAATTATATTTAATCACAAAAAATTTATATTGTTACTAAAAGGTTATCAGTACTAAAGTTAGCTTTATTTTATATAATTATAAAGTCACAAAATTTATAAATAGTGACAGTTAATTTTTTTATATAACTCAAAAAAATAATAACCAATTCAATTAAATTGGTAGAAACATATATAAACTATTTATTTATGAGCCATCATTTATACCGCACAAATAATTATATATCTTTTGTGTACTATAAACGGTAGTATATATATTTAGAATAATTCTATGGTACAAATTTTGTTCTCATAGTATAGGAACATTTTTTTAATTATTGATGTGTATGACTTTTGAGTGTGCACATTAACTAATATAGACTTATATATACCCAATAAAAATATTAAATTTTTAAAATAGTATTGAGCCTAGAAAAAAATTCTTGCACCTATAACCTATTATTTATAGGTATCAAATAATATATTTTAAAATAATGCTAAATCAATTAATATTAAATATATTGTATTTTTCTTTATATTTGTTATATTTTATTTATTTTTAATTATATAAATACTAATTGATATGTAATTAATTAACTATAACTAAATTAAGAGAAAAAAGTTTTTTTCTCGTTTAAAATATAAATAAATTTATAACATCATACTACTAATAAATTTTATATTTAATAATATAAATAAAAACTGAGAGTTTTTTTTTTTTTTTTTTTTTTTTTTTTTAAATAATACAACTAATAAGATTAATCAAATAATACAAATATTTTAAATAACAGCTAACAATTAAGAGATTAGCATTATTATTTCAAAATAAAATAACTATTTTTTTTAATTCATTCAATTTTTTACTTATGAAATTCTTTTAAATAGATTTTTTTTCACTAAATTCATTTAAAAAAATTAATTAAAAAAAATAACTATCACTATTATTAAAGCTAAAATAAAATTCTAAAATATGATCTGAAATAAACTACAAAAAAACATAGTCGTGAACAATACAGAAAAACAAAAAAATGAGATTAAAAAACTATAGATTGTGTAGTTTTTCATTTCTTTTTAAAATTATCATGTTTTATCTATTGATAAAATCCTGTCAAAGAACTTTGCATTTAAAAAAAGTCATTAAAACTCTGTAAAAAAAAATAGTTTTTTTTTTATAATTTTTTTTTAAAAAAAACTTTGCATTTAAAAAAAAAAAGTCATTAAAACTCTGTCAAAGAAAATAGTTTTTTTCTAATTGCATTCCATATAGGGATGATAGAAGCTCTTAATCTCTTATACCTACCCTATTTTTTTATATATATTTTTCAGATCATCCCATAACTTTTTTTTCTATCTCTAAAAGTTGAGAGTAAAAGGGAACAAAGTCCTATAGTGTAGTGATTATTATTTAAAATTAGCTGTTTGTGAAAAAACTAATGAGTTTTTCATATTTCTTTTAATTTGTTTATCTTCCATGAGCATTTCATTTCTTGTCAGATGTAGATGTGAGTCCACCACCATAATAATAATTCTTTTATACTTTTTTATGCTTTGTTATATAAATAAATTTAAATTATCTACTGCCCCAAGGTCACACCAAAATTATATATCTAAGCTTTCTAATATCTAAATCTAATAATATATAGTGCTCCGATTATCATAATAATTGTGGGTAATCAATAAAATAACTAACTTATATCTAACATTGACTTTGATAAATGGATGCCAATTTAATTTTTTTTTTTTTATTTGGCTACTGATATGAAAAAGAACAAAAAAAAAAGCATAATTTAAATGGTGATGAACGGTATATGAAATTGTTTAGGTTTATTTATTCAGAAAGCAAGAAAGAAACTTTTTTCTAGAAGATTTATTATTTTTGTGGTTGTGACGGGCAATGACAACTACAGGTTGTCGATAAATAGTGCGGCAGCAGCTGCATGAAGGTCGTCGGACGGTGATGGTAACAAAAATATAATACGATGGGTGGGTGTAAAGAAGTGTGATTTTTTTTTTGAGAGATTTACATATAGACCAAAAATTTTAAAAGAATTACAAAAATATTTCAACATGATTTTTTTTTTACGCTTTGAACTTTTTTATTTACAAAAGTATTTCTCCAGTAAAATCAATAAATCGTTTTTTTTTTGGTTTTATATTTTATTTATAGTTGTCATGAGATTATTTTTTTAGTTTACCTTCTTTATAATGAGAGTCATATATTACTCTTATTCTACATGGAGAACTGATTACAATGTAAGGAAGGTATACACATAACTTACCACCTATAACTAATTCTAACTAACACTCACTATATTCGTGCTTAAGAACAGTGACTAGGTAGTAACAACTCAGAACACTAACAACATGAACTCCTCTAACAATAGTTTAATGTTAATACAACTCGGTATTAAAAGTATGCATATTTATTTACGTGTAAAAATGGTTTTAAAGGTGTCAAAGAGATATGTGCCTCACAAAAATCTTCCTTTACTAATTTGGAACGATGTTAGAGTGACGAGGAGAATGATTTCTGATACTAGCCCGCATAGAATTGTAACCATTTACACAACTGGCTTTAGTAAACAAGCTAGCTGGGACTACGATGACGATACATTTTTGTCATCATACATACATACATACCAATGATATTTATAAGCGTTATAGAGGTATCTTGATTTTTTTATCATTGTCATGTTGGGATTTTATACCCTAAATAAAACCTATTTCAATATAATCTGATTTGTTATCAACAGAAAATTAGAAATCCTTTATGGTTACATGTAGTTTTAATGTTTATGGTTTAAATTATACAATTTATGTTAAGTCCAGAAGATATAGTTATTCACAATTACAGTGATGTCAACACAGTAGAAGGTAATTGTGATTATATGCTTCAAAAGATAATGTCCCATGATTCATCAGTGCAATGGATTTACAGTGATGTTATAGTCAACGATAAAGCTTACTTACACCTTGGATAAGTGTTATGTTCTTTCCAAAATATTGACAAAGTATGCTAGTATCAGATGCATGGATTATACATTGGATTGGGACCGATATTTATCTTGGTAAAGATATTATAATCTTACCGTTGTATCTTTGTAAGTCAATATCACTGGTTGATCTCAAATCAAAAGATCATAATCCTGACATGGTTATGTTCGATCTCAAGAGTGTTATTTGTGTTCTGAAAGTTGTTAGTCAAAGCCTACTATTTGGTTCGGGTCACACGTACTACTAGGGAACATGATAATACAATTGAGTGGGAGCGCTAGTCATAGATATGGAATCTATAGCTTCTATCTGGACATAGAAGTGAAATGAGGATTTCCTTCGAGCTTAGCTTAATAGAGATAAATAGAAGACCTCTTATTTTAGTGATTATATTAGTTTACTAAAATATCATTTATATGAAGCTGAGTGTTTTAAGGATAAAATACATTGAGGGGTGAAACGGTTAAATCATCTATAGAGGATCTTTAATTATTGGGATTAAAACGATGGTTAAATTTTCATAGCGTATCTATATCGTGGAACATATAGAGCGTTCTATATAATTGAGAGTGCAATTCTAAATCTATAGTGGTGCAATAAGAAATTAATAAGTTAGGGAATTTACTTGATAAATTCTAGATCTGCTTATTGGAAGCTCGGTTATATAGGCCCATGGTCCCCATACTAGCTGAGACAATACTGCTTGTATGACTCAGTTAATGAATTTTAATGAATCAATTATAATTCTAAAATTAGACTATGTCTTATTTATGAATTTTCACTAAGCTAGGGCTTAATTGTGAAGAAAAGAGATTTAAGAGTTTATTTGTTAATTAAGAGACTTTATTAAGTCTAATAAATAAATAAATTAAATGGTACGACGACACGAAAATTTTGCTACTTGTATTTGTGTTTTATCATTTTTTTATGTTACGGATCATGTTCGTGTCTACCATTTAAAATAAATTTCAAAATTCAACATAACACGAACATGACATGATGACATTAAAATCAACAATTTAGTTTACAACCCACCAACACAATATGCGATTTTGTGGGTTCAACACGACATGAACTTATTCGAGTCGTGTTTGTGTTTTTTAATTTCTTTGTGTCACGTGTCGTGTTCGTGTCAGCAACTTTTTAGTAAATTTAAGACCTCAACACAACACGAAGACGACACACCAACACTAATTGCCACTCCAACTGTAAAGCATGACGAGCACAAGAAAGTTCAATCCCAATCCAAATGGCACATGTAACATTATTTACAATGCATGATTGGCTACAGTATGTGCTACTTGATTAGCATCCTTACAAATAAAATTCAAACCAATTACACAATCATGTGTAATATTAATTTATTTTAATATGAATTAAAAAAATGTTTATTAATTTATTTTTGAGTAATTTATGGCGTAAATACTTAAGTTTAACTCTTTATTGTAGATAAATATCTAAGTTTAATTTTTTACGGTAATAGTACCTAAGTTATATTTCTAGAACTTTTCTAGTTACCTGTCCATTAAGTGTCAAGTTATTATACACGTGTTATTCTTTTATTGGTATATTTAAATTAATTTTTAAATAAAAAATAAAATTTAATGATCTAGACTAATTAGGGTCTACCATGTGGCCATTAACTTAACACTTAATCGCCAGGTACCTAGGGAAGTTTCAGAATTTTAACTTAGGTACGTATTATTACTGTCAAAAATTAAACTTAAATATTTATCTGCAATCGAAAGTTAAACTTAGATATTTATACCGCAAATTACTCATTTATTTTAATATGAGTTACTTGATTATATACTTATTTAAATATACGTTGATGTATACATATTAATTTATATTTTATTATGAATTATTGTACTTATTAGATTTTTTTTACGAACCAGAAAGTTGTATTGCTCAAAACCTGATTTTATTATAAAGAAAACAAATTTAAGAAATACATAAAATATAATTTTTAGAAAATAAATTTTAAAAAGAGTCATCAACAAGCTTATTAAAATAAATAAGTTTTGAAAGTAACATATTAAAAAAAAATATCTTTAGAAGAATATAAAAAAAATAAAAAAAATAGTAATTAAGTAATTTAAGTGTACTAAAAAATAAAATAAAATAACTATTAAATTTAGTTTTTAAAATAAAATAAAAAGAAGAAGAAGAAGAAGAAGACAATAGTGTAAAGACAAAAAAGGTGTAAAAATACTATAAGCTAGGTTCTATTATTACTATCATGTTTCCTTAACTTTATTACCATTAGATCAATAATCAAGGGCTAGAAAAGAATTCCTACCATAGGGACAAAACCAAGGTCTCCACCATAAACATTTCCTATATATTTATATATTTTTTTAATTTAGAAATACAATCTTTGGTAGAAATAATAGTATTGTAATATTTTTGCATTAACTTTTACTGTCATGCTAATGCATAATTAAATCTTGATGCAAAATTTAACATCCTATTAGATTAGGTATGTTATCCTGATTTTATATAATTGTGTCATCCGTTGCTAATCAATGGGTTTATCAAAAATCGTGATTCATTTACACTTTTCTGGAATACTTTTAAATATCAAAGTAAATAACATATCTATAACCGGGATCTCGTGTTTAAAATATTTACAACTGAGTTACAAAATATTCGATACAAAAGTTGTCGTCTAGTGACTATACAAAATGCAGCCTACTGTCCCAAAGATTGTATGCTCCAGGCCTAACTGCCCCGACATGTACAATTTTCATCTGCTCGGGCTCACTGCTGTTCAGCCTTAGCTTTGCCCTTACCTACACATGAAAAGAATGACTGTCACTCAACAGACTCAGTAAGAAAAGTGTAAAGACCGCTTAGTTTTAATTTAAAAATTAGCTGATAAATAGGGTTTAATTATGAAATCTATGTTTGATTATCAATTTATAGTTTATGATGATTTATTTGAATTCAGAATGTATTTTTATGTCACATATAGAAATTTCATATGCCCGACAACATTGGAACGCGGTGTATGGCTATTAGAATCACATCCTAGTATTTTTGATATAGCGGGACAATAGTTTAGACATTGGGAATGTCAGGAATAGTCAGGATTTTAGAGTTTCCCAAAATACCCCTAAGTGCCCTTTTATGTTATTTTGTGAGGGAAGGGCAAAATTATCATTTTGCCCATTTAGGCTTTTGTCTTTTTGTGAATTTATTTAGATAAGTTTAATCAGATTTTATTAATGTTTTGGCTGAGAATGATTTATTAAAACCATCCCTTTTATCTCATTTATTCAAAAATAGAAAACTTGGAAAGATAGCATTTCTCCTTCAACTCTCTCTCTCTCTCTCTCTCTCTCTCTCTCTCTCTCTCTCTCTCTCTCTCTCTCTCTCTCTCTCTCTCTCTCTCTCTCTCTCTCTCTCTCTCTCTCTCTCTCTCTCTCTCTCTCTCTCTCTCTCTCGAAAATTCCTAGGGCAGCTAGGGTTGATAATTTTCTTCAGCATTTCAAGTAGAATTCAGCAAGATCTAAGTACTTTCAAGCCCTTGGTAAGCTTCCAACACTTTGCTCTTTTAATTTCTTGAATTTTAAGATAGAGAGTGTTGCATGAATTTGAGTTGGTAGCTGCTGTGTTTATTGTTGGTGTTTGAATCATGTTTCTGGAGTTAGATTGTGGTTTTATATGTTGTTTTAAGCCTGAATTAAGAGTGGTTAGTAAGTTTAACCAAGCTTTGAGTTTTAGAACTCAAACTTGGAGCTTTAATGGTGAAATTCAATTCTGGGCTTTGATTGTTGTTTTGTTGCTTGGAAATAGTTTATTGGGGTTGTAATATGCAGGTTTGGAAAGTTTGGTTGAGTTCGGAAACGATTTGGTTAGGATATGAATTTTTGTTGGTTTTCTGGGTAAAACCACCCGGATTTTGCAGCAGGGAAAACCGGTTTTTCAGCTTGTCATTTTGTGCCAGTTTCAGGTTTCTAGTTGGTTGATTCCCTGCTAGTTTGGGATATTACCATATTAAGTTGCAGTAGATAGGGTTTTGGTTGTAAACCTTTGTCCCAGTTGTGATTTAGCGAGTCACTTATGCGTGTTGTTATCGATGTGATTTAGGAGCCTATAATTCCCCAAGCAGTTGTTCCACTCAGGTTGACCGGCACACTTGAATTCAGAATTGAGGTAAGATTAGTATAATATCATGCATATGTTATTACATGTTTAACGTACATGTGTTATTGCCTGTTAGATTACATTGATAGCAGTAATAGTATAGATAGAGTTGTACTGATTACTGATAATTGTATGTTAGCTAAAGTACTGATCGATGCTGTCACATCAATATGGCTAGAGTATGACTAGCATATTGAGTATAGGCTGACATTAAGGTTGATAGTATTGTCTTATGAACGTTCTAGACTCAGTACCGTGTGGGACACGGGGATTAGGGTTATGATCGGGTGTATGGGGGCCAGATTATAACCCGGGTTATTTGTATGTTTATGTTATGCTTTTCTTACTGAGTCTGTCGACTCACAGTGCTATCTTTATGTGTAGGTAAGGGCAAGGCTAAAGCTGAGGAGCCGTGAGTACGAGCAGATGAAGATTGTACATGTCGAAGCGGTAAGGCCTGGAGTGTACGATCTTTGGGGACATTGAGGCTTTTGCTGTATAGTCGTTGGGCGACAAACTTTTTTATATGTGAATAGCAAACTTTTATAAAGTATTTTGTAAACAAGATCCCAAAAATATTATATATGTAATACTTTAAGTTTTTTAATTAAATAAGCAAATTTTAATTAATCACGATTTTCAATAGCCTCGTTGATTAGCAACGAGCTGCACAGTTGTTAAAAATCACGCTAACACGCCTATGCTAGTTAGAGTGTTACAAAAGGTATAATCATAATCATAAATATAACCCGCATTACAATTAGGCACTTATACACCCAGCCATAATCCTATCCCCGCGTCCTACGTGGTACTAAGTCTAGAACGTTCATACGACAGTACTATTGACCATAATATCAGCCTATACTTGGCACTCTAGTCGTACCGATGTTATAACACCAATCAGTACTTGAGCCAAACATACATTTATCGGTATCCAATACAACTCTACATATATTGATACCATTATCAATGTAATTTAACATGCTTAGTAAACATGCACGCTAAACATGTAATCACATATGCATATCATTATACTAATCTTACCTCGTTTCTGAATTTGGATGTAATGTCGATATTTAAAAATTTACTAATTTGTATTTAAAGTTATTATATTATATTTATAAAACGTCATAAGTCGGGATCCCAAGTTATAAAACCGCTGTTAAAATACATATACTATATGTAATATCCCGGAAAAGAAATAATATTTAAATAGGCATATTTTATTAAATATGTAATTATGTTGGTAATGAAGTAAGATTATGATCTTACTTAGGGTAATTATTGAGAATTTACTCAATGAAAAAATAGCGTAATTTATTAATTACGGAGATTATTTTGAGATATGTGAGTACCGAGGATACCAATTTTTAAATAAAATATTTTTTTATTGGGCCCGAAGATTTTGGTTAGAAATGTCACGACATTTATGGAAGAATTATTTTGAGAATATTCCAGACTAGGTTAGAAATTTAGGATGTCGGTTTAATGGAATTAGCAAAATTACAAAAATGCCCTAGGTTATTTTAAAGTTTATATTTTCTTTTCATTAGGGGTAAATTAGTCTTGTTTTTTTTTTTTACTTTTAGGGCTGTCTACTATTTTTTTAAAAGGAAAAAAAAAAGAAATGAAATGAAAGCCCTATTTAAGGTAATAGCTTCCAAGGCAAGAAACAAAACTTCATTCTTCTTCTCCCCTTCGCGCAAACCAACCAGTAAGCAAGAGAGGATCTCCTCACCATTTTCTTTTGTCTTTGGAGCATATTATTCAACCTAAGCTCAACCTAGAAGTGATTGAGGTAAGTTTACACCTTATGGGTTGTGATTTTTAATGGATTTTGGTTGGCTTAAGGTTAGAGTTTTGTGTTTCCGTGGCTGCAGGGATTAGGTTGAGTTTGAGTTATGTTTAGGTTATGTTTTTGTGTATGTTGAGTATGGTTTTGAGAGGTTTCTTTGGCTGCTTGGATTGAAGTGTGTTGGTTGAAGCTAAAAGTTGAATTTCTTCACTTGAACATGTGATTTTGAGTTAGAGATTGAATTTTTGTATTTTGAAGCTTGGGTTATGTTATATTTATGTTATTATACTGTTTTGGAAGGTTTGAGCAGGTTTGGTGGAGGTTTGATTGGTTTTTGGGGTGAAAAACCTGAAATCACCATAGCTGCTAGGAAAAAAAGGCAGGCCGTTTTTCTGGGTGTCCGAAAAACGGCCGACCGTTTTTCCCAGGAAAGGGGGATTTTGGGTTTTTTCTCCTCAAGTCCGATCTGATTCGGGGTGTCTTTCGGAGTGGAATTCATTGTGTTTTAGAGATGGTTAAGCTAGTTTTATCCGGGGGAAAGTAGGGTGTGTTCGATTGTGAGAATTAGAGTTGATTATCAGAAATTTGATTAAGGTTTTTATTGAGTTTTGGTTGTCGTGACATAGGACCGGAGTCGCCTAGCTTGTTTTCCACTCAAGTTGGCTCGTACGCTTGAATTCAGAACTAAGGTAAGAAAAGTGGTAAGCACCGTATGTGGTTAAATATTAATGGCTGAAAGGTTATGACCTTGATTATTATCAAGACTTTGATTAAATATTTGTTGAGCCTAGGTTATGACCTAGGGTTAGAAATGGTTAATACCGTTACGAGTAATTACTCTTGAAACTGCGGTTAGGTTTCTTACTTATCGTTTGCTTCATCGGACAACGATAGTGACATATACAACTCGTGGTTAACGAGTGGTAAAGGGGTACTTCATAAAGTACCAAGATTGTGTAAGGTGTAATGTGTAATGTGTAAAGGGGTACTTTATGATATTATGTAATGTGTAAACATGATGACATGAGATTAAATTGATAATCATTTTTCAGTTATTGTTTGTTCACTTTTTCTTGCTGGGTCTCTGTGACTCACGGGTGCTTTATGGTGCAGGTAAGGGAAAAGCAAAGGTTGAGCAGCCATGAGTTCGGGGTCATAGCAGCAATGTACATATCAGCTGCAGTGTTTCGGCCCAGTAATCAGGATGCTCTATTTTGAAAGTAATTTTGGGAGTACAAAGTTTATGTTGTAAAAACACTATTAAACCAGTTTGTGAATATTTTGAAAACACGGGGACCCCATGGTTAATACCACTTATCTTTTATCATATAGTCTATGTGTCAAATTTTTAATTATCAAAATTTAATTAACCACACTTTTGGTATATTTATATAGTATTTATATAAGAATTTTATTAAATTGCACACACGTGGCGTCCCTGTTGGATAGGGCGTTACACTCTATATATGGTTACATACTACTACTATATATTTTTTTTACACAACATGGCAACAATAAAAAATAAACTTAAAGTGTTGAATGACCGAAACCCTCCAGGTTGCACTGCCGTGATATGTACAATCCTTGCCAAGCCCATCTCACTACTCCTCCAACTTAGCTTTACCCTTACCTACACAAGGTAGCAAATTGATAAGTCGACCGACTCAGTAAGATATGCATAAATATATATAAGCAATGTTATCCCGGTTTTATGCTTAAGTCGTCCTGAGCCCAATTGCTAAGCTCACCCAATGGTTAAGAACGTTCTCAACAGAAGTACGACCATTGTACCATATGCACTAGAGTACTGACTCCGTACTCATGTTGGTACGACCATTATTGTACTTCCTGGAGTTACTGAGTGTTGTATCACCTGCACTTCGTACCCCCTGGTACTCGTGTTGGTAACACTGTAACTACCCTAAGACTTTACACTGTACTCACCCTTATAACTACATCTTTAACAGCACTAGTAGTGTAAACAAATAATAACATACATACATTCACACACACACACACATATATATGTATATATGTATATATATATTTTATGCTATCTTACCTCGTTTCCTTGCTCAGGTGTGCCAGTCAGCATGAGTGGAACTGTAACTCGATGCTTTATAAGGCCCTAAACCACAATATTTAAAATTCCAATAAAAGACATGCTAAAACACTTTTCAGGGACTTAAAATCAAAACTAGAAATAGCCCTATCAATGAATAACATTACAATAACCTTAATATCATAAAAATGGGAAAACTAGGGTTTATAAAATTGTCCCAACCAGTAGACCCGTTCCCCAACTAGAATTCCAGTTTGATGGGGTTTCCTTGGAAACAACCGGTAGGTCCCCTTGAACTGGTCAACTGGTTAAGTGTAGGAACCATCAAAAATGTCCCCAACACCACAAAACAATCCCAAACTCTACTAAAATCTCCAGATTACCTATAGATACCATAATTAAGCCAATTCAAGCAACAAAACTCAACAACAAACTCAAAATATTAAAACACCATTAGAGCACTAAGCTTGGGTTTCCAAACCCCATCTTTGCTCAAATCACCCTAAACCCCTCCAATTCAGCTAAAAATAACTCTCATAAACCTAGACTAACTCTAAAACTCAAAATTAAACAAGTTCAACATCACAGTACCATTTTCCCCCAATTCTTGCATTAAAAGCTAACATAAACTTAAAGAAATCCAAGGAGGAAGAGATTAGGATGGTATACCTTAGCTTGAATCTCATAAGTCCACTAGATCTTGCCGAGTTGATCTAAGAAAATCAAAACCCCAACTGGTCTCTAGTTGGTTCGAGAGTAAGGGAAAGAGAGAGCTTGATGAAGATAAAAAATGGGTTTTCCTAAGTTTCTAGGTGTTTCATAAAAAATCAAATACTATTTTTTATTTAAAATAAATAAAAGAAATCAGATCCTATTGTCCACAAGATGACAAAATAGGAATTAAGGGAAAAATATGACATTTTACTCTTTTGACCAAAACCAAAAGTTTAATGAAATTTAAGGGTAGTTTGGTCATTACCAAACCCCGTCAATTCCCGATACTTCGAAAACCTAACCATGAAACACATGACTCTAATATGGCCCAACATCACGTTCCACTGCTACTGAACACATTTATAGAAAAATGAGTAATTCACATAAATAGCATAATTAACATAATCTGAATTCATATAAATCTCCACAAATATGTAAATTATAATTAGTAACTGAATCTCATAATAAAACCATAATTATCTACAATCCAACATATTTAAATTAGGCAATCTTTACATTGGATGTGTCGGTTTATGGGCCTCTGAGTCACAATATTCGTAAGACAGGTGAGTGATATGCTAAATCACTTTTCGGAGAACATGGCAAAACTAAAAGTTTCTCTATCAACGGATAACATGGCAATACCCCAAACATCGGAAAAAACGAAAAAACCTAGGGTGCCCTAAAATGCCCCAACTAGTAGACCGGTTCCTAACTGGAAAACCGGTTATGTGGGGTCGGCCTGGGGACAAACAGGTAGACCGGTTCCTACAGGTCCAAACTGAGCCGGTCGACCGATTCAGTGCAGGAACCATAAAAACTCTTCTTAACAAACCAAATCAACCCCAAAAGACTCCAAACCT
This sequence comes from Cannabis sativa, assembly GCF_029168945.1. Taxonomy (NCBI): domain Eukaryota; kingdom Viridiplantae; phylum Streptophyta; class Magnoliopsida; order Rosales; family Cannabaceae; genus Cannabis; species Cannabis sativa. Next base: position 22,534,015 of record NC_083609.1, on the reverse strand, counting down.
TTCAGACCTCCTAATTAGGCCACAACAAGCAATAAATCTAGCAAAAGAACTAAATAAAAAGCCCATATTCAAAAATTACCATGAGAGAGCAACGTTTGAGCTCTAAAGTTCAAACTTTACTCAAACACAACTACAACACTCAAATCAGTTCTAAACCAGCTCAAATAACCTCAAAACATCCTCTGAATACAAAATCAAATATCCCAAAAACCAACAGAACTCCAACTCTAAAATCAAGCATAGAACTCTTAATTTATAACTTAAGAAAACAAAAAGAAGTGAGCTAGGGGTTTAACCTTGAATTGGAAGCACCACAACCTTGCTAAATCACCAAAAATAGAGCTGAAACCCTATCCTTCTACTAGTTTCTCCTAGGTGGGAGAGAGAGAGAGAGAGAGAGAGAGAGAGAGAGAGAGAGAGAGAGAGAGAGAGAGAGAGAGAGAGAGAGAGAGAGAGAGAGAGAGAGAGAGAGAGAGTGTGTGTGTGTGTGTGTGTGTGTGTGTGTGTGTGTGTGTGTGTGTGTTTTATCTAACCTTTTTCTATTTTTTGAAAAATGAAAGAAATGCCCTAAGTGTTTATCTAACATCATAGAAATCAGATTAATATTTTCTAATTAATCAACTTACTCACTAAAGGACAAAAACCAACTTAGGGCAAATACCATTTTGCCCTTTGCTTCACCAAGAAGCAACTTTGCCGCCAAAGGGCATTTCCATCAAATTTAAAACTACCAATATTTTCGATATTCCCAATGTCCATCCAAGTTGCCCCACTATTACTAAAATACTAAACCATAAAAAATGTGACTCTATCGGTCAAACGTCGCGTTCCACTATTACAGGGCATAAATATAAAAAATAAGAAATTTCATGTATAACATAAATAATACACCTAGAATTTAAATATATCTCCATAAATTCATAAATTATAATTAAAAGTCTAATTCGAAATTAAACCCTAATTATTGGCTAATTTTCATATTAAAATTAGGCGATCTTTACAATTATCCCTATTAAAAGGATTTTTTCCTCGTAATGTAACCTAAACAACTCTAGATATTGAGCCCACATGTCAGACTCCAACTCCTAGGTGGCTTCCTCCACCTTACTATTTCTCCAGAGCACCTTGACCAAAGCTATGGTCTTATTTCGAAGGACTTTATATTTTCTGTCTAAAATCTGAACTGGTTGCTCTTCGTACGATAAATCCTACTGGAGCTCTAGGTTTTCATAACTCAACACATGAGTCGGATCTGAAACGTATTTTTCTTAACATGGAGACATGAAATACGTTATGTGTTGGATTTTATTTTACCAGGATCTTAGATCTACTCACAAGTATGTTATTTAACACCCTAAATATGAACTTTCTAAAACGATAATTAAACACATATAAAGTTAAGAAAACCTTACATTGATTGCAACGAAATAATATGTCTCCTTCCACTCAGATCTCTAACCCTTGTATCCTTTCTATCGCAGATTATTATCAAGATCTGAGCCCGAATGTCCTTCTCTTTGAATGTGATCCTTCACAGTCTTCCAATCTATGATTGAGGTACCACTTGCTGTGTGTGGGCACTACTCTATCACTAGGGGGTTCAAAATAATGAAGAAGAAAAGAGAGAGAGGTAGGGTCGGCTATAGAGAGAAAGTGGAAGGCTCAGTTTTTCTGAAAAGGCAATCTTTTAATTATTGACAAAAAGCATATTTTTGACTGAGCCATCACTATCTATTTATAGGCAACTACTAGGTTTAGGTTAGTAATTATTTGGAATTAAAATAATGAAAATAGTAATTGGAAAAGCCTATCAAGTGACCGGCCATAAGTGTTATTGGGGCTCACTTGGATTTTGCAGTTTTCACAATTTTTATTTCTATTTTCTCAAAAACGCCAATTTTCCAATTCTAACCATTTAAATGCCAAAACTAATTATTTAATAACTAAAATAGATTATTAAATAGTATTGTCATTTAATATAATTATTAATTAGACATATAGAGTCTCTTAATTAATAAATAAAGCTAGAATCTCTTTTCTTTACAATTTTACCCCTGCTTAGTGAAAATTCATAAATTAGACATAGTCTAACTTTAGAATTATAATTGATTAATAATAAATGAATTATTGAGTCTTACAAGCAGTATGGTCTCAACTAGAATGAGAACCATGGATCTACAATGCTGAGCTTCCAATAAGCGAACCGAATTTACTAAGTAAATTCCTAACTTATTAATTCCTTGTTGAATCCACTCTTAGAACTTGGAATTGCACTCTCAAACTTATATAGAGCATTCTATATGTTTCACGATATAGATATGCTATCTCATTTAACCATTGTTATAATCTTAATATGACCAAAGATCCTCTATATAGATGATTTACATCGAGACGGGATAAATTTATCGTTTTCACCCCTCAATGTATTTGGCCCCTTAAAACACTTAGCTACCTATAAATGATGTTTTAGTGATCTAAGAAATAGTCACTAAAACAAGAGCTCATCCATTTACTTCTATTTAGCTAAGCTCGAAGGGAATCATCACTTGACTTCTATACATCAGCAGAAGCTATAGATTCCATATTTATGTTCAGCGCTCCCACTCAATCATACTATCATGTTGCCAAAATATACGTATTACCCTGACCCAAAGTAGACTTAACTAATAAATCAAAGAACATGAATAGCACTCCTGAGTTGAGCCTAAGCATATCAGGATTTAGATTCTTTTAATCTAAGATCAGCTAGTGATATTGACTTGGAAAGATACAACGGTAAGTTTATAATATCTTGACTAAGTTCAATATCAGTCCAGTCCAATGTATACTCCATACATTCGAAACTAGTATACTTTACCAATGTCCTGGAAAGAACATAACACTCACTCCAAGTGTAAGTACACATCATCGCTGATTATCACATCAGTGTATATCCAAAACACTGATGAAACATGGACTTATTAGTCTTTTGAATCATATAATCACAATCACATTCCACTGTGTTGACAATACTGTAATTGTGAATAAATATATGTTATATGGACTTAACTGATTTTGTGCATATATTAAACATATTAAACCATAAGCATGAAAAATTCATGCAAACAAAAATCACTTCAAATTTCTTAGATTGATAACTAATCAGATTGTAATGGGTTTTATTTAGGGCACAAAACCCAACATTATGGTCTGTTGAAAAAGCTGGAGGTAAGGCTAGACGGTAAGCTACCAATCCAACCTTTTTGAGAATTTTGAAAGGCCTTATAAACTTAGGGCGTAACTTGACCTTTTTCTTGAAACGTTTAATCCCCCTCATCAGAGACACTCATAGGAATACATGATCTCCTACCTAAAATTCTTCATTTCTACACTTCGGATATGCATAACTCTTTCGCCTATTCTAAGAGGCAAGCATTCTGGCCTTGATCTTTTCTATAGCCTTATTGGTCCGTTGCACTAATTCAGGACCTAAATATTTCCTTTCTCCAATTTCATCCCAGTGAATTGGAGATCTGCATTTCCTACCATATAACATCTCATAGGGAGCCATCCCTATAGTACTTGATAGCTGTTGTTGTATGAGAATTCTATCAGTAATAGGTACTTGCTCTAGGAGCCTTCAAAATTTATCACATAGGCTCGCAACATATCCTCAAGTATCTGAATTGCCCTCTTGGACTGCCCATCAATTTGAGGATGAAAAGTTTTACTAAACTTCAATTTAGTACCCATAGCTCGCTGGAGACTTTGCCAAAATTTTGAGGTAAACTTTGGATCCTTATCCAATATAATGGACTTCGGAGCCCCATGTAACCTCACTATTTCTTTAACATATAGATCTGCATATTGATCCACAGTAAAGGTTGTTTTCACTAGTAGAAAATGTGCAAACTTAGTAAATCAATCCACCATAACCCAATTGAATTGAACATCCCCGTGGTTTTAGGTAACCCAACCACAAAATCCATGGTGACATCTTCCCATTTCCATTCAGGAAGAGTCAGAGGTTGCAATAACCCAGCAAGTCTCTGGTGTTCAACCTTAATCTGCTAACAAGTCAAACACCGGGATACAAATTCTACCACATCCTTCTTCCTTCCGCACCACCAGTAGAAGGGTTTTAAATCCTGATACATTTTGGTATTGATAGGATGCAATGAATAAGGAGTGGTATGAGCTTCCTTGAGAATCTCATTTCTAAGTTCTACATTGCTTGGAACACAAACCCTAGTTTTATACAACATCATCCCATTACCTGACACTGAAAGTCTTTAGCTTGACTAGCTAAAACCTCTTCTCGGATCTTTACTAATTCTGGATCAGTTAATTGAGCAGCTTTAATTCCGTCTAATAGATCAGATTGTAATGTCAAATTATTAAGTTTGCCTACAACAAACTCAATATCTGATCTGACCATGTCGTATGCTTGCAGGGGTAAAATCATGATCATGCTAGATACTTACCCGGGACCCTTTTTGCTCAGGGCATTTGCCACCACATCAGCTTTCTCGGGATGGTAAAGGATTTTACAATCATAGTCCTTGACCAATTCCAACCACTACCTCTGCCTCATATTCAAATCTTTTTGAGTAAAAAAATATTTGAGGCTTTTGTGATTGGTGTAAATCTCACACTTTTCTCCGTAGAGATAATGCCACCGAATCTTCAAAGTAAAAACTACCGTGGCAAGTTTTAAATTGTGAGTTGGGTATCACTCTTCATACTCCACTGTTCATACTCCTTTAACTGGCGGGACACATAAATGATAACCATATTTGCTTGCATCAAAACACATCCCAGACTATGTCTGGATGTATTACAATAAACTTTATCAGATGGTAACGCTAACACCAAAGCTATAGTCAACTGCTGTTTTAGTTCGTAAAAGCTTGCTTCACACTTGTCTATCCATAGAAACTGCTAATTCTTACAAAATCCCTCAACAAACTGACGATACTAACTAGCTAAACCCATAAAACTTCTGACTTCTATAACTATTTTTGGTCTCGGCCAATCCCTGACAGATTCAATCTTCCCTGGATCAACCTTGATCCCTTCCTTACTGACAATGTGTCCAAGAAAAGACACCTCGGATAGCCAAAATTCACACTTTTTAAACTTGGCATACATTTTATGTTCTCATAATCGCTGTGGAACCATCCAGAGGTGTTGCTCATGCTCTGCTTCTGATGTAGAGTACACAAGGATGTTGTCAATAAATACTAAAACAAATATCGAGGAAATCCTTGAATACCATATTCATCAAATCCATAAAAGCTGCTGGAGTGTTGGTTAGTCCAAAAGACATAACCAAAAATTCATAATGCCCATACCTAGTGCGGAAAGTACTCTTTGGAATGTACTCCTCTCGAATTCTCAATTGATGATAGCCCAATTGGAGATCAATCTTAGAAAAGACCGTTTTCCCCTGAAGCTGATCGAACATGTTGTCGATCCTAGGTAAAGGATACTTAGTCATGATAGTCAATTTATTTAGCTCTCGGTAGTCAATGCACATACGTAGGGATCTGTCTTTCTTCTTAACAAACAACACGGGAGCTCCCCAGGGTGACAAACTAGGTCGTGAAAATGCTAGGTCAACCATCCCTTGAGCTGAATCTTCAATTCGTTAAGCTCTACCAGAGCCATTCTATAAGGTGCTTTAGAAACTAAAACTGCTCCAGGTGCTAAATCAATAACAAAATCTATTTCTTGCTGTGGTGGTAAACCCAGAAGTTCATCGAGAAACACATCTAAAAATTCCCAAACCACTCTGATTTCCTATGGCCAAATTGATTCCGGCCGTGTGGTATCCAATACCACTGCCAAAAACCTAGGCATCCATCTTATAAAATTTTTTTAGCTTTTAATACCGAGATTACTGGAATCGGAGATCCTAAAACTGATCCCACAAACACAAATGGCTCCTCGCCTTTGGTTGGAAGATCACCATTATCTGCTTACAATCAATGCTAGTAGAATATTTGGACAAGAAATCCATTCCAAATATGATATCGAAATCCGCTAAGTCCAATTCTACTAAATCAGCACTCAACTCCCTATCCTCAATTTTGATCGGCATAGACCTAACCCACCTTTTGGAGATAACTAATTCTTTGCTAGGCAGTAGGGTTCCAAACCCTTTATCATAACTATCAAACGGTCTGCCCAATTTATCGAAAATTCTGGCCTCCACATATGAATGAGTTTCCTCAGAATCAAATAACACAGAGAAATAAGAGTTATTGACTGAGAGCTGACCTATAACAACTGAAGGACTAGCTTCTGCATCAGCCTGAGTAAGAGCAAAAATCCTTGTTGGAGCGGGCTTTGCTGCTGTCTTCTGTTCTTCTTTCTTGAGTTGTGGGTAATCTCTCTTGTAGTGTCCAAACAAACCACACTAGAAACATCCTTGCCCTTTACACTCACCCAAATGATGCTTCTTACGATTGGGACATTCCTGGTAAGTGTATCAGTTTTCGGAACCACCTTGACGGTTTCTAGGACCTTGGTTCCCTCGAAACCTCTTATTCTGATTTGAGCCACAATGTGCAGATGGTGCCTTTCTCTTTTGATTAGTGGTCAAGCCACTACTACCCCTAACATAACCAGAGGTAGGAGGAGTAGTGGCTCCACCAACAACTTGTGTCCCTCAGGACTCCTTGATGCACAAAACTGCGCCCTTAGCTCGCTGTGCTTTTCCCACCATATCAGCATACGTGGTGTTATCATCAGTTGTGATCATCAGGTCGTGTTTGATTTTGGGATTCAACCCATCCAGATACTTTTCTTTCTTACTGAAGTCGATTGGCACAATTCCCAAGGCCAACCTAGCCAACCTCTTTAACTGGGTTGTATACTCAATAACAGTCATATTTTATTTCTAAGTCAGCTGAGTCAATTCTTTTCTCTTTGCACTTCTGACTGCCTCGTTATAATACTTTGCATTAAACAATTCCTGAAACTCTTCCCTGGTAATGGTAATGACATCCCGAGTAAGAGCCACCATATCGCACTAGACTAGGGCATCTTCCTAGAATCAGAATGTGGCACGAGCCACTCTGTCGTTACTGGTGACACCCATAAAATTCAAAATCCGTGTAATAATAGTCAACCATTATTCGGCTTTCATCACATCTGGACCTCCCAGAAAGACTAGAGGTGCCTGCTAGGGCTGAACATTTAGACCTGTAAACCCGAAAACCCGCCCACCCGCCCCGACCTGCTGCCAAAAAATTGAAAAATAAAAAACCCGTATGGTCGGGTCGGATCTAACCCGAAAGTGCTCCACATGGGTGTCGGGTTCGAATTTTAAAGTAAGACAAATATAATTTCGGGTGTAAATCTGAAACCCAAAAATTAAGCACATTTTCGTGCTAGCTACTAGGAAAGTCAAAAGACATATACTTTTTATTTATTTTAAAATTGGAAAGTGTGAGAGAGAGGTTGTGGCTGTCTTTTCAGTTTTCACCTCTGTCACCTAATAAATATTACATACCACGTGGGCATTTATGTCACATATACCTTTTCATATCATCTGCCAATGCCATGACTATCAGTCTCTCTCTCTCTTTTCTTTCCCAAAAAAATATAATCCTATTTAGGGCTTAACATTTAGACCCGTAAACCCGAAAACCCGCCCACCCGCCCCGACCCGCTGCAAAAAAAAAACCGAAAAATTAAAACCCGTATGGTCGAGTCAGATCTAACCCGAAAGTGCTCAACACGGGTGTCGGGTTCGGATTTTAAAGTAAGACAAATATAATTTCGGGTGTAAATCTGAAACCCAAAAATTAAGCACATTTTCGTGCTAGCTGCTAGGAAAGTCAAAAGACATATACTTTTTATTTATTTTAAAATTGGAAAGTGTGAGAGAGAGGCTGTGGCTGTCTTTTCAGTTTTCACCTCTGTCACCTAATAAATATTACATACCACGTGGGAATTTATGTCCCATATACCTTTTCATATCATCTGCCAATGCCATGACTATCAGTCTGTCTCTCTCTTTTCTTTCCCAAAAAAATATAATCCTATTCAAATACAAACAAAGCTGTTTTGTTTTACTTTTTATTTTTTTTATTTTACTTTCATCAAAATAAAAATAAAAAATATTATTAGTTGTACTTTTTATATCATACTGAAATATGCACAGAACTATTTTCTTTATTTTTTTTTACAGTGCTCCAGAAATAAACTTAAATTGTACACTGCACAATTCTTTTATGCAAGTATTGATTCGGGTGTTAATCCAAATCTGACCACAGCAAACCCGGCATACCCGACCCAAAACCCGTCGAACCTGACCGCCCAAAAATCGGGTTCGGTTGCACTTTTTTAATATCCGAAACTCGAAAACCCGAACTTGACCATCCGAAAACCCAAAAATTCGATCCGTGTGCACCCCTAATCCTATTCAAATACAAACAAAGCTGTTTTGTTTTACTTTCTATTTTTTTTTATTTTACTTTGATCAAAATAAAAATAAAAAATATTATTAGTTGTAATTTTTATATCACACTGAAATATGCACACAACTATTTGCTTTACTTTTTTTTACAGTGCTCCAGAAATATATTTAAATTGTACACTGCACAATTCTTTTATGCAATTATTCATTCGGGTGTTAATCCAAATCCGACCACAGCAAACCCGACCCGAAACCCGCCGAACCCGATCGCCCAAAAATCGGGTTCGGTTGCACTTTTTTAATATTTAAAACCCGAAAACCCGAAGCCGACCATCCGAAAACCTAAAAATCCGACCCGTGTGCACCCCTAGTTCCTCTTGCAGAACTTTTCGTACAGTGGTTCCATTCAATTCACAACAGCAACCGGCCCTGCCTGCATAGCAGAGGCAGGAGCCACCTGCTTTTTAGGAGCAGGCATTGTAGGAACACCCTGCTGCGTTAGACGTTTGATTTCTTTGTTTTGTTCATTAATTCTGGCTTGCATTGCTGCAAACCTATTTTCCCAATCCTGGGCAGCCTGCGATGGGTTAACATCTCCCCAACCGTGTGCCCTGCCTCTTGGGGCTCTACCTCAGCCACGAATATTCGGGGAAACTGAACTCCCTGACCACCACTGGATCCGACCGAGTTTTTCTGGCTTCTCGTGTTTCGCTAGGTATCCATTCTAATCATCATTAGAGATAAGCTCAACTCACGGCTCAGTATGCCTTTATTGCTTTAGTAGTTTATTTTATTAGTATGTTTTTTAAAAAAAAGCCTAATAGGAAGCATGTTAGTAGCTTGATGGCTGAATAGGGGCATGTTTTAAACTTTTAAATAAGCGATAATTATTAAATTATTCTTGATCGCGATAATTATTCCATGGGAGTAAGGGCCCAACAGAGGCTTGAAGCGGGGGCGTTACAGGGGGTAACGTATAAAAGAACACCAGGAAGAGTAGTGGTATTACTAAGGTGAAGAAGATTACCTAAATTACTTAAGGTAATACGGTAATGATGGAGAGTACTTTATAATTGGCTGGATAGTCAATGTCATATATAAGGATACCATTAAAATTTTGAGAAATGATTCCTTTATTAAGCAATTATGGAAAGACATTCTAACCTAGAATGGGAAAAAGCTTATGAATTGAGATGCAATTTATTGAACATGTAATTGAGTGATTGGTGAATGTTAGATCACAAAGTAGGTTGTTTATTGAACAACGAGCTATATAATTGAGTGTAAAATAAGTTTTAATGTGGTTGGCCAAGTATGGAGATAGTGATGATTGCAAGGAAGCAATGGTAGCATATGAACCAGGGAGTAGAACCTTAGTGGTAATGATGGAAAAAAGAACACGAGAGTCTTAGATGTTGATGAATCATCATCATCAATGGGAGACTCACTATAAGTTGGTATGGTAATTCGTACCAAGGGGTTATCAATAAAACAAAGAATATACTTGAGGTATGTATATTTCTGGATGTGTTTGAATAGATTACCAAGATTTCTACCAAACAAAAAAAAGAAAAAAAGAAAAGAAATTTTAGGATCAAGGAATGATCTTAAATTAATTGTTATTTGTTGAGAATTTGGGAAATGGGTATTTCCAGTTTAGTTGTGGGTACTTGGTATGAGCAATGTTGCCTCCACCGTATAGTATACATTAATTCACTTTATAATGGTAGTTAACTTTAAGTGATTGAGAAATTTTAAAGTTGTGTCAGCTCAAGAGAAATTGATGCAAGTTAAAATAAGTAGAAACAAACAAGATTCAAGTTCACAATAAGATGGGAATTCCTCAAGTTTAAGTGAACAAAAACCGATGAGGAATTGCAAGAGGTTAATGAAGGGAGTGATGGCAATTGAATTTTTTTTTACGAAAGAATGAAAGCAAGAAATACAATTAAGAACGACAAAAAAAGCATCTAATTTCTGATAACCCACCATGAGCTTACTTTGTAGTTAAGCATAACTAATTTGGGTAATCTCAAGATGGGAAATCTTTCGGGGAGTCATCCCAAAAAGCGTATGAGTGAGGACAAAGTACACCAGAAAGATTCATATTAGGATGCAGAATCGATAGTCGTTCCAGAGATTATCAAGAGGAATGGATGTGTTAATAAGTAGATATTGACAAGGTATTGAGAGGAGTATATAGTAATGGGTGGAAATAAGAAGTACTCAAATTGAATATCTATCAGAAATGAATACTTAACTTATTATTAAGCTAAGTCAGTAGGTAAGCTTAGGAGGTCCCATATAAGGAATGGAAAGACATAATTATGAATTAGGTATTGTGGGATCTTTTGATTTCGACTGAATAGTAATTGTTGGAGATACCAAGTTAATATGTTGTCTATCAGTATAGATAATCTATTCAATAAATAAGGATATGGAATTCATACGAATGAATCATCTAATCTTGTGAGATTCCAAGATTGATATCTTTGGCTATGATGTTAAGAATTAAAGAAAGTTATTGAGAACCATGGAGGTTAAAGCGAAAATAGTATAATATTTTATTCTTGAAAGGTGGGTAACCTAAGAAGATCAATGGAATATTAGAAACATACTATGAGCATATTTGATAAAGGTTAGATTATCTTAGAATAATATCTTCCCTGATGAGGTGTTTATTTAAAAGTCATAATTAAATGTACCACTGGTTAGGTATCTTAATAGGTGCGGTATGAGAGAAAGATTATATACATGTTCACTGAATTAAATAGCCTTAACTCTTGCGTTTTCTGGAGTATATAATGTGTTTCATGTCTCCATGCTGAGAAAATATGTATCAAACTCGACCTATATTCTGAGCTGTGATGATGTTAATGTTCAGACAAATTTATTATATGGGGAAAACATCTTGTCCAGGTTTTTAGACTAGAAAGAGGAGGTACTATGAAATGAGACAATTCCACTAGTTAAGAAAGTGTTGTACAAAAAAAAATATAGCAGAATAGAAACAACAATTTGAGAGTTAGAATAAAAAATACGAGGGTAATTTCTCGATTAGTTTAAATAAATTTCGAGAACAAAATTTCTATAAGGAGGGGATGGTTGTAATTATATTTATATTATTTGTTAATCAGGTAATAAGTGGGATTATGATCCTACTAATTTATTTCAGCATAAAATATAAATTTTGCTATAAGTGAGTAAATAAGTGTAATTTGTAAATTACGAAGATTTATATAGCATGTGTGAATGTAATATGAGCTATATGTGGAATAAAATATTTTCAGGTTCAACGACCCTGAAGACTCGATAAGTGGATATATAAGCGTAATTTGTTAATTACGAAGATTTATTTGAAATACGTGGATATAATATGAGTTATTTGTGAAATAAAAATATTTTCAGGTTTCGCGACTCTGGAGACCCGATTGGAGGCCAAAAATGTCACAACAATTTTAGTTAGAAATATTGATCGGATTATTAAGATAAGTTGATTTTAGAAATATTAAGGTATTTTAGGGTACTCGAAGTTGACCAAATACCTTAGAAATAGAGATTTTTTAGTGGCTAAAAAATAATAAGATAACTATTAGGGGTTTTTTTTTTTTATTTTGACACTTTAAAACAGCTTTTTTTTTTTTTTTTTTTTTTTTTTTTGTATTTTTACAAAATTTTACATAGAAACCCCTATTGCAACTGATGTTGCTACCTAAATTGTAACAAAAAATCGTACAGAAACCCTTATTGCAACTAGCACTGTAACCACTTTAGAAACTTAAACCGTAAATTTGAAAAAAAAAATTAAAAATTAGTATATGAGGTAATTCCCCTAACTATTAATAATAAAATTTTTATTAATATTATTATTATTATTATTATATATATAAAACGAAACAGACGTTTTGTTTTGTTTTAAATATACATATATATATATATATATTAAGTTTTAAGTTATAACAGTAGAAAGAACGAAGAACAAAATTCTCGTTCTCCTTCCTTCGACAAAATCTTCTCCTCCTATATCCATTTTTTTTACTTTCAACCCGAAACTTAGTGATCTAATCTTCGGTAGCAGCATTATAGCAAATCTTTAAAAAGGAAAAACTTAAGTTATGGTTTAATTTCGTTTTAAGTTTAAAGACAATTGGTTTCGTATAGGGGTTTTGTAAATTAGAATAGTTATGAAGGTTCTGACCTTTTAGGATTATTCTCGGGTAGTCAGAGGACTAGTTCTGATGTTTACTTGTTGAATTCGGGGTGATTTTGAGTTAGAAATCGAGTTTTCAACTTTTGAAAGCTTAGTCCGAACGTTAATGGCGTTTTTCATTTAAGAGGTCGATTTTTATTTCTGTCATGTAAGGATGGTAATATTTATGGTATATATGCGCCCTGTGAAGTTTGGAGTGATTTGGATAAGTTTTGGTAGTGTTTCGGTGAGTGCGAAAATTGGGATTTTCGAGTTTTATAGTTTTTAGAAATTCCTAAGAGATCACAAATCGTATTTTTGCCATAACTTTTGACTCGGGTGTCTGTTGTGGACATTCTATATACTGTTTCGAAGCTTGCAACGAGCTCTACAAAATGGTGTATGTTTTAGAGCCAAAATATAAGTTTTATTTTAGTATATTTATACTGCGGCTTTTGGTAGAAAACTCTAGATTTTCTTATGTGAATATAAGCAGTATTTTGGGATAAGCACTTATTGGTTTATCGTTGTTGTCACATAGGGCTGAGATCATCGGGGATAGTTCTCCACTTGGGTTGGCCGAAACGTATGAACCTGGATTAAAGGTAGGAAAAGTATATTGTACTGCATAGTACGTTATATGTAATACAATTAGTATTGCAATGCATTGATTAATATTGAGATATAGTTAATATTGTTATATAATGAAAATATTGATTAGTTGAGTATCGATTATGTTATGATATTATGCATGTGATATATGGGCTCACTTGTTTAGGTGATGCGATTTCCTGGCGATGTACTGGGCGTAAGTACCGGCGTCAGTGATATATGATGAGTACCAAGCGTAGGTACGAGCTCAGCTTTTTAGGTGATGGAATTTCCTAGCGATGTACTGGGCGTAAGTACGGGCGTCAGTAATATATGATGAGTACCGAGCATAGGTACGAGCTCACCTAATTAGGTGATGCGATTTTCCTGGCGACGTACTAGGCGTAAGTACGCGCGTCAGTGATATATGATGAGTACCGAGTATAGGTACGGGCTCACCTAATTAGGTGATGCGATTTTCCTGGCGACGTACTGAGCGTAAGTACGAGCGTCAATGACATATGATAAGTACCGGGCATAGGTACGGGCTCGTCTGATTAGACGATGCGATATATTGGTGCCAGATTGTGGCACAGGCTCACCTGATTGAGTGATGAAATTATATGATATATGGGTGTAGGTCTTTGGCATAGGCTCACCTAATTAGGTGATGTCATTATGCAATATATAGGTGTCAGGCTATGGCACGAGCTTACCTGATTAGGTAATGCAATATAGGATTATCAGATTAAAGCATCGACTTGCGTGATTAAGCAATGTGATGTTATGAAGATGGTTGCTTTATGAGGTAACATATATATAATTTATGTGATTAAAAGAATATGAATTCTATTATTGTTATAATAGTTTTGTATTACCAAATATCTGTATACTGATGTTTATTTGTAGCTGATTCCAGTAGTGATTTGGATTTCATCATATGAATAATGTGTGATGTTTTGATTCTTATTGTGTATAAATTACAATATTTGAATAATAAACTATATGATTGTTATTATTACTTTTCTTGCTAAGTCGTTGTGACTCATGGGTGCTATGTGGTGCAGGTAAAGGCAAAGAAAAGCAGATCAACCGTGAGGTGACAGTCTTCTCTAGCAATGTACATATTGACCTCGCCAGCCTACGTACCGAGTTGCCAGTAGTTGTTTTAGGCTGGCTGTATCTGCTGTGTATTTTGATTTTGTGTTTAAATAGTTGTCGTATATATTTCTTTAGCAAAACGTTTTATAATAGTGATTCACGGAATACGCTTTTTATGCCGTTATAATGTCCATTTATAGTGTTTTATTTCTGTTAAGTTTTTAATATTATCATAGTTTTAAATAATTAAGTAATCTATTAGTATTAACTGAGTTTAAAAAATCACACACATGACGTCCCTATAAATTAGGGCATTACAATGGAGCAGAAACCCTATCCTTCTACTGGTTTCTCCAAGGTGGTCGAGAGAGAGAGAGAAAGAGTGATAAAGAGAGACTGTTTTATCTAACCTTTTTCTATTTTTTTTTGAAAAATGAAAGAATTAGTCTAAGTGTTTATCTGTTAACATCATAGAAACCAAATTAATATTTTCTAATTAATCAACTTACTCAGGAGAAAACCAACTTAGGGCAAAAGACTATTTTGTCCCTTGCTTCATCAGGAAGCAACTTTGCCACTAAAGGGCATTTTGGTCGAATTTAAAACCACTAATATTCCTAATATTCTCAATGTCTATCCAAGTTACCCCGCTATTACTAAAATACTAAACCATGAGAAAATGTGACTCTACAGCCAAATGTCGTGTTCCACTATTACTGGGTATAAAATACTAAAAACATAAAATTTTATATATAACATAAATAACACACTTAGAATTCAAATATATCTCCATAAATTCATAAATCATAATTAAAAGTCTAATTCTGAATTAAATCTTAATTATCTGCTAATTTTATATTAAACTGAAGCGGTCTTTACACAAAATTTAATATCTCATTAATGCTCATCTAATAATTTATTAAAAATATAAAACAATAATAATCATACAAAAGTAAATATAAAATTTAATAATAAAATAATAATAATTATGAAAGTCATTTAATGCAAATGAGAATGCTAATTAAACTTGAATAATAAAATATTAAAAATAACAGTAATAAGTAAGATCATAATCAACTTTATAGTCAATAATTTTAATACAATTAAACGAATAAATGTTTAGAAAATTATATGAAAACTATATATCGAGATCAGGTATGGAGTGGGTAGTGTCACCTCTGATCCTACCCCAAACCCGCTTTGGGTATATAAAATTTTCCCTCACCCTGCCCCATTGCCCATCAAAATAGGTAAATCCCATCCCATTCGGGGTGAGTACCCGTGGGTATTCATCCATATGTGTTAAATTTCCAACTCTAATTGCACTACATGCCTCCCACAAAATTAATTATCTAACAACTTGCAATGAACTAATAAGACATATATATTAAAAAGAAATTATATATAGAAATAATTGCAGCATAAGTATTTAAAATTTTGTGTTTATAATGGGCGTAAATTCAATACAAACTCCATTTTAAACTATTAAAAAAAATTGGAAGTACTTCATACTACATTATGTATCCATCCAGAACTAATAATTTAAAATTTGGATTTACATGTGTCCTGTTTAAGACAATAATTGATGCGTGTCATATGTCTTATCAAATTTACTAATTAATTTAATTCCAATACTTCTAATTATATCAGTATAAAAAGAAAGTATGGGACGATCCCATGAGGACTGTGATTAATTTATTATTCACTATCACAAAGAAATTAAAGAGGAGTTTTGAGTTACAATTAAATATCATAAAAAGAAAATAAATAATGAATAACAATTATTTAAAAACAGTGAACAATTATATTCTCCACTCAAATAATCAATATTCCAAAATTAAACTATTAACCCCATAGATAATCACTTATTCCAGTCTCCCTATTACAATTAATTACGAAAAAGCACTCAATAATTAAACCTTTTTACTAAGCAATAAATTCACGAAACATGCAATTTATTTAACCTAAGAAAAATATTAAATTATATGAAGATAGGTTAATCTAAGCAATAACTCAATTTAGGATATAATTCATTTAACTTAGGTTCTATTCTTCATCACTAATAATAATACGCGTCACAATATCATTAAAAGTAATTTATCACTTAAACCTAGAATTCTAGACTATTAGGTGAATAGAAATTCTAAGAATGATAGTAGAATAATATAAAATCTAGTTTAACAGATGTTCAAACAAGATCAAAATATTAATCATAAAATTAAGCATAGAAAAATATAAACAATTCAATATGAAGAAATAAAACAATAATATTAATCAACATTTAAGAAATCATGTTTCTAGTTTTGAAATAACCCTTAACCTAAAAGAATGACTACTCCATAATCTTAAACATAAGCACAAGCATAATTATAAATAAAAAGAAAAATTAAAAGATTTTAAGAAGAAAAACTAGACGTGGATTTAGATTCTCCTTCTCTCTTAAGTTCTTTCCTTCAAAAGCGTAATAAAAAACTTTATGAAAATAAACTCTAAAAATCTTATATATAGAACCCTAAAAATAAACCCAATTTAAACTCAAAAATTAATTTTTTCATAAATCATGCAGACCCGAGTGCCTGGGTGGAGTATAAGTGGCACATGGGCGCTCCTTCCCTGGTTTTTACGGTCGCGTGCTCATATTAGTATTTTACCCATAACTTCTTCAATATTTCTCAAAATGGAACGATTCGAGATGTTTTAAAAATTTAAGAACGAGATATAAAATTTTCATGTTGAGTTCCAAATCCAATTCTACTTTTAAATGTGTCGAAATTTCAGTTACATTCTATTTAGTTAGTTTGATATGTCCCGCCTCCACCGTTCACCACCAAAATGTATTAAAATCACATCATACAGCTCTGAACATATGATTAACCATCAATTCTCCTAACAAAATAAAATCAGATTAATCAACAGTTTGAAGAATTAACTTAAAATATTAACACATAACATTGGCAATATTTATAAGATAAATATGGACTTATCAAAATTTTCCACACTTAACTATTGCTTGCCCTCAAGTAAGTTGGTAAAATGAATAATGCTTAAATAAATCGATTATTATGAAAAATAATTTTAATTTCAAAAAATGTATATCTCTTATAATTTTAAGAAAAATCAAAATTCTTCAATTATTAAAACTTCAACTCTAAATAATTACTTTTCAAACTCAATTCTTATGTGTATGTGTGCGCTCATTCAACTCATCATACTACTAATATTCAAATTAATTAATGCATGTGGACAATAAATATTCATCTCAAAATAAATATGTATTTGAATAAAAATCTACTCCATAAGCTTAATTATTACACACAATCTAAAAATTAATAAGACTTTACAAGCTTATATTGTAAGGCTGGGGTGAAAGGTAAACGAGAAGGTTAATTTAAGCTCAAATCTCACCATAACATTTATATATATATATATATATATATATATATATATATATATACAACACTATCTCAAATAATTCTTTCTTGTATTCCCCAATCACATCACTCAATAATTTAATCTTGAAACTCTTTTATTTTATTTTTTTCAGCATAACATTTACTATTCCCCCACACATAAATTGTTGCAAGTGTTCATATATTTCTCATTAATTTTCCATTTTTTAGCGAGATACTTACAACTTACAAATACTCATTCTAAGGGAATAGTAATTTTTTTTATTTATCACTTAAGTATAACCATCAATATTTTTCCCTCAACATAACTCTCGCACCTTTACAAACATAAAACATCAATATACTAAGGTGTCAAAAAAGATGAAAAATACTCTTTTTTTTTTAAAAAAAGGCTCAAAAGATTCATGTATAAGGTTAAAAAAGAAAAATAAAATTTCAACATTTAAACTCAAATTAGATAACTAGAGAATTTACAAAATAGGGTATGCTTGAAATGCTCAATTGATCTAAATTTTTTTTACCTATATCATATCTCAAAATTATATGTAATTTATCAATTTTGCCTCAAATGATTATCAAACAAGTTCTAGAGTGGTTGGGATAGAAAAATTAACAATCAAACACACATTTATCTTTCCAAATATTAGCAAATATGATGATTTAATTTTTGCGCAAAAATTTAAAAATGAAGCTTGATCAATAATTAATATGGAGCTAAGTACACAAATCATAAGATTCTATCATTTTTCTAGAATCATATCTATCACACTATCAAAGATTTTTTCATCAACCCAATTATTTTTCAAAAGACCCTGCATAAGACCAGAAGAAAGTGAGACATCAAACATGAGCAGTCATCGTCAACATAAGTTTCCCCCACACTTATCAGTTGCATTGTCCTCCATGCATTAGCAAACTAATAGTAGAAAAATTATGGGATACAAGTTATTGAAACACAATAGAAAAATAAAAAGAAAAACAAAAAGTAAGATAAACTCTCGAAATTGGCATAGTAGTGCGGTGAGTCTAGTTCGTTAATAAACTAGAATGGTTGTGGTGGCGGTGGATTTGGAAGTGGTAGCTCTTGTGGAAAAGGAGGAAACAACAGTGGTGGATAGAAGAAAATAAAATCCTGACTATTAGGAGCTTAGCGACCCAATAGAGCATTCTGTTAGGTTTTATGCCCTAAATAAAACTCTTTACAATCTGATTAGTTATCAATATAAGAAATTTGAAGTGAT
Source organism: Cannabis sativa (assembly GCF_029168945.1). Classification (NCBI taxonomy): domain Eukaryota; kingdom Viridiplantae; phylum Streptophyta; class Magnoliopsida; order Rosales; family Cannabaceae; genus Cannabis; species Cannabis sativa. Next base: position 22,515,076 of record NC_083609.1, on the reverse strand, counting down.
TGATGTTTGCATGAATTTTACATGCTAATGGTTTAATATGTTTAATATGTTTATTACATTCATACACACAAAATCGCTAAACTCCATCATATGTTTATTCACAATTACAGTATCGTCAACACAGTGGAATGTGATTGTGATCATATGAATCAAAAGTTTTGGTCCCTGTTTCATCAGTGTTATTGGATTTACACTAATGTGATAATCAGCGATGATGTGTACTTACACTTGGAGTAAGTGTTATGTTCTTTCCAGGACATTAGTAAAGTATACTAGTTTCGAATGTATGGAGTATACATTGGACTGGACCGATATTGCAACTAAGTTAAGATATTACAAACTTACCGTTATACATATCTTTCCAAGTCAATATCAGTAGTTGATCTTAAGATTGAAAAGAATCTAAATCCTGATATGCTTGGGCTCAACTCAGGAATGCTATTCATGTTCTTTGATTTATTAGTTAAGCCTACTTTTGGGTCAGGGTGATACGTATATTTTGGGAACATGATAGTATGATTGAGTGGGAGTGCTGAACATAAATATGGAATCTATAGCTTCTACTGGTGTATAGAAGTTAAGTGATGATTCCCTTCGAGCTTAGCAAATAGAAGTAAATGGATGAGCTCTTGTTTAACTGACTAATTATTAGACCACTAAACACCATTTACAGGTAGCTAAGTGTTTTAAGGGGCAAAATACATTGAGGGGTGAGAACGGTAAAGAAATCCCATCTCGATGTAAATCATCTATATAGAGGATCTTTAAATCACAATAAGATTATAACAATGGTTAAATGAGATAGTATATTGGTATCGTGAAACATACAATATGCTCTATATAAGTCTGAGAGTGCAATTCTATGTTCTAAGAAAGGATTCAACGAAGAATTAATGCTGTGAATTTACTTGGTAAATTTGGTTCACTTATTGGAAGCTCAGCATATAGATCCATGGTCCCCATTCTAGTTGAGAACATTCTCGCTTGTAAGACTCATTAATCGATTCGTGATTGATCAATTATAATTCTAAAGTTAGACTATGTCCGATTTTATGAATTTTCACTTCGTTGTGGGTGAAATTGTAAGGAAAAGAGTTTTCTAGGTTTATTTATTTATTAATAGACTTTATATGTCTAATTAATAATTAAATTAAATGACAATATTATTTAATAATGTATTTTAATTATTAAATAATTAGTTTTGGCATTTAAAAGGTTAGAATTGGAAAATTGGCATTTTTGAAAAAATAGAGATAAAATTTGATAAAATTGCAAAATTAAGTGGGGCCCATTACAACACCTATGGCCGGCCACTTATAAGGCTTTTTCAAATTATTATTTTAATTATTTTAATGCCAAATAATTCTAAACTTAAACCTAGTAAGTTGCCTATAAATAGAAAGTGATGGCTCATTCACAAAACAAGTTTTCAATAAGCCTTTCTGACAGAAATTTCTCTCTTCAGAAAACTGAGCCTCCCTCACTCTCTACCTTGGCCGAAATACTTCTCCCTCTTTTCCTTCATCTTTTTCGTGACCCTAGTGAAAGAGTAAGTGCCCACACACAAGAAGCGTAACTCAATCATAGATTGGAAGACCGTGAAGGATCAAAGCAGTTAAGAAGGAGATTCGGCTCGATCTTGATTATACTCGCTACGTAAAGGAATCAAGGGTTAGAGATCTGAGTGGAAGGAGACATTTATTCCGCTGCATCAATGTAAGGTTTTCTTAACTTTATATGTGTTTATTTTATCGTTTTAGAAAGTTCATATTTAGGATGTTAATAAACATACTTGTGAGTAGATCTAAGATCCTGGTAAAATAATTCCTAACAACTGGCCTCAGAGCCATGGTAATTGATTTACTTGCATGTAATTTGGACTTTAAAACGATTGTTTGTATGTTCTTTGGGTATCATGTTGTATTGAGTGTTATTTGATGATTGATTGATGATTATGAAATTTTTGTGAAAAATAATTGTTATTTCGGTTCTGGAATTATTTTTATTGGATAGTATGGAAAAAAATTAAGCAAGTTAGCCTTTTACAGAACTCAATTTGGATTTTATTTGAATTAGTTATGATTTTTTGAAGATTTGACAAAATCTACTGCCGATAGCTTTCGCGATCGCAGAACTGTCCGTACAGTTTCGAATTTTTTCAATTTTCTTCAATTTTTCATACTTTTTCATGGAATTAACTTCCAATTTTTTGTATGGTTTTATATATATACTATTACTATTCCTAATTCAATTCTAATTATCATTTTGAATTAATTTAATTTTTTTTTAATTTAATTCAAGATATTAGTGTAATTTGAATTTGAATAGAACTAGTATTTATCTTTTTGCTTAAAAATCTATCTTATTTTTAAATTTGATTATATTTTTTTTTAAAATTTAAGGTCAGATTTTTTTTGGATATTTAAAATATTTTTTAAGATATTTATAATATCTTTTAAGATATTTAAAAATATCTTATCTTTTAAAGATATTTATAATATCTTTTAAAGATATTTATAATATCTTTTAAGATATTTAAAAATATCCTATCTTTTAAGATATTTTAAAAATATCTAATCTATTAAAATTTTTTAAATCTTTTTAGATATTTTGACCTTATTTAAATTTAAAATAAGATATTTATAATCATGTAATTTTAAATAGATATAAGATATTTTGCTAATTTTTTAAATTTTGTTATTTTATTTATTTAAATTAAATTTAAAATCTGAAAAGATATTTTATTTATCTTTTCTAATTTTTATTTAATTTTTATTTTTAAAATAACATTTAATTTTTAAAAGTAGTTAGCAAATTTTGAAATGATATTTAGGTTGGTTGAAACCTAATTTTTCAAATAGTAGGTTTAATTTTAAATATTTATTTTTAAAAATAATTTCGAAATTTTAAATTTTTTTTATTTTTCGAAATTAATTAAAATATTTTTTTTAATTATTTATTTTTTTTTCGAAATTATTTATTTAAAATTAAATAAATCCTACTTCCAACTATCCAAATTTAACCTTTACATGAGTATGTGTTTTTAGCTTGTTTGTAAGTTTTAAAAACCTATTATTACTTGATTGCAAATAGCCATGGTTACTTTTTGCCGATCTAATGATCCGATGGCTCCTCGGTCAAGTTAATAATTTGTAACAAAAAATTTTACAATCTTCTTTCATCCGTGTATGACCTAGAACATGACATATGATCCATCCAAAGTGTGCCCGTGTGAGCCTATATGTTTATTTTGTTTTAATATAGATACATATAAAGTTGTTGCTAAATAAAATGTCACACCATGATAGATTTTATTTAGGTCCATTTAGTTTTGGACCTATTCAATTAATAATGCTTATTCATTTTAAGGTTAAATTCCTCTCTTTTCGTGGCCTTCAGGTGAGAGTTTGGGTGCCATAGAGTTGGGTACGACATACCGAACCCAAGACCCCCTCACATGAACTACCCCAATTGTGAAGGCCCATTTGCCTGATTTGAATAACTGTACTAGGTTAATTATATTAGTTTGACCTAATAAAATTGAATTAGCAACATAATTAACTTTTAAAATATATGAAAATTTATTTTCATTTTAATATTTTAAAGTTAATTTTTAAGAAAAACACTTTTAGTTTTAGATATTATTTCTAGACAAACTATTTGTATTTTTCTTGTATTTAATTAAATATAGAATTTTAACTAACTAAGATTCTTTCTGGAGCTTATTTAATTAAATATTCCTATTTAAGTTATAAATTAGTTGTATCAACTGATTTTTCTTAACTAACTTAAATTTGAATATTTGATTTAAATTTTAAATCAAGTTGAGGAATCTTAGGCATTAGTTTTTAAAGATTCTTAAGATATTTTTTAAGATTAATATCTTTTCAAATATTAACTTGAAATGAAATATCTTAGATATTTTTTGGTTAATATCTTTTCAAATATTAACTTTAAAAGATATCTTCAAATTAAGTGGTTACAACTTAATTTGTGATATTTAATTAAATCTAGATTTGAAATTATTTAAGTTTTAGATTTTTTCTATACAACTTAAATTAGATATTTTTCAAATTTTGAAAAAGATACTTAGTCAAATAAGATATTTTCTAGATAGTAATTTCTAGACTACTTATTATTTCTAATATTTAAATAGGAAAATATTATACTTTTGTGAAATTAATTATTTAAATAATTAATTTTGGTACAATTTTATTAAGTATATTTTTCCTAGTATTAAATAGAAATAAATAATTAAGCCTTCTTTACACTTAATTATTATTTCTTGAATTTAATACATTTAATTAATTTGAAAAATCTAAATATCTAAGTTGATTTTAATAATGATACTTAAATATTTATTGATTTTTCATGACACTTAATTAAATAGAAAATTATTTTTAGGTTGAAATTTAATTTTTCAACTTAAATTTAAATAATTTTCAATATATATATTTTTCTTTATTTTATTAATCAATTTCGAAATTTGCATTTTAATTATGCAATATTTTCGAATTTTTTTTTGAAAAATAGATTGAGTTGTAAATTAATTATTTATTTTAATTAATTCTTGGACCAACTCAAGTCAATGATTTTTTCATTTAATTGATTAATTTAAAAATAAATGAATTTAAAATATATATATATTATTAGAAATTGAATTAACTAGTCAAAAGAAAATCTAGATAGGTGATATTTTTGCTTGAAGTATTTCTTTTCTATTTTTATTATTTTCGAAAATTGTATTTTTATATACTTTAATTTTTCGAAACCCAATAAATATATTCTCAAAAGAAATTTTTAAGTTGCTAATTATTTATTTAATTCAACTTAAATTAATTTCCTTAATATTTATATTTAAGATTATTACTAAGATGGAAATAATTAATTTTATTTCAATCACCATCTAGTATAATTTTATAAATATTATATTAAATTATTATTTTTGAATTTTAATTCTTAAATAGAATTTAATGAGATTTATTTATTAGAATAATAAGAAAATACATTTTAAACAATGAGCTTTATTATTATTAAGATATTCGATCTCCATTGTGGGTTTTACACCGCGTTTGTTTTAGTGAGTAATCCTCCCTAATGGAGGAACGTTCATTAGCAATTTCGCACCGTTTAATCTCGCATGATAAGTGGTTTGTAAGTGTTTTATATGGTATAGATCACCCTAATGGTGGCGACCATATTTGACTTGCAAATTGCGAAACAATGGTAGAAGCTCATAAGATAGAATAGCCTTGACTCTCGCCTAAACGGGACAACGCTGGATTCGATCTGATCGAATAAAAGGTTGCTAGAATGTTTAACATTTTAGATGAGCCGACAACTCTATTCAATGGATGATAGTTTCTTTGACTCTCGCCTAAACTGGATTAACTCGATATCGCCTTGTTGAAAACCTTGGAAATTATTTAGGATTGATTTTTTTTTTAAGTATTTTCTCATATCATTCCTACTTGCTATGTGCTTATAATTTCTGAATTGATTTTGTGTGTTAAACCATTATTTAATTTCTATTTGTTGATTTCTATTATTTTGTAGTATCATGTTTTGTCAAAATGAATCCCATGTTATCACTGTTGACTGAAAACAAGCTGAATGGATCTAACTTTAATAAATGGAATGAGAACATTAATATTGCTCTCATAGGAGAAAGTGCCTTGTTTGTTTTAACTGAGCCGTCACCTGAAGTGCCTGGGGATAATGCATCCAAAGCTGTGAAAGAAAAGTATGAGCGTTGCGTAAGGCAAATGACAAAGCTCTATACTTTATGCTTTCTAGCATGGTCGACACCTCAAAACTCCTGGCTTAAAACCGAGAAGGTCGTCGAAGTTATGACGAAGTTAAATGAGCTATTAGGTAAGGCATCACTTCAGTCACGCTTTGACGCAACTAAGAAGTACATTAACGCACGGATGGAACCTCATCAAAACGTGCGTGATCATGTCCTCCTCATGTCCAGTTATTTCCAAGAAGCCCAGGATCATGGTGCTGAAATGGACAGTGCTACTCAAGTTAGTCTTATCTTGAATAGCCTGACTCCAGCATTTCTACCATATACATCAAATTATGTCATGAATAAGAAGGAAATTGACTTTCAATGACCTTCAAACTTATGAAAATTTGATTGGAGGACCCAAGAAGAAAGGGAGTAAACCTCATCCTGGTAATGGTAATGGGACGATAAAACCTGAAGCAAATGTTGCCTCTGCTTCAAAGCCCAAATCGAAGAAGAAGTGGAAGAACACCAAGAAGCGAGCAAAAGCCATGAAAAAGGCTGCTCCTTCCGGTGATGCTACACTTAAAGGAAAGTGTTTCCACTGCAATGAAAAAGGTCATTGGAAACCCCAATGTCCTAAACTTCTTGCAAAGAAACAAGGTATTTCCATTAATAAACTTTAAAAGTTTTAGTGAATTATTATCCAATTGGATTTATGATTCTGGACTAAACTTTGTTTATTTTCTTCTCGATAGCCCAAACTACTTGAACTCAATTCGCCTCTCGATCGTAAAGCCGGACCAAAGGGTAAAATCGTCTGCGTATGAAGATGAAGCTCTTCAATTTGAATTAATTGTTTTAGTTTAAAACAATTTGGATTTCAAATTTTATTTAGGGATATTTATCCCTGTTTCTCTCATATTGTTGCAATATTTTTTTTTATTAATAAAGTTTTATTTTCGAAATTCACTATTGCAAATTATGAGATTGAGCTTCATTTATTTTTATCTTCATCAATTATTACCACATTATATTTATATGTTTGTATGTGTAAGTGTTTTTATTATTGATGCAAATTCTATAATATTTACAACTCTTCATAGAGTTATATTATATAAACACTAGAAATTATTTCTATGTTTATCAATAATTGTTAATTCTCATACAATTATTAAGAATTTGTTTAATAAAAGGATCTTATGATATGATAGGTGGAGAAAAGTTAAGAAAACTATGCAGCTCAACGATCTTTTATATCTAATGAACTCGGATAGTATTCAACTCCACATAAACTCTATCATTACAGAATCATGATCTTTACAACCTTTAGGGGTGGATCATAATCTCTATATACTTAGGGTGGAGATTTTCCATAGTACCCTATATGTATATTCTTAGGTGGAGTCTATTCCACAATTCCCTATGAAACACATATATTGTTTAAACATAGAAGTAATATAATGAGTCACTATTGTCAATATAAATTCTTGATCTTGATTGTATGTTCCATTTCGTTTTACCGTTGTAAGTAAAAGTATGATACCTTTGAAAGTTCTTTGTTAAAGTTTCACACTACCTTAATTGAGTGGGAGAATTTTAAAGTTCTATACCCATCTTCATTAGGTTGATAATTGTGATAGGTACTTAAGAACACTACTGAAAAGCAAATCTATCCATTCACGTGGATAGATATAGCTTATCAGAATTATGAGAATAAGATAAAGAACTCTAGTTCAGTCCATTCGAATGACTTGAACCAAGAAATCTTAATCCTCATAAAATTTGATGGTATCTTAATTTTGATTACTTTATCTCTGGCATGTATTTTTCACTTCAAATACTAGTCTGCTATGTTGATGACTTAGTCTTGACTTAAAGTTTCGTACTAATACAAAAGTCACAACTAGGTAACTCTCTAAACAATCGCAGGTTAAAAGTATTATTTAACCGTACATCTCGCTATTGAGTGGGAGCTATCCGAGATGTAATCAAATAGGAACATTAGAAGATATTCAAGAAGGATTTATGAAAGTGATCTATGTGTCGTATATTAAGGAACTCGTGTATCGTTTGTCTTTGTATCACACCATCTAATTTCGAAATTCTTAAGATGGTGCTTACTTTGGGGGTGGAGTGAATTATTGTATAATAATTCAAGCTCTACTCGTAGAAGAACTATAACTTGGTCTATTCGAAAATACTCGTAAAGTTATATCACCGAAGAAAAGTCTACACCGTATTATCTCAATTACATATTTTAAAATATGAGAGATATGTCCTCTCGTTAATTCGTATGTACTTTTAAACAAGAAAGATTTCAGATTCTCGATGAGTAAAGCATATAGTAAAGGATGTTTCATAAGAGTATTTATGAACTAGTTTCCAGTTTGGGTGGATTCAAATATACTACACTTGATCCGAAGATCAAGACATCGATTGACCTATTTGCGCTTGTTTTATATTAGTGCAAGTTGGAGTTTGTTAGGTTTTATGCCCTAAATAAAACTCTTTACAATCCGATTAGTTATCAATATAAGAAATTTGAAGTGATTGATGTTTGCATGAATTTTACATGCTAATGGTTTAATATGTTTAATATGTTTATTACATTCATACACACAAAAATCGCTAAATCCGTATCATATGTTTATTCACAATTACAAAGATCGTCAACACAAAGGAATGTGATCGTGATCATATGAATCAAAAGTTTTGGTCCCCGTTTCATCGTTGTTATTGGATTTACACTAATGTGATAATCAGCCGATGATGTGTACTTACACTTGGAGTAAGTGTTATGTTCTTTCCAGACATTAGTAAAGTATACTAGTTTCGAATGTATGGAGTATACATTGACCGGACCGATATTGCAACTAAGTTAAGATATTACAAACTTACCGTTATACATATCTTTCCAAGTCAATATCGTAGTTGATCTTAAGATTGAAAAGAATCTAAATCCCGATATGCTTGGGCTCAACTCAGAATGCTATTCATGTTCTTTGATTTATTAGTTAAGCCTACTTTTGGGTCGTGTGATACGTATATTTTGGGAACATGATAGTATGATCGAGTGGGAGTGCCGAACATAAATATGGAATCTATAAACTTTCATCGGTAGAAGTTAAGTGATGATTCCCTTCGAGCTTAGCAAATAGAAGTAAATGGATGAGCTCTTGTTTAAGTGACTAATTATTAGATCACTAAACACCATTTACAGGTAGCTAAGTGTTTTAAGGGGCAAAATACATTGAGGGTGAGAACTAAGAAGAAATCCCATCTCGATGTAAATCATCTATATAGAGGATCTTTAAATCACAATAAGATTATAACAATGGTTAAATGAGATAGTATATTGGTATCGTGAAACATACAATATGCTCTATATAAGTCTGAGAGTGCAATTCTAAGTTCTAAGAGTGGATTCAACGAAGAATTAATAAGTAGGAATTTACTTGGTAAATTTGGTTCACTTATTGGAAGCTCAAGATATGCATCCATGGTCCCCATTCTAAGCTTGAGAACATTCTCGTTGTAAGACTCATTAATTGATTCGTGATTGATCAATTATAATTCTAAAGTTAAATACCATGTCCGATTTTATGAATTTTCACTAAGCAAGGTGAAATTGTAAGAAAAAGAGTTTTCTAGGTTTATTTATTTATTAATAGACTTTATATGTCTAATTAATAATTAAATTAAATGACAATATTATTTAATAATGTATTTTAATTATTAAATAATTAGTTTTGGCATTTAAAAGGTTAGAATTGGAAAATTGGCATTTTTGAGAAAATAGAGATAAAATTTGATAAAATTGCAAAATTAAGTGGGGTCCATTACAACAGCTATGGCCGGCCACTTATAAGGCTTTTTCAAATTATTATTTTAATTATTTTAATGCCAAATAATTCTAAACTTAAACCTAGTAAGTTGCCTATAAATAGAAAGTGATGGCTCATTCACAAAACAAGTTTTCAATAAGCCTTTCTGACAGAAATTTCTCTCTTCAGAAAACTGAGCCTCCCTCACTCTCTACCTTGGCCGAAATACTTCTCCCTCTTTTCCTTCATCTTTTTCGTGACCCTAGTGAAAGAGTAAGTGCCCACACACAGCAAGCAGTAACTCAATCATAGATTGGAAGACTGTGAAGGATCAAAGCTTGAAGAAGAAGGAGATTCGGCTCGCATCTTGGATTATACTCGCTACGTAAAAGGAATCAAGGGTTAGAGATCTGAGTGGAAGGAGACATTTATTCCGCTGCATCAATGTAAGGTTTTCTTAACTTTATATGTGTTTATTTTATCGTTTTAGAAAGTTCATATTTAGGATGTTAATAAACATACTTGTGTGTAGATCTAAGATCCTGGTAAAATAATTCCCAACACATTCATCTTCACCGTTCTAACTACCTCAAACTGAGTCTCGCCCTGATAAATTGCATGAAACATTCGGTTGAGAGACAAGTTGCCAAGGATCCATGGGAGGAGGCAAAGTCATCAATGGTTCTTGTTGTGTAGTTGTAGGTGCATCATCTTAAGGTGGTACATTCTCTGGGAAATACTTTGAATTCTTGTAAGCTTTAACTTGCTCAGGGGTAATCATGGCTCCTACTCTAATGGGAACATCAGCATTCCTAGGAGTAACACCAAATTTTTTAGCCAACTGAGTGATGAGCACACCATGAGCCATAAAACCAGTATGTCCCCCTTAAACTGAGTCTCGTCCTGATAAGATGCCCAACATATCGCATCATCTAATCAGGTGAACCTGTACCTACGCCCGGTACTCACATTCATAGTATCGTCACATTGTCATTGCCTAATCAGACAATTGACATTTACAGAACTTGTCATGCCATGTGGTATATTATACTTTTATTACCTCAAGTTCCGGTTCAAGTATGTTGGCCGACCTGCATGGATAATGATAGATGAAATCGGGCCCTATGTCATAACAATAATAAACCAATAAGTGTTTATCCTAAAATACTACTTAACAATTACAAATGACAACTTAGGGTTTCTTACAAAATCCTGTAGGATAAATACACTAAAATAAAACTTATATTTTGGCTCTAAAATATACACCATAACATAGAGCTTGTTGCAAGCTTCGAAACAGTATGTAGAAAGTCTAAAACAGACACCCGAATGAAAAGTTACGGTAAAAATATGATCCCCAAATTTTTGAGACTACCTAAAAATGGTACATCGGTTGAGGAACGATTAATTGCCTCCACAAGAATCGATTGACCAGTTAACAACCTCTTGACTAGTTTGGTAGGGGTAAAAACTCTCAATTCTCAATTTACACACTCATCAAAACGCAACCGAAACCTGTCCAAACCACTCTAAACATCATAGGGCACACAAATACGATACAAAAAACCATTCTTACGTAATCGAAACTAAATCGAGCTCTTAATTGGTAAACGCCACTAATGTTCAAACTTCAGCTATAAAAAGTTCCAAACTCAATTTCTAACTTGAAATCACTTCAGATTCAACAAGAAACATCAAAACTAGTCCCATGACTACTCGAGAATAATTCAATAAGGTCAGAACCTCCTTAACTATTCTAATTCATGAAACCCCTATATAAAAACTAATTGTTTTTATCTTAAAATGAAATTAAACTAAACCTTAAGCTTTCCTTCTATCCCACTACTACCGCAGCTTAGATGGCTAGGTTTTAGGTTGAAAATTAAAAAAAAAAATAGATAGAGAGAGAGAGAGAAAAAAAAATTTGTCAAAGGAGGATGAAGGTTTTGTTCTGTTTTATTCTTCTGGTTGTATATATTAAACTTATCTGAATGAAAAATTTTAATATAAATTTTTTAATAATAATAACAATAATAATGAATATAATATTAATAATATTAATATAAATTATAATATAATATTAATAAAAATTTTATTATTTATAATTTCTAAGTTAAATTTCTCATACTCCTAATTACTCCATATCTACATTATCAACTTATCAAAATATTCCCATTTATTTTATCAATTAAACCCGTTAGGACATTTCTCAAATCGCCAAACCTGAAAAATATTTTTAGTCCACATATAGTTCATATTACATTCACACATGCTATATAAATCTCCGTAATTTATAAATTAGGCTTATTTATCCACTTATAGTAAATTTAAAATTTATACTGAAATATACTAATATGATCATAATCCTACTTATAACCTGATTAACCAATAATATAAATATAAATCCTTATTATTTATCATTAGGCTTATTAGGATATTACAATAATAGCTTGATCCTCTTCATCAATTTTGACCCCTACACTTAACAATTGAGTTATGTACCTATTATATCTATTTATATGATCCCTAACATCTTTTCCTTCAACAAATTTTGAATTCATATAATAGCTTCTTTGAATATAATAAAGTTGTTAGGGATTTTGATATATAAAGTTAACTATTTCTATAACTCAGACGAACATGTTTCATTCCATACACTATACTTTAATTTAAGAGTCAAGCTTAATAGTGCTTACTCCTTTTGCATATAATTCCTTCCAATCTTCATTAGTCATACTCTCAGGCTTCTTTTCCTACAGTACCTTTAGGAGCCCTTGTTGTATCAACACATCTTTCACTGTGCTCTGCCATAAATTGAAATTATTCTTCCCATCAAAAAGTTCGATCTCAAAATTTTTGGAAGATACCATCTTTGACATTATATCTGAACTTTGGCTTTGATACCACTTTTTAGAAAAAAACAATAAACTTCAAGCGCAGAAAAATAACAAAGAAACAAAGTAAAACAATTTACTCAGTTTGGTAAAACTAACAAACCCACAAAGAGAGATATATTTCACTTATCACTTTAAAATTTCGTATGCTCTCTTGCTAGCTCAATCTCTCCACTCGAATTCTAATACGCTATTTGTAACACCCTAACTAATTAGGCATGATAACATGATTTTAAACGTACTGTGCTGCTCGTTGCTAATCAACGAGATTAATGAAAAATGTGATTAATTAAAAATTTCTTATTTAATTAATAAACTTAAAGTAATACATATATAAAATTCTAGGATCCCGTTACAAAATATATTTACAAAAGTTTGCTAGTTTAACGTAAAAGTTTTGTCGCCTAATGACTGTCAGTAAAAGCATTGATGTCCCCTAAGATCGTACGCTTCAGACCTAACCGCCCCGACATGTACAATCTTCACCTGCTCGTTCTCACGGCTCCTCAGCTTTAGCCTTGCCCTTACCTACACATGTAAATAGCAATGTGAGTCAACAAACTCAGTAAGAAAAGCGTAACGTAAAACATACAAATATCCCGAGTTATAACCTGGCGCCCATACACCCGATCATAACCCTAATCCCCGTTTCCTACACGGTACTGAGCCTAGAACGTTCATACGACAATACTATCGACCATAATGTCAGCCTATACTCAATATACTAGTCATACTCTAGCCATATTGATGTGACAACATCAATCAGTATTTTAGCCAACATACATTTATCAGTAATCAGTACAACTCTATGTATACTATTACTGCTATCAATGTAATCTAACAGGCATAAACTGTTGGATATATTTTACCAGGATCTAGATTTACTAACAAGTATGTTTCATTAACATCCTAAATATGAATTCTAAAACGATGAAATAAACACATATAAAGTTTAGGAAACCTTACATTGGGTGCAGCGGAATATAATGACTCCTTCCGTTCAGATATCTAGCCCTTGATTCCTTTCTGTAGTAGAGCATTATCAATATCTGAACCTGGATCTCTTTCTCTCCTTCCTTTGATGCTGAATCTCCTTCTTGTTGGATGGTTTTCCACAGTCTTACACACTATGATTGAGATACCACTTGATGTGTGTGGGCACTCACTCATTCACTCAAGGATTTCGAAAGTAAAGAAGAAAAGAGAGAGAGAAGGTGGTTTCGGCTATAGAGAATAGGTGGCTCAATTTCATCTGACAAAGTTAAGTGTGAATGAGAGCCATCACTATCTATTTATAGGTAACCACCTAGGTTTAGGTTAGAATTATTTGGCATTAAAATAATGAAAAAATAAATGATAAAACCCTATAAGTGTGGCCGGCCATGGGCCTTGGATAATGGGCCTCACTTATGCAATTTTGCTGTTTTATCATTTCTGCATCTCATTTTCTCAAAAATGCCAATTTTCAAATTCAACCATTTAAATGCCAATTCTAATTATTTAATAACTAAAAATTAATTATTAAATAGTATTTTAATTTAATTTATTTATTAATTAGACACATAAAGTCTCTTAATTAATAAATAAACCTAGAATCTCTTTTCTTTACAATTTCGCCCTTGCTTAGTGAAAATTCAAAAGTAGACATAGTCTAACTTTAGAATTATAATTGATTAATCAAAATCAATTAACTGAGTCTTACAAGTAGTATGGTCTCAACTAGTATGGGGACCATGGGTCTATATATCCGAGCTTCCAATAAGTAGATCAAGAATTTATATCTTAAATTCATTGACTTATTAATTCTTCGTTGAATCCACACATAGAACTTAGAATTGCACTCTCAGTATATAGAACGCTCTATATGTTTCACGATATAGACACGTCATTAGTTATCCATTGTTATAACCCTAATGTGATCAATGATCCTCTATATAGATGATTTACACTGTAAAGGAATTAAATTACTGTAACACCCTACAATGTATTTTATCCTTAAAACACTTAACCCTGTATAAATGATATTTCAGCTAAGTGAAATGAGATCTCCACCATTTATTTTCGTTTGGTTAAGCTCGAAGGAAATCATCCTTTACTTTCTATTCGCCAGATAGAAGCTATAGATTCCATATTTATGTTAGCGCTCCCACTCAATTGCACTACCGTGTTCCCAAAATGTACGTATCACCCTGACCCAAAAGTAGGCTTAACTAACAAATCAAAGAACACGAATAACACTCTTGAGATTGAACCTTATCATATCAGGATTAAGATCATTTGATCTAGGATCAACAAGTGATATTGAATTGAATAGATATTACGGTAAATTCTAATATATCTAATCAAAGTTCAATATCGGTCCCTTCCGATGTATACTCCATACATCCGATGCTGGTAAACTTTGCCAATGTCCTGGAAAGGACATAACACTTATCCAAGGTGTAAGAATACCTATCGCTGATTATACCATGTCAGTCTAAATCCAGTGTTTTGACAAATCAGGGAATAAACTTTCGAACATATAATTAAGATTATATTCCACTGTGTTGACAACACTATAATCATTAACAAATTGATATGTTCTGGACTTAAATAGAATTCATACATTATGTACATATAATCATGGAATAAATCATGGGAACCATGCAACATTAAATGTTATTTCTGATCTACATTAATAAGTAAATCTGATTATATTGAAATGAGTTTTATTTAGGGCATAAAACCCAACATAAACAACATGTACGCTAAACATGTAATTGTTGGAAATTATTTTACCAGAAACTTAGATCTACTCACAATTATGTTGAATTAACAACCTAAATATGAACTTCTAAAACGATGGAAAATTAAACACATAAAAGTATCATAAATCTTACATTGGGTGCAGCGGAATATATGTCTCCTCCCACTCAGATCTCTAACCCTTGATTCCTTTCTGTAGCAGAGTATAATCAAGATCTGAGCCCGATAGCCCTTCTTTGTTGTTTCTGAATTCTACACAGCCTTCCTCACTATGATTGAGGTATTACTTGATGTGTGTGGGCACTACTCTAACACTTATAGATTTCAAAACAGTGAAGGAATAGAGAGAGAGAGAGAGAGGGTGGCGGCTCAGAGAGAATTTTCAGAGAGAAAATTCTGTCAGAATAATGTTAAGAATGTGTTGTTGAAAACTGAAGCCTTTGCCTTCTATTTATAGAAGACCACCCAGGGCTATGATTGAATTAATTGACATTTAAAATTGAAAAAAATCAAAGAGAAAAGGAAGCTTAAGTGGCCGGCCTAGGCATTGTGGAAACAAGGCTTGCCACTTTTCCTACATTGATAGTTTCCTGTATTGTCAAAAACTGCTAATTCCTTTGTTCAACCACATAAATGTCAAATCTAATTATTTAATAATTAAAATTAATTATAAAATAATATATTGTCATTTATTTTATTAATAATAAAACTAATTAAAGTTTCCTAATTAATAAATATGCCCTTCAAAATCTCTATTTACTGTTTTGCCCTTAATAAGTGATAAATTCTCAAATAGACACAGTCTATCTTGAGAATTATAATTTATTAATTAAAATCAATTAAATGAGTCTTACAAGTAATATTATCTCAACTAGTGGGGGGACCATGGGTCTATATATCCGAGCTTCCAATAAGCAGATCTAGAATTTACCACTTAAATTCACTGACTTATTAATTCTTCGTTGAATCCATACATAGAACTCAGAATTGCACTCTCAGTATATAGAATGCTCTATATGTTCCACCATATAGACACATCATTAGTTATCCATTGTTATAATCCTAATGTGATCAATGATCCTCTATATGGATGATTTACACTGTAAAGGGACTAAATTACCGTAACACCCTACAATGTATTTTATCCTTAAAACACTTAACCCTGTATAAATGATATTTCAACTAAGTGAAATGAGTACTCAGTCATTTATCTCGTTTGGTTAAGCTCGAAGGAAATCACCCTTTGCTTACTATTCGCCAAAAAGAAGCTATAGATTCCATATTTATGTTAGCGCTCCCACTCAATCGTACTACCGTGTTCCCAAAATGTATGTATTGCCCTGACCAAAAATAAGGCTTAACTAACAAATCAAAGAACACGAATAACACTCTCGAGATTGAGCCTAACCATATCAGGATTTCGATCATGTGATCTAGGATCAACTTAGCGATATTGAATTGAATAGATATTTACGGTAAGTTTCATAAATCTATTTCAAAGTTCAATATCGGTCAATTCCAATGCATACTCCATGCATCCAACCTGAGCTTTACTTTAACCTATGTTCTGGAAAGAACATAGCATCCAAATGCAAGTAAACTCTGTTGTAGATTGTCATATCAGTAAAACCCAGTGTTTTGATAAATCTAGGAATCTTTTATTCACATAGTCATGTTTACTTTCCACTGTGTTGACAACACAATAAACATGATCAAGTATGTGAAAGGGGTTTGGATGAATTTATAAATCAAATAGACAAACAATTGATTAAGTGAACCAAAACATACACAAATGAATGAAAAATACTTCTGTTACTTTATTGATATTGAATAATCTGGATTACATTGAAATAGAGTTTTATTTAGGGCATAAAACCCAACAAACTTCCACTTGCACTAATATAAAACAAATCAGTACATTTCAATTAATCCTAAATTCTGACGGTGCTTATCGAATGAAGTTACTGTCAAGACTTTGGTCAATGGATCGGCTAAGTTGTCCTGCGTATCCACTTTCTCCACCAGTACATCCCCTCTTGCCACATATTCTCTGATAATATGATACTTTCTTTCTATATGCTTACTTCTCTTGTGGCTCCGAGGTTCCTTACTGTTGGCTATAGCTCCATTGTTATCACAAAGCAGGACTAGAGGCTTTTCCATTCCAGGAACTACACCAAGACTGGTGAAGAACTTCCTAAGCCAGACAATCACTTTAGCTGCTTCAGCCGCAGCTATGTATTCTGCCTCCATGGTAGAATCCAAAATCGCAGTTTGTTTAGCACTTCTCCAAACCACTGCTCCACCCCCAAGAGTAAACACCATCCCAGATGTAGATTTCTTGTCTTCAAGACATCCCTGGAAATCTGAGTCTGTATAGCCTAAGGGATTTAAAGCACCACCCTTGTAGACTAATACATAATCTCTTGTACTCTTTAAGTATTTCAAAATATACTTAACAGCATTCCAATGTACCCGTCCTGGATTTGATTGATACCTGCTCACGATTCCTACTACATAGCAGATGTCAGGTCTAGTGCATAGCATAGCATACATTAGACTTCCAACTGCAGAAGCATAAGGAATTTTTGCCATGTCTTCTATCTCTTGAGGATCAGTAGGACACTGTTCCTTAGATAGACGGATACCATGTCTAGAGGGCATATTTGCCCCATTGGTATTAGTCATGGAAAATCTCTCTAGAACTTTGTCAATGTAAGTTGTTTGAGAGAAAGCAAGGGATCTGTTCTTCTAGTTTCTGATAATCTGAATACCGAGAACATAGGCTGCCTCACCCAAGTCTTTCATGTCGAATTGAGTGTCAAGCCATTCCTTGATGTGAGTCATTTTCTTGACATTGTCGCCAATGATCAAAATGTCATCAACATAAAGGACCAAGAATACTACTACTTGGTTTTTCTTGAGTTGGTAAACACAAGGTTCATCTTCATTCTGATGAAAGTCGTAGGTTTTAATGATCTCATCAAACCTTTTATTCCACGAGCGAGAAGCTTGCTTAAGTCCATATATGGACCTATTTAATTTGCAAATTTTATTCTCTTGCCTAGGAAGAACATAACCTTCTGGTTGCTCCATATAGATGGTTTCTTCAAGAAGCCCATTAAGAAAGGCTGTCTTGACATCCATTTGCCAAACTTCATAATCTAAAGCGGCAGCAATGGAGAGAAGAATTCGGATGGATTCGAGCATGGCAACTGGACTAAAAGTTTCCTCATAGTCCACACCTTCTCTTTGGGTATAACCCTTGGCGACCAGTCTAGCTTTGAAAGTTTCGACTTCGCCTCCAGCACCTCTTTTCTTCTTGTAGACCCATTTACATCCAATTGGACGATAATCATCAGGTGGTTCTACATATTCCCAGACTTTGTTCTTTTTCATGGAATCCATTTCTGAATCCATGTCGGCTGACCATCGCTTCCGCTGCGGACTTTCCATTGCCTGTTTGTAGGTTAATGGGTCGTCATCAATACCGTCACCAACGACCATATTGATTTCACCATCCAAGCCATAACGAGATGGTTTTGTAGAAACCCTCCCACTACGACGAGGAGCGGTGACCTTCTGAACAGGAGCTTTGGTAGTAGTTTTCTCAGTTGCTACAACTGAGGGAGTGGGATGTTCCTCTTCTTGAGTAGAAGAGGATGGTACATTTGAAGGAACAGTATCTGTGAGCATTTCCTCTAATACAATTTCACTTTTCGGTTTGTTGTCTTTCATATAGTTATCTTCAAGGAAAGTAGCATTTGTAGAAACAAACACTTTGTTATCCTTGTGACTATAAAATAGTCCACCCCTAGTCTCTTTAGAATTTCCGACAAACATGCAAACTTCAGTTCGCGATTCCAGTTTGCCTTCTTTCTTTCTCAAGACGTGAGCAGGGCACCCCCAAATCCTATAATGGCGTAAACTAGGTGTACGACCATTCCATAGTTCGACGGGTGTCTTAGGGACTGCTTTAGATGGTACAACATTTAAAATGTCGTTTGCCATTTGAATAGCATATCCCCAGAAGGACGTAGACAGAGTTGAATAACTCAGCATAGACCTAACCATTTCCAAGAGAGTGCGATTTCTTCTTTCTGCAACTCCATTCTGCTGTGGAGTGCTTGGGGCAGTATATTGGGATTCAATTCCAAGTTCAGTTAAATGATCTTTGAACTGCATATCCATATATTCTCCACCCCTATCAGTTCGCAAGATTTTTAATGTTTTACCTAATTGGTTTTGAGCCAAGGCATAAAATTCCTGAAACTTTTCAAACGTTTCAGATTTCTTTTGCATTAGGTAAAGAAAACTGTATCTAGAGAAATCTTCAATGAAAGTGACGAAATACTCATAACCTCCTCTGGCTTTTACATTCAGCGGTCCGCAAACATCTGAATGCACTAACCCTAGGGGTTGTTTGGCACGCTCTCCCTTCGCAGAGAAAGAACGTTTGGTCATTTTTCCTTCTACGCAAGACTCGCAAACTGGCAGTTCTCCTAAGACGACATTTTTCAATGGACCGTCTTTGGTTAGCCTATTGAGTCTATCAAAGCCTATATGACCTAAACGTAAATGCCATAGATAAGTTTGATCATCATTATCAATCTCTTTTCTCTTAAGGCTTCTAGGTTTAGCTACATTGAAAAGTTCAGTATTTAGTGAGATTTGAGTATCAGGTCTTAAAACATAAAGCCCTTGTTCCATGTTTGCAACACATATATGAAGTCCATTACGAGAAATTGAACAATTTGAACTCGAAAAATTCAATATATAAAATTGTGTCTGTAAACATGAAACGCTAATCAAGTTTCTACTAAAATTAGGAATATATAAAACATTCTCTAAAAGTAAAAACTTCTTAGAATTAAATTTGATTCGGGCTGTTCCTCTTGCTTTAACTGATACCAACTCGCCATTTCCAACTTTAAGCTTTAACTCATCTGGGTGAAGATTCTCCCAAGTTTCAAGCAGCTGCAATGAAGAACATACATGGTTAGTAGATCCAGAATCAACAATCCAGGTGGATTTGTCGTTCTCTAAAACACATGATTCAAAGACAAAAGCATCACCTTCGTTTGAATTGTCTAGAAGCCTGGGACATTGTTCTTCTTTATGTCCCTTTCCATTACAATTCGCACATAGAACATGATGTCTGATAATTGTACTTGAAGAAGCAGCTTTGTTAGAGCCCTCATGCTTAATCATCTTCCTCTAATTTAAGTTTGCAATACCAGGAGGTCCCATTGCAATCAGATTCCGCTCATGGGCCCTCAACTCAGTCTCGAGTTTGTCCATGTCGGAGGAGTGAGGATTGTTTAATAAGTAATATAGAATAAAACTATCATACTCCTTAGGAAGACTATTAAGTATGAGTCTTACCCATTGTTCCTTTGATAAATCAATTCCTAGTAGATTTGCCTTTTGGAATTTCAGATTCATCAACAATAGGTGCGAGTTAATGCAACTACCAGGATGCATTTTCACACTATTGAGTTCTTTTGCAAAGATACTAACTAGGAGTGGATCGGGATGAGGGTAATTCATATTGGCACTACAACATATCAGTAAACAGAAGTAAGGTTTTGGTTCTATAAATTCATACACAAGTTCAAAAAACAAATAATCACATATGTTATAAAAATACTAAATCTAACATAGTTTATTTTCCAAGGTTTCCAACGAACTGATACAGTTTCCCGTTTAGGCGAGACTCAAAGCATCATCCATTGAATAGAGTTGTCAATTCATCTAAAATGTCAAACATTCTAGCAACCTTTTATTCGATCAAGATTGGAATTCAGCGTTGTCCCGTTTAGGCGAGAGTCAAGGCAATTCTATCTCATGAGCTTCTACCATTGTTTCATACTCTTGTAAGTCTTATACAGTCGCCACCATTAGGGTGGTCATAAACCATATAAAAAACTTATAAGAATACTTATATTTCGAGATTACACGGCGCTAAGTTGCTAATGAACGTTCCTCCATTAGGGAGGTGTAACGCCCGTACTTTTATAAAAATACTAATTTTATTTACAAGCGTTAAATGCGGAAAATTATAATGTCGCATTTTTATTTAATACTTGAAAATGTTCACAACTGGCCAGTTTTCGTACAAAAGACATTATAATTAATAACTAAAATAATTGCGACATAAGTTTAATAACGTAAATAAATAAATAGAGCGCCCTAGACCGCCCGCAGTTATATGGCCCTCAGCGAGTTCACACACACAAGCATCCAAAGTTCCACTCGCCACCGGCTTTCTAAACTTTCAGTTACCTTGGTCTGCACATGGTAATTTGATAAGGGTGAGCTACTAAACTCAGTAAGGAAATGTGTGTCAAGTAGTCACATAAACAAAAAAAAATAAAACTTAACTAAAAATGCACATGCTCATATATTGACAACTAGCAATACATAAACTTAACCATATCACTAGTAGCTAATAATTAGGTTCTAAGCTAAATCACATAAAATGATTACGCCCAAGTTCGACTTTGGCAAATAAACCCGAGCTATTGGACTAAATGGCGGAGGGCTGGGTTCAGTAAAATCGTACCCACTACTAAATGGCCCCCTATCTACCATATAGATCCAACAGTCAAGTATTTAACCATTATCTTCTCGGTCAAACCATGTCACATTATAATCTACCTAATTTAAATAATGGCAAACTACTATACATTATTTAAATAACAAAACAATCATAACTAAATAATCTGAATCTTATAAACACACTATTTACATACATACTTAAATAACATGAATCTTATAAACATATTATTTAAATATATATCCTTAGCAATGGCCATGCTCTAATACTGTAAACATACATAAATAACATGAATCTTATAAACATATTATTTAAATATATATTATACAGTACAATAAATAACATACAATAAAGAGTCAGGCAGAAGACCTTAGTTAACTTCTCTTTTACTATTCCCACTCTTTCTATGAATGTTATTACATACAGAAAACTTATATTTTTCTACTTAATTTCCTTACCTCGAATGTGGAGATCCTAGCTTGATTGCAAAAGTGATCCTTGAGAACCAAAAATTATCTTATGAAAAACCTAAATTTCATATTTATTAATTAGAACATATTACAAAGGTATATATAAATATAAATATATATATATATATATATACGAGACCTTAACATTGAATCTACAAATCTAAAATTATAGAATGATACCTTAGATTAAAAAGGAAATCTGGTAGGAAAATAATGGTGGTGGTGATGTTGATATATATAAGTAAATAATAGTGGAGTATCTATATATAAATAAGTAAGAGGTTGGTGGTGGTGATATGTGAGTATGACAAGAATGATGGAGATGAAATAATTGGTTGGGAATAGTGTTTGAGAGGATGGTGAAATGATAAAAAGGAAATTGTAAAAATGATGATAAAGAAAATGATGAAGGATGATGGTATTGATGGTGGGGTGAGGTAATAAGCAATGAATATTATGGCATAAAAGACTAAATAGGGAGTAGTAGCAAGAGATGAGAAAGAGAGGGTAATCTTTGATAGGTGATAGCTTAAGTAATGAGTGAAGAATGAATACCTAAAGCTCTATATATAGGCCTCTAGCTAACCTAAGTTAAAATTTAAAATAAATTAATAAATGAATAAACTTCCTAACTTCCCAACATACTTGGTCAACATTTGTTATTGAAGAGAAAAACTCTCTCGTATAAGCCGAACCAAGACCTTGCTCGTTCAAAAGGCTTATTTGTTGAGTTCCAACTTAACTTCCCCACGTGTGTACTCCCCAAAAGCTTTAGGATGTGACTCCAAGCAACTAACCCCAAGATTTATGGTCTAACAATGCATATTTTGAATCATTCTCCCATTAGCTTCTCATGCACGTGTTTCACTAATTAATACCTATTATATTTTGTAACTTAGATCACTACTCCTCAACAACAAGGTGTCACACATATCAATACTATCTCTTTATTTATTTAAATCAAATAACACTTATCATTTATATATATAGTCTTGGACGAATCTACATGGCCCAAGACTTGGGTCAGTATGCCACTTACTAGTATATATTTTAAACACTTAAAATACAATAGTTCAATTTTACCAATATATAACTATGTATTATCTTCAAAAAAAATAAGATAATAATAACAACATCAACAACAACAATCAACAACGACAACAATAATAATAATAATAACTCATTTTCATGTTATTTTAAAAACTAACACAAATCTTATATAACTCTTAAAAATACTCTATTTACGAATTTAATTTATTCTATGCAATCACTATTTCCACATCGAGATTTCTAGATCATCATAATAATAAAAAAAAAAATAACTGAATATTTTGGTTATTACAGGAGGATTACTCACTAAAACAATAGCTATGTAAAACCAACAATGGAGATCGAATTTCTCTTGATTAAAGCTCATTATTTTAAGAAAAATATGTATTTTGTTTAATCATTTATATTCCATATCTCAATAATGAAATATTACAAATTAAAGTAAAAACTTTAATTAAATTTCAAAAATGGAATAATTTTTTGAAAAATATCTTATTTAAGTTGTTTGGAAAAATCTAAATACCCAACTTAAATATTCTTCGATCAATGACTTAATTAAATATTACAAATTAAGTAGTAACCACTTAATTTAGAAGATATTCCATTTTAAGTTCCCATATTTATAAAATATCAACTTAAAAAATATCTAAAGAATCTTAATAACCAATTCTTAAAATTCCTCAACTTAATTTATAATAGGAAATTCAAAAAATATTCAAATCTAAGTTGATTTGATAGATTTAACTAAATCTCAACTTAAATAGGAATATTTAATGAAATTATAAAATTAAGATTCAGAAAGAATTTATATGGTTATAATTCCATATTTAATTAAATACAAGAAAAATACATGTAGTTTTCTAGAATATAATTATTCAAACTATGTTTTTCTTAAATTAATTTCAAGGAAGAATGATATTAATTATGTTGCTAATCAATTTTATTAGGTCAAACTAATATAATTAACCTAGCACAGTTATCCAAATCAGGCAAATGGGCCTTCACAATTGGGGTTGTTCATGTGAGGGGGGGGCTAGGTCCAGTATGTCGTACCCACTTCTAAGGCTCCCAACTCTCACACAAGGCCCAAAAGAGAGGAATTTAACCTTAAAATGAACAACTGTTATTAATTGAATAGGCTCACTACTAAATGAGCCTAAATAAAATCTATCAGGTATGATATTTTATTTAGCAACAACAACCTATATGTATCTATAACAGAAATTAAACATATAGGCTCACACAGGCACACACATTTGGATGGATCCTATCATGTTACTAGGTCATACACAGATGAAAGAAGTTTGTAAAAATTACCTGTTACAAATTATTTACTTGACCTATTGACAATTGAACCATGGATTAAAATCAGATCATTGGATCTGTCAACAAGTTAACCATGAAAATTTAGATCAAGCAATAATAGGTTTTAGAAAACTTACAAACAATATAAAACACATACTCCTGGAAAAAGGTTAGATTTGGATAGTTGGATGTAGGATTTATTTAATTTTAAACATATATTTCGAAAAATAAAATTTAAAATTAAACCTACCATTTTGAAAAATTAGGTTTTGGGTAACCTAAATGTCATTTCAAAATAAATTGCTAACTTTCCTTTTAAATTTCATGTTATTTAATAAATTAAATAATAAAATAGAAAATGGTAAATACATACCCTTTTCTTGTTTTTACAATTTAATTTATGAAAAAATAACAAAATTTAAAAATTAACAAAAAAACCTTATTTCCTCTTTTAAAATATCATGATTATTTTGATCTTATTCTAATTAAGGTCAAGTTACCAAAAAAATTAATATCTGACCTTAAAAAAATAAAATAATCAAATTTAAAGGAAATAAGAAAAGAGGTAAGCAAAACTTGATTTTTCCTATTTTCAAAATAAAATTACACTAATATCTAAAATTAATTTTAAAAAATAAAATTAATTTATTTCTGATAATAAGATTTGAAATTTGAAAAAAAAAAATCAATATACAAAACTACACAAAAAATTGGAATTTAATTCCATGAAATAGCATGAAAAATCGAAAAAATTAAAAAATTGATGAACTGTATGGATGGCATGCCAGGCATGCCCATCCTCGCGCAGATCAGGGGTTGCACGTCGAGGAATCACGACGCAGGAAGGCTGCTTGCAGCCATTCCGCGCGCGTGATGAGGGTGCTCATCATCCCGATTTTTCCAATTTTTAAAAATTCATAACTAATTCAAATTAAATCGAAATCGAGTTCGGTAAAAAAAGTAAATTGCTTAGAATTTTTCAAACTATCCAATAAAAATAATTACTGAGACAGAAAAGTAACTATTTTTCCCAGAATTCACAAACAACAATCAAACATCAATATGACACACAAAGCAACATGATACCATCCAAAACACAAACAAATCGTTTTAAGTCCAAATTTCTTGCAAGCAAATCAATTACCATGGCTCTGGTGCCAGTTGTTGGAAATTATTTTACCAGGAACTTAGATCTACTCACAATTATGTTGAATTAACAACCTAAATATGAACTTCTAAAACGATGGAAAATTAAACACATAAAAGTATCATAAATCTTACATTGGGTGCAGCGTAATATATGTCTCCTCCCACTCAGATCTCTAACCCTTGATTCCTTTCTGTAGCAGAGTATAATCAAGATCTGAGCCCGATAGTCCTTCTTTGTTGTTTCTGATCTCTACACAGCCTTCCTCACTATGATTGAGGTATAACTTGATGTGTGTGGGCACTACACTAACACTTATAGATTTCGAAACAGTGAAGGAATAGAGAGAGAGAGGGTGGCGGCTCAGAGAGAATTTTCAGAGAGAAAATTCTGTCAGAATAATGTTAAGAATGTGTTGTTGAAAACTGAAGCCTTTGCCTTTTATTTATAGAAGACCACCTAGGGCTATGATTGAATTAATTGACATTTAAAATTGAAAAAAATCAAAGAGAAAAGGAAGCTTAAGTGGCCGGCCTAGGTATTGTGGAAACAAGACTTGCCACTTTTCCAACTTTCCTTTTCCTACGTTGATAGTTTCCTGTTTTGTCAAAAACTGCCAATTCCTTTGTTCAACCACATAAATGTCAAATCTAATTATTTAATAATTAAAATTAATTATCAAATAATATATTGTCATTTATTTTATTAATAATAAAACTAATTAAAGTTTCCTAATTAATAAATATGCCCTTCAAAATCTCTATTTACTGTTTTGCCCTTAATAAGTGATAAATTCTCAAATAGACACAGTCTATCTTGAGAATTATAATTGATTAATTAAAATCAATTAAATGATTCTTACAAGTAATATTATCTCAACTAGTGGGGGGGACCATGGGTCTATATATCGGAGCTTCCAATAAGCAGATCTAGAATTTACCACTTAAATTCACTGACTTATTAATTTTTCGTTGAATCCACACATAGAACTCATAATTGCACTCTCAATATATAGAATGCTCTATATGTTCCACCATATAGACAAATCATTAGTTATCCATTGTTATAATCCTAATGTGATCAATGATCCTCTATATGGATGATTTACACTGTAAAGGGACTAAATTACCGTAACACCCTACAATGTATTTTATCCTTAAAACACTTAACTCTGTATAAATGATATTTCAACTAAGTGAAATGAGTACTCAATCATTTATCTCGTTTGGTTAAGCTCGAAGGAAATCACCCTTTGCTTACTATTCGCCAGATAGAAGCTATAGATTCCATATTTATGTTAGCGCTCCCACTCAATCGTACTACCGTGTTCCCAAAATGTATGTATTGCCCTGACCAAAAATAAGGCTTAACTAACAAATCAAAGAACCCGAATAACACTCTCGAGATTGAGCCTAACCATATCAGGATTTCGATCATGTGATCTAGGATCAACTTAGTGATATTGAATTGAATAGATATTTACGGTAAAATTCATAAATCTATTTCAAAGTTCAATATCGGTCCATTCCAATGCATACTCCATGCATCCAGCCTGAGCTTTACTTTAACCTATGTTCTGGAAAGAACATAGCATTTCTCTAAATGCAAGTAAACTCTGTTGTAGATTGTCATATCAGTAAAACCCAGTGTTCTGATAAATCTAGGAATCTTTTATTCACATAGTCATATTTACTTTCCACTGTGTTGACAACACAATAAACATGATCAAGTATGTGAAAGGGGTTTGGATGAATTTATAAATCAAATAGACAAACAATTGATTAAGTGAACCAAAACATACACAAATGAATGAAAAATACTTCTGTTACTTTATTGATATTGAATAATCTGGATTACATTGAAATAGAGTTTTATTGAGGGCATAAAACCCAACAGTAATAACATATGCATGATATTATACTAATCATACCTCAATTCCGAATTCAGGTGTGCCGATCAACCTGAGTGGAACAACTGATTGGCGAATTATAGGCTCCTAAATCAAATCCATAACAACAGGGATAAGTGACTCGCTAAATCACAACCAGCAGTTAGGTTTTAAATTAAAACCTTATCTACTGGAACTTAATATGGCAATACCGTAAACTAGCAGGGAATAACCAACCAGAAACTTAAAACTAACGCGAATCGACAAGGTGAATTCTTCGAGTACCCTGCTGCAAAAATCAGTTACCCAGTTTTACAGGCACCTGTAAAACCGGTTAGCCGGTTTTACCCAGGAAACCCAAACAAATCCAAACCCTCACCAAAGCGATTCCAAACTTAGCTAAACTTTCTAGACCTGCATATTACACCCCAATAAAATATTTCCAAGCAGCAAAATAATTACCCAAGCTCAGAATTGAAAAACACCATTAAAGAGCTAAGCTTGAGTTCTAAAACTCAAGACTTGCTCAAACAATACACCAGCCATCAAAACATGCTAAATTCAACATTTCTACCCATAATCTAACTACATAAATGCATACAAAACACCAGCAGCAACTACAGCAGCCAATAACTCAAAACATGCATAAATTCAATTTCTTAAAACTCAAGAAACTTAAAGAGGATAAAGTCAAGAGCTTACCTAGAGCTTAAACACCCTTAATCCTTCTAGAAACTTGCTTGAAATGGAGAGAATCACACCAAACCCTAGTTGATTCTAGGGATTTCGAGAGAGAGAAAGAGGGAGTAGAAAGAGAGAGTCTTTTTCATATTTTTTTTCTAATTTTCCTTCAAATGAATAAAAAGTTTGTTTTATTAATTAAATATCAGCTGAAAACATTAAAAATCAGAGTTAATAAACTTTACATAAACTCACTAAAGACAAAAAGCTTATGGGGCAGGTCATTTTGCCCCTCCCACACTAAAAGGGCATAAAAGGCACTTAGGGGTATTTTGGGAAACTCTAAAATCCCGACTACTCTCAACATTCGCAATGTCTAACTATATAGTCCCACTATACAAAAAATACTATGATGTGATTCTAATAGCCAAACACCGCGTTCCAATATTGCCAGACACAAAACATGCAAAACTTATGAAATTTCTATATATGACATAAAAGTGCATTCTGAATTCAAATAAATCATCATAAATACATAATTCAATACTAATAAATAATTTTTATAATTAAGCCCTAAGTATCTGCTAATTTCTAAATTAAAGCTAAGCGGTCTTTACACTATTTGCTTTTTCCTCACTCTTACCACACAACAAACTAACACACACTTCTATTTTTACAACTCATTATTTTCTCCACACACATACCTCTCTCTCACACACAAAACACATATTTATAAACTTACAAAACTTTGGCTTCAAGACAACTTGGGGACCAAGACATTCCAAAACTTACTTAAGAAGACTCATCAAAACTTAGCCACTAAGATTTTCTTTTTTTCTCACAATTAATAATTACTGAAAGAGAAATTGTAACTTAATAAATATAGATAAATTAATAAAGAAATAAATAATTCGAGTTAAAATCTAACAATATTACATGAAATGCACATGTACTTAGTTAAATTCTTAGTTTTTTATTTTGGTTACATTTATTTTAGTTTTTCTTAATGCTATTCATAAATAACATCATATTAAAAAATATTTAATTTATGTGCTATTTATTACATGATAATATTCAAAATTTGTTGTTAATTATAATTTTAGTTTGACCATAATACTTTTAATTTTATAATATTTTTTTTATTTTCATAGAAATATCATAAACTTTTTTGGGGTTTTTTCATTTTTATACTTCAAAATTTGTATTTTTATACATAGAAATCCCTATTGCAACTAACGCTGCAACTTAAATTGCCACAAAAAAATCGTATAGAAACCCCTATTGCAACTAGTGCTGCAACCACTTTTAAAACTCAAACTGTAAATTTGAAAAAAAAAAGTTAAATAAATAGTATTTGAGGTAATTTCCCAACTTTTTTTTTAGAAAATAATAATAGAAAGATATTATTTTAGTAACTGTAATAGGTAGCGGTATTGCAGTTCTTTAAAAAATATAAACACTTTTTCTATTTTATTTATTAAAAAAAATAATAATAGAAAGATATTTTTTTTTAGATACATGGGTTGAGTAAAAAAATAATAATAAAATATATTTTTAGATGTGTGTAATGAGTTTAAATTTGAATTGAAATGTTAAAACAAAAAATTGCTTTATGTTATATCGCCACATTTGATATAAGATAAAAAATAAAAGAGATTTATATACTGAGTTTAAATTTAAATTATAATGTTTTAAAATAAACATAATAATTATGTTTGTTGAAATTCCTTAAATTCATTTCATAATTTGCTTACCGATACACTAAGTACTATCCATTGATTTGTTGTAACTAAAAAAATACATACACAAAATTTGTTGCAACTAAAAATATATTTAGTTGTGATAAATTATAATTTTTTTATGAACAAACTGAATATTAATTACTCTAAAAAATAATTTTTACAAACTAATGAGAACTTGTCAACAAACCTCAAATCATTATACAATTATATAACTCATCCCCATACATTCCAAATCAACCTGTTATGATTTCCTTTTTTTTTACAATATCTCAAACCAATCTAACTCTTTCTCGGTTATCATTTTAACCATTACACAAGTTATTCTATCCTTGGTAACTCCTTTAACGTTATATACTAATCAATCTGACTTCTAATCTGTTGACATCTAAAGCTTTTCATTGCAGAGTCGCCAAACATGGTAAACTAAACATGTTAAAGCTACTCAAAAAACCTACTTCTTAAACACTCCTATTTTTGCTTTCTCAATCCGTCTAAGCAGCCTGTGTAACGAGCTTATACAAGCTTTCCACTTTAGCCAGCTCTTCACTAGGTCCAAACATTCAAGAGTGAAATCACACTCAAAAAAGAGGTGTTGAACCGTTTCCTCATGTGTTCCACACAATAAACATGTGGAGTTATCAATTATATTGAACCGATGTAGCCTTTGTTTGATTTTTAACCTATTTTGAATAGCAATCCACATAACAAAATATTATTTTAAGTGTACTATATCTACACCAAAATTCTTTGCACCATCTTACCTTATCTTGAGCTGGACAAAGTATCTTGTCACCATTTGCAGTTCGATACTTTGGATCTGTAAGTTGACTAACCTTGTTTTTGATCTCGACAATTTTCCTTCAATACCAAGTACTTTGAGCATTAGCCTTGTATTTTCACCAATCTTCATCTTGTAAGTTGATAATATTTACCCATTTAAGCATTCCAGTTTAAAATGACACTAAAGCAAATCTCCCTAGTTGTTTTTAACTTACACAGTGTGTTCCATGCAACTACTCATGGATCCAAGACTGTTGCTTGGCCTTTCCATAAGAAAGCTTGACATATAATCTCTATTATTGCAATGGTCTTCTTTATAAATAGCATAATTTGGCTCCAATAAGAATGTATCGCGAGAGGAACCAAATTAACTAATACCACTTAGCCAGCAAATGAAAGGTTTTTGGTACTCTAAGCTCTCACTCAGGTAGTCATTTTCTCAACAAGAACTTTACATTTTGTTGCTAAAATTCTCTTCGTGCATATAGGAATACAAATGTACTTAAAAGGTACTTCACTCCTGCTAAAACTAGACACAGCAATTATTCTTTGAATTTCCCTTTCATCCATTGCACTACAATTGACTGTTGACTTTGTTTTATTAGGCTGCAAACTAGAGGTGTTTGAGAATAATTTAAGGCCTTGTAACATATAATAGATAATTTTAAAGTAACCTTTACAAAATAGGAGCACATTATCAGTAAGGCTTAGGTGATTCAATCTTAAGTCTTCACATCTTTCATGGTAACCAAAGTCATCTTTAAGGCTTATCTATTGCAATATTCTGGTAAGATACACAAAGAGTAGAGGCGATATGGGATCTCCTTGTCTCAAGCCCCGCTTGGCCTAAAAAAACCATGCATTGATCCATTAAACATAATCGATAATCTTGGTGTTAGCACACAAGTTATTATTAAATTGATGAACTTTGTTGCAAAGTTGAGTTCTTGCAATATCTCTTCAATGAATCCCCACTCTATGGTATCAGATACCTTTTAAAGGTCAAGCTTGATCATGCAATTAGACTTTGATGATTTTATACCATAGTGTCTCACTAGGTCAGATCATTATATTGTGAGTTATAAACTTTCCTTTTATGAAACCTCCTTGGTTCTGTGCAACTAGCTCAGGTAAAATATGCTACAGTCGAGAACATATGAGCTTTGTGGCCACTTTATAAATCACATAACAACATACAAGAAGATGGAAGCCACTTAAAGTATTTGGACACTTAGTTTTTGGAATAAGTGTTAAGATTGTAGAGTTTATTTCCTTGTGGAGATGTCTCGAGTGCATACAAGATTAAATTACTTCACAAATATTATCTTCAATTAGGTCTCAATTATCTTGAAAGAAGGAACTAGTATACCCATCCAACCCTTGCACTTTAATCCCTAGAATATTAAGCATTGCTTGTTAATATCTTCTTTAGTGTACACAACCATAGGAATGTTTGCCTGCTGTTCAGATAGCAACTAGCCTTTCTTGACTATGGCTCGTAATACTTATCTCCTTCCTTCCAGTCAAGTTCTTAATAAGTGCTTGTAGTAATTCACGAATACATTAGTTACTACTTTTGGCTTTTTCGATTCTAACTCTTGGAGTGTTTTTAATCGAATAAATCTAGTTCTATGCTCTTCTTTCTCGGATACTTAAATGAAAGAGGAAGAGTTTACATCTCCTTCTATGATCCAATTAACCTTAGACTTTTGCTGCATGAAAGAGCACTATGCTTTATGAGTGAAAGCATATTTAGTCGTGGCTTCACATTCCATTAACTACAACTCCTGGTTTAGAGGTTTATTTTGTAACATTTTTTGACACTCAAATAGAGAATCTTTGGCTTGGGTGTTTTTAACGCCCTAATGCTAAGGCTAGCTACAGTGATTTTTCAATTACAGTGCTATCTTTGCTAATCAAAGAACTTTCTTTGAAAATCGTGTCAAAATAAAACTCCTATATTAAATATTAAACTTTATAACTTTACATAAAGATATACGAAGTCGGGATCCCGTTTTTAAACCTTTTACAATATAATCCAAAATACAGATGTCAGGTCGCACAACAACTACAAATTGACAACCCTAGATGTCCCAAGACCGAACACTCCAAGTTGCACCGCCATGACATGTACAACCTCATCTCAGCTCGGGCTCACTCCTGTTCAGCTTTTGCCTTTCCTTTACCTACACATGGAAGTAAAACTGTGAGTCGACAGACCCAGTAAGAAAAGCATATAACATATCATATAATACCGACTTGTATCTAGGCGCCCGTACACCTATTTACAAGGCTTAAAAGATAAGTAAGAACGTTCCCTACTAGGGTACAACCACTATACCACATACACTTCGTACCTCATTGCACGAGTGTTGGTAGGGTTTGATTCATACCCTGAGTACCACTGAGTGATATACCACACACACCCTGTACTTTCCCGTACTTGTTCTGGTATCACTGTAATGTACTCTTTAACAATATACACTATCCCAATGCACTCTGTACCATAACCGTTTAAGTGTTGGTAGTGTAAGAAACATATAAACATGCATATACACTTAACATATACACATATTCGCATATTCATATTACACATTATACACAGTTCTTACCTTCTTTCCAGATTCAAGTGAGTTGGCCGACCTGAACGAAAAGTCTCGCGCTAGATGGATGCCCTAATCACATATTAAAACTGGGTAAATCACATGTCCGAAACCCTAATCTGGGAAACTCAAATCTACAACTCAAGGTTCTATTATTATCACTAGGGACTACACTAGCCTAGGAAACAATAAAAACCCCAACTAAGGCACTGAAATGGGCAACGATTGAGAAAATGAGTTGTTCGGGGAATATGTCAAAACCAGTTAACCGGTTTTACAGAACCTGGCAAACCGATTAACTAGTTTGCACTAGGTTTCACCAAACAACCAACAACTTGTTCAAAACTCGACCAATTGCCACCAAACTTTCCAGAGTACCTAAACAGGCTATAAACAACATATTCCAACCAATACAACCCAGAAAAACTCACTGAATCAAAACATGCCCTTAAAGACCTCAGCTTGAGTTTCAAAGCTCAAACTTAGAAAATTTCCACACAATACAGTCAAATCAACAACCAGAACCTAGAATCAACTTAAAATGAACATAAAAACTGAACCATAACCTAATCACACCCTAACAGCCCCTATAACTCAAAATTACAAATTCAAACCAATACCAAAACTTGAAAAACTTAGAACAATTGACCTAGGGATTACCCCAACTTGAAATCCTCTTCAATTCCTTGTTGAAAACTCCAAAGATCATCAGCAAACCCCCTTATTTTTGGCTGGTTCGAAGAGAGAGAGAAGGGAAAGAGAGTTGTTCTTGAATTTTGGCTTTTTCTTGATCTTTCTCAAAATGAAATAAGGTTTAACAAAATAAACCTTGGCTAAAAATAAAATAAATAGGTGTTACTCTCCTAGGCAGCCACCAAATCAACCATTAGACAAATTACTAAAATGCCATTTGTTTTATAACTTCAACATTTTAAAGATTAGGGGTAAAATGGTAAAAATCCATAACCCCGCTCAACCTTGGTACTCTAATTCCTCTAACATACATCCCACTAAGAAATAAGGTTCTAGACCTACCCATGTGATCAAACTAGTCATCCATCGTATATTCCGTTGTCGCCGAGCAAAAATTATAAAAATAGCATAATTCACATATAATTCAAATAATACTCCTAGAGTTTAATAAAATCTTCGGAATTGAGAAATTATAACTCTAATGCCCATTTTTAACAATGGGACCCACAATTTAATTTTACAAATAATTACTAAAATAATAATAATTAGTGATAATTGCCTTTTATAATCCATATTATGAAATGTGGTCATTACAATTATCCCCCCCGTTACAAGGATTTTGTCCTCGAAATCTAACCTGAATAGCTCTGGATATTGAGTCCTCATGCCAGACTCTAATTCCCAGGTGGCTTCCTCCACCTTGCTTTTCCTCCAGAGCACTTTGACCAAAGCGATGGTCTTGTTTCGAAGAACTCTCTCCTTTCTATCAAGGATCTGAACTGGCTGTTCTTCATAGGATAAGTCTGACTGTAATTCAAGGGCATCGTAACTCAAGACATGACTCAGGTCTGAAACATATTTCCTCAATATTAAAATATAAAATACATTATGGACAGTCGATAGTACTGGTGGTAAGGCTAGCCGATACGCTACATGTCCGAACTTACCGAGTATCTAAAATGGCCCAATTAACTTAGGACTTAACTTACCCCTCTTCCCGAAGCGTTTAATACCCTTTACTGGTGAAACCCGTACAAAAACATGTTCCCGCTGCCTGAAATGTAACATCTCTGCGCTTAGGATCAACATAACTTTTTGGCCTCCTTTGGGAAGCAAGCATCCAAGCCTTGATCTTGTCTATAGCTTCGTTGGTCTTCTGAACTAATTTCGGACCCAAGTACTTTATTTTTCCAGTTTCGTCCCAATGAATAGGGGAACGACATTTCCTACCATACAACATCTCATAGGGAGCTATCCCTATTGTACCCTAGTACCTATTATTGTAGGAGAATTCAATTAAAGGCAAGTACTTACTCCATGAACCCTCAAAGTTCATGACACAGGCTCGCAGTAAATCTTCCAGTATCTGAATTGTTCTTTCTGATTGCCCATCAGTCTCAGGGTGAAAAGTTTTGCTAAACTTCAGCTTGGTACCCATAGCCCTCTGAAGAGTCACCCAAAATTTTGATGTAAACTTTGGATCCCTGTCTGGAACAATAGATTTAGGAGCTCCATGGAGGCGAACTATCTCCTTTACATATAGTGCAGCGTAATGATCAACTGAATAGGTAATTTTTACTAGCAGAAAATGAGCCGACTTTGTGAATCTGTCCCCTATGACCCATACCGAATCATACATTCCTATTGTTCTAGGCAAAGCAACCACGAAATCCATTGCAATGTCCTCCCACTTCCATTCAGGAAGAGCTAGTGGTTGCAATAACCCTGCCGACCTTTGATGTTCAGCTTTGATTTGTTGGCAGGTTAAGCACTTGGACACATAATCTACTACATCTCTTTTCATCACATACCACCAGAAGTAGGGTTTTAGATCTTGATGCATTTTGGTGGTTCCCAGATGCAGTGAATAAGGTGTGGTGTGAGCTTCATCAAGGATCTCTTTCTTGAGTTCAACAATATAAGGAACACAAACTCGAGCTTTATACTGTAACATTTCATTATTCGAGATGGAAAAGTCCTTAGGCCGACCAGCCATTACCTCATCTCGAAACTAGCTCGGGATCTTCTAATTGTGCCTTTCTGATTCTTTCTAGCAAATCAGATTGGAGTTTTAAGTTGGGCAACTTTCCAACTACAAATTCGATTCTCGCATTAACCATCTCTGAGCCTAGTTGAGGAGCTATCATAAAAGTGGTGAAAACTTGCCCGGGACCTCTCCTTTTTAGTGCATCCGCCACAACATTGGCTTTCTCGGGGTGATACAAAATCTCATAGTCGTAATCTGTAAACAGTTCCAGCCACCTTCTCTGCCTCATGTTTAAATCTTTCTGGGTGAAAAAGCACTTGAGACTTTTATGATTAGTGTAAATGTCGCATTTTTCACCATAAAGATAATGTCGCCATATTTTTAGAGCAAATACTACAGCAGCAAGCTTTAAATTATGCGTTGGATAGCGCTGCTCATAATCTTTCAGTTGACGAGAGGCATAAGCTATAACTTTGTCAGCTTGCATTAGAACACATCCCAGACCCTATCTGGATGCATCACAGTAAACAACAAACTTTTCTTGATCTGATGGCAAAGCTGTTAGAATTTATTTTACCAGGATCTTAGATCTACTCACAAGTATGTTTATTAACACCCTAAATATGAACTTTCTAAAACGATGAAATAAACACGTATAAAGTTTAAGAAACCTTACATTGGGTGCAGCGGAATTAAATGACTCCTTCAGTTCACATCTCTAACCCTTGTATCCTTTCTGTAGCAGAGTATTATCAAGATCTGAACCTGAATCTCTTTCTCTGAATCCTTGATGCTGAAACTCCTTTGCTGATGATCTTTCTTCACGATCTTATTCACTATGATTGAGGTATTGCTTGCTGTGTGTGGGCACTACTCTAATCACTAAGGTAAGCTTGAAATATGAAGGAAGAAGAGAGAGAGAGGGTGGCGGCCAAGGAAGAGAGAGAAGGCTCAGGTTTTTCTGATTCAGAAGTGTAATTTTGTTGAAGCCTTCACTATCTATTTATAGCAATCCACTAGGGTTAGGTTTGAATTATTTGGCATTAAAATAATGAAAATATAAGTTTAAAATGCCTACAAAAGTGGTCGGCCATGGCTTGATGGATTTGGGCCTTGCTTTTTGCAATTTTAACACTTTTGTATCTGATTTTCTCAAAAATACCAATTTCCTAATTCAACCATTTAAATGGAAATTCTAACTATTTAATAACTATAAATAATTATTAAATAATATTGTCATTTATCATATTTATTAATTGAACCATACAAAGTATCATAATTAACAAATATGCCCCTATTAACTCTTTCTTTACAATTTCTACCTTACTTAGTGAAAATTTCACAAATAGACATAGTCTAATTTGTGAATTATAATTGATTAATCAAAACCAATTACATGAGTCTTACAAACAATATTATCTCAACTAGTGCAAGGACCATGGGTCTATATAACCGAGCTTCCAATAAGTAGATCAAGAATTTAGCACTAAAATTCACTAACTTATTAATTCTTCGTTGAATCCACGCATAGAACTTAGAATTGCACTCTCAGTATATAGAATGCTCTATATGTTCCACCATATAGACGCATCATTAGTTATCCATTGTTATAATCCTAATTTGATCAATGATCCTCTATATGAATGATCTACACTGTAAAGGGATTAGATTACCGTAACACCCTACTATGTATTTTATCCTTAAAACACTTGACCCCGTATAAATGATATTTCAGCTTATGTGAAATGAGTACTCCACCATTTATGTTCGTTTGGTCAAGCTCGAAGGAGATCATCCTTTGCTTACTATTCGCCAAATAGAAGCTATAGATTCCATGTTTATGCTAGCGCTCCCACTCAATTGCACTACCGTGTTCCCAAAATGTACGTATCACCCTGACCTAAAAGTAGGCTTAACTAACAAATCAAAGAACACGAATAGCCTTTCAAGATTGAGCCTAATCATAAAAGGATTAAGAACATTTGATCTAGGACCAACTTGGCGATATTGACTTGAATAGATTTTACGGTAAGTTTAATTAAATCTAAGTCAAAGTTCAATATCGGTCCCTTCCAATGCATACTCTATGCATCCAACCTGAGCTTTACTTTAACCAATGTTCTGGAAAGAACATAGCATTTCTCCAAATGCAAGTAAACTCTTGTTGTAGATTATCATATCAGTAAAACCCTGTGTCTGATAAATCTAGGAAACTTTATTCACATAGTCATGTTTACTTTCCAATGTGATGACAACACAATAAACAGGATCAAGTATGTGAAAAGGGTTTAAGATGAATTTATGAATCAAATAGACAAGTGAACCAAAACATACACAAATGAATGAAAAATACTTCTGTTTCTTTATTGATGTTGAATAAAATAGATTACATTGAAATGGAGTTTTATTTAGGGCATAAAACCAAAACAAACTCCCACTTGCACTAATATAAAACTAATTAGTACATATCAATTAATCCTAAATTCTGACGGTGCTTTTCAAATGCTGTCACGGCCAAGACTTTGGTAAATGGATCAGCTAGGTTGTCCTCTGTGTCAACTTTCACAACTAGTACATCCCCTCTTGCCACGTATTCTCTGATAATGTGATACTTCCTTTCAATGTGTTTGCTTCTCTTGTGGCTTCGAGGTTCTTTACTGTTTTCTATTGCTCCATTGTTATCACAAAGTAGGACCAGAGGCTTTTCCATTCCAGGAACGACACCTATACTGGTGAAGAACTTTCTTAGCCAGACAAGTTCTTTAGCAGCTTCGGCTGCAGCTATGTATTCAGCTTCCATAGTTGAGTCCGATATAGCGGTTTGTTTAGCACTTCTCCAAACCACTGCTCAACCCTCAAGAGTAAACACCATCCCAGATGTAGATTTATTGTCTTCAAGACTTGCCTGGAAATCTGAATCAGTGTAGCCTATTGGATTTAAAGCACCACCCTTGTAGACTAACACAAGATTCCTTGTACTCTTTAAGTATTTCAGAATATACTTAACTACATTCCAATGTTCATGTCCTGGATTAGACTGACACCTGCTCACGATTCCAACAGCATAACAGATGTCAGGTCTAGTGCATAACATTGCATACATTAGACTTCCAACTGCAGAGGCATAGGGAATTTTCGCCATGTCCTCTATCTCTTGAGGATCAGTCGGAAACTGTTCCTTAGATAGACGAATACCATATCTAGAAGGCATGTTTTCCCCATTGGTGTTGTTGATGGAGAATCTCTCTAAGACTTTGTCTATGTAGGTTGTTTGAGAGAGAGCAAGAGATCTGTTCTTCCGGTTTCTGATAATCTGAATACCAAGAACATAGGCTACTTCACCCAAATCTTTCATATCGAATTGAGAATTGAGCCATTCCTTGATGTGAGTCATTTTCTTGACATTGTTTCCAATAATCAAAATGTCATCAACATAAAGGACCAGGAATACTACTACTTGGTCTTCCTTGAGTTGGTAAACACAAGGTTCATCTTCATTCTGAAGAAAGTCGTAGGTCTTGATGATTTCATCAAACCTTTTGTTCCATGAGCGAGAAGCTTGCTTAAGTCCATAGATAGACCTATTTAATTTGCGAACTTTCTTTTCCTGCCCAGGAAGAACATAACCTTCTGGTTGCTCCATATAGATGGTTTCTTCAAGTACCCCATTAAGGAAGGCAGTCTTGACATCCATTTGCCAGATTTCATAATCGAAAGCAGCAGCTATGGAGAGAAGAATTCGGATGGATTTGAGCATGGCAACAGGACTAAAAGTTTCCTCATAGTCCACGCCTTCTCTTTGGGTATAACCCTTGGCTACAAGTCTAGCTTTAAAAGTTTCGACTTCGCCTCCAGCTCCTCTTTTCTTCTTGTAAACCCACTTGCATCCTATCGGATGATAGTCGTCAGGAGCGTCTACATATTCCCAGACTTTGTTCTTTTTCATGGAATCCATTTCTGAATCCATGTCGGTTGACCATCGTTTCTGTTGCGGACTAGCCATTCCCTGTTTATAGGTTAATGGATCGTCTTCAATACCGTCACCTACGACCCTATTGATTTCACCATCCAAGCCATAACGAGCAGGTTTTGTTGAAACCCTCCCACTACGACGAGGTGCGGTGATCTTCTGAACAGAAACTTTAGTAGTAGATTTCTCAGTTTGTTCAACTGAGGGAGTGGGATTGTCTTCTTCACGAGTGGAAGAGGACAGAACATTGGAAGGACTTATATCTGATAGCAATTCCTCTAGAACAACTTTACTTTTCAGTTTGTAGTCTTTAATATAGTTCTCTTCAAGGAAAGTAGCATTTGTAGAAACAAACACTTTGTTATCCTTGTGACTATAAAACAGTCCACCCCTAGTCTCTTTAGAATTTCTGACAAACATGCATACTTCGGTACGTGATTCAAGTTTGCCTTCTTTCTTTCTTAAGACATGAGCAAGGCACCCCTAAATTCTGTAATGGCGTAAACTAGGTGTACGACCATTCCAAAGTTCGACGGGTGTCTTAGGGACTGCTTTAGATGGAACAACATTTAGAATGTCATTTGCCATTTGAATAGCATAGACCTAACCATTTCCAAAAGAGTGTGATTTCTTCTTTCTGCAACTCCATTTTGTTGTGGAGTGCTTGGGGCAGTGTATTGGAATTCAATTCCAAGTTCAATTAAATGATCTTTGAACTGCATATCCATATATTCTCCACCCCTATCAGTTCGCAAGATCTTTAATGATTTACCTAATTGGTTTTGGGCCAAAGCATGAAACTCCTGAAACTTTTCAAACGTTTCAGATTTCTTTTGCATTAGGTAAAGAAAACTATATCTAGAGAAATCGTCAATGAAAGTGACAAAATACTCGTAACCACCTCGGGCTTTGATATTCAAAGGTCCGCAGACATCGGAATGCACTAACCCTAGAGGGATTTTGGCACGCTCTCCCTTTGCAGAGAAAGAACGTTTAGTCATTTTTCCTTCTAGGCAGGACTCACATACTGGCAGTTCACCTAAGACGACATTTTTCATTGGACCGCCTTTGGTTAGCCTATTGAGTCTATCAAAGCCTATATGACCTAAACGTAAATGCCATAGATAAGTTTGATCATCATTATCAATCTCTTTTCTTTTGAGGTTTCTAGGTCTAGCTACACTGAAAAGTTCACTATTTAGTGAGATTTGAGTACTCGGTCTTAAAACATAAGGCCCTTGTTCCATTATAGCAACACATATTTGAAATCCATTACGAGAAATTGAACAATTTGTACTCGAAATATTCAATATATAAGATTGTGTTTGCAAACATGAGACACTAATCAAGTTTCTACTAAAGTTTGGAATAAATAAAACATTTTCTAAAATTAAAAATCTTTGTTGAAACTTGATGCGGGCTTTTCCTCTAGCTTTGACCGACACTAATTCGCCATTGCCAACTTTAAGCTTTAACTTTCCTGGAAGCAGATTTTCCCAAGTTTCAAGCAACTGCAGT
Source organism: Cannabis sativa (assembly GCF_029168945.1). Taxonomy (NCBI): domain Eukaryota; kingdom Viridiplantae; phylum Streptophyta; class Magnoliopsida; order Rosales; family Cannabaceae; genus Cannabis; species Cannabis sativa. Next base: position 22,473,486 of record NC_083609.1, on the reverse strand, counting down.
GAAGAACATACATGGTTAGTATACCCAGAATCAACAATCCAGAAGGATTTGTCGTTCTCTAAAACACATGATTCAAAGACAAAAGCATTACCTTCGTTTGAATTGTTTAGAAGCCTAGGACATCGTTCTTCATGATGTCCCTTTTCATTACAATTCGAACATAGAAGATCATGTCTGATAATTGTACTTGAAGAAGCAGTTTTGCTAGATCCTTCATACCTAGTCCTTTTCCTTCGATTATGAATTGCAAACCCAGGGGGACCCATTGCAATCAAATTCCGTTCATGGGCTCGTAATTCTGCTTCGAGCTTGTCCATGTCGGAGGAGTTAGAATTGTTGATCATGTAAGAGATAACAAATTCATTATACTCTGGAGGAAGACTATTAAGGATGAGTTGGACCCATTGTTCTCTTGATAAATCAATTCCTAGTAGATTTGCCTTTTGGAACTTCATATTCATCATCAACAGGTGCGAGTTAATGCAACTACCAGGATGCATTTTCACACTATAGAGTTCTTTTGCTAAGATAGTAACTAGGAGAGGATCGGGGTGAGGGTTATTCATAATGACACTACAACACATCAATAAAACAGAAGTAAGGTTTTGGCTCATAAATTCATACACAGTTTAGAAAATAACAAGTAATGACATATGTTATAGAAATACTAAATCTGACATAGTTTATTTTCCAAGGTATTTCAACAAACTGATACAGTGTCCCGTTTAGGCGAGAGTCAAAGCATCATCCATTGAATAGAGTTGTCAGCTCATCTAAAATGATAACCATTCTAGCAACCTTTTATTCGATCAAGATTGGAATTCAGCGTTGTCCCGTTTAGGCGAGAGTCAAGGCAATTCTATCTTATGAGCTTCCACCATTGTTTCATAATTTGCAAGTCAAGTATGGTCGCCACCATTAGGGTGATCCATACCATACAAAACACTTACAAACTACTTATCATGCGAGGTTAAACGGTGCAAAATTGCTAATGAACGTTCCTCCATTAGGGAGGATTACTCACTAAAACAAACGCGGTGTAAAACCCACAATGGAGATCGAATGTCTTTTGATTAAAAGCTCATTATTTAAAAATATTATATGTATTTTGTATAATCATTTTAATTCGATATTATAATAATAAAAAATTACAAACTAAAGTTGGTTTAAATATAAAATCAACTTTAATTAATTTTCAATTATTATTTAAATTTGAAAAGTAAATTCAAATAAATATCGAACAAGTTCCATAATATAATAATGAAAAATTACAAATCAAAGTTGGTTTAAATAAAAAATCAACTTTAATTAATTTTAAATTATTCATTAAATTCGAAAAATAAATTCGAATATTAAATGGAACAAATTTGAAAATATCTTGTTCAAGTTGTTTTAGAAGAATCTAAAAAATCAACTTAAATATCTTTCAAATCAGATTTAATTAAATTAAAATTAAGTTGTAACCACTTAATTTGAAGATATTCCATTTTAAGTTAATATTCGAAAAGATATTAACCTAAAAAAATATCTAAAATATTCCATTTTAAGTTAATATTCGAAAAGATATTAACTTAAAAAATATCTAAAGAATCTTAATAACCAATGCCTAAAATTTCTCAACTTAATTTTGAAATTTTAAATCCAAAAGATATTCAGATTTAAGTTGGTTAGTTGTAGATAACTAAATATCAACTTAAATAGGAATATTTAATGAAAAATTTAAATTAAGCTTCAGAAAGAATCTAGATGGTTATAATTCTATATTTAATTAAATACAAGAAAATACATATAGTTTAGCTTAGAATATAAAATTCTTTAAACTATGGTTTTCTTAAATTAATTTCAAAATAAATGAAATTAATTATGTTGCTAATCAATTTTATTAGGTTAAACTAGTGTAATTAACCTAGTACAGTTATTCAAATCAGGCAAATGGGCCTTCACAATTGGGGTGGTTCATGTGAGGGGGTGTTGGGTTCAGTATGTCGTACCCACTACTATGGCTCTCAACTCTCACACAAGGCCCAAAAGAGAGGAATTTAACCTTAAAATGAACAACTGTTATTAATTGACTAAGCCCAAAAACTAAATGGGCCTAAATAAAATCAATCAAGGACTATGACATTTTATTTAGCAACAGCAACCTATATGCATCTATAATGAAATTAAACACATAGGCTCACACAGGCACACTTTGGATGGGTCCTATCATGTTGCTAGGTCATACACAGATGAAAGAAGATTGTAAATATACCTGTTACAAATTATTAACTTGACCAAGGGAGCCATGAGTTAAAATCAGATCATTGGATCTGTCAACAAGTTAACCATGGCTATTTGCAATCAAGCAATAATAGGTTTTGAAAACTTACACATAAGCTAAAACACATACTCCTGCAACAAGGTTAGCTGGATAGTTGGATGTATGATTTAATTTAAATTAAATAATTAATTTCGAAAATAATTAATTAAATAAAAAAATAATTTTCGAAAATTTTAAAAAAAAATTAAAAATTTGAAATTTAAAAAAAAAAATTAAAATTAAAATTAAAATTAAACCTACAATTTTGAAAAATTAGGTTTCAACCAACCTAAATATCATTTCAAAATTTGCTAACTACTTTTAAAATTTAAATGTTATTTTATAAATAAAAATTAAATAAAAAATTAAAAAAAGATAAATGAATATCTTTTTCAGATTTTAAATGTAATTTAAATAAATAAAATAACAAAATTTAAAAGTTAGCAAAATATCTTACACCTTTTTAAAATTACATGATTATAGTTATCTTATTTTAAATTTAAATAAGGTCAAATTATTTAAAAAAAATTAATTTAAAATATTTAAAATCTGACCTTAAATTTAAAAATAAGATAAGATATAATCAAATTTAAAAATAAGATAGATTATTAAGCAAAAAAGATAGTTACTAACTATTTTCAAATTAAAATTACACTAATATCTTAAATTAAATTTAAAAAATATTAAATTAATTCATAATGATAATTAGAATTGAATTAGGAATAGTAATAGTATAAATACAGAACTACACAAAAAATCGGAAGTTAATTCCATAAAAAAGCATGAAAAAACGAAGAAAAACAAAAAAATTGTGAGTTGTATACTGTCCATGGGCGCACTTAGGGCTGCGTGGGCTTGAAACGTAGGCGCAGGGGGCTGCTTGCAGCCCCTCCGCGCGCGCACGTGGTGCAGCGACACAACCCGATTTTTTTGAAACTTCAAAAAATCATAACTAATTCAAATTAAATCGAAATTGAGTTCTGTAAAAAACTAACTTGCTTAATTTTTTCCATACTATCCAATAAAAATAACTCCAGAAACAGATATTCAATTATTTTTCACGAAAATTCACAAACACCAATCAATCATCAAATAACACTCAATACAACATGATACCATCCATAAACAAACAAACAATCGTTTTAAAGTCCAAATTTCTTGCAAGTAAGTCAATTACCATGGCTCTGAGGCCAGTTGTTGGAATTTATTTTACCAGGATCTTAGATCTACTCACAAGTATGTTTATTAACACCCTAAATATGAACTTTCTAAAACGATGAAATAAACACGTATAAAGTTTAAGAAACCTTACATTGGGTGCAGCGGAATTAAATGACTCCTTCCGTTCAGATCTCTAACCCTTGTATCCTTTCTGTAGTAGAGTATTATCAAGATCTGAACCTGGATCTCTTTCTCTGAATCCTTGATGCTGAAACTCCTTTGCTGATGATCTTTCTTCACGATCTTCCTCACTATGATTGACGTATTGCTTGTTGTGTGTGGGCACTACTCTAATCACTAAGGTAAGTTCGAAATATGAAGGAAGAAGAGAGAGAGAGGGTGGCGGCCAAGGAAGAGAGAGAAGGCTCAGGTTTTTCTGATTCAGAAGTGTAATTTTGCTGAAGCGTTCACTATCTATTTATAGCAATCCACTAGGGTTAGGTTTGAATTATTTGGCATTAAAATAATGAAAATATAAGTTTAAAATGCCTACAAAAGTGGCCGGCCATGGCTTGATGGATTTGGGCCTTGATTTTTGTAATTTTGCAATGTTAACACTTTTGTATCTGATTTTCTCAAAAATGCCAATTTCCTAATTCAACCATTTAAATGGCAATTCTAACTATTTAATAACTATAAATAATTATTAGATAATATTGTCATTTATCATATTTATTAATTGAACCATACAAAGTATCATAATTAACAAATATGCCCCTATTAACTCTTTCTTTACAATTTCGCCCTTACTTAGTGAAAATTTCACAAATAGACATAGTCTAATTTGTGAATTATAATTGATTAATCAAAACCAATTACATGAGTCTTACAAACAATATTATCTCAACTAGTGCAGGGACCATGGGTCTATATAACCAAGCTTCCAATAAGTAGATCAAGAATTTAGCACTAAAATTCACTAACTTATTAATTCTTCGTTGAATCCACGCATAGAACTTAGAATTGCACTCTCAGTATATAGAATGCTCTATATGTTCCACCATATAGACGCATCATTAGTTATCCATTGTTATAATCCTAATTTGATCAATGATCCTCTATATGAATGATCTACACTGTAAAGGGATTAGATTACCGTAACACCCTACTATGTATTTTATCCTTAAAACACTTGACCTCGTATAAATGATATTTCAGCTTATGTGAAATGAGTACTCCACCATTTATGTTCGTTTCGTCAAGCTCGAAGGAGATCATCCTTTGCTTACTATTCGCCAGATAGAAGCTATAGATTCCATGTTTATGCTAGCGCTCCCACTCAATTGCACTACCGTGTTCCCAAAATGTACGTATCACCCTGACCTAAAAGTAGGCTTCACTAACAAATCAAAGAACACGAATAGCCTTTCAAGATTGAGCCTAATCATAACAGGATTAAGAACATTTGATCTAGGATCAACTTGGCGATATTGACTTGAATAGATTTTACGGTAAGTTTAATTAAATCTAAGTCAAAGTTCAATATCGGTCCCTTCCAATGCATACTCCATGCATCCAACCTGAGCTTTACTTTGACCAATGTTCTGGAAAGAACATAGCATTTCTCCAAATGCAAGTAAACTCTTGTTGTAGATTATCATATCAGTAAAACCCTGTGTCTAATAAATCTAGGAAACTTTATTCACATAGTCATGTTTACTTTCCAATGTGATGACAACACAATAAACAGGATCAAGTATGTGAAAAGGGTTTAAGATGAATTTATGAATCAAATAGACAAGTGAACCAAAACATACACAAATGAATGAAAAATACTTCTGTTTCTTTATTGATGTTGAATAAAATAGATTACATTGAAATGGAGTTTTATTTAGGGCATAAAACCCAACAAAAGCTAACACTAGAGTTGTTATCAAGTGTTGCTTCAACTCCTAAAAGCTTGGTTCACATTTTTCTGACCATATAAATCGCTGATTCTTCTTAGTTAACTCGTTTAGTGGCATATAGATCTTAGAGAATCCTTCGATGAAACATCAATAATACCCAGCTAAACTGAGAAAACTTTGAACTTCTATTACAGATTTTGGCCTCAGCTTGTTCTTCACTGATTCAATCTTACTCGGATCAAAAATAATTTCATTCTACCCGATAATATGTCCCAGAAAAGATACCTCTGACAACCAGAAATCACAGTTTTAGAACTTTGCATAAAACTTATGATCCCTGAGTCGTTGTAATATCATTCAAAGATGATGCTCATGCTCCTCTTCTGACTGAGAGTAAACAAGGATGTCATCGATAAACACTATGACGCAGTTATCAAGGAAAATCCTTGAATACTCTATTCATGAGATCCATAAAGGCCTCTGGAGCATTAGTAAATCCGAATGACATTACTAGAAACTCACATTGTCCATATCTGGTTTGAAACACAATCTTCGGTATATCTTCTTCTCGAATTCTGAGTTGATGATAATTGGATCGTAGGTCAATATTTGAAAACACAGTCTTCCCCTGAAGCTGATCAAATAAATCGTCAATTCAGGGCAACAGATACTTGTTCTTAATTGTCAATTTATTTAGTTCCTGATAATCAATACACATTATGAGGGAACCATCTTTCTTTTTCACAAATAGAATCGGAGCTCCCCAGGGCGATACACTGGGTCCGCTATATCAAGCATCCCCTGAAGCTGTAACTTTAACTCCTTGAGTTCTGCTGGAGCCATCCTATACAGAGCTTTTGAAACAGGTTTGGCTCCAGGTGCCAAATCAATAACAAAGTTTATTTCTCGTTGTGGCTGAAATCCCAGTAACTTCACAAGAAATACGTCGAGAAAATCTTTAACAACGTTGATTACCTCAGGCCCAAATGTTTCGGGTCTGCTGGATTCAATCACAACCGCTAAAAATCCTACACATCCACTGTGTAGTAGATCCCTAGCCCTTAATACATAAATAATTGGGATCCGAGACCCCTGAACCGTTCCAACATGAACAAATGGATCTTCACCTTCTAGCTGAAAAGTCGCCATTTTCCGCTTGCAATCTATACTGGCCAAATACTTGGACAGAAAATCTATCCCAAGTATAATGTCAAACTCTGTTAATTCAAACTCTATAACTTCAGCACTCAACTCCCTATCTTCAATCCTAACTGCATAGACCTAATGCGCCTATTGGAGATAACCAACTCCCCACTAGGCATTATGGTTCCAAACCCTCTTTCAAGAAAATCATAAGGCCTACCCAAAAGATCAATTACCCGTGTAGCCACATATGAGTGTGTAGCTCCCAAATCAAATAACACAGTATAAAAGGAGTTGTTGACAGGAAACAAACCTGTCACCACAGTAGGATTGGCTGTAGCATCAGCTTGAGTGATGACAAACACTCGAGCAGGTACGGGTTTTGCAGCTGGCGTATGCTCTTCTTTCTTTGCCCAAGGGCAATCTTTCTTGAAATGGCCCACCATGACGCACTGAAAGCATGTCTTCCGGTTGGACTCTCTAAGATAATGTTTCTTACAATGTGGGCACTCAGGGTAAGAGTAACCCTAGCGTCCACCTCTGCCTTAGTTCCCACGGAACCGCTTGTTCTGCCCCGAGCCACCAGATGCCGAGGTAACTTTCTTTTCAGATCAGTGGTGGAATCACCACCATCGCTACCATAAACAGGAGTAGGAAGAGTGGGGTTCCCACCAACACTAGGAGTAACATGGGGCTCTTGAAGAAATTTAACCGTCCCCTCTGCTCGTAGAGCCTTCTCAACCATCTCCGCATATGATGTTGCCTCATTGGTAGTAATCACCAGATCATGTCTAATTTTCAAATTCAATTCGGCTAGATATTTTTCTTTCTTGCTAAAGTCTATAGGCACAATAACCAAGGCGAGCTTGGCCAGACAGTCAAACTTTGTTGTATACTCAGTAAATGACATACCCTCACTTTGCACCAACTCAGTGAATACTTGGCATTGAATAACTCTCAAAATTCTTCCCAGGTCATAACAGTGACATCTCGGGTGAGGGACATCGATTCCCACAACACTAGGGCGTCTTCTTGGAACTGAAAAAGTAGCACAGGTCACCCAATCATTTCCAACTACCCCCCATGAAATTCCAAAATTCACTCTATTACAGTGAGCCATTGCTCAACCTTCATCACATCAGGACCTCCCAAGAACACTGGAGGTGCTTTCTTACAAAACCTCTCGTATAACGACTCCATACGGTTGCCAATAACATGTTATTCTGCTGGCACCGCTGGAACTACGACAGCCTGAGCTTGTTGTGGAGGCACGATAGGAAGACCCTGCTGCCTTAATCTCAAAAGTTCTTCATCTTGCTGACAGATACGATCTTACATTTTCGCAAATCTCTACTACCAACTCTGGAGGAGCTTGTGGTGCATTCACAGGACCACCCTGTATCCTGCCACGGCCTTGGCCGCGACCACGGGGTTCTAGGGAATTTAATTTCCATGACCGCCTCCGGTCTTAACCCTATTACACTGACTTCTTGTATTTCACTCGGCGTCCATTTAATAAGACTTAGCCTGCGAATCCTTAAGCCAGGCAGGTTCGACAGCGATCATAAAAACTTAATACCGCTATTAGGGATTTTAAGGCAACGCATTAAAATAAACAACTATAAACTAATATGCTTCCTAACATGCATTGATAATCACATACAATACTAAACAAATACGAGCTTACTGAACTGTCAGCCGAGCTTTCTCTAATGAAGATTGTACATGTTTTGGCAAGCTTCAGTAGACAACCCTGACAGTTTTGATACCAAAATTGTAATGCCCTAGTGCGAAGGCATGCTATAGTGATTTTTCAATTACAGTGCTATTTGCTAGTCAAAGAACATTCTCTAAAAATCGTGTCAAATTAAAAATATTATATTAAATATTAAACTTTATAACTTTACATAAATATATACAAAGTCGGGATCTCGTTTTTAAGCCTTTTACAACATAATCCAAAATACAGATGTCAGGTCGCACATCCACTATAAATTAACAACCTCAGATGTCATGAGACCAAACACTCCAGGTCGCACCGCCATGACATGTACAACCTCATCTCAGCTCAGGCTCACTTCTGTTCAGCTTTTGCCTTTCCTTTACTTACACAAGGAAGTAAAACTATGAGTCGACAGACCCAGTAAGAAAAGTATATAACATATCATATAATACCGACTTGTATCTAGGTGCCCATACACCTATTTACAAGGCTTAACAGATGAGTAAGAACGTTCCCTACTAGGGTACAACCACTATACCACATACACTTCCTACCTTATTGTATCAGTGTTGGTAGGGTTTGATTCATACCCTGAGTACCACTGAGTGATATACCACACACACCCTATACTTTCCCGTACTTGTGCTGGTATCACTGTAATGTACTCTTTAACAATATACACTATCCCAATGCACTCTGTACCATAACCTTTTAAGTGTTGGTAGTGTAAGAAACATATAAACATGCATATATACTTAACATATACACACATTCATATATTCATATTACACATTATACACAGTTCTTACCTTCTTTCCAGATTCAAGTGAGTTGGCCGACTTGAACGAAAAGTCTCGTGTTGGATGGATGCCCTAATCACATATTAAAACTGGGTAAATCACATGTCTAAAACCCTAATCCAGGAAACTATAACCTACAACTCAAGGTTCTGTTATTATCACTGGGGACTAGACTAGCCTAGGAAATAGGAAAACACTCAACTAAGGCACTGAAATGGGCAACAATTGAGAAAATGAGGTGTTCAGGGAATCTGCCAAAACCATGTAAATCGGTTTTACTGGACCTAGCAAACCGATTAACCGGCTTGCACCAGGTTTCCCCAAACAACCTCGAACTTGCTCAAAAATCAACCAATTGCCACCAAACTTTCAAGAGTACTTAAACAGGGTAAAAACAACATATTCCAACCAATAAAACCAAGAAAAAGTCACTGAATCAAAACATGTCGTTAAAGACCTAAGCTTGAGTTTCAAAGCTCAAACTTGGGAAATTTCCACACAATACTCTCAAATCAACAACTAGAACCCAAAATCAACTTAAAATGAACATAAAAACTGAACCATAACCTAATCATACCCTAATAGCCCCTATAACTCAAAATCACAAATTCAAACCAAAACCAAAACCTGAAAAACTAAGAACAATTGACCTAGGGATTACCTCAACTTGAATTCTTCTTCAATTCCTTGTTGAAAACTCCAAAGATCAGCAGCAAACCCCCTTGTTTTTGGCTGGTTCAAAGAGAGAGAGAAGGGAAAGATAATTGTTCTTGAGTTTTGGCTTTTTCTTGATTTTTCTCAAAATGAAATAAGGTTTAAAAAAATACACCCTGGCTGAAAATAAAATAAATAGGTGTCACTCCCCGAGGCAGCCACCAAATCAACCATTAGACAAATTACTAAAAATGCCCTTTGTTTTATAACTTTAACATTTTCAAGATCAGGGGTAAAATAGTCAAAATCCATAACTCTGCTCAACCCCGGTACTCTAATTGCTCCAGCATACATCCCACAAAGTAATAAGGTTCTAGACCTACACATTTGATCAAACTAGCCATCCATCGTATTTTTCGTTGTCACCAAGTAAAAATTATAAAAATTGCATAATTCACATATAATTCAAATAATACTCCTATAGTTTAATAAAATCTCTGGAATTGAAAAATTATAACTCTAATGCCCATTTCTAACAATGGGATCCACAATTAAGTGAATTCACAAATAATTACTAAAATAATAATAATTAGTGCTAATTGCCTTTTCTAATCCATATTATGAAATGTGGTCATTTCAGTGTTAGCTCCTACTATGTCACCAAATTCCTATTTAGTTAGTACATGTTTGTCCCCTAAACTTCCTACTTCCATGCTTTATTCACCATCTATTGGTATTGGGGAAATTTTCTCCATATTTTAAAATATTAAAAAGGTTTGCACCCTATTTATGTACCTTGATAAACTGTAACACAGCTGGGGTATGGTCGAACAAACCTTCATTATGGAAAATAAATTTAGCATGATCAAATTTAGACAGCCATTATTGGTTGGCAAGAACTCGATCTATTTTGAAATAAATTCTATCTTCTCCTTGCTGCTTGTTATTCTAGGTAAAGAAACTCCCACTAAACTTGACATCTTCTAATTGACGATGATCAACACCGTAAAAATTTCATGGAGTGATTAAATTGAGCTCTATTGCCAATCCTTTCTTTTTTTTTTTTTTTTTTGCCAAGTACTATTTGACGTAAAATACCATTCTACAAACATACTAATGTATTAGGCTCCAAGTTTATGAGCCTTGACTCTCGTCTCGAGGAGACCAACCGAACCCACCTATTGTTGAGCAATAAATTACTTAACTAAAGTCTACTTTTGTTGTTGGTTGATCCCTCGGACGTTCCAACTTAAGATTCTATCCATTGGGTAGAGGAGGTACTCCCCCTCCTCTAGTATTCTCCATTTCAATCATCTTATTACTGGAAGCATTTTCTATCCTATCACTGGCCTCTATTCAACTCACAATCTCCATTGTTGTTGCAATAAAATAATCTTGTTTCATTGTTTTTTACCCTACTGGTTTGTGCAGCAGTACTCGAACTAGGTTGCTTTACCACAGTAACATTAACTTCAAATTCCCCTTTACTACTAGAAATTGCAGTATCTTCAGCTCTCCCAGCAAGGGCTTGAAAAGCATTTGTCATAGCCACATTCCTCTCCTATTCTTTTTCCTTTAGTTTTCATACCTTTTTTTTCTGTTGGTATAAAACCTTCTCCATATGCGATAGCCTTAACTTGTTTCTTCTTTACCTCATACTTAACTACCCATTCCTTCTTCCTATCTCCTTTCTTCCTACAATCGCTTGTGGCATGGCCCATTCTAGAGCAATTATCACAAACAATTGGCTTCTATTCATACGAGATCGAAATAGAAACATCAACTCTATTTTCATCCTCCAACCAAATCATCCCAAGTAGTTCTTGCTATCAACACTCAAGGAAAACTCAACTTTTCCCTAATTTTGGTATCTGAATCCAAAAGAATCCCCAACCTGGCCAATTATCTTAAACAATGACTTTTCACCCTAATACTTCAACTCCAAGTTATCCAAGTGAACCCAAATAGGGATTGTTTTTATATCTTCCTTCTTAAAATTCGTATTTGGATCCCATGCCTGCATAATAACAGACCTTTTGTTGAAGAAGATGTAAACTCCATTCAGCACCCATCTCGAATTTCGATTGACTCAAAACGAATCAGGAAGATCCTATATACTAACATTCCCACCTTATCTACCTTATCCCTCCAAATCCTCCTAGAAAATCCTTCTAAAATCACAAGAGGCAGGTTAACTGCAATGACATAGCTAACAATCGAAGGAGTCCAAAAGAAAACCTCATCTTGTATATCCTCGAAGGTGACCTTAACCTTTGCTCTTTGCTTCTCAAAGGAATTAGCTAGGCTCTCCTTAACATTAGCAAATCTCAGTACGGGAGGAGTGGTTTTAGAATTACCTTTCAGTAAAGCATCTGCACATTAGTGAGTAGTCTGCAAAAAGCTTGCGATGTTATTATACAGCTCCTCCTATTTCAACGAAGTCAACGTAACAGTCTTCTTAGGAATAGCAGATTCATCTTCAGCATCCTTGATGCTACCCTCATCTTCAAGAACTCTATGGGATTAACCCCTAAGACTTCTTCCATTATTTTCGTTCACATATTTTTTTTTGTACTGACATGTATATAATAAATATTTTGTAGTCATTATTTCTTTACTTTTAATCATAAATTTTGTTATAATTAAAAGTATATATATATGCTTTATTTGTATCTCACATCATGAGCGTAAAATCTAATGATTAAGGGTCAGTTTGGAATAGCTTTTAGAAGAGTTAAAAGTTACTTTTTAAAAAAACTGTGATAAAAAGGTATTTGGTAGCTTAAATTTCAATAGAGAGAAAACATCCTTTGATCATTTAGGTATCAGAACATGTAAATTTCAAAACCTATGAAGACATTATAGAATTGAGTTCATTCTATCATTTTAAATTGGTCGACGTTATTCGTGTTCACGAATCACTTTCGTCTTTATAATATATTATATATTATTTTATGATGATGTAGGGGCTCATATTTACCTTGAAATTTATATACATATGGGAAGAATTTGGTAAATAATTATTTTCTTAATAAGAATTTTCTTTTTTTTTTTTAAAAAAAAAAAAGGCACTTTTTATAGACTTCACAAAAATGATTTTTAAAGGAAACTTTCAATATATATTAAAAGATAAGATTTTCTGGAAAGCACATCTGAAGAAGAATGCAACCTAGGGCTCGAAGCGTAGTGCCGTCGAAGCTGCTCTTGTCATCGTCGCCGTTCATCGGCGTTACTGTCCGTCCTCCGCCCACCCAGATGAGTGACGGTTCAACCCATCCCACCCAGATTCCGTTAGCTGCCATCAGACGGAACCCACCATTACTCTCCCTTGTCATCTCCATTACAGGTAACTTTCTAATCCACCATAACTCCTCTGCTGCTGTCCCATCTGTGATAAATTCTGCTCTGCATCCAATTTCAATTTCTTCAAAACTTTCTTATAAAGGAAACCCCTATTTTGATTTTGCATTTATGGAAACCATCCCTCCCGAACCACCCTGGGCAATGATTAGCCCTATTGTTGTAGAGGACACTACCCAAATTCTAGGAGCCACTGTCATCTATGCAGGTATAATCGATTATTCTCCTGACATGGAGAAGTTACTTCCCACTGAGATCCTTTGGCCAGAGCATATACTCGACCATTTCAGGTTATATATACCAGTTACTTCCTTGATTCACGCTGCACTATGTCCTTTTCTGCATAATTTCATTGTTCACTTCTGCACAAACACTAGCCTTTCTGTTTTAGTTCATAGACAAATCCTCACCCCTGTTCTCAGAATGGACGACTTGTCCAACACATTCACTGCCTCTCTTAACCTCACGGCCCTAGAAACTCAAATCCACTCCTTCACTGACACACCTGATCATCCTGAGGATGATGGTCGTGAAGAACCTTCTGCCTTCTTAGCCGTCAAGCTATTGACCACTCGCCACTTCAACTCTGAAGCCTTCAAGAACCGACTCAAACAGATGTGGCCTGAAAGATTCTCCATCAACATTCTTGAAAAAGAGCCCAACTTCTATACGGTGGAATTTGGTTGCTTTGGAGTTAGGCGCCGAGTTCTCATTGGCCAACCCTGGCATTTTGACTATAAACTCATAGTCATGACTCCCTTAGAAGTTGGCTCTGTGGTTACGACTGAAACTCTAAGTACCACCCCTTTTTGGATTCAAGTTTCAGGCATCCCCTTCTTGAAACGATCTCGTGCTCTTGCACACAAGCTCGGTGAAGTCCTGGGGCGTTTTATCGAAGTAGATAATGCATCCCTCAAAGAGACTTGGGGTCCCTATCTCCGAGTCCGAATTGAAATGGATGTTACTCAGCCACTCCCGCGTGGAACGGGCCATTTCCATGGAATGGTTGCCCCGGTTTGGCTTGAATTCCGATTCGAAAACTTACTTGATTTTTGTCACTACTGTGGCCGACTTAGCCATATAGTGAATCATTGCCATGAGTTTCTTGCTAAGTGTGACTCCTCTTCAGCTCCTCCTTTGCTTCATTATGATCAATCCCTAGGAGCAAAAATTCGAATCACTTCAAATCCTTTCTACATTGCCTGTTCTCGTACTAGACTGCGGCCTCATATTGCCAATCCTGCTTCTTTGGCTCCCCCTCCCTACCGATTTCACCAAGCCCCCATAATCACTGAAGGCCCTTTCAATGAACCTACCTCAGCCTATGGAGTTCAACATCTCAGCCAGCCACAAACCACTTTGATGGGTTTACACACCACTAACCCCTCCCCTACCTTTAATCTTAATCACTCTCCTCCCACTACTACTATTTGGCAGTCAAACCAACATGTGGCTGCTCCAACAAACTTGGCTCCACAAGCTCGCTCCCCTGTTCCTCCACCAAATACCACTACTCCATCAACTCTACCACCTTTCCCAACTGTCACGGTGGCTGAAAAACTCGCAACTTCGCTTCCTCGGCCCCTTACTACCTCAGCCGAGGCTCTAGTAGCCACCACTGGGACTCCTCAACACGTGGTGCCGGTCTCTCAAGCTTTTTCTACCATCTTGGCGGACCTGCACCCATCTCAGCCGCTTCGTTTCGCTGTGGGTTCTTCTGCAAACACTGCCCCAAGCTCTTCAAGGGTCCGGAAGTTTAAACCTCAGCGTCCCGATTGTCTCAATGCTGCTGAATTTAGAAGAATGCTCAAACGCACGCGCAATTTGGCCAAGTCTCTTGACGAAGAGTCTGTTGATGAGGCGGGTGACGCTCAGCGTACCCGCCTAGAGCCATGAGTATCATCAGCTGGAATGCTCGTGGATTAGGGAGTAAACGAGCATTTCGTTCTCTCTCCCTGTTAGTGAAGCAAAACCGCCCAACACTTTTGTATATTATGGAGTCTAAACTCCCTGTTGGAGCTTTAAATAAGTTTGCTTCAAGTCTTAAGTTTCCTAACGGTTTAGAAGTCCCACGTGTCGGGCTTAGTGGTGGTCTTTTGTTGCTCTGGACACATGATGTGGATGTAACTTTGCTTTCATATAATATCAGTCATTTTCATTGTTATCTTAAGTTTCCTAACTTTCACGCTTTTACTTTTACCGCTTTTTATGGTGCACCTCACACTCAAAAGAAACTGCACACTTGGCAATTAATAGATCGACTTGGCTCTCATGCTCAGCTCCAGCTGTGGCTTATTATGGGCGATTTCAATGACTACCTGTCTCTTTCTGACAAAATCGGGGGTAATATGTCTCGTGCTCCATCCGTGCAATTTCAATCTTTTATTGACAGTCATGAACTTCACCCTCTCACCCCGTTAGGTAATCTTTTCACTTGGACTAATCGCCAAAAGCAACCAAATCATACTCAGGAACGGTTGGACTGGTGCCTATCTAATAATGCTTAGGATGCTATATTTCCTGATTCCCAACTAAATCATGGCGATTTTTTTGGTTCTGACCATCGGCCTCTCATTCTTACCTTGCAATATATGAACGGTCATCGTAACTAAAAACCCCGCTTCATTTTTGACAAGCTTTGGATGACCGAACCGGGATTTGAGGATTGCCTTCGCGATGCTTGGACCGAGACTAACCTGACTCCACACTCCAATCCTTTAATTGGCCTTAAGGAAAGACTCACAACATGCTCCTCTCGCCTCACGCTTTGGAAGCAATCCTTAGGCCCCCCGCTAGCTACCCAAATTCGTAATGTTCAATCTCAACTCAAAATTATTAACTCTTTGCCCCAACCTATGAATGATCAATTAGATCAGGGTAGGAAGCTTGAAGCAGAGTTGGGTAGCTTACTGCAAAGAGAGGAAATTTATTGGCAGCAACGCTCTCGAGTTACTTGGCTCCAACTTGGTGATAAAAATACCAGATACTTCCATCGTATGGCCTCCACGAGACGATCTACCAATAAAATTCTTTCCCTCCAGCGATTGGATGGTACCTGGGCTCATGATACACACTCCATTTTGACAACTATTGAGCAATATTTTACCAACTTGTTTCAAAGCCAATTACCTGACAATGACGTCATTGAATTTGTTCTTTCAGGCATCACTGAGCGCCTTACTCCGGCTGAAATTGACCTTCTTCAGGCCACCTTTACAGCCACTGAAATTAAAACTGCTACATTCCAACTCGCTCATGACAAGGCCCCAGGCTTAGATGGTTTTAATGGCAGTTTTTTCCAAAAGAATTGGCATCTGTTAGGTCAGGACGTCACAGCTGCTGCTCTCAACTTTCTAAATGGGGATGCAGATTTATCGACCGTCAACCAAACGCTCATTGTTCTCATTCCCAAGCGGCCAAATCCTGAACAGGTCACTGACTATCGACCCATCAGTCTTTGTTCCACTTTCTACAAAATCATTTCGAGTGTTTTAGTTAATCGCCTTAAACCCATCCTCAGCCGTATCATTTCTCCATCACAAAGCGCTTTTCTTCCCTCCCGTTTAATCTGTGACAACATTATCATCGGTCAGGAGATCATGCATTCTCTCACTCATCGTAAATCGGGTAAATTGGGTTGGATGGCCTTAAAGCTTGATATGGCCAAAGCCTTCGACAGGGTTGAATGGGTCTTTATTCGCAAAATTATGGAACATTTTTTATTTCCAAAGCGTTTTATTGACCTCATTATGGCTTGTGTTTCCTCTGCTACCTTTTCTTTTTCCCTTAATCAACAAGTAATGGGAACAGTCAAGCCTACCAGAGGCATTCGTCAGGGGGACCCCCTTTCGCCATATTTATTTCTTCTATGCTCCGAGGGTCTTTCTTCGCTCATCAATTACAAAACCCAGCAACGGCAACCTCAGAGTCATTCCCTTGGCATTAAAATTGCACGGCGAGCCCCAACCATCTCCCATCTTTTTTTCGCCGATGATAGCCTCCTTTTCAGCTCAGCTTCGGTTCAAGCTGCGAATACCATTCAAAGCATCCTCCGTCACTACAGCCATGCATCTGGACAAATGGTTAACTTCACTAAATCGGCCTTATACTTCTCCCCAAACACAACCCAAGCGATTAAGCAAGAAATAGCTACGCTCCTCGGCATTCCAGTTCGTGACACGATGGATAAGTATTTGGGTCTTCCTCAAGCTTTTGGTCGATCTAAAAAGGATGCCTTCAACTACATTAACGATCGCGTTTGGGCCCATTTAAACAAATGGAACTCGAAATTTTTCTCCAAAGGTGGCAAAGAGGTCCTCTTAAAATCGGTGGTTCAAGCCATTCCTTCTTATGCCATGGCGTGCTTCAAGCTTCCTGCATCATTCCACTCTAAGATTGAATCTCTGATGGCCCGGTTTTGGTGGGGTGGCAATGAAAACAACAGGAAAATTCATTGGAAAACATGGTCATCCCTTTGCTTTTCAAAATTCCATGGTGGACTTGGTTTTCGTTCTATGAAAGCTTTCAATCAGGCGATGTTGGCCAAACAAGCTTGGCGGCTACTCCAATATCCTCATTCTTTAGTGCCCATACTCCTCAAAGCTCGATATTTCCCTCAAACTAGTTTCCTTCATTCTGGCAAGGGTCACAGACCATCCCTTGTTTGGTCTAGTATAACCTGGGGTAAGGAACTTCTCCAATCAGGGCTTAGGAAGTCAATTGGTGATGGCACTACCATCAACATTTTCAATGATGCTTGGATTCCCGGTTATGGTAAACTGCATTACTTGAGGTATAATTCAAATGCTGATATGACAGTGGCTAGCCTCCTCACACCTGACAAGCAATGGAATCATGCCCTCATCCAATCCCTTTTCCCTTCTGACATTTCACAAGCCATAACAGCTATACCCCTTCACCCCATCTCCACTCATGATACTTACTTTTGGTCACTAACACCTCATGGTTCATACACGGTCAATTCGGGTTACCACCTTGCACACACCAAACTCCATCAAAATGAACCTTCCTCATCCGATAGTAAATCCTCCAATGACTGGTGGAAAAAGCTTTGGGCCCTTCCCTTGCCACCTAAACTGAAACATTTCCTTTGGCGTGTTTGTTATGATATCCTCCCTACTAGCCGAAACCTATTCAACAGGAAAACACTACACTCACCCCATTGCAGCCGATGTCACTACCACGATGAGACCCTAGAGCATGCTCTCTTCAGGTGCCCTGCTTCCCAGAAGGTATGGAACTTAACTGATTTTAATAATTTTATAAATGCACATTGTTCTTTTAATTGTATGGATTTATTATACCTTGCTGCCACTGAATTTAGTACTGGACATTACTCTCTATTTGTTTGTCTGCTGTGGAAGCTCTGGAACTGCAGGAACTCTTGGATTCATGAGGGTATATCCCCCTCCCCAGATCAGGTCCTTCGTGACACTTCAACTTATATGGAGCAGTATACAACCTGCAACAAGAAGTCTCCCAGTTTTTCTCCAGCTTCGAATGATCACCGCCAACACAACAACAACTGCCCATCCTCTTCAACCTTCCATCATCGGCTTTTGGTGGATGCTGCCCAAGATTTGCAACTTCTTAAAATGGGCTTTGGCATGACCATCCACACTAGTTCGGGTGAAGTTCTCCTAAACTTGGCGTAGCCTCAAAACGGCATCACTACACCTTTGATAATGGAAGCACAGGCACTTCATTCAGCAGTATCCTGGTGCCATGAACACTCCTTTTATCCAGATAGCATTGTCTCAGATTGTAGTGTGTTAGTTAATTATATTTATAAAAATGAATCTCATAATTTGCATCTGAATCCTTTTGCCTTTGGAATCAAAAGCTTGCTCTCTTTCTTCCCTAAAGTGTCTCTTAGCTACATTCCAAGAGGGGCAAATCTTGTTGCCCATTGTTTAGCTAAGACAGCTTTAGGCTTAGAGAAAGCTTTATGGATGAGCCCTACTATCCAAAATGCTTTGTCTCATGTATCATGTACTTCAATTTCTGATTAATGGATACAGGTCTTTCTCTCAAGAAAAAAAAAAAGGAAACTTTCAATATCAAGCACGCCTTGTAAACGTATATTATAGCTCATGAAATTAATTTTTTTGATGGATCGTACGTGTATATAATATTATGGTTGGTTGAGATCATGATTAAACTTGGATAAAAAAATCAATCATGTATGTGCATTAAAATGCATGGTTTTTGTTATTTGAGTAGATGAGATTGTATAAAGTGACAAAAAATTAAAGTCAAGATTTAAATAATTATGAATATGTATATATAATAAGCACACACGTAGTCTATTATAATTCTTGATAAAAGAAAAAGTGGGAACTTTCCCAAAAGGCTGCATTATAATAGATTGTATTATCCCAATATATATTATATATATATATGAATATAAAAATATCTTGGTTCCAACTCAGAGGTATCCCAAATGGGGAGATGGTCAGCAGTAATTAACCCTCATTATTATGAAAAGGATCTTCTTCTACCTAAACCCTTTTTCCCCATTTCTTATTTATTAAATATTTATAGTTTTCTTTTGAAGGAAATTTATAGGTTATTTTATTTATACGAAAAGGATAGAATACGTTAACTCTCTCTCTCTCTCTCTATATATATATATATAATTATTCTGCTCCAGTTTTGAAGCTTCCACTCAACTGAAGGACCTCATTAGATTTAGTAGTGCTTCTTTGTCTTTATTAATCATTACAAAGTAGACCTACAAGGATGGCACACACAAGCAATTTACTCAAAATAATTTACAAGTTTGTCGATATTTAATAGGCCTCATGCTAATGGACCACAATTATTTTTTAAGGAATATTTCACAAATACACAGAAATAATAATAAAAAAAATATAAAAATACAGTTTCACAGAATTGTAAATATTTTTATAATTATTTTAACTTTATTTATAAAAATTACGGTCTTTTTATGTTGTACTCCTGTTAATTTGTTATTGATTTTTTGTTATTTATATATTATTTTAATGTTATTTTGATGATACTTTTATGTAATTTTCTTGTTGTTTCTATAAAAAATCGTAAATATGTAAAAAAAAAATTCTTTAAACGTAAAATATAATTTTTTTACAAAAAATAGTGCCTTATGTAATTATCCCTATTTTCTATTTATTTTAGGAAAATTATAGTAAATGGCCTCAAATCATAGGATTATGTTATTAAATGTCCTTTTTCAAAATTTGTAGCAAAATATCCCTTTTTTTAGATTAGTTATTATTTATATTGTCTTTTATCACATACAAAAATTAATAATTTTTTTTTAGAATTAAAAGCATATTACTGAAAGATTATGGTACATTTATATTAGTTTAGTTAAAATCTTTTTTATTTGAAAGTTTTGTTGATTTTTTAATTTTTTATGAGTTGTTGCGGGTTGTTGATATATAGATTTTGTTATGCAGTATATTTTTATTTTGTTGTCTAGTAAATTATTACTCTTAGATGATATTTATTTTTTTATTTTGCTATGTATAATAGTGGTATATAATTTTATTGACCTGCTACATATATTTAATTATTATTTTTATGTATTTTAATTGTATGATGTATATTTATTTTAAATAATATTTATTAGTTTCTATTCTAGGAATACATTGAGCTTTTCCTCTCTCTCTCTCTCTCTCTCTCTCTCTCTCTCTCTCTCTCTCTCTCTCTCTCTCTCTCTCTCTCTCTCTCTCTCTCTCTCTCTCTCTCTCTCTCTCTCTCTCTCTCTCTCTCTCTCTCTCTCTCTCTCTCTCTCTCTCTCTCTCTCTCTCTCTCGTGCAGGCTCACGGGCTGGTGCTATGGCGAAGACTAAGGCGAGGCAGGGAAAGCTTCAATCAGAGCTAAAAAAACCTAGAAAGTGAGGTCCTTCCTCTACTGTGGATGTTCGTAAGACTAAATCAATTGATTCAATCATTAATGTTGAACTAATTGAATTCTCGAAGGAGGAAAGAGATGGCGATATGGAGCAGGGTCATTGCTCGAATGGTGTGGAAAAGAACGTTAGCCTAGAGCAGAATGGTGATGGGGATATGTTTCAGGCTTCTCTATCCCCTAAATTATCACTACAGGAGATCATAAGACAAGAAGAAGTGTGTAGGGACTTCGAATTTTTCCTACAGGCTAATCGTAGTTGCTCCAACAGTGTTCAGCAAGGTATTTCTATAACCTCCCATTTTACATTCTGGTTCAGTGGTGACAATGGAGATCGAATATCTTAATAATAATAAAGCTCATTATTTAAAGTGAGTTGTATTTTCTTTGATTCTCTTTATTTAATCTATTTATTTTAAATATATATTTATTTAATTAAAATTTCCAATTTAGAATAAAAAATTCTAAATGTAAATTTTCATTTAATATTTATAAATTTTACTTAGATGGATATGAAAATAATATGAATTATTTCCATCTTAGTAATAATTTCCAATAAATATTTAGAAAAATATTCAATTTAAGTTGTTACAAAATTAATTTAAATTAATTTACAACTCAAATTTAATTTTCTATAAATATATATTGCATTTCGAAAAATTAAAGTCTTCAAGAATACAATTTTTGAAATTGCATATTAAAATAAAAAATAAATCCTGGAAAAATTATTCTAATTTAATGTTGGCCCAAAATTAATTAATAAAATTAATTTACAACAAAAAATATAATTTTCCTATTTAATTAAATATGTAAAAGAAAAATTTCAAATATTTAAGTATGATGATGAAAATCAACTTAAATATTAATTTTCTATTTAATTAAATACACTAGAAAAATACTTCAAGCAAAAATATCACCTATCTAGATTTTCCTTTGACTAATTAATTAAATTTCTAATAAAATATATTTTACTTCATTTATTTTAATTTAATCAATAAATGAAAAAATCATTGATTTAAGTTGGTCCAAAATTAAAATAAATAATTTACAACTTTAATCTATTTTTCAAATAAAATTCGAAATTCCAACATTTAAGAAATGCAATTTCGAAATTTGATTAATAAAATAAAGAAAAAATATATTTTGAAAATTATTTAAATTTAGTTGAAAAAAATAAATTTCAGCTAAAAATAATTTTCTATTTAATTAAGTGTCATGAAAAAGAAATATTTAAGTATGATGATGAAAATCAACTTAGATATTTAATTTTCAAATTAATTAAATGTATTAAATTCAAGAAATAAATAATTAAGTGTAGAGAAGGCTTAATTATTAATCTCTAGTCTAATACTAGGAAAAATATACTTAAAATAAATTGTACCAAAATTAATTATATGAATAATTAATTTCACAATATATAATATTTTCCTATTTAATATTAGAAATAATAAGTAGTCTAGAAATAACTATCTAGAAAATATTTTATTGGACTAAGTATCTTTTCCACAAAATTTGAAAAAATATCTAATTTAAGTTGTATTAGAAAAAAAATCTAGAACTTAAATATTTTCAAATTTAAATTTAACTAAATATCAAAAATTAAGTTGTAACCACTTAATTTGAAAATATTCCATTTTAAGTTAATATTCGAAAAGATATTAACTTAAAAAATATCTAAAATATTCCATTTTAAGTTAATATTCGAAAAGATATTAACTTAAAAAATATCTAAAGAATCTTAATAACCAATGCCTAAAATTCCTCAACTTAATTTTGAAATTTTAAATCCAAAAGATATTCAGATTTAAGTTGATTAGTTAGAGATAACTAAATTTCAACTTAAATAGGAATATTTAATGAAAAATTTAAATTAAGCTTCAGAAAGAATCTAGATGGTTATAATTCTATATTTAATTAAATACAAGAAAATACATATAGTTTAGCTTAGAATAAAAAATTCTTTAAACTATAATTTTCTTAAATTAATTTCAAAATAAATGAAATTAATTATGTTGCTAATCAATTTTATTAGGTTAAACTAGTTTAATTAACCTAGTACAGTTATTCAAATCAGGCAAATGGACCTTCACAATTGGGGTAGTTCATGTGAGGCGGTGGTGGGTTCAGTATGTCGTATCCACTTCTATGGCTCCCAACTCTCACACAAGGCCCAAAAGAGAGGAATTTAACCTTAAAATGAACAACTGTTATTAATTGAATAGGCCCAAAAACTAAATGGGCCTAAATAAAATCTATGAAGAACTATGATAATTTATTTAGCAACAACAACCTATATGCATCTATAATGAAATTAAACACATAGGCTCACACAGGCACACTTTGGATGGGTCCTATCATGTTGCTAGGTCATACACAGATGAAAGAAGATTGTAAATATACCTGTTACAAATTATTTACTTGACCAAGGGAGCCATCAGATCATTAGATCTGGCAAAAAGTAATCATGGCTATTTGCAATCAAGTAATAATAGGTTTTGAAAACTTACACACAAGCTAAAACACATACTCCTGCAACAAGGTTAACTGGATAGTTGGATGTAGGATTTATTTAATTTTAAATTAAATAATTTCGAAATAATTAATTAAATAAAATATTTTCAAAAATTAAAAAAAATTTGAAAAAATTCGAAATTAAATTACAAAAATTTAAATTTAAAATTAAACCTACAATTTTGAAAAATTAGGTTTCAACCAACCTAAATATCATTTCAAAATTTGCTAACTACTTTTAAAAATTAAATTATATTTTATAAATAAAAATTAAATAAAAAATTAAAAAGATAAATGAATATCTTTTTCAGATTTTTAATGTAATTTAAATAAATAAAATAACAAAATTTAAAAGTTAGCAAAATATCTTACATCTTTTTAAAATTACATGATTATAATTATGTTATTTTAAATTTAAATAAGGTCAAATTATTTAAAAAAAAAATTAATTTAAAATATTTAAAATCTGACCTTAAATTTAAAAATAAGATAAGATATAATCAAATTTAAAAATAAGATAGATTATTAAGCAAAAAAGATAGATACTAACTATTTTTAAATTCAAATTATACTAATATCATGAATTAAATTTAAAAAATATTAAATTAATTCATTATGATAATTAGAGTTGAATGAGGAATAGTAATAGTATAAATACAGAACTACACAAAAAATGAGAAGTTAATTCCATGAAAAAACATGAAAAAACGAAGAAAAACGAAAAAATTGCAAGCTGTACGGACGGGATGCAGTGCATACCCGTCCACGCGCGTATGCTGGGTGCTGGGCCGAGTTTGCTCAGCGGAATCATGTCGTGCATGATTTCCGCGCGCGCAGGAGGGTTTCATCACAACCCCGATTTTTCCGAATCTTCAAAAAATCATAACTAATTCAAATTAAATCGAAATTGAGTTCTTTAAAAAAGTAACTTGCTTAATTTTTTTCCATACTATCCAATAAAAATAATTCCAGAAATAGATATTCAATTATTTTTCACGAAAATTCACAAACATCAATCAATCATCAAATAACACTCAATACAACATGATACCATCCAAAAAACATCAAACAATCGTTTTAAAGTCCAAATTTCTTGCAAGTAAATCAATTACCATGGCTCTGAGGCCAGTTGTTGGAAATTATTTTACCAGGATCTTAGATCTACTCACAAGTATGTTGATTAACTTGTCATAAAGCTTGTGTTCCCGAAGCCGTTTCAGTACCATCTGAAGATGTAATTCATGCTCCTCTTCTGATTGAGAGTACACGAGGATGTCGTCGATAAACACAATCACACAGATATCGAGGAAATCCTTGAATACTCTATTCATCAAGTCCATGAATGCTGCAGGAGCATTGGTTAGTCCAAACGACATAACCAGGAATTCATAATGACAATTTTGAAACTGGAAAGTGGCACACACTAAAATGACAATTTTGCCCCTTCATACTAAAATCACATAAATAACACTAAAGAAGTATTTTTGGGAAATTCTAAATTCCCGGCCATTCCCGACATTCCCAATGTCTAATAAACCGTCCCAAACTACTAACATACTAAGTTGTGATTTTACTGAGCCAAACACCGAGTTCCATGATACCGGGCACCGGAAATGCAAAATTATGAAAACTACTAAATGACATAAAAATGCATCTCTGAATTCAATAATAACAGTATAAATAATTATTTAAATAGCTATAAATAATTTCATAATTAAACATGATTAACTGCTAATTTCCAAATTAAACTAATCGGTCTTTACAACTATTCCCCCTTAAAAGGATTTCGTCCCCGAAATCAAACCTGAATAACTCTGGATATTGAGCTCTCATATCTGACTCTAGCTCCCAGGTGGCTTCCTCCACCTTGCTGTTTCTCCAGAGAACTTTGACCAATGCTATGGTCTTATTCCGAAGGACTTTATCCTTTCTATCCAGGATCTGCACTGGTTGTTCTTCGTAAGTCATATTTGGCTGCAGTTCTAGGCTCTCATAACTAAGTATATGAGAAGGATCTGAAACGTATTTTCTCAACATCGAGACATGAAATACGTTGTGAACTGCTGATAAAGCTGGAGGCAACGCTAACCGGTATGCCACTTGACCTATCTTCTCGAGAATCTCGAAAGAACCTGTAAATCTAGGGCATAACTTGCCTCTTTTCCCGAAACATTTGATCCCCTTCATCGGAGATACCCGTAAAAACACATGGTCCCCTACTTGGAACTCAACATCTCTGCGTTTCGGATCTGCATAACTTTTCTGTCTACTCTGTGAGGCAAGCATTCTAGCTTTTATCTTCTCTATTGCCTCATTGGTCCGCTGCACTGACTCTGGACCCAAGTATTTTCTCTCCCCTGTCTCATCCCAGTGGATGGGAGATCTACACTTCCTATCGTATAACAGTTCATAGGGAGCCATCCCTATCGTACTCTGACAATTGTTCTTGTAAGAAAATTCTATCAACGGTAGATATTTATTCCAAGAGCCTTCAAAATCCATAACACAGGCTCGTAACATGTCCTCCAATATCTGAATTGTCCTTTCGGACTGACCATCTGTCTGAGGATGGAATGTTGTACTGAATTTCAACTTTGTACCCATTGCTCGTTGCAAACTCTGCCAAAATTTGGAGGTGAACTTCGAATCCCTATCCGAAACTATGGACTTCGGTACCCCGTGAAGTCTTACAATCTCTCTGACATACAATTCTGCCAACTGATCCACTGTAAATGTTGTTCTAACAGGCAGAAAATGAGCAGATTTCGTGAATCGATCCACCACTACCCAGATGGAATCAAACAAACCCGTGGTCCTAGGTAACCCGACCACAAAATCCATCGTGATATCTTCCCACTTCCATTCAGGTAGGGTTAAAGGCTGCAACAACCCTGGTGGTCTCTGATGTTCAGCCTTAATCTGTTGACAAGTGAGGCACCTCGATACGAATTCTACCAAATTATTCTTCATACCGCTCCACCAGAAATACGGTTTAAGATCTTGGTACATCTTAGTGGTGCCGGGATGCAGAGAATACGGGGTAGAATGAGCCTCCTCAAAGATCTCATTCCTGAGTTCCACACTATTCGGAACACAAACTCTAGCTTTATACAGAAGCATCGCGTTGTCTGACACTGAAAAGTCCCTAGCTTGACCAGCCAAAACCTCATCTCTGATCTTCACTAACTCTTGATCTGTCATCTGAGCGGCTTTAATTCTTTCCAACATATGAGATTGCAGCGTTAAGTTGTGAAGCTGACCTACCACAAACTCAATGTCGAATCTAACCATATCCTCTGCTAGCTGAGGCGAGATCTGAACCATACTAGCTACCTGCCCGAGACCCTTCCTGCTCAGGGCATCGGCCACTACATTGGCCTTCCCAGGGTGATAGAGGATCTCACAGTCGTAATCTTTGACTAATTCCAACCAACGTCTCTGTCTCATGTTCAAATCTTTCTGAGTAAAGAAATACTTGAGACTTTTATGGTCGGTATAGATTTCACACCTTTCTCCGTAAAGGTAATGCCGCCAAATCTTCAATGCAAAAACCACCGCGGCCAACTCTAGATCATGAGTCGGGTATCGCTGTTCGTAATCCTTTAACTGACGGGAGGCATAAGCGATGACCCGATCGGCTTGCATCAACACACACCCCAGACCCTGTCTGGATGCATCGCAATAAACAACAAATTTCTCATTGTCTGAGGGCAAAGCTAGTACTGGAGCGGTAATCAACCTCTGCTTCAGCTCCTGAAAACTAGCTTCGCACTTGTCTGACCAGACAAACCGCTGATTCTTCTTTGTAAGTTCGGTTAAGGGCATTGAAATTTTTGAAAACCCTTCCACGAACCTACGATAATACCTAGCTAAACCCAAGAAGCTTCTGATCTCTGTCACTGTCTTCGGTCTCGGCCAATCCCTGACGGATTCGATCTTCCCGGGATCCACCTTGATCCCATCTTTGCTCACAATGTGCCCTAAGAAGGATACTTGAGATAGCCAAAATTCGCATTTCTTGAACTTGGCATAAAGCTTGTGTTCCCGAAGCCGTTGCAGTACCATCTGAAGATGTAATTCATGCTCCTCTTCTGATTGAGAGTACACGAGGATGTCGTCGATAAACACAATCACACAGATATCGAGGAAATCCTTGAATACCCTATTCATCAAGTCCATGAATGTTGTAGGAGCATTGGTTAGTCCGAACGACATAACCAGGAATTCATAATGTCCATACCTAGTGCGGAAAGCTGTCTTCGGAATGTCCTCTCGGATTCTCAACTCATGATAACCCGAACGGAGATCAACCTTAGAAAAGACCGTCTTCCCGTGAAGCTGATCGAACAGATCATCGATCCTAGGTAATGGATATTTATTCTTCACTGTCAGCTTGTTCAATTCTCTATAATCGATGCACATCCTCATAGTTCCATCTTTCTTCTTGAAGAATAAAACCGGGGCTCCCCAGGGTGACACACTAGGCCGAATAAACCCGATGTCAAGCAACCCCTGGAGTTGAATCTTTAATTCCTTAAGTTCAGCTGGAGCCATTCTATACGGGGCTTTGGAAACCGGTTCCACCCCTAGTGCCAAATCTATCACGAAGTCAATCTCCCGCTGAGGTGGTAACCCTGGAAGTTCTTCAGGAAAAACATCTAAAAATTCCCGAACCACCTTGATGTCCTCTGACCGTATGGTATCTGGCCGAGTGGTGTCCACCACAACGGCCAGAAACCCTAAGCATCCACCATGCAATAATTCCCTAGCTGACATGGCCGAAATCACCGGGATCCGAGATCCCCGAACTGAGCCAACAAACACGAATGGTTCTTCACTTTCCGGTTGGAAGATCACCATCCTCCTTTTGCAATCAATGCTCGCCGAATATTTAGATAGGAAATCCATTCCTAAAATAATATCGAACTCTACTAGGCTCATCTCTATCAAGTCAGCACTTAACTCTCTACCATCTATCCTGATCGGCATAGACTTAATCCACATTTTGGAGATAACTAACTCTCCGCCAGGTAATAGGGTTCCAAACCCTGATTCATATCTATCATACGGTCTATCCAATTTACTAAAGACTCTGGCTGCCACATAAGAATGTGTAGCCCCAGAATCAAACAGTACTGAGTAAAGTGAGTTATTAACCGAAAGCTGACCTGTTACAGCTGATGGGCTGGCATCTGCATCAGCCTGAGTGATGGCGAACACCCTAGCTGGAGTGGGTATCGCCGGAGCCCTCGGTGCCTCTGAGCGGAGCTGGGGACAATCCCTCTTGAAGTGTCCGGGCATGCCACAGTGAAAGCATCCCTGACCTTTACATTCACCCCGATGGTGCCTTTTGCAGCTGGGGCACTCGGGATAGGAGAACCAGGTCTCTGCACCATCAGGACGACTACCTCTATTCTGGTTCCCCCAGAACCTCTTGTTCTGACTCGAGCCTCCGGATGCAGTGGATGCTCTCCTCTTCTGGTCCATGGCCGAACCACTACTCCCCCTGCTAAAACCTGATGCAGGAGGGGTAGGAGCCCCGCCACTCGCCGGAGTACTAGCTGACTCCGACATACATCCAACTGCGCCCTCAACTCGCAGTGCCTTCTCCACCATCTCAGCATAGGTGGTCTTGTCGTCAGTGGTGATCATCAAGTCATGTTTAATCTTCGCATTTAACCCGTCCACGTACTTCTCTTTCTTGTTGAAGTCGGTTGGCACTATTCCCGAGGCTAACCTCGCCAACCGGTCAAACTGAGTAGTATACTCGGTCACGCTCATATTCTCCCGCTGGGTCAGGTGGGCGAACTCTTTCCTCTTGGCGCTTCTGACCGCCTCGTTATAATACTTGGCGTTAAAGAGTTCCTGGAACCTTTCCCAGGTCATGGTGGTGACGTCGTGAATCTGAGACACCATGTCCCACAAGACCAGAGCGTCTTCTTGAAACTGGAAAGTGGCACACACCACTCTGTCGTTCCCGGTGACACCCATAAAGTTCAAGATTTTGATGATCGCCGTTAGCCACTGTTCGGCCTTCATCACATCTGGACCTCCCAGAAAGACCGGAGGTGCTTGCTTCCGGAACCGTTCATACAAAGGTTCCATTCTGTTGGCCGCCACCACTATTTTGGCCTGAGCAGCAGGGGCAGGTGCCACTGGAACTACTGGCACAGGCACTGCAGGAGCCCCCTGCTGCCTCAATCTCTGTATCTCGAGGTCTTGCTCTTCTATTCTGGCTTGCATCTCAGCAAACCTAACCTCCCAATTCTGGGCTCCCTGATCGGCTTGGGGAGCCTGTGGCGGGTTCTCATCACCCCGACCACGAGCCCTGCCCCGGGGACCTCTACCTCGGCCCCTAACTGGCAGGGGAATATGAGCTCTCTGACCTTGATTCGACCCTACCGAATTGCCCTGGCTCCTGGTAGTCCGCCTGGCGTCCATCTAGTCGGAACCGCCTGCGAAACCAAGAGTTGGCATATCAGGTCGCATTCAAGAAGAGCTTACTAATGCCGCTTAATTTGGAAATTAAAAACGAAACATGCGCCTATTCTACTATCAGGCTACTAACATGCTTCCTATCAGGCTTTTCTTATTTCATAAAAATTAAATAAACTACTAAAGCAATAAAAGCTTACTGAACCGTGGAACGAGCTAACTGCTGATGATGATTGTACATATCGTGACGATCTTCGGAAGACAACTTGGCGGCTCTGATACCAAATTGTAACACCCTAACTAGCATAGGCGTATTACGTGATTTTTAAACATACTGTGCAGCTCGTTGCTAATCAACGAGGTTTATAGAAAACGTAATTAATTAAAATTTTTGTTTTTTAATTAAACTTGTAAAATATTTAAACAAAAGACTCGGGATCCCGATTACAAAACCATTTACAAAAGTTTACTGTCTATAGAAAATACTTTTCGCCTAGCGACTAATTACAAAAGTAGCCTTGCTGTCCCGATGATCGTACGCTCCAGGCCTAACCGCCCCGACATGTACAATCTTCACCGGCTCGCTCACGGTCCATCAACTCTAGCCTTGCCTTTACCTACACATAAACATATCACTGTGAGTCGACAGACTCAGTAAGAAAAGCATAATAATACTCATACATAAATCCCGGTCATGATCAGACGCCCATACCCCTGACCATAACCCTAACTGTTGTGTCCAACACGATACTGAACGTTCATAGGGACGGTACTATTGACAAGTAACAGCCTAATCGGTCGAACCGGTCATACTCCGGCTGCTGGTCATACTCTAGCCTGTACCGACGTGTTACAGTATCAACTTAATCGGTCGAACCGGTCATACTCCGGCTGCTGGTCATACTCATGCCTATACCGACGTGATACGTCAAATAGTACGGAACCACCAACCTAAGTATCAGGCTAATCAGTCGAACCGGTCATACTCCGGCTGCTGGTCATACTCTAGCCTGTACCGACGTGATACAGTGTCAGCCTAATCGGTCGAACCGGTCATACTCTATATAAGTCTGAGAGTGCAATTCTAAGTTCTAAGAGTGGATTCAATGAAGAATTAATAAGTAGGAATTTACTTGGTAAATTTGGTTCACTTATTGGAAGCTCAGCATATAGATCCATGGTCTCCATTCTAGTTGAGAACATTCTGCTTGTAAGACTCATTAATTAATTCGTGATTGATCAATTATAATTCTAAAGTAAAACTATGTCTAATTTTATGAATTTTCACTAAGCAGGGGTGAAATTGTAAAGAAAAGAGTTTCTAGGTTTATTTATTTATTAATGGACTTTATATGTCTAATTAATAATTAAATTAAATGACAATATTATTTAATAATCTATTTTAGTTATTAAATAATTAGTTTTGGCATTTAAAAGGTTAGAATTGGAAAATTGGCGTTTTTGAGAAAATAGAGATAAAATTTGATAAAATTGCAAAATTAAGTGAGGCCCATTACAACACCATGGCCGGCCACTTAAGTTGATTTTTTCAAATTAATATTTTCATTATTTTAATGGCAAATAATTCTAAACCTAAACCTAGTAGTTGCCTATAAATAGAAAGTGATGGCTCAGTCAAATACACATCTTTGAATAAGCCTTTCTGACAGAAATTTCTCTCTTCAGAAAAACTGAGCCTTCCCCACTTTCTACACCTTGGCCGAAACCCTCTCTCTTTTCTTCTTCATCTTTTTCGTGACCCTAGTGAAAGAGTAAGTGCCCACACACAGCAAGCAGTAACTCAATCATATATTGGAAGACTGTGAAGGATCAAAACTTGAAGAAGAAGGACATTCGGGCTCAGATCTTGATTATACTCTGCTACAGAAAGGAATCAAGGGTTAGAGATCTGAGTGGAAGGAGACATTAATTCCGCTGCATCAATGTAAGGTTTTCTTAACATTATATGTGTTTAATTTATCGTTTTAGAAAGTTCTTATTTAGGATGTTTAAACAACATACTTGTGAGTAGATCTAAGATCCTAGTAAAATAAATTTCCAACAACTGGCCTCAGAGCCATGGTAATTGATTTATTACATGAAATTTGGACTTTAAAACGATTGTTTGTTTGTTTTTGGATGGTATCATGTTGTATTGAGTGTTATTTGATGATTGATTGATGTTTGTAAATTTTCGTGAAAAATAATTGTGATTTTGTTTCTGAAATTATTTTTATTGGATAGTATGGAAAAAATTAAGCAAGTTAGCCTTTTACAGAACTCAATTTGGATTTTATTTGAATTAGTTATGAATTTTTGAAGATTTGAAAAAATCGAGGCTGTGCTGAATTTTTCCTGCGATCGCAGAACTGTCCGTACAGTTCACAATTTTTTCGTTTTTCTTCGATTTTTCATGCTTTTTCATGGAATTAACTTCCGATTTTTTGTATGGTTTTGTATATATACTATTACTATTCCTAATTCAATTCTAATTATCATTTTGAATTAATTTAATATTTTTTTAAAATTTAATTCAAGATATTAGTGTAATTTGAATTTGAATAGAATTAGTATCTATCTTCTTGCTTAAAAATCTATCTTATTTTTAAATTTGATTATATCTTATCTTATTTTAAATTTAAGGTCAGATTTTTATATATTTTTTTTTAAAATTAAATCTTTTTTAGATATTTTGACCTTATTTAAATTTAAAATAAGATATTTATAATCATGTAATTTTAAATAGGTGTAAGATATTTTGCTAACTTTTAAATTTTGTTATTTTATTTATTTAAATTAAATTTAAAATCTGAAAAGATATTTCATTTATCTTTTCTAATTTTTTTATTTAATTTTTATTTTTAAAATAACATTTAATTTTTAAAAGTACTTAGCAAATTTTTTGAAATGATATTTAGGTTGGTTGAAACCTAATTTTTCAAAAAGTAGGTTTAATTTTAAATTTTTTTTAAATTTCGAAATTTGAATTTTTTTATTTCCAAAATTAAAATATTTTTTTTAAATTTTTTTTTTCGAAAATTAAAATATTTTTTTTATTTAATTATTTATTTTTCGAAATTATTTATTTAAAATTAAATAAATCCTACTTCCAACTATCCAGCTAACCTTGTTGCAGGAGTATGTGGTTTTAGCTTATATGTAAGTTTTTTAAAACCTATTATTACTTGATTGCAAATAGCCATGGTTACCTTTTGCCAGATCTAATGATCAGATGGCTCCCTTGGTCAAGTTAATAATTTGTAACAGGTAAATTTTACAATCTTCTTTCATCTGTGTATGACCTAGCAACATGATAGGATCCATCCAAAGTGTGCCTGTGTGAGCCTATATGTTTATTTTAATTTATAATATAGATACATATAGGTTGTTGCTAAATAAAATGTCACACCATGATAGATTTTATTTAGGTCCATTTAGTTATTGGACCTATTCAATTAATAACAGTTATTCATTTTAAGGTTAAATTCCTCTCTTTTGGGCCTTGTGTGAGAGTTGGGAGCCATAGAAGTGGGTACGACATACTGAACCCAGCACCCCCTCACATGAACTACCCCAATTGTGAAGGCCCATTTGCCTGATTTGAATAACTGTACTAGGTTAATTATATTAGTTTGACCTAATAAAATTGAATTAGCAACATAATTAACTTTTAAAATATATGAAAATTTATTTTTCATTTTAATATTTTAAAGTTAATTTTAAGAAAAACACTTTTAGTTTAGATATTATTTCTAGACAAACTATTTGTATTTTTCTTGTATTTAATTAAATATAGAATTTTAACTAACTAAGATTCTTTCTGGAGCTTATTTAATTAAATATTCCTATTTAAGTTATAAATTAGTTATAACAACTGATTTTTCTTATCTAACTTAAATTTGAATATTTGATTTAAATTTTAAATCAAGTTGAGGAATCCTAGGCATTAGTTATTAAAGATTCTTAAGATATTTTTTAAGTTAATATCTTTTCAAATATTAACTTAAAATGGAATATTTTAGATATTTTTTTGGTTAATATCTTTTCAAATATTAACTTTAAAAGGATATCTTCAAATTAAGTGGTTACAACTTAATTTTGATATTTAATTAAATCTAAATTTGAAATTATTTAAGTTTTAGATTTTTTCTATATAACTTAAATTAGATATTTTTCAAATTTTTGAAAAGATACTTAGTCAAATAAGATATTTTCTAGATAGTAATTTCTAGACTACTTATTATTTCTAATATTTAAATAGGAAAATTATACTTTGTGAAATTAATTATTTAAATAATTAATTTTGGTACAATTTTATTAAGTATATTTATCCTAGTATTAAATAGAAATTAATAATTAAGCCTTCTCTACACTTAATTATTTATTTCTTGAATTTAATACATTTAATTAACTTGAAAAATCTAAATATCTAAGTTGATTTTCATCATGATACTTAAATATTTATTGATTTTTCATGACACTTAATTAAATAGAAAAAAAATTTAGGTTGAAATTTAATTTTTCAACTTAAATTTAAATAATTTTCAATATATATTTTTTCTTTATTTTATTAATCAATTTCGAAATTTGCATTTTATTTATGCAATATTTTCGAATTTTTGAAAAATAGATTGAGTTGTAAATTAATTATTTATTTTAATTAATTATTGGACCAACTACAGTCAATGATTTTTTCATTTAATTGATTAATTTAAAATAAATGAATTTAAAATATATATACATTAGAAATTGTATTAATTAGTCAAAAGAAAATCTAGATAGATGATATTTTTGCTTGAAGTATTTCTTTTCTGTTTTTATTATTCTCAAAAATTGTATACTTTTTATACTTTATATTTTCGAACTCAATAAATATATTCTCAAAGGAAATTTTTAAGTTGCTAATTATTTAATTTAATTCAACTTAAATTAATTTCCTTAATATTTATATTTAAGATTATTACTAAGATGGAAATAATTAATTTTATTTCAATCACCATCTAAGTATAATTTTATAAATATTATATTAAATTCTTATTTTTGAATTTTAATTCTTAATTTTTAATTTAATGAGAATTTATTTATTAGAATAATAAAGAAAATACATTTTAAAGAATGAGCTTTATTATTATTAAGATATTCGATCTCCATTGTGGGTTTTACACCGCGTTTGTTTTAGTGAGTAATCCTCCCTAATGGAGGAACGTTCATTAGCAATTTCGCACCGTTTAATCTCGCATGATAAGTGGTTTGTAAGTGTTTTATATGGTATAGATCACCCTAATGGTGGCGACCATATTTGACTTGCAAATTGCGAAACAATGGTAGAAGCTCATAAGATAGAATAGCCTTGACTCTCGCCTAAACGGGACAACGCTGGATTCCAATCTTGATCGAATAAAAGGTTGCTAGAATGTTTAACATTTTAGATGAGCTGACAACTCTATTCAATGGATGGTAGCTTTGACTCTCGCCTAAACGGGACACTGATATCAGTTTGTTGAAAACCTTGGAAATTATTTAGGATTGAATTTTTTAAGTATTTTCTCATATCATTCCTACTTGCTATGTGCTTATAATTTCTTAATTGATTTTGTGTTAAACCATTATTTATTTCTATTTGTTGATTTCTATTATTTTGTAGTATCCTGTATTATCAAAATGAATCCCATGTTATCACTGTTGACTGAAAACAAGCTGAATGGATCTAACTTTAATAAGTGGAATGAGAACATTAATATTGCTCTCATAGGAGAAAGTGCCTTGTTTGTTTTAACTGAGCCGTCACCTGAAGTGCCTGGGGATAATGCTTCCAAAGCTGTGAAAGAAAAGTATGAGCGTTGGCAGAAAGCAAATGACAAAGCTTTATACTTTATGCTTTCTAGCATGGTTGACACCCTCAAAACTCGGTTTTCTAAAACCGAGAAGGCTGCTGAAGTTATGACGAAGTTAAATGAGCTATTCGGTAAGGCATCACTTCAGTCACGCTTTGACGCGACTAAGAAGTACATTAATGCACGGATGGAACCTCATCAAAACGTGCGTGACCATGTTCTCCTCATGTCCGCTATTTCCAAGAAGCCCGGGATCATGGTGCCGAAATGGACAAGTGCTACTCAAGTAAGTCTTATCTTGAATAGCCCGACTCCAAAGATTTCTACCATACACATCAAATTATGTCATGAATAAGAAGGAAATTGACTTTCATGAATTAGTCAATGACCTTCAAACTTATGAAAATTTGATTGGAGGACCCAAGAAGAAAGGGAGTAAACCTCATAATCCTGGTAATGGTAATGGGACGATGAAACCTGAAGCAAATGTTGCCTCTGCTTCAAAACCCAAATCGAAGAAGAAGTGGAAGAACACCAAAAAGCGAACAAAAGCCATGAAAAAGGCTGCTCCTTCTGGTGATGCTACACTTAAAGAAAAGTGTTTCTACTGTAATGAGAAATGTCATTGGAAACCCCAGTGACATAAACTTCTTGCAAAGAAACAAGGTATTTCCATTTATAAACTTTAAGAGTTTTAGTGAATTATTATCCAATTGGATTTATGATTCTGGACTAACTTTGTTTATTTGTTTTCTTCTTCTTATAGGCCAAGCTACTTGAACTCAATTGAGTTGGATCAGAAAGCTAGACCAAGGGTGAAATCGTCCAGATGAAGATGAAGCTCTTCAATTTTTTGAATTAATTGTTTTAGTTTAAAGACAATTTGGATTTCAAATTTTAGTTAGGGATATTTATCCCTGTTTCTCTCATATTGTTGCAATACATTTTTTTTTAATATTAATAAAGTTTTATTTTTCGAAATTCCCTATTGCAATTTATGAGATTGAGCTTCATTTAATTTTATCTTCATCAATTATTACCACATTATATTTATATGTTTGAATGTGTAAGTGTTTTTATTATTGATGCAAATTCTATAATATTTACAACTCTTCATAGAGTTATATTATATAAACACTAGAAATTATTTCTATGTTTATCAATAATTGTTAATTCTCATACAATTATTAAGAATTTGTTTAATAAAAGGATCTTATGATCTGATAGGGGTGGAGAAAAGTTAAGAAAACTATGCAGTTCAACGATCTTTTATATCTAATGAACTCTGGATAGTATTCAACTCCACATAAACTCTATCACACTAAGAGAATCATGATCTTTACAACCTTTAGGGGTGGATCATAATCTCTATATACTTAGGGGTGGAGGTTATCCATAGTACCCTATATGTATATTCTTAGGGGTGGAGTCTATTCCACAATTTCCTATGAAACACATATCTTGTTTAAACATGGAAGTAATATAATGAGTCAGCTATTGTCAATATAAATTCTTGATCTTGATTGTATGTTCCATTTCGTTTTTACTGTTGTAAGTAAAAGTTTGACACCTTTGAAAGTTCTTTGTTAAAGTTTCACACTACCTTAATTGAGTGGGAGAATTTTAAAGTTCTATACCCATCTTCATTAGGTTGATAATTGTGATAGGTACTTAAGAACATTACTGAAAAGCAAATCTAACCATTCACATGGATAGGAATAGCTTATCAGAATTATGAGAATAAGATAAAGAACTCTAGTTCAGTCCATTCGAATGACTTGAACCAAGAATTCTTAATCCTCATAAAATTTGATGGTATCTTAATTTTGATTACTTTATCTCTGGCATGTATTTTTCACTTCAAATACTAGTCTGCTATGTTGATGACTTAGTCTTGACTTAAAGTTTCAGACTAATACAAAAGTCACAACTAGGTAACTCTCTAAACAATCAGAGGTTAAAAGTATTATTTAACCAGACATCTGTTGTTGAGTGGGAGCTATCTGAGATGTAATCAAATAGGGAACATTAGAAGATATTCAAGAAGGATTTATGAAAGTGATCTATATGTTAGATATTAAGGAACTGTGTATCAGTTTTCCTTGTATCTCACCATCTAATTTCGATTTATATAAGATGGTACTTACTTTGGGGGTGGAGGAATTATTGTATAATAATTCAAGCTCTACCAGAGAAGAACTATAACTTGGTCTATTCGAAAATACCAGAAAGTTATATCACTGAAGAAAAGTCTACACTGTATTATCTCAATTACATATTTTAAAATATGAGAGATATGTCCTCTGTTAATTCAGATGTACTTTTAAAACAGTAAAGATTTCAGTATCCCTTGATGAGTAAAGCATATAGTAAAGGATGTTTCATAAGAGTATTTATGAACTAGTTTCCAGAAGTTTGGGTGGATTCAAATATACTACACTTGATCTGAAGATCAAGACATCAGATTGACCTATTTGCACAGTTTGTTTTATATTATTGCAAGTGGGAGTTTGTTGGGTTTTATTCCCTAAATAAAACTCTTTACAATCTGATTAGTTATCAATATAAGAAATTTGAAGTGATTGATGTTTGCATGAATTCTACATGCTAATGGTTTAATATGTTTAAATATGTTTATTACATTTACACACAAAATCAGTTAAATCCAGATCATATGTTTATTCACAATTACAGTATCGTCAACACAGTGGAATGTGATTGTGATCATATGAATCAAAAGTTTTGGTCCCTGTTTCATCAGTGTTATTGGATTTACACTAATGTGATAATCAGCGATGATGTGTACTTACACTTGGAGTAAGTGTTATGTTCTTTCCAGGACATTAGTAAAGTATACTAGTTTCGAATGTATGGAGTATACATTGGACTGGACCGATATTGCAACTAAGTTAAGATATTATAAACTTACCGTTATACATATCTTTCCAAGTCAATATCAGTAGTTGATCTTAAGATTAAAAGAATCTAAATCCTGATATGCTTAGGCTCAACTCAGGAGTGCTATTCATGTTCTTAGATTTATTAGTTAAGCCTACTTTCGGATCAGGGTGATACGTATATTTTGGGAACATGATAGTATGATTGAGTGGGAGTGCTGAACATAAATATGGAATCTATAGCTTCTACTGGTGTATAGAAGTCAAGTGATGATTCCCTTCGAGCTTAGCAAATAGAAGTAAATGGATGAGCTCTTGTTTAACTGACTAATTATTAGATCACTAAACACCATTTACAGGTAGCTAAGTGTTTTAAGGGGCAAAATACATTGAGGGGTGAGAACGGTAAAGAAATCCCATCTCGATGTAAATCATCTATATAGAGGATCTTTAAATCACAATAAGATTATAACAATGGTTAAATGAGATAGTATATTGATATCGTGGAACATACAATATGCTCTATATAAGTCTGAGAGTGCAATTCTAAGTTCTAAGAGTGGATTCAACGAAGAATTAATAAGTAGGAATTTACTTGGTAAATTTGGTTCACTTATTGGAAGCTCAGCATATAGATCCATGGTCCCCATTCTAGTTGAGAACATTCTGCTTGTAAGACTCATTAATTGATTCGTGATTGATCAATTATAATTCTAAAGTTAGACTATGTCTAATTTTATGAATTTTCACTAAGCAGGGGTGAAATTGTAAAGAAAAGAGTTTCTAGGTTTATTTATTTATTAATGGACTTTATATGTCTAATTAATAATTAAATTAAATGACAATATTATTTAATAATCTATTTTAGTTATTAAATAATTAGTTTTGGCATTTAAAAGGTTAGAATTGGAAAATTGGCGTTTTTGAGAAAATAGAGATAAAATTTGATAAAATTGCAAAATTAAGTGAGGCCCATTACAACACCATGGCCGGCCACTTAAGTTGATTTTTTCAAATTAATATTTTCATTATTTTAATGCCAAATAATTCTAAACCTAAACCTAGTAGTTGCCTATAAATAGAAAGTGATGGCTCAGTCAAATACACATCTTTGAATAAGCCTTTCTGACAGAAATTTCTCTCTTCAGAAAAACTGAGCCTTCCCCACTTTCTACACCTTGGCCGAAACCCTCTCTCTTTTCTTCTTCATCTTTTTCGTGACCCTAGTGAAAGAGTAAGTGCCCACACACAGCAAGCAGTAACTCAATCATAGATTGGAAGACTGTGAAGGATCAAAACTTGAAGAAGAAGGACATTCGGGCTCAGATCTTGATTATACTCTGCTACAGAAAGGAATCAAGGGTTAGAGATCTGAGTGGAAGGAGACATTAATTCCGCTGCATCAATGTAAGGTTTTCTTAACTTTATATGTGTTGAATTTATCGTTTTAGAAAGTTCTTATTTAGGATGTTTAAACAACATACTTGTGAGTAGATCTAAGATCCTGGTAAAATAAATTTCCAACAAGGGGAACATACCAACAACTTGAGATCACTAGAGTTTTGCAAAATAGAGCTTGAATCACCAAGGAAATTGGCTGGTTCTTGATGCTCCAAGAGGGCCGAAAAAGAGAGAGAGGTTTGAGAGAAAAGCTTTGATTTCTTTAACTTTGTAATTTTTTGAAACTTTGAAAAAATGAAGGAAATGCCACATAACCCTTTACTTCAGCCAATATAACATCAAATAAAACACATATTTCTCATTTATTAAGCCACAAAAAGACAAACTAACAATGAGGCAAAATGACCATTTTGCCCCTTCATACTAAAATCACATAAATAACACTAAAGGGGTATTTTTGGGAAATTCTAAATTCCCGGCCATTCCCGACATTCCCAATGTCTAATAAACCGTCCCAAACTACTAACGTACTAAGTTGGGATTTTACTGAGCCAAACACCGAGTTCCATGATACCGAGCACCGAAAATGCAAAATTATGAAAACTACTAAATGACATAAAAATACATCTCTGAATTCAATAATAACAGTATAAATAATTATTTAAATAGCTATAAATAATTTCATAATTAAACGTGATTAACTGCTAATTTCCAAATTAAACTAAGCGGTCTTTACAGAGAAGGCTCAGGTTTTTCTTTGAAGGAAAAATAGAAAATTTAGTGTAAATTTCCTGAAGACTTCACTATCTATTTATAGCATTCCACTATTGTTAGGTTTGAATTATTTGGCATTAAAATAATGAAAATATCAGTGAAAAATAACCTACAAAAGTGGCCGGCCCTATACTAGTGGATTTGGGCCTCACTTTTTGTAATTTTGCAGTTTTATCTTTTCTGCATCTGATTTTCTCAAAAACGCCAATTTTCTAATTCAACCATTTAAATGCTAATTTTAATTATTTAATAACTATAAATAATTATTAAATAATATTGTCATTTATCATATTTAATAATTAAACCATACAAAGTACATAATTAACAAATATGCCCCTAAAACTCTTTCTTTACAATTTCGCCCTTACTTAGTGAAAAATTCACAAATAGACATAGTCTAATTTGAGAATTATAATTGATTAATCAAAACCAATTATATGAGTCTTACAAGCAATATTATCTCAACTAGTGCGGGGACCATGGGTCTATATAACCGAGCTTCCAATAAGTAGATCAAGAATTTAGCACTAAAATTCACTAACTTATTAATTCTTCGTTGAATCCACGCATAGAACTTAGAATTGCACTCTCAGTATATAGAATGTTCTATATGTTCCACCATATAGATGCATCATTAGTTATCCATTGTTATAATCCTAATGTGATCAATGATCCTCTATATGAATGATCTACACTGTAAAGGGATTAGATTACCGTTACACCCTACAATGTATTTTATCCTTAAAACACTTGACCCCGTATAAATGATATTTCAGCTTATGTGAAATGAGTACTCCACAATTTATGTTCGTTTGGTCAAGCTCGAAGGAGATCATCCTTTGCTTACTATTCGCCAGATAGAAGCTATAGATTCCATGTTTATGCTAGCGCTCCCACTCAATTGCACTACCGTGTTCCCAAAATGTACGTATCACCCTGACCTAAAAGTAGGCTTAACTAACAAATCAAAGAACACGAATAGCCTTTCAAGATTGAGCCTAATCATAACAGAATTCAGATCATTTGATCTAGGATCAACTAGGCGATATTGACTTGAATAGATATTACGGTAAGTTTAATAAATCTAAGTCAAAGTTCAATATCGGTCCCTTCCGATGCATACTCCATGCATCCAACCTGAGCTTTACTTTAACCAATGCTCTGGAAAGAACATAGCACTTCTCCAAATGCAACTAAACTCTGTTGTAGATTATCATATCAGTAAAACCCTATGTCTGATAAATCTAGGAAACTTTATTCACATAGTCATGTTTACTTTCCAATGTGTTGACGGCACAATAAACAGGATCAAGTATGTGAAAAGGGTTTCAGATGAATTTATACATTATGTACATATAATCATGAAATAAATCATGTGAACCATGCAACATTAAATGTTATTTCTGATCTATATTAATAAGTAAATCTGATTATATTGAAATGAGTTTTATTTAGGGCATAAAACCCAACAAACAATTCTAGCTTTTCTTAAGATTTTGATTAGGTCATCCATGAATCTAGTAATGATTTACATTAAGTATACAACCATTACATCATTCTGAAATTGTATTACCATAGAAGGATTTAGGCAACGACTAGTAACTAATCATCAATATGCAAATCAAAATTTCTGGGGAGGTAAGTTTGGATATAATTCAAAAATCAATTTAATGATCTTTGAACTGCATATCTACTAACTATTTCTCCACCCCTATCAGTTCGCCAGATCTTTAACCACTTACCTTAATGGTTTTAACCAATGCTAGAAATTAATGAAATTTTATAAACATTTCAAATTTCTTTGCATAAGGTATAATCTAGAGTTATCGTTTTAAGAATACAACGAAAAACTCATATCCACCCCTGATGTACATCCATCTGCGAATGAGATGAACTACTTTCAGTGGATATAGGCATATTAACTCTTTGCAGAGATTGATCTTGTCAAAATTACTATGAACAAGATGCAAATGCCATAGATTAATAAAAATGTGGTTTTGTCTTTTTGATGACTTAGGTATAGTTACATCAAAGAGTTCTTAGAATACTGCAAGTGGATCCTGGTCACAAAATACTAAACTCATATTCCATACAGTTTGAATCCATTAATAGAAGATGGATATTAAACACTTGGAAAGTGTAACTGTATTGTATCCTGGAATTAGAAATATAAGAAAATTTCTGTTTGGATTCTAAAATTAAAGTCAAAGACTTAAATTTATACCAAATATAATGAGTAATTCTTTCTTGGACCACCACTACTAATTTAAACTCTAAGTCAGATTTGCCCATACAAGTAGATGATTTCTAAGATTGAGGATTTATATCAATTGGGAATAGAATTTCGGGATTATAATCATATGCGTCATTTAATTTCTTAAGAGAAAATATAGAATGACATGAAATGATTTATAGACCATTCATCCAATGATATGTTATTGAGCTAATTCGAAATGAATAAGCTAAGAGGAATTAGGATAATTTCGTTGTTTAAATAAGAATCTAACGATGCTTCGATTAGCGAAAGTCAAAGTAATCTTATTTATATAATCTTCTTGTTTCATATTGTAAAAATACTAGTCTAAGGTGTCATCAATTGATGAACAGCTAGATGTCGCATATACAATATTTATCTTTCGAGATCTAACACTATTATGTATGTCTAATGGTGAAAATCCACTAGGGATTTATCTCATTAGATAAACAAACCAAGTTAGACCAACAATGAAGATTCGAAATTAAACTACAACTTAATAACAGAAAATAACATGGTTCAATATAAATTCATACACAATTCAGAAATTATTAAACATATAGCAAGTAGGAATGACAAGTGAAAATACTAAAACATACAATCTTAAATAATTTTCAAGGTTTTCAACAAACTGATATCAGTATCCCGTTTAGGCGAGAGTCAAAGCTACCATCCATTGAAATAGAGTTGTCAGCTCATCTAAAATGTTAAACAATTTAGCAACCTTTTATTCGATCAAGATTGAAATTCAGCGTTGTCCCGTTTAGGCGAGAGTCAAGGCAATTCTATCTTATGAGCTTCCACCATTGTTTCATAATTTGCAAGTCAAATATGGTCGCCACCATTAGGGTGATCCATACCATATAAAACACTTACAAACTACTTATTTTTCAAGATTAAACGGTGCGAAATTGCTAATGAACGTTCCTCCATTAGGGAGGATTACTCACTAAAACAAACGCGATGTAAAACCAACAATGGAGATCGAATATCTTAATAATAAAGCTCATTATTTAAAGAGAGTTGTATTTTCTTTGATTCTCATTTTAATCTATTTATTTTTAAATATATATTTATTTAGTTAAAATTTCCAATTTAGAATGAAAAATACTAAATATAAATTTTAATTTAATATTTATAAATTTTACTTAGATGGATAT
Source organism: Cannabis sativa (assembly GCF_029168945.1). NCBI lineage: Eukaryota > Viridiplantae > Streptophyta > Magnoliopsida > Rosales > Cannabaceae > Cannabis > Cannabis sativa. The sequence goes on along the minus strand of NC_083609.1, from coordinate 22,429,256 downwards.
GAAAATAATATGAATTATTTCCATCTTAGTAATAATTTCCAATAAATATTTAGAAAAATATTCAATTTAAGTTGTTACAAAATTAATTTAAATTAATTTACAACTCAAATTTAATTTTCTATAAATATATATATTGCATTTCAAAAAATTAAAGTATTTAAGAATACAATTTTCGAAAATGCATGTTAAAATAAAAAATAAATCCTAGAAAAATTATTCTAATTTAATGTTGGCCCAAAATTAATTAATAAAATTAATTTACAACAAAAAATATAATTTTCCTATTTAATTAAATATATATAAGAAAAATTCCAAATATTCAAGTATGATGATCAACTTAAATATTAATTTTCTATTTAATTAAATACACTAGAAAAATACTTCAAGCAAAAAATCACCTATCTAGATTTTCCTTTGACTAATTAATTAAATTTCTATTAAAATATATTTTACTTTATTTATTTTAATTAATCATTAAATAAAAAAATCATTGATTTAAGTTGGTCCAAAATTAAAATAAATAATTTACAACTTTAATCTATTTTTCAAATAAAATTCAAAATTCCAGCATTAAAGAAATGCAATTTCGAAATTTGATTAATAAAATAAAAAAAATATATTTTGAAAATTATTTAAATTTAAGTTGAAAAAATAAATTTTAACTTAAAATAATTTTCTATTTAATTAAATGCCATGAAAAAGAAATATTTAAGTATCATGATGAAAATCAACTTAGATATTAAATTTTTAATTTAATTAAATGTATTAAATTCAAGAAATAAATAATTAAGTGTAGAGAAGGCTTAATTATTAATCTCTAGTTTAATACTAGGAAAAAATATACTTAAAATAAATTGTACCAAAATTAATTATTTAAATAATTAATTTCAAAATGTATAATATTTTCCTATTTAATATTAGAAATAATAAGTAGTCGAGAAATAACTATCTAGAAAATATCTTATTTGACTAAGTATCTTTTCCACAAAATTTGAAAAAATATCTAATTTAAGTTGTATTAGAAAAAATCTAGAACTTAAATATTTTCAAATTTAAATTTAATTAAATATCAAAAATTAAGTTGTAACCACTTAATTTGAAAATATTCCATTTTAAGTTAATATTCGAAAAGATATCAACTTAAAAAATATCTAAAGAATCATAATAACTAATTCCTAAAATTCCTCAACTTAATTTTGAAATTTTAAATCCAAAAGATATTCAGATTTAAGTTGATTAGTTAGAGATAACTAAATATCAACTTAAATAGGAATATTTAATGAAAAATTTAAATTAAGCTTCAGAAAGAATCTAGATGGTTATAATTCTATATTTAATTAAATACAAGAAAATACATATAATTTAGCTTAGAATAAAAAATTCTTTAAACTATGGTTTTCTTAAATTAATTTCAAAATAAATGAAATTAATTATGTTGCTAATCAATTTTATTAGGTTAAACTAGTGTAATTAACCTAGTACAATTATTCAAATCAGGCAAATGGGCCTTCACAATTGGGGTAGTTCATGTGAGGGGGTGTTGGGTTCAGTATGTCGTACCCACTACTATGGCTCCCAACTCTCACACAAGGCCCAAAAGAAAGGAATTTAACCTTAAAATGAACAACTGTTATTAATTGAATATTTCCAAAACTAAATGGGCCTAAATAAAATCTATCAAAAACTATGATATTTTATTTAGCAACAACAACCTATATGCATCTATAATAAAATTAAACACATAGGCTCACACAGGCACACAATTTGGATGGATCATATCATGTTGCTAGGTCATACACAGATGAAAGAAGATTGTGAAAATTATCTGTTACAAATTATTTACTTGACCAAGGGAGCCATGAGTTAAAATCAGATCATTGGATCTGTCAACAAGTTAACCATGGCTATTTGCAATCAAGCAATAATAGGTTTTAAAAACTTACAAACAAGCTAAAACACATACTCCTGCAACAAGGTTAGCTGGATAGTTGGATGTAGGATTTATTTAATTTTAAATAAATAATTTCGAAAAATTAATTAAATAAAAAAAATTATTTTCGAAAATTATAAAATAAAATAAAATTTAAAAAAATTCGAAATTAAAAAAAATATTTAAAATTAAACCTACAATTTTTAAAAATTAGGTTTCAACCCACCTAAATATCATTTCAAAATTTGCTAACTACTTTTAAAATTTAATGTTATTTTATAAATAAAAATTAAATAAAAAATTAAAAAGATAACTGAATATCTTTTTCATATTTAAATGTAATTTAAATAAATAAAAAAAACAAAATTTAAAAGTTAGCAAAATATCTTACATCTATTTAAAATTACATGATTATAGTTATCTTATTTTAAATTTAAATAAGGTCAAATTATTTTTAAAAAAAAAATTAAAATTTAATATCTGACCTTAAATTTAAAAAATAAGATAAGATATAATCAAATTTAAAAATAAGATAGATAATTAAGGAAAAAAGATAGATATTTACTATTTTCAAATTCAAATTACACTAATATCATGAATTAAATTTAAAAAATATTAATTAATTTAATTATGATAATTAGAATTGAAATAGGAATAGTAAATGTATAAATACAGAACTACACAAAAAATCGGAAGTTAAATCCATGAAATAGCATGAAAAAACGAAAAATTTGCGAAGCATACTGTCCGCGCGCGCATTATAGGGTGCATGGGCGAGGGATGTGGGCGCAGGAGGCTGCATGCAGCCTGTTCCGCGCGCGCGTCCCTGTTGCTCGATCCCGATATTTTTTGAAAATTCAAAAAATCATAACTAATTCAAATTAAATCGAAATTGAGTTTTGTGAAAAAGTAACTTGCTTAGTTTTTTCCATACTATCCAATAAAAATAATTCCAGAAACAGATATTCAATTATTTTTCACGAAAATTCACAAACATCAATCAATCATCAAATAACACTCAATACAACATGATACCATCCAAAACATCAAACAATCGTTTTAAAGTCCAAATTTCTTGCAAGCAAATCAATTACCATGGCTCTGAGGCCAGTTGTTGGAAATTATTTTACTAGGATCTTAGATCTACTCACAAGTATGTTGATTAAGACCGTAAATATGAACTTTCTAAAACGATGAAATAAACACATATAAAGTTTAGTAAACCTTACATTGGGTGCAGTGGAATATAATGACTCCTTCCGTTCAGATATCTAGCCCTTGATTGCTTTCTGTAGCTGAGCAATATCAATATCTGAACCTGGATCTCTTTCTCTCCTTCTTTAGTGTTGAAACTCCTTCTTGTTGAAAGTCTTTCTTCATGATCTTCCTCACTATGATTGAGGTATCACTTGCTGTGTGTGGGCACTACTCTAACACTAAGAATTTCGAAATCTTTAGGAAGAAGAGAGAGACGGAGTGGTCGGCCAAAGATAGGGAGAGAGAGGCTCAGTTTTTTCTGAATGAAAAAGTAGAAAATTTAAGTGTAAATTTCCTGAAGCCTTCACTATCTATTTATAGCATTCCACTAGGGTTAGGTCTGAATTATTTGGCATTAAAATAATGAAAATATCAGAGGTAAAACCCTACAAAAGTGGTCGGCCCTATACATGTGGATTTGGGCCTCACTTTTTGCAATTTTGCAGTTTTATCTTTTCTGCATCTGATTTTCTCAAAAACGTCAATTTTCTAATTCAACCATTTAAATGTCAATTCCAACTATTTAATAACTATAAATAATTATTAATTAATATTGTCATTTATCATATTTATTAATTGAACCATACAAAGTATCATAATTAACAAATATGCCCCTAAAACTCTTTATTTACAATTTCGCCCTTGCTTAGTGAAAAATTCACAAATAGACATAGTCTAAATTGAGAATTATAATTGATTAATCAAACCAATTATATGAGTCTTACAAGCAATATTATCTCAACTAGTGGGGGGACCATGGGTCTATATAACCGAGTTTCCAATAAGCAGATCAAGAATTTATAACTAAATTCACTGACTTATTAATTCTTCGTTGAATCCACGCATAGAACTTAGAATTGCACTCTCAGTATATAGAATGCTCTATATGTTCCACCATATAGACACATCATTAGTTATCAATTGTTATAATCCTAATTTGATCAATGATCCTCTATATGAATGATCTACACTGTAAAGGGATTAGATTACCGTAACACCCTACTATGTATTTTATCCTTAAAACACTTAACCTCGTATAAATGATATTTCAGCTTATGTGAAATGAGATCTCCACCATTTATTTACGTTTGGTCAAGCTCGAAGGAGATCATCCTTTACTTACTATTCGCCAGATAGAAGCTATAGATTCCATTTTTATGTTAGAGCTCCCACTCAATTGCACTACCGTGTTCCCAAAATGTACGTATCACCCTGACCCAAAAGTAGGCTTAACTAACAAATCAAAGAACACGAATAGCCTCTTGAGATTGAGCCTAATCATAACAGGATTAAGATCATTTGATCTAGGATCAACTAGGCGATATTAACTTGAATAGATATTACGGTAAGTTTAATAAATCTAAGTCAAAGTTCAATATCAGTCCCTTCCTATGCGTACTCCATGCATCCAACCTGAGCTTTACTTTAACCAATGCTCTGGAAAGAACGTAGCATTTCTCCAAATGCAAGTAAACTCTGTTGTAGATTATCATATCAGTAAAACCCTGTGTCTGTTTAATCTAGGAAACTTTATTCACATAGTCATGTTTACTTTCCAATGTGTTGACAGCACAATAAACAGGATCAAGTATGTGAAAAGGGTTTCAGATGAATTCATACATTATGTACATATAATCATGAAATAAATCATGTGAACCATGCAACATTAAATGTTATTTCTGATCTATATTAATAAGTAAATCTGATTATATTGAAATGAGTTTTATTTAGGGCATAAAACCTAACAGGCCACACCTACACGCTGCAGTTAAATTTGGATTTAAGGAATCCAATATTTAGGTTGAATATGAAGCTTTAATCGCCGATCTAAAACAAGCCCGAGAATGAAGGTCGAACATATTGAGATCTGCAGTGATTCATAGCTGGTTGTAAATCATGTATCTGGAGAATACGAGGCTCGGGGGGAAAAGATGATAGCATATCTGAGCAAAATACACGATCTGCTCGCACAGTTCAAAAGCTATACTCTTAGACAAATTCTAAGGGAAGAAATCACGACTACAGACGTGTTAGCTCAGATTGCGAGTAGTCGAATCTATTAGCATGGTATTAATTTACCATCAAGTGCGTACAAAAGGTTTGGTCGAGCCCAAAACCCCGAACAGACAAAAAAGCACACTTGTAAAAAATACAAAAAGTCACCAAGAGTCATAAGTCTGCTCAGTCACTTAGGGGACACCTATACTTGTACAAAGTATTTGGTAAAAAATAAAACAAACACAATTGTACGATGATTATAAACAGAGAATGAAATTCATTAAAGATAACAAAAGCTTACAAACCCGGGATTAAAGGCTGACCGGTCAGCTAGTTTTTTGAAAAATGAAAAATAAGTTCCAAGTTTAAAGACCGCTTGGACGGTTACTTTGTTTCAAAAAAGGCCTTATGGTCGAACATATTAAAAAGTGATAGAAAAAGAAAGCATTCAAATAGTTGGAGTCCCAAGCTCTTTGTACGGGTCTATTGGGTCCGCTGGAGAGGTGGAAGTGGTCGCCTCGGATTCCCCATAGGTCGCCTGAGCAGTGTAGTACTCAAGAAACATGTCTTTGGAATCGCCTAGGTATTCAAAATTTTCCTAGGGATTGGCCTCTCAAAAGTCATAGAAAAACTTGAGACCAGCTGTCTCCAGGGCATTCACTTTCCCTCCAAGCCTCTCCACTTTAGATTTCTACTGCCAAGCCTATGTCTAATACTTCTCAACCTCAGCTCTAAGCTCCTCCTCCTTGGCTTTCTTCTCTTCTTCCAACCTGCAGAAAAGTCTAGAAAGTCTCCCTTTCTTCTTGAAGGTTGGTCACTTCCTTAGATAAGGAGGCAATGTCGGCTTCGAGCTATTCAGTGGATGGCATGGCTTGTAGATCCTGGGTCAGTTCGGCCACCTTGTTCTTAACAGTAAGAAGCTTCTTATTGACCTCTCTCAGCTCTATCCGGACAGCCCCAAGCTGAACCCGGGCCTCCTCGGTGTCCTTCTTGGCCGAGTCCACTTCCGTTCGCATAGTGTTGCAAACAGCGGCATTCTTAGAGGCATCCAAATTAGCTCGGGAATAAGCATAAGCCATCTTCAAACCGGTCTGTACAGAGAAAGAATGTTATCAGAAAGGACTCACCCTCGAAAGCTCCTTCAGAACTCCTCCCATCACCAACTCCAGAGAAAGGTCGTTGTCTGCCCCAGCCAACTGCTCGTTCACCTCAGGAATTGACCGAGTCACATAGTGAGTAAGCATTTCTCTGGCTCTTTTGGTCTCTGGGTGCAATACGGGAGGTGGAGCAGGGGCCTTGATCTATTTGGACCCGCTCATGACCATCTCGAATTCGCCCCTCGCCTGCTCTGACTTGTCCAAGCTACCTCCTCAAGAATCCTTGGACTTAGTCATTTTTGAGACAGGAGGGTCTACAATGGTTTGTTCCTCTGAGAGATCAATGACCACTTCAGTTGGCGCCTTCTCTCTGGACGGGGTTGTCTCACTTCCCTTTGACTTCTTGGCCGGAGGACATAAGCCTGAGCTTCCTCCCACTCTCTTCTTTAAGGCTTCGAGCATTTTCTGAGACATGTCTGCATAGAACAAAAGTAACTTAATCAGAAAAAAGCATAAGAAATATGAAAGCATGATAATTAAGATTGTTAAAAACAAGATCGAGTACCCTACACTTTGGCAGGGGCATTTCCCCGAACAAGTACTGATGGGGCATCGTCATCCAACGAGTCTTCTTGCTCCTCAAGGACGACTTTCCCCTTTCCTACTACAGGGGTGGAGGGCTGAGCAGGTAGACCGGGCTCCCTGATCTAGATTGTATGTTCAATGGGCCTCTACCCGGTCGGAAGTTTCTTCTTCTTTTTGAGCAACCTTTCCGGCTCTTCCTCAGCCTCATCCTTCTTCTAAGAATACTCTTGAGCATGTTGTTCGGCCACAGCTCCTCCCTTCAACTTAGCCTCACGCTTAAGTTGAATAAGCTCCTTCTCCTGCTCAGAATGCTCCTAAGCATACTTCTTGGCTCTGGCCCCTCCCTTCAACTTAGCCTCACACATTAGTTGAATGAGCTCCTTCTCTTGCTCAGCTCCCTCATCCCGGCCAGCACTGGACTTCCTCTTCTTCTCATTCACAGGCTAAGGTTCAAAATCTGTCGGATAAAGCCTGTATTCCACAAAGTAGGCCTCTAAGGTCAACAAGGTTATATTCTGAACCTCATCCGGCAGTTGAACAATCTTCTGAGCTCTGTCCCAAAGAGCCAGTGTGAGAGGTGGACGGTAATATATAGGGATCTGGTGAAATCAAGTATAAGTGGTACCCATGCCTGCCACAAAGTAATACTCGTCAACAAAATTCCCAATTTTGCTCACGACCTTATCCACGGTGCCTGTCAACCACTTGAAGTCTGGCTGAGAGATGTAGAAGTACCCGACATGCTTTGCTTGGGGGTAGACTTCAGGTCAAAAAACTAACTGACCTCGTGCGGAGAAGGCACACCCCATGTAACGCCCTAAGTAATTAGGCACGCTACCCAATAAACTTATGAAACCCTAATCCCCTAATCGGGATTACTAGTAAAATAAGCGCGGAAATTAAACTTTATTAATAAACAGAATGAAAATAACTTGTAATAATTTAAACCTTATAATTTAAAAGTTACAAAAGTTGGGATCCCAAAAGTAATTACAAAACACTATTACAAGTTTGTTTCCTCTAGCCGACCTAAGCGGCAAAACAAAGTCTCAAAATACATCACTGGTAGACCCCAACCCGCTTGGTCTAGTGTGGCCCGAACATGTACATTCCTCGTCCAGCTCCTACACTCATGGATGATCAAACACAGCTTTACCCTTTCCTGCACAGTAGAGCACCCGTGAGCCAAGCCCAATAAGATAGTATAAAACATAATAATAATATGCTCATCATATAATATAAACAGTAATACCATTTAAATCTGTCTGTGTGTCACAGACCTACATGTTGGGCTCACATGCCTGTTTATGTTTACGTGACGTAAACTTACATGTTACTCTCACACGTCTATTTATGTCTACGTGGCATAGACCTACGTGTTGCTCTCACACGTCTAAATACAATAAGGCCTAAGAATGGTTCATCTCAGTTATGGTTTCCGAGTCCAACCCGATTATGCCTTAAACGCATAACCCTTAAATCTCAATATAATCATATACTTAGCATGGCATAGCATTTACTCAATTTATACCACTACAAAAATAACCCTAGGCTATTAACTGCTCATATTAGGGTAATAACCCTAATCACGGTTACAATTACTCACATATATCATATTCAAGATAATGTTGGGATTTTATGCCCTAAATAAAACCCATTACAATTTAATCTAATTTGTTATCAATAAGAGAATTGGAAGTGATTTATGTTAACATGTAGTTTTCATGCTTATGGTTTAATATATACACAAAATCAATTTAGTCCAGAACATATATTCATTCACAATTACAGTGATGTCAACACAGTGGAATGTGATTGTGATTATATTATTCAAAAGACTAAGTCCCTGTTTCATCAATGCTTTGGATTTACACTGATGTGATAATCAGCAATGAAGTATACTTACACTTTGCATAAGTGTTATGTTCTTTCCAAAACATTGGCAAAGTATACTAGTTTCGAATGTATGGAGTATACATTGGACAGGACCGATATTGATCTTAGTTAATATATTATAATACTTGTCGTTGTATCTTTCCAAGTCAATATCACTTGTTGATCTTTGATCAAAAGATCTAAAATCCTGATATGCTTATGCTCAATCTCAGGAGTACTTTCAATAACTCTACTCGACACATAGGAGTGAGTAGCTCCCGAATCAAACAACACAGTAAATGAACAACCATTAATAGACAACTGACCTGTCACAACTAACGGACTAGCATCAGCGTCTGCCTGAATCATGGTAAAAAGTCACCCCAGATTCTATGTAGTATTCTTCTTAGGCTCCTCTTTCTTAGCCTGAGGACAATCTCTGATAAAGTGGCCCACCATGCCACACTAGAAACATGTCTTGGCCCGACACTCACCCAGATGGTGTTTCTTGCATTTAGGACACTCGAGATAAGATCAGAATGAGGACTCGCGGCCCTGACGGCCACCTTTGTTTCCCTGGAACTTTCTATTACCCCTGATACCCCGGAAGCCTCAGCCTTCCGTTTGTGATCAGGGTTGCCACTGTCAGTCCCCTTACTAACATTACCACTAGCAGGAGGATTCGATGCCATGATGGCATCCTTTACAGTCTGCTCTTTCGCAACATGTTGCTCAACCTCCTCAGAAATCAAGGCTAGCCCCACAACTTTCTTGTACAAAGTGTCATGTGAAGTGGTAATCTTCAAGTCCCGACTGATTGTGGCATTCAGTCCTCTCACATATTTCTGTTTCCTGGTGAAATCTGTCGGCATCAGATCACCAGAAAACTTAGACAGCCGATCAAACTCGAGGGTGTATTCAGCCACTGACATCTTTCCCTAAGTAAGATTCACAAAGTCTTCCATGTGTGAAGTTCTCACAGCAATGTTATAAAATTTTTCCTCAAACAGACTCTTGAATTTGTCCCAGGTCATTACACTGACGTCTCGAGTCTGCCCCACAATATCCCACCAAACGCGGGCATGATCTTGCAACATGAAGGATGTACAGTTCACTCTCTCTGTTCCCGACACCCCCATATTATCAAGAATACGGGTAATAGTGCTGATCCACTGCTCGGCCTTAATTATATCAATACCTCCCAGAAAAGTCGGAGGCTGCAGCTTCACGAACCGCTCAAATATGGAGTCTCTATGCGGCATAACAAACCCCTGGTTACCCACCACTGGCACGGGTGCTGGTGGTAACACTTGATCAACATGGGCAGCCGGTGTCGGTTGCCTTAATCGTCGCAACTCTTCTTCTTGACCAAGTATGACACTTCGCATTTTTTGAAACATCTGCTGCCAGTCAGCAAGAGGATTAGCATTACCAACCCCCGCATTATCCCCCAGATTCTTCGGAGGTGGAGGCGGGGCCAGTGGATTGGTTTGGGCAGCCCCAAGCTCTACTTGCTCGCCCTGTGGTCTAGATGATTGCGGAGGGTCCATTACTAGTACCCCTGTAATCAACAACCCTAGCGAGTTAAGCACCAATACCACACTTATGCACTTATTGCCTTAAACCCTAACTCATCTATTTCCCCATATAAATATTCATTAATCAAATAGCATTTAAAGCATGGCATCGCATAACACATAAATACTCTAGATGCTTGCATACTGCCTAAAATGGAAAGCAGTAAACAGATGATCACACAAACAGTAAAGTATTTACTCTCAATACTTACTTCACCATGAGTCGAGCTTGTCTCTGACGATGAATGTACATGTTCGGCCGGTCTACAGGAAGTTTAAAACCTTGGCGCTCTGATACCAAATTGTAACACCCTAAGTAATTAGGCACGCTACCCAATAAACTTATGAAACCCTAATCCCCTAATCGAGATTACTAGTAAAATAAGCTAGGAAATTAAATTTTATTAATAAACGGAATGAAAATAACTTGTAATAACTTAAACCTTATAATTTAAACGTTACAAAAGTTGGGATCCCAAAAGTAATTACAAAACACTATTACAAGTTTGTTTCCTCTAGCCGACCTAAGCGGTAAAATAGAGTCTCAAAATACATCACTGGTAGACCCCAACCCGCTTGGTCTAGTGTGGCCCGAACATGTACATTCCTCATCCAGCTCCTACACTCATGGATGATCAAACACAGCTTTACCCATTCCTGCACAGAAGAGCACCCGTGAGCCAAGCTTTGCAAGACAGTATAAAACATAACAATAATATACTCATCATATAGTATAAAAAGTAATGCCATTTAAATCTGTCTGTGTGTCACAGACCTTCATGTTGGGCTCACATGTCTGTTTATGTTTACGTGACATAAACCTATGTGTTACTCTCACACGTCTATTTATGTCTACGTGGCATAGACTTACGTGTTACTCTCACACGTCTAAATACAATAAGGCCTTAAAATAGTTCATCTCGGCTATGGTTACTGAGTCCAACCCGATTATGCCTTAAACGCATAACCCTTGTATGGCTATACCCTAGTATTGAACGTTCTTACTCATTTGTTAAGACTTGTAAATAGGTGTATGGGCACCTAGATACAAGTCGGAAATTATGTGATATGTTATATGCTTTTCCTACTGAGTTTATCGACTCACAGTTCTGCTTCCATGTGTAGGTAAAGGAAAGGCGAAAGCTGAACAGGAGTGTGTTGGAAATATTTTACTAGGATCTAGATTTACTACCATGTATGTTTCATTAACATCCTAATATAAATTCTAAAACAATGAAATAAACACATATAAAGTTTAGGAAACCTTACATTGGGTGCAGCGGAATATAATGACTCCTTCCGTTCAGATCTCTAGCCTTTGATTCCTTTCTGTAGCAGAGCATCACCAAGATCTGAACCTGGATCTCTTTCTCTCCTTCTTTGATGGTTGGATTCTACACAATCTTCCACACTATGATTGAGATACCACTTGATGTGTGTGGGCACTCACTCATTCACTAATGGCTGAAAAATATTTATTAGGCTATAGTGTTTTCAAAATTGAAGAAGAAAGAAGAAGGAAGAGGTCTCATCAAAAGCTAGGTTATTAGTTTTGGAGGCATTAGTTGGATAATGAGACCATAACCTTCCTTTTATACTATTCTTCAATAGGGTTAGGGTTGAATTAAATAGATTAAAAAAGAATAAAATATTGGGCAATAAATCACACTTGGCCGTACATTTAAGTGAGCCAATCTCTAGTTACAATTTGCCACTTTATTTCAACCACTTATTCTTCTTTTCAATAATACCATATTTTCCAATTCAACCTTATAAATTCAAAACTATTTATTTAATAATTAAAATAACTATCAAATAAAATTGTCATTTATAATATTTATTAATTAGACTCCATAAAGTCTCTTAATTAACAAATAAACCCCAAAACACTATTTCTTAACAATCAAGCCATAACATAGTGAAAATTCATAAACTAGACATAGTCTAACTTTAAAATTATAATTGATTAATCAAAATCAATTAACTGAGTCTTACAATCAGTATGGTCTCAACTAGTATGGGGACCATGGGCCTATATAACCGAGCTTCCAATAAATCGAACCGAATTTACCAAGTAAATTCCCTAACTTATTAATTCCTTATTGAATCCACACTTAGAACTTGGAATTGCACTCTCAGTCATATAGAACGCTCTATATTTTCCACGATATAAATACGCTATTAATTATCCATTATTATAATCCTAATTTGATCAATGATCCTCTAATAGATGATCTACATTGAATAGGAACTAAATTACCGTTACACCTTCAATGTATTTTATCCTTATAACACTTAGCTCCGTATAAATGATATTTCAGCGAAGTGAAATGAGATCTCCACCATTTATCTCTGTTTAGGCAAGCTCGAAGGATATCATCGTTTCACTTTTAAATTCCTATAGAAGTTATAGACTCCATATTTATGTTAGCGCTCCCACTCAATTATACTATCATGTTCCCAAAATGTACGTATCACCCTGACCCAAAAGTAGGCTTAACTAACAAATCAAAGAACATGTATAATACTCTTGAGATCGAACCTAACCATATCAGGATTAAGATCATTTAATCTAGGATCAACAGGTGATACTGAATTGAATAGATATTATGGTAAATTTTAATATATCTAATCAAAGTTCAATATCGGTCCCTTCCGATGTATACTCCATACATCCGATACTGGTAAACTTTGCCAATGCCCTGGAAAGGACATAACACTTATCCAAGGTGTAAGAATACTTATCGCTGATTATACCATGCCAGTCTAAATCCAGTATTCTGACAAATCAGGGATTAAACTTTCGAACATATAATTAAGATTATATTCCACTGTGCTGACAACACTATAATCATTAACAAATTCATATGTTATGGATTTAAATAAAATTTATACATTATATATATATAATCATGAAATAAATCATGTGAACCATGCAACATAAAATGTTATTTCTGATCTTTATTAATAACTAAATCTGATTATATTGAAATGGGTTTTATTTAAGGCACAAAACCCAACAAACTCCCACTTGCACTAATATAAAACAAAATGTGCATTTCAAATAATCTCAACACCTTGATATACAAATCAAGTGTAGTAGTAGTATACTCCTTGTAATAGGATCTAACAGGTTGAATTAACCACAACCTTTCCTCCACCATTACTCTTCCTTAATCACAAAATCCTTGATAATGTGAAATTCCTCTATATATGTCTACTCTCTTGGGATATTGGATTCTATACTTTTGGCAACTACTTTTTGGTTATTCAGGAAGTAACACTAGTAGTTAAGATAAGTTGGAATGGTGCCACAAATGTATAAAACTTTCCTTAGACTGAATAAGTACCTTTCCTGGATCTTTAACATTCAATCTCTCTCTGGTAGACCAAGAGACTTCAGATAGGTTTTTACACTTCTCCAAAATCACTACTCCACCCCCAGAGTAATCACCATCTTATCAGCAGACTTTCTAGCACAAAGGCAAGTCTCAAAATCTGATGTGGTGTAGTCTAAGAGTTTTAAACACACCCTTATCGACTAACATATAGTTCCTCTTCTTAATCTTAAGATTTACTTCATTGTCTTCCAATGTTCCTCTCTTGGATTAATCTGATACCTACTCATTACTCCCATTCAACAGCAGGTGTCTGGTCTAAGGCATACTAAAGCATATCTGAGACCTCTCACTGTTGATTTAAGAAATTCTTTCATGGCTTTATCTTTTCTGGAATATTTGAGACTTTTCCTCAGATAAATAAAATCTATGCCTAGAAGTCGAGAAGCTTTCATAGATGTCCATTAGAAAGAAAATGCTTCAGAATCTTACTAAAGTAAGTTGCTTGCATTAGAGTAAGTAATTACCAGGTCTACCACAAGCCATAGATTTAGATAAACTCAAACCTATAAGACTAGGAACAGGAAGTCTTGTTAAGTCCGTTGAATAGACTTATACACGAAAATTTCCTTTCTTGTCCTTGTAATAGAAAACTTTAGGTTATTCCATGTGAATGGATCAAACCATAGTTCTATTGGCTTTTCTTCTTAGTTTCTTATCTTGACAATCCATTACGTGTTTAAACTCACAATGGATTTTAATCACTAGTGTCTTCCAAGTCATAAGAAGGTGAGTTCCTAGAAACCCTCCCACTACGACAAGGTACCGTGAATTATGTCTAAGAAAACTAAATGGTTGACCTCTTCGGTTGTATCAAGACAACGGAGGCAGTGGGACCATCATGTAAAGGATAAGATGATAGAACACTTTTGTAATAAAAAAAAATCTCCTTTATTTGCTACTTTATTTTCAGACTTAGTCATTTTCTTAGAAAAGTAATATTTGTTTAAATAAATTGTAATACCCGGAATTAAGAAATGGATTAGCAAAACCCTAACTAGATGATTATGTATAATGGAGGAATTATATTATTATATAGTTCAATATATGTGATTTTATATGAATTTTAATATATTAAAGACCCCATTGGTTAGCCAGGGGCATTTTGGTAATTATGACCCGAGAAGGGTAAAATGATGAAATTAATTTAATTACGTGCTTAATAGAACTATATTATTATATAGTATGCCTGTGTTGTCTTTTCGGGTGTGTTACGACGGAGTTAGCGCGGTATAGTCACAACCGGGAATTTCGGGCCGAACTGGGTTCGGGCCCGAAATGTAAATTGAATTGATTATTTGGCATTTTATTTGATAAATGATAATCTGAAATTTATTTGAAATTAATTGAGTATTGAATGACTATTTTACCCTTGTGAGGGTGTATGTGGGTATTTAAGCCCTAAGGGCATTTTGGTCATTTGACCCCTAATTACTATGTTTGGAAAATGTGATTTTTGAGGAAATGAAATGTTAATTTCTGGTGGTTTTCCCCTCTCAACCGAAACCCTCTCATCCTCTCTAACCCTCTTCTTCTTCAAACTTGATTTTTGAGAAGAAAGCTTGATTTTTAGCTTGGTTTGGAAGCTTGATTTGTGTTGGAAGCTTGAAGCTTGTTTGAGCAAGAGATTGAGGTAGTTTCTAGCTGAAATTATATGAGTTATTTGTTGAATTCATGGCTGAAATATGGTGATAAAAGCATGCTTGAGATTGTTTATTCTTGGTGTTGCATGCTTAGTGAATTGGATGTTTAAGCTTGTTAATCTCTTGATTTGTGTAGGATTGAGCTTAGAGTATGATTCTAGGTTGTTTTTCATGCTTGAATCTAACATTTATTTATTGTTTTACTGCTGGAAAATATTTGGTTGTTGTAGATGAAGCTCTTATTCAAGAGCTTGATGTTGCCATGAACATGCTTGAACTCTATGATTTTTATGCAATCTAAATTGAGGGATTAATTGCTGGATTTTAATGCTTGATAATGTGTTTTAAATCCTTAGTATTTGCTAGCTGTTGTAAGTGGATTGATTGAGAGTTTGGTTGTGAAAAGCAAGCTTGAGTTCATGGAACTCAAGCTTGGTGCTTTAATGGCACTTTTTGATTTTTAGTGCAATTGTTGTGTTTAAGTTGTGGAATATGTTTATTATGACATATATTGATGCTCTGGAAAGTTTGGGAATGTTTGGGGATGATTTGAGTGAGTTTTGGGGGTTTAAAGATTGAGGAATTTCGTGTTCTCTGCCCAGACAACCGGAATTCCGGTTGGTTCATCCGGAATTCCGGTTGGAGTTCATCGGGAAATGCTGAATTTTGTTTCGGCCATAACTTTTGACTCGGGACTCCGTTTGGGACGTTCTTTATACCGTTGGAAAGCTCTTTTCGAGCTCTATGTGATTATATGTATTTGAAATGCCATGAATTTATTTTATGAATATGAAATCAGGGGTTAACCCTATTTGTGAAAATCCCGGATTGTGTGACTAGGATTACCGGCACCTGGTCAGGAGCACCCGGGGATTCGGAATCTCTGCCTTTGCAGGACAACAGGTAAGACAGTAGTTTCACGTAGAGATATGCACAGTGGTGCTTATATTGAATATTATATTGGTGATAATTAGAAACCGAGATTAGGGTTATTACCCTAAAGTGAGCGGTTTAATGGCCTAGGGTTATTACCCTAGTAATTATTAATGTGTAAATGCTATGCCATGCTAAATATATTGTAATAAAGAATTATGCGCACAAGGCATAATTAAGTTAGACTCGGTAAATTAGTACCTTGAGTTTGATAGTAATGCGGTCTAGGGTTATTACCCTAGAAGTTATGTGAAGGTAAGAAAGTCATGATGTACAATAATATTGCTAATCAAGTGAAAGCATGAATTAGGGTTATTAATCTCTATAAGTGTTATTTTGAGCATGCAATGATATGTTATATGAGAGACTATTTGGTATGTAATTTAGGGTTATTACCCTAAGATTCTATATGTTTTGTTATCTATTGAATACATACATATATTTCAAGAGTTATGTGCATAAGACATAACTTGGTTAGACCTAGTATATTACTAGGATAAACCACTGAAAGAACGTAATGTATGGATTACGTAAATATATATGAATAGGGTTATGTGAGCAAGGCATAACTAGGTTAGACTCGGTAATTATAATCGAGATAAACCTTACTAAGGCCTTATTGTAAATAGACGTGTGAGCGTAACACGTAGGTCTATGCTACATAGACATATATAGACGTGTGGGAGCAACACGTAGGTCTATGCTACATAGACATATATAGGCGTGTGAGCGTAACACGCAGGTCTATAGAAAATGGACAAATAGTGCAGTGGCACCAATAATTATATGATAAATATATATGTTGAGACTAAGGGTTATGCGCTCAAGACATAACCAGGTTGGACTCGGTAACAAGAACCGAGATGAACTGATCTAAGGCCTTATTGTAAATAGACGTGTGAGAGCAACACGTGGGTCTACGCCACGTAGACATAAATAGACGTGTGAGCGCAACACGTAGGTCTACGCCACGTAGACATAAATAGGCATGTGAGCGTAACATGCAGGTCTGTGTCACACAGACAAATTTGAATAGCATTGTTGTTTATATTGTATGATGAGCATATTATTGATATGTTTTATCTTGTCTTCTTGGGCTTGGCTCACGGGTGCTCTCTTGTGCGGGGAAAGGGTAAGTCAGTGGCTGATCAACCATGAGTTTGAGGATCAAGATAAAGAATGTACATGTTCAAGCCATATCAGACCAAGCGGGTTAAGGGTCTATCAGTGATGAACTTTTGAATTCTATTTTGCCGTTTAGGTCGGCTAGAAATAAATGACTTGTAATAGCGTTTGTAAATATTTTTGGGATCCCAACTATTTTAAAAGTTTTAAATATATTACAAGTTTATTTTCTTTCTATTTAATATAAAAGTTTAAATTCTGCGCTATTTTGATTAGTAATCTCGTTTAGGGGATTAGGGTTTCATAAGTATTTTGGGTAGCGTGCCTAATTATTTAGGGCGTTACAATTTGGTATCAGAGCGCCAAGGTTTTTAAACTTCACTGTAGGCCGAACATGTACATTCGTCGTCGAGATAAGCTCGACTCATGGTGCGGTAAGTATTGAGAGTAAATACTTGTTGTATGTGTGATCATCGATTCTTGCTTTCCATTTTAGACAGTATGCAAGCATCTAGAGTATGTATGTGTTATGTGATGCCATGCTATAAATGCTAATTGTTTATGTAAATATGTATGAGGTAAATAGATGAGTTAGGGTTTAAGTCATTAAGTGTGTAAGTGTGGTATTGGTGCTTAATTCGCTGGGGTTGTTGATTACACGGGTACTAGTAGTGGACCCTCTTTAATCATCTAGACCACAGGGCGAGTTAGTAGAGCTTGGTGTAGACCAAACCAATTCACCGCACTGCCCCCACCTCCGCGGAATCCGGGGAAATAATGCGGAGGTTGGCAATGCTAATCCTCTGTTGAAAGGCGGCAGAGATGTTTCAAGAAATGCGAAGTGTCATACTTCGTCAAGAAGAAGAGTTGCGACGATTAAGGCAACCGGCTGCCCCTGTTGATCAAGTGTTACCGCGGCTTTGTGCCAGTGGTGGGTAACCGAGGGTTTGTTATGCGCATTGAGATTCGGTGTTTGAGCGGTTCGTGAAAATTTGAAACCTCCAGGCTTTCTAGGAGGTATTGACATAATTAAGGCCAAGCAGTGGACGAATAGAGGACTTAATGCCACAATCAGTCGGGATTTGAAGGTTACCACTTCATATGACACTTTGTACAAGAAAGCGATAGAGCTAGCCTTAATTGTTGAGGAGGCTGAATAATCTGTAATAAATGAGCAGACCGCAAAGGATGCCGTCATGACATCGAATCACTTTGCTAGTGGTAACGTCGGTAAGGGGACCGACACGGTGGCAACCACGATTACAAACGGAAAGCCGAGGCTTTCGAAGTATCGAGAGTAATAGAAAGTATCGGGGAAATTGAGGTGGTCGAGTCACGAATCCTCTTTCAAGTCATATCTTGAATGTTCGAAATGTAAGAATCACCATCAGGGTGAAAGATGGGCCAAAGCTACGTAGTTATTTGATATAGATTATTTGAATCGGACGTTCCAAGATTACCTGATTAGATGTGTGATCGTGTTTATCGATGACATCTTGGTGTAATCTGAATCAGATAAAGAGCATGAGTTGCATCTCAAATCAGTTTCACAATGATTACGGGACCATAAGCTGTATGCTAAATTCAAAAAGTGGGAGTTTTGGTTATCCCGTGTCTCATTTTTGGGGCACATAGTGGATAAAGATGGGATCATAGTGGATCCGACCATAATTGAAGCTGTTCGGGATTGGCCGATCGAAGTCGGCTACGGAGGTCGAAGTTTTAAGGTTTGGTGGTTATTATTGTCGGTTCGTTGAGGGTTTTTCAAAGATTGTTATACCCTTAACGGAGCTGACCCGAAAGAATCAGAAGTTTGTTTGGAGTGATCGGTGTGAGAAAAGTTTCCTGGAGTTAAAGCAACGCTTGATTACCACTCCTGTACTAACTCTTCCTTCAGATAACGAAAAGTTTGTGGTATATTGTGATGCCTCGAGACGAGTCTTGGTTTGTGTGCTTATGCGGTGGGGGAGGGTAATAGCATATGCTTCTCGGCGATTAAAGGAGTACGAGCGAGGTACCCTACTCACAATTTAGAACTCGCAGCAATGGTATTTGCGCTAAAGATTTGGCGGCATTACCTTTATGGCGAGAAATGTGAGATATGCAACGATCATAAAAGTACGAAATACTTCTTTACCGGAAAGACCTGAATATGAAACAGAGGCGTTGGCTAGAGTTGGTGAAGGATTATGATTGTGAGATCACCCTGGTGAGGCGAACGTGGTTGCTGATGCCTTAAGTAGAAAGGGTCAGAGTCAGTTAAATACGGTGAAGCAAATTTCCCAGCAGCTAGCAAATGAGATGACTCGAGCTAAGATTGAGTTGGTTGTAGGGTAATTAGCTAATATTACCCTGCAATCTACTCTTTTGGAGCGAATCAATGAAGCACAAGTGCAAGATTTAGAATTAGTAAAAACTCGAGCTAGGGTTTCGGCTGGGAAGGCTAGTGACTTCTCAATAGATGAAACGGGAATGTTGAGATTTGGGAATTGAGTTTGTGTGCCCATGGATGAGAACATCAAGATAGAGATCATGGATGAGTCTCACACGACTCCTTATTCAATTCATCCAGGGTCGACAAAGATGTATCAAGACCTGAAAGCCATGTTCTGGTGGCCAGGCATGAAAAATGACATCGCTGAGTATGTTGCAAAGTGCCTTACGTGTCAGCAAGTGAAAGGCGAGCACCGGCGACTGCGAGTTCTTTGCAACCATCGAAAATACCGAGTGGAAATGGGAAGACATTGCTATGGACTTCGTGGTAGGTATGCCCGGAACCACGGGACAATTTGACTACGTGTGGGTCATAGTGGACGAGGTTTACAAAGTCTGCTCACTTTTACTGTTCGGACGAATTTCTCCATTGACCGGTATCTTTGAGTGGTATGTTAGAGAAATTGTTCGTACGCATGGTGTCCCAAAGTCCATTTTGTCGGATAAAGATCGAAGTTTACATCAAGATTACGGAAAAGTTTGCATCGAGCTATGGGAACTCGGTTAAAGTTTAGCACAACTTTTCATCCTCGGACGGATGGGCAATCCAGAGAGGACCATTCGAATTTTAAAGGACATGCTACGGGCATGTGTGCTTGACTTTGAGGGATCATGGGTAAAGTACCTTCCCATGATCGAGTTTTCTTATAATAACAGCTATCAGGCAACAATCGGGATGGCCCCTTATGAACTTTTATATGGAAGAAAGTGTAGATCGCCCATTCCTTTGGGATGAAGTGGGTGAAAGAAAGTTCTTGGGTCCCGAAGGCTGTTAAAAAAAAACAACAAGTGAGAGGCAGGTTGATAAGATTAGAGCGCGAATGCTCGCGGCTCGAGTAGGCGAAGAGTTATGTCGATCCAAAGCGCGAGGAGATATTGATTTTCGGGTCGGGGACATGGTATTTCTCCGAATATCTCAGATGAAAGGCATAAAACGCTTTGGGAAGAAAGGAAAGCTTGGCCGAGGTTCATTGGACCTTTTGAAATCGTGAGAGGATAGGGCAAGTAGCGTACGGGTTGGCTATGCCCCGGCGGCTGGTGTACATAATGTGTTTCATGTTTCAATGCTTCGGAAGTATGTCTCGGACTCGTCCCATGTTACGAGTTATGAAGCATTGGAACTTCGGGACTTGTCATGCGAGGAATAACCGAGTCTGAGATACTTGATGAAGAGAGAAAGTCTTGAGAAGCAAGACGGTGGCAGTGAAAGTATCGTGGAAGAACGAGTAAGGTAGAAGAGGCAACACAGGGAACTCGAGACGGATATGCGGCGAAATATCCGGAGTTGTTCGAGGTAAATTTCGGGGCGAAATTTCTATAAGGAAGAGGTAATTGTAATACCGGAATTAAGAAATGGATTAGCAAAACCCTAACTAGATGATTATGTATAATGGAGAGAATTATATTATTATATAGTTCAATATATGTGATTTTATATGAATTTTAATATATTAAAGACCCCATTGGTTAGCCAGGGGCATTTGGGTAATTATGACCCGAGAAGGGTAAAATGATGAAATTAATTTAATTACGTGCTTACTAGAACTATATTATTATATAGTATGCTGTGTTGTCTTTTCGGGTGTGTTCGACGGAGGTTAGCGCGGTATAGTCACAACCCAGGAATTTCGGGGCGGCCGGGTTCGGGCCGGGGAAATGTAAATTGAATTGATTATTTGGCATTTTATTTGATAAATGATAATCTGAAATTTATTTGAAATTAATTGAGTATTGAATGACTATTTTACCCTTGTGAGGGTGTATGTGGGTATTTAAGCCCTAAGGGCATTTTTGGTCATTTGACCCCTAATTACTATGTTTGGAAAATGTGATTTTTGAGGAAATGAAATGTTAATTTCTGGTGGTTTTCCCCTCTCAACCGAAACCCTCTCATCCTCTCTAACCCTCTTCTTCAAACTTGATTTTTGAGAAGAAAGCTTGATTTTTAGCTTGGTTTGGAAGCTTGATTTGTGTTGGAAGCTTGGAGCTTGTTTGAGCAAGAGATTGAGGTAGTTTCTAGCTGAAATTATATGAGTTATTTGTTGAATTCATGGCTGAAATATGGTGATAAAAGCATGCTTGAGATTGTTTATTCTTGGTGTTGCATGCTTAGTGAATTGGATGTTTAAGCTTATTAATCTCTTGATTTGTGTAGGATTGAGCTTAGAGTATGATTCTAGGTTGTTTTTCATGCTTGAATCTAATATTTATTTATTGTTTTACTATTTGGAAAATATTTGGTTGTTGTAGATGAAGCTCTTATTCAAGAGGCACGATGTTGCCATGAACATGCTTGAACTCTATGATTTTTATGCAATCTAAATTGAGGGATTAATTCTTGGATTTTAATGCTTGATAATGTGTTTTAAATCCTTAGTATTTGCTAGTCTGTTGTAAGTGGATTGATTGAGAGTTTGGTTGTGAAAAGCAAGCTTGAGTTCATGGAACTCAAGCTTGGTGCTTTAATGGCACTTTTTGATTTTTAGTGCAATTGTTGTGTTTAAGTTGTGGAATATGTTTCTTATGACATATATTGATGCTTTGGAAAGTTTGGGAATGTTTGGGGATGATTTGAGTGAGTTTTGGGGGTTTAAAGATTGAGAAATTTCGTGTTCTGCTTGAGACAACCGGAATTCCGGTTGGTTCATCCGGACTTCCGGTTGGAGTTCATCGGGAAATGCTGAATTTTGTTTCGGCCATAACTTTTGACTCGGGACTCCGTTTGGGACGTTCTTTATACCGTTGGAAAGCTCTTTTCGAGCTCTATGTGATTATCTGTATTTGAAATGCCATGAATTTATTTTATGAATATGAAATCAGGGGTTAACCCCTATTTGTGAAAATCCGGATTGTGTATTTAGGATTACGGCACACAGTCGGGAGCACCCGGGATTCGGAATCTACTGCCTTTGCGGGACAACGAGTAAGACGAAGAGTTTCACGTAGAGATATGCACAAAGGTGGTGCTTATATTGAATATTATATTGGTGATAATTAGAAAACCGAGATTAGGGTTATTACCCTAAAGTGAGCGGTTTAATGGCCTAGGGTTATTACCCTAGTAATTATTAATGTGTAAATGCTATGCCATGCTAAATATATTGTAATAAAGAATTATGCGCACAAGGCATAATTAAGTTAGACTCGTAAATTAGTACCTTGAGTTTGATAGTAATGCGGTCTAGGGTTATTACCACAGAAGTTATGTGAAGGTAAGAAAGTCATGATGTACAATAATATTGCTACTCAAGTGAAAGCATGAATTAGGGTTATTAATCTCTATAAGTGTTATTTTGAGCATGCAATGATATGTTATATGAGAGACTATTTGGTATGTAATTTAGGGTTATTACCACTAAGATTACTATATGTTTTGTTATCTATTGAATACATACATATATTTCAAGAGTTATGTGCATAAGACATAACTTGGTTAGACTAGTATATTACTAGGATAAACCCTTTGAAAGAACGTAATGTATGGATTACGTAAATATATATGAATAGGGTTATGTGAGCAAGGCATAACTAGGTTAGACTCGGTAATTATAATCGAGATAAACCTTACTAAGGCCTTATTGTAAATAGACGTGTGAGCGTAACACGTAGGTCTATGCTACATAGACATATATAGACGTGTGGGAGCAACACGTAGGTCTATGCTACATAGACATATATAGGCGTGTGAGCGTAACACGCAGGTCTATAGAAAATGGACAAATAGTGCAGTGGCACCAATAATTATATGATAAATATATATGTTGAGACTAAGGGTTATGCGCTCAAGACATAACCAGGTTGGACTCGGTAACAAGAACCGAGATGAACTGATCTAAGGCCTTATTGTAAATAGACGTGTGAGAGCAACACGTGGGTCTACGCCACGTAGACATAAATAGACGTGTGAGCGCAACACGTAGGTCTACGCCACGTAGACATAAATAGGCATGTGAGCGTAACATGCGGGTACGTAATCACACGAGACAAATTTGAATAGCATTGTTGTTTATATTGTATGATGAGCATATTATTGATATGTTTTATACTTGTCTTCTTGGGCTTGGCTCACGGGTGCTCTCTTTTATGCGGGAAAGGGTAAGTCGATTGGGCGATCAACCATGAGTTTGAGGATCAAGATAAAGAATGTACATGTTCAAGCCATATCAGACCAAGCGGGTTAAGGGTCTATCAGTGATGAACTTTTGAATTCTATTTTGCCGTTTAGGTCGGCTAGAAATAAATGACTTGTAATAGCGTTTGTAAATATTTTTGGGATCCCAACTATTTTAAAAGTTTTAAATATATTACAAGTTTATTTTCTTTCTATTTAATATAAAAGTTTAAATTCTGCGCTATTTTGATTAGTAATCTCGTTTAGGGGATTAGGGTTTCATAAGTATTTTGGGTAGCGTGCCTAATTATTTAGGGCGTTACATAAATACTTTCTTATCTATTGACTATCAGAGGTTCCACCCCTAATCACTTAGAATAGCTAACAAACATGCAAATCATGGTTAAAAGTTCTAGCTTTTAGGTTTAAAAAATATGTGGTTGTATCTTTTGATGACTTAGGTTTAGTTACATCAAAGAGTTCTTAGAATAGTGCAAGTGGATTCTGGTCAAAGAATACTAAACTCATATTCCATACTAACATACAGTTTGAATCTATTGATAGAAAATGGTTATTAAGCACTTGTGAAAGTGTAACTGTATAATGAGTAATTCTTTCTTGGACCACCACTACTAATTTAACTCTAAGTCTGATTTGCCCATACAAGTAGGAGATTTTTAAGATTGAGGATTTATATCATTTTGGGATAGAATTTCGGGAATATAATCATATGCGTCATTTAATTTCTTAAGAGAAAATATAGAATGACATGAAATGATTTATAGACCATTCATCCAATGATATGTTATTGAGCTAATTCGAAATGAATAAGCTAAGAGGAATTAGGATAATTTCGCATTTAAATAAGAATCCAACGATGCTCCGATTAGCGAGAGTCAAAGTAATCTTATTTATACAATCTTCTTGTTTCATATTGTAAATACTAGTCTAAGGTGTCATCAATTGATGAACAGCTAGATGTTTCATTTACAATATTTATCATTCGAGATCTAACACTATTATGTTTGTCTAATGTTGACAATCCATTAGGGATTTGTCCCATTAGAACAAAGTTAGACCAACAATGAAGATTCGAAAATAAACTACAATTTAATAACAAAAAATAACATGGTTCAATATAAATTCATACACAATTCAGAAATTATTAAACATATAGCAAGTAGGAATGACAAGTGAAAATACTAAAACATACAATCCTAAATAATTTCCAAGGTCTTCAACAAACTAATATCAGTGTCCCATTTAGGCGAGAGTCAGTGATACCATCCATTGAATAGAGTTGTTAGCTCATCTAAAATAATAAACATTCTAGTAACCTTTTATTCGATCAAGATTGGAATCCAGCGTTGTCCCGTTTAGGCGAGAGTCAAGGCTATTCTATCTTATGAGCTTCCACCATTGTTTCATAATTTTGTAAGTCAAATACAGTCGCCACCATTAGGGTGATCAATATATAAAATACTTACAAATAATATTATCTTTCGAGATTCTACGGCGTTAAATTGCTAATGAATGTTCCTCCATTAGGGAGGATTACTCACTAAAACAAGAACTATGTAGAACTAACAATGGAGATCGAATGTCCTAATAATAATAAAGCTCATTATTTAAAGTGTATTTTCTTCTAATACTTATTTTAATCAATTTATTTTAAATATATATTTATTTAATTAAAATTTCCAATTTAGAATGAAAAATTCTAAATATACATCTTAATTTAATATTTATAAATTTTTACTTAGATGGATATGAAAATAACATGAATTATGTCCATCTTAGTAATAATTTCCAATAAATATTTAGAAAAATATTCAATTTAAGTTGTTTCAAAATTAATTTAAATTAATTTACAACTCAAATTTAATTTTCTATAAATATATATTGCATTTCGAAAAATTGAAGTATTTAAGAACACAATTTTCGAAATTGCTTGTTAAAATAAAATAAAAAATAAATCCTGGAAAAAATTATTCTAATTTTATGTTGGCCCAAAATTAATTAATAAAATTAATTTACAACAAAAAATATAATTTTCCTATTTAATTAAATATTTAAAAAAAATATTTGAGTATCATGATTAAGAATCAACTTAAATATTAAATTTCTATTTAATTAAATACACTAGAAAAAATACTTCAAGCAAAACAGATAATATCTGTCTAGACTTTCATTGACTAATTAATTCATTTTCTAATTAAATATATTTTACTTCATTTATTTTAATTAATCATTAAATCAAAAAGTCATTGATTTAAGTTGGTCCAAAATTAAAATAAATAATTTTCAACTTTAATCTATTTTTCAAATAAAATTCAAAATTTTTGCATTTAAGAAATGCAATTTCAAAATTGTGGGGAAAAGATTAATAAAATAAAATAAAATATATTTTGAAAATTATTTAAATTTAAGTTATTCTGAAATAAGATTTCAAACTTAAAATAATTTTCAATTTTAATTAAATAACATGAAAATAATAATATTTAAGTATCATTATGAAAATCAACTTAGATATTTTAATTTTCAATTTAATTAAATGTATGAAGTTCAAGAAATAAATAATTAAGTATAGAGGAGACTTAATTATTAATTCTAGTTTAATACTAGGAAAAAATTTACTTAACTTAGATTGTACCAAAATTAATTATTAAACAATTAATTTCACAATCTATGATATTTTCCTAATTAAATATTAGAAAAAATAACTAGTTCTAGAAATAACTATCTAGAATATATTTCATTTACTAAGTGTTTTTCTAAAATTAACTTTAAAATATTAAATGAAAAATAAATTTCATATATTTTAAAAGTTAATTATGTTGCTAATTCAATTTTAATTAGGTTAGACTAATATAATCAACCTAATACAATTATTTAAAAAAAAAAAGCAAATGGGCCTTCACAATTGGGGTAATTCATGTAAGGGGGAGTTGGGTTCAGTATGTCGTACCCACTTCTATTGGCCCCCAACTCTCACACAAGGCCCAAAAGAGAGGAATTTAACATTTAAATAAACAATTGTTATTCATTGAATAAGCCCAAATCTAATTGGGCCTAAATAAATTTACTTATGTCAAAATTTATTTTAGCAACCTAGTCCATTTACTTAGTAAAACTTAAATGGGTTTCCTATATGCATCTAATCCCAATAGCAAACATATAGGCTCACACAGGTCAAATGATTTGGATGGGCTACTAGGTTTACACAGATG
This sequence comes from Cannabis sativa, assembly GCF_029168945.1. Lineage (NCBI taxonomy): Eukaryota > Viridiplantae > Streptophyta > Magnoliopsida > Rosales > Cannabaceae > Cannabis > Cannabis sativa. The sequence goes on along the minus strand of NC_083609.1, from coordinate 22,402,004 downwards.
AAAGAAATAGTAAAAATTACATGTTACAAATTATTTTTAAGATCTATTGACAATTGGACTATGATTAAAATTAGATCATTGGATCTGTCAACAAGTTAATCTTAGCAATTTAGATCAAATAAATAATAGGTTTGAAAAAAAAATTGAATACATAATAATATAATCAAACAATACAAACCATAAGTAACTGATCTGGAATATCTCGAAAGTAAGCTAAAATATCTCAATTTTAAAATTTTAAAAAAAATAAATTTTAAAATAAATATCTTAACTAGAATTTAAATTTAGGTTGTTAGAGAATATTTGAAAAAATTCAAAATTCAACAAACTCCTAAATTTCCTAAATTCTAACAAAAAATCAAAAAATATCTAACCAATTTTTCAAATATCAAGTTTATTCAAAATTTAAATTTATTTAAAATTTCTAATAAGATAATATAATAAAATATCTTGAATTTTAAATTTAGATATTTCATTATTATATTCTACGTCATATAATTTAATAAATTTAAATATTACATAAATAAACTAATTGAAAAATAAGATATTTTATATGGTTAGAATATTTTAAAAAAAAATAATAAGTTTGAAAAATTTAAGGTTTGAAACCCTAAAATATCTATTCAAACTAAACTAACCAATTTTTCAAATTTCATGTTATTTTTGCCAAAATATAATTTAAAAAAAAATGTCTAATAAGACAAAATGTTAAACCTAACATATTCCTAATCTTGTAATTTTAATTAATAAAATATATTTCAAAAAATAACAAATTCGAAAAAAAATATAATATGGTTAGCAAACTTTGAAATTTGAACAAGATTATTTTAAAAGATAATATTTTAATATCAAAGTAAGATCATTCAAATTTAAAAAAAAAAAAAAAAATCTGATCTTATAATTAAAATAAATAAAATAATCTAAAATTTTAAAATTAACCATAAGGCTCCTTTGTGAGAAATCAAATTTTTCAAATTTCAAAGCCTGCTAATATCTAAAACTAATTTTAATTAAATTAAAAAAAATTAATAAAATTAATTTTATTCTGAAAATTAGATTTTTAATTGAAAATTCAGATTCTACACAAAATTCTACCAAAAATTGGCTTTTATATCAATGAAAAACGATTTTTGAATCAAAAGTTATGATGAAAACAAGTTTGAGGCACAGGGATATGCGTTGCATACCCCTGCGCGAGCGGATTGGGGTGTCTAACCGAGCATCATGGCTGCATGCAGCCTATCTGACCGAGGGACACGGGCGGGACAAGGGTATGCTTCGGACAAGGCTTTGTCTGAAGGGATTTTGTCCCATGCGCGCGCGCGAGTGTGCTTTCAAACCCTGATATTTTCGTTCAACTTCAAAAAAAACATACCTAATTCATAAAAAATCCAAATTAGGTTTTGTAAAAGCCTAAATTTATTATTTTTTTGTCTACTTTCCAGAAAAAATAATTCCAGACCGAAATAAAAAAAATTCAGTAACATAGATTGAGATTTCTAAACTATCATCAAATAAGCACATAAACCACATGAAACCATCCAAATCAACACATCACATCGTTTTAATTCATATTTCATGAAAGTAAATCATTACCATGGCTCTGGTGCCAGTTGTTGGAAATATTTTACCAGGATCTAGATTTACTACCATGTATGTTTCATTAACATCCTAATATGAATTCTAAAACAATGAAATAAACACATATAAAATTTAGAAAACCTTACATTGGGTGCAGCGAAATATAATGACTCCTTCCGTTCAGATCTCTAGCCCTTGATTCCTTTCTGTAGCAGAGCATCACCAAGATCTGAACCTGGATCTCTTTCTCTCCTTCCTTGATGGTTGGATTCTACACAATCTTCCACACTATGATTGAGATACCACTTGATGTGTGTGGGCACTCACTCATTCACTAATGGCTGAAAAATATTTGTGAAGATAGGCTATAGTGTTTTCGAAATTGAAGAAGAAAGAAGAAGGAAGAGGTCTCATCAAAAGCTAGGTTATTAGTTTTGGAGGCATTAATTGGATAATGAGACCATAACCTTCCTTTTATACTATTCTTCAATAGGGTTAGGGTTGAATTAAATGGATTAAAAAAGAATAAAATATTAGGCAATAAATCACACTTGGCCGTACACTTAAGTGAGCCAATCTCTAGTTACAATTTTGCCACTTTATTTCAACCACTTATTCTTCTTTTCAATAATACCATATTTTTCAATTCAACCTTATAAATTCCAAACTATTTATTTAATAATTAAAATAACTATCAAATAAAATTGTCATTTATAATATTTATTAATTAGACTCCATAAAGTCTCTTAATTAACAAATAAACCCCAAAACACTATTTCTTCACAATCAAGCCATAACATAGTGAAAATTCATAAACTAGACATAGTCTAACTTTAGAATTATAATTGATTAATCAAAATCAATTAACTGAGTCTTACAAGCAGTATGGTCTCAACTAGTATGGGGACCATGGGCCTATATAACCGAGCTTCCAATAAGTCGAACCGAATTTACCAAGTAAATTCCCTAACTTATTAATTCCTTATTGAATCCACACTTAGAACTTGGAATTGCACTCTCAGTCATATAGAACGCTCTATATGTTCCACGATATAGATACGCTATTAATTATCCATTGTTATAATCCTAATTTGATCAATGACCCTCTAATAGATGATCTACATTGAATAGGAACTAAATTACCGTTACACCTTCAATGTATTTTATCCTTAAAACACTTAGCTCCGTATAAATGATATTTCAGCGAAGTGAAATGAGATCTCCACCATTTATCTCTATTTAGCCAAGCTCGAAGGATATCATCGTTTCACTTCTAAATTCCTTTAGAAATTATAGACTCCAGATTTATGTTAGCGCTCCCACTCAATTATACTATCATGTTCCCAAAATGTACGTATCACCCTGACCCAAAAGTAGGCTTAACTAACAAATCAAAGAACATGTATAATACTCTTGAGATCGAACCTAACCATATCAGGATTAAGATCATTTGATCTAGGATCAACAGGTGATATTGAATTGAATAGACATTACGGTAAATTTTAATATATCTAATCAAAGTTCAATATCGGTCCCTTCCGATGTATACTCCATACATCTGATACTGGTAAACTTTGCCAATGCACTGGAAAATACATAACACTTATCCAATGTGTAAGAATACCTATCGCTGATTATACCATGCCAGTCTAAATCTAGTATTCTGACAAATCAGGGAATAAACTTTCGAACATATAATTAAGATTATATTCCACTGTGCTGACAACACTATAATCATTAACAAATTCATATGTTCTGGACTTAAATAGAATTTATACATTATATATATAATCATGAAATAAATCATGTGAACCATGCAACATAAAATGTTATTTCTGATCTTTATTAATAACCAAATCTGATTATATTGAAATGGGTTTTATTTAGGGCACAAAACCCAACAGAGTGAACCTGAGCTGGGATGAAGTTGTACATGTCGAGGCAGCGCGACCTGGAGTGTTCGATCTCGGGACATCTAGGGCTATATTTTGTAGTCGCTGTGCGACCTGGATATCATGTATTTTGGAATATTATGTTTAAAAGTTTGAAAACGGGATCCCGGAACTTGTAAATAATTTTGTAAATTATAAAGTTTAATATTTATTATAAAAGTTTTAATTTGACACGTTTTTCGAGAAAAATCTTTGATTAGCAAAGATAGCACTGTAATTGAAAAGGCACTGTAATGTGCCTTAGCATTAGGGCGTTACATCATCGTTTCACTTTTATGTCCAGATAGAAGCTATAAATTCTATATTTATGATTAGCGCTCCCACTCAATTGTACTATCATGTTTCCAAAATGTACGTATCACTCAGACCAAAAGGTAGGCTTAACTAACAAATCAAAGAACACAAATAACACTCTTGAGATGGAACCAAACCATGTCAGGATTAAAATCATTTAATCTAGGATCAACTAGGTGATATTGAATTGAATAGATATTACGGTAAATTTATCATATCTAATTCAAGTTCAATATCGGTCCCTTCCGATGCATACTCCATACATCCAACCCAAGCGTACTTTAACTGATGTCCTGAAAAGGACATAGCACTTATCTAAGGTGCAAGTAAACTACGTTGTCGATTATCATATCAGTTAAACCCTGTGTACTGATAAATCTAAGAATACATTTAATCACACAATCTTGATTACTTTCCACTGTATTGACAACACAATAAACAAGAATATCAGTGTGATAAGGATTTGGATGAATTTAATAATCAAATAAGTAAATAAATGATCACATGAACCAAATAACACATTAAACAAGTAATGAAATTAAATCTGTTTCTTTATTGATAATTGATTAAAAAAGATTACATTAAAATAGAGTTTTATTTAGGGCACAAAGCCCAACACTTAAATGGTCTACTCACACACAAACGAGAGAGAAAGAGAGAGAGAGGAGAAAGAGGGGGACTGCACATTTTTAAAAAATCATCTAGCAAAAGATGTGATCAAAGGCCCGATTATCAAAGGAAAAATGGCCTTCATGCCTTCAATGCGGTCACTGGACTAAACGCCCAAAAGGAAAAATGCACACATAATCAAATTACATCAAAGAGAATATACAGAAGTGTGAATACTTATAAATTTGAGATTGATTTAGGGACGGTGGCACCAAAAGGCAATGGTGGTAATACGAGGCTTGGCAACGTCTGAGAAAGAGTATGAGAAAATCTTGTTTGCTCGGATATTCTTTCAGTTCAAAAGCTTTAAAAAATGGAGTAGAAGGAAAAGTGTGAAGAGTGAGGAGAAAATGGCTATTTATAGGCTGAGGGTCGTGATCTTGTTCATTTAATGATCTTATGCCCCCCTTAAAATTCCAAGAAGCACACCACAATCCAACAATTGGGAGGAAGTTTAAACAAGCACATTATGAGGAGACGTTTCGGTACTCGAGTATCTAACTGACATTCTGCAATTATGACCTCCTTAGGAATTAATGTCAAGGAAGAGAATTGGCATTGCTAAAATTGAGGAACAAAAAACACGCTAATGTAATAACCTTTCGCTATACACCACGTGGCTTATTCGTACAAATGGGGGTGTCTCGCCTACCCACGTCGTCATACCTCGAGCCCTCCGAGAGGAAACTAAAGAGTCGAGAATTAATGCAAATCCCAGCTCAAAATTTATGAGCCAAAACTTGGAGGTAAATGTTGTATATATTTTTTTTTATATCAAAATACGTGGCCACGTAAATAAGGCACAACGTGACAGAAAGGGCCAACCGCACACGGGAAGACTGATTATTATCTTGTAAATTCTTTGACCAAATTCCTAAAGCAAGAGACGCGTCTGGGATGGGCTCAAATAAACTTATAAGAATATCCAAAGTGCTATGAAATAGGCCTCCAAGAGGTGGTAGCCTCCCAAATCATATGCCATCTGGGAGTCCATAATGCAAATAACACAAGTTCCAAGTTAGATCACTATAGACAACTAGTTCGATGTAAGGTAATTATCATTAGAGAGCCATATTATTCTGACACCCCATTTGCGTATATAGATAAAGTGGCGGCTAATCTTGTATTGTCACATCAACTGCATACAAGATAAATCTTATCTCACACCAAACTCCTACTATAAAGACTAGATAGTACCTAGAGGTAAGGGAGCAAAGGTCCCCCTTTCTCCACTGATCTCATTCTCCCATATAAATATACAAAGACTGTAAATGTAAAGGGGATTTTTGGGTTCACAAACATAGTGAACTCCTTATACTGTAAACTGAATATTTTCTGAACTATAGAACATTTTGACCTCTAATAAAAGTGACTCGTGGACGATTAATTAACACCAAGATCACGTAAAAATATCTTCATCTACTTATAACTAATTCTTTTAATATTTGATTAAGGAGTTGTCAAAAATCTCGGTCAACAATTGGGTTAATACCAATTTAGACTTTCATTTTTGTAAAAGTTACTGATTGGACCCTCTGTTTTGTTAAATAAAAAAATAGACCCTATATTTTTTAAAATGGTACAAATAGGACTCTCTGCTTTCTTCAAACAAAAAAGACCCTGAGCTTAATTTTAGACAATTATTTTAATATAATCAACTTCAAGACAATTCATAGCATAAACAAATACATAAAACGTAACCAGATTTGTAATAACACATCTAGATCAGTTTATTATTAAGTTTTATTTTGACAAAAAATTAATTCAGTGTACTATTTTGAAAAATACAACGTCCAATTTATCATTTAACTGTTGGAAATTATTTTACCAGGATCTTAGATCTACTCACAAGTATGTTTATTAACACCCTAAATATGAACTTTCTAAAACGATGAAATAAACACATATAAAGTTTAGGAAACCTTACATTGGGTGCAGCGGAATAATATGACTCCTTCCGTTCAGATATCTAGCCCTTGATTCCTTTCTGTAGCAGAGCATTATCAATATCTGAACCTGGATCTCTTTCTCTGAATCTTTGATGCTGAAACTCCTTCTTGGTGAAAGTCTTTCTTCACGATCTTCCTCACTATGGTTGAGGTATCACTTGCTGTGTGTGGGCACTACTCATACACTAAGTATTTTGAAATCTCAATGAGGAAGAGAGAGAGAGTGGGTTCGGCCAAAGATAGGGAGAGAGAAGGCTCAGGTTTTTCTCTGAAGGAAAAATAGAAAATTTAAGTGTAATTTTCCTGAAGCCTTCACTATCTATTTATAGCATTCCACTAGGGTTAGGTTTGAATTATTTGGCATTAAAATAATGAAAATATCAGTTTAAAAATTCAAACCAAGTGGCCGGCCATGTACAGTAATGGGCCTTACTTGGATTTGCAGTTTTATCTTTTCTGCATCTGATTTTCTCAAAAACGCCAATTTTCTAATTCAACCATTTAAATGCCAATTCTAACTATTTAATAACTATAAATAATTATTAAGTAATATTTTCATTTATCATATTTATTAATTGAACCATACAAAGTATCATAATTAACAAATATGCCCCTAAAACTCTTTCTTTACAATTTCGCCCTTCCTTAGTGAAAATTTCACAAATAGACATAGTCTAATTTGAGAATTATAATTGATTAATCAAAACCAATTATACGAGTCTTACAAGCAATATTATCTCAACTAGTGCGGGGACCATGGGTCTATATAACCGAGCTTCCAATAGTAGATCAAGAATTTATCACTAAAATTCACTAACTTATTAATTCTTCGTTGAATCCACGCATAGAACTAAGAATTGCACTCTCAGTTATATAGAATGCTCTATATGTTCCACCATATAGACACATCATTAGTTATCCATTGTTATAATCCTAATTTGATCAATGATCCTCTATATGAATGATCTACACTGTAAAGGGATTAGATTACCGTTACACCCTACAATGTATTTAATCCTTAAAACACTTAACCCCGTGTAAATGATATTTCAGCTTATGTGAAATGAGTACTCCACCATTTATGTTCGTTTGGTCAAGCTCGAAGGAGATCATCCTTTGCTTACTATTCACCAGATAGAAGCTATAGATTCCATGTTTATGCTAGCGCTCCCACTCAATTGCACTACCGTGTTCCCAAAATGTACGTATCACCCTGACATAAAAGTAGGCTTAACTAACAAATCAAAGAACACGAATAGCCTTTCAAGATTGAGCCTAATCATAACAGGATTAAGAACATTTGATCTAGGATCAACTAGGCGATATTGACTTGAATAGATATTACGGTAAGTTTAATAAATCTAAGTCAAAGTTCAATATCGGTCCCTTCCGATGCATACTCCATGCATCCAACCTGAGCTTTACTTTAACCAATGCTCTGGAAAGAACATAGCACTTCTCCAAATGCAACTAAACTCTGTTGTAGATTATCATATCAGTAAAACCCTATGTCTGATAAATCTAGGAAAATTTATTCACATAGTCATGTTTACTTTCCAATGTGTTAACAGCACAATAAACATGATCAAGTATGTGAAAAGGGTTTCAGATGAATTTATACATTATGTACATATAATCATGAAATAAATCATGTGAACCATGCAACATTAAATGTTATTTCTGATCTATATTAATAAGTAAATCTAATTATATTGAAATGAGTTTTATTTAGGGCATAAAACCCAACATTAACAACATAGAAGACCCAATCAGTAATTTTTGCAAAACATAGGGTCTAAAATAGTATTTACCATAAATAATTAATGATATTGTAAACAAAAATACTATAAATATATATATGTACACTCTTAATTGCTATATTCTTGAATGAGTATTATTATGAAAGTTGAGTTTCTACACTTAATATTGTTGTTTAATTGAACAAAAAAAATACTATTATTTTTTTATTATATGAGCTGAGAATGTTACGTTGATTGAGAGATATAAAAGATGTTAAGTTTGAGTTAAATATTTTTGATATAGTGTAAAAGAAAGATTTTTTTTTTTAATTAAGTTGCTAAATTAAGTATAGAAATTTAAATTTAACCATTGAATTAAAATCTCGTTTGACTCGTCTTTTTAGACTGACGGTACTTGGCTCACGGCAATACTTTTTGGCTTAGATAGTTTTATTTGGCTCTAATACTATATTAGAATTTAGGATTGTATAGTAAAGTTTATGAGATTTTATTTCGAAACTAATTGACAATGAGAAAAATAATTCATACATCTTATCTTATATATAAATATTATTTTAAGACTACCGAACCTTGTTTTTGTTGGAAACTACAATGTAAAAAGAATTATAATTTCTCAAAAATATAGACGTGGCTATCAATAAAAATATAGTCCCGAGCTCTAACTTGAGTTCTATATTTTATATTCAAACGGAGTTCCTTTTATACTATAAGATATATTGTACTACTAATTAACTTTAATAATTATATTCCATCAAAAGAAATTAACTTTAATAATAATAATGATGTAGTTTGATATGAATAAATCCCAAACATTGAAAGTGAGGAAAGTAAAGACATATTAATAGAATAAAATATATAATAAAACTCACATTTAAAAAAAAAAAAAAAAAAAAAAAAAAAAAAAGTCATGATCATCACCTGCTAAATTGCCACCATATTATGAAACCAAAAACCAACTAGTGTTCCGAACCCTTTTCCTTTTCCTTTTTTTTTTTCCCACTAGTGCTATGGCCATAGATTCCTAGACTTGAAAGTTACAATTAATTAAGTTGGCAGGCATTATGATCACAAATCAAATAGGAATTGAATAAAGTTTTACAAGCCATATGGATTTCATTACTGATCAATTTTACAATAATCTCATCTTAAAGCAAACCAAATTAACTATATTATTAACAATGTTACCACATTTTCAATAATAATAATAATAAACTATATTAAATGCACTTATGAATAGGATAGGAGGAAGAGGATCAGCCTACTAAAAGCTTTAGTTAAGTAGTTCTTTTTTTTTATTATTTATAATAGAAGAACAAATGTATGGTTTTTATATAGGCTATTCCACCGTATCTATTTTGTTGCTGAGTAGAAGCCTATTCGTATCTCTGAAGGCACAAATACATACATTGTATTCTGCGAGTGTAGAATCAAATAATAAGTCAAGTTTAGTAAAAAGAGAGTAGTAGCTAGGAGAAAATGTTATAAATGTATTTTATTTAGTATATATACATATTTATCTACGTATGTAGGGAAGCAGAGAAGATAGTCACAATCCCAACAGAAACACACAACACACAACACAAAAATTCTTAATCAATCCAAAAACTAGAAAACAAAAACTCAAACAGAACCCCCATCGATCTCATTCTCATCACACTTTCTCTCTCTCAATTATTATTCTACATTTTTATTTTTATTTTTATTTTTATTTTTCCATCCCAAAACCACGCCGCATAAATAAATCCCCCATTAGACCACCCCCTCAACTCAAACCCTCATAAAAACCTCTCTCCCATATATCTTCACCCTCAAATACCAAAGAGAAAAACCAAACTAGACCCAACCCGAATATTATGGTGACAATGTTACTAACCTTACAAACTCCTCCTTTCATAACACCAATAATAATAGCTCTATTTCTAGTCCTCTACTCTACCACCACCTGCGCCGCCACTTTCTCTCATCCCGATTTCCAACACCTAGACGTTAAACAGACACTCTCCGAACTAAGCTCTGATAACCTCATTTCTCCTTCCGCCGCCGAAAGTAACGTATCCGAGTACCAATACGAAGCTCTTCATGCCGAAACCGGCGGAGGAAAGTGGAAGCTTAAGCTTATCCATAGAGATAAGCTCGTGTCGTTAACATCTTCCACTTATGAAAATGAAAATGAAATTGAAAGTGATCGTCATTACAATCGGACTAACAATAGCGGTCATCGTACTCATAGCCACCTTTTCCATCAACGTATGAAGAGAGACGCTCAAAGAGTAGCTACCCTACTCAGCCGACTAACCAATACGACTACCACCACCAAAGGTTCCGACACGAAATACGAGGTGGATGATTTTGGTTCGGATGTGGTGTCGGGCATGAACCAAGGGAGTGGAGAGTACTTCATTCGGATCGGAGTTGGGTCTCCGGCCAGGAGTCAATACGTGGTGATTGACTCAGGTAGTGATATTGTGTGGGTCCAATGCCAGCCTTGCAACCAGTGTTACCACCAAACCGACCCAGTATTCGACCCGGCTTACTCAGCTTCCTACACCGGCGTCTCGTGCAGCTCCGCCGTGTGCGATCGGCTAGAGAACGCCGGTTGCCACGCGGGTCGGTGCCGGTACGAGGTTTCATACGGTGATGGGTCCTACACGAAAGGTACTCTGGCCATTGAGACTCTCACTTTGGGTCGAGCCGTGATCAAGAACGTGGCAATCGGGTGTGGGCATATGAACCAGGGCATGTTCGTCGGGGCGGCTGGTCTTTTGGGCATTGGTGGTGGGTCCATGTCGTTTGTGGGCCAGCTAGGCGGACAGACTGGCGGAGCATTTAGTTACTGTTTGGTGAGTCGGGGTACCGACTCACCCGGGTCACTCGAGTTCGGGCGTGGAGCATTGCCCGTGGGCGCATCATGGGTCCCCTTGGTTCGGAACCCACGTGCCACGAGCTTCTACTACATAGGACTCGTGGGTCTTGGAGTCGGAGGGGTTCGAATTCCCATTTCGGAGGATACTTTCAGGTTGACCGATACGGGTACGGGTGGGGTTGTGATGGACACCGGAACCGCCGTAACAAGGTTTCCCACGGCGGCTTACGAGGCTTTTCGCGACGCTTTTATTCAACAAACCGGGAACCTGCCACGGTCGTCTGGGGTATCGATATTTGACACGTGTTATGACTTGTATGGGTTCGTTTCGGTTCGGGTACCCACCATATCATTTTACTTGTCCAGTGGGCCCATCTTGACCTTGCCAGCTAGGAATTTTTTGATCCCGGTCGATGACTCGGGCACTTTCTGTTTCGCATTTGCTCCAACACCAGCTGAATTATCCATTATAGGGAATATTCAGCAAGAGGGTATTCAAATTTCCTTCGATGGAGCTAATGGGTTTGTGGGATTTGGTCCCAATGTGTGTTAGAGTAAGTATAACTATAACTATAAATATATAAATTTTGTTAGTTTTAGTTAAATTAAATCCTCATATATTATTACTATTTTTTGTTTTAGCTAGTTTACTATATTCTTAGGTGTATTTCCTTGAATATATAATAAGGGTTCTCTCTTGATTGTAATTATGGATTAAAGTAGTTCTTTTTCACTTGATGAGAAAGTAATGTAAAAGAAATATTATGTAACTATTATGATATATCATGACTTTGAGATGGAAATAAAGCAAAGTTTAAAGCTTAACCAAAGGGAAGGAGGCATCGTGTAAAATTTTAAAAGAGTCAAACCTTACCTGAGAAAATTAAGAACGGTCAAAAGAATCACAAAAAAGGTGAAGAAATAATAATAATAATAAAAGTAAGTATTTAGAACAACCTTTTTTTTCCAGTAACACGAGGATCCAAGAGAACCCTTTTATCACTAAGTAGAAATATTTTCCATGACTCTGTCTGACAATACACATTTGTTCATTGCCCAATAAACTTCTTTATTCTTTTGAAATAAATTTAAATAAAAACAAAATAATCTCTTTTTTTTATTACTTCATATTTATCCTCAACAAGGAAGAGAATATCTCTCTCTTTATCTACTCTAGGGGGCCACTGTGGGGTTTGAATCATTAGAGAAGGGAGCCACCACCATTGTAGACATGTGAAGCCATCAGTAATGGTGTCTTGGTCTTGGCTTGGCATGACCTAAGTTGGAGTGCGTTCAAGCAATGACTTTTAACAAAGGCCTGTTTTTGCTTTTTGTTTTTCCCTCTTTTGATAGATTTTGATATTTAGAAGGGTTACAGGTTACTTCCCTTTTCCATTTTGTATAATTGTTTTTCATGGTGATGTTTTTTAAACTTACAAAATTAATTATCTTTTGTAAATTTTTAAAAGATTACAAATAGTTTACTACATTAAAAATGAGTTTAAATTTTTTTAAATTGGCATCATAAATTAAAATATTAAAACTCTATGTAAATATTGTAATTATTATGAATTTTTTAAAAAAATTCATCTTTTATTTCATAAAACTATAACAAAAAACATTTTAAAAAATATTATAAAAAATATATTATGGTATGTATTTTCAGATAAAGAAGTTGAAATTAGAGATTGACAATAACATTTTCTTGAAAAGATTATAGTATATTATTTGATAAAAGAGTACTATTTAATTTTCTTTATTATTTTGAGTTCTTCCCTTAGTTTACTGCTGTGTTAAGTCACAGTTAGTCTCAAGGGTTTCAATTTCATTAGCACTTTTTCTGGCCCACAAAAGTGAGAATTTTGCTTGCGAAATTGGCAAAAGGAGAATAGGGAATCAATCACCAGCAAAAAAAAAGGAAAAGGTAAGTAGTTTGCTATGAGCTTTGCTCAGAATTAAGATCATTTTGGATATACTTTATATACTTTGTCATAATTTCACGGTATTTTACTTCACAAAGTAGATGACAACTCATTATTGCACGGCGAAATTGTCCCTTATTTGTCTTAGCCCATTCTCACCACCCTTTTTAGCTTAGGGATTCTTATAACATTTTAAATATTAAAATTGTCTGCTTGTTTAGGTTCCAAACAAAAACCCATTCACAGTATATTTTTTATTCTTTTCCCCATGCCCCTTGATTGACTTTGACAAAATTTAACGATCATGCATTTATTGGTAGAGATTAATTTACCATTTAAACTATTAAGTATGAACACAATTAGCATTTATAGGAAAGGAACATTCAAAAGCAGGGATAAAAGGGGTGGAAAGATATAAATCAACAAGCTTGTAAAAAGGTTATAATGTAATTTCCTTCATTCATGCACAGCAGCAAAATCATATTTGGAGACAACTAGTAAAACGACCTGAAAAATACATTATAAAATGATTAATTTGGGCAAATCTTACCAAGTCAAGATCATAACAGTGGACAACTGAGATGGCCTTCTTGCCATGCAAATGTTGAATTGTCAACATTTTTTACCTTTTTTTCTTCTTTTGATTTTAGTCTAGTGGGCTATAAATATCTTTTACAATCTTTCTCGTTCAGTATGAATACCCAAGACCAAATACGTTGAAAATGGGCTACCATTTAATCTAACGGACAAAGTTTATGTCTCACAAGAAAAAGAAATAAATAATTAAATAAAATAATAATAATAATAATATTTAACAAAAAAAATAATAATAATAATAATAATTGATCATTTTCTAATTTGCGAACAATTCATCATACCAACCAAAAATAGGTTAAAGATAGGTGTATACTATCAAAATTACATTCTATAGTCATAAACATATAAGTCCTAAATTCAAATCCCCTTCCTATATTTCCAAAAAAAAAACACCCTTGCAGTGTAAAAAAAAAAATTACATTCCCTATTTATTTATTTATAATGGGGTTCATTTTGTGCTTTAGTTTATACCCAAGCTCCGGTTTATTTTGTGCTTTGGTTTACTTACCAAGCTCGTATGAAATATATGTTTTTTTCTATTTTTTTTTAATTACTGAAATATATGTTTAGTTAAAAATAGTGAGACGAGTCTATTATTTTTGGACCATATAACTCCAATAAATCTTAATCGTGAAAACACAAGTTCAGCCCTGTAACACTGATAGCAGCAGAACCACCATTCAGGCTGACAGATCTGCCATTGTGGGCTAATATGAGGCTCCAATTCGAGCCACCAAGGGTCCACTTTTCCGATTATCACGCTCAGTATCCGACAAAACCAAATGGCCATAGAAATTAGAAACAGATGCTCAATACATATAATTTTATTCATTTATTTTTATGCGAATTTTAAATCTCAACACCTAAGTTCGGCCTGGTCAGGACACCTGGAAATTAACTTAACAATTTTTATTTATTTTTTTTAGTGTACTGCTGAAGTGTGGGCTACTACACTTTCTAATTACACAAAAAAAATAATTTGATAAGAAAAGAGACGAGCGTGTGGGTACCTTAATTTGAGAAGACATATCACCCACAATAGTCAGGTCTGTGGCAAGCAAAGTTGCACTTTTTTGTAAAGAAGTGACCGACTTTCATGTGAACTCATAATGCAATAAAAATCACGGGCACTCCAGTCCAATCCAGTTCTGATTTCATCATATGTCCCAGCAACTAATATCTGTATCTCTGCTGAGAAAAGGCAAAGCAACCTGGGAATCCACACATGGTCCATAACATTTTGTCCAACTAGTGACACTAATAGATTATGGGAATCAAAGATATTTGTAGAGAGGGTAATAATAACATTGGAAAATAAAAAGAACGGTTGGTATACAATTTAAAGTCACTTAATCTGAATATATACAGGTGCACTTGGCTTGACTTGGCTATCTAACAGGACTCGATGGGGACAAAAATTGCCTTCATAGGCCTCAAAAAACAAAAACTATAACTCATGCAAAATACCATTTGCATGTGCCTACACCACCAATCCATCCTGTTTGACTAGCTGTTCCATCAGGCACCGTCGACGACGCCATGAATATATATAAATATTTCTTGTCTCGTTCACTTACCAGGATCTAGATTCATATTTAGACTCTAAGAGGGTTGTGGGTTTCTAAGCAAATTAGCATCCATAAATACCTAAGGCTATATCCAAAACGATAGGTGGCACCAGAGACAATATTTTAAACCATAAATAGATATTTAAGATCTTCTACAGTCAAGCGAGCTCCAGAGCCTCCACTGTGATCTTCACCAAAAGCAGAAGCAACCATTTTTCTCTTTTCTTCCTGCAAACAGAGTAAAATATCAGTTGGCATATATATGAACAATTCATATACGTGCATTCCATTTCCTCACTGCTCTAAAACATTCTCATATCAAGTTTTTGTGCGGCCATGGCCTTACCACAGGATCACAAGATATAGAAGGGAAGTGGAATTTAAGACTTCTTGATAAGACCCACTTGCAAGCATCTATGCAATGAAATGCTTGTACTGCTATGAATATTGTACTAGGTACAGGTACAACCACAGTTTTAAACATAAACATCTCACTCCTCTGTGACACTCCACCAAACACCTTACACAACTTACCAAAACACTATTTCCCGCACATATGCTGACTAGCACAAAATCTAAGTATATGCAATGATAAAACTAGTTCTATATACTTCTCATTACTACTACCAACAATAACAAATCTACCGCAAAAAATAAAAAAGCACAACAATGACTGGTACCTGCAGAGCTAATATCCTGTCTTCCACTGTATTTTTTATAGTGAGCCGCGTTACAGTAACAGGACGAGTCTGGCCAATTCTATGTGCCCTATCAACAGCTTGGTCTTCTGTAGTGGGATTCCACCAAAGATCCAAAAGGATAACATGACATGCAGCAACCATATTTAGACCAAGATTTCCTGCCTTCAGTGACATCAGCATAACAGTAACCTGCAATACAATTTAGCAAATATGATCTTAGTATTAAGAGCATCTCCAATAGGGCTCTCCAAAATTATTCTAAATTTGAGCTAAAATAGCTAAAAATTATTTTACACAACAACTTCTAAGAAGTTACTCCAAGCGTCTTCTTTAATTTAGTTACACTAGTACTTAGTAAACATGATTGGAGAAGTAATAAATATAGGTTTTCTTTTCAAAAGAAAATTACTCTCCTTTATCTCAAATTGTTTTGCTCTCTACATTTAGGTAGTGATTGACATTGTTGATGAAAATATGATATACAGTTAGCAATTTAGACAAAGGACAGTAAATAGCTAGCATGGTTGGAGATGCTCTTAGAAGATTAGAGTAAGTTAATAAAAAAGTTATTTTTGCACAATGTTGTCAACTAGCAAGCTCAAGAAACCATGTAAAGATTCCCCCAGCTGAGTGAAACAGAAGTAACTTGTATTTAAACAAATAATGTTATGAGTAATATATAAAATTTTAGTAGAGCCCATATCAACAAGTACAAGAAAGAATATTCAACAGGGTGGCAAAACATGTATAGCAAATAAGCAAGCAAATAGGGATACTTAAAGAATATCTTGGTAGAGATCAAACCTCTGGATTTGAATTAAAATCTTTGACACCCTTGTCTCTTGAGACTAGACTCATTGTCCCATCAAGCCTTCTGTATCGTATACGAGCTTGTTTTAGTGAGTCCTCAACTAAGTCCAGCATGCTAGTCCACTGGGAAAAAATAATTGTTTTAATGGGTCCTTCAATTGGCTTGTTCGAATATGTTGTTGTATGCTTTAACACATCAACATGTGAATGGCTACTATTTGCAAATTCATTAGCTAAAGAAGAGCTTCCATTGCACCCAACAGAGACAGAGCCACATGGTTCTCCATCCAAGTTGTTTGGCTTTGAATGTGATTGCAAAATTTCAATCACAGCTTTGATTTTAGATGAATTGTAGTCACTCTGCATGACTACTGTTTTATCAACAAATGAATAATTCACAGGACTACCATCAAGATCATCAGAGATGCAACTTCGCAGAGTAGCCTTGGAAAAAACGACATCAGAGCCAACTTGTTCTTTGCACTCAGTAGCAGGACATGTATTGTCATCCCCGGTCAGATACTCTGATATACACTGATAGCAGAAAACATGGCCACACATAGTAACAACAGGGTTTTCAGGTGTATCCTGTCAATAGCATTAAGTACCAAAATATTAAGTAATCAGATAAGCCAGCGATGGCAACAGGAAAAAAAAAAACCAGCCTAACAACAAAAGGTCCATACAGGAGTCACTCTAATCAAAAAAGGAAAAAAAATAGAAGTGGCCATTAATCCTTTTCTTTTCTTCCTAAATCCTTCAGTTTATTTGCCTTTCTTTTTGGTTGTAGATACTTTTTTTCTTTAGCCTGATTTGTTGTACTCTTATCATTTTTTATTGCAATAAAAGTTGTTTCTTAAAAATAAATAAATAATAGTTAAACAGAGAGTGATATGCTCTTGAAAACTCACATCACACTTACTACAGAGAGCCAAAGATTCTAAGAGATTCAATAGATTGATAAGCAAATCTCTGGGGAGTCTTCTAGCCATATCTACAGAATCTTTTCCAACGCAATCAGAATTATATTCCTTAACAAGAATCGGGTGATCACAAGCCTGCCGGAGACGCAAAAGCATCAAAAGAATATTTGCATAATTCTGATTCACTGTGCCAGCAGCAGCATATGCCTGCCATGCATGAAATGATAATATCAGCGCATATGAATTTCATCCGCACAAAATTTCAGATGAGCAACCACTAAGATTCATGATCATGAGAGCAGACAGAATATAACTCCACTGTGCTCTTAATTCAGTTGATATTATTAATTTTGCACATTTTATCAACCACTATACATGTATGTTATGCAATACTATCGTGCTTTAGTTACTACAGTCATAACTTCTATGTTGAATATTCTGAAATTAGAATTGCTTTTCTATTCACAGGCATAAAATATGAGTAGCCTCAGCATAAACTAAGAATTCCAATGCAACGCCAAAAGTGTAGTAATGCTATATTTATATATAATATATATGTACCACTTTTAAGTACTTTTAGTATTTTTAGTACATGAATAAGTATGTGTAGTAATGCTATATTTATATACAAGTACCACTTTGGGTACTTTCAGTATTTTCAGTACATGAATAAGTTGAAACTATAATAGTTTATCATGTAGTTTTCGGAGATTTATTACAAATTTTCCAAAACTTCTTGGCAATTTAGGAGGCCGAAATAAGAATTCAAATAGTCTCCTGCACAAAAATATAAATATTGAAACAAGCAAGCATGCAACAAGCTTTTTGAATCCCGATTTCGCCATCCTAAATTATTTCAAATTTTCTGAAAATTTGTGGCAGGTCTCCTGTAACAGCATTATACACCGTAGTGTATAATAAAATAGAGTTGTAACTAATTTATGTGCCAAACATATTAGAAGTACTTACAGCTAGTGACTTTTACTGTGTACCTACAGCCAGTGACTTTTACTGTGTACCTAAAAGTAAGCATTTTCAATTTCTCAAGAAGAAACAATAAATTAAATACATAGACCTTAAATTGTGAACGTGAATCAGCTTCTA
Organism: Cannabis sativa; assembly: GCF_029168945.1. Classification (NCBI taxonomy): domain Eukaryota; kingdom Viridiplantae; phylum Streptophyta; class Magnoliopsida; order Rosales; family Cannabaceae; genus Cannabis; species Cannabis sativa. The sequence continues at coordinate 22,383,311 of NC_083609.1, read as the reverse complement.
GTTGAGTATAAAAAGCCCGCTCCTCTGATGAGAAGTCCACCTTAGACAAGCAAACATTCTTTGGTGGTAAGTTGATTATGGGCTCCCCATCGATACATGTTCCTAGAGACAGTAGTAGAAGATGATTAGCACAAAAGGGCATAAATAACACATAATCAAGTTAGCCTCCAGAATATAGGGTTCCAGTATATAAGCCCGTATATTATGAAGTTTGTAGGCTGTGTTATTTTGAGTGTTTATTGTGATTTTCTAATAATGACACTAACTGTTAGATGGCAGGGCAGGACTAATTTCATGCAACACTCTTATGAACAAACTACAAGTACTCAATGAAAGTAGAGAGAAGTGAATTAATTTTGACCACACACTTTTATGAACTTAGGAAATGAATTGCAGATTGGAGATCGCAGAAGGTTGATCCCAAATCACGCATAAGGCAATTACTAGCTATTATACTAAAATCAAAGATATCTATATAGGAACCAGCTCCCAAGGTTTTCATAAAAAGTCGCTGCATGTTTTGCAATAACATGGAGAGAACACACATGAAACATGAATAATAAATGGGTATAAACAAGTAGGTCCACAAAAGAAAAAGTGTTTAAAACACACCATGTAGACTCTGAATTTCAGCATAGATCAAAGAAGTGTTATGTTAGAAAGAAAGAGAGAGAGAGGACATATTCACCTTTTGTTCGACGTAACATTATAGCTCTTAGAACTGCTTGTAGCTTCTTGTATCCTTGAACTGCATTTCTAGATATTGGAACCTTTATTGTGTTGCAAAATGATTTATACATCGCATAGGGGTCATATCTTAGAAACCTGAAGTAGCTATACAAATCATCAATTGTATTTTGTATTGGTGTACCAGATAAGCACCACCTTCTTTTAGCTCGAAGACTGCAGCAAGCTCTAGCCACTTGAGTCCTGTGATTCTTGATTGTCTGAGCTTCATCCAATATCACCCTCAGCCAACCAACTCTTGCAAGGGGACCACAATCATAATCAACAGTAGAGCTATCAATTCCTTTTCTACCTTTCCTACCCTTCTTGCCAACATTTGAAGTCTTCTTCTTCCTCTTATTTGTGGAAAACTCGGAAGATAATCCATTTTTTTCATCATCATCCTCATCAACCAGAGGTTGTTTTGGGACTTCATTAGTTACAATGGCATATGTTGTGACAACCACATCATAGCTGGCCAAGCAAACAGGATCCTTTGTCCTGTTACCTCCATGATAGACTAGGACATTTAACACCGCTTCACTTGCAACCTTCTCCTCAAGCTCCCTGGCCCACTGTCGAAGAACACTAGCTGGACACACAACCAATGTACCAGCATCTGGCCTCCGCTTATTGAAAACCCTTGAAGAGGTACTAACTTCTGGAGCTAACTTAACATCATCTGATTGTTCAGTTTTCTTGACTTCCTCTGGGCCAACCTTACCATCATCATCATCATCAATGTCCAAAGCTACAGTTTTTTGACTGCATGACTCCTCTGATTTGGATTTTTTCTGCAAGAACCTTTGCATCTGTATGAGAGCAATCATTGATATAGTCTTGCCAAGTCCCTGAAAGATATGCAACACGAGTCTAAGTAAGCTAATATAAGACAAGCCAAGCACTAAGCTACATGTAAGAGAAGGGTCAACTAGACTCCAAGCAAGTAACCTGATCATCAGCTAAAATTCCACCCAGACAATGTAGACTTCTAGTTTCCTTCTGAAGCATCCATGCCAATGCAATTTTCTGTTGAGTTAAAAATACAAGATCAAGACCATGTAATTCATAAAAACAATAGAATATAAAAATAGCAACTGACTTAATATACCTGATGTCTAAGAAGAGATACTGACAAAAGACCTTCAGGTAAATTAGCTTCCACTTTTGGTTGGTTGAGATCCTGCAGAAACCAGGCATTTTTAGCACTAAAAATGAGTAGAAACCCGAAAATGAAATTGGTAAGAACAATACTACTCTGCTACAGCAGCACAAAGAACAGGAAGTACTGTATCCCCAATAACAAACCTTTTTTCCAATATAAAATTTGTTAGTGAATAACAAATTAAGAAGGACAGGGAAATGCAAAGGAAAAGAAAACGTAGATTTAGAAGAAAACAAAAGCACATAGATTATAGAGAATCAATACAATACATCTTTCCAACAATAAACCAAATGTTTGGAAGCCCAATACAAAGGCAAGAACTTTACTACAGAGGTGAGACCCAATCTAAGAGAAGTAAAATACTCCTTAGAGGTAGAAACCTAAAGTTATGCTGAGAATCTTACAACTACTTCCCATAAACGAGCTACACCATGCACATTATCATAAAAAGGAGAAAAAAGAAAAAGACATACTCCAACTAGATCAGCCAAAGGACAGGTAATGACCCTTACTGCCTTTCTAAATTAAAACCAACTATATCCCCCAAGCAAATAAGGCTTAACAATTTTTTTTTCAAAAAAAAAAAAACTGGTACTACATTAATTTCCTTTTCATACCCTACTTCAACTAGATCGGCCAAAGTACAGCTAATGACCCTTACTGCCTTTCTAAATTAAAACCAACTATATTCCCCAAGCAAATAAGGCTTAACATTTTTTTAAAAAAATAAAAAATAAAAAACTGGTACTAAATTAATTTCCTTTTCATACCCTACTTCAACCTACAATTCTTGTCTTTCTTAATTTTGCATGTGATCTTCTCTACTCTCGGCTGCTATGAAAAAATAAATCAATGCAACACATAAAACAAATAAAATGATGATAAGACACATAATCGAACATGTTGCAATTGTAAAACCCCAAAGTAATACTAGCATAAACGAAAAAGGGTAATACTAGCATAGAAGTTTATTGCTTCTGCAACCACCAATAGGGTTATGGCACATTAGTGGTTGATACACTCCTAAAGTTAGCATCACCAAATTGAAAAACCATCATGATACAAACTTGCACCATTATGTACATCTTTATCCCGAGACATATGTACTATGGAATTTTTATGGCTCTAAAACCTGTGTACAACTGCAATGTTAAAATAGGTAATGAATACCTCCAATGCAGCTTGATATATCAGCCTCTCATCACTTTCAGCAACCCTTTCTTCCCCAGTCATGGACCGGTAAACGGACTCACTTGAAGTGGCAAACTGTGTAGGAGCAGTGGACTTTAAATGCATCATAGAAGAAGGCAGAGTCCTACCCCCATTGTTTTCATGCATGAAAACATCATTATCGTTGCCCATGCTGGAGTGATCTCTCATGTGGCCCTTGCTTATGGTTGAACTTGGCCCTGTTGAATAGCGAGAACTTGCATAAGTATCTCGAATCTGATTGCTGCTTCTATTTGACTCAGTACTTATAGTAGAAGACAGAAGAGAAGATGGAAGTATCCTCTTTAAAGCCTGTTGGGAAGAGCTATTCTCATGGGCATTACCAGAAAAATTAGCCTTACGTGGAGTATTGGCCGGACGCTGCTGATAAGAATTAACATCAATATGAAACTTCGAATCATGTGGTCGTCCAATGAATTGATTTGAGGGACCTGCATCATCACTGAAATGAGGATGAATCTGCTGCTGCACCCGGGTATGGCCATTAACACTGTGTGAGCTCCCATTAGAAGAAGATGCCCCATACTTAGGAGAAGCAACATTTCTAGACTGCCCAACAAGACCTGCAAGTATAAAAAAAATTGCTTTGTAATTAACAGGTGAAAATTTAAACCTTAAATAGCCAAATCCTGTAGAATCGATAATCAATCTGACCTCTAAAATTTGAGTTTCTGCCTGGTGCTGATAGCGAATTAGGAAGACGTCTCACAGCGGAAGTACCTCTACTATCATCTATTTCTACATCACTATCAGATGAACTTATGTCCACAATATCCGTCATTGCAAGTCGATTTTCCCAACCTTCAACCAATTAAAATATATATGTACAATACTATAAAGGTTACAAACCTAAAGTGATTTGCATTCGACTTATAATAGCAACAAGAAAAACAGCAAAAACAGCAAGCAACAATGTATTTAAAAACAAGTCACCAGCAGCCTGATAGCATTCACTAGCTTTTAGCAATGTTTCAGCAATAAGCTGTAAATACATATCCCTAGTTTTGTGGAACACATGAATTCTGCAAGGAAGACCAGAATTCAGGATAAAATTATACAACTAAAAAAGGGAGACAATCTCTCTTCCTAGGCACAGCGCAATGTGAAAGCAAATATTGGATGAAATCAAAATGCCGAAAAATTGGGAGACCCGGAATGTGTCAATCTCAGCAGGGATTTACAACACCCTTCAAAATCACAAACCTGCCCCATCTTTTATTTATTTACTTTTTTTTATTAAGCCGTTCACAATGAAACTCGCAAGGGCATTTGTAACAGACCTATCAATCAAGTTTCACGTTCAGTTGGCATTCCAACAAATGAACTTATCATCGTAAACAAAACAAACAGATTGAAGTAGGTCTATCAATGGAGGAGCTAAAATATGAAGTGATGAGTAATTTAAGTCCGTAATATTTTAATTGAGTCAATACTAACAGGAAGAGAGAAAAAAGAAAACTCGACATACACGATCAAAGCCATTCAAAGATTAAGTAAAATTATAGCAAAAATAAGGTACATTAGAAAAAAAAAAAAAGTTACATAGTGAATTTTATAACCCTCATTCCCCTGGAGGAAAAAAGAACCAACCTTCAACACCCAAAACCATAAAATTCAAAAACCAGACCGAAATTCTGAAGAGTCCTCAAAGCAATCATCGTTACCAAGATGCCCTATTTGAAATTTTCATGTAAGGTAAACCGAGTCGTGATCAAACACATAAACAACACTGACCGAAAAATCGCGAAGAGCAATGCAACCCATTCAAAAAGTCAACACAAAATCTATAGCAATAGCAGAAAAAGTAAAACAAACCCAGAAACCCAATCAATTAAGCATGCAACGGCAGCAAAAAAAAAAACAGCCATTTTTGGTCGACTACGAATAACATCAAATTCTCACACATGAACACCAAAATAAAAAATAATAAAACAAAATCGATAATGCATAAGAGAGTGTTGGAACCCTAACCTGAAACAATCGATCGGGGTTGCAGTTGTGAACACTGTGGGGTAGGGTTTACAGTGAACCAAAACTAAGAAGTGAGAGAGAGACAGAGAGAGAGGGGGGGGAAAAGCAACGGTAGCGTTTAGAGCAAGGAAAACATTATTAAACACAAAACTCAAAATCAAAATCAAAATCAAAATCAAAATGTGTACGGTGGGAATGAGCGGTTATATAATATATATTTACTTTTGGTTTGGTTTTCGCAGATATAATAAAACCCCAATAGGTTACAAATTTAGATCCCCACTTGTTTCGAATTCCAATCTAAGTGTGTTCATAAAATTATAGTTTGAAACACATTACAATAGGGAAATTTGATATTATATACTTAAAAAAAGCATAAATTATTTTTATATGCTTCTTAAAAAAATGTAAAAATAATACCCTCCAAACATCTTTAATCCCAACAATACCCTCCTCATTTCAAACCCCACTCTCCCTCTAACTCTCTCGTTTTTCTCTCTCTTTCTCTAACTCTCCAAACCCATTCCCAACAAAACCCCACCGGACCATCCACGAGAAGCACCCGACAACCCACGACCACCGCACCACTTCCGGCGAAACCCATTCGCTTGTTTTCTGCATTTTTTTTTTCTGGTTTTTGACGATGTCGCGAAACATCGCTAAATGTCGCGAAACATCGCGAAATCATGAAACATCTCTAAATGTCTTTAATTCACAACAGCGCTTGTTTTCTACATTTCTTTTTCTGATTTTTGACGATGTCGCGAAACATCGCTAGATGTCGCGAACATGTCGCGAAACATCGCAAAATCGTAAAAATATCTCCAATTCACTATATCGCGAAACACATCGCGAATATCATCGCTAAACATCGCGAAATATCGCTAAATATCGCAAATCATCACTAAACTTCATCCCTGACCTCAGATTTGTTCTATCATTGCAAATACATCGCTAAATATCGCTAAATATCGCAAAATATCGCAAAAAACTGGTAAACCAGAAGAAAAAAATGCAGAAAACGAGAGAGGCCGTGAGAGAAGATGACAGCGAGGCCTTACGACTGAAGTTCTGGGTCTGTGTGTTCGACGATAGGGGTTCTAGGTCGGGGTTAACGTCGGAGAAAGAGAGAGAGACATGGATGTTTGATTTTTATTTGTTTAAGGGTAAAATTGGATAGAAAAATAGTGTGAGTATATTTTGTATGATGCAAAATATGCTAGCATATTTTTAGTGGATAAATTAATTTTAAGCATATAATATCAAATTTCCCTTACAATATGGTTGTAGTTTGTATTTTTGCTAAATTGCTCAATGCAATTTGATTAGCGGTTCAAATTGCACTAATTTTTGTAAATTTATACAATAACTAATATTTTTAGAAAGGGTATCTCAAAAAAAACATTTTTATAAATGAAATTTTAATTTAAGTAATAAAACATATATTTGTTTTTTTAAAAAAAAAAAAAAAATTCATCATCTTTATTAATTGTAATCTATAGTGATTATATGATTAAAATCTGGAGTAACATCACTACTCCTGATAACACGATCAGCAACTAAATAGGATGCTCGAGCTAAGGAATGAGCAACACTTTTTGCAGAACGTCTAATAAAATTGACATAAACCTCTCGCAAGTCATTTAACAACATCTTACAATCATAAATAATACTCCCAAAGTATGAAACCATAAGAATAGAGCTACGTAACGCTTGCACCACAGTAAGACTATCAGTTTCAATGATAACCTTTCTCCAATTTTTCTGTTTAACCCAACTCAGTGCCTCCTTAACACCCAAAGCTTCCACCATTTCGAGTTGCAACACCCCTGACCAACAGTTGGATTAATGAGAGCAGGATTACTCGAAGTTACTCTTGAATAATCTTCATTCGGCAGCCACGGATCCAACACTATATTTATTCGAGAACCATTGAAAAACCGAGTTTTTGAAAATGTCAATAATATATATATGAAAATATAAAATTGTATACGTCTGCAGAAGCAGAATGTAATTCTGTTACTGCAGAACTCAGTTTTGCATCGACAAAATAGAACAGACAGAATATAAAAATAATTACAGAAAATAAAATAACTTGACACAAGAGATTTGTACGTGGTATCAATGTTCTCCCGAACACTCCTAGTCCACGGGCCCACACCCAGAGAATGAAATCAATTAATAAAGTATCAACAATTACAAAGACAATTGACTTATACAAGTTTAGACTCCCTCTAAATTATTGCCGCAATTCTTTGTAATGCACTTTATGAATCTGACTTCTGAAACACCTTCAAGCCCGAACTCCCTTCGTCTTTGAAGTGTGAGTGCTTAGTGTTAGAAATATTTTACCAGGATCTAGATTTACTAACAAGTATGTTTCATTAACATCCTAATATGAATTTCTAAAACAATGAAATAAACACATATAAAGTTTAAGAAACCTTACATTGGGTGCAGCGGATTATAATGACTCCTTCTGTTCAGATCTCTAGCCCTTGATTCCTTTCTGTAGCAGAGCATTATCAAGATCTGAACCTGGATCTCTTTCTCTCCTTCTTGAGCCCGATTCTCCTTCTTGTTGATTGGATTCTTCACAGTCTTCCACACTATGATTGAGATACCACTTGATGTGTGTGGGCACTCACTCTATCACTCAAGGCTGAATAATATGAAGAAGAAAAAAGAAGAAGTGGTTTCGGCTATAGATAGGAGGCTCAATTTTCTGAAGACAAGAAATTTCATCAATCTTTAAGTGTGAGTAATCACTATCTATTTATAGGTAACCACCTAGGTTTAGGTTAGAATTATTTGGCATTAAAATAATGAAAAAATAAATGATAAAATATGCACATAGTGGCCGGCCATGATAGGATAATGGGCCCCACTTTGCAATTTTGCCATTTTGTCATTTTTCCATCCCATTTTCTCAAAAATGCCAATTTTTCAATTTAACCACTTAAATGCCAATTCTAATTATTTAATAACTAAAAATTAATTATTGATAATATTATCATATAATATATTTATTAATTAGACATATAAAGTCTCTTAATTAATAAATAAAACTTAGAATCTCTTTTCTTCACAATTTTGCTCTTGCTTAGTGAAAATTCATAAACTAGACATAGTCTAATTTTAGAATTATAATTGATTAATTAAAATCAATTAACTGAGTCTTACAAGCAGTATGGTCTCAACTAGTATGGGGACCATGGGCCTATATAACCGAGCTTCCAATAAGCAAACCCAGAACTTACAAGGTAAATTCATTGTCTTATTAATTCCTTGTTGCATCCACGCATAGAACTTGGAATTGCACTCTCAGTCATATAGAACGCTTTATATGTTCCACGATATAGATACGCTATTAATTATCTATTGTTATAATCCCAATAATCAATGATCCTCTATAGATGATCTACATTGCATAGGGATAAAATTACCGTTACACCCTTTCAATGTATTTTATCCTTAAAACACTTGCCACCTATAAATGATATTATAGTGAACTAATATAGTCACTAAAATGAGCGCTCTATCATTTATTTCTATTTAGCAAGCTCAAAGGAAATCATCGTTTCACTTCTAAATACATATAGAAGCTATAGATTCCATATCTATGATTAGAGAGAGAGAGAGAGAGAGAGAGAGAGAGAGAGATTACCAGTGTTAAAGCGCTGTTTGACTTAACAATGTTGGGAGGACTGAACTTTTTCTTTGTCATGGTGCTCACTGTGTTGGGTTTTATGCCCTAAATAAAACTCATTACAATCTGATTAGTTATCAATTTAGAAGTGAAGTATGATTACATGTATGTTGCATGTTTATGGTTTAATACATATACTTGATATATGCACAAAATCAGTTAAATCCAGAACATATAGTTATTCACAATTACAGTATCGTCAATACAATGGAATGTGATTGTGATTATATGATTCAAAAGATTTGGTCCCTGTTCATCAGTGTTTTGGATTTACACTGATGTGATAATCAGCGATGAAGTATACTTACACTTGGAGTAAGTGTTATGTTCTTTCCAGAACATTGGCAAAGTATACTGGTTTCGAATGCATGGAGTATGCATTGGACTGGACCGATATTGAACTTGGTTAAAGATATTGTAAACTTACCGTTGTATCTTTCCAAGTCAATGTCAGAAGTTGATCTTAGATTAAGAGAATCTAAATCCTGATATACTTAGGCTCAATCTCAGGAGTGCTATTCTTGTTCTTTGATTTATTAGTTAAAGCCTACCTTTGGGTCAGGATAATACATATATTTTGGGAACATGATAGCATAACTGAATGTGAGTGCTAAACATAAATATGGAAATCTATAGTTTCTACTGGTGTATAGAAGTAAAGTGATGATTCCTTTTGAGCTTAGTTAAATAGAAGTAAATGGATGAGCTCTTGTTTCAGTGACTATATATTAGATCACTAAAACATCATTTACAGGTAACTAAGTGTTCAAATGGGCAAAATACATTGAGGGGTGTAAACGGTAAATTGGTCCCGTCTCGATGTAAATCATCTATATAGAGGATCTCTAAATCACATTAAGATTATAACAATGGTTAAATGAGATAGCATATTGATATCGTGAAACATATGATATGCTCTATATAAGTCTGAGAGTGCAGTTCCGAGTTCTAAGAGTGGATTCAACGAGGAATTAATAAGTTAGGGATTTACTTGGTAAATCGGTTCAACTTATTGGAAGCTCAGAATATAGATCCATGGTCCCCATTCTAGTTGAGACTATACTGTTTGTAAGACTCTATAATTGATTTATGATTAATCAATTATAATTCTAAAAGTTAGACTATGTCTAATTTGTGAATTCTCACAGTTTAGGGATGAAATTGTAAATAAAAGGGTTTCTAGGTTTAATTATTAATTATGAGACTTTGCATGTCTAAATTAATAATTATTTTAAATGGCAATATTATTTAATAATCTATTTTAGTTATTAAATAATTAGTTTTGGCATTTAAATGATTAGAATTGGAAAAATGGTATTTTTGGAGAAATAGAAATAAAATTGAGGAAACTGCAAAATCCATGTGAGGCCCATACACACCATGGCCGGCCACATGATTGCATATTTCCCAATTATTATTTTCAATTTAATTTGCCATATAATTGCTAATCAAAGCCTAGCCTAAATAGGAAAGTGGTGAATCACACTAAATAAGGCAGTTATTCAATTACACAGTAAAAGAGGAAACTGTTTATTTGGAAAGTTGTGGTCTTCCCTTTTCCTATTTATAGCCGCCCCATCTCTACTCTTCTTGGGCATGAGAAAACTTTGCTTTGCATTGTGTGTCACACGAAATCAAGAGAGAAAATAAGAGAGAAATTTCGAAATTCCTAGTGAGAGAGAAGTGCCCACACAAATCATTCAGTACCTCATTATAGTTTGGAAGACTGTGAAGGATCACATCCAACTGAAGAACTTTCGGGCTCAGATCTTGATTATACTCTGCTACAGACAGGAATCAAGGGTTAGAGATCTGAGTGGAAGGAGACATTAATTTCGCTGCAATCACTGTAAGTTATTCTTAACTTTTATGTGTTTAGTTCATCGTTTTAGAAGTTCAATATTAGGTTGTTAAATCAACATACTTGTAAGTAGATCTAAGATCCTGGATAAATATAATACCAACACGCTGTAGCTTCCTACTTGACCTACAGACACCGTGCATCCATCCATAATCAAACTAAAATTCAAACACTATAGCAACTTAAATATAGCAGCAATGGAAAAACTATCTGTTTTGGAATCAATACATCAAAACCTTGGTCAAATAAACCACTTGTAATTCATCTAAATATTCTCAACAAATAATCCAAAATAAGTTTGATGCCTTGTAAAATTCTTTAAGGTCTACTCAATCTAACTTAAAGAAGACGCTACTGAAACCATTTTAGTTTTTTATCCAACATTTGTTTTCCTTCCACAGTTTACTCTAACCACAATCTCATAAAGTCCCTTCTTTTCCTTGCATAAACCAACAAAATTTAGTACTAACATTGAACTCCTAAAAAATCCTAGTCCTATGTCATGTACACAAACTTCAAATTAAAAGCAAAGAATTTCACTCCAAAAATTCTTACATCTCTTGCACAATGTTCCCCTTAGCAGCAGCAACTTTCTTTGTGTTCTATGACCTTAAAATTAAACCTACACAAACTAAGAGTCCCAACTAATACTTCAAGTTATTATTTTTCCATTCAAAAAACCACAAGGATGTTGGGTTTTATGCCCTAAATAAAACTCTTTACAATCTGATTAGTTATCAATATAAGAAATTTGAAGTGATTGATGTTTGCATGAATTTTACATGCTAATGGTTTAATATGTTTATTACATTCATACACACAAAATCAGTTAAATCCACATCATATGTTTATTCACAATTACAGTATCGTCAACACAGTGGAATGTGATTGTGATCATATGAATCAAAAGTTTTGGTCCCTGTTTCATCAGTGTTATTGGATTTACACTAATGTGATAATCAGCGATGATGTGTACTTACACTTGGAGTAAGTGTTATGTGTTGGAAATTATTTTACCAGGATCTAGATTTACTAACAAGTATTTTGGATTAACAACCTAATATGAATTCTAAAACAATGCAAATAAACACATATAAAGTTAGAAAACCTTACAGTGGGTGCAGCGGAATAATATGACTCCTTCCGTTCAGATCTCTAGCCCTTGATTCCTTTCTGTAGCAGAGCATCACCAAGATCTGAACCTGGATCTTCTTTTCTCCTTCTTTGATGCAGAAATTCCATAGTCTTCCATACTATGATTGAAATACCACTTGATGTGTGTGGGCACTACTCATCTCACAAGGATTTCGAAATTTCTCTCTATTTTTCTCTCTCAATTTCGTGGCTTTTCATCCATACAAGAGAAGAGAGCAAGGTTGCTTTATATAGGGAAAAAGGAGAGCACAACTTTCCAAATAAACAGTTTCCTCTTTTACTGTGTAATTGATTAACTGCCTTATTTAGTGTGATCCACCACTTTCCTATTATAGCTAGGCTTTGATTAGCAATTACATGACAATTAAAAAATAAAATAATAATTGGGAAACACAAAGGGAGTGCTTCGGCCATAGAGGGAATATGGGCCTCACTTGGATTTTGCAGTTTCCTCAATTTTATTTCAATTTCTCCAAAAATGCCATTTTTCCAATTATAATCATTTAAATGCCAAAACTAATTATTTAATAACTAAAATAGATTATTAAATAATATTGTCATTTAAAATAATTATTAATTAGACATACAAAGTCTCTTAATTAATAATTAAACCTAGAAACCCTTTTCTTTACGATTTCATCCTTAAACTGTGAGAATTCATAAAGTAGACATAGTCTAACTTTTAGAATTATAATTGATTAATTAAAATCAATTAACTGAGTCTTACAAGCAGTATGGCCTCAACTAGTATGGGGACCATGGGTCTATATAACCGAGCTTCCAATAAGTCGAACCGAATTTACCAAGTAAATTCCCTAACTTATTAATTCCTCATTGAATCCACACTTAGAACTTGGAATTGTACTCTCAGTCATATAGAAACGCTCTATATGTTCCACGATATAGACACGTCATTAGTTATCCATTGTTATAACCCTAATGTGATCAATGATCCTCTATATAGATGATTTACACTGTACATGGATTAAATTACCGTAACACCCTGCAATGTATTTTATCCTTAAAACACTTAACCCTGTATAAATGATATTTCACCTAAGTGAAATGAGATCTCCACCATTTATCTTCGTTTGGTTAAGCTCGAAGGAAATCATCCTTTACTTCTATTTGCCAAATAGAAGCTATAGATTCCATATTTATGTTAGCGCTCCCCCACTCAATTGTATTACCGTGTTCCCAAAATGTACGTATCACCCTGATACAAAACTAGGCTTAACTAACAAATCAAAGAACACGAATAATACTCTTGAAATTGAGCCTAACCATATCAGGATTTCGATCATGTGATCTAGGATCAACTTATGATATTGAATTGAATAGATGTTTACGGTAAGTTTCAAAATCTAATTCAAAGTTCAATATCGGTCCATTCCAATGCATACTCCATGCATCCGATACTGGTAAACTTTGCCAATGTCCTGGAAAGGACATAACACTTTTCCAAGGTGTAAGAATACCTATCGCTGATTATACCATGTCAGTCTAAATCCAGTGTTCTGACAAATCAGGGAATAAACTTTTGAACATATAATAAAGATTATATTCCACTGTGCTGACAACACTATAATCTTTAACCAACTCATATGTTCTGGACTTAAAAAGAATTCATACATTATATACATATAATCATGAAATAAATCATGTGAACCATGCAACATAAAATGTTATTTCTGATCTTTATTAATAAGTAAATCTGATTATATGAAATGAGTTTTATTTAGGGCATAAAACCCAACAAACTCCCACTTGCACTAATATAAAACAAAAAGTGCATTTCAAATAATCATTAACACCTTGATATACCAATCAAGTGTAATAGTAGTAAACTCCTCGTAATAGGATCTGACAGGTTGAATTAAACACAACCTCTTCTCCACCATTACTCTTCCTTAATCACAAAATCCTTGATAATGTGAAATTCCTCTCTATATGTCTACTCATTTGGGATACTGGATTCTATACTTTTGGGCAACTACTCTTTTGTTATACAGGAAGTAACCCTAGTAGTTAAGGCAAGATGGAGCACTGCCACAAATGTATAGAACTTTCCTTAGACTGAAAAAGTATCTTTCCTGCAACTTTTAACATTCAGTCTCTTTCTGGTAGACTAAGAGATTTCAGATAGGTTTTTACACTTTTCCAAAATCACTACTCCACCCCCAAAGTAATCACCATCTCATCAGCAGACTTTCTAGCACAAAGGCAAGTCTTGAAATCTGATGTGGTGTAGTTTAAGAGTTTTAAACAAACACCCTTATTGACTAACATATAGTTCCTCTTCTTAATCTTAAGATTTACTTGATTGTCTTCCAATGTTCTTCTCCTGGATTAATCTGATACTTACTCATTACTCCCACTCAACAGCAGGTGTCTGGTCTAAGGCATACAAAAGCATATCTAAGACCTCTCACTGTTGATTTAAGAAATTCTTTCATGGCTTTATCTTCTCTGGAATAGTTGAGACTTTTCCTTAGATAAATAAAATCTATATCTAAGAAGTTGTGAAGCTTCTATAGATTTCCATTGAAAGAAAATGCTCCAGCATCTTACTAAAGTAAGTTGCTTGCATTAGAGTAAGTAATTACCAGGTATACCACAAGCCATAGGTTTAGATAAACTCAAACCTATTATACTAGGAACATGAAGTTTTGTTAAGTCCATTGAATAGACTTATGAACGAAAATTTCCTATCATGTCCTTGTAATAGAAAACTTTAGGTTACTCCATGTGAATGGATCAAACCTTAGTTCTCTTGGCTTTCTTCTTAGTTTCTTATCTTGACAATCCATTACTTGTTTAAACTCACAATGGATTTTAATCACTAGTGTCTTCCAAGTCATAAGAAGGTGAGTTCCTAGAAACTCTCCCACTACAACAAGGTACTGTGAACTATGTCAAAGAAAACTAAATGGTATAGACCTCTTCAGTTGTATTAAGACAACAGAGGCAGTGGGATCATCTTGTAAAATAAGATGATAGAACACTTTTGGAATCAAGAAAAAATAATATCTCCTTTATTTGCTACTTTATTTTCAGACTTAGTCATTTTCTTAGAAAATCAGTATTTGTTTAAACAAACACTTTCTTATCTAATGACTATGGGATGCTCCACCCCGAATCACTTAGAATAGCTAACAAACATGCAAACCAAGGTTAGCAGTTCTAGCTTTTCTTAAGATTTCGATTAGGTCATCCATGAATCTAGTAATGATTTACATAAAGTATACAACCATTGCATCATTCTGAAATTTTATTTCCATAGAAGGATTTAGGCAACGACTAGTAACTAATCATCAATATGCAACTCGAATTTCTAGGGAGGTAAGTTTGGATATAATTCAAAATCAAATTAATGATCTTTGAACTGCATATCTACTAACTTTTCTCCACCCCTATCAGTTCGCAAGATCTTTAACCACTTACCTTCACCATTGCTAGAAATTCATGAAATTTTTCAAACATTTCAAATTTCCTTTGCATAAGGTAAAATCTAGAGTGATCGTTTTAAGAATACAATGAAAACTCATATCCACCCCTGAACGTACATCCATCTGCGAATGAACTTACTTTCAGTGGATATAGGCATATTAACTCTTTGCAGAGAATGATCTTGTCAAAACCACTATGAACAAGATACAAATGCCATAGATTTATAAAATATGTGGTTGTATCTTTTGATGACTTAAGTTACTTACATCAAAGAGTTCTTAGAATAGTGCAAGTGGATTCTGGTCACAGAATACTAAACTCATACAGTTTGAATCCATTGAAAGAAAATGGTTATTAAACACTTGTGAAAGTGTAACTGTATAATTAGTAATTCTTTCTTGGACCACCACTACTAATCTAACTCTATGATTTGCCTATACAAGTAGGAGATATCTAAGATTGAGGATTTATATCATTTTGGGATAGAATTCCGGGAATATAATCATATGCGTCATCTAATTTCTTAAGAGAAAATAAGACTTTATATGATTTATAGACCATTCATCCAATGATATGTCATTAAGCTAATTCGAAATGAATAAGCTAAGAGGAATTAGGATAATTTCGTTTTAAATAAAAATCCAACAATGCTCCGATTAGCGAGAGTCAAAGTAATCTTATTTATACAATCTTCTTGTTTCATATTGTAAAACACTAGTCTGAGGTGTCATCAATTGATGAACAGCTAGATGTTGCATATACAATATTTATCTTTCGAGATCTAACACTACTATGTTAGTCTAATGGTGAAAATCCATTAGGGATTTATCTCATTAGAAAAACAAATCAAGTTAGACCAACAATGAAGATTCGAAATTAAACTACAATTTAATAACAGAAAATAACATGGTTCAATACAAATTCATACACAATTCAGAAATTATGAAGCACATAGCAAGTAGGAATGACAAGTGAAAATACTAAAACATACAATCCTAAATAATTTCCAAGGTTTTCAACAAACTGATATCAGTGTCCCGTTTAGGCGAGAGTCAAAGCTATCATTCATTGAATAGAGTTGTCAGCTCATCTAAAATGTCAAACATTCTAGCAACCTTTTATTCGATCAAGATGTGAATCCGCGTTGTCCCGTTTAGGCGAGAGTCAAGGCTATTCTATCTTATAAGCTTCCACCATTGTTTCATATTCTTGCAAGTCTTATATAGTCGCCACCATTAGGGTGATCATAAACTATATAAAAAAACTTACAAG
The DNA here is from genome assembly GCF_029168945.1 of Cannabis sativa. NCBI lineage: Eukaryota > Viridiplantae > Streptophyta > Magnoliopsida > Rosales > Cannabaceae > Cannabis > Cannabis sativa. The sequence goes on along the minus strand of NC_083609.1, from coordinate 22,366,772 downwards.
ATTACTTATCTTTCGAGATTAAACGGTGCTAACTTGCTAATGAACGTTCCTCCATTAGGGAGGATTACTCACTAAAACAATAGCTATGTAAAACCAACAATGGAGATCGAATATCCTTATAATAATAAAGCTCATTATTTAATGAAGGGTTGTATTTTCTTCTAATATTTATTTTAATCCATTTATTTTAAATATATATTTATTTAATTAAAATTTCCAATTTAGAATGAAAAATTCTAAATATAAATTTTAATTTAATATTTATAAATTATACTTAGATGGATAAATAACGTGAATTATTTCCATCTTAGTAATAATTTCCATAAATATTTAGAAAATTATTCAATTTAAGTTGTTTCAAAATTAATTTGAATTAATTTACAACTCAAATTTAATTTTCTATAAATATATATTGCATTTTCGAAAATGCTTTAAAATAAAATAAAATAAATCCTGGAAAATTACTCTAATTTTATGTTGGCCCAAAATTAATAAAAATTAATTTTCAACAAAAAATATAATTTTCCCATTTAATTAAATATCTAAGAAAAATTTCAAATATTTAAGTATCATGATTAAAAAATCAACTTAAATATTAATTTTCTATTTAATTAAATATCACTAGAAAAATACTTCAAGCAAAACAGATAATATCTATCTAGACTTTTCATAGACTAATTAATTCAATTTCTAATTATTATATATTTTAGTTCATTTATTTTAATTAACCATCAAATGAAAAGGTCACTGATTTAAGTTGGTGCAAAATTAAATAAATAATTTTCAACTTTAATCTATTTTTCAAATAAAATTCGAAATTTCTACATTAAAGAAATGTAATTTCGAAATTTTGGGAAATGATTAATAAAATAAAATAAAATATATTGTGAAAATTATTCAAACTTAAGTTATTCTGAAATAAGATTCCAAACTTAAAATAATTTTCAACTTTAATTAAATAACATGAAAATAACAATATTAAAGTATCATGATGAAAATCAACTTAGATATTGAAATTTTCAATTTAATTAAATGTATTAAATTCAAGAAATAAATAATTAAGTAAAGAAGAAACTTAATTATTAATTCTAGTTTAATACTAGGAAAATATTCTAAACTTAGATTGTACCAAAATTAATTATGAGACAATTAATTTCACAATCTATGATATTTTCCTATTTAATATTAGAAATAATAACTAGTACTAGAAATAACTATCTAGAATATATCATTGACTAAGTGTTTTTCTAAAATTAACTTTAAAATATTACAATGAAAAATAAATTTCATATATTTTAAAAGTTAATTATGTTGCTAATTCAATTTTAATTAGGTTAGACTAATATAATTAACCTAATACAATTATTTAAATAAGGCAAATGGGCCTTCACAATTGGGGTAGTTCATGTGAGGTGGAGCTGGGTTCAGTATGTCGTACCCACTTCTATGGCCCCCAACTCTCACACAAGGCCCAAAAGAGAGGAATTTAACCTTAAAATAAATAATTGTTATTCATTGAATAAGCCAAATATAATTGGGCCTAAATAAATTTCCTTATGTCAAAATTTATTTTAGCAACCTAGTCTATTTACTTAGTAAAAACTTAAATGGGCTCCCTATATGTATCTAAGCCCAAAAGCAAACATATAGGCTCACACATGTCAAATGATATGGATGGACCCTATCATGTTACTAGGTTTACACAGATGAAAGAAGTACAAAAATTTACCTGTTACAAATTATTTATAAGATCTATCGTCAATTGGACTATGATTAAAATCAGATCATTGGATTATGATCTGTCAACAAGTTAATCATAGCAATTTAGATGAGATAAATAATAGGTTTGTTAAAAAAGTTTTGAATAAACAATATGAATAAACAAACATTGTCCATGTAACAGATGTGAATCAAGATATTAATATAATTAAATTATTATTCTTAAACTAACCAAATAAAGGAAAATAATTTTAAAATATCTAGGTTTATTTGAATCAAATTAAATATCTAATAAGATCAATGATTTAAAAGGAAAGAATCTTCAATATCACTTTCAGATCTTATAATTTAATAAAATAAACCAATTTTAAAATAGATTTGGTTAGATAATTATTATTTTAGGAATAAAATAATAAATGAATAATAATTACCATAATTATATGTCAAAATATCTCAAATTAAGCAATATTCAAATCTCTACAAAAATATCTATGTTATTTAAATATTTAAGATATGATTTATAAATTTCTAATAAGGAAAAAATGATATATATAGAAAAAATATCATTTTTAAACTTATAATTTATAAATAATTAAATATTTAACAAAATAAAAATTTTTTGAATTTGAAAACATTATGGTAAGTATATCTATAAAAATATCTATGTTAATTTCAAATTTATTAATTATTTAATTTACCATAAAAGATAATTTTAATATAATATTTTAAATAAAAAGACAAAGTTATCTTTTAATTTAAAATATCTTAAATATCAAAATATCTAATCTTATAATTAAATAATAAATAAATATTAAAGAACTTAACAAATTTTTAAATCTGGCCATAATAGGAAATATTTAAAAATTGGAAACAATCCAAAATAGAAATATTTAAAATTGGAAAAATTCCAAATTGAAAATATTTAAAATTGGAAACATTTCAATTTAGAAATATTTAAGAAAGGAAAATTGAATTTTGGGAAACAATCCCATGAAAAAAATTGGATTTTTGGGGAAAAAACCTCAAAAATTCGCAATTTGTAGGGAGAGTTTGTCGGGATAAATTTTGCATGCGTACAGCCATGATTTCCAAACTTCCAAAATTCATATCTTTCTCAATTTTTATTGGAATCGAGTTCCGTAAAAAACAAAATTGCTTAATTTTTCACAAGGAATCCAAATAAAATATTTTCAAAAATTGAAAAAATATATTTCATGGAAAAATTTCGTACAACATTTACATTCATCACATAAGCACATAAACCAACATGAAACCATCCAAATCAACACAGAAACATGCAATCATCGTTTTAATTCATATTACATGAAAGTAAATCATTACCATGGCTCTGGTGCCAGTTCTTGGAAATTATTTTACTAGGATCTAGATTTACTAACAAGTATGTTGGATTAACAACCTAATATGAATTCTAAAACAATGCAAATAAACACATATAAAGTTAGAAAACCTTACAGTGGGTGCAGCGGAATAATATGACTCCTTCCGTTCAGATCTCTAGCCCTTGATTCCTTTCTGTAGCAGAGCATCACCAAGATCTGAACCTGGATCTTCTTTTCTCCTTCTTTGATGCAGAAATTCCATAGTCTTCCATACTATGATTGAGATACCACTTGATGTGTGTGGGCACTACTCATCTCACAAGGATTTCGAAATTTCTCTCTATTTTTCTCTCTCAATTTCGTGGCTTTTCATCCATACAAGAGAAGAGAGCAAGGTTGCTTTATATAGGGAAAAGGGAGAGCACAACTTTCCAAATAAACAGTTTCCTCTTTTACTGTGTAATTGATTAACTGCCTTATTTAGTGTGATCCACCACTTTCCTATTATAGCTAGGCTTTGATTAGCAATTACATGACAATTAAAAAATAAAATAATAATTGGGAAGCACAAAGGGAGTGCTTCGGCCATAGAGGGAATATGGGCCTCACTTGGATTTTGCAGTTTCCTCAATTTTATTTCAATTTCTCCAAAAATGCCATTTTTCCAATTCTAATCATTTAAATGCCAAAACTAATTATTTAATAACTAAAATAGATTATTAAATAATATTGTCATTTAAAATAATTATTAATTAGACATACAAAGTCTCTTAATTAATAATTAAACCTAGAAACCCTTTTCTTTACGATTTCATCCTTAAACTGTGAGAATTCATAAAGTAGACATAGTCTAACTTTTAGAATTATAATTGATTAATTAAAATCAATTAAGCGAGTCTTACAAGCGGTATGGCCTCAACTAGTATGGGGACCATGGGTCTATATAACCGAGCTTCCAATAAGTCGAACCGAATTTACCAAGTAAATTCCCTAACTTATTAATTCCTCATTGAATCCACACTTAGAACTTGGAATTGTACTCTCAGTCATATAGAAACGCTCTATATGTTCCACGATATAGACACGTCATTAGTTATCCATTGTTATAACCCTAATGTGATCAATGATCCTCTATATAGATGATTTACACTGTACATGGATTAAATTACCGTAACACCCTGCAATGTATTTTATCCTTAAAACACTTAACCCTGTATAAATGATATTTCACCTAAGTGAAATGAGATCTCCACCATTTATCTTCGTTTGGTTAAGCTCGAAGGAAATCATCCTTTACTTCTATTTGCCAAATAGAAGCTATAGATTCCATATTTATGTTAGCGCTCCCCCACTCAATTGTATTACCGTGTTCCCAAAATGTACGTATCACCCTGATACAAAACTAGGCTTAACTAACAAATCAAAGAACACGAATAATACTCTTGAAATTGAGCCTAACCATATCAGGATTTCGATCATGTGATCTAGGATCAACTTATGATATTGAATTGAATAGATGTTTACGGTAAGTTTCAAAATCTAATTCAAAGTTCAATATCGGTCCATTCCAATGCATACTCCATGCATCCGATACTGGTAAACTTTGCCAATGTCCTGGAAAGGACATAACACTTTTCCAAGGTGTAAGAATACCTATCGCTGATTATACCATGTCAGTCTAAATCCAGTGTTCTGACAAATCAGGGAATAAACTTTTGAACATATAATAAAGATTATATTCCACTGTGCTGACAACACTATAATCTTTAACCAACTCATATGTTCTGGACTTAAAAAGAATTCATACATTATATACATATAATCATGAAATAAATCATGTGAACCATGCAACATAAAATGTTATTTCTGATCTTTATTAATAAGTAAATCTGATTATATGAAATGAGTTTTATTTAGGGCATAAAACCCAACATTATGTTCTTTCCAGGACATTAGTAAAGTATACTAGTTTCGAATGTATGGAGTATACATTGGACTGGACCGATATTGCAACTAAGTTAAGATATTACAAACTTACCGTTATACATATCTTTCCAAGTCAATATCAGTAGTTGATCTTAAGATTAAAAGAATCTAAATCCTGATATGCTTAGGCTCAACTCAGGAGTGCTATTCATGTTCTTTGATTTATTAGTTAAGCCTACTTTTGGGTCAGGGTGATACGTATATTTTGGAAACATGATAGTATGATTGAGTGGGAGTGCTGAACATAAATATGGAATCTATAGCTTCTACTGGTGTATAGAAGTCAAGTGATGATTCCCTTCGAGCTTAGCAAATAGAAGTAAATGGATGAGCTCTTGTTTAACTGAATAATTATTAGATCACTAAACACCATTTACAGGTAGCTAAGTGTTTTAAGGGGCAAAATACATTGAGGGGTGAGAACGGTAAAGAAATCCCATCTCGATGTAGATCATCTATATAGAGGATCTTTAAATCACAATAAGATTATAACAATGGTTAAATGAGATAGTATATTGATATTGTGGAACATACAATATGCTTTATATAAGTTTGAGAGTGCAATTCTAAGTTCTAAGAGTGGATTCAACGAAGAATTAATAAGTAGGAATTTACTTGGTAAATTTGGTTCACTTATTGGAAGCTCAGCATATAGATCCATGGTCCCCATTCTAGTTGAGAACATTCTGCTTGTAAGACTCATTAATTGATTCGTGATTGATCAATTATAATTCTAAAGTTAGACTATGTCTAATTTTATGAATTTTCACTAAGCAGGGGTGAAATTGTAAAGAAAAGAGTTTCTAGGTTTATTTATTTATTAATGGACTTTATATGTCTAATTAATAATTAAATTAAATGACAATATTATTTAATAATCTATTTTAGTTATTAAATAATTAGTTTTGGCATTTAAAAGGTTAGAATTAGAAAATTGGCGTTTTTGAGAAAATAGAGATAAAATTTGATAAAACTGCAAAATCAAGTGAGGCCCATTAAACACCATATGGCCGGCCACTTAGATGAGTTTTTCAAATTAATATTTTCATTATTTTAATGCCAAATAATTCCTAACCTAAACCTAGTAGTTGCCTATAAATAGAAAGTGATGGCTCAGTCACAACACATGCTTTGACAAGTTTTCAATAACCTTTTCTGACAGAAATTTCTCTCTTCAGAAAAACTGAGCCTTCCCCACTTTCTATACCTGGCCGAAATCATCATTCTCTTTTCCCTTCATCTTTTTCGTGACCCTAGTGAAAGAGTAAGTGCCCACACACAGCAAGCAGTAACTCAATCATAGATTGGAAGACTGTGAAGGATCAAACTTGAAGAAGAAGGACATTCGGGCTCAGATCTTGATTATACTCTGCTACAGAAAGGATTCGAGGGTTAGAGATCTGAGTGGAAGGAGACATTAATTCCGCTGCATCAATGTAAGGTTTTCTTAACTTTATATGTGTTTAATTTATCGTTTTAGAAAGTTCATATTTAGGGTGTTTAAACAACATACTTGTGAGTAGATCTAAGATCCTGGTAAAATAATTTCCAACAACTGGCCTCAGAGCCATGGTAATTGATTTACTTACATGAAATTCGGACTTTAAAACGATTGTTTGTTTGTTTTTGGATGGTATCATGTTGTATTGAGTGTTATTTGATGATTGATTGATGTTTGTAAATTTTCGTGAAAAATAATTGCGATTTTGTTTCTGGAATTGTTTTTATTGGATAGTATGGAAAAAATTAAGCAAGTTAGCCTTTTACAGAACTCAATTTCGATTTTATTTGAATTAGTTATGAATTTTTGAAGATTTGAAAAAATCGGGGCTGTGCTGATATTTTCCTGCGATCGCAAATCTGTCCGTACAGTTCACAATTTTTTCGTTTTTCTTTGATTTTTCATGCTTTTTCATGGAATTAACTTCCGATTTTTTGTATAGTTTTGTATATATACTATTACTATTCCTAATTCAATTCTAATTATCATTTTGAATTAATTTAATATTTTTTAAATTTAATTCAAGATATTAGTGTAATTTGAATTTGAATAGAATTAGTATCTATCTTCTTGCTTAAAAATCTATCTTATTTTTAAATTTGATTATATCTTATCTTATTTTTAAATTTAAGGTCAGATTTTATATATATATATATATATTTTTAAAAATTAAATCTTTTTAGATATTTTGACCTTATTTAAATTTAAAATAAGATATTTATAATCATGTAATTTTAAATAGATATAACATATTTTGCTAACTTTTAAATTTTGTTATTTTATTTATTTAAATTAAATTTAAAATCTGAAAAGATATTTCATTTATCTTTTCTAATTTTTATTTAATTTTTATTTTTAAAATAACATTTAATTTTTAAAAGTAGTTAGCAAATTTTGAAATGATATTTAGGTTGATTGAAACCTAATTTTTCAAAAAGTAGGTTTAATTTTAAATATTTTTTTTTAAATTTCGAAATTTAATTTTTTTTTATTTTCGAAATTATATATTTTTTTAAATTTTATTTTCGAAATTAATTAAATATTTTTTTAATTATTTATTTTTCAAAATATTTATTTAAAATTAAATAAATCCTACTTCCAACTATCCAGCTAACCTTGTTGTAAGAGTATGTGGTTTTAACTTGTGTGTAAGTTTTGAAAAACCTATTATTACTTGATTGCAAATAGCCATGGTTACTTTTTGCCAGATCTAATGATTTGATGGCTCCCTTGGTCAAGTTAATAATTTGTAACAGGTAAATTTTACAATCTTCTTTCATTTGTGTATGACCTAGCAACATGATAGGATCCATCCAAAGTGTGTCTGTGTGAGCCTATATGTTTATTTTGTTTTAATATAGATACATATAGGTTGTTGCTAAATAAAATGTCACACCATGATAGATTTTATTTAGGTCCATTTAGTTATTGGACCTATTCAATTAATAACAGTTATTTATTTTAAGGTTAAATTCCTCTCTTTTGGGCCTTGTGTGAGAGTTGGGAGCCATAGAAGTGGGTACGACATACTGAACCCAGCACCCCCTCACATGAACTACCCCAATTGTGAAGGCCCATTTGCTTGATTTGAATAACTGTACTAGGTTAATTATATTAGTTTGACCTAATAAAATTGAATTAGCAACATAATTAACTTTTAAAATATATGAAAATTTATTTTTCATTTTAATATTTTAAAGTTAATTTTAAGAAAAACACTTTTAGTTTAGATATTATTTCTAGACAAACTATTTGTATTTTTCTTGTATTTAATTAAATATAGAATTTTAACTAACTAAGATTCTTTCTGGAGCTTATTTAATTAAATATTCCTATTTAAGTTATAAGTTAGTTGTATCAACTGATTTTTCTTATCTAACTTAAATTTGAATATTTGATTTAAATTTTAAATCAAGTTGAGGAATCTTAGGCATTAGTTATTAAAGATTCTTAAGATATTTTTTTTAAGTTAATATCTTTTCAAATATTAACTTAAAATGGAATATTTTAGATATTTTTTGGTTAATATATTTTCAAATATTAACTTTAAAAAGATATCTTCAAATTAAGTGGTTCCAACTTAATTTTTGATATTTAATTAAATCTAAATTTGAAATTATTTAAGTTTTAGATTTTTTCTATATAACTTAAATTAGATATTTTTCAAATTTTTTTTTTGAAAAGATACTTAGTCAAATAAGATATTTTCTAGATAGTAATTTCTAGACTACTTATTATTTCTAATATTTAAATAGGAAAATTATACTTTGTGAAATTAATTATTTAAATAATTAATTTTGGTACAATTTTATTAAGTATATTTTTCCTAGTATTAAATAGAAATTAATAATTAAGCATTCTCTACACTTAATTATTATTTCTTGAATTTAATACATTTAATTAACTTGAAGAATCTAAATATCTAAGTTGATTTTCATCATTATACTTAAATATTTATTGTTTTTTCATGACACTTAATTAAATAGAAAATTATTTTTAGGTTGAAATTTAATTTTTCAACTTAAATTTAAATAATTTTCAATATATATATATATATTTTCCTTTATTTTATTAATCAATTTCGAAATTTGCATTTTATTTATGCAATATTTTCGAATTTTTTTGAAAAATAGATTGAGTTGTAAATTAATTATTTATTTTAATTAATTCTTGGACCAACTACAATCAATGATTTTTTTTTCATTTAATTGATTAATTTAAAATAAATAAATTTAAAATATATATATATATTATTAGAAATTGAATTAAGTAGTCAAAAGAAAATCTAGATAGGTGATATTTTTGCTTGAAGTATTCCTTTTCTATTTTTTATTATTTTCGAAAATTGTATATTTTTAATATATACTTAATTTTTCGAAATTCAATAAATATATTCTCAAAGGAAATTTTTAAGTTGCTAATTATTTAATTTTATTCAACTTAAATTAATTTCCTTAATATTTATATTTAAAATTATTACTAAGATGGAAATAATTAATTTTATTTCAATCACCATCTAAGTATAATTTTATAAATATTAAATTAAATTCTTATTTTTGAATTTTAATTCTTAATTTAGAATTTAATGAGATTTATTTATTAGAATAATAAAGAAAATACATTTTAAAGAATGAGCTTTATTATTATTAAGATATTCGATCTCCATTGTGGGTTTTACACCGCGTTTGTTTTAGTGAGTAATCCTCCCTAATGGAGGAACGTTCATTAGCAATTTCGCACTGTTTAATCTCGCATGATAAGTGGTTTGTAAGTGTTTTATATGGTAGAGATCACCCTAATGGTGGCGACCGTATTTGACTTGCAAATTGCGAAACAATGGTAGAAGCTCATGAGATAGAATAGCCTTGACTCTCGCCTAAATGGGACAACGCTGGATTCTGATCTTGATCGAATAAAAAGTTGCTGGAATGTTTAACATTTTAGATGAGCTGACAACTCTATTCAATGGATGGTAGCTTTGACTCTCGCCTAAACGGGACACTGATATCAGTTTGTTGAAAACCTTGGAAATTATTTAGGATTGAATTTTTTTTTAAGTATTTTCTCATATCATTCCTACTTGCTATGTGCTAATAATTTCTGAATTGATTTTGTGTGTAAAACCATTATTTAATTTCTATTTGTTGATTTTCTATTATTTTGTAGTATCCTGTTTCGTCAAAATGAATCCCATGTTATCACTGTTGACTGAAAATAAGCTGAATGGATCTAACTTTAATAAGTGGAATGAAACATTAATATTGCTCTCATAGGAGAAAGTGCCTTGTTTGTTTTAACTGAGCCGTCACCTGAAGTGCCTGGGGATAATGCATCCAAAGCTGTGAAAGAAAAGTATGAGCGTTGGCAGAAAGCAAATGACAAAGCTCTATACTTTATGCTTTCTAGCATGGTTGACACCCTCAAAACTCGGTTTTCTAAAACTGAGAAGGCCGAAGTTATGACGAAGTTAAATGAGCTATTCGGTAAGGCATCACTTCAGTCACGCTTTGACGCGACTAAGAAGTACATTAATGCACGGATGGAACCTCATCAAAACGTGTGTGACCATGTTCTCCTCATGTCAAGTTATTTCCAAGAAGCCCAGGATCATGGTGCTGAAATGGACAGTGCTACTCAAGTTAGTCTTATCTTGAATAGCCTGACTCCAGCATTTCTACCATATACATCAAATTATGTCATGAATAAGAAGGAAATTGACTTTCATGAATTAGTCAATGACCTTCAAACTTATGAAAATTTGATTGGAGGACCCAAGAAGAAAGGGAGTAAACCTCATAATCCTGGTAATGGTAATGGGACGATGAAACCTGAAGCAAATGTTGCCTCTGCTTCAAAGCCCAAATCGAAGAAGAAGTGGAAGAACACCAAGAAGCGAACAAAAGCCATGAAAAAGGCTGCTCCTTCTGGTGATGCTACACTTAAAGGAAAGTGTTTCTACTGCAATGAGAAAGGTCATTGGAAACCCCAGTGTCCTAAACTTCTTGCAAAGAAACAAGGTATTTCCATTTATAAACTTTAAGAGTTTTAGTGAATTATTATCCAATTGGATTTATGATTCTGGACTAAACTTTGTTTATTTGTTTTCTTCTTCTTATAGGCCAAGCTACTTGAACTCAATTGAGTTGGATCAGAAAGCTGAACCAAGGGTGAAATCGTCCAGATGAAGATGAAGCTCTTCATTTTTTTTTTTGAATTAATTGTTTTAGTTTAAAGACAATTTGGATTTCAAATTTTAGTTAGGGATATTTATCCCTGTTTCTCTCATATTGTTGCAATATTTTTTTATTAATAAAGTTTCTAATTTTCGAAATCACCATTGCAAATTATGAGATTGAGCTTCATTTAATTTATCTTCATCAATTATTACCACATTATATTTGTATGTTTGTATGTGTAAGTGTTTTTATTATTGATGCAAATTCTATAATATTTTCAACTCTTCATAGAGTTATATTATATAAACACTAGAAATTATTTCTATGTTTATCAATAATTGTTAATTCTCATACAATTATTAAGAATTTGTTTAATAAAAGGATCTTATGATCTGATAGGGGTGGAGAAAAGTTAAGAAAACTATGCAGTTCAACGATCTTTTATATCTAATGAACTCTGGATAGTATTCAACTCCACATAAACTCTATCACACTAAGAGAATCATGATCTTTACAACCTTTAGGGGTGGATCATAATCTCTATATACTTAGGGGTGGAGGTTATCCATAGTACCCTATATGCATATACTTAGGGGTGGAATATATTCCACAATTCCCTATGAAACACATATCTTGTTTAAACATGGAAGTAATATAATGAGTCAGCTATTGTCAATATAAATTCTTGATCTTGATTGTATGTTCCATTTCGTTTTTTACTGTTGTAAGTAAAAGTTTGATACCTTTGAAAGTTCTTTGTTAAAGTTTCACACTACCTTAATTGAGTGGGAGAATTTTAAAATTCTATACCCATCTTCATTAGGTTGATACTTGTGATAGGTACTTAAGAACACTACTGAAAAGCAAATCTAACCATTCACATGGATAGGTATAGCTTATCAGAATTATGAGAATAAGATAAAGAACTCTAGTTCAGTCCATTCAAATGACTTGAACCAAGAATTCTTAATCCTCATAAAATTTGATGGTATCTTAATTACTTAATCTCTGGCATGTATTTTTCACTTCAAATACTAGTCTGCTATGTTGATGACTTAGTCTTGACTTAAAGTCTCAGACTAATACAAAAGTCACAACTAGGTAACTCTCCAAACAATCAGAGGTTAAAAGTATTATTTAACCAGACATCTGCTATTGAGTGGGAGCTATCTGAGATGTAATAAAATAGGGAACATTAGAAGATATTCAAGAAAGATTTATAAAAGTGATCTATATGTCAGATATTAAGGAACTGTGTATCAGTTGTCCTTGTATCTCACCATCTAATTTCGATTTCTATAAGATGGTGCTTACTTTGGGGGTGGAGGAATTATTGTATAATAATTCAAGCTCTACCAGAGAAGAATTATAACTTGGTCTATTCGAAAATACCAGAAAGTTATATCACTGAAGATAAGTCTACACTGTATTATCTCAATTACATATTTTAAAATATGAGAGATATGTCTTCTGTTAATTCAGATGTACTTTTAAAACAGTAAAGATTTCAGTATCCCTTGATGAGTAAAGCATATCGTAAAGGATGTTTCATAAGTGTATTTATGAACTAGTTTCCAGAAGTTTGGGTGCATTCAAATATACTACACTTGATCTGAAGATCAAGACATCAGATTGACCTATTTGCGCAGTTTGTTTTATATTAGTGCAAGTGGGAGTTTGTTGGGTTTTATGCCCTAAATAAAACTCTTTACAATCTAATTAGTTATCAATATAAGAAATTTGAAGTGATTGATGTTTGCATGAATTTTACATGCTAATGGTTTAATATGTTTATTACATTCATACACACAAAATCAGTTAAATCCAGATCATATGTTTATTCACAACTACAGTATCGTCAACACAGTGGAATGTGATTGTGATCATATGAATCAAAAGTTTTGGTCCCTGTTTCATCAGTGTTATTGGATTTACACTAATGTGATAATCAGCGATGATGTGTACTTACACTTGGAGTAAGTGTTATGTTCTTTCCAGGACATTAGTAAAGTATACTAGTTTCGAATGTATGGAGTATACATTGGACTGGACCGATATTGCAACTAAGTTAAGATATTACAAACTTACCGTTATACATATCTTTCCAAGTCAATATCAGTAGTTGATCTTAAGATTAAAAGAATCTAAATCCTAATATGCTTAGGCTCAACTCAAGAGTGCTATTCATGTTCTTTGATTTATTAGTTAAGCCTACTTTTGGGTCAGGGTGATACGTATATTTTGGAAACATGATAGTATGATTGAGTGGGAGTGCTGAACATAAATATGGAATCTATAGCTTCTACTGGTGTATAGAAGTCAAGTGATGATACCCTTCGAGCTTAGCAAATAGAAGTAAATGGATGAGCTCTTGTTTAACTGAATAATTATTAGATCACTAAACACCATTTACAGGTAGCTAAGTGTTTTAAGGGGCAAAATACATTGAGGGGTGAGAACGGTAAAGAAATCCCATCTCGATGTAGATCATCTATATAGAGGATCTTTAAATCACAATAAGATTATAACAATGCTTAAATGAGATAGTATATTGATATCGTGGAACATACAATATGCTCTATATAAGTCTGAGAGTGCAATTCTAAGTTCTAAGAGTGGATTCAACGAAGAATTAATAAGTAGGAATTTACTTGGTAAATTTGGTTCACTTATTGGAAGCTCAGCATATAGATCCATGGTCCCCATTCTAGTTGAGAACATTCTGCTTGTAAGACTCATTAATTGATTCGTGATTGATCAATTATAATTCTAAAGTTAGACTATGTCTAATTTTATGAATTTTCACTAAGCAGGGGTGAAATTGTAAAGAAAAGAGTTTCTAGGTTTATTTATTTATTAATGGACTTTATATGTCTAATTAATAATTAAATTAAATGACAATATTATTTAATAATCTATTTTAGTTATTAAATAATTAGTTTTGGCATTTAAAAGGTTAGAATTAGAAAATTGGCGTTTTTGAGAAAATAGAGATAAAATTTGATAAAACTGCAAAATCAAGTGAGGCCCATTAAACACCATATGGCCGGCCACTTAGATGAGTTTTTTAAATTAATATTTTCATTATTTTAATGCCAAATAATTCCTAACCTAAACCTAGTAGTTGCCTATAAATAGAAAGTGATGGCTCAGTCACAACACATGCTTTGACAAGTTTTCAATAACCTTTTCTGACAGAAATTTCTCTCTTCAGAAAAACTGAGCCTTCCCCACTTTCTATACCTGGCCGAAATCATCATTCTCTTTTCCCTTCATCTTTTTCGTGACCCTAGTGAAAGAGTAAGTGCCCACACACAGCAAGCAGTAACTCAATCATAGATTGGAAGACTGTGAAGGATCAAACTTGAAGAAGAAGGACATTCGGGCTCAGATCTTGATTATACTCTGCTACAGAAAGGATTCGAGGGTTAGAGATCTGAGTGGAAGGAGACATTAATTCCGCTGCATCAATGTAAGGTTTTCTTAACTTTATATGTGTTTAATTTATCGTTTTAGAAAGTTCATATTTAGGGTGTTTAAACAACATACTTGTGAGTAGATCTAAGATCCTGGTAAAATAATTTCCAACAAAGGATAGTACTCTAATTTTTATCGATTCTTATAAATAAACCCACATTTTATAAATTTAATATGTAAGGAAACAACTAAATACAATTAAGGTAGAAGAAAGTTTACCTAGAATATGACGGAACGAAATAAAATTTCAACAACAGACAATTTTTAACAGAAATCTCATAAGTATGAGATGGAGAACCTCGGGTTCAAGGTTTTGGTAGGTCGCTTACCTTGTCCATCAATGACAGAAATAGCTCCCTCGGAGCTAGCGGCGGTGGCACACGAGCACTGGATCGATAGAAGAAAAAGAGAGAGGAAGATGGGGAGGGAGAGCGAACCAGGAACAAGGTGGCAGTCGTCACTATATTATTGTATAATATGGGCTTTTGACAAATATATTCTAGCAATATAGGCTTTAAAATGCCATAAATTATGGCCAAACTTTAAAAAAACCATATAAAGTGTCCATAATCAATTATGCCATATTTATCATAAAATGTTTAAAAAACCCATACTCTACGTAAATTCTACTATAATTAAATGACCCAAAAGCAATTATAAATAAAAAAATAAAATAGTGGCCACGTTAGGTAAACATTCCCATCTAATAAAAACGTTAATAATATTTAAAATGAGAATATATGTTATTTTTAAAATTTAGATATAAAATTAAGTGCTGGATGTAAAAAAACCCTAATAAAAATGGGTATTTGTTATAAAATAATATAAAGTAGATGAGAAGAAAGAAGAAGAAGATGAAGAGAGAAAGAGAAAGTGAATGAGAATTTCTGAGTTGTTTATTCCAATGGGGTGAACCCCTATTTATACAAATACAAGAGTGAGATATTAAGAAACTAAGAAAAAGGGAAACTAAGGAAAAGAGGAATGTTCATTACAATTCATGGTAATAAATAAAAGATTTGGACATCCACATAATTATTAATATTTATAACACTCCCCTTTGGATGTCCATAATAACTGCCTTATTAAAAATCTTGCTGAAAACTTGATCAAAGGAAAAAGAGTATAGTGTAAACTAACTCCCCCTCATTTAGGCATTTGTGGAGATCTTCTAATCGACGAATTTCGATCTTGTCTGCCGTCTTCTCAAATGTTGATGTTGGTAATAACTTTGTGAATAAGTTTGTAAGATTGACACTTGATTGAATATCTTGAACACCAATATGCATTTTCTTGAAGCGTATAAAGAAGAATTTCGTGAAATGTGTTCTAACTCTATCTCCTTCAATGTACCTCCTTTTAGTTGAACGATGCAAGCAGTATTATCCATAGAGAATTGCTTGGGTTGATACTTCTTTATTGAGTGCAATCCATATGTTTCCCGAATATGCTATGTCAATGATCTCACTCACACACATTCTCTACTTGCTTCATAAAATGCAAGTATGTTAACATGATTTATAGTTGCCTCGTTAAAAACCTTGCCAGAAAAACCCAGTGGGACAAAATCTGAGCTAGGGAAAAAGAGTACAATATATATTTCATATTCATAACTATTTGCAAGTTGTCTCGTTAAAAACCTTGCCAGGAAAACCCAGTGGGACAAAACCTGAGCTAAGGGAAAAAGAGTGCAACATGAATATGTCTCCCCCTCATGCACATATGATCCATAATTCTTTTGGTGATAATAAATCTCATAAGATTATTGTTATCACTTTTAAAATATCACCATATATAATCTTTGATCATATATTTTCTATAACTCTTCCAGAGTATGTATGGACTTCTAAATTATAGATGAGGGGTTCGTGGAACATTAATCTTTATCCAACTAATTGTATCATTCATGTGTATATACAATCTTGTTCATACTAAAATTTAACATTTCAAGTAGATATGAACATAACACATTAATGATAATATAAATTTTCGTTTGTAACAATGATGGTACTTCAAGACCATATATTTGTTCCATCTTGTGGTATGATCTTAATTTCCATATCAAATGATCATATATCTATAATTCTTAATACATATGAAGTACTTCAGGACTTCAATACTAATGAACAAACTTTATACATTTAATATTTCTCGATATACAAAAGAAATAAAAGTTTGTTTTACAATTAATCAAAAACTCTTCAAGAGTCTATCACAACGTATAATTTACGTATTTATATAGCATAGACAACCATACGTATTTTTCAAACAATAATTTACTTACATGTCTTTATTTCATACAAAGATCTTTGTCATATAGTGCACGCGACTTAGAATTTATATCACTTAAGACATGTATTAAATTCTTCTAGAATTTTTAGATAAGGCTTATTTCAAATTCTCACTATATTAGGAGCTCCAAATAAATAATCTTTTGTTGCAACATTTATGTGACGCTTATAAATCCTCATAAAATATATTCCAGGCTATAATCAAATAATGATTATATTTTCTCAATATTTAAGCCTTACTTCAATCAATCTCACGTCTATGCAAACTTTGTACAACAATTCATTATGTACAAATACATATATGCAAATTTCTCATTAGAAATATTTATTTTCACACCCTACAGGTCTTACTTCACTTTATGTGAGTAAATTTGCCTGGACTGCGTCATAATATTTTGGCCAAAAATCAAAATGTATGTCGATAATTCTCGACAAATCTAATACCATGATCCTTGCTATCTCATGTTAGTTTATTGCATATGCAAACATTCAATATTTATTGTCGACAAAAATTTCAATAATGATAATTTCCTCCCATATTGACATAACTTATAGAGATCTCTTTAAATTACATATTTTCAAATATGTTTATCATTTATAGGTACCTATAACGAATCACTTTAGGGATTCAATTATGATGAAATGTGTTATGTCTAACTTCTCTTGGGAGTCTCTTCGAGTACCGTTTTCATCACGGTTATCATTTTAATACTTTACAACATTAAGGTATCTCCATGAGTACCTCTAGATTTAACAACTTCAGGGCAAATCAAATGAACATTTATTAATAATTTCTACATTGTTCATTTACGCTTCAGGCGTTTTCAACTCATTCTATCTCAACTTTGAGTAATATTGATTTGCAGTTGGTATATATCATTTTGAACTATATCGTTCTTATATACTTTGTGCAAGGATCATTTTTCAAAAATTATCATCGATCCCAACTGCTTCTCTCCCCCTGATCGAGAGAATTTTTTAAAAATTATGATATCTAATAATATTAATACACCTGTAGGGATTTCAATATATCACAATGAATCAATATCTATTTAAACTCATATATATTATATGACATTGAACTTCAGGTTCAATAACTTTAGTTTCAAGTTCAATACTTATGAACTTAATTCATTTCTAAGAATGAGTCATACGTGTATAATTAGAAATACATAAATTTACACATTTTGTAAATGCATGATCATAAAATCTTATCACATCGATAAGAAACTATGCAATAAAAATCTAACAATGGCTCAAGATTGTTTAAGAAGTATTATTTTAATATTTTTTATGTGCAAATATATGCATATTCTTCTTTTGAGCCTTATAAATTAATAATGAGAAGAATCTTCTGGTTCTTCAACAAAATTTAGTCAAATCATTTGACAATTTATTGCATATGATTGATCATGTCAAAATAACTCAATTCATGAACTTCAGGTTCACTATAATTTGTATTTCAATGAAACTTTCACAAGGTAATGTAAAATCACTACAACATATAAGTAATCATAAAAAGTTTCATTTTTATATACACGAATAATATAATTATATTATTCTCCAAAACATATACACTCTTCAGGAGTCACTATTATGTTTATCAAACTTTATATTTCTTCAGGAATCACTATCATCAATTCAATGATGTGTATAATTTAAAAAATACATGACAACTTCATCATGTTATTGTAATGGTCAAATAGATATAACCATAATATATCATTCATTTTTCCTGGTATCTTTTTAACAAGTCGTCTAATTTATTAATAGACTATTCATCAGTCTAATTATCATGACTTGATATATTATATATTTAAATGTACAATAAGTACATATAATAAGTTATTTCTTATCACTTTCATAACTAGATAAAAGTTATACATCTAGGTACATACAAAGATATTTTACTACTCAAAGTAGCAATTGTATGTAAGACTTCTTCAGGAAACTTTTCAAATAATCATTTTGTGATTCTTTATCACTTTGATTATATTGGATCACTAACAAATGTTAGTAAGTTATATATTCACTTCTGGGAATATGCAAACTGAATTATATAGTAACTATATATATACATATCTGTACTAACAATAGTTTGAAACTATTGATTTCAAGAAATAATAAAATATGTATATATTAATTTGCTTTTGGCATTGCCAATATATGTGAAATCTATATTCTTTGAAATAGAATTTCATGTCTATTCATTCTCTTTAGGGAATGATATTTAAATATTCTAAATGTACAATAAATTTGTACAATTCACATTCTATTCAATAATCAAATATACTTTTATCTTGATTATAAGTGTGTCTGTACTACAGGTACGCGACTACTATTATTCAATTCCACACATGATATATAGATTTTATACACTTTGATTATGTGTGGTATCTCATCTTTTAGTTGTTTCCACTTTTTCTGGAAATATTTGATTAGTAAATAATTATTTAAAATCATTACATTCACTTGGGGGAATGACGTTGAACAATTAGAACATTATTATAAATTTCTTAAAAATTTATTACTTGTTCATCCATAAAAAATATAAGAAATTATTCAACAATTTCTTTTACGATATTTCAAAGAATATATGAATGCAATTTTTTGCATAGTCTCCAAGATGTATGCAAAATTTAATCTTTAATATATGTCAGATTCAATAATTTCCAACATTGCAAGTAATAACAATGTATAATAACATGACTAATACGAGGAATCTTTAAAAGTAATTGACTTCAATTCGTATCATTCTCTACAGGGAATGATGAACAATAAATACTGCCTCATGTATTTAAATAACATTAGTCATGCTCGTTGTTATTCTTATACTTTGATGTTTCAATGCAATTATCTTAATATTCTTTTTAGGTATTCAAAACCCACTATAAAATTGCATCAATAATAATCATTTTTAATGATTCTTTAGTTGTATTCACATAAATACAATCATTTTTTTTTTTGACAAATATAAAACATTTACTTCAGGAAATGTTTGTCAAAATCTATATCGATATTAGATTACTTTTCATTGTCCTCAAAGAATGCAAGAACATATATATAAGTATGTATTCATCTCTTTCATTATATATCCATCAACTATATAATGAATATTACGTTTGCATAATCTTCAGGATATATGCAAGATTTTATTGAGGACGCATAATCATCAGGATATATGCAATATTTTATCGAGGATGTATAATCTTCAGGATATATACAATTTTTTATCGATGATGCATAATCTTCAGGATATATGCAATATTTTATCGATGATGCATAATCTTTAGGATATATGCAATATTTTATCGATAATACATAATCTTTTGGATATATGTATAATTTATATAGATTTTCTCTATCATATCATAGGTACACATATATTGTAAATATTATGAATGATAAGAACATTATATATATATGAAATCAATAATAAATATATAGAAACATATACATACATATATAATATATAGATATATAGATAAAAATAAAATAAAAAAAAAGATCATTGAAATTGTTTCAGTGAGATGAGTATATATATAAATATATATTTAGTGTATCGTGACTTTGAAACAATTCAAGAACTTTAACAAAATACTTACATTGGATCTTAGGCAGAGACTCATGCTTGAAGCTTGGGCAGAGACTCATGCTTGAAGCTTGGGCAGAGACTCATGCTTGAAGCTTGGGCAGAGACTCGTGCTGATAACGTGTTATAAAATAATATAAAATAATATAAAGTAGATGAGAAGAAAGAAGAAGAAGATGAAGAGAGAAAGAGAAAGTGAATGAGAATTTTTGAGTTGTTTATTCTAATGGGGTGAACAGCTATTTATACAAATATAAGAGTGAGATATTAAAAAACTAAGAAAAAGGGAAACTAAGAAAAAGAAGAATGTTCGTTACAATTCATGGTAAGGGAACTTTTATATTTTATATGATATATTAGTAATTAATTGTATTATAATGTATCCACATGTAAATTTTACTAAATATTATTATTATTATTATTATTATTATTATTATTGTTTTTGAAAAACCACAACCCATTTTATTTACCAAAAGGATATTATCCGAAATATTTCTTTTAAGTTACTAAAAAAAAAAAAAATCCTCAAACAATACTTCGTACGACTCATGCCCTCTGCTTTCCCCAAATCAACACTCTTGCAACAAATCGCTCTTCCCTCTGCGTTCACCAAATCGATGTCCTCCGCCTGAGCCAAGACTTCGCACCAGATAACCGGTCCACCACTCCTGCTCTCTGCTTTGCCAACCCTTCGAAGAACCGCCGCTGGTGGACGACTGCGATTGAGGTCAAGTCAAGTTTCAGTCTTCTTCGTGTGGCTGATGTCGATGAATGACTCAGAACAACATCGGTACATTTCCCACCATCTCATACTTCTTTTCTTCTTTAATTCTGCTCATCTTTGCATTAATAGAAATATTCAGATCTGGTTTTTTGTTTAAATATTAATTCTAATGACATGTTATTTTATTGGATAATTAATTTTGGGAGTTGTTGGAATTCATTGTAGTATGTGTGAATTTTGATATTAAAAATAAGATTTTCTTACTGAAATTTAAGATTTTCTTACAATATCAATGTGAAGGTGTACAAAAGTTACGGTAAGTTGCTGTGAAGGCTTTGGAGAATATGTTGGGTTTGTGTATTGGTAATTTTATTTTTTGAAAGAATGTGTATTAATTATTACTCAGAGACAAAAGGGTGCAATGAATCTGAGAATCATGAAGGGTTTAGCAGCTGCCTAGCTTCTTCTCCTTAATTAATGATCAAGATTTGAGGTTTTCTTATATTATAAACAAAGAAGAAAAAAAGAAAAGAAGAGATAGATTTGCAATTGTAATAAGGAATATAAAATTACTATAGTAGTGATAGTAGGTTATATTTGTAATCATTGTATAACTTTTGATTACATACAACAATATGTAAATATGTTTCCCAGTTTTGTGTATTAAAGTATAGTTCTATGTATTCAGCAAAAAAAAAAAAATAGATATAGTTCTATGGAGAAAAATATATTTACAAAATGGAGACATAGATTTCACTAAAAATGCTTGTTGGTGTTTGAGAGGCTCGCCTACAGCTACATGTATGGTAGCATTTGTAAGTAATGTTTTCCATTGAAGGGTCTTGATCCAATCTTTGGACTTGCTCTGTGGCCAAACATCCTAAATTACTAGATGACAAAGAGTAGTTTCATGCCTAAATGTTTTGGTACTTGTCCGGTATAACCCCCTTCTATGTTCCATGTGGATATAAACTAGGCCATCATAAGTAGAAAATATTGAGAATTTTTTTTTTGGTTGGGGGTGGGCGATTTCAGACTTTTCTTCTCTGGTATATTTGATCTGTGGACTGCAGTAGTGCTAATTTTTTAAGTGATTAAATTTATTTACAAGTGCTAATTTTGGGTATTTTGTCACTCTGATTTTATAGGAGCACCAGAGAAAGCACACCATCTAATTTGATAAGGGAGTCGGACATCTTAAGAAATCTGGGTTCAACCATGAGGTGGCCAAGTTCTATTGCAACTAACAAAAGGGTGAGAAATGAAATACGAAGGAATATCCCAACAGCGCAGGAGATCGAAGAGTTCTTTGCTTTCGCCGAGCAGCAGCAACAGAGAATCTTTATTGAGAAGTATACTATCTTATCTCACTCCATTATTTTGAGTGTGAATTTTGATACATGTTTTGACTGCTAGTGGTGCACAATTTGGGACCACAGCACACAAATGCAAATAACTGATGAACCTTTTATTTTTTTAGGTACGATTTTGACATTACCAATGAATCGCCACTCCCGTAAGGTACGAATGGGTGCAAGTCGTTCCTTAGATGAGGAACATTGAATTGGAAGTTGAACTTGAGACTGCAAGTTCTGAGTCTATAATTAGTGCTAAGAGAAGTTGGATTACAATCAATAACATTGTGAACTTGACTGAACCTTTTGGTATTTGCTCAAGTACAAAATTAGGTTTGCTGAAGTAGCCTCTGCAATATCACAATATTATGTTAGAATATGTACACCTTGTTTTGGTATGCGAATCTTGTATGAGCGAATAACTAATAGTTGTATTTACCGAAGAAGAATATGTGGTGTGAATTTATGAGTTAGATCTAATGGTCATTATAAACGATGTTGCTTAGGATAGAAGAAGACAGGTCAACTAAGCCAGATTTACTTCTGACAAACGCTCACTTTGCCACATTATGAGTTGCAAACTTACAAGTTCTCAAAACAAAAGAAAAATTACAACTAATCAAAAGGTTAGAGAGTATTTTACAATGATGCGCATAGTTATCAATACCCTAAGTAGAGCAAGCTCCCTTTAGCGTCTTGATAACTGTTTTTGAAATGCTCTCTAATAGTCGTTTCCAAAGCTAATAGACATGTTACATCTTCTCCAATGAGGGGATTAGAGAAATTGAGCATGTTTGACGCCACCCACAAAATTGTCCCAAAGTGATCTTGAGCTAGGGCCCCACATACATTGAATCTTCACCAATTTTAACATCATAGTTGACTTTGATCTAATCTTCCGGTGGTGGAGACCAACTAGGGGACACAAGATCCTTTGTCGATGCATACAAACAAAATTCATAGTCTCCGTACCAAGTAGAAATAGAATCAATATAATGTGTAATGTTACACAGAGAATTATTGTGTACCTTGTCATTATGAGTTCGCCAGATCGTATCAACCACAATTGAGGCGTAAAGGAATAATCTCTCAACATCTACTCCTTTAGACTTCAGATTTCACATAAAATTGACCCAGTCCCGAACTCGACCTCCTGACTCTTGAACAGGGATAATTCCCACGAGGATGATTATTGGGAATATTTTACCAGGATCTAGATTTACTAACAAGTATGTTGATTAACATCCTAAATATGAATATCTCTATAACAATGAAATTAAACGCATAAGAATTTAGAAAACTTTACATTGGTTGCAGCAAAATATAATGACTCCTTCTGCTCAGATCTCTAACCATTGTTCCTTTCTGTCGCAAAGTATTATCAAGATCTGAGCCTAGATCTCTTTCTCTCCTTCGGGTTGGTTACTACCGTCTTACCTACTATGATTGAGTACTTGATCTGCTATGTGTGGCAGGACACTCTATCACTATAATCTCGAGTATGAAGAACAATGAAGGAGGCTTGAAAACTGTATGGAAGGTGTCTCTCATCTACTAGTTGTCAGAGAGTGAAAACTAGATTTGGTAGGTTGAAAAGTCTTCGATGAGATGAGAATATTATGTACATTATATAGTGTTTCAACTAGAGTTTAGAGTGGAATTATATGGATTAAAAAAAATAAAATATTGGACAAAAAACACATTAAGGCCGACCACTAAAGGAACCACTTTCTAGTTATAATTTTGCCACTTTATTTCAACTACTTATTCTTCTTTCAATAATACTATATTTTCCAATTCAATTTTATAAATGCCAAAACTATTTATATAATACACTCTATTCAAGAATAACCTCTAATTTGTTATAAAAAAATCAAGTCCCGATTTGGGCCAGTTATAAATAAGAATAACCTCTAAATTGTAATTAGTTATACATTTTTAAAGTCACGTATTAACAAAGTATACCTCTATATAAGAATAATTACATCTTAATAAAATATATACATGTATTTTGTAAATTTATTTATGTAAAATTAATAATTTTATTTTAAATTATATAATACATGTATGAAATTATATTTACTCTAAAATATTTCTATTATGATATAGTATTAATGATTATTTATTGTTATTATTGTTACATTGATATTTTTTGGTTTTTTAATTTTTTTTTCTAGTGTAACTCTATTTAGTTATAACCTCCTAATTAGAATATAGTTTACTTGGTCCCAAGTGTATTCTTGAATAGAGGTTCTATTGTAATTATAATTAATTATCAAATAAAATTGTCATTTATATTATTTATTAATTAGACCATATTAAGTCTCTTAATTAATAAATTGACCTCACAACTTCTTTTCTTCAAAATTAAGTCATTGCTTAGTGAAAATTCATAAATAAGATATAGTCTAATTTTAGAATTATAATTGATTAATTAAAACTAATTAATTGAGTATGCAATCAGTATTATCTCAACTAATGAGGGGACCATGGGCCTATATAACTGAGCTTCTAATAAGTAGATCTAGAATTCACCAAGTAAATTTTTTAACTTATTAATTCCTCCTTGTGCCACTATATATTTAGAATTGCACTCTCAATTATATAGAACGCTCTATATGTACTAAGATATAGATACGTTATGATTATTCATTGATCCTAATAGTCAAAGATCAGCTATAGATGATCTACACTGAATAAGAACAAATTTACCGTTTTACCCTTCAATGTATTTTATCCTTAAAACACTTAGCTACTTATAAATGATATTTCAGTAAACTAATATAATCACTGAAATGAGGCATAAATTATTTATCTCTATTCAGCCAAGCTCGAAGGAAATCATTGTTTCACTTCTAAATACTTATAGAAGCTAATAGAGATAAATGATTGAGGCCTCATTTAGTAATTATATTAGTAAACTGAAATATCATTTATAGGTAGCTAAGTGTTTTAAGGATGAAATACATTGAAGGGTAGAACGGTAAATTTATCCATTTTCGATGTAGATCATCTATAGAGAATCTTTGACTATTAGGATTGTAACAATGGATAATCATAACGTATTTATATCTTGGTACATATAGAGCGTTCTATATAATTGAGAGTGCTATTCAATTCTAAGAAAACTTAGTAAATGGAGGCATTTAATTTGTAGTCTGTTTTTTTGAAGGTTGTATTGATACTTAGAAATCTCTACTTGTTGCAGCATGTTTGTAATGCAGAGGCCTTCTCCTACGTTGTAAGCGGTCTTGCAGGTTTCTACTTTTAAATTTTGATTGCTCGGTTTTTAACCGTGTGCAGACCTATTGACCAAGGATTACAACTTTGATCAGAAGTTCTCTTTGTCAGTGATTGGATCATCTTCATCAGGACTGTTATTATTTACTTTTTCTTCTTGAGCTATGTTCTTGGGACAACTATTAGTTTTCAGAGTTATCACAAATGCATTGTTTTCCAAACTCTTTCAGGGCACGTGCTAAACTTGGTTTAGAGTTTAGAATAAAACAAATCGTTCAAATAATCATACCACTTTAAGTTACAAAAATTTAAAAAAAACTCCAAATCTTAAATAAAACTTACATTTACGTGGCTCGGCACGTAACATCCATCTAATATATATATATATCTTAAATATACTATCATCCTTAATCCTAAAAAAATGGTAGTCGCTCCCATTACTTACCCAAAATTTATATGTAAAAAAGAATATTTAATTAGTATTATTGAGTATATAAAAAAACAAAAATTACCTAAAATTTATATTACTTTTTTCTTTTATTTTTTCAAAAAAGAAAAAAAAAATCAAATTTAAAAAATATTTACGAAAATAAATATATGTATATACTATACATTTTTAAAAAATAATCACGAATCATTTTTTTTAATTCAATTTCTAAATTCTATATATATCTTAATCTATTTTTCTTAATTTTATAATTCAATTTACTATTTAATTTTTCTTAATTTTATTTTTCTATTCTCTATGTTCTTTTTCTTAACTAAAGTTTGTAGAATATGATAAAACACTACTAACTCGAATTCTAATTTAATAGTATAAAATGATACTAATGAGGATTATATTTAATGAATTGTTATAAATATTATTAATTATGTGGATGTCCAAATTTTTTATTTATTACCATTATTTGTAATCAACATTCTTTTTTTCTTAGTTTCATTTTTCTTAGTTTCCTTTTTCTTAGTTTCTTAATATTTTCTTGTATTTGTATAAATAGGGGTTCACCCCATTAGAATAAACAACTGAGAAATTCTCATTCACTTTCTCTTTCACTCTTCATCTTCTTCTTCTTTCTTCTCATCTATTCTATATTATTTTATAACACGTTATCAGCACGAGTCTTTGCCCAAGCTTCAAGCATGAGTCTCTGCCCAAGCCCCAATGTAAGTATTTTGTAAAAGTTCTTGAATTGTTTTAAGATCACGATACACTAAATATATATTTATATATATATACTCATCTGACTAAAACAATTTCAAGATTTTTTTTTCTTTTCTTTTATCTATATATTTATATATATTATATATGTATGTATATGTCTTTATATATTTATTATTAATTTCATGTATATATATATTATGTTCTTATCATTTATAATATTTACAATATATGTGTGTGCTTATGATATGATAAAAAAAATCTATATAAATTATACATATCTCTTGAAGATTATGTATCATCGATATTATATTACATATACCCTGATGATTATGCATCCTCAGTAAAATTATACATATATCCTGAAGATTATGTATCCTCGATAAAATATTGCATATATCTTGATGATTATGCATCCTCAGTAAAATCTTGGATATATCCTGAAGATTATGCATCCTCAATAAAATCTTGCATATATCTTGAAGATTATGCAAATGTAATATTCATTATATAGTTAACTGATATATAATGAAAGAGATGAATATATATTTATATATATGTTATTATATTCTTTGAGGACAATGAAAAGTAATCTAATATCGATATAGATTTTGACAAACATTTCCTAAAGTAAATGTTTTATATTTGTCGAAAAAAAATATTGTATTTATGTGAATACAACTAAAGAATCATTAAAAATGATTATTATTGATTCAATTTTATAGAGGATTTTGAATACCAAGAAAAAAAAAAGAGAATGTTAAGAAAATTGCATTGAAACATCAAAGTATGAGAATAACAATGAGCATGACTAATGTTATTTAAATACATGAGGCATGTATTTATTGTTCATCATTCCCTGCAGAGAATGATACGAATTGAAGACAATTGCTTTTAAAGATTATTCGTATTAGTCATGTTATTATACATTGTTATTACTTGCAATCTTAGAAATTATTGCATGTGACATATATCAAAGATCAAATTTTACATACATCTTGGAGACTATGCAAAAACTGTATTCATATATTCTTTGAAATATCGTAAAAGAAATTGCTGAATAATTTCTTATATTTTTATATATGAACAAGTAATAAATTTTTAAGAAATTTATAATAATGTTCTACTTGTTCAATGTCATTTCCTGAAGTGAATGCAATATTGTTTACTACTCATATATTTCCAGAAGAAAGTGGAAACAACCAAAAGATGAGATACCACACACAATCAAAGTGCATGAAATCTATATATCATGTGTGGAATTGAATAATAGTAGTCGCGTACCTGTCGTACGGACACATTTATAATCAAGATAAAAGTATATTTGATTATTGAATAGAGTGTGAATTGTACAAATTTATTGTACATTTAGAATATTTAAATATCATTCCATGAAGAGAATGAATAGACATGAAATTCTATTTCAAAGAATATAGATTTCACATATATTGGTAATGCCAGAAGCAAATTAATATATACATAATTTTATTATTTCTTGAAATCAATAGTTTCAAACTATTGTGGGTACAGGATATGTATATATACAGTTACTATTTAATTCAGTTTGCATATTCCCAGAAGTGGATATATAATTTACTAATATTTGTTAGTGATCCAATATAATCAAAGTGATAAAGAATCACAGAATGATTATTTGAAAAGCTTCTTGAAGAAATCTTACATACAATTGCTACTTGGAGTACTAAAATATCTTCGTATGTACCTAAATGTATAACTTTTATCTAGTTATGAAAGTGATAAAAAATAACTTATTATATGTAGTGGTTGTACATTTAAATATATAATATATCAAGTCATGATAATTAGACTGGTGAATAGTCTATTAATAAATTAGACGACTTTATAAAAAGATATCAGGAAAAATAAATATTATATTATGGTTATATCTATTTGACCATTACAACAACATGATCAAGTTGTCATGTACTTTTTAAATTATACACATCATTGAATTGATGACAGTGATTCTTTAAGAAATATAAAGTTTGATAAACATAATAGTGACTCTTGAAGAGTGTATATGTTTTAGAGAATAATATAATTATATTATTCGTGTATATAAAAATGAAACTTGTAATGATTATGTTGTAATGAATTTACATTACATTTTGAAAGTTTCATTGAAATACAAATTATAGTGAACCTGAATTTCATGAATTAAATTATTTTGACACGATCAATCATATGCAATAAATTGTCAAAGGATTTGACTAAATTTTGTTAAAAAACCAGAAGATTCTTCTCATTGTTAAATTATAAGGATCAAAAGAAGAATGTGCATATATTTGCACATAGAAAATATTTAAATTATATTTCTTTAATAATCTTGAGCCATTGTTAGATTTTTATTGCATAATTTCTTATCGATGTGAAAAGATTATATGATCATGCATTTATAAAATTTGTAAATTTATGTATTTTTAATTATACACGTATGACTCATTCTTAGAAATGAATTAAGTTCATAAGTATTGAACTTGAACCTGAAGTTCAATGTCATATAGTATATATGGATTTAAATAAATATTGATCATTGTTATATATTGAAATCCCTACAGGTGTATTAATATTATTAGATATCACAATTTTTAAAAATTCTCTCGATCAGGGAGAGAGAAGCAGTTGGGATCGATGATAATTTTTGAAAATGATCCTTGCACAAAGTATATAAGAACGATATAGTTTAAAA
Source organism: Cannabis sativa (assembly GCF_029168945.1). Classification (NCBI taxonomy): domain Eukaryota; kingdom Viridiplantae; phylum Streptophyta; class Magnoliopsida; order Rosales; family Cannabaceae; genus Cannabis; species Cannabis sativa. Next base: position 22,337,002 of record NC_083609.1, on the reverse strand, counting down.
TGATATATACCAACTACAAATCAATATTATTCAAAGTTGAGATAGAATGAGTTGAAAACGCCTGAAGCGTAAATGAACAATGTAGAAATTATTAATAAATGTTCATTTGATTTATCTTGAAGTTGTTAAATCTAGAGGTTGATAACTCTATGAAAATAGAGTTATTTATATCTTTTTGGGCATTAAATTAGCTTTGTTCTCGAGTATTTTTAGTTTATTTTAGTGACTTTTATTTGGTTTTATTTAGTTTTGCAAAAATATTAATTTTAGTATTTTTATATTAATTTTTAATTAATTTTGTAATATTTTATCAATTTTATTTAGTTTCTCATTTTATAAGTGTTAATCTCAATGTTGTGTATTTTTGTAAAAGATCAATTGTAAAATTTGGACTTATTAAGTGTCAAAATGGTCAAAATAGAGAACAATTTGAATTATGTGGTTGATGTAGTTGATTAATTTACCAAAGTCCAATTAAGGCCCAAATATCTTTTTTTTTTCTTTTAAAAGTCCATTGTATTTATTAATGGGTTGTTATGTTTTTAGTGTGATGAGGGTTTAAAAATAAAAAGAAAAGACAAATAGAAAGTGGGCTAATCTTTGTTCTTTCTTTTGTGATTGGCCTAGGTGAATTTCAAAGGGTTGTGAGAGAAAATTATCACATATGATATATATGCATAATGTAATGGAAGAAGGAGAAAAAAAAAAGGCAGGCGTGGAATGAATTAAACAAAAAGAAGCAGGCGGCAGTGAGCTCCTGACACCAACACCGAGAAAGAAGAGAAGAAAATGAAGAAAAAGAAAAAGAAAAAAAGAGAGAGTTTTATTTAGGGTTTTAATTTAGCATTTTTATTTTGGAGATTGGCAAAGATGAAGAGGAAGAAGAAGAGGATTTTGGTAAAGAAAGCTTGGAGTATTGTGACAACTCCAATATGGGTTTTTCTTTTCATCTTTCTCTTATTTGGAATTTTGTAATTTTTGCACAATTAAGTATGAACTAATTTTCTTTTTGCTAGAATTATTTTGTTGGCTAAAAATTGTGATTTAATATTTTATTGCAATATTTAGAGAATTTATTTTATTCATTCAAGTGTTTATTGTGTAATATCTTACTTTTGCTTGATCATCATTAGTAAGTTGCAAGCTAATTTTGATTTTGGAAAAAATAGGGTTAGTGGAATTGCTTGAATGATGCATGAATATCACCTTGGAAAAGTGTGATTTGTAAATGACATAGGAATATGTTATTTACCATGTATGACTTGAAGGAATTGTGCTTAAATTGGTATTCTTAAAATTAATTGGGCATAGGAATATGCTAATTAATTAGAGAATCAAACCATAAATACTTTGAAAAAAAGATTATGACATTTTAAATTCCTAGTTGACATCATCAATTTACAACAATACTCATTTGCACCATTATATCAACTTTACATTTTTAGGCCAATTTAATAGTTCTAGCTTGTTTTTCTCATAGTTTGTGTTTGTTAATTTTATATATTCTCAACACTTTATTTTATTTTTGTTGAAACCAATTTGTGAGTAATTAGTTTTATAAATCAATTTCCAATTTTCAATCCCTGTGGAGACGATACTCGATTTACCACTTTATTACTTGTTAACGATTGCGTGCACTTGCGTATACAATTTTTCACAACAGAGGTACTCATGGAGATACCTTAATGTTATAAAGTATTGATGATTTAAAAATGATAACCGTGATGGAAACAGTACTCTAGAAGAGACTCCTAAGAGAAGTTAGACATAACACATTTGATCATAATTGAATCCCTGAAGTGATTCTATATAGGTACCTATAAATGATAAACATATTTGAAAAATATGTAATTTAAAGAGATCTCTATAAGTTATGTCAATATGGGAGGAAATTATCATATAATAAAATTTTTGTCGACAATAGATGTTGAATGTTTGCATATGCAATAAACTAACATGAGATAGCAAGGATCATGGTATTAGATTTATCGAGAATCATCGACATACATTTTATTTTTGGCCAAAATATTATGACGCACTCCAGGCAAGTTTACTCACATAAAGTGAAGTAAGACCTGTAGGGTGTGCAAATAAATATTTTTAGTGAGAAATTTGCATATATGTATTTGTACATAATAGATTGTTGTACAAAGTTTGCATAGACATGAGATTGATTGAAGTAAGGCTTAAATATTGGGAAAATATAATCATGATTTGATTATAGCCTGATATATATTTTATGAGGATTTATAAGCGTCACATAAATATTGCGACAAAATGTTATTTATTTGGAGCTCCTAATATAGTGAGAATTTGAAATAAGACTTAAATTCAAGAAGAATTTAATACATGTCTTAAGTGATATAAATTCAAAGTCGCGCGCACTATTTCACAAAGATCTTTGTATGAAATAAAGTCATGTAAGTAAATTATTGTTTGAAAAATACGTATGGTTGTCTATGTAGTATAAATTCGTAAATTATACGTTGTGATAGACTCTTGAAGAGTTTTTGATTAATTGAAGAACAAACTTTTATTTCTTTTGTATATTGAGAAATATTAAATGTATAAAGTTTGTTCATTAGTAGAGAAGTCCTGAAGTACTTCATATGCATAAAAAATTATAGATATATGATCATTTGATATGGAAATTAAGATCATACAACAAGATTGAACAAATATATGGTCTTGGAGTACCATCCTTGTCACAAATGAAAATTTACTTTATGAACAAGATTGTATACACACATGAATGATACAATTAGTTAAATAAAGATTAATGTTCCACGAACCCCTCATCTATAATTTAGAAGTCCATACATACTCTGGAAGAGTTATAGAAAATATATGATCATAGATAGTATATGGTGATATTTTAAAAGTATGAGATATATTATCACCAAAATGATTGTGGATCATATGTACATGAGGGGGAGACATATTCATGTTGCACTCTTTTTCCCTTAGTTCAGGTTTTGTCCCACTGAATTTTTCTAGCAAGGTTTTTAACGAGGCAACTATAAATCATGTTAACATACTTGCATTTTATGAAGCAAGTAGAGAATCTGTGGGAGTGAGATCATTGACATAGCATATTTAGGAAACATATGAATTGCACTCTATAAAGAAGTATCAACACAAACAGTTCTCTATGAAGATAATACTGCTTGCACTACTACAATGTTAGCCTTTAGAGGTAGTTTTTTCAACCCCATTTATAAAAAGGGAAGCTAAAGGGTGTGAAAATACCCGCTATGTTCGAAATTGACATTTAGAGGCGGTTTTTTGATAAAAACCGTAGGTATAAAATTGCATTATACCATTTAGAGGCGGTTGGAAATTTTTTTTTTTTTTTTAAGAATTACCCTATGCGTCGGTTCCTCTCATAGGAACCGACGGCAGCATAGTACACGTAAACGACACGTGTACCCTATGCCGTCGGTTCCTATGAAGGAACCGACGCCTTACAGGTCGATCGAACTATAACCCTTTGCTCGACCTTCCTTCTTCCTCCACTTCACTCAAGAACCCCGGAAAACCGAGACCCATTTCTCTCAGCCAAAACCCTCGCCTCCACCACCTTCTCCCCACCCTATCTCCCTCATTTCTCAACCATTTCGGCCATTTTTTTTTAAAATCCTCCATTTTCGATACTTAATAACATACACCTAAAAAGTTCTGATTTTTTAGCCTCTAAAAGTGTCATCCGAACCCAAATAGTAAACTTTGGGTGTGAAATCCAAACCACCCATTTTGTTGAGAAATTGTTCAATCTCAACCTCGTTTAAGGTATAAATATTGCTTCTATTCTTATTGTATTATGTATATTGTTTTATTTTATGTTTTTGTAAATTATTATTTGAGTTTTTTTATTTTATTAGTAATATTATTGTGTTTTATGTGTATAGTGTCGGGATTTTCGTCGGATTGCGGTTATTAGGTAATAATTTATACCACAATGTATAGTATATATATGTATTTGTATATTTTATTGAATATTTGTATATAATGTGTGTATATATTGTGTGTGTATATAGTGTGTGTATATTTTTTATGAAAATAAATTTTGTAATTGTATTTTATATATTTTTTGCAATGTATATTTATTGTGAATAAAATGACATTGGAGGGATTTTATTAGTTTCAAAAAAAAAAATTAGTTTAGAAATAAAAATTTTAAAATGGAATTAGTGTGTGATATAATTTTATTTTTTTGAGATAATAGTGTGAGATATAATTGATTATATATATGTATGTATAATTTAGTAACTAAGTAACTTGTTACAATTTTTTATAACTAGTTATAAGTTATGAAATAATTAATTTTGTAATTTCGTTGTATTTCTTTATATTATAGGGGTTCGGCATAATTTTGTGTGTAGCGTATTTGGGCTTGCAATTATAGGTATATACTTTTACTAACTTTTTCTTAATATATAATTAATTATCAATGCATGTTAGTTGAGTTTGAATATCTTAAATATTCATCCGTAGTGAAGCAGGATTACGCGAATACATGTACTGCGGTCGGATGGGTGGATTAATTTTGTATTGTTTATCTGTTTTGTTTGTTATTTTAGGCACTTGTAAAATTTTTGGGAACGTCCAATTACAGCCGTTATGCTGCCGAAATTTCGGTAGAATTAGGATAAATCTTACTAAAACCATTCATAATATAGTTAATTATAACATAGTAATAAGAAGTTAGGTCACATAAAAAATAATAATATTCACATTTATGAAAACTTTTTAATTTTACCAACATTATAATCAACTAAACAACCTAATAACATGAACTAATGTAAAACGAAAATTTGAGTAATTTTTAGATTAATATGAATAAATTGTGTGAGAGACTTAGTTAGTTACATTGTGTAATTAGTAACTAGATATAATTAGTTACTAAATAAATTAACAAAATAAACATATAAAATCCTTCTTTTTTTATTTTTTTTTCTTTCATTTGAGAGGTTCAATGTGGATTTTTATTTTTCAAAGAAAATAAAGAGCAAAAGTTAATTAAAAGGGGAAAATATTAGTTAATACCTTTATTGCTTTACCAAAATTTTTTCCCCTCAATTTTATTTATTAAAAATATTTAACATTTTAATAACATTCTAATCAACAAAACAACCTAATAATATGAACTAATCTAAAACGAGAATTTAAGTAATTTATAAATTAATATGAATAAATTGTGAGAAACTTAGTTAGTTACATTGTGTAATTAGTAACTAGCTATAAGTAGTTACTAAATACTGAATTTTTTTGGATAGGATTTTTGTTATGGATAAATCATGGATGCGTGAGAGAGAGACACCTTGCGATTTCAAGTAGGGTTCGATGCATTTTTAGAGTTTGCCTTAAAGAATTCTACAAATCACGATCGTATTCATTGTCCAGGTGTGTAGATTGTTGTAATGTATCTAAAGGGAATATTACAATGATTAAGGACCATGTGTATTTACGAGGTTTCAATAGAAGTTACACTAATTGGTATTACCATGGCGAACATTTACCTAATGATCCATATCCATTAGGAAAGCGGGGGGTAGATGATATCGAGGGTAATGATTTTGATGATTATCCATTGGACTTGCTTAACGAAGCACAGGAGGAATTTCTTAATGATCCTGAGAAATTCGATAATTTTCTTAGTGATGCTGATAAACCTCTGTTCGATGGTTGTAAAAAACTAAGATTACCAACAATGGTAAAGTTTTACAACATAAAAGCAGAAAATGGAGTGAGCGATAAATGTTTCACTCAATTTTTAGCTGCTTTTAAAGATATCTTACCATTTGCCAACTGCTTTCCGGAATCTACTTATGAAGTGAAAAAAACGTTAAATTCTATAGGATTGAAGTATGAAAAAATTCATGCATGTCCGAACGATTGCATTTTATATCGTAAGGAATATGCGGACATGAATAGTGTGCCCGACTTGCGGTTTATCCCGCCATAAAGTAAACAAGAGTAAGGAGAATAGGAAACTTATCCCCAAAAAGTGATGTGGTACATGCCTTTGATTCCGCGGCACCGAAACGATTATATCGTAGTGCGAGAACATTCGAAAATTTGATTTGGCATGAGACCAAGAGAGTGAAAGATGGAAAACTTAGACATCCCGAGATTCCCAAGCTTGGAAAAAAGTGAACTACATAAACCACTGAATTCAAATCTGAACCAAGACACATTCGTCTCTGGCTACAATGTACGGATGGAGTAAATCCACATAGATCTCTAAGTAGTCGTCATAGTTCATGGCCTGTCTTCCTAGTTATGTACAATCTTCCTCCCTGGTTAGTGATGAAGAGGAAATTTAACATGCTTTCTTTAATGATATCAGGCCCGCAACAACCTGGACATAATATCGATGTATATTTGGAACCATTGATTGACGATTTAATAGAATTGTATGAGAACGGGGTTCAGGTCTATGATGGTTTTAAAAAAGAATTTTTAATGCGAAAAGGCGTGTTGTTGTGGTATCGTCGGTGATTTCCACCTTATAGTAATTTATCGAGCTTAAGCACAAAAGGTTACGAAGGTTGTCCGATTTGTTGCACTAACACATCGGCTCGTCGCGTGGCAAATGGACACAAGATGTGTTATATGGGTCACGGACGGTACTTGCACCGCAAATCATCCCGATAGACGGAAGAAGAAAGCATTCGATGGTGCGAAGAGGGTGATATGGCTCCTTTGCCACTATGCGGGAACAAATTCTCCAACAAGTTTAACTTGTAGATTTTAAGTATGGAAAGACGCAAAAAAAAAAAAACTAATGGTTGTTTTCAAAGAAAGTCAATCTTCTTTTGTCTTCCATATTGGAAAAGTCTACTAGTTCAACATTGTTTGGATGTCATGCATATTGAAAAAAATGTGTGTGAGAGTATTATTGGTACCTTACTTAATATTCCCGGCAAAACTAAGGACGGTCTAAATAGTCGTTTAGATCTCGTTGAAATGGGTATACGACAATCTCTCGGCACTCGAGAAGAAAGGTGAACGTTTATATTTGCCTCACCTTGCTTGTTTCACTTTATCCAAAAAAGAGAAACAAACGGTTTAAATCACTTGCAAATATGAAAGTACCCGATGGTTACTCGTCTAACATCAAAAACTTGGTGAATGAAGATTTGAATTGAAACTAATGGGTCCGAAATCACATGATTGTCATGCGTTCATGCACCATCTACTTCCAATTGCCATTAGATCAGTCTTGCCAAAAAATGTTCGAGAGTGTTTGACACATGTTTGCATTTTTCTTTAATAGGTTTGTGCGGGAAGAAATTAGAATTGGATAAGTTAGATGCATTACATGAACATGTAGTCAAAACATTGTGCAACCTAGAAAAGTTTTTTCCGTCATCTTTTTTCGACATCATGATCCATTTAATGGTTCATCTAGTGAGAGAAGCAAGGCTGTGTGGGCTGGTGTGGGCGAGATGGATGTATCCATTTGAAAGAAATATGAAGGTACTATTAAAAGTTATGTGCGTAACCACTATCGGCCGGAAGCATGTATGGTTGAGTGCTACATATACGAAGAGGCTGTGGAATTTTGTTCGAGTACATGGTGGAGTTGAGGCTATAGGAATTAGCAAACCAAGAGCGGCCCGGATGATGTTGATAGAGGATTAAGGGGCAAAGGGACAATGGTGACGGTGTCAAGCTTGAACTAGATCAAGCTCAATTAGTCGTGATGAACAATAACGCAGAGGTTCAACCATATATAACGTAAGTACCTTTTGTTTGATTAACATTACTTAAGTCACGATGAACAATAACTTGATTTATCTTACTTGTTTTACAAAGTGACCATATGGAGCCATTACAATCAATGGTTCCAAGAAATCAAAAAAATAAACAAAAATGGGTTGCGAGACCAACATCGTCAAACTTTCATTGGGTGGTTAAGGAATACCATTATAGCAAAGTTGAACGAAGCCGAATCATGGAGTATCGATGTGTTGAGTCGTATTGCCCTTGGACCAACTTTTGCGGTTGCAAAGCATGAAGCGTACATTGTAAGGGGTAAACGTTTTCATACAAAGTCAAGAGATGATGCTCGAGAGGTTCAAAATAAAGTGGTATACGTATCGTCGAAACTATGCACTTTGCAAGTGCAAAAGATAGAAACCTGTTTTAGGTACTATGACGTATTACGGGATCATTGAAGAAATATGGGAGCTCAATTATTTTGCGTTAAATTCCACTTTTTAAATGTTCTTAGGTTGACAACAACGTTGGAGTAAAAACTGACGAGCTTGGTTTTACTTTGGTTGATTTAAGTAAGAGAGGAAGCAAGAACGATCCATTCATCATGGCTAGCCAAGCAGCTCAAGTTTTTTACATTTCTGATCCGGCTAATGATAAATGGTCTATTGTTTTATCGACACCAAGAGAGGAGGTTCTTAGAGGCGGAAGAGGATGAGGAGAATGCGACTTATGTTACGATGACTTCATTGTTGGACAACCAATTCATGAGCAACTCATGGGAATTGATCGTAACATTGAGGAAGGACGACGCGAATACATTAGAAACGATATCAATGAGGGAATATGGGTCAATTGTGATTCGAGCAAACATAAACAAAAAAAGAAAAGAAAACGTGTCTAATTGGTAACTTGATATATAGCTTACTTTATATTGTGGTTGTGAATGGTCCCTGAATACTTAACAATTTGTTTATGCTTTTAATATTTCATATACACTTTACTTGTTATATATGTAGGTAACTTTGAAGTTTGTTTGTTAATGGTGTAGACATGGCGAACTCGAATCGGGATCCGATTCGGGAGCGAGAAAATGAGTGTCCAACCACAATACCTACACGAGGCGACGCAAATGAATGAAATATCCAAACTAATGGATCGGGGCAAAAGAGTGGCCCTCGAAGTTAATGATAAAGGTCAATCTTGTGGAAAAAGCTACGCGAAGCTCGTATCCACTACGGGAGTCGGATGTCGGCGGAGCAATAGGGTTGGCTTATAAAAATTGGAAAGAAGTCAACCGAGACTGCGAAAAATAAAGTTTGGAAAGACATTCGGGTAAGCTATTATTTGTTAGAATTTTGATTTGTTTTTCTATTACTCCAAATGTTGACTCTAGCGTGTTTGTTTTCCTTCAAAATAGACGGGGTTCATTGTGCGGACACCTTCAAACATGATTGTCTCATCCTATGTTGGGAAGTTAATGAAAGACTTCAAGAATAGGATGACAAAAGACATCATAATGCCCGCGTTGAAAGAGAATGATGCGGGACGGCGGCACAAGTCCCCGAAAAGCACCCGAGATCGACGCTGGCAGTTGGTGCAAATTTGTTGAAAGTAGACTAACTCTGAATTTCACGGTACGCTAATTATATTAACACTAAGATAAACTCTTAAATACAAGTACATGTATCTAATGTATTTTTTGGCATTGTAGGAATTGAGTAAGGTGCAACGTGAACGTTCCTCGAAATTCAATCCGGACATCGAAGTGGTCGGAGTGGGATGGTGAACGTACGGAAGGCTTGTGGTAAGTAATACTAAAAATTTAATGTGCTATAATGTGCTATACAATTTAATTGGTACTCATTTCATTGTTATAACGTTATGTAGAAAAAGGACCTCGAAGTTGCGGATCCTCCCCCGCCACCGTGTTTGGATTAAATCTCGCACCAAGAGTAGAAAACTTGTCATCGATTACGACAAGGAAATTGCCGAGAAGATAGTAAGTATATATTAATTCATATACTAATTGCTTGAATATATAATTCAATTAGAGTTAGTGTATATAATTCATATACTAATTGCTTGAATATATGCGTGCATTAGGCTCGATTAGAGGAGAAGCTTAGTCGTGGACAAATTCGAGTCCGGGGCCAAAACGATATCCTCACGCGAGGCGCTCGGGACACCGAGCATCACGGACGTGTCGGGGCTCTTGGGTATGCTATTACTTCAAATGTTATTTATTTAGTTACACAAATGAAATCGTTGCTAATTTGCATTTTATGATTTGTAGGTTCCCGACCGGAGCATCTCAAGCATTCGGCGGGAAGAAAAGGGAAGTGTCGATGTTGTGGCTCGGCAAGCGAAGGAGATTGAACAATTAAAAGCCGAAGTCCAATCCCTTAGCGACGAGAGAACGGCTGCCGAACAAGAGGAAGAAGGAGAGGTGGGCGGTGAGGCGTATGTTCCACAACCATACGCTCCTCGGGATGAGGTACAACCACAAATTTATCTTTGAGGAGTTCATTTCCCTCAACGACCAAGGTATCCTATACAATTTTGATGACCATGCGGCCGCAATCGGCAAGTACATCTGCTGCTCGACAACATCGACAATATTGTGGCCGAGGGTATTTGTACGAGCATGTGGGTGAGATCAAAGTTCCTTTGCCGGGATTACGATGATTCACATGCTCGGATCATGGTTTCGGAAATCTGTGACAAGAGGACGCCGAAATCCGGTCCCACTTGAAGAGTTCGAATATGTTAGGGACGTGTACCGCATGTTCCTTCCTTGGCCTAAACACTTAATTTTAACAACCGAGGTAACTTCTCAACCTGAAATTAATTATTAATGATTAGTGGAGTTTGAATATCTTCAATATTCATCCGTAGTGAAGTAGGTTACGCGAATATATGTCTTTGCGGTGGGATGGATGAACAAACTACTGTTATATATGTGTTATTTGTCGTTATACAGCCATGTTCAAAATTTTTGGGATCATTCAATTACAACCGTTATGCTGCCGAAATTTCGGTAGAAATTAGATAAAATTTGATATATATATATATATATTATGTTCTTTTGTTTAGGGTCCACTCGCTCAACCGCCCTCGAGCGTGATGCGTCAAAGGGGAAAGCTCCGATGCTTTCTCCACAAAGCCGTGGTGCACGGAAGATGAGTTGTTCACGGAAGAGAAGATGGCGTTGATCCCTAATTGCCAAATGGATGATTCATGAATTCCTAAGGCTCAAAGATAAACGTGATATAATCACAATTTCTGTCCCCCGAGGATTCATTGCACCGCGTACCCAGATCATTTTATCTGGAGAGGATTTGCAGCAGGTTGCTACGTGTAACTACATCGGCAAACTGTGGAATGCCTTGTTTGGAATGATGTATACTCTTTTTTAATCTAATTAACCTTATATCAAATTATAGTTAAATTATTATAAGGCGCTAACACTTTTTTTTGGCGAGCACATATGGGAGAGCATCAACGGTACGAGAAAAATTTTCAAGTTTTACGACCCGGAAGCTTCTCACGGTCGCATGGGATCGGCGATGAAGAAGAGTCAGTCTTTTGACGATGCGGCAAGACGATTGGCTAATTGGTTATCATTAATGAACAGCAACCACCAAATGTTCTTTATTCCTTGGAATATCGGGTAAACTTTATTAAATTCTTTAGTGCTAATTGTTCATTTCTATATTATGTCTTCAAATTATTTTTATACTATCTTACTTATATTCCAATATAATTTTCTAGGATGCATTGGACGCTAGTGGTGGTTGCGCCAAAGAAAATTATCCATTTAAACCCTCTAAAAGGCCGCCCAATTCCCGAAGAAATAGAACAAATGATCGGAAGGTAATTATTTAATGACTTCTTATGTAACGAATTTAAATTAACTAACGAATTGAAATGCTAATATAATTTTTCCAAACAGGGCATTCATGTATATAGGGGACGCACATCGATATCTTGGCCCGTGGCAAGGAATTGCACAAGCAAATTGTCCAAGACAACCTAAAAGCCAAGAATGCGGTTTTTATGTTTTGAAATATATAGTGACATCGTCGCACGTGCCAACCCAACCGTTACATAGAAGATCAAAAAGTTTGTAAGTTTTAATTATTGATCATAGTATATAAATTTTATAATAACAAATATATAATATACATATACATAAACTAATATAAATTTTTAATTTTTTTTTAACGGTTTGGGGTAAGAAGCAATACGATCCAAAAATGTAAATTTTACCACTTACGGCGAAAGTGGATCGAACAATTGATGGCGGTGATTCACGGTGACGATTGAGGTTCAAAGGTCGAAGAATTTTTCTTCATTATGTAATTTTTATAGATTAACTTGTAATTAGATTTATTAACTTATTAATATTTTTAACTAATTTTACATGTTTGTGTAATATTTAATTATTTTTATGAAATCAAATTATGTTTTTACCCAAATTTAATTACTAATTAATTTAAAATGTAATTAATATATAATTAAATTAAATAAATATGTAATTTAAAATTTAAATAAATATGTAATTTAAATTAAATAAATATGTATATAAATTAATAAATATAAAATTAAAATAATATAATTAAATTAAAAAAAAAATCGAAAAACTGAAATTCGCGAGACCCTTTACCGTCGGTTGCTACGCCACCTATGGCGTCGGTTTTTGATAAGAACCAGCGCCATAGGGACCCCTCTGGCGTCGGTTCCTAGCTAAGAACCGACGCCATAGGGGTATATATGGCGTCGGTTCAAATAAACCCTTTAGCGTCGCCCTGATAGGCGTCGGTTGCGAATTTCGCAAAAACCGACGCCTAAAGGGCTTAAAAACCGCCTCTAAAGGGTGTTTTTGTAGTAGTGTTGTATCGCTCAACTAATAGGAGGGTACATTGAAGGAGATAGAATTAGAACACATTTCACCAAATTCTTCTTTATACATTTCAAGAAAATGCATATTGGTGTTCAACAAATTCAATCAAGTGTCAATCTTGCAAACTTATTCACAAAGTTATTACCAACATCAATATTTGAGAAGACGACAGTCAAGATCGAAATTCGTCGATTAGAAGATCTCCATGAATGCCTAAATGAGGGGGAATTAGTTTACACTATACTCTTTTTATTTTGATCAAGTTTTGCAGCAAGATTTTTAATGAGGCAGTTATTATAGACATCCAATGGGGAGTGTTATAAATATTAATAATTATGTGGATATCTAAATCTTTTATTTATTACCATTAATTGTAATCAACATTGCTTTTTTCTTAGTTTAATTTTTTCTTAGTTTCTTAATATTTGACTCTTGTATTTGTATAAATAGGGGTTCACCCCATTGGAATAAACAACTGAGAAATTCTCATTCACTTTCTCTTTCTCTCTTCATCTTCTTCTTCTTTCTTCTCATCTATTCTATATTATTTTATAACATGAATATCATAATTACCAATCCTTTGTTTCTTTCAGCAAGAAAGGGAAATAAACAAGTAATATATAAGTTTCTAACATGGAATAATTATCGTCCAAAATTAAATAATATCAAAATTCTAATCAATACATTTATTTCTATTTTAGTTGTTTACATATATATATATATATTAATTTTAATTTTAAATTATAAGAACAATTTGTGTTATATTTGAGACAAAAAATAATTTTATGATAAATTTATATCGACTTTTAATATTATACTCCATTGTATAATTGCAAAATATAATGTGTTTAAATAAGATTTTTAGTAAAAAATACCAAAAATAAATAATTTTATCATTAATTTTATGATGTATACAATAAAAAAATTATAAATACTTCATAATTTAATGTTATAGTTAAATATAATAATAAAATGATAAAAATAGTATAAATATAAATAAAAGTAGTGCTGTAATACTAATTTTATATCATAACAAATGTTGTGCTAAATTTTATACATGTTTTACTAGGTGATTAGCTATATTTTAATTTTCCATATGCTCTAATCTCATAAAAAAATAATATTCAAAAAAAAAAAATCTCATAAAAAAATATTAAATTGTTTTTTCAGAAAAAAAATAAGTAAAGAAAAATAGGATCCCTCTTTTTTTTTTTACCAAAGGATATCTATATATGTTAAAAAAAAAATTATTAGTAACAAAATTAGTGGAATAATTTTTCCAATTATAGTTTTCATTTCCTTTTATAACTATTTATTTATTTATACAATAACTAATATTGATTACACATTGGACCCGTTGATATATCATTTTTACTTTGAGTAATTAATAACCACACTCTTAGAGCATGTTTGGTATTGTTTTCTGTTTTTTGTTTTCAAAAAATTGTTTTTAGAAATGAGAACAAAAAATAGTTTTTGAAGTTTTTAAAAACAAGTCATGTTTGGTTATTTTTTTAAAAAACAATATTAACCAAAAGTGAATTAGTTTTTAAAACAGAAAACAACATTTTGTTGTTTTCAAAATTCTTGTTTTTTGTAACTTTGTTTTCTGAAAACTGTTTTCAAAAAACAAGGCCAAACAAGTCAAATTGTTTTCAAAAAACAATTTTCTGTTTTTAAAAACAAAAAACAGTTTTTTAGTTATAATGCCAAACATGCACTAAATTTCTCTTTGTATCTATATATTTATTGTCATTACTTTTTTTTTTGAGATATTATTATTGTTGTTGTTATATAAATTTTATAAATACACATAACGTTTTTGGACATACTCTTACAAAAATACCATTCAGCCAATATAAAATCTTTGTATGTTGATGAAAATTTTAATTTTGATGCTTTTGAGGATTACTACATTTTTTATTATGAAACAAATTCGGAAACAGACTTAGACTCAGATTCAACTCACAATATTGTTCCAGAAATAGCTACCACTAATTCCAGCATTAGCGCCAACAATAAGCGTAGTCGTAATAGCAAGCGTACTATTACGACAAACAAAAATAATCGCAATAAGAATAAGATGACGATAACAAAGAAGAAGAAGAAGAAAAAGATAGAGAATTCTAGTAGAACATGGAGCTTTGAGGATGAGATAACATTCTTACAAGGATTCATTAACCACTCCAAATCCAAACAACAGCAAAACAACAACAACAACGCCGCTAGTAATGATTTTAATGTGGAATGGAGAAAATAGAATTTTGTATATATTCAAATGAAACAGTGATACAAAGTATTTATACACCAAGAACACCTAGACAAACTTAGGCAAAATATCCTAACCAACATCTGACACAAAACCAGAAAAAGAAGGGGATGAAAATCAGATCTAACTGTTAGAAACACAAATAACTAACACTCAGGAATAAACGAACATAAGAACTAAAAAGAATGAAATAAGATATAACTCAGAACTTAATACCCCCCTCAAGATGGATGGTATATATCATATACAGACATTTTGCTTATGTGGGAGTTTAGTATGGTCGAAGCTAGGGGTTTTGTGAAAACATCTGCAAGTTGAAGGTTGCTATTGACCGGGCTGAGTCTGAGCTTTGATTTGTTAATTTTGTCTCGAATAAAATGGCAGTCAAGTTCGATGTGTTTTGTTCGTTCATGGAATGTTGGATTGTTTGCTATGTGAATAGCTGATTCGTTGTCACAATAGATAAAGGCAGGTTGATCTTGAGGAATTTGCATATCCTTAAGTAGGTATTGTAGCCATGTTAGTTCACTGCCTGTGGCTTCTAGTATTCTACTTCAACAGAGCTTCGAGAAATGGTAGGTTGCTTCTTGGTACGCCAAGATATTAAGCAGTCGCGAATAAAAATGCAGAATCCAGTAGTTGATTGACGTGTTATTGAGCAGGAGGCCCAGTCTGAGTCAAAAAATCCCTTTAGGCTCAATGAGGATGAGGCAGAGTAAAGAAGGCCCTGACCAGGGCTCCCTTTTAGGTAACGGTAAAGATGGTGTGCAGCTTGCATGTGTGGAGTACGTGGCGAGGACATGAATTGACTGAGAATGTTAACTGCAAATGTTATGTCTTGTCTGGAAAGTGTAAGATGTAACAGTTTTCCCACAAGTTGTCGATAGGGAGAAGGATCTTCAAGGGGTTCTCCTTGTTGATCATCTAACTTGATTCTAGGATCCATGGGGGTTTTGGTTGGCTTATTCCCTATATAGCTGTTGTCATCTAAGAGCTGGAGTGTATACTTTCGTTGTGATAACACCAAACCTTCTTTGGCACGAGCTATCTCAAATCCTAGAAAATATTTGAGAGTGCAAAGAGCTTGAAGAGAAAATTTCTCATTTAAAGTAGAATGTAGTTGATTTAGTAGGGATAAATTTGGATCCGTGAGTATAATGTCGTCCACATAAACCAATATGGCAAAAAAACTGTCTTGTGAACCTCTGGTAAATAGAGTGTAGTCGGCCTGAGATTGAACAAATCCTTCCTGAATCAAAGCATCAGACAATTTTTTGTACCATTGTCTTGTTGATTGTTTTAAGCCATAGATCGATTTGTTCAATTTGCACACTACGTTGGGTTCATCAGCAACTTCTGGTGGAAGTATCAAACCTTTGGAAAGTTGCATATAGACCTCTTCATTGAGGTCTCCATTTAGAAACATGTTGTTGACATCTAGTTGTAATGTGTGCCAATTCTTGATAGTGACAATTGCCAATAAGAGTTTGAAAGTGACCATCTTGGCAACCGGGGAAAATGTGTCGAAAAAATCCAACCCTTCTTGTTGAGTATAGCCTTGTGCAACGAGGCGAGCTTTATGTCTTTTTACAGAACCGTTACTGTTCAATTTGATCTTGTATACCCAACGACATCCTATAGCTTTCTTGTTTGGAGGTAAACGGACATATGTCCAAGTCTTGCTTTTGAGTAGTGCAAATAGTTCCTATTGCATTGCTTGATTCCAAATTTTCAGCTGGGATGGTTGACTGTAGGTAGCTGGTTCAAAAAGAGCTATAATGATAGAAATAAAAGCCTTGTGAGTGTTAGACAATTTATCATAGGACAAGAATTTATCAAGATTGTGAGGAGTGGAATTTTGTCTTGGAGAAATGAGTGACATTCATAGTCACGTAAATATGCAGGCTGTTTGATAATCCTGCTGGTGCGTCTTGGTGCTGGAGGTGGTTCTTCTTGTTGAATGGAAGGTTGTTCATTTTCTGGAGTTTGTTCCTGTGCTGAGGAGTTAATATCATTAGCTTCTGTGCTTTGGTCAATAAGATCCTCTTGCGAAGAACTGTTAGAACTAGGAACTAAAACAGGAAATTCAGTAATAATAGTTTCAGATATATGAGGAGAAGGAAGAACCATGTTAGAGAAGGGATCAACATAGTCTTTGGTATTGTTAAGCCGATGGAAAGGATATATATTCTCATGAAAAATAACATTTCTAGAGATAAAAAATTCCTTGTTGTTGATGTCATATAATTTGTATCCTTTTATGCCTTGGGGATATCCCATAAACACACAAGTCCTAGCTCTTGGTGTGAATTTGTTCCTGTGAGCAGTGAGAGTACTAGCAAAAGCAAGACATCCAAAATTTCTCATGTGATCATATTTAGGAAAGTCATTGTAAAGAATCTCATAGGGACTTTTATTTTCAAGATTAGGAGTAGGAGTACGATTTATTAGGTATGCAGCAGTTAGAATGCACTCTGTCCTAAAATGAATAGGTAACTTAGCTTGAAAATAAAGGGCACGGGCAGCATTCAAAAGGTGTTGATGTGTCCTTTCTGCTATGGCATTTTGTTCAGGAGTTTCAACACAAGTAAACTCGTGTAAGATGCCAAACTTGGCAAAGAGATCTTTAAAAGTTAATTCGAGGGCATTATCTGATCTGAAACATTTGAAGATGTAGTTGAATTGGGTCTGAACATAAGCAAGAAAATTAGGAATAATTTGCATAGCATCAAACTTTTGCCTCATAAGAAAAATCCAAGTGAACCTAGTTATATCATCAACTAAAGTTATAAAATACTTGTGGTTCGCGTGTGAAGGAATATGATAAGGGCCCCAAGTATCACAATGAATTAAATCAAATTTGGATTTAGCAAAACCAGTATGCTTTGAAAAATGAATTTTCTTTTGTTTTGCCATAGGACAAACATAACAAGGAGATTTCTTATTAACATTGTCAATGTTACATTGAATCTTATTACAAAGTAAAGCTAATCGTTTGTAGGAAGGATGTCCCAAACGGGAATGCCAAACATCAGTAGTCATTGCATTGTTGCAAGTGTCCGTGCGTGTTTCATCTAAAACATATAAGCCATTGCATTCTTTACCTTTGCCAATCACTTTCTTGGATTGCCTTTCCTGAATACAGAAACCATCAGTGTAAAATTTAACTTTAATGCATTCAATTTTGGTTAGACAACTGACAGAAAGAATATTAAACTTAAAATTAGGTACATAGAGCACATTCTCAAGAGTAAGATCTTTAGAAATGGCAACAGTGCAACTTTGATTTATCATAAAAGATTCATTGTTTGGTAGAATTAATTTGGTAGCAGAAAATTAAGAGAGACTTTGAAATAATTTGGCATTATTGCATATGTGTCTAGTGGCACCCGAATCAATAATCCATGAAGTATCAAAGTATCCAGATGAAACATAGGTGAGAACCATACCTGAATTACCCATGGAAGTGCCAGGATCAGTAGTACTTGTGTTAATTTGTTGATTAGCAAGAAGGTTAAGAAGTTGTTGATACTGATTGGCACTTACTTGAGGTAAAAGGGTGTGAGTGTCCTCGGTTTTGGCCTTGTTCTCTTCATTAGTTTGAATCTGATTTGCCATGGCATCCTTTGACTTGTTTGGTTTGTTAAAACCAGGTGGATAACCATGAATCTTGTAACATCTTTCGATGGTATGACCATGAATGTTACAGTGTGTACAGAAAGGTCTCCCTTTCTTAGGAGATTGAGTTCTTTGGCCTTGACTATCTGGTTTATTTCCTTTGTCTCCTTGGAAGGCAAAGGCATGACTTGTGTTAGGATTATTTCCAGCACAATTGTTTCCCTTTTGATTCTCTTCATGTGTGACCAAGTGGAAAACACGGTTGACATCTGGTAAAGGATCCATTAACAGAATGCTCCCACGAACTTGGGAAAAGTTATCTGATAAACCCGTAAGGAAGGACATGATGTATTCCATGTGATGATGCTCCTGCAATTTCTTGACTCCCCCACAAGTGCATCCATTGCAGGTGCAATTTGGTCTGTAGTTGGCCAATTCTTCCCAAATTGTTTTCAATTTGGTGAAGTACATACTGATAGTTTGAGCTTCTTGTTTCAGGTTCATCATATTCTTTCTAAGGTTGTAAATGTGTGGTCCATTTCTTTGATTGAATCGGACCTTGAGATCATTCCAGATATTGGCAGGGGATTCATCATACAATATACTCGAGGAAATCTCTTTGGAAATAGAATTTAAAATCCAAGATATGACGATATTATTGTTCCTAATCCAAGCATTATACAGAGTATAATCAAAAGGCATTGGTTTAGGAATAGATCCATCCAAGAATCCAAGTTTATTTTTCACAGAAACAGAAAGTTGCATGGCTCTACTCCAAGAAGCATAGTTATCTTGTCCATTGAGAAGTTGAGAGACAAGAACATTACCTGGATTATCGCCATGGTAAAGATAGTATGGATTTGTGGGATCTTCAAGTGGATTTCTTTCATTGATGAACTGCAAATCTTGATTTCCATGTCCAGTCGAAGCAGATGGACTTTCTGTTGATTTTAAAGATGGATCCTCACTTTCCAATTGAGTTGTGGATGGATTTTCATTCGACATGAATGAGGAGCAGAAAATAGAGACAATATCGTGGTAAACAGGATGTCGAAGAAGAAGATAGGAACACGACGACTGTACCAGAGAAGAAGACCAAAGAATCACAGGACCGGTCAGGGAAAGTATTTCTTTCCCTACTTTGATAACATAATGCAGAATGGAGAAAATAGAATTTTGTATATATTCAAGTGAAACAGTGATACAAAGTATTTATACAGAGGGGATGCCACACGCATCAACCAAGAACACCTAGACAAACTTAGGCAAAATATCCTAACTAACATTTGACACGAAACCAGAAAAGAAGGGGAAGAAAAACAAATCTAATTGTTAGAAACAGAAATAACTAACAGTCAGGTATAAACGAACATAACAACTAAAAAGAATGAAATAAGATATAACTCAGAACTTAATAGATTTCTTCCTTTTCATTCGAGATTCACTCATGGCCTCTATTCCAAACCTAACCAAGAGACAATTATTTGACAAATTTCGTCGCCTTAAGAAAAAGTTTAATGCCAACCGATGAAGTTATCGCTTGCATCCTCCTACTCATTAGCACGATCAGAAGGTGTTTGAGCTCTCCAACATAATTTGGGGTCATGATGATCATGATCATGACCGCGATTTCAATCATGATGATAAAAATAAACAAGTAACAATTAGTGGCTCAGATTGAAGCGAGAATGATAATGATGAGGATGATGATGATGATGATGATGAAGTGTTTTTGTCCGATGAATATGATATTGTTATTCTATTGCCTGAAGCACTTGAAGATTATCTTTTAGATCATGTTGTGTGTTTTGATTGGCTGGAAAAAATGGATGTCAAGAAATTGGAGGAGAGTTAGAAAAAGGTTAAGGTTCTTGAACACAAATATGTTATCGAAAAATCAAGTTTGGATATCTTTATGAATCGTTTGAAACTTCAACCCTAGGGACTACAATATAATTAGAATATATGCTACTCTTTTTATTTTTTTTCTCTTTTAAAAGTTCAATATTATTATTTTATTTTTTCAGTCTTTAGTGAATTTTTAAATTAAGGCCATTTTATTTTAATTCTTTTCATTATTAACTAAGATCCTAAACATCTTATTATCTTTTTATTATTTTTTTTTATTTGCATCTCCAACTTTTGAAAATCAATATATATAGGATCAATATTTATTTATTCTCTCCTTAATTGTTTTATTTTTTTTTTAATTTTTTTATTAACTTTATAAATATTTAATTGATATAAAATATATACATCTATTTATTTATTTTTTTAATTCTCTCATGAGACTAACCCCAACGTTTCAAAAAAAAAAATGTACTTCATCTAATGTCTCTTCCTAAAGAGACTATCGTTTGTAATGTTGAACGACATGTCAGTGACCTAATAATGTTGAACGACATGTCAGTGACCTAATAATTAACATATATTTCAATTTTATTTTTTTTTTGATATTTTTTGGTTTATGAGATCTGTATATATATAATTTTGAAATGCAGCATTATCATATATATATTTTTTACAAATTTGAGTATTATTAAATGTCTTGAATTATATATGTACATATATAGCATATTGATAGATTATATGAGGTTAATTCTTTTGATGTGTAGTTGATGCTTCAGATTTGATATTTGTAGTGGTGATCTAATAATATAATGTATATATATAGTTTTTTTTTAATTGTTGAAATTTTCCTAATTGATGATCATTAATTAATAGAATTTTTCTGAATTCTGGTAATTTATATTTTTTTAATTGATGATCATTACTATATATTAAAAATTAATGAAATTTGATTTTTATTATAAAAGGTAAGTTTGTAAATGTCTATCAGAAATTAACATATTGATCATATATATTCCCATAATTATATATGTTATAATTATAATAATATTAAAATATATGCGTATTATTATTCTTGTGTTTTTGTAATTTGTAAATTATTAAATTTATTCATTATTTGTTATATATAGATATTCCTTGTAGAGTTAAGCTTCCATTTGGTGTATTACTTGTTTTATTTTTTTAATTCTTTTATTAACTTCATAAATATATTGTTATCCTAAATTTTGCACTCTGATGTGGCATCACGAGACTGGTGACACGTGTAGTCTACTTAGAGCATCTGCTCAGAACGATAGACCGAGCAGGACGCCTCCCTGGCACATCCAGAATGAGATATTCAACGAGCCGTGCAGGGCAATCAACACTTAGCAAATTTAGCTTTCGCATCATGAGTCATCAGCTCAATCCCTACAACTCAGAGATCAACTTACGTGGATATGGCACACACACGATCCCACTATCATTGTACTCAGCCTCAATCCCAAGATCCTTGCATTCAGCATTGATCACACGATCTTTCTGTTTATGCGCATTGTAACGAGAGAGGAAACTCTTCCTCCTCAAGTTTCTCAGCCCTATAAATAGTGAGAAATGTTCACTAGGCAAAGGAGCCGATACACAGCTAAGCTAAGGCTATACTATTATCTAAGAATTATATATTCAGAGATACTGTTGTAAGAGCTATAAGAAAAGGAATCTTCTTCCTTGTTCTTAAGTCAATACAAATAACGAGGATTAGGCTATTACCGAACTGCTCGGGGTTGAACCTCTATAAAATTCTTGTGTCTTATTATTGCTTTATTATATATATCCATTACGACATATCGTTTATCGCTTATCAAAAAGACTCATTATCGTTGGCTAAAAGCGTAGTCCACATTTTGGTGCTTTCACTGAGAGAAGAATCGCACATCCCTCTTTTCGACATTCAACACGATGGTGCAAACTTGTAGAGGCCTGTCTAACCCAGCAAATTCACAGACGCTAGATCCAACATTGTACGACGCAGGGAGTTCAAGGGTTCCACCCGCTGTCAATCGTGGACAGACGGGAAGCGTGGTGAATGGTGGGATAGCTCCTGTTACTGAAACTGCGCCTGGTGTACAAGAGACTGGGAATAATAGTTCTGCACACAGCCAGGGCATTCATAACACGACTATTCTGCCAGGTATCAACGCCTAAACAAGCATCGGAGACGCAACCGAATTGCAAAATCTCTGTGCTGCGCTCAGACTCATGCAGAGTCATAGCAACACTCTGCATCATGATCAGGATGAACTGCGTGTCGCAGTAAATCTCGTGTTTGATGAACAGAGGCGTATGTTCGCTGAATGGAGAGACAAAGAGATGGAGGCATTAAGGGCTCAACATGCAGAGATCGAAGATCGTAGTCGGCAAGCTACCATGCTGATACAAAGAGCTTACCAGACTGAAGGCCAGCAAACGCCGAACGTCATTCCCCTGGGAGAAATGGAGGATGACCCGATGATGAATGCCTCCCAGACAACCAATGGTCAGCCGTCCAATCCCCGGTCACGAGTTCCACTCGTGGGCCAAGAGGTAGGCTGACAGACCTTGTCCGGGAATTCATCAAGAGGAGCCATACCTGACGAATCCAATCAGGATAATGGAGTCATTCCGCCTGTCAACCAAGCGAATCAATCACTAAGGCAACCAGGCTCTTTTGTGTTCGATAGGCTGGGAATGACCCATGACCTAAGGGACGATCTAAACAGAAGAAGGGGAACAGACGGGCAGAATACTACAACGATCGTGCAGCCCGGAGCCCATACTCAAATCCTCGCTCAGAAAGACGCTGACGTAATCCAAACCGACCAAAATGCCAATTAAGTCAGCCCAGCCGTACAGGCCCAGCTTGACGAGTTGAAGAAAATGTTTCATGGCATGGCCGGACAACGTAACAATGATCTTGAGTTAGACCGTGCTCGCGGAACTCCCTTCTCACCCGAAATCAATCTCCTGCCACTGCCCCACAAGTTCAAAATGCCAACATGGAAGATGTATACTAGGAGAGAAGATCCTCTTTCCCATCTCAAGTATTTTGAGATGCAAATGGATTTACAAGGAGTACGAGGGGACGTATGCTGCAGAATCTTTCCCGCCACTCTGTCGGAGGCCGCACATCAATGGTATTTCAAGTTGGTCCTGGAAAGTTTAGTTCATGGAAAACCTTCTCTTCGAAATTCCATGCACAATTCTCTTCCTCACGTCAGCTCCCATTGCATCTGGGAGATTTGGTCAAAGTAAAACAACGACCAGGCGAGCCACTCCGGGCATATATCAGCAGATTCATGACGGAAGCGACCAAAGTGTCGTGGGTAACCGAAGATGGAAAGTTATCCGCGATACTGGGTGGCATTGAAGTCCTTGGTGAACTATGGAAGGATATAAGGAAGAATGGACCGGTCGGCTCAATGAGTGATTTCCTTGATCTAGCCGAAGGCTTCATCAAGCTCAAAGAAGCCATTCAACGAGCAGAAGGTGAGCAAAAGCCGGGCGAAACGAAGGCTCCTTCCACTGGAACATCCGTCCAACTTCCCAATTATTCCAGCAATTCAAGTTGCAAGCGTTCAAGCAACAACCTCAAGCAAGGAAACGGGAAGAAAGGAAAATTCATCGAGAAATCCGGACAGACTCCCCGTGATCATGCCAAACACACTGCATTCACTATTCTAACTGAAGATATTGAGAGTGTATATGGCAACTCAGTCGTTAATTCTGTACAAGAAGCCCGAGCCCATGAAGAAAGATACCAACAAAAGGGACATGACGAAATTTTGTCAGTTCCACGGAGACTACGACCACGACACCAACAAATGCTACAACCTGAAATGGGAAATAGAATATCTGATCAAGAAAAATAACCTGCACTTACAGAAGTATGTCAAGGCCAACCAAGGTCAGAACAAACAGGATCTGTTACCTCCACCGATAGATGGACACTTGCAAGTCATTATTGGAGGCCCACACATCGCTGGAGATACGGGCAAAGCTCAAGAGAGATATGCCTGAATAGCTCAGTACGAGCAAGAAGAAGTCATCCTGGCCGTGGAAGAAAGGAAGCCCAAACTTCCACGAGCAGGAGAGCCAACCATAACTTTCAACGATGAAGATGCTGTTGTTGGGTTTTATGCCCTAAATAAAACTCATTTCAATATAATCTGATTTACTTATTAATATAGATCAGAAATAACATTTAATGTTGCATGGTTCACATGATTTATTTCATGATTATATGTACATAATGTATAAATTCATCTGAAACCCTTTTCACATACTTGATCCTGTTTATTGTGCCGTCAACACATTGGAAAGTAAACATGACTATGTGAATAAAGTTTAGGGTTTTACTGATATGATAATCTACAACAGAGTTTACTTGCATTTGGAGAATTGCTATGTTCTTTCCAGAGCATTGGTTAAAGTAAAGCTTAGGTTGGATGCATGGAGTATGCATCGGAAGGGACCGATATTGAACTTTGACTTAGATTTATTAAACTTACCGTAATATCTATTCAAGTCAATATCGCCTAGTTGATCCTAGATCAAATATTCTTAATCCTGTTATGATTAGGCTCAATCTTGAAAGGCTATTCGTGTTCTTTGATTTGTTAGTTAAGCCTACTTTTAGGTCAGGGTGATACGTACATTTTGGGAACACGGTAGTGCAATTGAGTGGGAGCGCTAGCATAAACATGGAATCTATAGCTTCTATCTGGCGAATAGTAAGCAAAGGATGATCTCCTTCGAGCTTGACCAAACGAACATAAATGGTGGAGTACTCATTTCACATAAGCTGAAATATCATTTATACGGGATCAAGTGTTTTAAGGAATAAATACATTGTAGGGTGTAACGGTAATCTAATCCCTTTACAGTGTAGATCGTTCATATAGAGGATCATTGATAAAATTAGGATTATAACAATTGATAACTAATGATGCGTCTATATGGTGGAACATATAGAGCATTCTATATACTGAGAGTGCAATTCTAAGTTCTATGCGTGGATTCAACGAAGAATTAATAAGTTAGTGAATTTTAGTGCTAAATTCTTGATCTACTTATTGGAAGCTCGGTTATATAGACCCATGGTCCCCGCACTAGTTGAGATAATATTGCTTGTAAGACTCATATAATTGGTTTTGATTAATCAATTATAATTATCAAATTAGACTATGTCTATTTGTGAAATTTTCACTAAGTAAGGGCAAAATTGTAAATAAAGAGTTTTAGGGGCATATTTGTTAATTATGATACTTTGTATGGTTCAATTAATAAATATGATAAATGACAATATTATTTAATAATTATTTATAGTTATTAAATAGTTAGAATTGACATTTAAATGGTTGAATTAGAAAATTAGCGTTTTTGAGAAAATCAGATGCAGAATTGAGAAAACTGCAAAATCCAAGTAAGGCCCATTACTGTACATGGCCGGCCACTTGGTTTGAATTTTTCAACTGATATTTTCATTATTTTAATGCCAAATAATTCAAACCTAACCCTAGTGGAATGCTATAAATAGATAGTGAAGGCTTCACGAAAATTACACTTAAATTTTCTATTTTTCCTTCAGAGAAAAACCCGAGCCTTCTCTCTCCCTATCTTTGGCTGAAGCCACTCTCTCTCTCTTCCTCATTGAGATTTCGAAATACTTAGTGTATGAGTAGTGCCCACACATAGCAAGTGATACCTCAACCATAGTGAGGAAGATCGTGAAGAAAGACTTTCAGCAAGAAGGAGGTTTCAACATCAAAGATTCAGAGAAAGAGATCCAGGTTCAGATATTGATAATGCTATGCTACAGAAAGGAATCAAGGGCTAGATATCTGAACGCAAGGAGTCATTATATTCCGCTGCACCCAATGTAAGGTTTCCTAAACTTTATATGTGTTTATTTCATGTTTTAGAAAGTTCATATTTAGGGTGTTAATAAACATACTTGTGAGTAGATCTAAGATCTTGGTAAAATAATATCCAAAAACTGGCCTCAGAGCCATGGTAATTAATTTACTTGCAAGAAATTTGGACTTTAAAACGATTGTTTGTTTGTTTTTGGATGGTATCATGTTGTATTGAGTGTTATTTTATGATTGATTGGTGTTTGTGAATTTTCGTAAAAAATAATTGAATATCTTTTTCTGGAATTATTTTTATTGGATAGTATGGAAAAAATTAAGCAAGTTACTTTTTTACAGAACTCAATTTCGATTTCATTTGAATTAGTTATGATTTTTTGAAGTTTCGAAAAAATCGGGTTGTGTCGCTGCACCACGTGCGCGCGCGGAGAGGCTGCAAGCAGCCCCCTGCGCCTACGTTTCACGCCCACGCAGCCCCAAGTGCGCCCATGGACAGTATGCTTGACAGCTCACAATTTTTTTTGTTTTTCTTCGTTTTTTCATGCTTTTTCATGGAATTAACTTCTGATTTTTTGTGTAGTTCTGTATTTATACTATTACTATTCCTAATTTAATTCTAATTATCATTATGAATTAATTTAATATTTTTTAAATTTAATTCAAGATATTAGTGTAATTTGAATTTAAAAATAGTTAGTATCTATCTTTTTTTGCTTAATAATCTATCTTATTTTTAAATTTGATTATATCTTATCTTATTTTTAAATTTAAGGTCAGATTTTAAATTTTTAAATTAAATCTTTTTTTAAATAATTTTACCTTATTTAAATTTAAAATAAGATAAATATAATCATGTAATTTTAAATAGATGTAAGATATTTTGCTAACTTTTAAATTTTGTTATTTTATTTATTTAAATTACATTTAAAATCTGAAAAAGATATTCATTTATCATTTTTTTTAATTTTTTATTTAATTTTTTATTTATAAAATAACATTTAATTTTTAATAGTAGTTAGCAACTTTTGAAATGATATTTAGGTTGGTTGAAACCTAATTTTTCAAAATTGTAGGTTTAATTTTAAATTTAAAATTTTTTTAATTTTCGAAATTTCTTTTATTTTATTTTAAATTTTCGAAAATAAATATTTTATTTATTTAATTAAAATTTCGAAATTGTTTATTTATTTAAAATTAAATAAATCCTACATCCAACTATCCAGCTAACCTTGTTGCAGGAGTATGTGTTTTAGCTTGTGTGTAAGTTTTCAAAACCTATTATTACTTGATTGCAAATAGCCATGGTTACTTTTTTCCAGATCTAATGATCTGATGGCTCCCTTGGTCAAGTAAATAATTTGTAACAGGTATATTTACAATCTTCTTTCATCTGTGTATGACCTAGCAACATGATAGGACCCATCCAAAGTGTGCCTGTGTGAGCCTATGTGTTTAATTTCATTATAGATGCATATAGGTTATTGTTGCTAAATAAAATATCATAGTTTTTTGATAGATTTTATTTAGGCCCATTTAGTTTTGGGCCTATTCAATTAATAATAGTTGTTCATTTTAAGGTTAAATTCCTCTCTTTTGGGCCTTGTGTGAGAGTTGGGAGCCATAGTAGTGGGTACGACATACTGAACCCAGCACCCCCTCACATGAACCACCCCAATTGTGAAGGTTCATTTCCCTGATTTGAATA
The DNA here is from genome assembly GCF_029168945.1 of Cannabis sativa. Classification (NCBI taxonomy): domain Eukaryota; kingdom Viridiplantae; phylum Streptophyta; class Magnoliopsida; order Rosales; family Cannabaceae; genus Cannabis; species Cannabis sativa. Next base: position 22,309,046 of record NC_083609.1, on the reverse strand, counting down.
ACTGTACTAGGTTAATTAAACTAGTTTAACCTAATAACATTGATTAGCAACATAATTAATTTCATTTTTTTTAAATTAATTTAAGAAAATTATAGTTTAAAGAATTTTTTATTCTAAGTTAAACTATATGTATTTTCTAGTATTTAATTAAATATAGAATTATAACCATCTAGATTCTTTCTGAAGCTTAATTTAAATTTTTCATTAAATATTCCTATTTAAGTTGATATTTAGTTATCTACAACTAACCAACTTAAATCTGAATATCTTTTGGATTTAAAATTTCAAAATTAAGTTGAGGAATTTTAGGCATTGGTTATTAAGATTCTTTAGATATTTTTTAAGTTAATATCTTTTCGAATATTAACTTAAAATGGAATATTCTAAATATTTTTAAAGTTAATATCTTTTCGAATATTAACTTAAAATGGAATATTTTTTAAATTAAGTGGTTACAACTTAATTTTTGATATTTAATTAAATTTAAATTTGAAAATATTTAAGTTCTAGATTTTTTCTAATACAACTTAAATTAGATATTTTTTCAAATTGTGTGGAAAAGATACTTAGTCAAATAAGATATTTTCTAGATAGTTATTTCTAGACTACTTATTATTTCTAATATTAAATAGGAAAATATTATACATTGTGAAATTAATTATTTATATAATTAATTTTGGTACAACTTATTTTAAGTATATTTTTCCTAGTATTAAACTAGAGATTAATAATTAAGCCTTCTCTACACTTAATTATTTATTTCTTGAATTTAATACATTTAATTAATTTGAAAATTAAATATCTAAGTTGATTTTCATCATGATACTTAAATGTTTCTTTTTCATGACACTTAATTAAATAGAAAATTATTTTTAGTTAAAATTTAATTTTTCAACTAAATTTAAATAATTTTCAAAATATATTTTTTCTTTATTTCATTAATCAAATTTCGAAATTGCATTTCTTAACTGCTGGAATATCGAATTTTATTTGAAAAATAGATTAAAGTTGTAAATTATTTATTTTAATTTTGGACCAACTTAAATCAATGATTTTTTTATTAATTGATTAATTTAAAATAAATTGAATTAAAGTATATTATTAGAAATTGAATTAATTAGTCAAAGAAAAATCTAGATAGATGATATTTTTGCTTGAAGTATTTTTCTAGTGTATTTAATTGAATAGAAAATTAATATTTAAGTTGATTTTCATCATCATACTTAAATATTTGAAATTTTTCTTATATATATTTAATTAAATAGGAAAATTATATTTTTTGTTGTAAATTAATTTTATTAATTAATTTTGGGCCAACATTAAATTAGAATAATTTTTCCAGGATTTATTTTTTATTTTAACATGCATTTTTTAAAAATTGTATTCTTAAATACTTTAATTTTTCGAAATGCAATATATATTTATAGATAATAAAATTTGAGTTGTAAATTAATTTTGTAACAACTTAAATTGAATATTTTTCTAAATATTTATTGGAAATTATTACTAAGATGGAAATAATTCATGTTATTTTCATATCCATCTAAGTAAAATTTATAAATATTAAATTAAAATTTATATTTAAAATTTTTCATTCTAAATTGGAAATTTCAATTAAATAAATATACATTTAAAATAAATAGATTAATAAAGAAAATCAAAGAAAATACAACTCTCTTTAAATAATGAGCTTTATTATTAAGATATTCGATCTCCATTGTGGGTTTTACACCGCGTTTGTTTTAGTGAGTAATCCTCCCTAATGGAGGAACGTTCATTAGCAATTTCGCACCGTTTAATCTCGAATGATAAGTAGTTTGTAAGTGTTTTGTATGGTATGAATCACCCTAATGGTGGCGACCATACTTGACTTGTAAATTATGAAACAATGGTGGAAGCTCATAAGATAGAATTGCCTTGACTCTCGCCTAAACGGGACAACGCTGAATTCCAATCTTGATCGAATAAAAGGTTGCTAGAATGTTTAACATTTTAGATGAGCTGACAACTCTATTCAATGGATGGTAGCTTTGACTCTCGCCTAAACGGGACACTGATATCAGTTTGTTGAAAACCTTGGAAATTATTTACGATTGTAAGTTTTAGTATTTTCACTTGTCATTCCTACTTGCTATATGTTTAATAATTTCTGAATTGTGTATGAATTTATATTGAACCATGTTATTTTCTGTTATTAAGTTGTAGTTTAATTTCGAATCTTCATTGTTGGTCTAACTTGGCTTGTTTATCTAATGAGATAAATCCCTAGTGGATTTTCACCATTAGACATACATAATAGTGTTAGATCTCGAAAGATAAATATTGTATATGCGACATCTAGCTGTTCATCAATTGATGACACCTTAGAATAGTATTTTTACGATATGAAACAAGAAGATTGTATAAATAAGATTACTTTGACTTTCGCTAATCGAAGCATCGTTGGATTCTTATTTTAAACGAAATTATCCTAAGTCCTCTTAGCTTATTCATTTCGAATTAGCTCAATAACATATCATTGGATGAATGGTCTATAAATCATTTCATGTCATTCTATATTTTCTCTTAAGAAATTAAATGACGCATATGATTATTATCCCGAAATTCTATTCCCAATTGATATAAATCCTCAATCTTAGAAATCTCCTACTTGTATGGGCAAATCTGACTTAGAGTTTGTATTAGTAGTGGTGGTCCAAGATAGAATTACTCATTATATTTGGTATAAATTTAAGTCTTTGACTTTAATTTTAGATTCCAAATAAAAATTTTCTTATATTTCTAATTCCAGAATACAATACAGTTACACTTTCTCAAGTGTTTAATATCCATCTTCTATTAATGGATTAAAACTGTATGGAATATGAGTTAGGTATTCTGTGACCAGGATCCACTTGCAGTGTTCTAAGAACTCTTTGATGTAGCTAAACCTATGTCATCAAAAGACACTACCACATTTTTTTTAATCTATGGCATTTGTATCTTGTTCATAGTGGATTTGACAAGATCAATCTCTGCAAAGAGTTAATATGCCTATATCCACTGAAAGTAGTTCATCTCATTCGCAGATGGATGTACATTCAGGGGTGGATATGAATATTTCGTTGTATTCTTACAACGATAACTCTAGATTATACCTTTTAGCAAGAAATTTGAAATGTTTAAAAATTTCATTAATTTCTAGCAATGGTTAAAACCATTAAGGTAAGTGGTTAAAGATCTTGCGAACTGATAGGGGTGGAGAAATAGTTAGTAGATATGCAGTTCAAAGATCATTAATTTGATTTTTAAATTATATCCAAACTTACCTCCCCAGAAAGTTCGAGTTGCATGTTGATGATTAGTTACTAGTCGTTGCCAAATTCCTTCTATGGTAATACAATTTTAGAATGATGTAATGGTTGTATACTTAATGTAAATCATTACTAGATTCATTGATGACCTAATTAAAATCTTAAGAAAAGCTAGAACTGTTAACCATGGTTTGTTAGCTATTCTAAGTGATTAGAGGTGGACCATCCCATAGTCAATAGATAAGAAAGTGTTTGTTTAAACAAATACTACTTTCCTAAGAAAATGACTAAGTCTGAAAATAAAGTAGCAAATAAAGGAGATATATTCTTGATTCCAAAAGTGTTTTATCATCTTATTTGACATATGATGATCCCACTGCCTCATTTGTCTTGTCACAACCAAAGAGGTTAATACCATTTAGTTTTCTTAGACATAATTCACGGTACCTTGTCGGAGTGGGAGAGTTTCTAGGAACTCACCTTCTTATGACTTGGGAGACACTAGTGATTAAAATCCGTTGTGATTTTAAACAAGTAATGGATTGTCAAGATAAGAAACTAAGAAGAAAAGCCAATAGAACTATGATTTAATTCATTCACATGGAATAACCTAAAGCTTTCTATTACAAGGACATAAAAGGAAATTTTAGTTAATAAGTCTATTCTATGGACTTAACAAACTTCCTGTTCCTAGTATTATAGGTTTGAGTTTATCTAAACCTATGGCTTATGGTATACCTGGCAATTACTTATTCTAATGCAAGCAACTTACTTTAGTAAGATGCTGAAGCATTTTCTTTCAAATGGAAATCTATAGAAGCTTCACAACTTCTTAGGCAAAGATTTTATTTATCTAAGGAAAAGTCTCAACTATTCCAGAAAAGATAAAGCCATGAAAGAATTTCTTATATCAACAGTGAGAGGTCTTAGATATGCTTTTGTATGCCTTAGACCAGACACCTGCTGTTGAGTGGGAGTAATGAGTAGGTATCAGATTAATCCAGGAGAAGAATATTGGAATACAATCAAGTAAATCTTAAGATTAAGAAGAGGAACTATATGTTAGTCTATAAGGGTGTGTTTGAAACTCTTAGACTACACCATATCAGATTTCAAAATTTGCCTTTGTGCTAGAAGATCTTTCTGATAAGATGGTGATTACTCTGGGGGTGGAATAGTGATTTTGGAGAAGTGTAAAAACCTATCTGAAGTCTCTAGGTCTACCAGAAAGGGACTGAATGTTAAAGTTGCAGGAAAGGTACTTATTCAGTCTAAGGAAAGTTCTATACATTTTTGGCACCATTCCAAATTGCCTTAACTACTAGTGTTAATTTCCTGATTAACCAAAAGTAGTTGCCAAAGGTATAGAATCCAGTATCCCAAGAGAGTAGACACATAGAGAGAGGAATTTCACATTATCAATAATTTTGTGATTAAGGAAGAGTAATGGTGGAGAAAAGGTTATGGTTAATTCAACCTTTCAGATCCTATTACGAGGAGTATGCATCGGAAGGGACCGATATTGAACTTTGACTTAGATTTATTAAACTTACCGTAATATCTATTCAAGTCAATATCGCGTAGTTGATCCTAGATCAAATGTTTTTAATCCTGTTATGATTAGGCTCAATCTTGAAAGGCTATTTGTGTTCTTTGATTTGTTAGCTAAGCCTACTTTTAGGTCAGGGTGATACGTACATTTTGGGAACACGGTAGTGCAATTGAGTGGGAGCGCTAGCATAAACATGTAATCTATAGCTTCTATCTGGCGAATAGTAAGCAAAGGATGATCTCCTTCGAGCTTGACCAAACGAACATAAATGGTGGAGTACTCATTTCACATAAGCTGAAATATTATTTATACGGGGTCAAGTGTTTTAAGGAATAAATACAATGTAGGGTGTAACGGTAATCTAATCCCTTTACAGTGTAGATCGTTCATATAGAGGATCATTGATCAAATTAGGATTATAACAATGGATAACTAATGATGCGTCTATATGGTGGAACATATAGAGCATTCTATATACTGAGAGTAAAATTCTAAGTTCTATGCGTGGATTCAACGAAGAATTAATAAGTTAGTGAATTTTAGTGCTAAATTCTTGATCTACTTATTGGAAGCTCGGTTATATAGACCCATGGTCCCCGCACTAGTTGAGATAATATTGCTTGTAAGACTCGTATAATTGGTTTTGATTAATCAATTATAATTCTCAAATTAGACTATGTCTATTTGTGAAATTTTCACTAAGTAAGGGCAAAATTGTAAATGAAGAGTTTTAGGGGCATATTTGTTAATTATGATACTTTGTATGGTTCAATTAATAAATATGATAAATGACAATATTATTTAATAATTATTTATAGTTATTAAATAGTTTGAATTGGCATTTAAATGGTTGAATTAGAAAATTGGCGTTTTTGAGAAAATCAGATGCAAAATTGAGAAAACTGCAAAATCCAAGTAAGGCCCATTACTGTACATGGCCGGCCACTTGGTTTGAATTTTTCAACTGATATTTTCATTATTTTAATGCCAAATAATTCAAACCTAACCCTAGTGGAATGCTGTAAATAGATAGTGAAGGCTTTAGGAAAATTACACTTAAATTTTCTATTTTTCCTTCAGAGAAAAACCTGAGCCTTCTCTCTCCCTATCTTTGGCCGAACCCAGTCTCTCTCTCTTCCTCATTGAGATTTCGAGATACTTAGTGTATGAGTAGTGCCCACACACAACAAGTGATACCTCAACCATAGTGAGGAAGATCGTGAAGAAAGACTTTCAACAAGAAGGAGGTTTCAACATCAAAGATTCAGATATTGATAATGCTCTACTACAGAAAGGAATCAAGGGCTAGATATCTGAACGGAAGGAGTCATCATATTCCGCTGCACCCAATGTAAGGTTTCCTAAACTTTATATGTGTTTATTTCATCATTTTAGAAAGTTCATATTTAGGGTGTTAATAAACATACTTGTGAGTAGATCTAAGATCCTGGTAAAATAATTTCCAACAGCTGTCCAGATTAGGTTCCCGCACAACGACCCGCTGGTCGTGGAAGTCCAGATAGCAATTAAAATGGTGGCTAGAACCATGATCGATAATGGAGCTTCTTCAAACATTTTTTTTTCAAGACTGCTTACGAGAAGATGGGGCTCCAGCTCAAGGATCTGACTCCATGCCTCCAGCCTGTCTATGGTTTCTTTGGTCAAGGAGTTGCACCTCTAGGACAAATCCGGCTACCCCTCACAGTTGGGCAAGCTCCGACTATCATGGCACAGTTCTTAATATTGGATGTTCCTTCAGCCTTTAACGTAATACTTGGCCGACTAGCCTTGTATGACTTAAAAGCTGTCACATCAATATTTCACTCGTGCCTGAAGTTCCCAACCAAAAATGGGGTAGGGTGTCTTAGAGGGAATCAGCAATCTGCTCGGGAATGTTACAACCTTGCAGTGGCCAAGGCTAAGAAGGAAATATCCTCCAGCCAGAGCCCAGACAAGGGAAAAAACATTCCCAAGTAGGAAACTTCCCAAGGCGAGGATGAATATGTGGATCCTCGACTTGGGGACCCAAGCAACAATGTTGGACCTATGGAAGAATTAGAAGAGATCGAGATCGATCCAGCTATCCCGGTCAGAAAGCTAAAAATTGGAAAGGGTTTGTTGCTCGAAGTAAAATCAGAGTTGATAAAATTTCTGAGAGCAAACCTAGATGTTTTTGCCTGGTCACATGCGGATATGGTCGGAATCGATCCTTCTATTATTTCACACGTCCTGAATATCGATCCTAACATCGGGCCAGTTCAGCAAAAGCGAAGATTGCTGGATAAAGAACGAGCAATAGCCTTGAAAGATGAAGTTGAAAAACTGCAAAACAACAACTTCATCATTGAAGCTTTTTACCTGGCTTGGGTCGCGAACCCCATACTCGTGCCTAAGCCGAACAAGAAATGGCGAGTCTGTATTGATTTCAAAGACCTCAACAAAGCATGCTCTAAAGACTGTTTTCCACTTCCAAGGATCGATCAGCTCGTCGATGCAACAGCCGGGCACGAAATATTAAGCTTCATGGATGCTTATTCGGGCTACAATCAAATCAAAATGCATCCGCCAGACCAAGAACATACAAGTTTCTGGACAGACATGGGTCTCTACTGCTACAAAGTCATGTCGTTTGGTCTTAAAAACGCCGGAGCTACATACCAAAGATTGGTCAACAAGATTTTTAAAGACCAGATTGGTAGAAATATGGAAGTGTACATGGATGACATGCTCGTCAAATCCAGAAAGGCTGGGGGGCACATAGACGACCTGGACGAATGTTTCAAAGTCCTCAGGAAATACAACATAAAACTCAATCCCTTAAAATGCTCATTTGGATTCAGCTCGGGAAATTTTCTAGGCTTTATCGTCAATGCTCGAGGAATTGAAGCCAATCCAAAAAAAATCCAAGCCCTCCTGGATATGAACTCGCCAACAAAAACCAAAGAGGTGCAAAGCCTAACTGGTCGAATCGCCGCACTTAGCAAATTCGTGTCGAAATGAACGGATAAATGTGTTCCATTCTTTAACATCCTGCGAGGAAACAAAAAGTTCGAGTGGACAGAAGAATGTGAAAGAGCTTTTCAAGATCTAAAGGCACAGCTCGCAAAACCTCCCGTCCTTTCTAAACCTCTGGACGGTGAGGGACTGGGGATATACCTAGCAGTTATGGAGCATGCCGTGAGTGCCGTGCTGATCAGAGAAGAGGACAGCGTGCAACATCCAGTCTACTATATCAGTAAAAGACTCGTCGAAGCTGAATGCTGATATCCGTTGATAGAAAAGCTCACCTACTGCCTCATTCTAGCAACAAGGAAGCTGAGGCCTTACTTTCAAGCTCATCCTGTTCGGGTGTATACCGACCAACCACTACGACAAATACTGCAGAAGCCAAATGCCTCTGGACAGTTACTCAAGTGCGGGGTAGAATTGGGTCAGTACGAAATCAATTTCCAACCCCGAACAGCTATCAAACGCCAAGCCTTGGCCGACTTTGTGGTGGAATGCACAGGCAAAATAGAAAGCATACCAGAAAGTAATCTCGAGCCAATACCACAACCAAGTAATATTGAAGACAAACCGACCTGGAAGCTACATGTGGATGGGTCGGCAACAGATCAACTATCTGGTGAAGGAATTGCCCTTGTCACACCTGGGGGGCAACACCTGCACGTTGCGGTCAAATTCGGATTCAAAGCCTCTAACAACGAAGCCGAATACGAAGCCCTGATTCCTAGACTTAAACTAGCGAAGGAAATGAAGGTCGAACACATTGAGATCTGCAATGATTCACAGCTAGTGGTAATTCATGTATCCGGCGAATACGAGGCTCGGGGAGAAAAAATGATAGCATATCTTAGCAAAATACATGATCTGCTCGCACAATTCAAAAGCTACAGTCTCAGACAAATTCCAAGAGAATAAAATACAGTGGCAGATGCGTTAGCTTGATTGGCGAGCAGCAATATAAGTGACAAGGCAAACCTGGTCCCTATCTGTTGGAATTTATTTACCAGGATCTTAGATCTACTCACAAGTATGTTGCTTAACAGCCTAAATATGAACTTCTAAAACGAATATAAATAAACACATATAAAGTATGAGAAATCTTACATTGAATGCAGCGGAATAATATGTCTCCTTCCACTAAGATCTCTAACCCTTGATTATTTTCTGTTGCAGAGTATAATCAAGATCTGAGCCCGAATGTCCTTCTTTGTTGACTATGAATTCTTCATAGTCTTCCTCACTATGATTGAGGTATTACTTGATGTGTGTGGGCACTACTGTGACAGTCAGTAGTCTCGTGATCCGTAAGGGGAAATACCGGGTAAGCTGTGCAATCCCACATCGCCTGGGGAAGGTCAAGTGGGATGATTCTGAGACTATGTAGGTATGGGACTACATAGTTGAAGAGAGCTTAACTGGATTGATTGGTACTACCTATATCAACAAGGTGCATCTTGTTTTTCGGTAGCCCATCTCGAAAGAACTCCACAGTTAAGCGTGCTTGGCTTGGGGTAATTTAAGGATGGGTGACCTCCTGGGAAGTTTTCCCAGGATGCGTGTGAGTGAGGACAAAACACGCTGGAAACACTCGTGTTGGTCTGTAGGGTCAGTCATCAGTCCATGAAGCAGCCAGAGTGACATACTCGTGTATAAGAGCCATTCATTCCGTGGGTGTAAGGACCCAATGGAGGCTTGAAAGCGTATCTATCAATTCAATTATTATCCAAAATAAATACATAAAGAGAAAAAAAAACAATGCAGAAGAAGGAAAAGGCAAATTGACTTGAATCCCCAGAGAAAGGGAAATCAGTCTATGTATTATGAAATTCTTCTTTGAGCCGCAACCAAAGACAACTTTCAATTTTCTTTTTCATGATTGTTATAAGCATACAATACCGAAAGAATGAGCAACTCTAAATGGTATCAGAGCCTTGACCCAGCCGGAAGTGTGGTCGACGAGGACGTCGGACCCCGTAAGGGGGGGGGTGATTGTGACAGTCAGTAGTCTCGTGATCCGTAAGGGGAAATACCGGGTAAGCTGTGCAATCCCACATCGCCTGGGGAAGGTCAAGTGGGATGATTCTGAGACTATGTAGGTATGGGACTACATAGTTGAAGAGAGCTTAAATGGATTGATTGGTACTACCTATATCAACAAGGTGCATCTTGTTTTTCGGTAGCCCATCTCGAAAGAACTCCACAGTTAAGCGTGCTTGGCTTGGGGTAATTTAAGGATGGGTGACCTCCTGGGAAGTTTTCCCAGGATGCGTGTGAGTGAGGACAAAACACGCTGGAAACACTCGTGTTGGTCTGTAGGGTCAGTCATCAGTCCATGAAGCAGCCAGAGTGACATACTCGTGTATAAGAGCCATTCATTCCGTGGGTGTAAGGACCCAATGGAGGCTTGAAAGCGGGGATGTTACAACTACTCTATCACTTAGAGGTTTCGAAACAGAGAAGAAGAAAAAAAGAGAGAGAGAGAGTGGCAGCTCAGGAAAATTTCAGTGAAAGGAAAAAATGCAATTATGTTGTGTCTGCTTCCTGAAGCCTTTACCTTCTATTTATAGAATACCACACAGGGTTAGGGTTGAATTACTTGGCATTAAAAAATTGAAAAATAAATGATAAAAGGCAACTAAGCATTATGGAAACAAGCCTTTCACTTTTGCAACTTTCCTATTTTATCATTTATGTTTCCCATTTTCTCAAAAACTGCCAATTTCACATTCAACCGTATAAATGTCAATTCTAACTATTTAATAACTATAATTAATTATTAAATAATATTGTCATTTATTAATTAAACTAATTAAAATTTCTTAATTAATAAATATACCCTATAAACTCTCTATTTACAGTTTCGCCCTTAATAAGTGATAAATTCACAAATAGACACAGTCTAACTTGAGAATTATAATTGATTAATTAAAACCAATTAAATGAGTCTTACAAGTAATATTGTCTCAACTAGTGTGGGGACCATGGGTCTATATATCTGAGCTTCCAATACGCAGATCAAGAATTTACATCTTAAATTCACTGACTTATTAATTCTTCGTTGAATTCACGCATAGAACTTAGAATTGCACTCTCAGCTATATAGAACGCTCTATATGTTCCACCATATAGATACGTCATTAATTATCCATTGTTATAATCCTAATTTGATCAATGATCCTCTATATAGATGATCTACACTGTAAATGGATTAAATTACTGCAACACCCTACAATGTATTTTACCCTTAAAACACTTAACGCCGTATAAATGATATTTCAACTAAGTGAAATGAGTACTCCACCATTTATTTTCGTTTGGTTAAGCTCGAAGGAAATCATCCTTTACTTTCTATTCGCCAGATATAAGCTATAGATTCCATATTTATGTTAGCGCTCCCACTCAACTGCACTACCGTGTTCCCAAAATGTACGTATCACCTTGACCCAAAAGTAGGCTTAACTAACAAATCAAAGAACACGAATAACACTCTTGAGATTGAACCTAATCATATCAGGATCAAGATCATTTGATCTAGGATCAACTAAGTGATATTGAATTGAATAGATATTACGGTAAGTTTAATAAATCTATATCAATGTTCAATATCGGTCCATTCCGATGCATACTCCATGCATCCAACCCAATCTTTACTTTAACCAATGCTCTGGAAAGAACATAGCATTTCTCCAAATGCAAGTAAACTCTGTTGTAGATTTGTCATATCAGTAAAACCCAAGTATTCTGATAAATCTAGGAATCTTTAATCACATAGTCATGTTTACTTTCCACTGTGTTGACAACACAATAAACATGATTAAGTATGTGAAAAGGGTTTGGATGAATTTATAAATCAAATAGACAAATGATTGATAAGGTGAACCAAAACATACACAAATGAATGAAAAATACTTCTGTTTCTTTTTTTGATTTGGAATTATCTGGATTACATTGAAATGGAGTTTTATTTAGGGAATAAAACCCAACAAACTCCACTTGAACTAATATAAAACTAATCAGTACATCTCAATTAATCTCAAATTCTGACGGTGCTTTTCAAATGCAGTTACTGCCAATACTTTGGTGAATGGATCAGCTAAGTTGTCTTCTGTGTCCACTTTTGTTGGAATTTATTTTACCAGGATCTTAGATCTACTCACAAGTATGTTTATTAACATCCTAAATATGAACTTTCTAAAACGATGAAATAAACACATATAAAGTTTAAGAAACCTTACATTGGGTGCAGCGGAATATAATGACTCCTTCCGTTCAGATATCTAGCCCTTGATTCCTTTCGCGCGAGCATTATCAATATACGAACCTGGATCTCTTTCTCTGAATCTTTGATGCTGAAACTCCTTTGCTGATGATCTTTCTTCACGATCTTCCTCACTATGATTGAGGTATCACTTGATGTGTGTGGGCACTACTGTAATCACTAAGGATTTCGAAATTCTCAAGAGGGAAGAGAAGAAGTGACAGCTAAAGATAGGGAGAGAGAAGGCTCAGGTTTTTCTCTGAAGGAAAAATAGAAAATTTAAGTGTAAATTTCCTGAAGCCTTCACTATCTATTTATAGCATTCCACTAGGGTTAGGTTTGAATTATTTGGCATTAAAATAATGAAAAAATCAGTTTAAATTTCCTACAAAAGTGGCTGGCCCTACACTTAGTGGATTGGGCCTTGCTTTTTGCAATTTTGCAATTTTAACACCTTTTGTATCTGATTTTCTCAAAAATACCAATTTCCTAATTCAACCATTTAAATGCCAATTCTAACTATTTAATAACTATAAATAATTATTAAATAATATTGTCATTTATCATATTTATTAATTGAACCATACAAAGTATCATAATTAACAAATATGCCCCTATAAACTCTTTCTTTACAATTTCGCCCTTACTTAGTGAAAATTTCACAAATAGACATAGTCTAATTTGTGAATTATAATTGATTAATCAAAACCAATTACATGAGTCTTACAAGCAATATTATCTCAACTAGTGGGGGGACCATGGGTCTATATAACCGAGCTTCCAATAAGTAGATCAAGAATTTAGCACTAAAATTCACTAACTTATTAATTCTTCGTTGAATCCACGCATAGAACTCGAATTGCACTCTCGGTATATAGAATGCTCTATATGTTCCACCATATAGACACATCATTAGTTATCCATTGTTATAATCCTAATGTGATCAATGATCCTCTATATGAATGATCTACACTTTGTAAAGGGATTAAATTACCAGTTACACCCTACAATGTATTTATTCCTTAAAACACTTGACCCCGTATAAATGATATTTCGGGCTAATGTGAAATGAGTACTCCACCATTTATGTTCGTTTGGTCAAGCTCGAAGGAGATCATCCTTTGCTTACTATTCGCCGGATAGAAGCTATAGATTCCATGTTTATGCTAGCGCTCCCACTCAATTGCACTACCGAGTGTTCCCAAAATGTACGTATCACCCCGACCTAAAAGTAGGCTTAACTAACAAATCAAAGAACACGAATAGCCTTTCAAGATTGAGCCTAATCATATCTGGATTAAGATCATTTGATCTAGGATCAACTTAGGCGATATTGACTTGAATAGATATTACGGTAAGTTTAATAAATCTAAGTCAAAGTTCAATATCGGTCCCTTCCGATGCATACTCCATGCATCCAACGAAAACTTTACTTTAACCAATGTTCTGGAAAGAACATAGTATTTCTCCAAATACAAGTAAACTACGTTGTAGATTATCATATCGGTAAAACCCCGTGTCGATAAATCTAGGAAACTTTATTCACATAGTCATGTTTACTTTCCAATGTGTTGACGGCACGATAAACGGGATCAAGTATGTGAAAAGGGTTTCGAGATGAATTTATACATTATGTACATATAATCATGAAATAAATCATGTGAACCATGCAACATTAAATGTTATTTACGATCTATATTAATAAGTAAATCCGATTATATTGAAATGAGTTTTATTTAGGGCATAAAACCCAACAAACTCCCACTTGCACTAATATAAAACAAAAAGTGCGTTTCAAATAATCTCAACACCTTGATATACAAATCAAGTGTAGTAGTAGTAAACTCCTCGTAATAGGATCTGAAAGGTTGAATTAACCACAACCTTTTCTCCACCATTACTCTTCCTTTAATCACAAAATCATTGATAATGTGAAATTCCTCTCTATATGTTTACTCTCTTGGGATGTTTTGGATTACATACCTTTGGCAACTACTTTTGGTTAATCAGGAAATTAACACTAGTAGTTTAAGGCAATTTGGAATGGTGCCAAAGATGTCTAGAACTTTCCTTAGGCCGAATAAGTACCTTTCCTGCTAACTTTAACATTCGGTCTCTCTCTGGTAGACCTAGAGACTTCGTATAGGTTTTTAAACTTCTCCAAAATCACTATTCCACCCCAGAGTAACCACCATCTTATCGAAAGATTTTACAGCACTAAGGCAAATTTCGAAATCGATATGGTGTAGTCTAAGAGTTTTTAAACACACTCTTATAGACTAACATATAGTTCCTCTTCTTTATCTTAAGATTTACTTGATTGTCTTCCAATGTTCTTCTCCTGGATTAATCGATACCTACTCATTACTCCCACTCAACGAGGTGTCCCAGGCATACAAAAGCATATCTAAGACCTCTGTTGATGTAAGAAATTCTTTCATGGCTTTATCTTTTTCTGGAATAGTCAAGACTTTTCCTTAGATAAATAAAATCTATACCTAAGAAGTTGTGAAGCTTCTATAGATTGCCATTAGAAAGAAAATGCTTCAGACATCTTACTAAAGTAAGTTGCTTGCATTAGAGTAAGTAATTACCGGTTATACCACAAAGCCATAGGTTTAGATAAACTCAAACCTATAATACTAGGAACAAGAAGTTTTGTTAAGTCCATTGAATGGACTTATAAACAAAATTTCCTTTTATGTCCTTGTAATAGAAAACTTTAGGTTACTCCATGTGAATGGATTAAACCATAGTTCTATTGGCTTTCTTCTTAGTTTCTTATCTTGACAATCCATTACTTGTTTAAACTCACAATGGATTTTAATCACTAGTGTCTCCCAAATCATAAGAAGGTGAGTTCCTAGAAACTCTCCCACTACGACAAGGTACCGTGAATTATGTCTAAGAAAACTAAATGGTATTGATCTCTTCGGTTGTGACAAGACAACGAGGGCAAAGTGGGATCATCATATGTCATATAAGATGATAGAACACTTTTGGAATCAAGAATTAAATATCTCCTTTATTTGCTACTTGTTTTCAGACTTAGTCATTTTCTTAGAAAAGTAGTATTTGTTTGAACAAACACTTTCTTATCTATTGACAATGGGATGGTCCACCCCTAATCACTTAGAAAAGCTAACAAACCATGGTTAACGGTTCTAGCCTTTCTTAAGATTTTGATTAGGTCATCCATGAAACTAGTAATGATTTACAGTAAGTATACAACCATTACATCATTCCGAAATTGTATTACCATAGAAGGACTTAGGCAACGACTAGTAACTAATCATCAATATGCAAATCGAAATTTACGGGGAGGTAAGTTTGGATATAATTCAAAAATCAATGTAATGATCTTTGAGCTGCATATCTACTAACTATTTCTCCACCCCTATCGGTTCGCAAGATCTTTAACCACATACCTTAATGGTGTTTAACCATTGTTAGAAATTGATGAAATTTTTCAAACATTTCAAATTTCTTTGCATAAGGTATAATCTAGAGTTATCGTTTTAAGAATACAACGAAAAACTCATATCCACCCCTGAATGTACATCCATCTGCGAATGAGATGAACTACTTTCAGTGGATATAGGCATATTAACTCTTTGCAGAGATTGATCTTGTCAAAACCACTATGAACAAGATACAAATGCCATAGATTAAGAAAATGTGGTAGTGTCTATGATGACATAGGTTTAGTTACATCAAAGAGTTCTTAGAATACTTCAAGTGGATCCTGGTCACAGAATACCTAACTCACATTCCATACGGTTTAATCCATTAATAAAAGATGGATATTAAACACTTGAGAAAGTGTAACTGTATTGTATTCTGGAATTAGAAATTTAAGAAAATTTCTATTTGGAATCTAAAATTAAAGTCAAAGACTTAAATTTATACCAAATATAATGAGTAATTCTATCTTGGACCAGCACTACTAATACAAACTCTAAGTCAGATTTGCCCATACAAGTAGGAAATTTCTAAGATTGAGGATTTATATCAATTGGGAATAGAATTTCGGGATTATAATCATATGCGTCATATAAAATGACATGAAATGATTTATAGACCATTCGTCCAATGATATGTTTTTAAAGCTAATTCGAAATGAATAAGCTAAGAGGAATTAGGATAATTTCGTTTAAAATAAGAATCCAACGATGCTTCGATTAGCGAAAGTCAAAGTAATCTTATTTATACAATCTTCTTGTTTCATATCGTAAAAATACTAGTCTAAGGTGTCATCAATTGATGAACAGCTAGATGTCGCATATACAATATTTATCTTTCGAGATCTAACACTATTATGTATGTCTAATGGTGAAAATCCACTAGGGATTTATCTCATTAGATAAACAAGCCAAGTTAGACCAACAATGAAGATTCGAAATTAAACTACAACTTAATAACAGAAAATAACATGGTTCAATATAAATTCATACACAATTCAGAAATTATATGCATATAGCAAGTAAGAATGACAAGTGAAAATACTAAAACTTACAATCCTAAATAATTTCCAAGGTTTTTCAACAAACTGATACAGTGTCCCGTTTAGGCGAGAGTCAAAGCATCATCCATTGAATAGAGTTGTCAGCTCGTCTAAAATGTTAAACATTCTAGCAACCTTTTATTCGATCAAGATTGGAATTCAGCGTTGTCCCGTTTAGGCGAGAGTCAAGGCAATTCTATCTTATGAGCTTCCACCATTGTTTCATAATTTGCAAGTCAAGTATGGTCGCCACCATTAGGGTGATCCATACCATACAAAACACTTACAAACTACTTATCATGCGAGGTTAAACGGTGCGAAATTGCTAATGAACGTTCCTCCATTAGGGAGGATTACTCACTAAAACAAACGCGGTGTAAAACCCACAATGGAGATCGAATGTCTCTATAATAAAGCTCATTATTTGAAAAGAGTTGTATTTTCTATTGATTCTCCTTATTTATTCTATTTATTTTAAATATATATTTATTTAATTAAAATTTCCAATTTAGAATGAAAAATTCTAAATATAAATTTTAATTTAATATTTATAAATTTTACTTAGATGGATATGAAAATAACATGAATTATTTCCATCTTAGTAATAATTTCCAATAAATATTTAGAAAAATATTCAATTTAAGTTGTTACAAAATTAATTTAAATTAATTTACAACTCAAATTTAATTTTCTATAAATATATATTGCATTTCGAAAAATTAAAGTATATAAGAATACAATTTTCGAAAAATGCATATTAAAATAAAAAATAAATCCTGGAAAAATTATTCTAATTTAATGTTGGCCCAAAATTAATTAATAAAATTAATTTACAACAAAAAATATAATTTTCCTATTTAATTAAATATATAAGAAAAATTTAAATATTTAAGTATGATGATGAAAATCAACTTAAATATTAATTTTCTATTTAATTAAATACACTAGAAAAAATACTTCAAGCAAAAATATCATCTATCTAGATTTTCCTTTGACTAATTAATTCAATTTCTAATAATATACTTTAATTCAATTTATTTTAAATTAATCAATAAATGAAAAAATCATTGATTTAAGTTGGTCCAAAATTAATTAAAATAAATAATTAATTTACAACTTAATCTATTTTTCAAGATAAAATTCGAAATTCTAGCATTTAAGAAATGCAATTTCGAAAAAAATTGATTAATAAAATAAAGAAAAAATATATTTTGAAAATTATTTAAATTTAGTTGAAAAATTAAATTTCAACTAAAAATAATTTTCTATTTAATTAAATGTCATGAAAAAGAAATATTTAAGTATGATGATAAAAATCAACTTAGATATTTAATTTTCAAATTAATTAAATGTATTAAATTCAAGAAATAAATAATTAAGTGTAGAGAAGACTTAATTATTAATCTCTAGTTTAATACTAGGAAAAATATACTTAAAGTAAATTGTACCAAAATTAATTAATAAATAATTAATTTCACAATGTATAATATTTCCTATTTAATATTAGAAATAATAAGTAGTACTAAAATAACTATCTAGAAAATATCTTATTTGACTAAGTATCTTTTCCACAAAAGTTTGAAAAATATCTAATTTAAGTTGACTAGAAAAAATCTAGAACTTAAATATTTTTCAAATTTAAATTTAATTAAATATCAAAAATTAAGTTGTAAACTTAATTTGAAAATATTCCATTTTAAGTTAATATTCGAAAAGATATTAACTTAAAAAATATCTAAAGAATCTTAATAACCAATGCCTAAAATTCCTCAACTTAATTTTGAAATTTTGAATTCAAAAAGATATTCGGATTTAAGTTGGTTAGTTGAAGATAACTAAATATCAACTTAAAGAGGAATATTTAATGAAAAATTTAAATTAAGTTCCAGAAAGAATCTAGATGGTTATAATTCTATATTTAATTAAATACAAGAAAATACATATAGTTTAGCTTAGAATAAAAAATAATTCTTTAAACTATATTTTTCTTAAATTAATTTCAAAATAAATGAAATTAATTATGTTGCTAATCAATTTTAATTAGGTTAAACTAGTGTAATTAACCTAGTACAGTCATTCAAATCAGGCAAATGGGCCTTCACAATTGGGGTGGTTTGTGTGAGGGAGTCAATGGGTTCAGTATGTCGTACCCACTTCTATGGCTCCCAACTCTCACACAAGGCCCAAAAGAGAGGAATTTAACCTTAATAAGAACAACTGTTATTAATTGAATAAGCCCAATAACTAAATGGGCCTAAATAAATTCTATCAAGAACTATGATAATTTATTTTAGCAACAACAACCTATATGCATCTATAATGAAATTAAACACATAGGCTCACACGAGCACACTTTGGATGGGTCACATCATGTTGCTAGGTTATACACGGATGAAAGAAGATTGTAAATATACACATTTACAAATTATTATCTTGACCAAGGGAGCCATCAGATCATTAGATCTGGCAAAAAGTAACCATGGCTATTTGCAATCAAGTAATAATAGGTTTTAAAAACTTACACATAAGCTAAAACACATACTCCTGCAACAAGGTTAGTTGGATAGTTGGATGTAGGATTTATTTAATTTTAAATTAAATATTTAATTTCGAAAATAATTAATTAAATAAAAAAAATAATTTTTCGAAAAATTTAAAAAAAATTTGAAAAATTCGAAATTTTTTTTAAAAAATTTAAATTTAAAATTAAACCTACAATTTTTGAAAAATTAGGTTTCAACCAACCTAAATATCATTTCAAAAAAAAATTTGCTAACTACTTTTAAATTTTAAATGTTATTTTATAAATAAAAATTAAATAAAAAATTAGAAAAGATAAATAAATATCTTTTTCAAATTTTAAATGTAATTTAAATAAATAAAATAACAAAATTTAAAAAAAATTAGCAAAATATCTTATATCATTTAAAAATTACATGATTATAAATATCTTATTTTAAATTTAAATATGGTCGAAATATATCTAAAAAGATTTAATTAAAAAATGCTTAAAAGATAAGATATTTTTAAAATATCTTAAAAGATATTATAAATATCTTAAAAGATATTATAAATATCTTAAAAATATCGACGCTTAAATTTAAAAAAAATATAATCAAATTTAAAAATAAGATAGATTTTTAAAACGAAAGATAAATACTAATTACATTCAAATTCAAATTACACTAATATCTTGAATTAAATTAAAAAAAATTTAAATTAATTCAAAATGATAATTAGAATTGAATTAGGAATAGTAATAGTATATATACAAAACCATACAAAAAATTGGAAGTTAATTCCATGAAAAAGTATGAAAAATTGAAGAAAATTGAAAAAATTCGAAACTGTACGGACAGTTCTGCGATCGGAAACTATCGCCACGTACCGATTTTGTCAAATCTTGAAAAATCATAACTAATTCAAATAAAATCCAAATTGAGTTCGTAAAAGGCTAACTTGCTTAATTTTTTCCATACTATCCAATAAAAATAATGCCAGAACCGAAATAACAATTATTTTTCACGAAAATTTCACAATCATCAATCAATCATCAAATAACACTCAATACAACATGATACCATCCAAAGAACATACAAACAATCGTTTTAAAGTCCAAATTACATGTAAGTAAATCAATTACCATGGCTGCGAGGCCGATTGTTGGAATTTATTTTACCGGGATCTTAGATCTACTCACAAGTATGTTTATTAACACCCTAAATATGAACTTTCTAAAACGATGAATTAAACACATATAAAGTTTAAGAAACCTTACATTGGGTGCGGCGGAATATAATGACTCCTTCCGTTCAGATATCTAGCCCTTGATTCCTTTTACGTAGCGAGCATTATCAATATCCGAACCCTGGATCTCTTTCTCTCGAATCTTTGATCGAAACTCCTTTCTTGATGATCTTTCTTCACGATCTTCCTCACTATGATTGAGGTATCACTTGATGTGTGTGGGCACTACGTAATCACTAAGGATTTCGAAATTCTCAAGAGGGAAGAGAAGAAGTGACGACTAAAGATAGGGAGAGAGAAGGCTCGGGTTTTTCTGCGAAGGAAAAATAGAAAATTTAAGTGTAAATTTCACGAAGCCTTCACTATCTATTTATAGCATTCCACTAGGGTTAGGTTTGAATTATTTGGCATTAAAATAATGAAAAAATCAGTTTAAATTTCCTACAAAGTGGCTGGCCCTACACTTAGTGGATTGGGCCTTGCTTTTGCAATTTTGCAATTTTAACACCTTTTGTATACGATTTTCTCAAAAATACGTTCCTAATTCAACCATTTAAATGCCAATTCTAACTATTTAATAACTATAAATAATTATTAAATAATATTGTCATTTATCATATTTATTAATTGAACCATACAAAGTATCATAATTAACAAATATGCCCCTATAAACTCTTTCTTTACAATTTCGCCCTTACTTAGTGAAAATTTCACAAATAGACATAGTCTAATTTGTGAATTATAATTGATTAATCAAAACCAATTACATGAGTCTTACAAGCAATATTATCTCAACTAGTGGGGGGACCATGGGTCTATATAACCGAGCTTCCAATAAGTAGATCAAGAAATTTAGCACTAAAATTCACTAACTTATTAATTCTTCGTTGAATCCACGCATAGAACTCGAATTGCACTCTCAGTATATAGAATGCTCTATATGTTCCACCATATAGACACATCATTAGTTATCCATTGTTATAATCCTAATGTGATCAATGATCCTCTATATGAATGATCTACACTGTAAAGGGATTAAATTACCGTTACACCCTACAATGTATTTATTCCTTAAAACACTTGACCCCGTATAAATGATATTTCAGCTAATGTGAAATGAGTACTCCACCATTTATGTTCGTTTGGTCAAGCTCGAAGGAGATCATCCTTTGCTTACTATTCGCCAGATAGAAGCTATAGATTCCATGTTTATGCTAGTGACTCAACAATTGCAATCTTCTACCGTGTTCCCAAAATGTACGTATCACCCTGACCTAAAAGTAGGCTTAACTAACAAATCAAAGAACACGAATAGCCTTTCAAGATTGAGCCTAATCATATCAGGATTAAGATCATTTGATCTAGGATCAACTTAGGCGATATTGACTTGAATAGATATTACGGTAAGTTTAATAAATCTAAGTCAAAGTTCAATATCGGTCCCTTCCGATGCATACTCCATGCATCCAACCTGAGCTTTACTTTAACCAATGTTCTGGAAAGAACATAGTATTTCTCCAAATACAAGTAAACTCTGTTGTAGATTATCATATCGATGAAACCACATGTGTCTGATAAATCTAGGAAACTTTATTCACATAGTCATGTTTACTTTCCAATGTGTTGACGGCACAATAAACAGGATCAAGTATGTGAAAAGGGTTTCAGATGAATTTATACATTATGTACATATAATCATGAAATAAATCATGTGAACCATGCAACATTAAATGTTATTTCTGATCTATATTAATAAGTAAATCTGATTATATTGAAATGAGTTTTATTTAGGGCATAAAACCCAACAACTTTTTCCACCAGTACATCCCCTCATATTCTCTGATGATATGATATTTCCTTTCTATATGTTTGCTTCTCTTGTGGCTTCGAGGTTCCTTACTGGTTGGCTATTGCTCCATTGTTATCACAAATTAGGACTAGAAGCTTTTCCATTCCAGGCACTACACCAAGACTGGTGAAGAACTTTCTCAGCCAGACAACCTCTTTGGCAGCTTCTGCTGCAGCTATGTATTCTGCCTCTGTGGTAGAATCTGAAATCGCGGTTTGTTTAGCACTTCTCCAAACCACTGCTCCACCCCCAAGAGTAAACACCATCGCAGAAGTAGATTTCCTGTCTTCAAGACATGCCTGAAAATCAGAGTCGGTATAGCCTATGGGATTTAAAGCACCACCCTTGTAGACTAACACGTAATCTCTTGTACTCTTCAAGTATTTCAGAATATACTTAATAGCATTCCAATGTTCCTGACCTGGATTTGACTGATACCTGCTCACGATTCCAACTGCATAGTAGATGTCAAGTCTAGTGCATAACATTGCATACATTAGACTTCCAACTGCAGAAGCATAAGGAACTTTTGCCATGTCCTTTATCTCTTGAGGTTCAGTAGGACACTGTTCCTTAGATAGATGGATACCATATCTAGAAGGCATATTCGCCCCGTTGGTGTTGGTCATGGAGAATCTCTCTAAAACTTTGTCAATGTAAGTTGTTTGAGAGAGAGCAAGGGATCT
This sequence comes from Cannabis sativa, assembly GCF_029168945.1. Taxonomy (NCBI): domain Eukaryota; kingdom Viridiplantae; phylum Streptophyta; class Magnoliopsida; order Rosales; family Cannabaceae; genus Cannabis; species Cannabis sativa. The sequence continues at coordinate 22,286,151 of NC_083609.1, read as the reverse complement.
GTTCTTCCAGTTTCTAATAATTTGAATACCGAGAACAAAGGCAGCCTCACCCAAATCTTTCATATCGAATTGAGTGTCAAGCCATTCCTTGATGTTAATCATTTTCTTGATATTGTTGCCAATGATCAAAATGTCGTCAACATAAAGGACCAGGAATACTACTACTTGGTCTTCCTTGAGTTGGTAAACACAAGGTCCATCTTCATTCTGATGAAAGCCGTAGGTTTTTATGATTTCATCAAACCTTTTATTCCATGAGCGAGAAGCTTGCTTAAGTCCATAAATAGACCTATTTAATTTGAAAACTTTTTTTCTTGCCCTGGAAGAATATAGCCTGCTGGTTGCTCCATATAGATGGTTTCTTCAAGAAGCCCATTAAGGAAGGCTGTCTTGACATCCATTTGCCAGATTTCATAATCGAAAGCGGCTGCTATGGAGAGAAGAATCTGGATGGATTTGAGCATGGCGACAGGACTAAAAGTTTCCTCATAGTCCACACCTTCTCTTTGGGTATAACCCTTTACGACCAGTCTAGCTTTAAAAGCTTCGACTTCGCCTCCATCGCCTCTTTTCTTCTTGTAGACCCACTTGCATCCGATTGGACGATAGTCATCGGGTGCATCTACATATTCCCAGACTTTGTTCTTTTTCATGAAATCCATTTCTGAATCCATGCCGGCTGACCATCGCTTCCGTTGCGTACTTGCCATTGCCTGTTTATAGGTTAATGGGTCGTCTTCAATACCGTCACCAACGACCATATTGATTTCACCATCCAAGCCATAGCGAGACGGTTTTGTAGAAACCCTCCCACTATGACGAGGAGCGGTGATCTTCTCAACATGAGCTTTGGTAGTAGTTTTCTCAGTTGCTTCGACTGAAATAGTGGGATTATCCTCTTCTTAAGTGGAAGAGGACGGAACATTGGAAGGAGTTATATCTGTAAGCATTTTCTCTAATACAACTTTACTTTTTGGTTTGTTGTCTTTAATATAGTTATCTTCAAGAAAAGAAGCATTTGTAGAAACAAACACTTTGTTGTCCTTGTAACTATAAAATAGTCCACCCCTAGTCTCTTTAGAATTTTCGACAAACATGCAAACTTCAGTTCGCGATTCCAGTTTGCCTTCTTTCTTTCTCAAGACATGAGCAGGGCACCCCCAAATCCTATAATGTCGTAAACTAGGTGTACGGCCATTCCATAGTTCGACGGGTGTCTTAGGGACTGTTTTAGACGGAACAACATTTAAAATGTCGTTTGCCATCTGAATAGCATATCCCCAGAAGGACGTAGACAGAGTTGAATAACTTAGCATAGACTTGACCATTTCCAAAAGAGTGCGATTTCTTCTTTCTGCAACTCCATTTTTCTGTGGAGTGCTTGGGGCAGTGTATTGGGATTCAATTCCAAGTTCAATTAAATGATCTTTGAACTTCATATCCATATATTCTCCACCACTATCAGTTCGCAAGATCTTTAATGTTTTACCTAATTGGTTTTGAGCCAAAGCATGAAATTCCTGAAACTTTTCAAATGTTTCAGATTTCTTTTGCATTAGGTAAAGAAAACTATGTCTAGAGAAATTGTCAATGAAAGTGACGAAATACTCATAACCACCTCGAGCTTTTACATTCAAAGGTCCGCAAACATCTGAATGCACTAACTCTAGGGGTTTTTTGGCACGCTCTCCCTTTGCAGAGAAAGAACGTTTGGTCATTTTTCCTTCTAGGCATGACTCGCTTACTGACAATTCACCTAAGACGACATTTTTCAATGGACCATCCTTGGTTAGCCTATTAAGTCTATCTAAGCCTATATGACCTAAACGTTAATGCCATAGATAAGTTTGATCATCATTATCAATTTCTTTTCTCTTAAGGCTTCTAGGTTTAGCTACATTGAGAAGTTCAGTATTTAATGAGATTTGTGTATTCGGTCTTAAAACATAAAGCCCTTGTTCCATGTGAGCAACAAATACTTGAAATCCATTACGAGAAATTAAACAATAAGAACTCAAAAATTTCAATATATAAGATTGTGTTTGTAAACATGAAACACTAATCAAGTTTCTACTAAAATTTGGAATAAAAAAAACATTTTCTAAAAGTGAAAAATTTTTGTTGAAACTTGATACGAGCTGTTCCTCTAGCTTTGACCGATACTAACTCGCCATTTCTAACTTTAAGCTTTAACTCTTCTGGAAGTAGATTTTTCCAAGTTTCAAGCAGCTGCAGTGAAGAACAAACATGGTTAGTAGATCCAGAATCAACAATCCATGTGGATTTTTCATTCTCTAAAACACATGATTCAAAGACAAAAGCATCACATTCGTTTGAATTGTTTAGAAGCCTGGGACATCGTTCTTCTTGATGTCCCTTTCCATTACAATTCGCACATAGAACATGATGTCTGATAATTGTATTTGAAGAAGCAGCTTTGTTAGAGCCTTCATGCTTAATCCTCTTCCACTGATTAAAGTTTGCAATATCAGGATGTCCAATTGCAATCAAATTTCGTTCATGGGCTCGTAATTCAGCTTCGAGTTTGTCCATGTCGGAGGAGTTAGAGTTGTTGATCATGTAAGATACAACAAAACTATTATACTCCGGAGGAAGACTATTAAGAATGAGTTGTACCCATTGTTCCTTTGATAATTCAATTCCAAGTAGATTTGCCTTTTGGAACTTCAGATTCATCAACAATAGGTGCGAGTTAATGCAACTACCAGGATGCATTTTCACACTATTGATTTCATTTGCTAATATATTAACTAGGAGTGGATCGGGGTGAGGGTTATTCATATTGGCACTAAACATATCAATAAAACAGAAGTAAGGTTTTGGTTCAATAAATTCATACACAAGTTCAGAAAATAATAAATAATCACATATGTTATAAAAATACTAAATTTAACATAGTTTATTTTCCAAGGTTTCCAACAAACTGATACAGTGTCCCGTTTAGGCGAGAGTTAAAGCATTATCCATTGAATAGAGTTGTCAACTCCTCTAAAATGATAAACATTCTAGCAACCTTTTATTCGATCGAAAAGAGAATCGACGTTGTCCCGTTTAGGCGAGAGTCAAGGTCATTCCTATTTCATGAGCTCCCACCATTGTTTCATACTTTTGTAAGTCCAATACAGTCGCCACCATTAGGGTGATCAATACTAATATAAAACACTTACAAATAATACTTATCTTTCATTGAAGAGACTGAAAGAAGTAATATATAGTTAACATCCCGATCAATGAGTTTCAATTCGTAACCCCAGAGTTAATTAATTTACATCGACATGTTAATGATAACAGAATACTCTCAGGTATTTATTCAATTATTAACTTTTATTCACATTTAAAAAAGATTATTTAACTATTTATCTTTATAATATTCCAATATCTCTATGTTATTGGATGCTTATGTGGTGTCAGTGATATAGAGATTATTGGACGTTATAAAAAAATTCATCAAAATTAAGTATAGCAATATTTTATTTTTCAAATATCTTAGTTTATTTGTTTTTTTTTTATTTATTATTAAGTTTTGTTATTTTTATATATAGTTTGATCACATTAAAGATAATTTTATGGGGAAAGTTGAGTGAGATTTTCGATCCAAATCTATATATATATGATATATGTAAAGCTAAGTATAAGGCAGTAACATAGCGTTCTACAATAACTTCATTCTATTTTATTATTTTTTTTAAAATTTTTTTTCATATTTTTTCAGTAATATTAAAATCTGAAATAAAAAAAATAATTACAATTTTAAACAATGATAACTTTTTTAGGTTCATGTTTTTAAGTAATATTATAAATCTTAAATAAAAAATCATCACGTTTTTCTATTTATCAACTTGTCCTCTTATGTTTATTTTTTTTTTCAGGTTTTTGAGAAGTTTTTTCAAAAGAATTTTCTAATTGCATGATATTATCTTATAATTTAAATTAATTTTGCTTACATTATCATTTATTAATACTCTTCATTCTCTTTATTAAGTATGATTATCTTTTATATATATCTATAAATTTATCAATTGTTATATTTTTATTTTCAAGATAGTGACGATTACAAGTGAGATACAGTGATGACAACGACTTTAAATGTAGTGACGAGTGAGATACGATGATGACAATAATTTTAAAATTGATGAGTTTCCTATAGATTTATTAATCATTATTTTTTCCCAATTCTATTTTTATAAATTTAAATTTAATCACACCAAAATAATATTTATCGAATCACTAAAACTTCTTGATTTCAATTTAATTTATGCCAAAGATATATGTTTTGAAAATGGACCTTATAGAAATATATGTCTACAATAAATTAATTAATAATTAAAATTTATTGAGTTTAAAAAATTAGAAAATCAATTCTAAAATTTAATTTAATTTTCTTGTGTTATTAAGAGTTAAAAAATGAATTTTGGAATAGATACTCACTATTTAAAAAATTATACAAAAATGTTAAAATTTAAAATTTGATATAGTTTTATAATTTAATTATCATTAAATAGAATACAACCGCACGCGAAGCGCAGTTTGTTTCCTAGTTAAATATATGTAGCATGCCAATAAAATTATAAACATACATTAAGGTGTTTGTATTATGCTAACAAAATTATATACCACTATTATACATAGAAAAATAAAAAATAAATATCATCTAATAATAATAATATACCATACAACAAAATACAAATATAATGTACAATAAAAATTAACAAAATTAATATAGATATAATATGTAAGTAATTTGTTTTTAATTTAAAAAAATATATATAAAAAATTATTAATTTTTTTATATGGCAAAATATAATATAAATAATAAATAATCAAAAAAAAAATATTGCTTTACAAGTTTTAAAATGAAAACATTTAATAATATAATTTTATAGTTGAAGACCATTTATTATAATTTCTGTATGTATACCATGTATACATGGTAACAAGAGGTCAACCCAAACTTTCGAATTAAGGTAGTATTAAATTGAGAAGCAAGAATTTACCACAAACCCTCTAAACTTCCATCTTGCTTTTCGCATTTCAACAGGTTCATAATCTCTTTCGATCTCTTTATTTCACCCCATCTGTGCTTCTGTTTTAGTATTATCATTTTTTAATTTCATATTTATGTATGTTTCACAATTTGTATTTCATTGTTGGATTTAAGATTTTGTGTTTATTTCTTTGTCCAAGTTGTTAAAATTAATGCTCGATGAATTGGGTTTTCGTTAAAAAGAATTTTTTTTTTTTTTTTGTTTGTTTTATGTTTTTTAAGATTAAATATGCAAATATAAGATGTTTGCATGGGATCTTCGTTTCTTCACTCTATTCAAGCTTCCATTGGCAGGGTCTCTCTTATAGCGTGCAGTCTTCGTCTTCGTCAACCTGAACTGGAATAGGTACTGATTGGTTTCTGTTGTTGTTATAGGATCTACTTATTTCTTATGGAATCATCTCCAAGAATAAGTCTCTAAGCTAAGCACTCCTTTAATACTCTACTCTACAGAGTCATTGTTTACAATTCCTTTGTTTGTCATTTTCCAGTGGATCTGATTTATTCTCTTTTCTTTAACATTTTTCAATCATCATATATTTGTCTTATTTAAAAGTGAAGACTCTTGATCATATTCATTCTTCAAGTTACCTTAAGAGGTTTCTATTTTAATTTTCTTTGTCTATCGTTTGTTGTTGCAAAGGAGTTCAATGTTTTTCTTTCTTTTTTCACAACTCTTTTATATTCTTTCTTTTTTCAATGTTTTCTTTTTGTTATAGGTTTGTTTTATATTGATTTTGATCTATTTTGCGCCATTATTTATGGCTTTGGCGCCTTACAAGGCTTTAGCACCTATTATATGGTTGAGCCCCTAATTATTTAGGATAGTTTGTTTAAATTTTCACGTTTTTCGGTATTGAATGTATAAGAAAATTTTGACACAATAATATTTTAAAGTTAATAAGTTATGCACTATACAGATTTATTAGTCGGAATAAAAGGATTATTTTGGTTAAGCTATGATTTAAAGAATATTTTAAACTAAAATAAGGTTTAAGAGGTTTTACTTTAAACGCTAATTCTTATTAGCTATGTTTTGGTTTATATTTTTTAGGAAGTTTCAGCATAAAAGAAAAGTGTTTGGAATTTTAGTATTCAGATTTTAATATTGTACTTAATTAAGTAAAATGAAGAATAAGAATCTTGAGGATCTTGTAATAAAGGGAGGTGGAAACACTAATGGTTAATATATTGGTTTAGATATATTTGGGAAGCAAATTATTATGAAAATTTAGTTTGTTCTCAATATTATAGGAATGTACCAAAATTATTATATTATTTGTATTTTTAAAGAATTTCTGGATGAGTGTTATTAGTTTTTTGATGGAAGAAATGGAAGTACAAATTTGAAGGATGAGTTGCGCCATTATTTATGGCTTTGGTGCCTTTTAAGGTTTTTGCGCATGATTTATGGCTGGCTCCTAATTATTTAGGGTAATTGATTAAAATTATAAGATATCATGAATTTTAAAAATATTATAAAATTTAATAGCTAACAATTATGGTATATAATTATGAGATTATTGCCTTATTAGTTTATTATAGATAATATAATATTAATTTTGGGTATATAAAATATAAATATGAGTTTATTATAGATAACATAATATTAATTTTGGTATATAAATATAAATGTGGGATTTTGTAATAAATTGGAGATAGGGACATTAATTGTGAATTGAGAATATTTTGTTTTATTTTATTTTTATTTTTGGAAAGATATTGAAATAAATGGAAAGTAAATGCTAATGAAGTATTGAGATTATTGCCTTATTAGTTGTATAGGAAAATACTAATATGAATAGTTTTTATAATAATTTGAATGGTATAATAATTAGGAGGTTATCTATTTAAATAATAATTAAGGAAGCATTATGTCATAATACCGAATTGGATTAATTAATATTAATTTAATATTATTAATTAAATGTATGATGAAGTGGTAATAGGAAAATGGTACTTTTGAATGTGAAAATTGCAATATTAAGTTTTAAGGATATTAATACAATTTTAGTTTAATTTAGGTTGAATAAAGATTATAGATACTATGTTTTACGCTATAAATAAAATAATAAATAATTTGACTTATTAAGGATTTTGACATGTTTTAGTCTATAAATAAGTAATATTTTTAAGAGATAAAATGAAATAATTAGTATATAATATTTTGAATATTTAAAGAATAATAGGTATTAAAAGGAAAATTTTATTTATGTTTGATTTTAAAAGGGTAAAATTAAGGAATAGGTATCCTATGAAGGTTATGAAATATAATGTTATAATTTAGTTGTAACTAGCCAAAGGGTAATCCCTTTGGCTAGTTCTAGTATTTTATAGGGAGATCTAGCTACTTAGTTTTGGTGGTTGGTTGATTCTCTTCAGTTTGAATAGTTTTCTAATTAAAGTTTTATGCTATTTTTATGTTTTTTTTCAGGTGGAACTTCAGTATTTTATTGAGTTAGGAGCGTTCTTTGAAGATGTTATAGCTTTATTGTCTAAATTTCCGGGGGCAGTTTTGTCCCATGGGGCTCGCTCTAAGATTTTCGCGGCTCATGGTTGGCAAAGCATGCTCTGCGGTTAGACGATGAGCTATCCTGGTTCGAGAAGGTTCCAGCCGGCGGACGTGGGCGTCGTAAATTCATGAGTGATTTTAATCACTTTGTCAAAAAAAATAAAATAAAATTGAGAAGCAAGAATTATATATTAAAAATGAAGACATCCATAGGAGTTAATAGTGAATAGGATAGGAGTTCTCACAGGTTCTGCAGACCCTACTATATCTGTATTATATGTACATATTGGCATTTTCATATTGTAGACAATAGTAAAACCACTCCTTCGCTGACAACAACTAATAAATGGTGTAAATTCAGAGCAAGCCCCATGCCTGCAAAGTCCAAAAGGGTGAGACAAAAACACTGAAGCCAAGTCCTCGACTTGAACCCCAAAACCATTGATCCTTTATTATTAGTAGACTTAGTTACTTATAAGAGTGACTAGTGAGCATGGTCCCCTAACTTACGAAACTAAAAACAGAAAAACAAGTAGACTCACTCAACATTGCTACAAATTAACCATTTTTCTTTGTCCTCTCTTACTGTATAGTCATAATCCACTTTTTTTAACCTAAATAGTCCTATGACAGTTTCAACACTTCAGCCCTAGAGTGAGTCCTTTACTTTTTACCCTTTCCGTTAAAAAGTAAAGAAAAGAATAAGGGAATCCAATTTCATTGATTTTTATTTAAAAAATATATATATATGAGAAGTGAGAAGCCAAGCTAATAAGGTCAGATTATAAGACAGGACATACCCCTAAAGCGACGGGTCCTGCCTACTTCTCTTCCTTGTACCTCTAATCAAACAGTGTTGAAGTGTTTTTTTTTTGAATTCCCTAATTTGCCCCTTTTGAACTATTTTGAATTAATGGTCGAAAAGTACTTGACCATGTTCTTGGAATGTGGCATTACATTTTGTCCAAGGAACAAACCAAGTAATTCAGTAATATACTTTTAGATCAAGAAAATGAGAGGTCTTTCTTTAGGGCTTATGTTCTCATGTCATTTTTGTCCTTATTCTTTAGGATTATGAAGCTTTTATAGATGTGCAAGTGTTAAGTCCCCAATTGATCACAAGTGAATTTTATCAAATTTGACCTTGCATGGAAATAAGATATACTAGATAGATGTTACGTGTCAAGTCACGTATGTTAATTTTATTTTAGTTTTTAATTTTTTTTAAGATAAATTGCAGCATAAATACCTAATGTTTCAGATTTTATACACTTAAATACTTAATGTTTATTTTTGGAGGCAAAAACACTTAATGTTACAATTTTCTTACACCGTTACTACAACTTCTATTAACTCATAAATATGAACACGTGGAGGGCCTAAATGCATTATATTTATTTATTTTATTTTAAAATTTAATATTCTTAATAACAAAAACTAAATGCTACTTGTTTCAAAAAAAAAAAAAAGAGAGATGCAATACTAAATTTTCATAGCTGAGTGAACCAGTGCAGTATATGAAACATAATTATCGAATTGAAGTGCCAATATCGTGTGAAAATTGTTATTAGAACTGTTTTTTTAAACAAAGTTTTGAAATAAAAAAAATAAATGTAATGCATCTGAACCCTACCTGTTTCTATATTTTATGAGTTAACGGAAGTGGTAGTAACGGTGTAAGAGAATTGTAACATTAGGTATTTTTGCCTCCAAAAATAAACATTAGGTATTTAAGTGTATAAAATCTGAAACATTAGGTATTTATACCGCAATTTACCTTTTTTTTTAATATCATAATTTTAAAATTAATAATATTCATTGTAGTGATAAACATTAAAATTTGAAAGCATAATAGTGATTTAAATAAAAATAAAAATTACTATTATACTTTGTAATAGTAATTAAAAAATAATTATTATTCGTCCTAAATTTATCTTCGGAATTAATGAAAATGCTCATCTGGTTAAAATATCAAAACATTCAAATTTAATATAAAATAATATTTAAAATTTAACTAGTTCTAAATATCAAAATTTAAAAATAATTTTTAATAAAAAAATAAACAATATGAACAAAATTATTATTAATTGCAAGGATTAATTATATTTAGGATTAATATGCCTTGTCAAGTTTCTTTAGTTAGAATCGTGAGGTGGTTGTCTCGCTACTCGTAATTCGAGGTTGCTTTGCATAACTGTATTCACTCTACTTTGAATAAATGAATTATCTTCTTGAGTTGTGTACTCCGAAGCAAGTGTGTGTCTCGTCAATATAAGTTTCAATAGCCTCTTATCCATATCTCGCTTAAGACTATGTAGTTAGCAAGTTATGAATATGTTCCATTAATCCTTTATTAACAAGTTATTCTTTTTTACATTAAATAATAAAATTTTACTATATCATGTGGTTTATATTCCACTGCAAGATCATTCTCTGAAGTGTAGCTAAATTTTGGGTATAATAATTGCCCCTTAAAAAGTTCTTTTTCAATAAAAAAGAGTTTTTTAAATGATTACAAGGGTATTTTCGTCTTAATCTCAGTTTCAAAAATTGCATGCTTTGAGTTTTGGTAGTTCATGATTTTGAGGCACATCATTAGCATTAAATGCCCATCTTTTCTAATTCTCCCTTGTTCCCATCTGTTAGATCTTTATTCTTTTCATCTAACGTTGATCATTCTTAAAGTATAAAACTCAAGAGAAAACACTTATTTGCCATTTCTACCTTTTAAATCTTCGAACCCTTCTGAAAAACCATCTTCGTTTTTCATCACCTTGCATGCCCTCATTGTACTTGACCTATTTTTTGCCTATTTCATCTTTAATCTTAAGAAATTCTTAGAGCCCATCATCGCATTCATCACGATCCCAATCGTGAAGTTATTTACTGCCTAGAAATCTTTAGAAATATAGTAAGTGGTTTACTTATTCTCTCTGTTATTCCCTTTTCCTAAGTTGGTACTTTTATTTTTACTTCTGATTGCATCTTCTTTTACTGTGTTTGGTTTAAGTATTTTTCGATTCAGTTTTTGGTAATTTCTAGGGCTTTAAGGAGTGCACTTAGGTTTATTAAATTCCTAGGTTTCTGGCCTAAGTCGAATTAACTCCTTCCAAGAATTGGAATTATTTTTTTTTTGTCAATATGGCCCAATATGGTTTTGAGATTTCAACTCCAGATTTCCTAAAAATAGAATGTCCTAAAGAATTAGCTCTTCCATTCAAACCCAAAATCCAAAAACCTAAATCTAAACATGAGATTAATGATGCCAGAATTAGGGATCATCTAATAAAAACCAATCTGTATGAAATTTCTAGTCGCTATAGGCAATTTTTACAAGAAATAACATAAGGTAAATGTTGTTATCTCCGAGATGAAACTTGGCCTGAACCTCAAACTTTATCTTCTATTCCTTAGCAAGACCCTTATTTATACCTCAAGTCACTATTGCTTTTTCATCAAGTGACCTAGATTTTGAAATTATGTCCACCAAGCCTCGTAAATCAAAGACTCCCAGGATCCTAATGTCGCTTTTGAGGTTAAGCTTATTGAATCTAAGGTAAGGGCCATTGGAGACTATGTTGGTGGTGTATTAAAGACTTGTGCATCAAGCAAGGGCGAGGATGCCGCATCAAATCCGTTGCTCCTGAGGAATTTAGCTGCTTTCCACCAAAAAGAGTAATTCGCGAGGAGTGTGGTGGCACCAGTACTAGTGGCTCGTCTCGGATAGGCGCTTGGAGCCTCTAGAACATCAAGGCTAGAGCAGTTCTCCCCTTGAGAGAGTACTACAAAGAATTCTATAATTATCTCAGAATCACACCTTTCCAATTGATTCCAAGTATATTTTAGGCTGGGAGTGCCCTACTCCCCTCGAGATAGTTTACTTCTATTCCATCAAAGTTGTTCCGGTAAGGAAGTGAGGTTCAGGAGGTTTCTATTACCTCGGTACTCACACTAATGATCGCAGGATCATTGTGAGGTTACCCAATAAGAGCGAGTTCAAGGATGATTTCTTCTAGATTACGAGTCTCTCTCCTAACAACACAATTGCGTTTTGTATTATACGTAAGTGATTTCTCTCTCAAAAGCTTGGTTTTGAGTTTTTTAGATTTATATATCTGAGATTGCTTACTTATTTCACTTATTGTGTTGACAGCGGTTACTAAAAGGCCAATCCCTACCCCTAAGATAGCCGAGCGGCATGAAATTTTGTTAAACCTTCCTTTTGGATTGCAGTCAGTCGATTTTCTACTACACGAAAAAAATTTAAGGAATGTCAACCTTCTTGCTCGGACCAGTTCACTAGTGACTACAAGGTTCCAAAATACTCTTCGTGGGAGAGGGTCCCAGTCCCAGCCGACGAGGAGGACCAATATTATGTTGCTCGCATCCATTATCTCAAGAAAGTAACCCTTCAGAAGCTGAAGAAGAAGCATCCCGAGGTAATCAATGTGGATGGTCACCTACCGTACTTAGGACAGAATGCACCTCGCTAGTAACATTTTAGGATTGCCAATATAATTTTTACACATGGGACGATTTTTGTACAGATCACATAACCCATAAGTTTGATAGTTGGTATTGGTACCCACGATTCCATGTCCAACTTAGTTGCACTAGTTCCGACTACAGAATTACCGAGGTAGTATATTACCAACTTGGATAGGGCGAGCCATCCAGATTCAAATTGGGATTTATATTCAATAAAATCTTGTGATATATACATGATCACAGGGTCTAGGGAGTTTAGTAATTACTATAGTTCTTCCTCTTCATCATTTGATGATTATGGTAACTTTCTTTAAGTGGGAGTTTATTCCCCACCTTTCTATTATATATTTTTGAGCAAGTGTTGATGTATCTTTTTTCTTTGCCTCGCAGATATGGATCTCAATTTGGAAGACATGCTCAACAGCCCTACTCTTGTAAACAAAAGATCCAAAAAACGTCCAGCTCAGGCGAATGAAGCCTCGGGTTCTACTAAAAAACCCAAAAGAACGAAGACAGCTGCAAATAAGAAGCGATCTTCTAACCAACTCACCACGGAGCTTGCGAAATCTCTAGAAAAGGTTGCTCCTGCTGTGGCGAGGGCCAATGAACAACCCCTTGGGTCTGTACACCAGGTGAAATTCTTTGCTTCTCGCCCAGAGATAGTTTTCCTCGAGCCCTCCTGCCCCTTGCCCATTAAAGCTGGCACATAAGGCTCACAACTCTGCTCGCTACATGCTACCAACAATTGGCAGTGCTATCAAACCTTTGAATCTAGCGACTGTGAATTACTCAATAAAGGGAGTTTTGAAAACTTGGTGCAGAGGAGTTATGATCTTATGCAGCAGGTTAGTCTTTTCTTTGTGTTTTTTTCTTTCACTCCCATTGTTGTTATACTCTCTTAATTTCTGGTTTCATTCCTCGCAGGCATCTTTCTTGTCCTTTGCTGCTCAACACATGGGGCTTCAACGAGTTAAGATGCTCGAGACAGAACTTCGTCAGACCAGAGAGCATCGTGATGTCATCGCCAAGAAGTGGAATGATTCAGAGTCTAAGCTAACTCGTGTTAGAAAGGAAGCCAAAGAGAAACAAAGGACTTTTAAAACTGACCTTGAGAATGCCCATAAGAAAATAAAAGAGCTCGAGGATGCTAACAAGGCTGTCCATGCTGAGGCTGACAGAAAACTTGAGGAGGCTAAGGTTGACACCAAAAATAGGGTCAACAAAATTGCCAAGCGGTCTATCTATCAAGCTTGTTTAGCCAATCCTGAGATGGATTTTAGCTTTCTAGGCAAAGGGACTGAAGAGATGCTCGCATACTGCAAGAAGACCAAGAAGGAAGAGGCTGGAGATGCAAATGAGGTTGAAGAAGATTAAGAAGAGCCAACTAAATCCCCTACTATGTAGTCTTGGTCTTTTTATTATTTTTATTTATTTAGGAAAATGGCCCTTTGGCCGAGACAATGGTTGCCCCTAGTGGCATTATTTTTTGTAAGAAATTTTGCATTGTTAGATGGCCAACTTTGCTTTTTTTTTTTTTTATGCATTTATCTTTACTTTTAATGCCTCGTATCATATGTTTGAATTGAATATGTCTGTTTATTGCGTTTTATTTCACAATCTAAATATTTATATTCTGATCCAACTTATTGATACTTTAGGAAGCATTCCCATTGTTCCTATTTTTCCTTTGATATGTTTAAGTAGTTATTAATCTACTATGTATATGTTGAGCAGTTATAATATGCGTGAAGTTTTAATCTGTGAGCAGTTTGATTTTGTCCTATTATATGCGAGCAGTTTACAACCTGCCATATTTAAAGATATTTTTTTAGAGCAAACTTAAAAAATACTTTGAATAACTCACCTCTGAAACTATTTTGTATATCTTTTGATTGCTCATATGAATAGTTAGATCATATATTCATATTTTAGCTTTAGCATTATTTTTCAAGGTATTCTTGTGCCTCGTTATAATACATGCCAGATTAATGTTGTTTTATAAGTTGATCTCATTTACAATTGCTATTTTGATTTTTCCTTTCTAAAGAATAAGTTTTTCAATTTTTTGACTTTATATTGTCCATAGACAATTTTAATTAACTATCCTTTCCTTTGTGGGAAAAAATTTAATTTTCTGGGTTTGCAACATAATATGTAATTCTAGATGAATTCCAGTTATTATGCACATATATGCCTCTAAGTAATTTGAAAAAAGATAATCTTTGTTAGTTATTTTCATCCATATAATAACAAGAAATTAGTCTCATAAATCAATAAAAGTTACATAATGACAAGTAGAAACCAATTTCTTCAATAAAAAACTACATATGTTATTATGTAGATTTCAATTTCATTGATTTATGGAACTGGTTTCTATGTCTTATTATGTCATTTTTATTTGTATATGACTTTCATTATATTTGTTAGTTATTTTCATCCATATAATAACAACCAGAAACCAGTTCATAAATCAATAAAATTTACATAATGATACATAGATATAAGTTTCTTTAAGAAAAAATTACATATGTTATTATATAGAATTCAGTTTCATTGATTTATGTAACTTGTTTCTATGTTACATTATGTTATTTTTTTTGTATATAACTTTTATTGTATTTGTTTCTTAACTTATTTTTAATTGTAGTTGATGATTTGAGATTTTAACATTTAATTTTTGTTATGGTTTTGTATGAGTTCACAAGTTTTATTATGGTTTCACAGGTTTTATTATGACTTTTCATAGGGTCAAAACCAGTTTCACATGTGTTAACGTAGATTTTTGTTAACCAAATTTGAGCCTTACAATGATAATTCAATACAAAAATAATAAAAGCTATAGAAAAATAAAATATGAACACCAGGTTTTTTTATGTGGTTTTGCAGTTAAAATCTGCATAGTCCACGAGTCAATCTTATTCAGATTTCTGAGTATTTTTTAGGGCCTCTTGCCTAAGAGCTTTTTCGTCCGCTTTTTTGAGATTGTTTGCCACTATTTATAATTGTACAGTGGCAGTTAATTACAAAGCTAACCAAAATATGTTTACAGCCATTATCCTTAAAATTATGGGATCTGATTACAAATCAAGCCAAATAAATACAGTTTTTACATAGCTGTGAATATCCCACTTTTATTGGGCTGAGATGAACGCGTAATCAAAGATATACGGTAAGCCTTATCTCATTGGGATGCCTCGCCAAGAAGGGAGCCAAGATCACTTTGATAGCGAGTAGTTGCTTGTCATTTTGGCTTCTCGAGAATAATATTGTCTTTACTCTGATAACTATACTCTCTGGTGTCGAGAGGATCTTCCTCGCATGCGTACCATCTTCTAGCAAGACAAACGGCTCGTTGTCTGCTATCTTGGCTCGTCAAACTATCTATACTTAGTTTGTATATCGTATAATATACGCTAAGTATTTTTAGTGTTGTCACTTTCTCTTTCACGCAGCGAGGTTGAGGCCTCGTCATGAACGTGTGCACCCACATGGTTTCTCGTCAATACATAAGTTAGTAGTTCGTACGTTTTGTCTCGCAGAGGGCTATTCAGCCAGCCGAGTTATAAACATACCCTGCGAATTATATTTCCAACGAGTTGTTCCATGCTAAGCATACTTGTCGTTTGCGTGTTTGAGTTCTTCCCAGCTCGACACATGTCCTCCTCTGATGTGCTTATTGAACTTCGGGTATAACAACAGGGTTAACAAGTTTCAAACTAGTTTCACAGGTTCGAAGCTAGTTTCACCAGGTTCAACACTTCGAAATTGATTTTATCGGGTTCACAAGTTCAAAACTAATTTCACATGTTTTAAGGGATCTGTAATGGGGTCGCTCTATTTTATGATGTTATTGTATAATTTTAATTTTAAGTTTCCTTTTTATTATTTTTTTCTAGGTTCGAAACTTGTTCTCACACTTATGTTTTATTTTTAGATTATTGTTATACATTGTGTATTGTTTTGATTATATTTGTGATTTTTTTATGTGTGTGTGTTAGGGGGGGTGGGGGGTTCTTCTTTCATCTGCTAACCTAATGAAATTAGTTTCATTTAACTTTATTGTTTAGCATTTATATTTGTTATTACTTTTCATAGTGTTGAAATTAGTTTTGTAGGGTTCACAGTCTCGAAACTGGTTTCACAGGTTTTAAGGATTCTGTAATGAGATTGTTCTATTTTAAGATGTTATTGTATATTTTCAATTTTAAGTTTCTTTGTATTATTTTGTTTCTAGGTTAAGAACTAGTTTTCACATTTATATATATATATTTTTTTTTATTATTGTTGTGTATTGTTTGTTGTTTTGATTATATTTGTGAGTATTTTTTTGTGCTTTTTTCCATTTGGTTGATTCATGAAACTGGTTTAAATTATTTTATTGTATATCATTCTTGTTTTGTTTTCATAATCTTTATTATTATTGTGTGACAAAACTAGTTTTTGTTTAATTTCATAATGTTCATTATTGTTATATGATGAAACTAATTTTGATTTATTTTTCGTCTTTTTCTTGAGATGGAATATAATTCTTCCAATAAAAATATAATGGAAGATGTTGCTAAAAATTTTAAGTGCTGACTCTAAGAAGAAACTTCTCCCATATCGTGAAGAAAAAACAGTAAATTGATCCAAGTTGTAAGAATTATCTTTTGTATATATATATATATATATATATATATATATTTATATATCTTTTTTTCTTTTTTTTGTTGAAGTATGTTTCTTTTTTTTTTTCAATTTATATTTATATAGTTTTATATGTTTATTTGTAGTTATTGAAATTAAATTTTTAAGTGTCTTATGCCTGTTCACTTTCTTAGTCGGTTGTGTTAATAACTCATTTTTGTGTTTTAATATTATGATTTTTTTTATTATTTTAAGAAACTGATTTCATTGTTCATATTTTTTATTAGCAGATAAACGTAATTGGTTTCTGTTAGTCAGATTCCAACGTTTAAATCCGGTGACGATTCGAGCATCAAACTCCGGAGACAGTGACAACTTTGACAAATTTTTTGGTGATTTTTTCGATGACAATGCCAACTCCGGTAATTTTTCCGGCACTGACAACAACTTTAGCGACTTTTTTGGCACCGTCAGCAATTCCGGTGACTTTTCTGATACTATCAGCGACTTTTTCGATACTGATAGTAAAGTCCATCAACTTTTGTGGTATCAATGACAATTATAGCGATCTTTTATTTATTTTTTTTAAAAAATATAAAATAATTTTAATATTCTTTATGATAATATAAATAACATATGGAAATTTGATTTTTTATGCTTACATTTGGTTAAATAATTTCCCCTAAACACATAATAACTAATATTTGTAGGATATGACAGCTTTTATGATATCCCTAAAATACCCCCCATTTACATCACCCCCATTGAAACACCCTAACTATCTTAGGCGTATTACGTGATTTTTTAAACGTACTGTGCAGCTCGTTGCTAATCAACGAGGTTTATGGAAAAACGTGATTAATTAAAATTTTGCTTTTTCATTAAACTTATAAACCATTTTACAAAAGTCTCGGGATCCCGATTTATAAAAATGTTTACAAAAGTTTCACTGTTTAACTATTACATCAAAATAAAAGTCGTCTAACGACAGTACAAAAATCTCAGCCTTGCTGTCCCGAGGATCGTACGCTCCAGGCCTAACCGCCCCGACATGTACAATCTCATAAGCTCGCTCACGGTCCATCAGCTACAGCCTTGCCTTTACCTACACATGAACATAAACTGTGAGTCGACAGACTCAGTAAGAAAAGCATACTAATATCATACATAACTAACTGCCGTGTCCAACACGATGCGGAGTCCGCCATCGCCATGTCCAACATGGTGCGAGCCACTTCTTGCCATGTCCAACATGGTACCGAGTTTTGAACGTTCGGGGGACGGTACTATTGACAAGTATCCTCCCGATCGGTCGAACCGGTCATACTCATTGTTGGTCATACTCCGGCTGTCTGACGGGATAGGTCAATAGCACCGAACCACCAACCAAGTGTCGGCTGATCGGTCGAGCCGGTCATACTCATTTCTTGGTCATACTCCGGCACTGTCTCACAGACGTGACAGGGTTGGATGGTTCGAAGCCTAAATACATAACTAATGTAATCTAACAGGCTTCCTACATGCACGCTAAACATGTAATCTACATATGCATACTGTTATACTAATCTTACCTGGATTCCGATTTCAGGTGTGCCGGTCAACCTGACTGGAACTGAAGCTGAGCGGCGGATTACTGGCTCCTAAACCATAAAAATCACAACGCTATAAGTGACACGCCAAATCACTTCCCGGGGACTAAAACTTGAAACTAAAAGTTTCCCTATCGATAAAAAGCATGGCAATACCCCTAAAAACATAAAAACGAGGAAAACTAGGGTTCTGAAAAATCCCCCAACCGGTAGACCGGTTGCCCAACCGGAATTCCGGTTCTGGGAAATTCAGGACCCCCATCCGGAATTCCGGATGCACAACCGGAATTCCGGTTCCTCGCAGGCAGCAACTATAAAAATTCATAACTCGACCAATTCAACCCCAATTGGTCCCAAACTTTCCAGACCTACTCCATACATCCCAAATAACATATCCAAGGCATCAAACCTACCCAGAAACCACAAATACAAAATTTGCCATTGGAGCTCAAGCTTTGAGTTCCAAACTCAAGCTTGAGCAAAACCACCTAAACATGCATTCCGCTAGCTTAATTCTACTTAAACTAGCATAATATCACCTCTGCAAACTAATAGAAACAACAGCAACATCACAGAACATTTTCACAACATTTTCCTTCCAAAAACCACATTTTTACATAGAGAACTCAAAGCTTGAACAACCTAGCTAATCATGCTTCAAACAACTCAATTAACACTAAATAATCATGCTTTGAACCTCAGAAAATAACCATAAAACACAGCAGCAATAACAACTAAAAATCATGCATGCATCATCATCATACTTTCTTAAAACACAAGAAAACACAAAGAGAAGTTAGAAATCACTTACCACAATCAAGAGCTCCCAAATTAGGTTGAATCTAGCTTGAAAATCAAAGAAAATCCCAGCCCTAGAACCCCAAGCACCCAGCCGAAAAGAGAGAGGTTTTCTTTGGGAAAAATTCTATTTTCACACTTAGTCTAATTTTTTGTAAAAATGAGAGAATTAAACATAAATACCACTTATCACACTTCATTTCAGCCAAGTAAACATTAAACAATTATTTATTTTTCAAATAATACACTCACATAAGACAAAACACTAATGGGGCAAAAAGACCATTTTGCCCCTCCACCATAAAGTCATGAAAATCATACTAAAGGGGTATTTTTGGGACATTCTAAATTCCCGGCCATTCCCGACATTCCCAATGTCAAAAACCCGTCCCCAAAATACTAACATACTAAGTTGTGATTTCTACTGAGCCAAACGCCGGGTTCCAAAATACCGGACACCGGAAATGCGAAATATAAAAGCTACTGATGACATAATCATGCATTTCTGAATTCCGTAAATAACAGTAATAAATTATTTAAATAGCTATAAATAATTTCATAATTAAACATAAACAACTGCTAATTTCCAAATTAACTAAGCGGGCTTTACAACTATTCCCCCCTTAAAAGGATTTCGTCCCCGAAATCTAACCTGAATAACTCTGGATATTGAGCTCGCATATCTGACTCTAGCTCCCAGGTGGCTTCTTCCACCTTACTGTTTCTCCAGAGAACCTTGACCAATGCTATGGTCTTATTCCGAAGGACTTTATCCTTTCTATCCAGGATCTGCACTGGTTGTTCCTCGTATGACATGTCTGGCTGAAGCTGAAGACTCTCATAACTGAGTATATGAGAGGGGTATGAAACGTATTTTCTCAACATTGAGACATGGAATACGTTGTGCACTGCTGATAAGGCTGGAGGCAATGCTAACCGATATGCCACTTGACCTATCTTCTCGAGAATCTCGAAAGGTCCTGTAAATCTAGGGCATAACTTGCCTCTTTTCCCGAAACGTTTAATCCCCTTCATCGGAGATACTCGCAAAAACACATGGTCCCCTACTCGGAACTCAACATCCCTACGTTTCGGATCTGCGTAACTCTTCTGTCTGCTCTGTGAGGCAAGCATTCTAGCTTTTATCTTTTCTATTGCCTCATTGGTCCGCTGAACTGACTCTGGACCTAGGTATTTCCTCTCCCCTGTCTCATCCCAGTGGATAGGGGATCTACACTTTCTACCGTACAACAGTTCATAGGGTGCCATCCCTATCGTACTCTGATAACTGTTGTTGTAAGAAAATTCTATTAACGGTAGATATTTGCTCCATGAACCCTCAAAGTCCATAACACAGGCTCTCAACATATCCTCCAATATCTGAATTGTCCTTTCGGACTGACCATCTGTCTGAGGATGGAATGCTGTACTGAATTTTAGCTTCGTACCCATTGCCCGTTGCAAACTTTGCCAAAATTTGGAGGTGAATTTCGGATCCCTGTCCGAAACTATAGACTTCGGTACCCCGTGAAGTCTCACTATCTCCCTGACGTACAGTTCTGCCAACTGATCCACTGTAAACGTTGTTCTAACCGGCAGAAAATGAGCAGATTTCGTAAATCGATCCACCACTACCCAGATGGAGTCATACATACCCGTGGTCCTAGGTAACCCGACCACAAAATCCATCGTAATATCTCCCATTTCCATTCTGGTAGGGTTAGAGGCTGTAACAACCCTGCTGGTCTCTGATGTTCAGCCTTGATCTGCTGACAAGTGAGGCATCTCGATACAAATTCTACCAAATTCTTCTTCATTCCGCTCCACCAGAAGTACGGTTTCAAATCTTGGTACATCTTGGTGGTGCCGGGATGCAGAGAATATGGAGTAGAATGAGCCTCCTCAAAGATCTCGTTTCTCAATTCCACACTGCTCGGAACACAAACCCTGGCTTTATACAAAAGCATCCCACTATCTGACACTGAAAAGTCTTTGGCTTGACCAGCCAATACCTCATCTCGGATCTTCACTAACTCCGGATCTGTCATCTGAGCAACCTTTATTCTTTCCAACAGATCAGATTGCAGCGTTAAGTTGTGAAGCTGACCTACCACAAACTCAATGCTGGATCTAACCATATCCTCTGCTAGCTGAGGTGAGATCTGAACCATGCTAGCTACTTTCCCGGGACCCTTTCTGCTCAGGGCATCGGCCACTACATTGGCTTTTCCGGGATGATAGAGGATCTCACAATCATAATCCTTCACTAATTCCAACCAACGACTTTGTCTCATGTTCAAATCTTTATGAGTAAAGAAATACTTGAGACTTTTATGGTCGGTATAGATCTCGCACTTCTCCCCATAAAGGTAATGCCGCCAAATCTTCAGTGCAAAAACCACTGCGGCCAATTCTAAATCATGAGTCGGGTATCGCTGTTCATAATCCTTTAACTGACGGGAGGCATAAGCGATAACCCGATCGGCTTGCATCAATACGCACCCCAAACCCTGTTTGGATGCGTCACAGTAGACTACGAACTTCTCCCTGTCCGAAGGCAAAGCTAGCACCGGAGCAGTAATCAATCTCTGTTTCAGCTCCTGAAAGCTAGCTTCACATTTATCTGACCAGATAAATCGCTGATTCTTCTTTGTAAGCTCGGTTAGGGGCATTGAAATTCTGGAGAACCCCTCCACGAACCTACGGTAGTACCCAGCTAATCCCAAGAAGCTTCTGATCTCTGTCACTGTCTTCGGTCTCGGCCAATCCCTGACGGATTCGATCTTCCCGGGATCCACCTTGATCCCGTCTTTACTCACAATGTGCCCTAGGAAGGACACCTGAGACAACCAGAACTCACATTTCTTGAACTTGGCGTAAAGTCTGTGTTCTCGAAGTCGTTGCAGTACCATCTGAAGATGTAACTCATGCTCCTCTTCTGATTGAGAGTACACGAGGATGTCGTCGATAAACACAATCACACAGATATCGAGGAAATCCTTGAATACTCTATTCATCAGGTCCATGAATGCTGCAGGAGCATTGGTTAGTCCGAATGACATAACCAGAAACTCGTAATGTCCATACCTAGTGCGGAAAGCCGTCTTTGGAATGTCCTCCTCTCGGACTCTCAACTGATGATAACCCGAACGGAGATCAATCTTAGAAAAGACCGTCTTCCCCTGAAGCTGATCGAACAAGTCATCGATCCTAGGTAATGGATATTTATTCTTCACCGTCAGCTTGTTCAACTCTCTGTAGTCGATGCACATCCTCATAGATCCATCCTTCTTCTTGACGAACAAAACCGGGCTCCCTGTGGTGACACACTGGGCCGAATGAACCCTATGTCAAGCAATCCTTGGAGCTGAATCTTTAATTCCTTAAGTTCAGCTGGAGCCATCCTATACGGGGCTTTGGAAACCGGATCCACCCCTGGTGCCAAGTCAATCACGAAGTCAATCTCCCGCTGAGGTGGTAACCCTGGAAGTTCTTCGGGAAAAACGTCCAAAAATTCCCGAACCACTCTGATGTCCTCTGGCCGAATGGTGTCTGGCCGAGTGGTGTCCACCACCACGGCCAGAAACCCTAAGCACCCACCATGCAATAATTCTCTCGCTGACATAGCCGAGATCACCGGGATCCGAGATCCCTGAACCGAACCCACAAATACAAATGGTTCTTCACTTCCCGGTTGGAAGACCACCATCTTCCTCTTACAGTCAATGCTCGCCGAATATTTAGATAGGAAATCCATTCCTAAAATAATATCAAATTCGACTAAGCTCATCTCTATCAGATCAGCGCTTAACTCTCTACCATCTATCCTGATCGGCATAGACCTAATCCACCTATTGGAGATAACCAATTCTCCGCTGTGTAACGGGGTTCCAAACCACGATTCATATCTATCAAAGGGTCTACCCAACTTACTAAAGACTCTGGCCGCCACATAAGAATGTGTAGCCCCGTAATCAAACAAAGACCGAATAAAGCGAGTTGTTAATAAAAAGCTGACATGTAACAACTGATGGGCTGGCATCTGCATCAGCCTGCGTGATAGCGAACACCCTGGCTGGAGTGGGTATCGCTGGAGCTCGCGGTGCCTCTGGTCGGAGCTGGGGACATTCCCTCTTGAAGTGTCCGGGCATGCCACAATGAAAGCATCCCTGACCTTTGCACTCACCCCGATGATGCCTCTTGCAGCTAGGGCACTCGGGATAGGAGAATCGGGTCTCATTACCACCAGGACGACTCCCTCTGTTCTGGTTCCCCCGGAACCTCTTGTTTTGACTCGAGCCGCCGAAAGCAGTGGGTGCTCTCTTCCTCTGATCAATGGCCGAACCACTACTCCCCCTGCTAAAGCCTGATGCAGGAGGGGTAGGAGCTCCGCCACTAACCGGAGTACTAGCTGGTTCTGACATGCACCCCACTGCGCCCTCAGCTCGCAGTGCCTTCTCCACCATCTGAGCATAGGTGGTGCTGTCGTCGGTGGTAATCATCAGGTCATGCCTGATCTTGGGATTCAACCCGTCCAGATACTTCTCCTTCCTGCTGAAGTCGGTCGGCACAATTCCCGAGGCTAACCTCGCCAACCGGTCAAACTGAGTAGTATACTCAGTGACGCTCATGTTCTCCCGCTGGGTCAGGTGAACGAACTCTTTCCTCTTGGCGCTTCTGACCGCCTCATTATAATATTTCGCGTTGAAGAGTTCTTGGAACCTTTCCCAGGTCATGGTGGTGACGTCATGGATCTGAGACACCATGTCCCACCATACCAGGGCGTCCTCCTGGAACTGAAATGTGGCGCACACCACTCTGTCGTTACCGGTGACACCCATGAAATTCAGAATTCTGGTAATCACCGTCAGCCACTGCTCGGCTTTCATCACGTCCGGACCTCCCAGGAATACCGGAGGTGCTTGCTTCCGGAACCGCTCATACAATGGTTCCAATCTATGGGCCGCCACCACTATCTCGGCCTGGGCAGCAGGGGCAGGTGCCGCTGGAACTACGGGCACAGGAACTGCAGGAGCACCCTGCTGTCTCAACCTCTGAATCTCGAGGTCTTGTTCTTCGATCCGGGCTTGCATTTCCGCAAACCGCAACTCCCAATTCGGGGCTCCCTGATCGGCTGGGGGAGCCTGGGCAGCCTGTGGCGGGTTATCATCACCCCGGCCACGAGCCCTGCCTCGGGGACCTCTGCCTCAGCCCCTAGCAGGTGGGGGAAACTGAGCTCCCTGTCCCTGATTCGACCCTACGGAGTTGCCCTGACTCCTGGTACTCCGCCTGGCGTCCATCTAGCTAGAACCGCCTGCGAGACCAAGAGCTGGCATATCAGGTCGTATTCAAGGCGAGCTTACTAATGCCGCTTAATTTGGAAATTAGAAATGAAACATGCGCCTATTCTACTATCAGGCTACTAACATGCTTCCTAACAGGCTTTTCTTTTTCATAACTGAATAAAATAAACTACTAAAGCAATAAAGGCTTACTGAACCGTGAACCGAGCTAACTGCTGATGATGATTGTACATGTCGTGACGATCTTCGGAAGACAACCTGGCGGCTCTGATACCAAATTGAAACACCCTAACTATCTTAGGCGTATTACGTGATTTTTTAAACGTACTGTGCAGCTCGTTGCTAATCAACGAGGTTTATGGAAAAACGTGATTAATTAAAATTTTGCTTTTTCATTAAACTTATAAACCATTTTACAAAAGTCTCGGGATCCCGATTTATAAAAATGTTTACAAAAGTTTCACTGTTTAACTATTACATCAAAATAAAAGTCGTCTAACGACAGTACAAAAATCTCAGCCTTGCTGTCCCGAGGATCGTACGCTCCAGGCCTAACCGCCCCGACATGTACAATCTCATAAGCTCGCTCACGGTCCATCGCCCATGACCTTGCCTTTACCTACACATGAACATAAACTGTGAGTCGACAGACTCAGTAAGAAAAGCATACTAATATCATACATAACTAACTGCCGTGTCCAACACGATACTGAGTCCCGCTACTGCCATGTCCAACATGGTACTGAGCCACTACTGCCATGTCCAACATGGTACTGAGTTTTGAACGTTCAGGGGACGGTACTATTGACAAGTATCCTCCTGATCGGTCGAACCGGTCATACTCCGGCTGCTGGTCATACTCCAGCCTGTACCGACGGGATAGGTCAATAAGACCGAACCACCAACCAAGTGTCGACTGATCGGTCGAACCGGTCATACTCCGCCGTCGGTCATACTCCAGCCTGTACCGACGTGACAGGGTTGGATGGTTCGAAGCCTAAATACATAACTAATGTAATCTAGCAGGCTTCCTACATGCACGCTAAACATGTAATCTACATATGCATACTGTTATACTAATCTTACCTGGATTCCGATTTCAGGTGTGCCGGTCAACCCGACCGGAATCGAAGCCGACGCTGACGGATTGCGGCTCCTAAACCATAAAAATCACAACGCTATAAGTGACACGCCAAATCACTTCCCGGGGACTAAAACTTGAAACTAAAAGTTTCCCTATCGATAAAAAGCATGGCAATACCCCTAAAAACATAAAAACGAGGAAAACTAGGGTTCTGAAAAATCCCCCAACCGGTAGGCAGGTTGCCCAACCGAATTCGGTTACGGGAAATTCAGACCCCCATCCGAAATTCCGGATGCACAACCGAATTCCGGTTCTCGCGAGCGACAACTATAAAAATTCATAACTCGACCAATTCAACCCCAATTGGTCCCAAACTTTCCAGACCTACTCCATACATCCCAAATAACATATCCAAGGCATCAAACCTACCCAGAAACCACAAATACAAAATTTGCCATTGGAGCTCAAGCTTTGAGTTCCAAACTCAAGCTTGAGCAAAACCACCTAAACATGCATTCCGCTAGCTTAATTCTACTTAAACTAGCATAATATCACCTCTGCAAACTAATAGAAACAACAGCAACATCACAGAACATTTTCACAACATTTTCCTTCCAAAAACCACATTTTTACATAGAGAACTCAAAGCTTGAACAACCTAGCTAATCATGCTTCAAACAACTCAATTAACACTAAATAATCATGCTTTGAACCTCAGAAAATAACCATAAAACACAGCAGCAATAACAACTAAAAATCATGCATGCATCATCATCATACTTTCTTAAAACACAAGAAAAAACAAAGAGAAGTTAGAAATCACTTACCACAATCAAGAGCTCCCAAATTAGGTTGAATCTAGCTTGAAAATCAAAGAAAATCCCAGCCCTAGAACCCCAAGCACCCAGCCGAAAAGAGAGAGGAAAAAGAGAGAGGTTTTCTTTGGGAAAAATTCTATTTTCACACTTAGTCTAATTTTTTGTAAAAATGAGAGAATTAAACATAAATACCACTTATCACACTTCATTTCAGCCAAGTAAACATTAAACAATTATTTATTTTTCAAATAATACACTCACATAAGACAAAACACTAATGGGGCAAAAAGACCATTTTGCCCCTCCACCATAAAGTCATGAAAATCATACTAAAGGGGTATTTTTGGGACATTCTAAATTCCCGGCCATTCCCGACATTCCCAATGTCAAAAACCCGTCCCCAAAATACTAACATACTAAGTTGTGATTTCTACTGAGCCAAACGCCGGGTTCCAAAATACCGGACACCGGAAATGCGAAATATAAAAGCTACTGATGACATAATCATGCATTTCTGAATTCCGTAAATAACAGTAATAAATTATTTAAATAGCTATAAATAATTTCATAATTAAACATAAACAACTGCTAATTTCCAAATTAACTAAGCGGGCTTTACACCCATTTACACAATTGGACTCCCCCTCATCGAACCCCACATCAGACACAATCGGACCCATCAGACCACCCCATTGGACTCTATATCGGACCCATCGGACATTCCATCGGACCTACGTCTCCTACCTTGCAAACTCAAAGTTTTATTCGACCCTATCGGACCCCATCGGACCTTGCCCAAAATCACAGATATGAGATTCTAAAACCTAAATCTATCCCTAAATTTAACAAAATCTATCTTTAACACTAAAATCACAAACAAAATCAATAAAAAAATAAAAAACGGTGGTGATGCTTCAGTGGTGGTGCACCGTGGGTATCGTTGGTCGGTGGTGATGCTTCGATGGTGGTGCGCTGTGGATCAGTGGGGGAGCGTCGCGGATCGATGGGTCTCCTCTGTGCGTGTGTGGCCGGTATTTGGGGTTTCGGCTGGAGTTGGGAGGGCTGGGTTGGGATGGCTGGGTTGGGATGAACAGAGAGAATAGAGGGAAGGAGAGAGAATGGGTGTGAGATTTTAAGAGGGGTAATTTTAAGATCAACCCCTTAAATCATGCATAAAAAATTAAATTTCCCATAACATATCCTTTACGTTTTTTATTTTAAATATATGACAGGACAATAAGATAAACTGGAGACAATATCCATTTTGCGGTGGTGTGGTTAGGGGAGGGAGAGAGGTGAAAGCGACAGTTCAGGTGGGTTAACCAATTGCCGCTGGTGAGTGGGCCAGAGCGGTCCAGCGGGCTCGTAGATCGAGTTCCAACAGAATCTCTGCCCAACCTGTCTCTCACACACAATCTGGAATTTTAGATCTCCTAGGATACTTCACACACATACAATATACATACATTAATACAAATACAACCTTCTTTAACCTGTCTTTCCAACGTAGTTGGCTACCCCTATGTAATATATACTGCTATTCTAATACAGCCTTTCTTTTCAAATTGGCTATAGACATACATATTTCATCTCCCATGACTACAATTACAAATACATACTTGAAACATTTTAGATATGACTCACGGTCTCATAGATTGTCAAAAAAGCCTAGATTTCATTTCTTTCTTGAAAGGTTAAAAGATTGTATTAATAATTATACTATTCATAATTTTAAGATTTTTTTTTAGGATTAAATCCTCCTAATTGTTGTTATATTTGTATTTAACTTTTTAAGCTCAAATTTTAGCGGTAAAACCTCCAAATTATTGAATTGATAGCAAATTTAAGACGTCATCCAGTTAAGTGTCACTCTAGACTGCTTATGTATACACTCTTGTAGACATTACTTGATACACCTAATATTATCATTTAAAAATTATTTTTAAAATAAATAAAATCATAAAAATAAAAAATCAAATATAAAAATTAAAAATATTATAAATTTTGAAATAATTGTTATATTTTTTAAATACTAATATTAGGTGTACCGTATAAATGTGACACATGTAAAAAAATATAAACATAAGCAATTTATATTGGCAGTTAACTGTGAAAAATAGATGCACCTTAAATTTATACTATCAGTTCATTAATTTGGACGGTTATACTGTCAAAATTTATGCTTAGAGCAGCTCCAAGGAGACAGCAAATAAGAGGTATGGCATGTATATATGTTCCAAGGAGGCTGCATATCATGCAGCATTTTGTAGTTTTATCTACTGTGCAGCACAACATATATGTCGTGCACTGTAGTCACAACATTCTTTTATTTTCTTAAATTTTTTTTATAATTTAGTTAATATTTATATATATTTATATTATTGTATTTGTAAAATTAAGAATTATTTTTTGGGAAATTTTACAATGTACATTTTTAAAAGTGATGTAAGAATCTACTTCTATTTGTTTCGGCACCTGACAAACTTTTTTAGTCTATTTTTTTTTTATATATTAGTGTATATTATAATTATTTAAGACATCATGTAAAATTTAAAAAAATTAGAAAAATTTAATACGCCGAAAAATAATGCACTTCTTTAAAAGTGGTGCACTGATATACTCCTACCTGTTTTGACATTCAGGAGACTTGTTTAGTCTTTTTTTTATGGTCGTGTACATTATAGTTATTTTAAATATCCTGCAAAATTTTGAAAAATTTTAAAAAAATTTAACATGCTGAAAATAAAATTCAAACTTTCTGTCATGTGACTCTTTTATTTAGAGAGATACATTGTAAAAGCACCTTATGATATTTTTTTTGTGTAAATTTAAATGTGAATACCATAAATTATTTTTATTTTTAATTATAATTTAAGTAAAAATTTATTATATTTTATATTTTTAATCTAATTAGTAAGTTTATTTAAATTATTAGCTAAATATAATCATTGTGGTAATTTTTGGTAATTAATATGATATTATTTTTTATTTTATTAAAAATTAAAATAATAATAAGAAATATTTTTTTAGTGTTGTAGTTGGAGTAGAAATATTTGTTGACACCAAATTTGGTGTTTCCTTGGAGATGTTCTTAGAGAGAGTTAAGTGCAAGTAGAATGATAATTGAGAGGGTTTATAAAAAAAAAAAAAAAAAAACTCAATTTTTAACCACAAAGTAAGAGCCTATGAATATTGCCACAACGATCCCTAATAACTATGCCTACAAGAGCACACTACATTGCTTACGATACAAGCCTACATGAACATCAATTCAAACCTAACCCAGTGGCGATCTTCCAGCAATGATGATGAGCATCCATTATCGGCATTAGTCAAGTCAATTGTACTAAGGTTGAAGATCTATTCTACTATTCTGAAATACTATTGACCATATCAGTTATCCAACAATACTATCACCATATTAGATTAATTACATTATTAGTTAAGATTGAACTGAACTGGACTAATTATCTTAGTACTAACTTATTGTAAATTAGTTCTTCACACACAACATGATTAACAATTTTTCCCCATAAAACAATTAATGGGCTATGAGAAATGGAACGAAAAGGAAACTTACGAACAAGGCATGAGCCAATAGCAAGATAAAGATGATGTAACTTCAAATTCAGCTTTAATTGCTGAAATGATATTGTGACAAATAAATTTTCCATAAGAACACTGTCACTTCAAGAGGAATATTTAAGTTCCCAAGAAAATTCCAGCACTTATCAAGCAGATAACAAGACTGTTTCTCTTGAGGGTGAAAAATCCACCAAATTTATTAAAAATTAAAAATTATTTAATTTAATTTTTGATTAACATATAATATTTCAAATCATTTATTTATTTCTCTGACAAAAAAAATCATTATTTATCAATTTTAATTGAGTTATTTTTAAAATTAAAATTGAAAGTAATAATAAAATTATTTATTTAAAAATCTGATTAGATATTTACATATATTACGGTTTCGTACGAAATATATATTTCTTTTAAAGTCGTACAAAATGTATTTTGTTTATTTATGTAGTGAAACAATAGCAATATTCATAAATTACTCCAATTAAGTTACAATTAATTATATTATTTATCAAAAATATGCTTATATATTTAATAATTATATAATTTTCACTTTTTATTATTTAATTTTGAAAAGAAAATTATGATATTACAAATTTTGTTTTCTTACTATATGAATAAACTTCATTGAAAATAATCATAATATCAAGTATGTAATGCAAATATTAGTAATTTTTTAATTTAAATTAATACGTAATATTATTTGTTTATTTTTTTCTGAAACTTGCAATACAAGAGAGTTGGCTTGTTCTAATATGTCCTCACAAGTAAACTTGCAATACAACTTGGATAGTTTTTCTTTTAATTTCTTCATCAAAGTGAGTATCCATTCTTATTCGATAATTATTTAGCACGAACATTCTATGACTGACATAAGATGTCTTACTAATCAATCCAATCAAAGTTGTGTCTTCATTACACGTAATACATGTTAGATTTTATGCCCTAAATAAAATCTAAATTAAATTTAATATTATTTTCAACTAATCAAGCTCAGAAATTATACTTTGATTTTATCAATCACTTGGTTCACATGTTTTATTACGAGATTATATATTTAATATATAAATTTTATTAATACGAGAACATGTAGTTATTCATAATTATAGTGATCACATCATCACAGTAAAAATTAATTATGATTATATGCTTTGAATAGTTTTAGTCCCTTGATTTATTAGTGTACTGAATTTACACTGATGTGATTATCAGCAATAAAGTTTATTTACACTTTTGTTGCACTTTACGTCTTTTCTATGACATTAAGCAAGATAAACTTAAAACTGGATGTATAGGGTATACACCGGGACGAGCTCGATATTGAAAAATAGAATAGTTACTGTAATCTAACGGTTACAACTATTATTGTTATATTATTTGTTAAAATATAATATAGATTAAAATATTTAAATGTGACAAATTACATATTAATAGGAGATTAATATATATTATGTGTTGGAGGTTGTATTATATCATATATAATATAATAATGCACATAAAAGTTGTAACATATGAGGAGTTACAAATCTAAAAATAGATTGTAACTTAAGGATCACATGTAATTAAGTGAGTTATTACATATGGAAGTTATGGAATTAATGGGATAAGTTTCTAGTTGTTAGAAACTGTTACAGTACTCAATTATATCATTTAAATGAGTATTGGGACGTTGGAGGAAGATTTAACTCGGAGAGGAGTTACAAAAACTCAATTTTTGAGTTTCTGGAAACAGTTATTTTTATGTTGTTTTATGATTGTTTTACGAACACCTGGAACAAGTTTTTGAAAACGTTCATAAACGTACATAAATTAATTGAGCATGTTTTCAGCTCTCTTGTCCGTTTTTATCCCATTAAACACCAATTAAAGTGTTGATAACACCCGTGTGATGAAAGGATTTGATTTTCAAATGTGATCCTCAAAACACTTTAAATAAAAGTCTTGAGTTTACTTTGGGTTCGCTTTGTAAGTAAACAAGTTTCTATCAAGAGAGCACATTGCTAGAAACACTATAGGCTTGATAAATCCAGAAAGCTATTTCCATTTTTTTCTTTTCCCTAAGTGCTTGTGGTAGGGGAAATAAGCTTTTGGACAAAGGTGTAAGACCTTCTTCAAGTTTTATGATTCCCCTATTATACACTTGTGGTGTATGTGGTGTTGAGATTGCTTTCACATCTCTTTTATATATATGCTATTTATTTGTGTTGACCGAGGTTTTCGGCAACCAATAAAATATTATGAGATTATAGAGCTGTAAGAAAATTAGAGAATGTTTTTTACGTGGTTGGGGCGTTAATGAGCCTTAGTCCACGAGTCTATCGTATTTATGGATGTATTTAATACACAGAATGTATTTGGTGAATGTTTCACCCTTATAAATACAGAGAATGTTCTTGGTGAGTATTTACTCTTCTTGCTCTTATGCAGCCCAAGATTCTCGATCCCATTTAATGAGCTTTGAGGGGGTATTTATAGTGTTTTTGGTGGGGTGATCCCCAGAACTATTGTACAAGTGTATCTGTAAGTGTCCATAAAGTTGGGCATTCCCAATGAATATACCATGAGTAATGCATGGTCAAATCCCTAGGTGTTGTAGGGCTTTTATGTGGAATGTCCTTATTGTCTTTTGACTGATGTGACTCTTCACAGTGTAGCCGTCGATAGACTTAAATGATCATTACTTTGTAGCTGCTGGTTGGAGGTTGTGCCGTCAGACTTTATTGCGTGTAGCAGTCCCAACACGCTTCCTCCCATGCGGCATTAAATGCGACTTGATTGCTCAGGGGAAACCTGACACCTTGCGGAGATGTCTTAACGTTACTTGGGCATCCGGGAGCATATGGGATTCCATATGCCTTCTCCGAGAGATATGTCCCGGATGCTTCTTTATTGCATAAAGACTTAGCAGATAGTTTGGATTATAAGTTGCTTGATCCACGTGTCCTTGTCTGGTTGGTCCACGTATATTGGGCAAAATCAGGGGCAACATTTACCCCTAAGCCTTGTTTATTTGAAAAATAAAACAAGGCTTGCTCAAGTGCTTCCGGTTGACTCCTCGGTTTCCTGGCACGAGCTTTGAGCGCGTGAGGGTGTATTTAATGATGGCCTTTAATGCAGCGATTCACTTTTTGCAGGGGTCGATTCGTTTCACGCCCATTGATTGATACGGCGCATTGATGGTGTCAGACGGACACTCAAACGTTTCCACCGCCTTAATTACAAATCAATCTGATCTGTTGATCTTTGAGAATTCGAATCGTGCGTTTCCCCCACCGTACGATTGGTAGGTGATAGTGCATGTTCTTCATGCAGTTTTGCCTATAAAAGCCACCACCTTTCCTTCATTTCGGTTACTTCCCATTTCTTGCCAACTTTGCTCAAGTTTTCCAGAGAGAAAAAATTCTCAGACCAAGAAAACATTGTTGAACACTTTGCAATTTTTTCCAGTCCATCTTCGTTCACTACTGTCAATCCCTCTTATCTTCGTTTGATCTACAGCAGGACCCCCAGTCTCAACACTTCACTGTAAGTTTCTTGCACCCCTTGCTTTACTGTTAATGTACATGGCATGCTTTTACTTATCTACTCGTTTTTTCTGGGTTTTGTATTTGAAGTTTCTGGGAATGCAAACTTTTAGATTTTTCACGTAACAGGTCTAGATTCACCATTTCTGGTGATAGGATTACTCTTGTCACGTATTTGTTACTATTTTTTGTCAAAAGACCGTATGTTCTTCGTATACTGGTCGTTTAGGGCATAGGAGAGATCGCTCTCTTTCGACTTTCTGCCCTTTCTTTTTCTTTGGTGTGCGATGTCGTCTTCTGTGAATTTATTGCACCCGACTCTTGTCCAGGGAATCCTTCTAGGGTTTCCTGTTTGACAGGTGTCCGGAGGGGCCTCTTTCCAGCGGTTAGGGGACCCCTATTCCCTTTTTCTTGGTTTAGGGTTTGGTATGGGGCCTAACTGCTGGAATCTTAATTCTTTTTACAGAATCAAAACATGTCTGCATCCGGTTCAAAGTCATCCAAGAAGAATGGTAAGCGTCTGGCTACCCTCGAAGATGTCTCGCTGGGTCCCGTTGCCCAAGAGGGATACAAGTCTCGGGCCACCGGATGGGAGGCGGCAGAGCTTCACTCTACTCTAACTTGCCCCCATCAATTGGAGAACATCGTGGAGGTAGCTGGAATCAAGCCTTCCACATCCGGGACGTACCATCGGCCACCTCATGATGCGGAGACGCCCAACCACAACTACGGCGGCTTCGGGGCTTGGAGCCAGACACACTTGATGGCCGGGGCCATGCTTCCTCTCTAGGACTACTTTGTTAATTTTTTAGTTTTTGTCAGCCTTGCGCCATACCAACTTATTCCTCAAGCATACCTCTCAGGCTTATTTATTTTTTACTCCTCCCGGGGATGGGGCTCTCCCAGCCCGGCGGAGATATTGTATTTTTATGAACTTGTTTCCGTCCCCAAGAAGGGGGACAAACTTAAAGACGGTTTTTATGGATTTTGAGCCCACCCTGCCAATGATGGGGTGGTTCCTTATAATAGGCAAACTCATGTTAAGGACTATCGCCATCGTTTTTTCTTCTCTTCCGGGTTCCGAGCGGTGGAACATCCGGAGCTCCTCACGGAGTGGGTTAGGATTCCCCCTTATGAGTGGACCGCGCCTACTCAGGTCTTTCTTCGGAGAGCCCAGGCCTTCGCCACTTATGACCGGGCGGACCTCGACGTCGGGGGCCTGGTTACGACGGAGAATTGCCGGAAGGCCAAGCTCATCCTGCTGCACCAATCTGTGGAGGACTCTAACCTTTCCAGGGTTATCTGTCCCAATGTGAGGGCGCCTGCCGCAGAGAAGATCTTTCGGGACGAGATCATCGCCACTGCAGAGAAGAAGTACCAGGACTATCTCTACCAAAAGGCTCAGGAGAAAGCTTACTCCAAGGCTCAAGCAGCTTCCGAGAGGCCACTTCGTGCGGGGAGCCCGGTCGAGAGGAGAAGCCAGGAGATCGCTGGGAAGCCCCTTCATATTGGGGACTCGGCGTAGAGAAGGGCTCCCAGACCAAAGCCTTCGGCTCAGGAGCCAAACACTGGGGCTCCTGGCGCCAACACTTTTGGCTCCGGTAAGTCTCCTTTAGCAGTACATTACGTCCCTTCTGTTGGCGAATATGCCAGTGTAACGCCCGTATTTTATATTAATAAACTCGAAAATCAATTTTAATAATTTATATCTTAATAACCATATGGGTCGGGATCCCGAGTATCAAAATACAAGTTGAAAGTATTTTACTAATATGTACATATAATATTTTTTTTTTTAAAACTAATTCGCTAAAAGGCAACCCCAAAATACAGACTCCAAAATACTAAAAGACCGAAACCCTCCAGGTTGCACTGCCGCGATATGTACAATCATTGCCGAGTTCTGCCTCACTGTTCCTCCAGCTTTGCTTTTCCTTTACCTACACAAGGTAGCAAACTGATGAGTCAACAGACTCAGTAAGATATGCAAGAAATATATAAAAGTATTGCAATGCCGGCTTTATGATTAAGCCGCCCTGAGCTCAATAACCAAGCTCACCAAATGGTTAAGAACGTTCTTAAGGGAAGTACGACTACTGTACCAAATGCACTAAAGTACCAACTCTGTACTTGTGTTGGTAGAGCCCTAACTGTACTCCCGGGAATTACTAAGTGTTGTACCACGAACACGACGTACCCTTGGTACTCGTGTTGGTAACACCGTAACCACAATTATAAACAACACTATACTAACACTCTATAAATCACATTTAAACTAGTGCTAGTAGTGCAATATGTAAACAAGCATATAGTCTTATATATATTCTCACGCTATCTTACCTCGTTCCGTGCTCAAGTGTGCCGGTCAGCCTGAGTGGAAGTGCAGCTCGACGTTTTACAGGGCCCTAAACCATTATGTTCAAACTTTGATGAAAGACTCGCTAAAACACTTATCGGGGATTTAAAATAGAAACTAAGCTTAACCCTATCGATAAATAGGATGCCAATACCCTAAATTACTTAAAAACGGAAAAACTAGGGCTTGGGAAAAAGCCCCAACCGGCAGACCGGTTCCCAACCGAAACCCCAGTTCCTGGGTACCAACCGGTCGACCGGTTCTACGAGTCCCCCAGAACCGGTCGACTTGTTTTGTGCTGGGAACCCTAAAACCGATCCCCTTAACTCCAATCAATCCCAAACTTCTTAATAACTTCCAGAACACCTGTACATTCCATATTAAACCAATTCCAAGCAACAGAACTCATCAAATCAAATAAAAACTCAAACCACCATTAGAGCTCAAGATTTGAGTTCTCAAACTCAAATCTCCCTAATACACTACTTCAAGCATTAAACCTTGCTTCAAAAACCAATATCAGCTCTAAACTAACTTCAGAAAACCTAAAGTAACTTCACTTTACCATACAGCACCCAATTACTCAACTCAACTTCATAATTCACCAAATTTTGAAAAAGAAAGAAAGATGAAAGCTAAGAGATAAATACCTTGAACCAAAGCTTGAAGATTCCTACTAACAATCCTTGAAACAAAAATCAAACAACCACAACCCCAGCTGCTCCCTTGAAATTTCGAGAGAGAAAGAGAGAGAAAAGAAAGAGAAAAACCAAGAATTTCCTTAATTTTTCAATGGATAAAGAAACCTAGTTTTTCTAGAATTAACTAACCCCCCTTTGACTAAAACTTCAGCTTCATAACTTCAAATAAGACAAAAATAATCCACTTAGGAAAATACCTAAATTGCCCTAGCCAAAATTCTACAACTTACTTACCACCAAGGGTATTCTAGTAATATCAAGCCCCGATAGCTCACTAATATTAAATCGCTCACCATAATAACCCGATAATATATTCCAAACCATAAAATACAATTCTCTAAAGGCCCAACGTCGTTTTCCACGACTTCCGAACACAACCACAGAGATTGCAAAATTAGGTAATTAACATAAAATTGCATAAAAATATATATGATATATTAAATATATTTCCAAAATATGCATTTCATAATTATTAATTTAATTTCATTTAAAAACCTTAATTATTTAATAATTCAAAACATTAAACATATGCGGTCTTTACAATTATCCCCCCGTTAAAAAGGATTTCGTCCCCGAAATCTACCTGAACAACTCAGGATACTGAGCCCTCATATCAGTCTCCAACTCCCAAGTGGCTTCTTCCACTTTACTATTCCTCCAGAGTACTTTAAACAACGATATGGTTTTAGTTCGAAGGACCTTTTCCTCCCTATCTAAAATTTGTACTGGTTGTTCATCATAGGATAGGTCAGGCTGCAACTCAGCATTTCATAACTCAGAACGTGCATTGAATCAGACACGTACTTCCTCAGCATGGAAACATGAAATACATTATGCACTGCTGACAATGATGGAGGTAAAGCCAACCGATAAGCAACTTGTCCAACCTTCTCCAGAATTTCAAAAGGTCCAATAAACCTAGGGCTCAACTTGCCTTTCTTTCCAAAGCGTCTAATCCCTTTCATTGGGGACACTCGTAGGAAGACATGATCACCAGGTTGGAATGTAACATCCCGTCGCTTGGGATCTGCATAACTTTTCTGCCTGCTTTGAGAAGCAAGCATTCGAGCTTTGATCTTGTCTATTGCTTCATTTGTCTTCTGGACCAATTCAGGGCCTAAGTATTTCCGTTCTCCTGTTTCGTCCCAATGAATTGGGGAACGACACTTTCTGCCATAGAGCAGCTCATAAGGAGCCATTCCTATAGTACTTTGATAACTATTGTTATAGGAGAATTCAATCAGAGGCAAATACTTACTCCATGATCCTCTAAAATCCATGACACAAGCTCGCAACAAGTCTTCAAGTATTTGAATAGTTCGTTCAGATTGCCCATCTGTTTGAGGATGAAAGGCTGTGCTGAATTTCAAATTAGTTTCCATAGCCTTTTATAAACTTATCCAAAACTTTGATGTAAATTTAGGGTCTCTATCTGAAACGATAGACTTCGGTACCCCATGAAGCCGGACAATTTCTTTCACATACAATTCAGCATATTGATCCACGGTATAAGTTACCTTAACAGGTAAGAAATGTGCTGACTTTGTAAAGCGATCCACCACAACCCAAACTGAGTCGTACATTCCTGTGGTTCTAGGCAAGCCAACCACAAAGTCCATTGCAATGTCTTCCCACTTCCATTCTGGAAGTGTTAATGGCTGAAGTAATCCTGCCGGCCGTTGATGCTCAGCTTTGATTTGCTGACAGGTTAAGCATTTAGTGACGTAGTCCACTACATCCCTCTTCATCCCATACCACCAAAAATAGGGCTTCAAGTCTTGATACATTTTGGTGGTTCCTGGATGCAATGAGTAAGGGGTAGTATGAGCTTCTTCCAGAATTTCCTTCTTAAGTTCATTGATATCAGGGACACACACCCGTGCTTTAAACAATAACATTCCACTATCAGAAATTGAAAAGTCCTTAGCTTTGCCCGCTAAGAAATCTTCTCGAATTTTAACCAATTCAGGATCTTCTAATTGGGCCATTCGGATTCTGTCCAACAAATCCGACTGAAGTGTCAGATTAAATAATTTCCCAGTTACCAACTCAATATTTGCCCTAGTCATCTCCGAGGCTAACTGAGAGGAAATCATGACCATGTTGGATATCTGATCGGGTCCCTTTCGGCTTAAGGCATCAGCTACAACATTTGCCTTTCCAGGGTGATACAGGATTTCACAGTCATAGTCTTTTACCAACTCTAACCACCTTCTCTGTCTCATGTTCAGATCCTTCTGAGTGAAAAAGTACTTGAGACTTTTGTGATCAGTATAGATCTCACACCTTTCACCATATAAGTAATGTCGCCAAATTTTCAAGGCGAACACCACTGCTGCAAGTTCTAGGTCGTGAGTTGGGTAACGCTGCTCATAATCTTTCAATTGTCGAGAAGCGTAGGCTATGACTTTATCTGCTTGCATTAACACACAGCCCAATCCCTGCCTTGATGCATCACAATACACCACAAACTTTTCTTGATCAGATGGCAAAGCTAAAACAGGAGCTGTAATCAACCGTTGTTTCAGCTCTTGAAAACTCTTTTCACACTTATCTGACCAAATAAATCGCTGATTCTTCCTAGTTAACTCCGATAACGGCATTGCAATCTTTGAAAAACCTTCCACAAAACGCCGATAATAACCTGCTAAACCGAGAAAACTTCGGATTTCAGTGATTGTTTTGGGTCTAGGCCTATTCTTCACTGCTTCAATCTTCCCTGGATCAACCATAATCCCGTCTTTCCCAACAATATGCCCCAGAAAGGACACTTGTGACAGCCAGAACTCACACTTTTTGAACTTTGCATAGAGTTTATGATCTCTAAGTCGCTGCAGAACCATTCGAAGATGTTGCTCATGTTCTGCTTCTGACCGAGAGTACACAAGAATGTCATCGATAAATACAATTACAAAATTATCGAGGAAATCCTTGAATACCCTATTCATGAGATCCATAAAGGCTGCCGGTGCATTTGTTAACCCAAAAGACATAACCAGGAACTCATAATGACCATACCTGGTTCGGAAGGCTGTCTTCGGAATATCCTCTTCTCGAATTCTCAACTGATGATATCCAGACCTCAAGTCAATCTTAGAGAATACCGTTTTGCCCTGAAGTTGATCAAACAAATCGTCAATTCTGGGCAGAGGATATTTATTCTTAATGGTTAACTTATTCAGCTCCCGATAATCAATACACATCCGAACAGTTCCATCTTTCTTCTTCACAAATAGCACTGGGGCTCCCCAAGGTGACACACTAGGCCGAGTGAACCCTAGATCCAACATCCCTTAGAGTTGTATCTTCAGTTCTTTTAGTTCAGCAGGTGCCATTTGGTAGGGTGCTTTTGAAACAGGTTCTACTCCAGGAATTAAATCAATGATGAAATCTATCTCCCGCTGAGGTGGTAATCCAGGCAATTCCTCAGGAAACACATCTAGGAATTCCTTAACCACTTTAACCTCTTCAGGTCCAAGTAACACAGGTTTACTGGAATCCACTACCACTGCTAGGAATCCAACACATCCATTATGTAATAAATCCCTAGCTTTCAACGCTGAGATTCTTGGAACACGAGAACCTTGGACCGAACCAACAAAAACAAAAGGTTCCTCATTCTCCGGTTCAAAAGTCACCATTTTTCGTTTACAATCAATACTAGCAGAGTATTTGGACAGAAAGTCCATACCAAGTATAATGTCAAACTCGGCCAATGGCAACTCCACAAGATCAGTGCTCAATTCTCTATTTTCAATTCTAATTAACACTGATCTAACCCACTTTCTTGAAATAATTAATTCTCCATTAGGCAACAAAGTTCCAAACCCTGTCTCAAGATTATCACTAGGTCTATCAAACTGATCAAGGAGTCTTGATGACACATAAGATCGAGTAGCACCCGAATCAAATAAAACAGTATAAGCAAAACCATTGATTAGAAGCTGACCTGTAACTACTGAAGGGCTGGCAGCAGCATCAGCCTGAGTTATAGCAAATACACGAGCAGGTGCAGGCACAGGTTTGACCTCAGGCTTTGGTTCTTCTTTCTTTAACTGAGGACAGTCTTTCCTGAGATGTCCCACAGAACCACACTGAAAGCAGGCTCTCCGGTTACAAGTCCCGGGGTGATGCTTCTTGCAACGCGGGCACTCAGGATAGGAGTAAGTCTGACGTCCTCCTTTGTTCTGGTTTCCTCGAAACCTTTTACTTTGCCCTGAACTTCCCAAAGATGGGAAAGTTCTTTTCTTCTGTTCAAATGTAGAACCCCCACTCTCTTTTTCAGGACCAGACATAGGGAGAATAGTAATCCCACCAACACTAGGAGACTCTCAAGTTTCTTGTAAAAATTTAACTGCTCCTTCAGCTCGAAGAGCCTTGTCAACCATTTCTGCGTAAATTGTGGTATCGTTCGTTGTAATAACCAGGTCATGCCTGATCTTGGCATTCAGCCCAGCCAAATACTTTTCTTTCTTATTGAAGTCTGTTGGTACAATTCCGGAGGCTAGCTTGGCCAAGCGATCAAACTTGGTTGTATATTCAGTCACTGACATACCCTCGCCTTGTACCAACTCAACAAATTCCTTCCGCTTTGCACTGCGGACCGCCTCATTATAATATTTGGCATTGAATAAATCCCGGAATTCCTCCCAGGTCATTCTGGCAACATCCCTGGTGAGGGATACCATCTCCCACCAAATCAGGGCATCCTCTTGAAATTGAAACGTGGCACATGCCACTCTGTCATTTCCGATCACACCCATAAAGTTTAGTATTCTTTCAATAATAGTCAACCACTGTTCAGCCTTAAGAACATCAGGACCTCCCAAGAACACTGGAGGTGCTTGCTTTCTGAATCTCTCATATAAAGGCTCCATACGGTTACCAGCAACATGTTGCTCAGCTGGCACCGCAGGGGCTGCAGGAACCGCAGCAGGCGGTTGCGAGGGAAGCTCAACAGGAGCATCCCATTGCCTCAGTCGCCGGATCTCTTCTTCTTGTTGCTCAATTCCAGTTTGCATCTCAGCAAACCTTTGTTCCCAATCAACCGGGGCCTGAGGTGGATTCTCCTGTCCACCTCTCGGAACACGACCGCGGCCTCTACCGCGTCCACGGGGGTTTTGGGGATTTCTACCACCCCGACCACCTCCGGTCTCAACCAACTCACCCTGCCTTCTAACGTTTCGCTGGTCGTCCATTAATTAGGACTTAGCCTGCGAACCCACAAGGCACGTAGGTCAGACAGTGGTCAAAATATTTTCAAGACCGCAATTAGGATTTAGAACATCTTATTTAATCATATATACAACATATCTTAAAACAGTTTGCAAAAAGAAATAAAGCTTACAGAACCGTGAGTTGAACTCGACACTGGCCTTGATTGTACATATCTTGACGGTCTTCAGTGGACAACCAACCTGGTGGCTCTGATACCAAACTGTAACGCCCGTATTTTATATTAATAAACTCGAAAATTAATTTTAATAATTTATATCTTAATAACCATATGGGTCGGGATCCCGAGTATCAAAATACAAGTTAAAAGTATTTTACTAATATGTACATATAATATTTTTTTTTTAAATTAACTCGCTAAAATGCAACCCCAAAATACAGACTCCAAAATACTAAAAGACCGAAACCCTCCAGGTTGCACTGCCGCGATATGTACAATCATTGCCGAGTTCTGCCTCACTGTTCCTCCAGCTTTGCTTTTCCTTTACCTACACAAGGTAGCAAACTGATGAGTCAACAGACTCAGTAAGATATGCAAGAAATATATAAAAGTATTGCAATGCCGGCTTTATGATTAAGCCGCCCTGAGCTCAATAACCAAGCTCACCAAATGGTTAAGAACGTTCTTAAGGGAAGTACGACTACTGTACCAAATGCACTAAAGTACCAACTCTGTACTCGTGTTGGTAGAGCCCTAACTGTACTCCCGAGAATTACTATGTGTTGTACCACGAACACGACGTACCCTTGGTACTCGTGTTGGTAACACCGTAACCACAATTATAAACAACACTATACTAACACTCTATAAATCACATTTAAACTAGTGCTAGTAGTGCAATATGTAAACAAGCATATAGTCTTATATATATTCTCACGCTATCTTACCTCGTTCCGTGCTCAAGTGTGCCGGTCAGCCTGAGTGGAAGTGCAGCTCGACGTTTTACAGGGCCCTAAACCATTATGTTCAAACTTTGATGAGAGACTCGCTAAAACACTTATCGGGGATTTAAAATAGAAACTAAGCTTAACCCTATCGATAAATAGGATGCCAATACCCTAAATTACTTAAAAACGGGAAAAACTAGGGCTCGGGAAAAAGCCCCAACCGGCAGACCGGTTCCCAACCGGAACCCCAGTTCCTGGGTACCAACCGGTCGACCGGTTCTACGGGTCCCCCAGAACCGGTCGACCGGTTCTGTGCTGGGAACCCTAAAACCGATCCCCTTAACTCCAATCAACCCCAAATTTCACAATAACTTCCAGAACACCTGTACATTCCATATTAAACCAATTCCAAGCAACAGAACTCATCAAATCAAATAAAAACTCAAACCACCATTAGAGCTCAAGATTTGAGTTCTCAAACTCAAACCTTGCTTCAAAAACCAATATCAGCTCTAAACTAACTTCAGAAAACCTAAAGTAACCTCACTTTACCATACAGCACCCAATTACTCAACTCAACTTCATAATTCATCAAATTTTGAAAAAGAAAGAAAGGTGAGAGCTAAGAGATAATTACCTTCATCCAAAGCTTGTAGATTCCTACTAACAATCCTTGAAATAAAAATCAAACAACCACAGCCCCAGCTGCTCCCTTGAAATTTCGAGAGAGAAAGAGAGAGAAAAGAAAGAGAAAATCCGAGAAATTCTTTAATTTTTTAATGAATAAGAAAACCTAGCTTTTCTAGAATTGACTAACCCTCCTTTGACTAAAGTTTCAGCTCATATATTCAAATAAGACAAAAAAAATAATCCACTTAAGAAAATACCCAAATTGCCCTAGCCAAAAGTTCTACAACTTACTTACAACCAAGGGTATTCTAGTAATATCAAGCCCCGATAGCTTACTAATATTAAATCGCTCACCATAATAACCCGATAATATATTCTAGACACATAAAATACAACTCTCTCTAAAGGCCCAACGTCGTTTTCCACGGCTTCCGAGCACAACCACAGAGATTGCAAAATTAGGTAATTAACATAAAATTGCATAAAAATATATATGATATATTAAATATATTTCCAAAATATGCATTTCATAATTATTAATTTAATTTCATTTAAAAACCTTAATTATTTAATAATTCAAAATATTAAACATATGCGGTCTTTACAGCCAGTCTTAGGCCCGTAGGGTTCGATGAGCGTCTTTATAGGTTTAGGATGCCCTCGACCCGGTGGGGAGACCATACGAAGGAGTTTTATTTTTCCAACTTAGGAGATTTCCTAGGTCGGTCCCGGATGGGTTCTGGTCCTCCGGAGCCCGTCCCCTTAGACCCTTCAGCTTTCATTTCATCCAGCTGTATCCGGCCTTCGGACAGCTATCTCGGAGACGATGCTGCCAGCATTAAGATTCAGAACTTTGCTAGGGCCGAATTAGCGAGTCAGGGTAGGACTAGCTTGATTGCTATATCTGAGTGTTTGTTGTTTCCCATGGATGTTCTAACACTTGCCTTCTTTCTTTTATTGTAGCAGGCATTTCCATGGACGCCATATTGGCCGAACTTGTCAGGGTTCACACTCCTGAAGCTCCCCCTCCCCTTACTTCTTCCCAAACGGCCCCCCCTTTAAAGGCTTCTTCCAGTGCCCCTTTAGACACTATTCACTTAGTGGATGAGGAGGTGCTTCCGGGAGAAGGTCAAGAAAAGCAATGGGGCTTTTCTGAGGAAGTTGAAGAAGGTCAAGAAGGAGACTGGGCTCTTCCTGAGGAAGTTGAAGAAAGTGAAGAAGAGTAAGAAGT
Source organism: Cannabis sativa (assembly GCF_029168945.1). Taxonomy (NCBI): domain Eukaryota; kingdom Viridiplantae; phylum Streptophyta; class Magnoliopsida; order Rosales; family Cannabaceae; genus Cannabis; species Cannabis sativa. Next base: position 22,241,721 of record NC_083609.1, on the reverse strand, counting down.
TGCTCTGATTCGCAAACGCAAGGGCAAAATGGTTGCCCAGGAGGAGCCCAAACGGTAACGGAGAGCTGATACTCCGGCCCACGGTCTTGATGGTGGGATCTCTCCCGAGATGGAGGAACACACTGCCCCTCCCAATATTGTGCTGACTCCGGTTCCTGGAGATGACGCGAGACGGGAGCTCTAGATAGCTTAACACAACTACGCCATGGATGAATACTCCCGGGGGTATGCTAAGGTGGAGGCCCTGAAGAGGATCTTACGAGTTGAGATGCAAAATACTCTCAACAACCCGGAATACCAGAATCCATGGGATTTAAATTTGGATCCCTTGTCGGATTGGTTTGATCGTTTCCTCGGGCCCACATTAGCTCCCTTTGCCGCGGAGATGAGTGGCGAGTTTGCGTCCCAGCTTACCCGGTGTGCACCTAGGTGGTTCGCTGCTTGTGCATCCTTGAACTCCATCTTCCAAGTCCAGGATCTCAGCCACTCCCTCACTGTGGTAAGTATTTTGTAGTTTACTTTTCTCCTTATTATTTTTTCTTGGAGATTCTTACTTATACTTGTATTCTTTCCCAGCTTGCTGCTGAGGCCGGCCGCCTTTCCAAGAACATAATTAATCATGGCTTCGTCCTGTCCGATTTTGGGGACATGGATGAAGTTAGGAAAATCCTTCAGGACCTTACTGCTGAAAGGCAGCTTTATTAGGAGGATGCTGAGCGCCGGGAGGCCCTTGCCAAGGCCAGTGAGGAAGAGGCCAAGTGGAGGGAAGTGCAGGCAGAGGCAATGATCCGGGAGGAGGCCCTTCGGAGAGATAGGCTGGAGGCCAGGCACCAAGAGGAGCTGAGGACGGAGGGCGAAGCCACTGCTAAGGCCAGGCGAGAGCTTCGGGAAGCCAGGGAGGCCTTGGATGAAATGGTTGCCAAGGTGAGGTCCTTAGACGAAACTCACCGGGCAAACTTGGAATCCAGGGCCAACCTGGCCGCGGAGCTGAAGGAGCTCAGAGACTTCAAAGACCAAGCCTCAAAGAAGGCAAAAAGAGATGAGCTTCTTTCTCCTGTCTCATGCAGCCGGTGCGCCAAGCGTTTTGATACCAGCGTCTTCATGGCCTGGTCTACAAATGACCAGAACATCAAGCTTACCTTCTACCGCAAACCCGAGGAGATGATCGCAAAGTTCCGGGAGAAGAAGAAAAAGCTTGATGCCATGATGGAGGCGCGCATCGGTCCTCGCCTTCCTCCTCGCATTGATTAGGCCGCTTCGAGTTTGACCCATTACAACCAGGATTTCGCTCTTTTTCTCTTTTTTTTTTATTTACAGTTAATTTTCTTGTATTTAAGACAATATTTACATAGCTGTTTCTTTTTTATTTAAAGGGGAGACAATATTTAAGGCATGTCCCCAGGCCATTTGTATATATTTTGACCTGCCCTTAGGGCTAGGATTTTTATTTTTATATATGATCTTTTTTGGTGCACATATCTTTCTTTTGGACCTGTCCTTTGGATCAGGATATTTTACTTAGTTTGTTCTTTGTCTGTTCGTGTGGTATACCTTAGTACCCCCCCTGAGTGGCATAGAAACTTTGCTTTTAAGGCACTCAGTTTTTATTTAACATGCGGAGGCTGTATACATTTAGACGGTACAAACTCTTTAAACAAAATCTAAGTTACATTTTTGGCTATTGGTAATATTTTCTGAGGTGATCGGCATTCCAGGCTCTTGGCACAATGGTTCCGTCCATCCTTTTTAGCTTGTAAGTGCCTGAACCGATTTCGTCCTCGATTTCATATGGTCCTTCCCAATTTGGTCCAAGTACCCCCACTCCGAGTTCTTGGGTGGCTGGGAAGACATTTCTTAAGACCATATCCCCAATAGCAAGCTTTCTGTTTTTAACTTTGGAGTTAAAATACTCGGTCACCTTCTTTTGATAAGCTGCCATCCGTATTTAAGATTCGTCCCGGAGTTCTTCAACTTGATCCAGAGCTTCTTGAAGCAAAGCCTGATCCGTGGCTGGATCGTAAGTCATTCTCCTATGGGACGGGAATAACGTTTCTACCGGGACCATCGCTTCGCAACCGTACGCCATTGAAAAAGGCGAGTGGCCGGTCATGGTTCTGGGGGTCGTCCGGTAGGCCCATAACACTCTTGGAAACTCATCGGGCCAGTTGTTTTTGTAGGCCAACAGCTTTTTCTTCAGGGTGACCTTTAGGATTTTATTGACTGCTTCTGCTTGACCGTTTGTTTGCGGTCTGGCCACCGCAGAGAAGCTTTTCACTACTCCGTGTTGGTTGCAGAAGTCAGTAAATTCTTCGCAATCAAATTGCTTTCCATTGTCAGAGACTATTTTGTGAGGCAGGCCATATCGACACACTATGTTTTTGATAAAAAAGTCTAGTGCTTTTTTAGCAGTTATGGTCTTCATGGGCTCAGCCTCCGTCCATTTGGTGAAGTAGTCTACTGCTACTATTGCATACTTTACTCCTCCCTTTCCTGGTTGCAGGGACCCAATAAGATCTATTCCCCAAACCGCGAAGGGCCAGGGACTAGTCATTAGGGTGATTTCATTGGGAGGAGCTCTCGGTATGTTCGCGAACCTTTGGCACGAATCACACTTTTGGACGTAGTCTATACAATCTTTTTTCATTGTTGGCCAGAAGTATCCCTGTCTCAAAATTTTCTTTGAGAGACTGGGTTCTCCCGTATGATCTCCACAGAACCCTTCGTGGACCTCTAGCATGATTTGTCTAGCTTCAGGGTTCGATACACACCTTAAATACGGCATGCTGAGTCCTCTTCGGTAGAGAATTTGATCCATCATTACATAACGATGAGCCTGATACTGAATCTTTCGAGACAGTGCCCTTTCTTGGGGACACTCACCTTTTGTTATGTATTCTATGATGGGGACCATCCAGCTGGGTTCTTGCCCAACCGTTGTTATGGCCTCTTTTATTTTGATGCTTGGCTCTGCCAAGCGTTCCACTGGTAATACCCCCAGCCCTTCGATTTCACTATCTGAAGCTAACTTAGCCATACAGTCCGCCTGAGCGTTCTTTTCCCGGGGGATTCTTTCTACTTTGTAGTCCATGAACTCGTGGAGCAGCTCCCGGACTATTGTTACATATGCAGCCATTCGCTCACTGCGTGTTTGGTACTCTCCCAATATCTGATTTACGACCAGTTGGGAATCACTATAGACTTCCACTCTTTTGGCTCCTACGGATTTTGCTAATTTCAGCCCTGCTATTAGGACTTCATATTCGGCTTCATTGTTTGACGCTTGGAAGTCGAACCATAGGGTCGCCTGGAGTCGCAGTCCGGTCGGGGATATCATTGCCACTCCTGCTCCGGATCCATTTTCATTGGAGGCTCCGTCCACAAACACTCTCCATGCGGGGACCGATGGTGCTGGCACATTTGCGGTTGCCTCGGCTTCGTTGCATTCAGTAATGAAGTTTGCCAAGGCTTGGCCTTTTATGGAGATTCGGGGAATGTAGTGTAAGTCGAATTGACTTAACTCCATTGCCCACTTGAGGAGCCTTCCGGATGCTTCAGGTTTTTGGAGGACTTACTGGAGCGGGTGGTTGGTTAGTACCTTGATCGGATGCGCTTTGAAGTATGGCCTCAATTTTCTCGAGGCCATCAGGAGGCAAAAGACCAACTTTTCGATGATGGGGTACCTCGTTTCTGCTCCTATCATGCGCTTGCTAACATAGTACACGAGATGTTGAGTTTTCTCTTCTTCCCGGACTAGGGCAGCGCTGACCGCGTGCTCGGAGACAGCCAAGTATAGAAATAGGTCTTCTCCGAGAACAGGTTTTGACAGGATAGGGGGCTTGGCCATATGTTCTTTTAGTTTCTTGAATGCCTCCTCGCATTCGTCCGACCACTCAAACTTTTGACACTTCTTTAGTATGTTGAAGAAGGGGATGCATTTGTCTGTAGACCGTGAGATGAAACGGCTCAGGGCAGCAACCTTTCCGGTTAGGCTCTGCACATCTTTATGCTTTTGGGGGGATGGCATGCTCAGGGGTGCTTGGATTTTTTCTGGATTTGCCTCAATTCCCCTCTGGCTGACGATGAAGCCCATGAACTTCCCTGATTTGACCCCAAAGGTGCATTTCTTTGGGTTGAGCTTCATGCCGTATCTCCGGACTACCTCGAAACACTCCTCTAAGTCGTCCGCATGGCTATTGCATGCTTTGGACTTGATGAGCATATCATCTACATAAACCTCCATGTTTCGTCCCAGGAGGCCTTTGAACATCCGGTTGACCATTCTTTGGTAGGTCGCTCCGTCGTTCTTCAGTCCGAAGGGCATGACTAGGTAATAGTATACCCCCTTATCGATCCTAAAGCTAGTGCACTCTTGGTCTGTCGTATGCATCTTTATTTGATTATACCCGGCATAGGCATCCATGAAGGATAATAATTTGAATCCAGAAGTGGCGTCTACCATCTGGTCGATCCTGGGCAGCGGGAAGCAGTCCTTCGGACAAGCTTTGTTTAGGTCAGTGAAATCTATACAAACTCGCCAAGTTCCATTCGGCTTGGGCACCAGGACCGGATAGGCTAGCCATTCCGGATAGTATACGTCGCGGATCATGTCGTTGGTCAAAAGCTTATCCACCTCTTTCTCCAGAGCCTCGGCTTTCACCGAGTCGAGAGGGCGTCGCTTTTGTTGGACCGATGGCATGTCCGGATTGACGTTGAGGACGTGGGTGATGACGTGGGGACTTATGCCAGTCATGTCCTCTTGGCGCCATGCAAAGATGTCGATGGCGCCCTTCAGTGTTTTTATTATTTTTTCTTTTTCCTCCGGATCTAGGCTCTTTCCTAGCCGGAGTACTTTGGTGGAGTCGAGGTTGCACACTGATATTTCCTTGACATCCTCCATTGGTTCCACAATTTTTTCGGACCCCACCCGGGGGTCCAACTCATCTTCCTCAACCATTTCTGGCTCAATGGTTTCCCAGACCATCAGTACGGGCAGGTGGGTCGCAACATTGTAACATTGCCTTGCTTCCCCCTGGTTTCCTCTCACCGTTCTGATCCCAGCTTCCTGGGTAGGGAACTTTAGGCACAGGTGCCGAATGGACGTGATCGCCCCGAAATCTACCAAGTCCGGTCGGTCGAGGATCACGTTGTAAGCGGTCGGACAGTCCACCACCATGAAAGTGCAGTACTTGAATGTGCTCCGGGGGGTGTCCGGACACAAGGTGACTGGAAGTCTTACTTTTCCCATTGGGATAAGCTCGTTCCATTAAACCCTGTGAGTTGGGACCCACTGGGTGAAAGGTCTCGGTCCGTCAGGCCTATTGCAGTGAAGGCCTCCTTGAAGACTAGGTTCACAGAACTTCCGTTGTCAATCAAGACTCTGGCCACCACTTTATTAGCGATGGGGGTCTCTATGACCAACGGGTCATGATGAGGGAAGCGCACCGTCTTGGCGTCTTCTTCCATGAATGTGATGGGTTGATCCATAAGTCGGGGCCTCTGAGCTGGGAGTTGAGTAACCTCTCAAACCTCATTGTGTTTCACGGCCCCCGCGTACCGTTTCAGCTCCTTGCGAGTAGTTCCTCCAATATGGGGACCTCCGGAGATCATGGCTACCCTCCCGTTGGGTCTGGGCGGCAGACCGGGGATGTGCTGGGCATCGCCCGCGGGAGCAGCTGGAGCCAACGCTCCTGCTGTACCCCCCGGTGTTCCCTGGGGCACACCCCCTGTCGCCTGGCCCGGATTGAGGTGAGGCAGCCTATTCTTGATCCACTCATAGAGGTGGCCCAATCGGATCAGGTTTTCAATCTCGTCCTTGAGATTCTTGCATTCGTTGGTGCTATGACCAATGTCGTTGTGGTACTCGCATCTTTTGCTCGGATCTCTCCGGGAGCTATCTTTGTACAACGGGTGCGGTCTCCGGTAGTGCGTATTTTGCCTAGTAGCAAAGTACACACGCTCTTGGGAGTCCGTCAGCTCCGTGTACTGGGTGTACTGGGGAGTGTACCCCCTTTTCTGGCGCTTCTCTCCTGTCCGGGTGCTGCCTTTGGAGGATCTCTTACTCCTCGAGCCCTAGGAAGGGCCTGCCAGGCTAGCGGTCGGAGCGGAGTGCGAGGGAGCTTGTCCATTCATCCCTAAGGGGTTTCCAAAATGGGATGATGCTGGCGCCAAAGCCTGGCCCTGACTATACCCGGGGGTGGCAGAGAACTGTATGCCGCTTATCGGTGGAGCCGCGGTCGGGGCAGTACCCGAGGGCGGTACTCCGGGCATGTACCCTGCTATCCCGGTGGGATAGTATCCTCCATAGGCCACTATTTGGGCTTCTTCAAGGTTGATATATTTTTGGACTCTCTTCTGGAAGTCCTGAAGGCTAGCAGCCCCCTCTTGTTGTAATTCATTCCAGAAGGGAGTCCCTGTACGGATGCCTGCCTGGAGAAGCGCAAGCTGTTGTCCGTCATCAACTTTCTTAGTTTTTGAGGCCTCCTCTCGGAACCTCTTTATATAGTTTTTCAAGGTCTCGGTGGGCAGTTGCTTGATGTTAGTCAAGGCACTGACCTCCAGGTTGACCTTTCTTGCGGCGACAAACTGTCTCCGAAAATTGGTTTGTAACTTGTTCCAACAGCCCACGGATCCTGGTTCCAGTTTCTTGAACCATTCCTCCGCGGACCCACTTAAAGTAAGTGGGAAGCATAGACATTTTGCGTCATTGCTGACTCTCATGACCGTCATGACACGGTTGAACCGTGACAAGTGGTCGCTTGGATCAGAGTTCCCGGTATAAGCTGCCATTTCGGGCATCTTAAAGTTCTTGGGGAGCTCCGCCTCCAGGATGTGCTTAGCACATGGCTCCCGGTCCTCGCAATCTGAGTCGGAGTCATCCCCTTTTTGCCTTCGGGAGACTCGGGCAATGTCTTTTCGAAGTATGGCGAGTTCTGCCATAATTCCTTCATTCAACGTACCCGTGGAGACCGCGGGCCCGTATCTTTTTTGGTCAAGCTGATCCCGGAGGTCACCTTGGTTCCCATTGATTTGATTTCTCAGATCAACGGGAGGACACCTCTGTCCTTTTCTTCCTCTACCTCCGGGCTCTTGGTGCACGGAAATGCTTTTTCGGTCCTCTCGATCCTGAGGGCCAAGACTCCCTTTTTGGAGCTTGCCCCTCTGTGGACCTTTCCCTTTAGGGAAATCCGAGCGGACCTTTCGCGGATCCTGAGCCTTTTTCTTTCGCCCTGGAGTAGAGGTAGGGTTTTTCTTTTGGTTCCCCTCAGCAGGGTACCTTATGGGGCTAGGCTCCCTAGACTTCTGTTGTTGGGCACTAGGCGAGGATTCCTCTGGTTCCTTGCCAAGTCCAGCAGTTACTGCCTTGGGATGCACGTGAATGCCAGCCGCCTCCATGGCCTTTTTCATAGCCAGCATCACTTCTTGCATTTTTTGGTTTTGTGCTTTCTGGGCTTCGATCTCGGCTTCGTGATCGATAGCTTTTTGTCTGAGAAGCACCAACTCCGAGTAGCTACCTTCGTTGTAGGCATACTCATCGAGGTTTCCCTCGTAGTCATCATCGAGAATTCCTTCTTCTTCCTCAGAACCCTCAGCTGCTCTTGAGGCTACATCTTCCTCATTTGGATCCTGAGCATCTTCTAATGGGCGAGGTTGACGAGTACTTCTAGTCTCCACCATTTTTGTGAAGCGAAGTGTATGATTGCAGTGGCTTTCTTCAGCTCTCAATGAAAGCACCAAAATGTTGACCGAGATTTTCGGCAACCAATAAAATATTATGAGATTATAGAGCTGTAACAAAATTAGAGAAGGATTTTTACGTGGTTGGGGCGTTAATGAGCCTTAGTCCACGAGTCTATCGTATTTATGGATGTATTTAATACAGAGAATGTATTTGGTGAATGTTTCACCCTTATAAATACAGAGAATGTTCTTGGTGAGTATTTACTCTTCTTGCTCTTATGCAGCCCAAGATTCTCGATCCCATTTAATGAGCTTTGAGGGGGTATTTATAGTGTTTTTGGTGGGGTGATCCCCAGAACTATTGTACAAGTGTATCTGTAAGTGTCCATAAAGTTGGGCATTCCCAATGAATATACCATGAGTAATGCATGGTCAAATCCCTAGGTGCTGTAGGGCTTTTATGTGGAATGTCTTTATTGTCTTTTGACTGATGTGACTCTTCACAGTGTAGCCGTCGATAGACTTAAATGATCATTACTTTGTAGCTGCTGGTTGGAGGTTGTGCCGTCAGACTTTATTGCGTGTAGCAGTCCCAACACGCTTCCTCCCATGCGGCATTAAATGCGACTTGATTGCTCATGGGAAACCTGACACCTCGTGGAGATGTCTTAACGTTACTTGGGCATCCGGGAGCATATGGGATTCTATATGTCTTCTCCGGGAGATATGTCCCGGATGCTTCTTTATTGCATAAAGACTTAGTAGATAGTTTGGATTATAAGTTGCTTGATCCACGTGTCCTTGTCTGGTTGGTCCACGTATATTGGGCAAAATCAGGGGCAACAATTTGTATATTTTTTTAGTGTTGTAACATTATTTAATACATGATTTTGTCATTTGTATTATTTGTCATTGAGTTGTAATCTTGTTGGTTTGATATTTCTATTGGAACACAACAATTTGTAACAATTATGAGATAATATTACTTAATTTAATCTTGACATTTTATTTATCTTGACATTTTTTGTTAAGTTAATTAAATATTTGAATTATATTTTATTTAATAATTACTAGTAATAAAAGTAAAAATACAAAAAATAATTAATCGTGATAAAAATAAAAAGAGAAAACATTTTAGGTCCAATGAACCTTATTTAAATAAAGTGTAAAGTCTATAACCAAAGTCCACTAGGAGAATTCAATTATGGAATTCTTTAGTAGCCAAGAACTTGTTTCTTTTTATTTTCTATTTATTTAATTAATAATTGGATGGAAAATAAGTTACTTTCCTATTATTCTCTCTACCTTTTGGCTATAAATAGAAGGCTTTAAAGAGCTACTTATATATACTTTATTTTAGTAATTATACTAATTTATTGAAATTTATTTACAAGGAACTAATAAGTGGTCAAGAATAAATTAAATTGAGGCAAAACAGTAATTTTATTCCTGCTCAGTATAACCATCTATAAAGGATCATTGATTATTTTAATGGAAATAATGGATAAATTATAACGTATCTATATTATGTATATAGAGTGTTTCAAGAAATCAAGAGTGTGATTCTGAGTCTATAGTGGAGTCATGAAAAATTAACAAGATAGAAATTTATAGTGTGAATTTTAAATCTACTTATTGAGAGCCTAAATTTTATGGGCCCATAGTCTCTGCAGTATCTTATATAAATACCTATTGCCCAGAATTTTTCCCAAAATAAATGGTTGGTTAGGACCAATCCAGGTGGAAATGGGACCCACAGTGCGGGACATTCCATCTTTAATCACTTTTAGAGTTTATTATTTCAAAGGAATTATAGCAGATTGGTTATTTCTGGGAGGGTCTACCTGGATGATGGGTAGTCCTTGTCCCTTACTTTCCGTAAGTGAATTCAACTCGGAGAGGATATGGGAGGAGAGGCGGAGTGCACCACACTACTCAAGGTTATATCAATGTATACACATTTAATGCGGCATGGGGAAGAACGTCCAATACTTAGAGATATTATTACAATGGAAGATAAATCAAGATATATACAACTCAATTGTAAAAATAATACAAGAACAATAAAAGAGATTGATTAAATATATGTTATAATACACATATATATGCACTATATATATCACACACACACACACATATATATATATGAAAGGTAAAAGAAGAAGATACAACACATGTAATATAATATATGTATATATAAAACTAGAGAATAATATATATGTATATACTCACTCACAACCTTGAGTGTAGATTAGTGGGGATCACCATGACTTGAACAAGGTATTACACTTTTGTCCAAAAGCTTATTTCCCCTATCTCTAAGCACTAAGGGAACTCTCTAGGAAATAGCTTTGAGAATTATCAAGCCTTAGGGTTTTCTAACAATGTGTTTTTTTGATAGAAAACTTCATCTCTCTCTCAAATGAGCACCAAAGACCTCATTTTATAATGTATAGGTGATCACTTAGAATTCAAATACACAACACCTCGTTTCTCTCATATAAATGAGTATTAATATAGTTTGTAACAACTATATTTCAAACTATTTGAATCCTATCATCAAATTGTGTAACAACTCTTTTATTACACAAAAATATGATCAACCAAAAGAAGTTACAAAAGCAATTAAATTTGTAACTCCTCTCCATGTTATAAAGTGTAGGTTACAATTTTAGGTTAAATAAATCATATTTTACACAATTTATTTACCAAACACTCAATATATATTATTCACTTAATAACATATATTGCCACATTTTAATTTACATATTATTATATTAAATAATATAACCTACCTTACGCTGAACAGACGTGCTTAAGGGTTTAAACCCAAAATTTCCTAATTTCAAGATGCCTCATACATCGATTGACGACTACATAATGAGTTATCAAATCATAAGCAAGAGATAAGTCAAATCTCACCAAAACCTATAGTCAGTCCAAATACATCATAAAAAGTAAGTCATCATGCCCTATGACAAAATTTGGGAAAATGTGCAAAGCATGGTTCATACAATCACGACAGTAGATTCGTTTTACCACCATTTTAAGTCTATAAATACCCTAATGATATATAGAGGAGGGGACTCTTGGGAATTCTATAAAAAAATAGAAACATTCATTAATAACAGTGACTCATGGACTAAGGCTCATTAATGCCCCAATCACGTAAAATTTCTCTTCTTTAATACTCATCAATTATTTCAAACAGCTCTAATTACTAGTTGCCAAAAATCTCGATCAACATTTTAGTGCTTTCATTGAGAGCTGTAGGAAGCTTACAAAAAGAGAAAATCATAACTAGCCTCATGGTATAATGGCGTTAATAAGGAATACTTCACATCCACAACCGCCAAACGACCCAAAAGGTCTAAAAGAAGAAGAGGCAACTTCTAGGGTGGGTGCGAAAGGAGAAGGAGACACTAATGACCTTGAGAATACAAACCAAGAGGAATGCAAAGAATACAATGAAGACAACTATACGAAACTAGTTGAGTTTAGGCAAAAGGTTGTTGACCATGAGGCTGAGTTGGCTGAAAGAAAAGAATAAAATAAGAGAATGCAAGAAATAATTATCACCATGAAAAAGGTGATGGAAAATGTAGGAATTCATGTAAACCCAACTACAGTCCTGTCGGTACAAGAAAAGATAGGGGAAGAGCTCGGCCTGATAGAGGCCAAAAATAGAAGGATAGGGAGCCTAGTCCCATCAAGTACCCTGTAAAGAGGCCTACCCCAAAGGAGAACCCTACGAGCGTATCTGAAAAGAGAAACATGGCCTAGGATCCACAAAAAGTTCGTTCTAATCTCCTAAAAGGGAAAGGTCCACAGGGTGTAGGTTCCCCAAAGGGAAAACTGGCCCCTAAGACTGTGGAGATCAGAGGAGTACTATATCTATACACCAAGAGCTGGGAAAATAGAGGAGGTCTACCAGGAAAGACCCTTCGATCAATTTGTGAAAAAAACTCAATGGGAAACACGAAGACCTTAGGGCATGTCTTGACCAGAAAAAGAAAGTTGCTCCAGCCTCTGAGAGTATCCTAAATGAAGGAATTTTTGCTGAACTCACTATCCTTCAGAAGGACATAGCAAGGGTCTCCCAGAGATAAAAGGGAGATGACTCGGAGTCAAACTTTGAAGATCGAGAGCCGCATGCCAAAAATGTACTTGAGGTTGAACTCCCATAGAACTACAGAATGCCTGAAATGACCATGCATACGGGTGAAAGTAATCCAAGTGATCACCTATCTAGATACAATAGAGTTATGACACTCATGAGGATCAACAATGACATCAAATGTTTATGTTTCCCACTGACATTAAGAGGATATGCAAGAGAATGGTTCAAAAAGTTAGAGCCTGAATCTATGGATTGTTGGAATAAATTGCAAACCAATTTTAGAAGACAACTCGTTGCAACCAAAAAGATAAACCTTGAAGTTAGAGCCTTAACCAACATTAAGTAACTACCTTTGGAAACCTTGAAGAACTTCATCAAGAGGTTCAAGGAGGAAGCTTTCAAGATAAAGAAAGTAGATGATGGACAACAGTTAGCTTTATTGTAAGCTAGTATTCGGACGGGAACTCCCTTCTGGAATGAACTACAATAGGACGTTCCTTATATTGTTGGAAATCTTGTTGTGAGCTCTATTATTTGGTTCAGTATTAGAGTCTTAAATATGAATATTTATGAAATGTGAATTGGGATTAACCCTATTGTGTGAAACTTGAGAGTTGTGAATAAGAATACCGACACTTGGTCAGGATCACCTATGGATTGGGATTTATCCTTATACGTTAGAAATCAAGTAAGACAATGAATTATACACATAGAGTATAGGGAGATGGCACAATTATATGTGATCAGTTAGATGAAAGCATGAATTAGAGTTATTACCCTAAGTTATATATATTGTGAATTAGAGTTATTACCCTAAGTATATCTATCGTGAGTTAGGGTTATTACCCTAAACATAAATATAGTGAATTAAGTTTATTACCCTAAATATGTATTATCATAAACATGCGATAATGTATTACGTGAATAAATAATCAAACTTATGAAAGTTAGGATTATTACCCTAAAAGTTTATAGTTGAATATGTGTTAAATGAATTGTATGCATATGTATATTAAGAGTTGTTATGACTCCAGGGGGACGAGCAAGGCCTCTCCCATGAAAGCCAAAAAGATTCCAAATACCTCCAGAGTCCAAACTATGGATAAGATGGAGACAACACCTAAAGTCACTTGAAGGTATGCCCAAGACGGGGATTACATTGACCCTTATTTTGGGTAAATTGACTCGGGATTTGGTCTGACCGAAGAACTCAAAGAACTTTCCCTTAACACAACAAACCCGACCAAGGTTGTCAAGATTGGAACAAACCATATTGACACTACTACAAAAAGGGGTTTTTACGTTAGTCAACACATGTGGTCAAACTTGTTGACCGACGCGAAAGTAAACCTACACTTTTTTATTTCAGCTATCCACCAACGCAAATAATTATTAATTAGCGTCGATTATCTATCCGACGCTAAAATAGACATTAAAGCAAAAGATGAAATATAAAAAAATATGTATACACTATTAGCATCGGTGTACAACCAACATAAAAAGCTATTATATACACTATTAGCGTCGGTGCACAACCGACACAAAAAGGCTTTAAAAAAATCATTTATGGGCTTCAAACCATCTTTAAAAAACCTTACTTATATATATATCCCAACTTAACCTAATTCCCCCAGCCACCCCCATTTCTTTTTTCTCTCTCTCTCTCTCTCTCTCTCTCTCTCTCTCTCTCTCTCTCTCTCTCTCTCTCTCTCTCTCTCTCTCTCTCTCTCTCTCTCTCTCTCTCTCTATGATGGAACGCTGACGATGGAGGCTAGACGATGAAGGCCACTTCTCGCACCATTGGCTCGAACGGACCCCGCACAACCACCCTATCATGTCTCCCTCTATTTCCCCCTTCTCATCTCTCTCTATTTATTTTTGGATATTGACAATCTTGACTTTGGACCATGAATTTTAAAGCTAAAAATATAAGGGGATTTTTACAAAAATACTAGATTTTGTGCAAAAGTTTACAATTTTACTGTCATACGATTTTTTTACAAAAATACTGTCTTTTTATAAAACAAATGTAAAACAACAAAACAGAACAATTAAAACAACAATGGAACAACTAAAAAAAAAATCGTGGAACAACAATGAAAACTTAACATAGTACATAGTATAAAACTTACACGGTATTTTTGAAAAAAATTCCACCCCACAGTAAAAAAGTAAAAAAGTTAGAAATTTCAATATGTGGTGTAAAAATTTGACCAATTTTAGGCTATTAGAATCCCAACTAAGCATTATTTAAATCTTGAAGTTTCCTTTTTTCTCATAATTAACCATCTTTATCTTAGAAAGACTTGAAGATTACCAAAATAAGTTAAAATGGAGATCGCCAAATATTTCTCTTGAAAAACACACAAAAATAAATATCAAGCATAAATATGAGAAATAAACCAATAAAATATTTTAAAAAACACACTAAAATAGACTCTAAAAATATATAAAAATAGACTTAAAAATACTTCAACAATCCAAAGAGATTGATAATCCTTTGAAAAACTATTGGTTGAACTGAAGTTGGCACGTGTAGAAAAAACAACTCAGTTGGTGAGATTGGCACAACAATCCGGTGAGGTTGATAGTCCTTGGAATAAAACTATTGTAAGAGGTTTGGAAAAAACCTTAGTAAAAAATTCTATGGTTGTAAGGGTTAGTCTAGCCCATTAACTTGGCTCGATAATTGAACTCAAAGATAGGTCCATAGCTTTGAAGACAAAGGAGGTAGGTGGCTTAGTTCTACCAAACCTTGTAAAATCGAGAGTTTACATTTTCTATCCTTAAACTGTTTACATTTCAAGTGTATTATTTATTTTATTTTTTATTTTTTTTTTAAAAAAAAGAGGAAATTTTATTCAAAAAACAAGCAAACTACAAACAACCAAGGCAAAAGCCACAACACAACTCACGGCAACAGCTGCAACAAGAAGCAGCCACAGCCCACCACCACTACCAATTTCTAATTACATTAAGTAAATACAAATTTTTTTGGACAAGTTTTAAAAGGACCCTTACTCATAATTCTAAGTTGAACAATTCTCCTAACTTTCAAACTTAGACTTCTAGAGGAAGCACAAGTCAACTCAAATATGCACCTATTTCTGTTTTTCCATGCTGATACAAAGTTGCTGCTATAACAACATTTATGACTCGATTTTGGAGATCATGGGCCATGTTTCTGCATCTGTTAAGCATTTGAGAGATCGAACCAGGCCACTGGTAGTTTCCCATCCAAGTATTGATGTCTTCAAACACCTGTTTAGAGAAAACACAACAAAAGAAGACATGGTCATGTGTTTCCTGTTGGGTTTTGTGCCCTAGATAAAACCATTTAAATATAATCAGATTTACTTATTAATAAAGATCAGAAATAACATTTTATGTTGCATGGTTCACATGATTTATTTCATGATTATATATATAATGTATGAATTCTATTTAAGTTCAGAACATATGAATTTGTTAATGATTATAGTGTTGTCAGCACAATGGAATATAATCTTAATTATATGTTCGAAAGTTTATTCCCTGATTTGTCAGAACACTGGATTTAGACTGACATGATAATCAGTGATAGGTATTCTTACACCTTGGATAAGTGTTATGTCCTTTCCAGGGCATTGGCAAAGTTTACCAGTATCGGATGTATGGAGTATACATCGGAAGGGACCGATATTGAACTTTGATTAGATATATTAAAATTACTGTAATATCTATTCAATTCAATATCACCCATCCTAGATCAAATGATCTTAATCCTGATATGGTTAGGTTCGATCTCAAGAGTACTATACATGTTCTTTGATTTGTTAGTTAAGCCTACTTTTGGGTCAGGGTGATACGTACATTTTGGGAACATGATAGTATAATTGAGTGGGAGCGCTAACATAAATATGGAGTCTATAACTTCTATAGGAATTTAGTAGTGAAACGATGATATCCTTCGAGCTTGGCTAAACAGAGATAAATGGTGGAGATCTCATTTCACTTCGCTAAAATATCATTTATACGGAGCTAAGTGTTTTAAGGATAAAATACATTGAAGGTGTAACGGTAATTTAGTGCCTATTCAATGTAGATCATCTATTAGAGGGTCATTGATCAAATTAGTATTATAACAATGGATAACTAATGACGTATCTATATCGTGAAACATATAGAGCGTTCTATATGACTGAGAGTGCAATTCCATGTTCTAAGTGTGGATTCAATAAGGAATTAATAAGTTAGGGAATTTACTTGGTAAATTCGGTTCGAATTATTGGAAGCTCGGTTATATAGGCCCATGGTCCCCATACTAGTTGAGACCATACTGCTTGTAAGACTCGGTTAATTGATTTTAATTAATCAATTATAATTCTAAAGTTAGACTATGTCTAGTTTATGAATTTTCACTAAGCAAGGGCGAAATTGTAAAGAAAAGAGATTCTAGGTTTATTTATTAATTAAGATACTTTATATGTCTAAATTAATGAATATATTAAATGACAATATTATTTAATAATTATTTTATAGTTATTAAACAATTAGAATTGGCATTTAAATGGTTAAATTGGAAAATTTGTATTTTTGAGAAAATGAGAATGAAAAATAACAAAATGGGAAAGTTGCAAAGTGAGGCCCAATTTCCTTATAGGGCCGCCCACTATGCAAGCCCTTTACCATTTATTTTTCCATTATTTTAATGCCATACAATTCTAACCTAAACCTAGATGGCATTTTATAATTAGAAACTGTTGGCTTCAGGAAACTCATGACTTGCACATTGTTTCTTTCAGAGAAAGCCATAGCCACTTTCCTCTCTCTTTTCTTCTCTTCAAATTTTGAAATCCTTGAGTGATAGAATAGTGCCCACACACATCAAGTGGTATCTCAATCATAGTGTGTAAGACTGTAGGAGAATCCAAACAACAAGAAGGAGAATCAACATCAAAGGAAGGAGAGAAAGAGATCCATATTCAGATCTTGATAATACTCTGCTACAGAAAGGAATCAAGGGCTAGAGATCTGAATGGAAGGAGTCATTATATTCCACTGCACCCAATGTAAGGTTTCCTAAACTTTATATGTGTTTATTTCATTGTTTTAGAATTCATATTAGGATGTTAATGAAACATACATGGTAGTAAATCTAGATCCTGGTAAAATAATTTCCAACAACTGGTATCAGAGCCATGGTAATGATTTACTCTCATGAAGTATGAATTAAAACGATGATATGTGTTGATTTGGATGGTTTCATGTTGATCTGTGTGTTATATGATGATTGATTGATGCTTGTGAAATTTTATGAAAAATAATTGAATTTACGTTTCTGAAATTATTTTTATTGGATAGTTTGGAAAAAATTAAGCAATTTCTTTTTTTACAGAACTAAATTTCGATTTTATTTGAATTAGTTATGATTTTTTGAAGTTTTGAAAAAATCGGGGTTGGTGACACACCCTTGTGCGCGTGGCTGGCTGCTGGCAGCACCCTTTATCCGCCCAAGCAGCCCCTTGCGCCCAAGGATGTGCACCTGGATGGTGTGCTTTGCATACCGTCCGTACAGCTCAAAATTTTTTCGTTTTTCTTCGATTTTTCATGCTATTTCATGGAATTAACTTCCGATTTTTGTGTAGTTTTGTATTTTGATTTTTAATTTTCATATTTCAAATTTAATTATCAGAAATAAATTAATTTGATTTTTTAAAATTAATTTTAGATATTAGTGTAATTTGATTTTTAAAATAGGTAAAAATCAATTTTTGCTTACCTCTTTTCTTATTTTTTTTTTTTAAATTTGATTATTTTATCTTAATTTTAAATCTAAGGTCAGATATTAAATTCCTTTTATAAAAAATATTCTATTTTAAGTAATTTGACCTTATTTAGATTTAAAATAAGATTACTATAATCATGGTATTTTAAAAGGAAATAAGATATTTTTGCTAACTTTTAAATTTTGTTATTTTTACTTAAATTAAATTATAAAATCAGAAAAGGGTATGTATTTATCATTTTATTTTATTGAATATTTAATTTATAAAACAACATGAAAATTGAAAAGGTGGTTAGCAATTTTTTTGAAATGATATTTAGGCTAGTTGAAACCTAATTTTTCAAAAATTGTAGGTTTAATTTTAAATATTATTTTATTTTACTTAAAACTGAAAATATTTTTTTATTTATTTATTATTTTCGAAATTAATATTTTAAATTAAATACATCCTACATCCAACTATCCAATCTAACTTGTTGCAAGAGTATGTGTTTTAGATTGTTTGTAAGTTTTTCTAAAACCTATTATTGCTTGATCTAAATTGCCATGGTTAACTTGTTGACAGATCCAATGATCTAATTTTAACCCATGGTTTAATTGTCAATACGTCAAGTAAATAATTTGTAACAGGTAAATTTTACATTCTTCTTTCATCTATGTATGACCTAGTAACATGATAGGATCCATCTAAATCTGTATGCCTGTGTGAGCTTATATGTTTATTTTATTATAGATGCATAGAGGTTGTTGCTAAATAAAATGTCACACCCTGATAGATTTTATTTAGGTCCATTTAGTATTTGGGTCTATTCAATTAATAACAGTTGTTTATTTTAAGGTTAAATTCCTCTCTTTTGGGCCTTGTGTGAGAGTTGGGGGCCAATAGAAGTGGGTACGACATACTGAACCCAGCTCCCCCTCACATGAACTACCCCAACTGTGAATGTCCATTTGCCTGATTTGGATACCTGTACTAGATTAATTAAATTAGTTTAACCTAATAAAATTGATTAGCAACATAATTAATTTCAAAGTTTTTTTAAAAAAATTAATTTAAGAAAAACATACTTAGTTTAATGAATTAATTTCTAGATAAACTATTTGTATTTTTCTTGTATTTAATTATATAAAGAATTTTAACTAACTAGATTCTTTTTGAAACTTACTTTAATTATTTCATTAAATATTCCTATTTAAATTATAAATTAGTTATTTTTAACTAATTTTCCTTATTAACTTAAATTTAAATATCTTTTGAATTCAATATTAAGTTGAGGAATTCTAGGAATTGGTTATTGAAGATTCTTAAGATATTTTTTTTAAGTTGATTTTAAACTTAAAATGGAATATTCTTAAATTAAGTAGTTACCACTTAATTTTAATATTTAATTAAATTTCATTTGGAAACTTTTTAAGTTGGTTATTATAGATTCTTTCTATAACAACTTAAATTAGATATTTTCCAAATCTTGAAAAGATACTTAGTTAAATTGAGATATTTTATAGATAGTTATTTCTATACTAATTATTATTTCTAATATTAAATTAAGAAAATATCATAGATTGTGAAATTAATTGTTTAATAATTAATTTTGGTACAATCTAAGTTAAGTATATTTTTCCTAGTATTAAACTAGAATTAATAATTAAGACTCCTCTATACTTAATTATTTATTTCTTGAATTTAATTCAATTGAAAATTTTAATATCTAAGTTGATTTTCATCATGATACTTAAATATTGTTATTTTCATGATATTTAATTAAAGTTGAAAATTATTTTTAAGTTGGAAATTTTTCTTTAAGATTTCATAACAGCTTAAATTTGAATAATTTTCAAAATATATTTTATTTTATTTTATTAATCTTTTTGCCACAATTTTGAAATTGCATTTCTTAAATGCAGAAATTTCAAATTTTATTTGAAAAATAGATTAAAGTTGAAAATTATTTATTTTAATTTTGGACCAACTTAAATCAATGATTTTTTTCATTTAATGATTAATTAAAATAAATGAACTAAAATATATTATTATTAGAAAATGAATTAATTAGTCAATGAAAGTCTAGATAGTTATTATCTGTTATGCTTGAAGTATTTTTCTAGTGATATTTAATTAAATAGAAAATTAATATTTAAGTTGATTCTTAATCATGATAGTTAAATATTTGAAATTTTTCTTTAATATTTAATTAAATAAAGAAAATTATATTTTTTGTTGTAAATTAATTTTATTAATTAATTTTGGGCCAACATAAAATTAGAATAATTTTTCAAGGATTTATTTTTATTTTATTTTTAAAGTATTTTTCAAAAGTAGTATTCTTATATACTTCAATTTTTCGAAATGCAATATATATTTATAGAAAATTAAATTTGAGTTGTAAATTAATTTAAATTAATTTTGAAACAACTTAAATTGAATAATTTTCTAAATATTTATTGGAAATTATTACTAAGATGGAAATAATTCATGTTATTTTCATATCCATCTAAATATAATTTATAAATATTAAATTAAAATTTATATTTAGAATTTTTCATTCTAAATTGGAAATTTTAATTAAATAAATATATATTTAAAATAAATTGATTAAAATAAATATTAGAAGAAAATACACTTCAAATAATGAGCTTTATTATTAGGACATTTGATCTCCATTGTTGGTTCTACATAGTTCTTGTTTTAGTGAGTAATCCTCCCTAATGGAGGAACGTTCATTAGCAATTTAACGCCGTAGAATCTCGAAAGATAATATTATTTGTAAGTGTTTTATATAGTATTGATCACCCTAATGGTGACGACTGTATTTGACTTACAAAAGTATAAAACAATAGTGGAAGCTCATAAGATAGAATAGCCTTGACTCTCACCTAAACGGGACAACGCTGGATTCCAATCTTGATCGAATAAAAGGTTGCTAGAATGTTTATCATTTTAGATGAGCTGACAACTCTATTCAATGGATGATAACACTGACTCTCGCCTAAACGGGACACTGATATCAGTTTGTTGAAGACCTTGGAAATTATTTAGGATTGTATGTTTTATTATTTTCACTTGTCATGCCTACTTGCTATGTGATTAATAATTTCTGAATTGTGTATGAATTTATATTGAACCATGTTATTTTCTGTTATTAACTTGTAGTTTAATTTCGAATCTTCATTGTTGGTCTAACTTGGTTTGTTGTTCTAATGGGATAAATCCCTAATGGATTGTCACCATTAGACAAACATAATAGTGTGAGATCTCGAATGATAAATATTGTAAATGCAACATCTAGCTGTTCATCAATTGATGACACCTTAGACTAGTATTTACAATATGAAACAAGAAGATTATATAAATAAGATTACTTTGACTCTCGCTAATCGGAGCATCGTTGGATTCTTATTTAAATACGAAATTATCCTAATTTCTCTTAGCTTATTCATTTCGAATTAGCTCAATAACATATCATTGGATGAATGGTCTATAAATCATTTCATGTCATTCTATATTTTCTCTTAAGAAATTTAAATGACGCATGTGATTATATTCTCGAAATTCTATCACAAATGATATAAATCCTCAATCTTAAAAGTCTCCTACATGTATGGGAGAATCATACTTAGAGTTAAATTAGTAGTGGTGGTCCAAGAAAGAATTACTCATTATACAGTTACACTTTCACAAGTGTTTAATAACCATTTTCTATCAATGGATTCAAACTGTATGTTAGTAAGGAATATGAGTCTAGTATTCTGTGACCAGAATCCACTTGCACTATTCTAAGAACTCTTTGATGTAACTAAAACTAAATCATCAAAAGATACAATCGCATACTTTATAAATCTATGGCATTTGTATCTTGTTCATAGTGGTTTTGACAAGATCATTCTTTGCAAAGAGTTAATATGCCTATATCCACTGAAAGTATAATCATCTCATTCGCAGATGGATGTACATTCAGGGGTGGATATGAGTTTTTCGTTGTATTCTTAAAACGATTACTCTAGATATTACCTTATGCAAAAGAAATTTGAAATGTTTGAAAAATTTCATGAATTTCTAGTAATGGTGAAAAACCAGGTAAGTGGTTAAAGATCTTGCGAACTGTAGGGGTGGAGAAATAGTTAGTAGATATGCAGTTCAAAGATCATTAAGTTGCAAAGTGAGGCCCAATTTCCTTATATGGCCGCCCACTATGCAAGCCCTTTACCATTTACTTTTCCATTATTTTAATGCCATACAATTCTAACCTAAACCTAGATGGTATTCTATAACTAGAAAGTGTTGGCTTCAGGAAACTCATAACTTGCACATTGTTTCTTTCAGAGAAAGCCATAGCCACTTTCCTCTCTCTTTTCTTCTCTTCAAATTTCGAAATCCTTGAGTGATAGAGTAGTGCCCACACACATCAAGTGGTATCTCAATCATAGTGTGTAAGACTGTAGGAGAATCCAAACAACAAGAAGGAGAATCAGCATCAAAGGAAGGAGAGAAAGAGATCCAGATTCAGATCTTGATAATGCTCTGCTACAGAAAAGAATCAAGGGCTAGAGATCTGAATGGAAGGAGTCATTATATTCCGCTGCACCCAATGTAAGGTTTCCTAAACTTTGTATGTGTTTATTTCATTGTTTTAGAATTCATATTAGGATGTTAATGAAACATGCATGGTAGTAAATCTAGATCCTGGTAAAATAATTTCTAACATTTCCATCTCAGCATCATAAACTGGGCACTGAATATTCTGCAGGGTTATAATTTTGTTCAAGTAATCTCGAGTAAGGAGTTGCGAGTTAGCAATCTGCCAGTACAAAACACGTTGCTTAGGCACAATTAAATTGTCCCAAACAGCTCATGCATACTCGGCTTTAATCTCCTCTACCAGCAGGTTATAGTGCTTATTTGCTCAGAATTTTACACCTGTCACAGCAAGGCTCAACCTGGTCTCATCCATACTATCTCAAAGACTCAACAATTTCTTGAAATACCAGCTAACATCCAGTTTTTTAGGATAGCTCCGGATTTCATGGTCTTTCAAATAGATAGAGTTGATCCATTTAACCCACAAGCAATCTTGTTTATTAGCTAGAGCCCACAAAAATTTTGCCATAAGAGCCTTGTTCCACTTTTTATCTTCTCAGAAACCAACTCCACCAAGACTTTTTGGGAGGCAAATCTTTTCTCAGGAGGCTCGGTGAAGCTTACTTCTATTCCCTTTAGTACCCCATAAGAAGTCACGACAACTCTTGTCTATGGCAGTCGTTATTTATTTATTTGATTGCATTAAACTTGAATTTTTTCATAATGTTTTTAGGGGTTTTGAAACTTCTAAAATTAGTTTAAATTTTTAATTTACTCCCTTCTTGGAAACATGTCTTGGGCTAAAAGCTACGAGCATTACAACTTCATATTTTATGTATTTATTTTGTTTTAAAAAATAAATTACATAAAAATTCTTATGCCCCTATAATGACTTACAAATTTTCTAAGAAAATTGAAAATAATTCTTACACCCAATTATCACCATATAATTAACAATCAATCATGAAACTATACATTCACAATAATCATAATCATCCATTCACATACTATCATATATATATAATGCAAGAAAACTCAAACAACACTAACATATTTATATATGGCATAAGCTATGATACTATTTGTTGGTTATATGGTTCGTGTATCGAAAATATTTTAATAAAGATTATCTTTCTACCACACTCTATGTATATATACTAAATCAGAAACGAAAAAGATGAATATGAAAGTTATCTCTTGATGATCTATCAAGTATTCTTCCCATATTTTAGTAAATTGTATCAAAGAACGGTAATGAACTCGCACCAAATCTTCCAAATCAACCACTAAGGATCAGTTTGGACTGATAAGATACACAAAATAATGTTCTTGGAATTTCAACTCATGAGCAAGAATAATTTTATTGGAGAGAAAAAGTATATGTATATTCAATTAATTTAACCTTTTTGGGTTTTTTAAAGGTATCATATATAGATTTAGAATTATACTGGTATATTAATTATAACTAATAAAATAATAGTAAAAATTTAATTAAATAAGATATTTATTTATTTTAAAAACTAAATAATTATATTATAATATCTAAATAAATATATGTAACTGATTATTTTATAGATATTATTTTTAAATTTAAATATTTAATTTAAATTAAATTTTTAATAACTGATTGAAAGAATCTCTCAATTACTGAGAATATTTCAATAACTTGGAGAGAATTTCTCAACTACTTTGAGGGGATATCTCAATCATAATAAATATTTATAACCAAATCTTAAATTCAAATTTAAATAAATATTAATCATTTGAATTAATTAATTAATCTAAAAATAAAGTGAGTGAGGTGATAGGAGCTTATCATTGTGTAATAATAGTGTATGTGCCACCTACACTTGTGCTGGCTCTTATATACATAGATATGTCACTTTGGCTGTTTCTTGGAATAACAACTGGTCGTACAAACCAACGCGAGTCTTTTTAACGTGTTTTGTCCTCACTCGCATGTTTTCTAGAAAAACTTCTCAAAACGTTCGCCACCTTAAGATTTCTCCAAGTTAAACATACTTAATTTTGGAGTTCCTAGTGGTGGGCTACCAAAAAGAAGATGCATCTTGTTGTCATAAGTAGCACCTATCAATTCATTTAAGCTCTCTTCATTTGTGTAGTCTCATCTATGCACAGTCTTAGAATTATCACACTTAACATTCTCTAGGTAATATAAAATTACATAACTTACTCAGTCTTTCTCTTTACAAATTATAGGACTTCGATTGTTACAACTTATAAGGCATTTATGATGTCGAATGCCATCGAACATTAGTTGATGTAATTTATTATCAAGTCTTATATCTTATATTATTATTTAAAATACAAGGATTTATTAATAAAATAACAAGCATATGGTGCTAGATACCAATATTTATTAATTTTGCATCTATTCCATCCAAAATAAAGTTTAGGTGGAATGAAACTGTACCAAGTTTGCCTTGTTTTAAAATAGAATTTTATGATAAAATTTTGATAATTAATAAATGCTATGTGATTGAAATTTATATAAAAATAAATCAATAAAACTGTCTTACTTTACATCAATTCCATCTTTCACAATCAAATTTTGCTACCACACCATATATATTATTTTAACAAGAAATTTCCCATACAATATTACTTCAAATTTGAGCATATTATAAGTCTCATATCATCTTGGCATTAGTTTTGCATGCAAAATGAAAGGTCACATTTTGCAATGTTTTATTTATTTATTTATTTTTTTTTGCTGAGACATAATAATAGAACTTTGGGTAAGTATACAGTACACTAAATGGTGTTTCGGTAAATGCTCTATATATTTTGATATCTAAAATAATTTTTAATTAATTTTTTTTCGTAATGGTGTATGTTACAGTTATATAAGATCAGTTGTAATTTTTTTAAAAATTTCGAGTAGTTTAAATTATCGAAAAATAAAGTTTAAATATTTTGTTGCACGAACAATTATTTTTTATATGTGTGGTAAGTAATTATTTTAACCTTAATTTTAACACGATAAATTATTTAAAATTTTCTGAACATTTATAAATAGAGCATATGCTATCATGCAAAAAAAAAATATTAACTCAATTTTTTTTCTAAATACTAAAATAAGTAAATGAGTACCAAAATATCTTCCGGGGATGTTACACAAATTTCAAAGAGAGTAGGACACGACTATTTTATTTTTTTTTCTAGTTTAATTAGTCTTATGCTAATTGCTAGGTGGATGAAATTTTTCACTAATGTAATGCATATTGCATATGTGTACTTTTGAGTTTTGAACTACCCGGCCCATCTTACTTTCCTCGGCTTAGCTATCCTTTTTCAGGGCTTTGACACGCACAGACCCCCAGTCTGCGCGGCGTAGACTTTCGCAGAGCAACATACTCAGCCTTTCAGCTTCACAAAGCCCCATAAAAACCACACCCAATCTTTCTTAGCCTTTCTCTCCAACCCAACCTTTTCTATTCTCTTCTCTTCTCTTTTCACTCACTCTCTCACCCTCTCCCTCTCCCTCTATATATACCCACCCCTCCTTTCCTTTTTCGTTTCCTTCTTTCTTTGTCTGTTCTTTTTCTACTTTCCAGAAAACAAGCTAGCCTAGAATAATAAAATGGGTGTGAATCTTATGTTGGAGCTGTGCTTTGATCCGAATGGGGTTATGGTGTACGGTAAAAGAAGGTTGAGGAAACTATTTCGGAGGGTGAGAGCCCAGATCAAGAGACACGTCAACTACAGTCGCCGTAGCTCAAAGCTCCATAAGAAGAGTTTCAGCTTCAACTACGACCCTTTAAGTTATGCACTCAATTTCGACGATGGCAATTTTGGCTTTTTCTGTTAAACATATCAACTTTGAACCAAAAATGAGTAGAATTAATTAATGGTCTGTTTTTTTGTTTTCTCACTAGTTATAGCTACCTCTTATTTTATGTCATTTTTTTGTTTCTTTGTTGTCTGTATCTATTTGTGTTGATGTTACAGAATTAGAAAGCATGTAATTCAAGCCTTAATTACTTACTATTTAGGCTTCTTTGTTTTACAATTTTTCTAAAAAGACGTTCATATATGAATGTTTAATTTTTTAATTTTTTTGCATTTCTCTTTTTAATCACACATCAACTATTTCAACTTAATATTAATCCCTAATGGAAAGAAGCATAAAAAATGTGATGTGGAGTTTCGATTCTAATTTTCATTTTTTTTTGTATGCTATGAAGAAGTAATTAAGAGAATCTTCCTCCATACTTCACGGTTTGGCATTATCAAGCTAGCTGTAGCAATTCCCTTCCCCCCTGTCTGTTCTACTAACTGAAATTTTAATGGTGAATGAGACAAAATCAAAGCTATTGTAATTATTTGCATTTTACTTTTGGGTGAGGTGGGTAAGATAAAAATGGCTAAGTAAATGAATAGAGTAGTCAATCATATAAAAGAAAGAAATGAATAGAGTAGTCTAGTTTTAGTGGTCCAGTGCCAACTAACTAGTAGTATGAATTAATTTGAAATATTGAAGAGATGAAGGAATTAAGAAGTGAGTGAGTTGTAGATTTCCTACACTGCCCAAAAGCAGGGTGGAAAACCAGGGATCAGTCATTTTTTATAAACCTCTTCAATATTTCCGGTGGACGCCTTTACCCAAAACTATACCCATTCCAATCTTTTATTAAATTTTCTACTGAGGTTCTTACAATATGTCCACCCTTTTTCATAATTTTCTTTCTCTTTTCGTTTAAATAACAGAAAGGATTGATTTGAAATAGAAAATAAAAAGTATTTTAATTAATAATAATGAAGAATTGTAAGATAAAAAATGGGTGAAAGAAATCAACTTTCGTTTTTGAGCGGAAAAAAAAAATATATACATATATATATATATATATTATGAATCAGTAAAAAATACTAATTTGCATTTTATTAACCAAAATAAAATCAAAACGTATTACGAACCCCCACAATAGATTATTTTTCTTTACAAGAAAAGACAATGTTATTATGTGAAAATTGTAACATGGGTAATTAATACAAAGAAGAAAAACGCACGTGTTGAGTGGCTCTTTTATCTGTTCTACTACTACATTACAGTAGCACCCGTTATTAATTATTGTCTCAGAAACTCCCATACATATTGAGCGGTCCTTATAGAAAGGGTATCGAAGGGTATTTTCTTTTTTCTTTTTTCTTTTTTCTTTTTTCTTTTTTATTTTTTCTTTTATATAAGAGAAGGCTATCACTATTGGCAATTATAGTGAAAACGATTCAAGGAATGGTCTTTAATAAAAATTGAGCATATTCTTTGTATGATTTCTAAAAATAAAATATCACATTTCCCTATTAATTTGTATCAACTTTTTATTTATTTATTTTTTTTTACACAAACTAAAATATTTAGAATATTATATAGTATTATGTTAAATTAGGCAATGGGACATGTTAGAGAACAAGACTCGGCCCAAGGTGGAGGCCCAATAGCCTTAGACTAAGAGACCATGGGTAAACAAATCAGCAAGTGGATCCAAGTGGAAGCCCAAAGTCACAACCCCAATAGTGTTGCTGAGAAGAGAGGATCGGGCATGGAGGAGTTGGTTCCAGTGGCTGCTGAAGAAGAAGGAGCGCGTGGTAAGAGGGTGCGCGTGAAGCCAAGATGGATGAAGGAGTTTGTTAGGATGGAGAGGCGTTGAGAAACTCTCACCAATTCCAATTTTCTGTTGCTTTTCTGTTTTATGAATTTTGCTTTACTCATATAAATACTCAATTGTAACCATGGGGATTTTTTATCAAAGAAATTGCAAGCTGAAAGGCATTTGGGAGTTTTGCACTGACTCGAAGAGTGCGTTTGGTATTATTGGTGCTTTCATTGATTTGGATTCACCATGAAGAATGAGGAAATCGCCGGACTGCTACAGGCATTGGAGCTCAACTTCAAACAGCATTCCGATGCTCAATTTCAGAAGTTTTCAGCTCTGTTGGATCAGCACGTATCGAAGACGGAGGAGCGACTAGCTCAGATGCCCTCTCCTACTTCGGGTGAATCGGAGGGTAACATGAGTGGGGAACGGGACACTGGCCGATCGGTAAACAGACGTTCAGAGGCGATGGATGACAATAGAGAACTGAATTCTTTACTCAAAACATTGAGGGTGAAGGTACCCAGGTTTGATGGAGCTAATGTAGAGGATTGAGTGTACAAAATCAACAAGTTCTTTGACTTGCATAAGGTGGGGGATGATATGCGACTGGCAATGGTGGCTTTTCATTTGGAGGGAACGCCATCGACTTGGTTCCAATGGATGGAAAAAGGGGGTGCAATTGCGGATTGGTCTTCTTTTTTGAGAGCATTACAACAGCGTTTTGGGACATCAATCTATGATGATCCTTTGGGAAGGATTTCTAAGTTAACTCAGACGGGTCGAGTCTCGGATTATCGAGCCGAATTCAAAGCACTGATGCCAAGAATTACAGGTGTGTCGGAATCAATGTTTTTGAATTTTTTTGTGTGGGGATTGAAGATGGAAATTCGGAGGGAATCATTGTTGTTGAAACCAGTAGATTTAAGCGATGCTATGGCGAAAGCTCAATTGTTTAAAGATCGGAATGAAGATCTTAGTGGCCGACGTCGAGGGGATTCATCTCGCACTCCATGGTACACTAAAACCCCAACATCCTCAGCTGCTACGGCCAACAGTCCTACGGGGTCATATAAATCAGGTACTTCTCAACAAACCACTCCCACTGCTAGCATCGCTCCATTACCAATTAAGAAACTCTCTCCAGCCGAACTCAAGGATCGGAGAGACAAGGGCCTCTGTTTTACTTGTGATGAGAAGTTCACAAATGTAAGAATCGAATGCTTGTACTATGTGCCTCGGAGGAAGACGATACGAATATGGCTATGGAACACACGGGGTCTGAGTTGGAGGATAGTACAGAAGATGAAGTCAGTTTGAACTCTCTGTCCAACCCATTGAATCCACGCATCTTCAGAATCATGGCACAACACGGACCCGAGCAGCTGGAAGTTTTAATTGATACGGGTAGCAACAACAACTTTATCCAAGAATCTTTGGTGACTCAATTACAATTGCAATGTGAGGACACAAAACGTTTTAAAGTCTATATGGGTAGTGGCCATTTTCTGTTGTGTTCAAAACTATGCCGAGGGGTGGAATTATTGTTGCAGGGACATCGATTTGTGGTGGATTTATACGTGCTACCCATTTGTGGCTTGGATGTGGTATTAGGGATGCAATGGTTACAAACTCTAGGTCCTTGTATTCATGACCACAAGGCTCTCACTATGGAATTCTCATGGGAAGGAAGTGTGGTTAAACTTGCTGGTGCTAAGGATGTCAAAGCACACCAACTATCCTTTTCTCAAATGCACACATTGATCCAAGAAGGAGATTTGCGGGACTGTTATCGACTTTGTGCAACTATCACAGAACAAGACTTGAATACCAAAACTGTAATATCCCAGAAAATAAATAATATTTAAATAGACATATTTTATTAAATATGTAATTACTTGGGAAATGAAGTAGGATTATGATCTTACTTAGGTAAATTGTTGAGAAATTATTTAATGAAATACGTTATTTTCGGGCCCGGCAATTGTGAAAATTTGGCGATGTGGTTAGTAATGTCACGACATTAAATGAAAGGATTATTTTGAGAATATCCCGGATTAAGTTAGAATTTTATTAGAATGTCGGATTGGGGAATTAGTAAAATTACCATAAATTCCCCTAGGTTATAATTTTAGTTTAGGTTTCTTTGAAGGATAAATTAGTCATTTTTATGTTTTTGACTTTTTGACCTTTGAATTTTGATGGGCTGATTGTTATTTAAAAAAAAAAAAGAAAGAAAAAAAAAAGAAAAAGAAGAATGGAAACCCTATTTTAAGGAATTAACTTCCAAGACAAGAAACCAACTCTTTTCTTCTTTTCTCTCTCGTGCAACCTAGAAGCTAGCTGAACCAAGGGAGTTCTTCCTCAAATTCTTTTAGTTTCTAGCCGAATTTACTCCCAAGCTCAACTTAGAAGCCTTGAGGTAAGTCTTT
Source organism: Cannabis sativa (assembly GCF_029168945.1). Taxonomy (NCBI): domain Eukaryota; kingdom Viridiplantae; phylum Streptophyta; class Magnoliopsida; order Rosales; family Cannabaceae; genus Cannabis; species Cannabis sativa. Next base: position 22,211,534 of record NC_083609.1, on the reverse strand, counting down.
GTTGCATGTTTTTCCTAAATTCTTTTACTTTTAAGTTAGTTTTGGTTGGGGTTTTGGTTTTTCAAGGGGGCTGCAAGTTGTTTGGTGAGGGAATATGATTCTAGGCTAGTTGTTGAGGGTGTTTAAAACTAGTTTAAGTTTAATTTGATTGGAGTTAGGGGCTGGTTGAATTGATTAAGCTACATAGGGATAGAATTGTGTTTTTCTTCACTTTGAAGTGTGATTTTGAGCAAATGGATATATTTCAATGATTTGGTTGTTGGGTTATGTCATGTTTACTATATTATACTGTTTTGGAAGGTTTGAGCAGGTTTGGTGGAGGTTTGATTGGTATTTGGGGTGAAAAACCAGAAATCACCATGGCTGCCAGAAAAAGGTGCCGGTTTTTCTGGTGCACAGCAAAAACGGCCGACCGTTTTTCCCAGGAAAGGGGGATTTTGGGTTTTTCTCCTCAAGTCCGATCTGTTTCGGGGTGTCTTTCGGAGTGGAATTCAGGGTGTTTTAGAGATGGTTAAGTTAGTTTGATCTGGGGGAAAGTAGGGTGTGTTCGATTGTGAGAATAGTTGATTATCAGAAATTTGATTAAGGTTTTCATTTGAGTTTTAATTGTCGTGGCATAGGACCGGAATTGCTTAGCTTGTTTTCCACTCAGGTCGGCCCGTACTCTTGATTTCTGAACCAAGGTAAGAAAAGCGGTAAGCACCGTATGTGGTTAAAGATTAATGGTTGAATGGAAGTGGCCTTGATTATTATCAAGACTTTGACTAAATATTTAATAAGCCTAGGTTATGACCTAGGGTTGGAAACGGTTATTACCGTTACGAGTAATTACTCTTGAAACCGCGGTTAGGTTTCTTACTTATCGTTTGCTTTATCGGGCAACGATAGTGACATATTCAACTCGTGGTTAACGAGTGGTAAAAGGGGTACTTTATAAAGTACCAAGATTGTGTAATGTGAATGTGTAATGTGTAAAGGAATACTTTATGATATTGTATAATGAGTAAACATATTGGTATGAGATTAAATTGATAATCATTTTCAGTTAACGTTTTGGTTACTTTTCTTGCTGAGTCTCTGTGAGTCACGGGTGCTTTATGGTGCAGGTAAAGGAAAGGCAAAAGTTGAGCAACCATGAGTTTGTGGTCGCAGCAGCAATGTACATACCAAATACGTGCTGACACGGCCCAAGAACAGGATGCTCTATTTTGATTGTATTTTGGAAGTATAAAGTTTATGTTGTAAAATACTTTGAAACCAGTTTGTGAATATTTTGAAAACAGGGGAACCCCGTAGTCCATATTACTTATCTTTTGTTAAACAGTTTAAAAGTCAAATTTTAATTATCAAAATTTAATTACCCACACTTTTAGTATAATTACATATTATATAAATATCAGTATTTTATTAAATTGCACACACGTGGCGTCCCTGTTGGACAGGGCGTTACAGCATGGCATCAGAGCGCCAAGGTTTTTAGATCCTGAAGACTAGTTTGATATGTACATTGGCTGCAAGGACCTGATCGACTCATGGTATAGTAAGTTTTAAGTTAAAAGATAGTTTGTTAATTTTCTGATTACCTGATTATTTGAATTATGTTGATATCGTAATGGTGTGGGTAGAATTATAATATATGGAAATACTTATTAGTATTGCTATTACATGGAATGTGATCGCAGGTGTATAGTTATGCACCCGAGGCGGACTGGTAGGGGTACCCGTGAGCTAGCTGGGCTCGGGGGCTGCGGTGAGGGTGAGAACCCTCCACCACCACCTAAGCCGGAAGAGTTATATGCTGCAATGCAAGAAACTATTCGGCAAGGGTGAGCAAATCGAGAATTAAGAGCAGCCGAGCTCACGCTCTAAACCTTAATCCTAATCCTCCGCACCTCCGGTAGTGCCACGGATGTGGAATCGTTTGGAACCATTATATGAGCGGTTCAGGAAGCAGAACCCGCCAGTGTTTGAGGGTGGTGCTGATCCACTCAAGGCGGAGCAATGGATGAGTATGATAACATCCATTTTTTATTTTATGCGAGTTGAATATAATGACCGGGTCGGGTGTGCTACTTATATGCTACGAGATGATGCCCGTATTTGGTGGGAGATTGTATCTCAGGGCCATGATCTGAATAACATGACCTGGGAAACTTTTCGGGCCTTATTTTATGAGAAGTATTATAATGAGTCTATTAAGGCAAGAAGGCGAAGAGTTTATACGGTTAACTCGGGGTAGTATGACCGTGACAGAGTATGCCACTAAGTTTGATCGATCGGCAAAGTTTGCCTCGTATGAGGTGGCTACTGAAGCTGCTAGGAAAGCAAAGTTCATTCGAGGGCTGGATGAACACATCGCCCGGGATGTGATTGTTGCTTCTAAACAACCGGGGGTTGCCCGTAATTATGCTCAAATAGTTGAGTTGGCCTTAGTTTCTGAGGGCGCAGAAGCTCAGATACGAAAGAAAAATATTGCCAGAAGAGATTCATGGAAGCAAACAGCAAGTGTTGGTTCGGGTAGGGGTACTGATCCTGGTGACCGCAAGAAAAGACCTAGTGAATCATCAGCAGCAGGCCCAAACAAAAGATTCCAGGGTAACCAAGGTTTCCATCGTGGTGGAAACGAAAACTGGCGGACTTTTCCTGAATGTTCGAGATGTAAAAGGCATCACCTGGGCGAGTGTCAGGCAAGGGCCTGTTTCCACTGTGGAATGGTGGGTCACATGAAGAGAAATTGTCCACAATTGCTACGACTAGAGCAAAAGAAGGATGATACACCCACTCCTGCCCGAGTGTTTGCCCTGACTCAAGCTGAGGCTGATGCTGGTCCTTCACTCGTGACAGTCGGCTTTCGTTGCTGGTACTTTATTGACTGTTCTAATTGATTCTGGTGCGACGCATTCTTATATTTCAAGTAGAATAATTGAGAAGCTGAATAAACCTAGTGATGTGCTTTCTAGAGGTTTTGGAACCTTGTTGCCTACTGGGGAGTTGGTTATCTCCAGCAGGTGGGTTCGATCGCTTCCAGTATTTGTGGAAGGAAGAGAGTTATCAGTTGATCTGATAGAATTGAACCTGGAGGATTTTGATGTTATTTTGGGAATGGATTGGCTTGCTAAATACAACACCACCATTGATTGTAAGAGAAAAATGGTAACTTTTCAACCTGAGGGTGAGGATCCTTTTGTATTTGTGGGTAAGATGCAGGGATCTCGGATTCCTTTAATATCAGCACTTAAGGCAAGGGATTTGTCAGGTGAGGGGTGCATTGGTTTCTTAGCAAGTGTAGTGGATACTACTCCGGGAACCACAAGCGGACCGGAGCATGTCCCTGGTTCGAGAATTTCGGATGTTTTTCCGGAAGAGTTACCGGGTTACCGCCAAAACGTGAAATTGATTTTGAGATTGATCTAATACCGAAGTGAACTGTATCGAAAGCTCCCGCTGAATGGCACTGCGTAGCTGAAAGAGTTAAAAGTTCAATTACAGGGGATGATGGATTTAAAATTTACTAAACCTAGCACTTCAACTTGGGGTGCACCGGTTTTTGTTCGTGAAAAAGAAAGATGGAACTTTACGAATGTGCATAGATTATCGAGTTAAACAAGTTGACGAGTGAAGAATAAGTATCCTTTGCCAAGAATAGATGATTTATTTGATCGAGTCAGGGGAAAGACCGTCTTTTCCAAGATTGATCTTCGATGCAGTTATCACCAACTGAGGATTCGGGAGGAGGATATTCCCAAGGTAGCTTTCCGGACCCGGTATGGCCATTACGAATTCCTGGTAATGTCCTTCGGATTAACAAATGCCCCGGCCGGCATTTATGGACCCGATGAACCGAGTGTTCAAAGACTTTGGATGATTTTGTTATTGTCTTTATTGATGACATTCTAATTTATTCAGACTCAGAAGAGACTCACGAAATACATCTTCGAATGGTATTACAACGTCTCAGGGAACATAAGTTGTATGCCAAGTTTAAGAAATGTGAATTTTGGTTACCTCAGGTGAGTTTCTTGGGCCATGTGGTGAGTAAAGATGGTATTTTAGTGGACCCAGTAAAGATCGAAGCAGTACGTGACTGGCCTCGACCTAAGTCAGCAACCGAAGTTAGAAGTTTCTTGGGGTTAGCAGGGTATTATCGAAGATTCGTTGAAGGCTTTGCAACGATTTCTACGCCTTTAACTGAATTGACCCGAAAGAATTGTAAGTTTGTTTGGACTGACAAGTGTGAATGTAGTTTCCAGGAATTGAAGCAAAGGTTGATTACCGCTCCTGTGTTAACTTTACCAAAAAGTGATGAAAAGTTTGTGATTTATTGTGATGCATCCAAACAAGGGTTAGGTTGTGTTCTTATGCAGTCAGGGAAAGTGATTGTTTATGCATCCAGGCAATTGAAGGAGTATGAACAACGGTATCCTACCCATGATATTGAATTGGCAGCAGTTGTCTTTGCACTAAAAGTTTGGCGTCACTATCTGTACGGTGAGAAGTGTGAAATTTATACAGATCACAAAAGCCTCAAGTACTTTTTCACTCAGAAGGATTTAAATATGAGGCAACGACGATGGTTAGAACTGGTCAAGGATTATGACTGCGAGATCCTCTACCACCCTGGTAAAGCAAATGTGGTAGCGGATGCTCTAAGTCGGAAAGGACCAGGGCAAGTTTATGAACTAAAGGAAATCTCAGCAAAGCTGGCTGAGGATATGACGAGAGCGGGAATTGAATTTGTAATTGGAAAACTTGCTAATATCACCATACAGTCTGATTTATTGGAAAGGATTAGAGTAGCTCAACAAGGAGATCTTGAGCTACGAGGGCATAAGGAGAAGTTAGAGGCCGGATTGGCAAAAGACTTTTCATGTTTATCTGATGGGTTGTTACGATACAAGAACAAAATCTGTGTGCCGGTTGATAAAGAAATCAGACAGGAGATTCTTGATGAATCTCATACTACACCGTACTCCTTACACACAGGAACAACCAAGATGTATCATGATGTGAAAGCTTTATACTGGTGGTCGGGTATGAAGAGGGATATTGTTGAATATGTGTCAAAATGCTTAACCTGTCAACAAATTAAAGCAGAACATCAAAGGCCAGCAGGTTTGCTTCAACCTTTAAAGATTCCTGAATGGAAATGGGAAGACATCACCATGGATTTTGTAGTGGGATTGCCCAGAACAGTAGGGTATTCTGATTCTATTTGGGTGATAGTGGATCGATATACGAAGTCTGCTCACTTTCTCCCGGTGAGGACAACGTATACAGTGGATCAATATGCTGATTTCTATATCAAGGAGATAGTTCGACTTCATGGTGCCCCAAAGTCGATAGTTTCGGATCGAGATCCAAAATTTACATCCAAATTTTGGGAAAGTTTACAGCAAGCAATGGGTACTAAGTTGAAATTCGCATGACTTTCATCCTCAAACCGATGGTCAATCTAAAAGGACTATCCAGATACTTGAGGATATGTTGAGGGCATGTGTAATGGATTTCGAAGGTTCTTGGAACAACTACCTACCTCTGATTGAGTTTTATTATAACAATAGTTATTAGAGTACCATTGGCATGTCTCCGTATGAGATGCTTTATGGAAGGAAATGTCGATCACCTATTCACTGGGATGAGGCTGGTGAACGTAGGTACCTTGGACCTGAAGCTGTCCAAAGAACGAGCGAGACTATTGAAAAGATTCGAGCTTGTATGCTTGCTTCCCAAAGTAGACAGAAAAGCTACGCAGATCCAAAGCGTAGAGATGTTGAATTCCAAGTTGGGGATTTTGTTTTTCTTCGGGTATCCCCAATGAAAGGAATTCGAAGGTTCGGGAAGAAAGGAAAGTTGAGTCCCAGATTTATTGGTCCATTTGAGATTCTTGAGAAAGTAGGTCAGGTAGCTTATCGGTTGGCTCTACCTCCTGCTTTATCTGGGGTTCATAACGTGTTTCATGTCTCGATGCTTCGGAAATATGTATCTGATACAACTCATATCTTAAGTTATGAAGACATTGAGCTTAAACCGATGTCATATGAAGAACAACCAGTACATATCTTAGACAGGAAAGAAAAGGTGCTGCGGAACAAGACTATTCCGCTAGTTAAAGTGCTGTGGCGGAACAGCAAAGTTGAAGAAGCGACTTGGGAGTTATAGTCGCAGATGCGGGAGTTGTATCCCGAGCTTTTCAGGTAAATTTTGAGGACAAAATTCCTATCAGTGGGGGATAGTTGTAATATCCCAGAAAATAAATAATATTTAAATAGACATATTTTATTAAATATGTAATTACTTGGGAAATGAAGTAGGATTATGATCTTACTTAGGTAAATTGTTGAGAAATTATTTAATGAAATACGTTATTTTCGGGCCCGGCAATTGTGAAAATTTGGCGATGTGGTTAGTAATGTCACGACATTAAATGAAAGGATTATTTTGAGAATATCCCGGATTAAGTTAGAATTTTATTAGAATGTCGGATTGGGGAATTAGTAAAATTACCATAAATTCCCCTAGGTTATAATTTTAGTTTAGGTTTCTTTGAAGGGTAAATTAGTCATTTTTATGTTTTTGACTTTTTGACCTTTGAATTTTGGTGGGCTGATTGTTATTTAAAAAAAAAGAAAGAAAAAAAAAAGAAAAAGAAGAATGGAAACCCTATTTTAAGGAATTAACATCCAAGACAAGAAACCAACTCTTTTCTTCTTTTCTCTCTCGTGCAACCTAGAAGCTAGCTGAACCAAGGGAGTTCTTCCTCAAATTCTTTTAGTTTCTAGCCGAATTTACTCCCAAGCTCAACTTAGAAGCCTTGAGGTAAGTCTTTGTTGCATGTTTTTCCTAAATTCTTTTACTTTTAAGTTAGTTTTGGTTGGGGTTTTGGTTTTTCAAGGGGGCTGCAAGTTGTTTGGTGAGGGAATATGATTCTAGGCTAGTTGTTGAGGGTGTTTAAAACTAGTTTAAGTTTAATTTGATTGGAGTTAGGGGCTGGTTGAATTGATTAAGCTACATAGGGATAGAATTGTGTTTTTCTTCACTTTGAAGTGTGATTTTGAGCAAATGGATATATTTCAATGATTTGGTTGTTGGGTTATGTCATGTTTACTATATTATACTGGTTTGGAAGGTTTGAGCAGGTTTGGTGGAGGTTTGATTGGTTTTTGGGGTGAAAACCGTAAATCACCATGGCTGCCAGAAAAAAAGAGCGGGCCGTTTTTTCAAGGTGCTGAAAAACGGCCGACCGTTTTTCCCAGGAAAGGGGGATTTTGGGTTTTTCTCCTCAAGTCCGATCTGTTTCGGGGTGTCTTTCGGAGTGGAATTCAGGGTGTTTTATAGATGGTTAAGTTAGTTTGATCTGGGGGAAAGTAGGGTGTGTTCGATTGTGAGAATAGTTGATTATCAGAAATTTGATTAAGGTTTTCATTTGAGTTTTAATTGTCGTGGCATAGGACCGGAATTGCTTAGCTTGTTTTCCGCTCAGGTCGGCCCGTACTCTTGATTTCTGAACCAAGGTAAGAAAAGCGGTAAGCACCGTATGTGGTTAAAGATTAATGGTTGAATGGAAGTGGCCTTGATTATTATCAAGACTTTGACTAAATATTTAATAAGCCTAGGTTATGACCTAGGGTTGGAAACGGTTATTACCGTTACGAGTAATTACTCTTGAAACCGCGGTTAGGTTTCTTACTTATCGTTTGCTTTATCGGGCAACGATAGTGACATATTCAGCTCGTGGTTAACGAGTGGTAAAAGGGGTACTTTATAAAGTACCAAGATTGTGTAATGTGAATGTGTAATGTGTAAAGGAATACTTTATGATATTGTATAATGAGTAAACATATTGGTATGAGATTAAATTGATAATCATTTTCAGTTAACGTTTTGGTTACTTTTCTTGCTGAGTCTCTGTGACTCACGGGTGCTTTATGGTGCAGGTAAAGGAAAGGCAAAATTTGAGCAACCATGAGTTTGTGGTCGCAGCAGCAATGTACATACCAGCCGCAGTGACACGGCCCAGTAAACAGGATGCTCTATTTTGATTGTATTTTGGAAGTATAAAGTTTATGTTGTAAAATACTTTGAAACCAGTTTGTGAATATTTTGAAAACAGGGAACCCCGTAGTCCATATTACTTATCTTTTGTTAAACAGTTTAAAAGTCAAATTTTAATTATCAAAATTTAATTACCCACACTTTTAGTATAATTACATATTATATAAATATCAGTATTTTATTAAATTGCACACACGTGGCGTCCCTGTTGGACAGGGCGTTACAAAAATGCTCACCACAGAACAAGAGATCTTGCCAAAAGAAGGGGCCGAGCTATTGACGGAGTTTCAAGATGTTTTCGCCGAACCCAAAAGTCTTCCACCCCACTGCAACATGGATCACAAATTTTTTTTACAACCAGGGACACAACCCATTAATGTGCGACCCTATCGATATCCTTATTTCCAAAAGGATATAATTGAGCAGCTCATGCACGAAATGAAGGAACATGGTTTTGTAAGAACTAGTACCAGTCCCTATTCTTCACCTGTTCTATTGGTCAAGAAAAAGGATGGTACATGGAGGTTTTGTGTGGATTATAGGGCTCTCAACGGTATTACCATCAAGGATCGTTTTCCCATTCCGACAATAGACGAACTATTAGACGAATTGGGTCAAGCTCAAGTGTTCTCTAAACTTGATCTTCGGGCTGGTTATCACCAAATTAGAATGGATCCAAGGGACATCCATAAGACCGCTTTTCGCACCCACGAGGGACATTACGAGTTCGTTGTTATGCCGTTTGGACTCACAAACGCCCCTCAACATTTCAAGCGACAATGAACCATGTTTTCAGACCATTCTTAAGGCGCTTTGTCACGGTGTTTTTCGATGACATTCTAGTGTACAACCGCTCTTGTGAAGACCATGTGACACACTTGAGATCAGTGTTACAATTGTTGAGAAGCCATAACTTTTATGCCAAGCGCAGCAAGTGTCAATTCTTTCAAGACACTATTGAATATTTGGGGCATATTGTTTCGTATCAAGGAGTTCGGGCAGACCCAACAAAAACAGATGCTATGATCAATTGGCCAACCCCAAGTACACTCAAACAGCTCCGCGGATTCCTGGGTCTGACGGGGTACTATCGTCGCTTCGTAGCTCGGTACGCTACCATTGCAGCCCCCCTAACCGCATTACTTAAGAAGGATAATTTCCACTGGTCTACAGAGGCGGCACAGGCTTTTACGAAGTTAAAAACAGCCATGACAACTACACCAGTCCTTCATTTACCCGATTTTTCTAAGACCTTTGTGGTCGAAACTGATGCTTCTAATGTGGGTATTGGTGCTGTTTTGATGCAGGAAGGTCATCCACTAGCCTACTTTAGCAAAAAGTTGGGCCCAAAATTTCTCCAAGCTTCCACATACAGTAAAGAGATGAGAGCCATAGTGGAGGCGGTGACTAAATGGCGCCAGTATTTGTTGGGCAGACACTTTATCATTCGGACTAACCACCGCAGCCTCAAAGAATTACTCACTCAAGTGATTCAAACTCCGGAGCAACAACGATTTTTACACAAGTTGATGGGCTACCAGTTTTCCATTGAATATAAAATGGGGAAACAAAACTCGGCGGCGGATGCACTCTCACGGCAGCAAGCTGAACAACAACCAACACTCATGTTGGCGATGAGTACGGGGTCATATGAGTTCTTGGATGAATTGAGACTGGAGAATATAACTTCCCCGAACTTACGGTTATTACTCCACCAGCTTCAAGAAGGGAGTGGGGACACCTCCTTATACTCAGTCCGAGACGGTCTCCTTTATCACCGTCATCGCTTGGTGATCAGTAAGAATTCTAATCTAAAAGCCCAGTTATTATCTGAGTTTCACTCTTCGCATATCGGAGGTCATGCAGGTGTTGAGAGAACTTTTTTACGGTTGGGAGCAAATTTCTTTTGGCCGAGGATGCGCAAAGATGTTAAAGAATTCGTCCGCACCTGCCCAACATGTCAGACCATCAAATACTCCACTAAGGCACCATATGGGTTACTTCAACCACTTGCAATACCGGAAAGAGTTTGGGAGGACTTGGCTATGGATTTTATTGTGGGTTTGCCAAATTCTAATGGAGCTACCAACATCCTAGTGGTGGTAGATAGATTCACCATATATGCTCACTTTGGAGCATTGCCAACTCATTATACTGCTACAAAGGTTGCCGAACTATTTACGAAGACGGTGATTAAACTTCATGGGCTACCAAGAACCATAGTGTCGGATCGTGACCCAATCTTTACAAGAGCCTTTTGGAAGAAGTTATTTGAACTTATGGGAACATCTCTCAACATGAGTTCCTCTTATCATCCTCAAACCGACGGCCAAACGGAAGTCACCAAGACAATCCCAAACAATGGAGCAGATTTTTATCATGGGCTGAATACCACTATAACACAAGCCACCATTCGGCTATTGAGATGACACCATTCCAGGCCATTTATGGCAGAACACCACCAACCATACCAGCATACACAAGGGGGTCTACTACAATACAAGCGGTTAAAGATGAGTTGCTCACTCGGGATGACATTCTGCAACATTTAAAGTCTCACTTAGAGAAGGAACGACACCGAATGCAACAGCAAGCCAATAAGCAGAGAAGGGACATCCAATTTCAAGTGGGAGACTTAGTCTTGGTCAAGCTACAGCCATACCGACAGACTACTGTAGCAAAAAGGTTGAATGCTAAACTTTGTCGACGTTTCTTCGGACCTTTCGCTGTTGCTGCTAGAGTTGGGGAAGTCGCTTACAAGCTTGCATTGCCTTCCCACAGCCGCATTCACCCTACATTCCATGTCTCGCTTTTAAAGCCATATCATGGAAAGGACCCTACTACTTGTTACCCATTGCCGGAGTTAAGTGTGGCTAATAAGCCTTTGATGATGCCAAATGCAATACTCGCTTCCCACATCATTCCAAGCTCTACAGGATCGATCAAGCAAGTTCTAGTCCAATGGACTCTTAGTTCACCTGAAGATGCGACATGGGAAGAGTTCACTTCACTTTGCAACACATACGGGCTGACTAACCTTGAGGACAAGGTTATTTTTGAGGATGGGGGTATTGTTAGAGAACAAGACTCGGCCCAAGGTGGAGGCCCAATAGCCTTAGACCAAGAGACCATGGGTAAACAAATCAGCAAGTGGATCCAAGTGGAAGCCCAAAGTCACAACCCCAATAGTGTTGCTGAGAAGAGAGGATCGGGCATGGAGGAGTTGGTTCCAGTGGCTGCTGAAGAAGAAGGAGCGCGTGGTAAGAGGGTGCGCTTGAAGCCAAGATGGATGAAGGAGTTTGTTAGGATAAAGAGGCGTTGAGAAACTCTCACCAATTCTTTTCTGTTGCTTTTCTGTTTTATGAATTTTACTTTACTCATATAAATACTCAATTGTAACCATGGGGATTTTTTATCAAAGAAATTGCAAGCTGAAAGGCATTTGGGAGTTTTGCACTGACTCGAAGAGTGCGTTTGGTATTAGGACACATCTCCTTCTCAACCCAAACGGAAAGTACTCAGAGTCATTTGCTTTAAAATCCAAACATAAATTCACAAACCTCTCTGGTTTGAACACAGACGCATCTTCCCACAAACTAGGGTCTCTTCCAATGGCCCAAACGTTGACTAAAATCTAAGATCCCTTTGGAATGGTATAGTTCATAACTGTGCATGACTCAATAGCTCGGTGAGGAAGAAGGAGAGGCCCAACTGGGTGTAACCTTAGGGTTTCTTTTACACATGCTTGGAGATATGTCAACTTTGGAAGATCAGAATCTTTGACTTTTAATATATATGAATAACAGTAATTATTAGGCCGTGTTGGGAGGAATTCTACACAGTAATGTGATTTCGGTATTCTGAGTTTCGATTTTCATGGTCGAGTGCGAGTAAACGACTTTCTCAAAACTTGTTAGGATGGACAATGATCATGCTGTTGGGGATACGACCACAACGGAGACTGTAGTTCAGGAAGAGGTGAGGGTGGAAGAGAGTTTAATGGCAGTCGAAGTGGAAGAGATACCGGTGATGGACGATGATAATGGGTGTATGGATCAGGAAGCAGGGGAGTTAGATGATATGCGACAACACTTCTTTGATTCTATGACTCTGGAACTAGAACCGGATGTGGAACTCAGTGCTGAGGTCACGAGGAAAGGGGTTCTTGCAAAGATCTTCGGAAAAAGAAATGTGGCTAGAGGAAGAGTGAAGGAAATACTCTCAAACATATGGAACGTGAAAGGTAAGTGGCGAATGAAAACCCTGTCACCAGGACTGTGGGAGTTTTTCTTTGACAATGAAGACGATAAGAAGGAGATTCTCAAGAAAAGACCCTGGCTGGTTAATGGGGTTTTACTGAACATAAGAGATTGGCCAGAAGATGGGTGTTGGGACCGTACGGATATGAACAAAGCAAGGTATTGGGTGGAGGCTCATGGGCTCCCTACACCATATCTCACTTGGGAGAACACGGATGTTATCGTAAGGAAGGTAGGAGAATACGTGGATTTTGACAGAGCACCGAGAAATGTTATTGCTCGAAGAGGTTTTTTGAAATTTCAGGTAGACATTCTTCTAAACCAAAAATTAGTGGCAGGGTTCTATCTGAATATCTCATGTGACAGGAAAGAATGGATACAATTTAAATATCACAAGCTTCTGACCATATGTTTTACGTGTGGTCATTTAGCTCATTACTGTTAAAAATGTGATAGAACAATGGAATATGCTTACCCCCTGTTGGTAAAGCTGTACCACTCTACGGGGCATGGATAAAAATGGGGGTTCCAATTAAAAGCTATTTCGACCCATCGATTCCGAGAATGAAACCAATCGCCTATTACCATGACGCCGGTGACAGAGCTCCAGTGGGGTGATGGGATAAGGGTAAGAAGGTAATTGTGGATGGTGAAAAGGATGGATCGATGCCAGGGGGACAAGAAGCAGTACAGGGGAACGTTGGGCTGAGGCTTTCACCAAAGAAGATGGCTGTGCTGAATGCTAAGAAGGCTTGTGTAGAAAATTAGAGAAAAACACCCTTATCGGGTAAGAGAGGTCTTCAGGGGCAGAGGTCTTTATCCAATATAAAAAGACACCCTATGAATAATATTGATAATAGACTGAGAGATGCAGGGATTATAGCTAGTCTTATGGCAGACATTGGGCCTTCACGTGATCAGAAGGTGGACCGGCCCCATGAGGAAGTTTGCAAGTCTAGGGTCTTTCACCAACATCCTGAACCAACCTTTGTTACATGGCCCACGGATAAAAGCCTTGATGAGGTGGTTGATCAATTAGTTGGACCAGCCCACAAAGAAAATGAGTTGGTCCAAGTGATTGTTTCACATGAGAGTGGGGATTTCTCTACAACTGGGTCGGTTTTTACTGGAGCAAAAAAAAGGAAGAAAAGCTTGAACATTATCCCAGTTATTTCTGAGAAAGAGGAGGCGGAGAACTTGGGAGACAAAGCTCCTACACCGGTTACATTCTTACCACCATTGGAGGTCAACACCTTCACACCAGGAAGCATTAGCTGAGATAAAACAAATGGTAAAAGAAGGTGCAATCCGAGAAAAAGGGGTGGTAGCTCAGGAGGAACTAGGAAACGGGGGAAGCAGGGACTTACAATCAATGATAATAAGAATCAAGAGGAGAAGGGTGAACCCCAACTAAAAGGTACGACAAATTCCAACTCAAATTTGGATAATGAATTGGTTGACATTAAGGTTTATGAGTCACTTGATCGTTTTATGGGCGAGGAGGCGGCCCTTACCAAGCCCCCTCTGTCGACATGAGACTCTTATCTTGGAATTGCCGGGGTGTTCGTAGAACCCCGGCAACCCAAGCGCTCTTAGCTTGGGCTAGAAGATACAAACCGGAATGTATCTTTTTGATGGAAACAAAAACAAATGTGGAAGGGATCAATGGGATAGCAAGACTGTTGAGATATCAATTCTCCTCTATAATTCCCTCTGTGGGAGTGGGAGGGGGATTTTTTCTATTGTGGAATGATGGGGTTGATTTGAAGTTTATTGATGCTAATGATGGTGTCTTTGAGGTGGAGATCGTGGAACAAATTACTTCGGTGAAATGGAGGTTGTTTACGGTTTATGGTAGGCCGTATGAAAACAAAAAGAAAGATTTTTGGGATATGATAGAAGTGAGGATAGGTAGATGCTCAGAACCGCGGATGGTGATCGGGGATCTTAACTTGATAGCGAACCCCTGGGAAAAGTGTGGAGGTAGAAGAGTGTCTTCGAGTGATACGAATATTCTCTCAAACTTTATGCAAAATACGGGAGGGATTGACTTGGGATTCCACGGGAGCAAGTTTATTTGGCAAAACAATCGATTCTTGGGGGGTTTAACCAGAGAGAGATTGGATAGAGCGGTGGTGTCGGGGGATTGGATCACAGCCTTCCCCTCGGCTGATGTTTTCAATGCCCCCGTCACGGTGTCAGATCATGCTTTTATTCTCTTGGATAGTAATGGAAGAAGACGGAAGGGAGTAAAACCCTTTAGATTTTTTGAAGTTTGGGCAAGGGAGAACTCTTGTGAGGTTACAATTAAGAAGGCTTGGGAACCTAGAGACGGGAGAAGAGTAAATATCTGTGGGCGGTTAAGTGATACAAGGACAGCCCTTCAAAGATGGAAAAAGGAGTCTTTTGGGGACTGTGATAGAATGATAAAGGAGGCGGAGAATCGTCTTAAATGGATCCAAAGCCAACCCTTTTCGATGGCTTTGCAGCGTGAGGAGGCAAATCTTTTAAATTGGGTTTCAGAGTTGTGGATTCGAAAGGAGGGAATGTGGAGGCGAAAATCAAGGGAAGTATGATTGAAATTGGGGGATAGGAACACAAAATTTTTCCATGCTTCCACGATAATAAGAAGAAGAAGGAATGGGATTAAAGCAATTAAAAACAAGATGGGTATTTGGGTCTCGACATAGAAGAAGATCGGAGGAGTTTTTAATGAATTCTTCTAGGAGCTTTATTGTGCAAGCAACACGTGTATGGATAATTATTTTTTTGACCTTCAAAATCCTGTGATTACTGGGGAGGAAAATGATATGATTAAAAAGATTCCACCAACTGAAGAAATTTGGAATGCAGTGGCGGCTTTGCACCCTCTGAAGGCCCCGGGACCGGATGGAATGTCGGGTTTTTTCTATAGAAGGTATTGGGAGATTGTGGGAAGCGAAGTGATCACTATGGTACAAAGCCTTTTTGGTTCGGGTAGGATGGAGGGCCAACTGAATTATACCTACATCTGCCTAATTCCAAAAGAAGATGATGCTTGCTCAGTTGATAAGTGCCGACCTATTAGTCTATGTAATTTCGCCTATAAGATAATATCGAAGATCGTAGCTACAAGACTCAGGGCGGTTATTGACAAGCTAGTTTGTCCTCTTCAATCGGCTTTTGTTCCTGGGAGGTGGATAGCTGAGTCATCTATCCTAACACAAGAATTGATTCATACGATCAAGAGAAAGAAGGGGAAAAGAGAACTCATGGCCATTAAATTGGATATGCTCAAGGCATATGATAGGCTAGAGTGGAATTTCCTAAGGGAAGTGCTTAGAGGAAGCGACTTTGATGACCAGGTGTGTGCTTTAATAATGGAATGTGTAACAACAGTTTCATATTCAGTCCTTCTCAATGGAGTGCCTCAGAAGAAGTTCTTCCCTAAGCGGGGGCTCCGCCAAGGAGATCCGCTCTCGACTTTTCTGCTCCTGATGTGCCATAATATCCTATCAAAATTGTTGTTACGAGAACAAGTTGAGGGTAAGCTGAATGGAATTTCTATCTCTCGCAATGCCCCTGCGATTAGTCATCTCATGTTCGCAGACGATACTATCTTATTTACCCGTGCGAACATGAATATGGTGTCGAGCATTCTGCAGTGTATCAACAAGTACGAGTCGTGGTCTGGGCAGAAGTGTAGTTTGGCAAAATCCAGTGTTCTTTTCTCTGGAAATATGGGAGGCAGCCAAAAGAGCAATATTTTGAAGTACCTGAATGTTAAGGAATGTAGCGGTCAAGAGAGGCACCTTGGGAACCCATTTGTTTTCAAAAGAAGAAAAAGGGAAGAGTATAAGTACTTAAAGGAAAAGGTTCTCAAGAGGATTGAAGGATGGAAAACAAAACTCCTTTCTTTTGCGGGTCGCACTACGCTGGTGAAATCGGTTGCACTATCAATTCCGCTGTATGCGATGTCGACAAATAAGATCCTTGTATCTACATGTCGTGAAATTGATAGTATCATTCGTAGATTTTGGTGGATAGGAGGCTCGGAGAAGGAGAGGTTTATGGCTTTAATCAGTTGGGATCGTCTATGTCGCCCTCTTCTTGTTGGGGGGCTGGGATTTCGGAAAATAGAAGACATGAACAAAGCACTTTTGGCCAAGCTTGCTTGGCAGTTGGCTGCTAATGTTTATAGACCCTGGGTCAAGTGCCTTGCAGCCAAATATTGCAGAACCAATTCAATTTGGAGTGCTGAAACAAAGAATAATGATTCTGCTCTTTGGAAGGGTATTTTGAGCTCCAGGGATATTCTCTACAAGGGTGGGATGTCTATAGCGAGAAGAGGTGATTTAATAGACATTTGGAGACAACCGTGGATTCTGTGGCTCGAGTATGGGGAATTCAGAGAAATCATGGACCAAGCTAGGCTGCGTTATCCCCAACCGAAATCGATTGCTGATGTTTCAAATGATGATGGAAGTTGGAATGCAGCACTAATCCATGACATCTTTGGGGGTTCATTGGGGGATAGAATTTGTAAAATAGCTCGAATGCCTTTGGGGAACAACGATATGCTAGTTTGGAAGGAAGTAGGGGATGGGCTGTTTTCAGTGAAAAGGGGCTTCGAGGCCATTCATGCGCTAGGGGTTAACTCGGACAACAGCCTATGGAAGTTGATTTGGAATCAACGCACTCATTTCAGGCATTCGGTCACGATTTGGAGATTAGTTTTGGGTTGCTTTCCAACAAGAGATAGGCTGGGGTTCGTTGCGGACAAAGTGTGCCCGTTGTGTGAAATGGAAGATGAAACGACTCTTCACATTTTTTGGGACTGCCATTGCACTCGGGCAATCTGGTTTAGCAGTCCTTTTGCTTGTAATGGAGGGGGTGATCTCGGGTTTACGGTTACTGTCAAAGACAGAATTGAGTGGATGCTCACTCGCCTACCGAATGAGCTCAAATTCAATTTTCTGAATTTTTTGGGAAGCTTGGTCGAAGGAGTGTGGAAAGCCAGAAATGAGTGGATGTTTAGAGGCAAAGGGATAAACATTGCAGCAGTTAGGTGTGCGATTTTGAGGAAATATGCTGAATGTTTAATGGCAGGGGAGCCCGATTCCGAGATTTGCACGAGTATTAGGCAAGTAAGAGCAAGTGGGAAGATCAACAATGAGACTGAGGTGATTGGTGTGTGTGATGCATCATGGAAGGATGGTGAAGCAGGCTTAGCAGTGGGGCTGCTGGAAACCAGCGGAAACAAAGTTTTCTGGTTTGCGAAGAAAGAGAAGGCGGATTCGGCTGCTGAAGCAGAGTTCAAGGAGATTAGATGGGTGATGGATCTTGCTACTCAATAAGGGTACTCCTCTGTAGCTTTTGCCTCCAATGCTATGGTTTTGATTCGAGCCTTACATGAAAGAAAATGTCCACCTCTGTGGAAGCTAAGACCAATGGCTTTGGAGTTGTTAAACTTTAGACATGTTTTTGTGTTGGGTTTTATGCCCTAAATAAAACTCATTTCAATATAATCAGATTTACTTATTAATATAGATCAGAAATAACATTTAATGTTGCATGGTTCACATGATTTATATAATGATTATGTGTACATAATGTATGAATTCTATTTAAGTCCAGAACATATAAATTTGTTAATGATTATAGTGTTGTCAACACAGTGGAATGTAATCTTAATTATATGGTCGAAAGTTTATTCCCTGATTTGTCAGAACACTGGATTTAGACTGACATGGTATAATCAGCGATAGGTATTCTTACACCTTGGATAAGTGTTATATCCTTTCCAGGACATTGGCAAAGTTTACCAACATCAGATGTATGGAGTATACATCGGAAGGGACCAATATTGAACTTTGATTAGATATATTAGAATTTACCGTAATATCTATTTAATTCAATATCACATGTTGATCCTAGATCAAATGATCTTAATCCTGATATGATTAGGTTCAATCTCAAGAGTGTTATTCGTGTTCTTTGATTTGTTAGTTAAGCCTACTTTTGGGTCAGGGTGATACGTACATTTTGGGAACACGGTAGTGCAATTGAGTGGGAGCGCTAACATAAATATGGAGTCTATAGCTTCTATCTGGCGAATAGAAAGTAAAGGATGATTTCCTTCGAGCTTAACCAAACGAAAATAAATGGTGGAGATCTCATTTCACTTAGCTGAAATATCATTTATACAGGGTAAAGTGTTTTAAGGATAAAATACATTGTAGGGTGTTACGGTAATTTAATCCCTTTACAGTGTAAATCATCTATATAGAGGATCATTGATCACATTAGGGTTATAACAATGGATAACTAATGACGTGTCTGTTGGGTTTTATGCCCTAAATAAAACTCATTTCAATATAATCAGATTTACTTATTAATATAGATCAGAAATAACATTTAATGTTGCATGGTTCACATGATTTATTTCATGATTATATGTACATAATGTATAAATTCATCTGAAACCCTTTTCACATACTTGATCCTGTTTATTGTGCCGTCAACACATTGGAAAGTAAACATGACTATGTGAATAAAGTTTCCTAGATTTATCAGACACAGGGTTTTACTGATATGATAATCTACAACAAGAGTTTACTTGCATTTGGAGAAGTGCTATGTTCTTTCCAGAGCATTGGTTAAAGTAAAGCTCAGGTTGGATGCATGGAGTATGCATCGGAAGGGACCGATATTGAACTTTGACTTAGATTTATTAAACTTACTGTAATATCTATTCAAGTCAATATCGCCTAGTTGATCCTAGATCAAATGATCTTAATCCTGTTATGATTAGGCTCAATCTTGAAAGGCTATTCGTGTTCCTTGAATTGTTAGTTAAGCCCACCTTTTGGTCAGGGTGATACGTACTTTTTGGGAACACGGTAGTGCAATTGAGTGGGAGCGCTAGCATAAACATGGAATCTATAGCTTCTATCTGGCGAATAGTAAGCAAAGGATGATCTCCTTCGAGCTTGACCAAACGAACATAAATGGTGGAGTACTCATTTCACATAAGTTGAAATATCATTTATACGAGGTCAAGTGTTTTAAGGAATAAATACATTGTAGGGTGTAACGGTAATTTAATCCCTTTACAGTGTAGATCATTCATATAGAGGATCATTGATCACATTAGGATTATAACAATGGATAACTAATGATGTGTCTATATGGTGGAACATATAGAGCATTCTATATACTGAGAGTGCAATTCTAAGTTCTATGCGTGGATTCAACGAAGAATTAATAAGTTAGTGAATTTTAGTGCTAAATTCTTGATCTACTTATTGGAAGCTCGGTTATATAGACCCATGGTCCCCCCACTAGTTGAGATAATATTGCTTGTAAGACTCATGTAATTGGTTTTGATTAATCAATTATAATTCTCAAATTAGACTATGTCTATTTGTGAATTTTTCACTAAGTAAGGATGAAATTGTAAAGAAAGAGTTTATAGGGGCATATTTGTTAATTATGATACTTTGTATGGTTCAATTAATAAATATGATAAATGACAATATTATTTAATAATTATTTATAGTTATTAAATAGTTAGAATTGGCATTTAAATGGTTGAATTAGGAAATTGGCATTTTTGAGAAAATCAGATACAAAAGGTGTTAAAATTGCAAAATTGCAAAAAGCAAGGCCCAATCCACTAAGTGTAGGGCCAGCCACTTTTGTAGGAAATTTAAACTGTTTTTTTCATTATTTTAATGCCATATAATTCAAACCTAACCCTAGTGGAATGCTATAAATAGATAGTGAAGGCTTCAGAAAAATAAGACTTTTCTTCTGACACTTTCTGAATCAGAAAAACTGAGCCTTCTCTCTCCCTATCTTTAGCTGACCACTCTCTCTCTTCTTCTTCAATATTTCGAAATCCTTAGTGATTAGAGTAGTGCCCACACACATCAAGCAATACCTCAATCATAGTGAGGAAGATCGTGAAGAAAGATCATCAGCAAAGGAGATTCAGCATCAAAGATTCAGAGAAAGAGATCCAGGTTCAGATATTGATAATGCTCGCTACGTAAAGGAATCAAGGGCTAGATATCTGAACGGAAGGAGTCATTATATTCCGCTGCACCCAATGTAAGGTTTCCTAAACTTTATATGTGTTTAATTTATCGTTTTAGAAAGTTCATATTTAGGATGTTAATAAACATACTTGTGAGTAGATCTAAGATCCTGGTAAAATAATATCCAACAGTGTCTATATCGTGGAACATATAGAGCGTTCTATATACCGAGAGTGCAATTCTAAGTTCTATGCGTGGATTCAACGAAAAATTAATAAGTCAGTGAATTTAAGATATAAATTCTTGATCTACTTATTGGAAGCTCGGATATATAGACCCATGGTCCCCATACTAGTTGAGACCATACTACTTGTAAGACTCAGTTAATTGATTCTGATTAATCAATTATAATTCTAAAGTTAGACTATGTCTAGTTTATGAATTTTCACTTAGCAAGGGGGAAATTGTAAAGAAAAGAGATTCTAGGTTTATTTATTAATTAAGAGACTTTATATGTCTAATTAATTAATATATTAAATGATAATATTATTTAATAATTAATTTTTATTTATTAAATAATTAGAATTGGCATTTAAATGGTTGAATTTGAAAATTGGCATTTTTGAGAAAATCAGATGCAGGAATGATAAAACAACAAAATTTCATAAGTGAGGCCCATTATCCAAGGCCCATGTCCGACCACACTTATAGGCTTTTATCATTTATTTTTTCATTATTTTAATGTCAAACAATTCTAACCTAAACCTAGGTGGTTACCTATAAATAGATAGTGATGACTCTCATTCACACTTAACTTTTGTGAACTTTATCAGATGAAAACTGAGCCTCTATCTATTCTCTATAGCCGAAACCTCTTCTTCTTCTTTTCTTCTCTAAATTTCGAAATCCTTGAGTGAATGAGTGAGTGCCCACACACATCAAGTGGTATCTCAATCATAGTGTGTAAGACTGTGGAAAATCAACCAATAAGAAGGAGATTCAGCATCAAAGGAAGGAGAGAAAGAGATCCAGGTTCAGATATTGATAATGCTCTGCTACAGAAAGGAATCAATGGATAGATATCTGAATGGAAGGAGTCAATATATTCCGCTGCACCCAATGTAAGGTTTCTTAAACTCTTATGTGTTTATTTTATTGTTTTACAATTCATATTAGGATGTTAATGAAACATACTTGTTAGTAAATCTAGATCCTGGTAAAAATATATCCAACAACTGGCCTCAGAGCCATGGTAATGATTTACTTTCATGAAATATGAATTAAAACGATGTTATATGTTGATTTGAATGCGCACACGCGCGCGCGGACGCTTGGACAACATCTTGTCTGAAGGGCAGCTCGCGCCCAAGATGCTCGGTCAAATGAGGCTGCTTGCAGCCTCTTTCCTGGGCATTTTCCTTGCGTCCGCGCGCGCAGGGGTATGCAATGCATACCCCTGTGCCTCAAACTTGTTTTCGTCATAACTTTTGATTCAAAAATCGTTTTTCATTGAAACAAAAGCCAGTTTTTGGTAGAATTTTGTGTAGAATCTAAATTTTCAATTAAAATTCTAATTTTCAGAATAAAATTAATTTTTATTAATTTTTTAATTAATTAAAATTAGTTTCTGATATTAGTAGGCTTTGAATTTTGAAAATTTAATTTCTCACAAAAGAGCCTTATGGTTATTTTTGAAATTTTAGATTATTTGATTTATTTTAATTATAAGATCAGATATTATTTTTTATTAAATTTTAAATGATCTTACTTTGATATTAAAATATTATCTTTTAAAAATAATCTTGTACTAATTTCAAAATTTGCTAACCATATCATATATTTTTTTTTTCAAATTTGTTATTTTCAAAATATATTTTATTAATTTAAATTATAAGGTTAGGTTTAATATTTTATCTTATTAGACATTTTTTAATAAAATTATATTTTGGCAAAAATAACATGAAGATTTGAAAAATTGGTTAGTTTAGTTTGAATAGATATTTTAGATTTTCAAACCATAAATTTTTCAACTTATTATTTTATTATTTTTTTTAAAATATTCTAACCATATAAAATATCTTATTTTTCAATTAGTTTATTTATGTAATATTTAAATTTATTAAATTATAAGACTCATAATATAATAAAATATCTGAATTTAAAATTCAAGATATTATATTATATTATCTTATTAGAAATTTTAAATAAATTTAAATTTTGAATAAACTTGATATTTGAAAAATTGGTTAGATATTTTTTGATTTTTTGTTAGAATTTAAGAAATTTAGGAGTTTGCTGAATTTTGAATTTTTTCAAATATTCTCTAACAACCTAAATCTGAATTCTAGTTAAGATTTTTATTTTAAAATTTAATTTTATTTTAAATTTTAAAATTGAGATATTTTAGCTTACTTTCCAAATATTCCAGATCAGTTATTTGTTTGTATTGTTTGATTATATTATTATGTATTCAAAATCTTTTTTACAAACCTATTATTTATTTGATCTAAATTGCTATGATTAACTTGTTGACAGATCCAATGATCTGATTTTAATCATAGTCCAATTGTCAATAGATCTTATAAATAATTTGTAACAGGTAATTTTTGTTATTTCTTTCATCTGTGTAAACCTAGTAACATGATAGGGCCCATTCAAATCATTTGACCTGTGTGAGCCTATATGTTTGCTATTGGGCTTAGATGCATATAGGAAGCCCATTTAAGTTTTACTAAGTAAATGGACTAGGTTGCTAAAATAAATTTTGACATAAGTAAATTTATTTAGGCCCAATTAGATTTGGACTTATTCAATGAATAACAATTGTTTATTTAAAGGTTAAATTCCTATCTTTTGGGCCTTGTGTGAGAGTTGGGGGCCAATAGAAGTGGGTACGACATACCGAACCCAGCTCCCCCTCACATGAACTACCCCAATTGTGAAGGCCCATTTGCGTTATTTAAATAATTGTATTAGGTTAATTATATTAGTCTAACCTAATTAAAATTGAAATAGCAACATAATTAACTTTTAAAATATATGAAATTTAATTTTTCATTAAATATTTTAAAGTTAATTTTAGAAAAACACTTAGTAAATGAAATTATTCTAGATAGTTATTTCTAGTACTAGTTATTTTTTCTAATATTTAATTAGGAAAATATCATAGATTGTGAAATTAATTGTTTAATAATTAATTTTGGTACAATCTAAGTTAAGTATATTTTTCCTAGTATTAAATTAGAATTAATAATTAATAATTAATAATTAATAATTATTAATTCTAATTTAATACATTTAATTAAATTGAAAATTTAAATATTTAAGTTAATTTTCACCATGATACTTAAATATTATTATTTTCATATTATTTAATTAAAATTGAAAATTATTTTAAGTTTGAAATCTTATTTCATATAACTTAAATTTGAATAATTTACAAAATATATTTTATTTTATTTTATTAATCTTTTTCCACAATTTCGAAATTGCATTTCTTAAATGCATTAATTTCAAATTTTATTTGAAAAATAGATTAAAGTTGTAAATTATTTATTTTAATTTTGGACCAACTTAAATCAATGACTTTTTCATTTTTTTTTATGAATCAGAATTTGTATTAGCACAAGAACCAATTTGATTACACCCAAATAGCACCCAAATAGGCCTATAAAAAAGAGCTATACAATTACAATATATTTACAAAGTTTGGAACCATTGAGTGTCTACTTTTGAGACTTTTTTTGGCCAAAACATCTCAATTCTAAGCTTCAAACTAGTTTTTAACTCCTTGAGAAGTACTGAGCTTGATTTCTCTTCTTTGGTCCACAACATCCTATTTCTCAGCTGCCATACACTGTACACCAAACCGGCAATAGCTGCTGTAAAAACCAACAGCTTGAATTTTGATTCCTTCAATCTTCCTAGCCATTTGATGATGTTGGGGAGATTTGTATGCATTGTTCTCATTCCGAGCCAGTTCTTGATATCCTGCAAGTAAATCAGTGTGCTCGGGCAAGCAAAAAACAAGTGTTCAGCAGTTTCAATTCTGTCACAGCAGAAAATACATGTTGTATCTGTGATGATTTTCATTTTGAAGAGTCGATCTCTGGTTTTGAGTCGTTGATGCATTGCAAGCCATAATATGAAGCAGTGTTTTGGAGCATTAAGACGGCTCCAAACCTGCCTTGTCCACTGAAGTTTAGGTGGATTTTGCACCAGCAACTTATACCCTGCCAAGATGGTATACTGCTGCAACATCATGGGCTGGTTAATCATTTTAAATTGATCCTTGAGCCTCACTAAACATCTCCAATACCAGCTGGTTTGGCTTGATGTTTCATAGGCCCACCAATCACCATTATGATGATAGACACTATTAATCCACCTCATCCACAAACTATCTTCTTTGTTAGCGATAGCCCAAATGTACTTCCCCATTGCCGCTTTATTCCAAGAGCTTATATCCTTGAAACCAATTCCCCCAGCTGCTTTTGGTTGGCAAATAAAATCCCAAGCAATTGCATCTAGCCCATGGTACTCAGCTTTGGCATTCCATAGAAAGTTCCTGCATATAGCTTCAATATTGGACACCACTTTCTTAGGTAAAATCATTACCTGACACCAATAAGAGTGAATGGCCATTAAGACAGAATTGATGAGAACCACTCTCCCCACAAAGGAGAGATTTCTAGAACTCCACACTTTGATTCTTGCTGTCATTTTCTCAGCTAGGATCTCGCAATCCTTCCCAAATATTCTCTTTGCACCAATGGGGACTCCCAAATAAGTAAAGGGTAAGGATTGGTGCTGGAAACCAGATAATTCCTTAATTCTCCTAACTTGATCTTCAGGCATATTACAAGTGTACATAGCCGATTTTGTAGCATTTGGATTCAATCCAGATGTTTCAGAAAATAACTTGAGACCTTGTAGCAAATAATAAACACTCTTGAGATCCCCATTGCAAATCAGTAATACATCATCAGTGAAAGCTAGGTGGTTTAGAGAAGTGGCTGCACATTGGTCATGATAATAGAAGTCTTCTTTGTCACCTATTCTCCCCATTATTCGGGTGAGGTATTCCATTCCCAACACGAATAGAAGAGGAGACATTGGATCCCCCTGTCGAAGACCTCTTTTTGACTCAAAATATCCATGTAACGTGCCATTAAACATCAATGAAAATCGAGGTGTTCTCACACAGTTCATAACTAGTTTAATGAACTTAGGTGGAAATAAGAGTCCCTGCAACATTTCTTCAAGAAAATCCCATTCTATAGTGTCATATGCCTTCTGTAGATCTAACTTGATAATACAGGAAGGTTTATTATTCTTCCTCCCATAATGTCTCAACAAATCTTAACAAATCATAATGTTATGTCCTATGAATCTCCCTTTAATAAAGCCTCCTTGGTTCAAGGAGACTAATTTAGGGAGAATGAGTTTGATTCTAGAACACAAAAGCTTTGTTGCAATCTTATAAATAACATTACAACAAGCTATCGGCCTAAAATCTTTAATTGTGTTAGGACATTTCATTTTGGGGACTAAAGTCAAGATTGTAGCATTGATCTCTTTAAGAAGATTACCTGATTCCAGGAAAGAAGTCACTGCCTGAAATATGTCATCTCCCACTATCTCCCAGCAATCTTGGAAGAAAAAGATCGAGAAACCATCTGGACCAGGGGCCTTGTTTCCTGGAATGTCAAGGAGAGCAGCTTTAACTTCATCTTTAGTAAAATTCAACATCAGATCTTCAGCTTGTTGTGTAGACAAAACTGCACCGCTGCTAACTATCTTCTTGAGGACAGGCCTTCTGTTAGCCATGCTTGTTCCCAGCAACTCCTTATAGTAATCAACAAATGCTGTTGACATCAGATTGGGGTCAATGATCCTAGAACCCAGCTGGTTTTCAATAGAGAAAATCTGATTATGTCTTGCTCTTTGCTTGATACTTGCATGGAAAATTGCAGTATTCAAATCTCCATTTTGGATCCAGGTGACCTTAGCCTTCTGTTGCAGAAATGTTGAATAGTCTTGCTGCACTCGGATTAGCTTAGTTCTCGCAGCCAATTCTCTATCAATCATCTCAATATCAAGCGGATCATGTTGTAGTTGTTGTTGCACATTTTCTAGATCACCTTGGGCTCTTTGGACAGCCGTGTGCATATCAGATAAACCATCTTTGTTAATATCTTTTAGAACTGGCTTTAGAGCTTTGAGCTTGGATATCACTTGATACATCTTGGTCCCATATACCCGATTGTTCCATACATTCTAAACCTTATTGCTGAAGTTCGGGTAACTACTCCACATTCTGAAATAACGAAATGGTCTCCTTCCTTCAACTCTCCTTGGATACAAGGATAACACACAAGGAGAATGATCAAATGTCCCTTCGCTCAGAAAGTTTGCCTCTGCTGTCTGATATTGATCAAGCCACGCTTGGTTAGCCATAACTCTATCAATTTTTGAACAAATTCTATCTTTCCCTTGTTGTTTGTTTGACCATGTGAAAAAATTCCCAGTTGCCTTCACATCTTCCAATCGACACTGCTCAACACAGTTTGCAAAAGCTATATCCAGATAATACTTGACTTTATGGCCTATTCTCTCCTCCTTTAAGAGGATATCATTAAAATCTCCCATTAAAAACCAGCTCTCCACTGTTGCTAAAGCTGCCAAATCTTTCC
This sequence comes from Cannabis sativa, assembly GCF_029168945.1. Taxonomy (NCBI): domain Eukaryota; kingdom Viridiplantae; phylum Streptophyta; class Magnoliopsida; order Rosales; family Cannabaceae; genus Cannabis; species Cannabis sativa. The sequence continues at coordinate 22,184,507 of NC_083609.1, read as the reverse complement.
ATAGTGTCTCTCTCCCAGCTTTATCATTGAAAGCATAAATGATAGTAGCAAAGCTACTAAAGGTATGATCCATTGTAGAGATTTTTAAATGCATTAGTTGACTTGTACATTTAATAATATCCACAATGTATCTTACTGGATTCCAAGCAATGACAATCCTTCCACCTCGATGCCAAGCAATGTTGTTGAGAAACACCATCCTTCGAACACATTAAGATACAAGGTTCTCAATTTGTGAACCTTGACCCTTGTCTCAAGGAGCCCCACAAAACCAACACCCTGATTATGAATAAGTTGCTTGATTGCTCTTTGTTTTTGAGTGTTGTTGGCCCCTCGGACATTCCAACAAAAGAACTTATCCATTTCCAAGAGAGGGATCTCCCCCCTCTTGTATTGATCTGTATGGCCCCAATCTCAGTTCCTTGTTCCTCTTGCTGCTCTTCCCCAGTACCATCTAAAATACTAAACACATTCTGTATTTCGGTTTCTACAGGGTCTTCTTGTAGCCTGATCTTTTTTCCTTTTGATACCGGTTGAAAACCATCTTCATCCTATGTATTCTTCCTGGGTTCTGCTCTATTATCTGCCTTCACAACCCATTCGGTCTTGGCCTGAGTTTTCTTTTTACATTCAGCAGTCACATGGCCCATTCCATAGCACTGTTGACACACTTGGCTTCCATTCATACTGGACTGTTACTGTAGTGTTGTTGCCATATTCACTTTCCAATTCAAGCATTTCTGGCAAGTCTTGTTCAATGCTAACCTCAATCAAAATCCTTGGGAACATAAGCCTTTCTCTTTCTCTTGTAATCGCATCTACCATGATAGGCTTTCCCAATTGCCCAACAATTTTAAACAACGACTTCTCTCCCCAATACTTGAGCTCTAAGCCCTCTAATTGTATCCAAATAGGCACTAGTTTCACATCTTCTTTCTTAACACTTGAATTCAGGTCCCATGGCTTCATAATGACCGGTTTCCTATTGAAGAAAATATAGCCCCCATTCAACACTTCATCTCTTTGCTCAATAGAATGAAATCTGATCAAGAACACCCCATATGCTAATAGCTTTACTTTGTCCACTTTCTCAGACCATTTTCGTTTTGCAAAACCTTCAAGGTTGTGCAACGGTGGATTAGAACCAAGCACATAGCACACCAAAGATGGTTTCCAGTAGTTAATCTATGTCCTCTAAATCTATCTTCACCTTCCTATCCTGCTGAGAACTTTTAAAAGAGTTCTCTAAATTCCTCACTACACTTGCAGATCTCAGAATAGGGGGAATAGGGTTCGTACCTTTTGAAATACTACTGTTACATTGCTCTGTTGCTTTAAGAAAACTCACAAAGTCACGCTGAACATCCTCTTGCCTTTGAATTTCCCGTAGAGAGCTTCGAGGAGACAGTGGCTCTGGAAAGTCCTTCGATCCCCAGCTCCTTCTCCCCAAATCAATTTCATCTGGTTCGTCTTCACTCCCAGAGATTTCTAACGCCTCAACCTCATCAGGAAGATTGATTTGCGATTTCATCTCCATGTGCCCCGCTCGATTCCCATCTTTCTTGAGTTTTTTCGAATCCGATTTCAGCTTCCCGCCCCTCTTCGATCGCGTTTTCGCCATAGCTTCAACAAAGTGCTGCACGGCCAAAGCAGAGAGATAAAACTTTTTTACTATGACTTTTTCATTTAATGATTAATTTAATAAATGAAGAAAAATATATTTAATTAGAAAATGAATTAATTAGTCAATGAAAGTCTAGATTGATATTATCTGTTTTTGCTTGAAGTATTTTTCTAGTGTATTTAATTAAATAGAAAATTAATATTTAAGTTGATTTTCATTATCATACTTAAATATTTGAAATTTTTCTTATATATTTAATTAAAAAGGAAAATTATATTTTTTGTTGTAAATTAATTTTATTAATTAATTTTGGGCCAACATTAAATTAGAATAATTTTTCCAGTTTTATTTTATTTTATTTTAACAAGAAATTTCGAAAATTATATTCTTAAATACTTCAATTTTTCGAAATGCAATATATATATTTATAGAAAAATTAAATTTGAGTTGTAAATTAATTTAAATTAATTTTGTAACAACTTAAATTGAATATTTTTCTAAATATTTATTGGAGATTATTACTAAGATGGAAATAATTCATGTTATTTTCATATCCATCTAAGTAAAATTTATAAATATTAAATTAAAATTTATATTTAGAATTTTTCATTCTAAATTGGAAATTTTAATTAAATAAATATATATATTTAAAATAAATAGATTAAAATAAATATTAGAAGAAAATACACTTTAAATAATGAGCTTTACATAGCGTTTGTTTTAGTGAGTAATCCTCCCTAATGGAGGAACATTCATTAGCAAGTTCGCAACGTTTAATCTCAAAAGATAAGTAGCTTTGTAAGTGTTTTATATGGTATGGATCACCCTAATGGTGGCGACTGTATTTGACTTACAAAATATGAAAAATGGTGGAAGCTCATAAGATAGAATAGCCTTGACTCTCGCCTAAACGGGACAACGCTGGATTCCAATCTTGATCGAATAAAAGGTTGCTAGAATGTTTAACATTTTAGATGAGCTGACAACTCTATTCAATGGATGGTAGCTTTGAATCTCGCCTAAACGGGACACTGATATCAGTTTGTTGAAGACCTTGGAAATTATTTAGGATTGTATGTTTTAGTATTTTCACTTGTCATTCCTACTTGCTATATGTTTAATAATTTCTGAATTGTGTATGAATTTATATTGAACCATGTTATTTTCTGTTATTAAATTGTAGTTTAATTTCGAATCTTCATTGTTGGTCTAACTTGGTTTGTTTTTCTAATGAGATAAATCCCTAATGGATTTTCACCATTAGACATACATAATAGTGTTAGATCTCGAAAGATAAATATTGTATATGCAACATCTAGCTGTTCATCAATTGATAACACCTTAGACTAGTATTTTTACAATATGAAACAAGAAGATTGTATAAATAAGATTACTTTGACTCTCGCTAATCGAAGCATCGTTGGATTCTTATTTATAAACGAAATTATCCTAATTCCTCTTAGCTTATTCATTTCGAATTAGCTCAATAACATATCATTGGATGAATGGTCTATAAATCATTTCGTGTCATTCTATTTTTTTTCTCTTCAGAAATTAAATGACGCATATGATTATAATCCCAATATTCTATTCCAAAATGATATAAATCCTGAATCTTAGAAATCTCCTACTTGTATGGGCAAATCTGACTTAGAGTTTAAATTAGTAGTGGTGGTCCAAGAAAGAATTACTCATTAAATTTGGTATAAATTTAAGTCTTTGACTTTAATTTTAGAATCCAAAAAGAAAATTTCTTATATTTCTAATTCCAGAATACAATACAGTTACACTTTCACAAGTGTTTAATAACCATTTTCTATCAATGGATTCAAACTGTATGGAATATGAGTTTAGTATTCTGTGACCAGGATCCACTTCAAATATTTTAAGAACTCTTTGATGTAACTAAACCTAAGTCATCAAAAAGACACAACCACATTTTTATTAATCTATGGCATTTGTATCTTGTTCATAGTGGTTTTGACAAGATCAATCTCTGCAAAGAGTTAATATGCCTATATTCACTGAAAGTTGTTCATCTCATTAGTACATGGATGTACATTCAGGGGTGGATATGAGTTTTTTCGTTGTATTCTTAAAACGATAACTCTAGATTATACCTTATGCAAAGAAATTTGAAATGTTTGAAAAATTTCTGATTTCTAGCAATGGTGGAACACCATTAAGGTAAGTGGTTAAAGATCTTGCGAACTGATAGGGGTGGAGAAATAGTTAGTAGATATGCAGTTCAAAGATCATTAATTTGATTTTTGAATTATATCCAAACTTACCTCCCCAGAAATTTCGATTTGCATATTGATGATTAGTTTCTAGTCGTTGCCTAAGTCCTTCTATGGTAATACAATTTCAGAATGATGCAATGATTGTATACTTAATGTAAATCATTACTAGATTCATGGATGACCTAATCAAAATCTTAAGAAAAGCTAGAACTGTTAACCATGGTTTGTTAGCAATTCTAAGTGATTAGGGGTGGACCATCCCATAGTCAATAGATAAGAAAGTGTTTGTTTAAACAAATACTACTTTTCTAAGATAATGACTAAGTCTGAAAATAAAGTAGAAAATAAAGGAGATATTTTTTCTTGATTCCAAAAGTGTTCTATCATCTTATTTGACATATGATGATCCCACTGCCTCTGTTGTTTTGACACAACCAAAGAGGTCAATACCATTTAGTTTTCTTAGACATAATTCACGGTACCTTGTCGTAGTGGGAGAGTTTCGAGGAACTCACCTTCTTATGACTTGGAAGACACTAGTGATTAAAATCCATTGTGAGTTTAAACAAGTAATGGATTGTCAAAATAAGAAACTAAGAAGAAAAGCCAAGAGAACTATGGTTTAATCCATTCACATGGAGTAACCTAAATTTTTCTATTACAAGGACATAAAAGGAAATTTTCGTTATTAAGTCTATTCAATGGACTTAACAAAACTTCCTGTTCCTAGTATTATAGGTTTGAGTTTATCTAAACCTATGGCTTATGGTATACCTGGTAATTACTTACTCTTATGGAAGCAACTTACTTTAGTAAGATGCTGAAGCATTTTCTTCCTAATGGCAATCTATAGAAGCTTCTCGACTTCTAGGCATAGATTTTATTTATCTAAGGAAAAGTCTCAACTATTCCAGAAAAGATAAAGCCATGAAAGAATTTCTTAAATCAACAGTGAGAGGTCTTAGATATGCTTTTGTATGCCTTAGACCAGACACCTGCTGTTGAGTGGGAGTAATGAGTAGGTATCAGATTTATCCAGGAGAAGAACATTGGAAGACAATCAAGTAAATCTTAAGATTAAGAAGAGGAACTATATGTTAGTCAATAAGGGTGTATTTAAAGCTCTTATACTACACCACATCAGATTTCGAGATTTGCCTTTGTGCTAGAAAATCTTTCTGATAAGATGGTGATTACTCTGGGGGTGGAATAGTGATTTTGGAGAAGTGTAAAAACCTATCTGAAGTCTCTAGGTCTACCAGAAAGGGACTGAATGTTAAAGTTGCAGGAAAGGTACTTATTCACTCTAAGGAAAGTTCTATACAACTGTGGCACCATTCCAAATTGCCTTAACTACTAGTGTTATTTCCTGATTAACCAAAAGTAGTTGCCAAAGGTATAGAATCCAGTATCCCAAAAGAGTAGACATATAAAGAGGAATTTCACATTATCAATGATTTTGTGATTAAGGAAGAGTAATGGTGGAGAAAAGGTTGTGTTTAATTCAACCTTTCAGATCCTATTACGAGGAGTTTACTACTACTACACTTGATTTGTATATTAAGGTGTTGAGATTATTTGAAATGCACATTTTGTTTTATATTAGTGCAAGTGGGAGTTTGTTGGGTTTTATGCCCTAAATAAAACTCATTTCAATATAATCAAATTTACTTATTAATATAGATCAGAAATAACATTTAATGTTGCATGGTTCACATGATTTATTTCATGATTATATGTACATAATGTATGAATTCTATTTAAGTCCAGAACATATCAATTTGTTAATGATTATAGTGTTGTCAACACAGTGGAATATAATCTTAATTATATGTTCGAAAGTTTATTCCCTGATTTGTCAGAACACTGGATTTAGACTGACATGGTATAATCAGCGATAGGTATTCTTACACCTTGGATAAGTGTTATGTCCTTTCCAGGACATTGGCAAAGTATGGAGTATACATCGGAAGGGACCGATATTGAACTTTGATTAGATATATTAGAATTTACCGTAATATCTATTCAATTCAATATCACCTGTTGATCCTAGATCAAATGATCTTAATCCTGATATGATTAGGTTCAATCTCAAGAGTGTTATTCGTGTTCTTTGATTTGTTAGTTTAGCCTACTTTTGGGTCAGGGTGATACGTACATTTTTGGAACACGGTAGTGCAATTGAGTGGCAGCACTAACATAAATATGGAATCTATAGCTTCTATCTGGCGAATAGAAAGTAAAGGATGATTTCCTTCGAGCTTAACCAAACGAAAATAAATGGTGGAGATCTCATTTCACTTAGCTGAAATATCATTTATACAGGGTTAAGTGTTTTAAGGATAAAATACATTGTAGGGTGTTACGGTAATTTAATCCCTTTACAGTGTAAATCATCTATATAGAGGATCATTGATCACATTAGGATTATAATAATGGATAACTAATGACGTGTCTATATCGTGGAACATATAGAGCGTTCTATATACCGAGAGTGCAATTCTAAGTTCTATGCGTGGATTCAACGAAGAATTAATAAGTCAGTGAATTTAAGATATAAATTCTTGATCTACTTATTGGAAGCTCGGATATATAGACTCATGGTCCCCATACTAGTTGAGACCATACTACTTGTAGGACTCAGTTAATTGATTCTGATTAATCAATTATACTTCTAAAGTTAGACTATGTCTAGTTTATGAATTTTCACTAAGCAAGGGCGAAATTATAAAGAAAAGAGATTCTAGGTTTATTTATTAATTAAGAGACTTTATATGTCTAATTAATTAATATATTGAATGACAATATTATTTAATAATTAATTTTTAGTTATTAAATAATTAGAATTGGCACTTAAATGGTTGAATTTGAAAATTGGCATTTTTGAGAAAATCAGATGCTGGAATGATAAAACAGCAAAATTGCAAAGTGAGGCCCATTATCCAAGGCCCATGGCCGGCCACACTTATAGGCTTTTATCATTTACTTTTTTATTATTTTAATGCCAAATAATTCTAACCTAAACCTAGGTGGTTACCTATAAATAGATAGTGATGGCTCTCATTCACACTTAACTTTTGTGAACTTTGTCAGATGAAAACTGAGCCTCTATCTATTCTCTACAGCTGAAACCTCTTCTTCTTCTTTTCTTCTCTAAAATTCGAAATCCTTGAGTGAATGAGTGAGTGCCCACACACATCAAGTGGTATCTCAATCATAGTGTGTAAGACTGTGGAAAATCAACCAACAAGAAGGAGATTCAGCATCAAAGGAAGGAGAGAAAGAGATCCAAGTTCAAATATTGATAATGCTCTGCTACAGAAAGGAATCAAGGGCTAGATATCTGAACGGAAGGAGTCATTATATTCCGCTGCACCCAATGTAAGGTTTCTTAAACTCTTATGTGTTTATTTCATTGTTTTAGAATTCATATTAAGATATTAATGAAACATACTTGTTAGTAAATCTAAATCCTGGTAAAATATATCCAACATTTTGCTACTTGTATTTTCTGCTATATTAAACGTATTGACAATTTGGAGTGGGATGCCTTAGCTAAAAGGGCTAGAACATGGATTTGTAATGGTGTTTACTCTGATAGGGAGGGATCTCCTTTTGTGATTCCATCTTATTTAATCTAATGAACTTCCCATAGTTCTATTCAAAAAAAAAAAAAACACATTTTACATTATCTTTTTATTAGCATTGTTGCTTTAGGAAAAAGACAATACCTTCTTTAAATTATGTAAAAATAGTTCATGAAAATTACTGACCAGTTTTGACAATAAAGACATAATAATTACCGAAGTGGAAAAAAATAAAAAAAGAATGACATTATTAGTTAACTAGGCATAAATGGAGCATATAAGTAACTCGCGAGTTGCTATCGATCATTAGTTATCTTGGCCTGGTAATAAAATAGGGGTGAGCTAATAAGCTAAGTAAGAAGTGGGGGCTTTTGTATTTTTACACTTTAAATCAGTTTTTTTTTTTTTTTTTTTTTTTTGTATTTTTACAGAATTCTACATAGAAGCCCTTATTGCAACTAGCGCTGCAACCTAAATTGCAACAAAAAATCGTACAAAATCTCTATTGCAACTAGTGCTGCAACCACTTTAGAAACCCAAACCGTAAATTTGGAAAAAAAAAAAGTTAAAAAAATAGTATATGGGGTAATTTCCCTAAAAAGAAGGGCTATTTTTAAAAATATGGGAAAAATTATTAATGTTATGAGAAATATGGCATAAAAAGTAAATGCCACTAAATATGACATTATCTAACCAATCAAACTAAAAATATGGTTTTTTTTCTAAAAAAAACCATATAAAACATTAAAAAGAAATCTGAATTTAAGATTCATAAAAAATAAAAACTTAATTAAATTACCATAAAAAATATTAAAATTCCCTTCATATTTATTTCTTTAAAAAAATATAATCAATAGAACTATAGTGATCGCCGGAGTTGTCACTCGTGCCGGAAAAGTCATTGGAGTTTGCTGCCAGCACCGAAAAAAGTCGTCGAAGTAGCTGCTGGTGCCAGAAAAGTCGACGGAGTTGCTGCCGGCGCAGAAAAAGTCTTCAGAATTAGCATTGTCGCTAGAAAAATCACCAAGAAACTGGTTTCTTGATGAAAAAATCACTTTCTAAGAAACCCGCGTCTTGGTAATTTTGTAGGTAATTTTACCGGTGACAATGCCAATTCCAACGACTATTCTGGAGTTTGATGTCGGTACCAGAAAAGTCGCTGGAGTAGTTGCCGGTGTCGGAAAAATCACCGGAGGTATTTCCGGCATCAAAAAAGTCGTCCTAATTAGCAAAAGATTAGAAAAATCACCAAGAAAGTGGTTTTTTCGTCAAGAAACTGATTTCTTCACCAAGAAAGTGGTTTCTTCATCAAGGAACTAGTTTTGTTACACAACAATAATAAAGATTATGAAAACAAAATAAAAATGATATACACTGAAAATAATTGAAACCAGTTTCATCAATCAACCAAATAGAGAAAAAAAAAATACAAAAAAATTACCAAGAAATTGGTTTCTTGATGAAGAAAAGAAACCAATTTCTTGGTGATTTTTTCGGCGACAATGCCAATTCCGACGAATTTCCCAGAGTTTACTGTCGGTACTGAAAAAGTCACCGGATTAGCTTCTGGTGTATTAGTCGTCAGAGTTGCTACCAACGCCAGAAAAGTCGTCAGAATTGTCATTGTCGTTAGAAAAATCACTGGAAAAATCACAAAGAAACTGGTTTCTACATCAAGAAACTAGTTTGTTTCTTCATCAAGAAACCAGTTTCTTGGTAATTTTTCCGGTGAGTATGCCAATTCTGATGACTTTTTTGAAGTTTGCTGTTGATGCCGGAAAAGTCGCTGGAGTAGCTGCTAGCTTCAGAAAAGTTGTCAGAATTGGCATTGTCAACGGAAAAATCACGAAGAAAGTGGTTTATTCATTTAGAAACCGGTTTCTTGGTTTCTTAGTAATTTTTTCAGTGATTTTTCCGCCGAAAATTCTAATTCCGACGAATTTTCTAATGCTGGCAGCAACTCCGATGACTTTTCCGTTGCCGACCGCTACTCCGGTGACTTTTCCAGCACCGACAGCAAACTCCGGTGATTTTTCTGGCATCAATGACAAATAAAACTTCCTAAACAATTTAAAACATTAAATATGAGATTTGAAAACCTAATTACATATATATGGCATATCAAATACCATAAAAAGATCTAAAAACAAAAAAATACCATATAAATTGGTCAAACTTAAATGTGTCATATTTATCATAAGAACTTTTAAAATCCCATAATAAGTGTAATTTCCTCTAAAAAGAAAATACTTATCATCTAATCATATATAAGACACAACTTAAAATAATATGCCCTAAGATATTGGTAGAGTCTGTCCTAAAAAATAATGGGACTTAGATCACTTTAAGTAGAATTAAAAATGTTGAGTCCATTCAAAGATTTTTTTTTTCTTACCTTTGATTTGCTTTGGGTTTTTTTTACAAAAATATTGTATTTAGGGTAATACATTTCAATTTTACTACCATACAGCAAAAATTACATTTATATTGTCCTCTACCTTTTTCTTCTTTTATATTATAAAGACCAAAAAAAATACGAGGCCTCCATATTCCAAACCCACAGACAGAACCTGTTGGGTTTTATGCCCTAAATAAAACTCTGTTTCAATGTAATCCAGATTATTCAATATCAATAAAGTAACAGAAGTATTTTTTCATTCATTTGTGTATGTTTTGGTTCACTTAATCAATTGTTTGTCTATTTGATTTATAAATTCATCCAAACCCCTTTTCACATACTTGATCATGTTTATTGTGTTGTCAACACAGTGGAAAGTAAACATGACTATGTGAATAAAGTATTCCTAGATTTATCAGAACACTGGGTTTTACTGATATGACAATCTACAACAGAGTTTACTTGCATTTGGAGAAATGTTATGTTCTTTCCAGAACATAGGTTAAAGTAAAGCTCAGGTTGGATGCATGGAGTATGCATTGGAATGGACCGATATTGAACTTTGAATTAGATTTTTGAAACTTACCGTAAATATCTATTCAATTCAATATCATAAGTTGATCCTAGATCACATGATCGAAAACCTGATATGGTTAGGCTCAATTTCAAGAGTATTATTCGTGTTCTTTGATTTGTTAGTTAAGCCTAATTTTTAGTCAGGGCAATACATACATTTTGGGAACACGGTAGTGCGATTGAGTGGGAGCGCTAACATAAAGATGGAATCTATAGCTTCTATCTGGCGAATAGTAAGCAAAGGGTGATTTCCTTCGAGCTTAACCAAACGAGATAAATGATTGAGTACTCATTTCACTTAGTTGAAATATCATTTATACAGGGTTAAGTGTTTTAAGGATAAAATACATTGTAGGGTGTTACGGTAATTTAGTCCCTTTACAGTGTAAATCATCCATATAGAGGATCATTGATTACATTAGGATTATAACAATGGATAACTAATGATGTATCTATATGGTGGAACATATAGAGCATTCTATATACTGAGAGTGCAATTCTGAGTTCTATGTGTGGATTCAACGAAGAATTAATAAGTCAGTGAATTTAAGTGATAAATTCTAGATCTGCTTATTGGAAGCTCAGATATATAGACCCATGGTCCCCTCACTAGTTGAGATAATATTACTTGTAAGACTCATTTAATTGATTTTAATTAATCAATTAAAAATTCTCAAGATAGACTTGTCTATTTGAGAATTTATCACTTATTAAGGGCAAAACAGTAAATAGAGATTTTGAAGGGCATATTTATTAATTTGGAAACTTTAATTAGTTTCATTATTAATAAAATAAATGACAATATATTATTTGATAGTTAATTTTAATTATTAAATAATTAGATTTGACATTTATGTGGTTGAACAAAGGAATTGGCAGTTTTTGACAAAACAGGAAACTATCAGTGTAGGAAAAGGAAAGTTGGAAAAGTGTCAAGCCTTGTTTCCACAATGCCTAGGCCGGCGACTTAAGCTTCCTTTTCTCTTTGATTTTTTCAATTTTAAATGTCAATCATAGCCCTGGGTGGTCTTCTATAAATAGAAGGCAAAGGCTTCAGAGTTGAACATAACTATACATCTGATACACAACATTATTCTGACAGAATTTTCTCTCTGAAAATTCTCTCTGAGCCGCCACCCTCTCTCTCTCTCTCTATTCCTTCACTGTTTCGAAATCTATAAGTGCTAGAGTAGTGCCCACACACATCAAGTAATACCTCAATCATAGTGAGGAAGGCTGTGTAGAATTCAGAAACAACAAAGAAGGACTATCGGGCTCAGATCTTGATTATACTCTGCTACAGAAAGGAATCAAGGGTTAGAGATCTGAGTGGGAGGAGACATATATTCCGCTGCACCCAATGTAAGATTTCTGGTACTCTTATGTGTTTAATTTTCTATCGTTTTAAAAGTTCATATTTAGGTTGTTAAATCAACATACTTGTGAGTAGATCTAAGTTCCTGGTAAAATAACTTCCAACAACCACCACATCAATAACAGGACAGTCAGAAACAACCATTAATTCCGACGAGATTGAGCAAAAACAGTGAAATCGACGTCAAATAAATAATCATGGAAAACAACTCTAAAACAAATCAAACAAAATAAAAAGAAAAAAGGATTAAAAAAAAAGTAACATTCTTCTGCACAGCCTCAACAGCAGATGCAATAGCAGCTATATTTACAAATCCAGTCATAGAAAATCAGAATAAAAAAACTACTAAAACAACACAAAAATAAATGTAAAACAATGAAGCAGATATAACCACTTAGAAAAATATAAAAAACCATACACCTCAAAACTCTTTTGTCAGTGAGCTCGTCAAATGTATTTATAGGAGAGTCAGAATAAAAAAAAAAACTACAAAAACAGCCAAAGAGAATGAAGAAGAAATGTATTTATAGCCTCCATCTTCACACCCACGGATAGAACCACCACAGCAATACGAGAACACCCAAAAAATAACCATTAATTCCAGAGAGATGGAGCAAGAGCAGTAAATCGACGTCAAATAAATAAATCATGACAAACAACCATAAAACAACATTAAAACAAGTAAAAAAAAAATAAAAGAAAACAATGATTAAAAAAAACTAACTATCTTTTTCACAACCTCAATACTATGCAATAGAGACTATATTTGCAAGCAAGTTCTGGAAAATCAGAACAAAAAAACCACACTAACTCTTATATTTTTCAAAAACGTGACTAAGAACTTCATGGAGAAACTTATATGTAAATGGAGAAAAATCGAGAGAACTCGAGGAAGTAGAGAGTGAAAAAAAAAAAGATAATGAAATAGGAAGAGAGAATAATGGGGAAGTGAGATTAAAGTGAAAGGAATGGGTATTAATAATTAGGGTATCACATTTTTTATCATCAATTTTAATTAAAAAAAATTCAAAAAAAAAAAACATGTCACTAAAGTGACAACAGAGATCAAACCATACTTTTATATCACTTAAAATATAATATACTTTTAATTAAAAAAAATACCTGCCACTTTTTTGTGATAGTGACAAACTTTTATTAATTTATATATAATATATAGGCAGCCGATTTTGTACCCAGATGTAGAAAATACGGATTGCAATCCGTTGTACGTCAGGTGGGTCCCACGGTATATGAAACTTTTTTTTTTATTTTTTAATTTAGTTGATAATCGGTTGTTGTAGGTTTGTTCACCGATTGTGAATTTGTTTTTTTTAATTAAAAAATAAAAAAGGTACAATCAATTTACTGTTCGTGTTAGTTAATGTACGAAAAGGTACAACCGAGTTACTGTTCGTGGCAGTTAATAGTACAAAATTACTGCAGACAGTGGGTCCATATTGTCGGAGTGAGGTTATTTTGGTATTTTCATTCCTTCATATCATCTATGTATTTGTGGGATGGTAGTTGAGTACATTATATCACGTACCGTGTACAATAATTGTTTTTGCATGATGTTTAGTAAAATTAGTATACAAAATATCACGTACCGAGTATAAAATATCACGTACCAAGTACGTTCATTTATTTTTCGTAATACATTGGTAAGAAAAATTTGTTATAAATCATCAAATTATGTGTTGTTATATATTGAGTTTTACGTTGGTGTATTTTTTTATTTTAATTATTTTGTATATTAAAAATTACCATGGAAATAGATTTTTTCACCTTATAAGATTGATTTTTTTTGCCTAAAATAATTTAGTTGTTCATCTATAATAATTTTAAGATTTGTTCAAGATGAGATAATTACCTTAAACACCCCAAACATAACAAGAAGTATATAAATCAAGAATTTTTGAAGCACTAATTAGAGTCATAAATGTTAAAACATAAACGGTTGAAAATAGCTAGTAATATGAATGATTATAGTATGACTCTTGTGTGGAGGCAGGCGGGTCCGAGAAATACGCATTGGAGTGGTCATTGAATGAGTCAGATCTTGCTTGATTGTTTGTAGATTGTTGCCCCTGAGATCCAGTATTTTGTTGACGGTTTGGGCCCCCTGAGATCCAGTATTCTGTTGACGGTTTGGGCACCGTCGATAATCATGGTCTGATGAGCGACAAATACGACAGAGTCTTGAGTTTCTTGGGATCTGCTCCCCGTTTGGTCCTTCCCTTGGATTTTACGTACCCTTGGTTCTCACAACTTCGGGGTCTTTAATAATGTTGGGATTGTTACGATATCTTCCAAGTTGTGGCGTCTCTCCTTCCGGAGTGGAACTCAACTCAAATTCTTCCTTGAACATTAGAGTTAGCTGTTCAATCTCTTCCTTTGCACGGTTATACGAATCCTCTGATTTTGATGCATAAAAAGTGAAGTTATGTTAGGTTATTTTTAGTATTAATTTTAGATTAAGTTTAGTATATTTTTAATTTAGTTTTAATCGTGTTGGGAGCATTTTTACGCTTGTTATCTTTTATTTTTGCATATTTAAAATAGAAGAAGATTAGAAAAATATCAGAGAAAAAGATGGGAAAAAGATAAAAATATCATGATATTTAAAATAGACAAAATTGTGCAAGAAAATAAAGCTGAAACTTCAAGCCTGAATTAGACTATATTTTGATTAGATTTTGGAAAAAGTCAAAACATAAAAGTTTTAGATCTTTCTTTTATCTTTCTGGAACATCTTGAATCATCCAATTCTGAGCAATATCGAGAGAGTTATGACCAAAATACTATCAGTCAACGCAGCAGAAAAAATATCTCGTTTGAGGTTTCCCAAAAAAATTTAAATTCGAATGGGAATTTAAACATGTGCGTTTTTTTCCATCTTTTTAGGCCTTCAATGCCTATATAAAGGGAAGAAGGGAGTTGATTTCAGCAAGCAATTTCAGAGAGAAAAAAAGTGAGAATTCAGATGCAAAGTGGAGAGATCAACTGCAATATTGGAGACATTCTTCAGAGAGTTTTCAGCATTCTTCTCTTCTCTATTTTCATCTCTTTTCTTAAAGTTAATATGTGTGATTGTGCTCTCATAAACATGAGTAGCTAAATATTTAATTAGGGTTAGATGGAGATTGTTTAACATTATTTTATGGTTTTAATATGATTTATTTTCGGGAAAATTACATGTGGACACGTTTTTTTCCATTTATTTCTAATAATAACGTTTATCTTTAAATTATTAAGTATACCGTCAGTTTTACCGTTTTTGATTTTTATGACATTTCTTTATGTTTTGGCTTCTTCAGCACGCTTAGTGGATGAGAGGGGCTGACGTCAGTGTCAGTTGAAATGGGATAGAGGTCTTATCAGCGTGGGCGCGTGGGCACGTTTTCACTTTTTGAATTTTTTTAAAATTTTACCCAAAAAGTGGGTTGTAAACCTCCCAAACCGCCTATATGCCTATCAATATAAGTGTTATTTCCTTTTTTCCCAACTTCATTTCTTCTCTCTAAACGTTTAGTAATGGTGAAAACACGTTTGTCTACTTCTCCATCCGCGTCCTCCAAGGCGATGAATCCGAAGAACAAATCAAAAGAAACAATGTCTGAGGGTAGTGATAGTGGAGAGTCTGAGCTTTCTTCGAAGAGGAAGAGGAACAATGATGGGTCTAAGAAGGGGAAATCTGCAGATCGTCCATTGAAAAAGATGAAGCAAGTGGTTGAAGTAGATGATGTTGAATATGATAGTGACGATTTGGACATTGGAGTTCCATATAGTATTAAGGTATATATAATTTATATTTTGTTGTAATTTTTTTGGTTTATTGTCTGATTTAATATTCTGGTTTTGGTGGATTTTATGGTTTACGGATTTGTTTTTCGCCTTTTGTTTTTTTTTTCGATTTTCAATTTAAGTTATTGCATGTGTGTTATTTTTTTTCCTTTGATGATTTTTAGTTGTGTTTAGGGTTTTCTATGGTTTTTTTATTGTTTTTTTTTTGTTCAATAAATTTTAGTATATACATTTCAAATATTAATTTGTTTTTGTGATTGTTATATTTTTGGTTATTTAGGGTTTACAGTTTGCATATATAATTTTTATTTTATTGTAATTTTTTTAGTCTATTTGTTGATTTAATTTTTGTTTTGATGGATTTATGGGTTACGGTTTTTATTTGAAATGTATATAATCTTTTTGCAAAACGTCACCTTTGAGTGGAAATATAGTTGATTAAAGTTATGATTAATTTGATTTCTTGAAATTTGATCATATCCAACGAAACCAATTTTTAAAAAAATAGCATGAACTGTAATGGCCATGAGTTTTGAATGTGATGATCATGATAATCAATATTTGGATCAAGATCCACGAGTTTTCCTTTTTTCTTCTCAGAGTTATATAATTTTGCTGTTATTTATTTTTGTTTATTTTTTGGGAATTTTGTTGGAATGTTTCTTTTTATTTGAGAATGGAAATGGGTTAAATCTGTGTTGGTGTATTCACTTTATAAGTTTGATTTTCCTATTTTGAAATGTTTGGACTATTTTGTTTTTGTGTTTTAGTTTTGGTAGAATGTGTATATGTTTTAGTTTATTATGAATAGTCAGAAAAGTGCTTTTTATTGTTATTTTTGTTTACAGTTTAGTTTACAGTATCTTTATGTTGATTTATGTGTTTATTTATTTTTGTAGGAGTGGGAGCAATATTTTAAACCTGAGAGTCGTGTTAAGGGTAAGATGATTTTCTTCCCTAATACATTGGAGAACAAAGTGATTGCAAATATCAATGTTAAGTTAAGCCCTGAACAAATTAGGCTTTTTCGTAAATCATGTTTTGGTCATTTGTTAGACATGAAAGCAATTTTATATAAACCTCAGTTAATACATAATGCTCTACTTAGGGAGGTACATCAAAAAAATGGGAAGGAGATGTGGTTTAAGTTTGGGTGTGAAAATTTTAGGTTTAGTTTGGCTGAGTTTGCGGTCATAACTGGTTTACTGTGCAATGGTGATAATGATATGAAAAAGTATGCCAAAAGGGAGAATACATTTGTTGATAAGTATTTTTTTGAGCAGCAAGTCACTCATGGTGCGGTTGAACAAAGATTTATGTTTAGTGAGTTCAAGAGTGATGAGTATGCTGTTAAAATGGCAATTTTGTACCTTCTTACCAATGGGTTGATTAGTAGTCCTGTAGTAAAAAAATTTTCTGATGAGTTGATGAATATTGTGGGGCTTGGTGAATATGATAGTTTCCCTTGGGGGAAAATTGTTTTTGATCTTACATTGCACAATTTGATGATTGCTTTGAGGGGCAAAAAAAGAACAGATTTGTCTGATGATTCATGTGGTAAGGGAAAATCTAAGGTGAAACGCAAATAGACGAAAGAAAATAGTAAAACATACAAGTTACCTGGTTTCCCTTATGCATTTATGGTCTGGTTATAAGAAACCATTCCTTTATGTCTTAAGGCCTCTATATGCCAATATGATGCTTCGCAAGAGTATAGGATTTGTAGGTGGTCAAGTACTGGAAATCCTAACTCTGGGGAGCTGGATAGGAAAATTTTCATGTCATCAAAGGTAAATAAGTATTTATTAAAATTATGTTGTTGTTTCTGTTTATTGCTGTGATATATTTTTTGTAAACTTATCTGCTTACTTTTTCTCGTTTTTTATTTGTAGCTGAAAGCTCAAGCTATTCTACCCACTGATGTTGAAAGGAAGATGATGAAACTTGAAAGTTTTGATTTCCCCGTGTTAGAAACTTCTGAAGATGATTTTGATGATGAGCCATTACAAAGGAAGCATTATGAGAAAGGTGACCCATCTGGTATACAGAGAAGTTATGGTGTGGGGAAGTCTGATCTAGTAGAGTTAAGGAACAATGTGAAGACGCTTGTTGGTAATCAAATAAAATTTGATGAGTCTTTGAGTTTGTTGAATACTGAGATGAAGTGTAGTGTTAAGGAATGTGAGTTAAATATGAAGTCTTATATCGATGCAAAAATTGATGGAAGTTTGAAGTTTTATTTGGACATGAAGTTCAATGAGTTGAGAAATGACTTTTTAAGTGGAAATGATGGTGGAAATGTTGTAGTCAGTGATGAGGATACTTTTAATATGGTATGTGTTAAAGATTATTTTTATTTGATAGTGTGTATTTTTTATTTATTGAGTATGTGATTAGTTATAATGCTGAGTTTTTATTGTGTGTCTTGTACTTTATTTCAGAATGATGATGACCTTGTCTTGACAAATGAAGAAGAGCCAGTTGTGGAGGTAATTTTAGTTAATTAAGAAACTATTACGTTTACTGTTTTTTAATTAGTTGTTAGATTAATTATTGGTTTTTATGTAAACTGTTTTTATTTAAAGTGTTTTTATGTAAACTGTATTGATTATTTTTGATAATATTTGTAATATAAAGTTAAACTTTGTTTAGGTTGAAAAAGTTGAAGATGAAATGTTGGTAGATAATAAGGTAACTTTTTTAAATTTTAATATTGATGTAAATTATTATGTAAATTATTAGGATTATTTTTATTATTTTGTAGTGTAATGTGAAATTATATACAGGTTGAGGAAGTTTTAGATGTTACGAATGTAGAGAATAAGGTAACTTTTTTTTTTTTATGTTTTTATTGTAGTTTTAGTTTTGTAGTTTACTTGTTATATTTAAACATCAGTAACATTTTGGTTTATGATTTGTTTTTTATTGCAGAATGATGGTGGTAGTCAGCCTACTTTTGATATAATGTATTTTATTACATCACAACCTGGTGATGATAATGGGGACGATGACAAGAAAGAAGTGGTTGATGATGATCATGAGATGTTCAAAAACGGATCTAACAAGTTAAGGGAAGATGATAATTATGGCGATGACAAGGTTATAGTTTGTGTTTTATTTATATATTTTGTTATGTGAGTTATATATATATTTGCATATTGATAATTTATTTTTTTTATTTTTTATTTTGTTTTTTGCAGGGTATTGGTGGTGATGGGGTTGGGGCCAAGGAAGTTAAAGGTGGAGGTAATGTTGGTGCATCTAGTGGTGGAGTGAGTGCTGGGGAGTCAGCTGTCAAAGAAGGCAAGGAGGTAGTTGGTGGGGGTGTAAATGAGAAGGTTGTTGATGATGAGATGATTTATGAAGAAACTAAAGAGTTTAGTGTTGGTGTAACTGAAAAGTTGGGTGATAGTCAAGGTACGGAGGATAGTATAACACTATCTGCTTTAGAGAAGATCAATGATATTGAGGAAACAATTGCGAAGGTATTTTTATGTTCGTGTTTGGTAATTGTTATGGATTATTAGGTTATTTTTTTTAAAAAACTGATTTTTCTTTTTTGTAGGGTAAGGTGTTGCACAATGAAGTAATGGCTTTTAATCAGAGGAATATTGCAAAGGTTCCATGTTATAAATGTTTAATTATTATCTACCAACGTTTAATCTTCAACTTTGTTTATGTACTTATTATTGAAACTTTTTAGTTTATTTTTATTATTATTATTATTATTTTTAAAATTTGTATTTGTTGTGTTTGCTGGTAGGGTTTGAATGTAGATTTTATGCCTAAGGTTGTTAAAAGGGCTGCGAAGCCTGGATCTGTAATGAAGAGTCCTTACACAACAAAGTTTTGTTCGGCCAGCAGTGGTAAACCAACGGGTGAAGTGTATGGATTGTTTCTGTTTTCAAATGAATTGATGGTCATGCCAGATGAACTTCAAGTTAAATATTTTGAGCAATGGTTTAAGGCTGGTTTCAATGATAAAAACAAATTGAAGAAGTTCAAACAAGAGGATCGAGTATTGAAGGTGCCATTAGATTTTGTAGTTGTGAAGGTTAACGATAAAATGTGGTTTTACGATCTGAGAACCCCGGGGAGGAATTTATCATGTTCGGTTAGTATTTTTCTTTTTATATATTAATGGGATTTTTTTTTATGTTTGTGTTTGAGTTTTTCTGTGTGTTTATAATTTATGTTTTTTTTATGTTCTACGTTCTGCAGCATATTGATGTGTGCTTTTATTAGTTGAGGTAGCAAATTAAGTATGACAAGTGTGAGGGTTGCTGCCAGCACCACTGATTGTTTTTTTACAGCCCATATATTTGATTTGTACGATAAGTTTTGTGCAAATGATGATGATATTAATCCTGTTCCTTGGGATACTAAGGTAGCTGCGTATATTGCGGGATTTGGTTTGTTGTGTGGTACACCATGGTTTGTTTTAGATTTCATGCTATTTCCGATCAATGTAATGGCTTTGGCACATTAGATTTTGTGCATATTTGACATCAAGATGAGATGTCTTAAGGTGTGCAATTCTTTGAGGCGTGAAAAGTTTAAGGACAGTCGCAGTTTTGTGAATGCATTTGCTGTTATTTTGCCCATTTTATTGTCTCATGTTGATTTCTATGGTCGGAGGTCTGATATTGACAAGAGCACTCAGTATTTTAAGGGAGTGAAGGATACAGATCCATTGGAAATTGTTTTTATAGATAAATTGCCTCAACAAGATCAGTGGTGACTATATTGCATACTTTTTTATTTTTTTTTATTAACATTTTAGTTTACGATGGTTCTGACTGTTAGTTTTATTCTTTCTTTTGTAGTGACTGCGGTGTATTCGTTATAAAGTATGCTGAATACTTTATACATGAAATGATCAACAATGTCCCCAAAACTTTGAATATGGATTTCGTCCGAAAGAAGATGTGCGTTGAGCTTTTTGTGCATGCTATGAAGAAGGAGTTGAATGGATATGAATCTGGTTCAGAGTTTACTGGAAAGATGCCCAAAGCTACTAGGAGAGCTTTGAAGATTGGATGATTAGTGTTACAATTACTATCTTTTAGTTTGGACTGTTGTTTGTGGTTTTCTGATGTTTTGTAATTAGCACATGTAGTATTTTGCAAACTTTAACATGTAGCTTTTGGTTTTATGTAACTGTTGTGTGTGCAAGGTTTCTTTTGCGTTGGAACACTTAATTAGGTGGTATACGAACCTTGTATGTTATGGAACATTATTTTGTGTAAATGAAACTTTTGTGTACTTAAGCAACTAATTAGTTTACTTTTTCAATCGATGATCAATCTAATTAAAATGGATTTTTTTTTTCAGGAAACAAATCACTATCATCAGATATTTTTCTTGTTTACATATCGATATGAGAGGGTAACAGGTACATATATTTTTTTTTCTAATTGGTGTGAGGATACGAATAGGTAATAGATATATTAATTTTTTCATTTTTTTAAAAAAAAATTGCATATTAATTTTCATTTGAAGATCATTATAACAAAATATAAAACCTGAAATAGATGGATATGGGTAACATGTTTGTTTATTTTTTTGACATGTTTTTGTTTTTGTAAAATCAGAGGAACCATTATGTTCATAATAGTCTAAGACATAGTACTAATGTAGTACTTATTACTGTAAGTATCAAATATTGTGAAAAAATGCTATTCTTTTTAAGTATTGATGTTCTTTCTCTTTCATGTTGGCTTTGGAACTGGTTCATTTTTACACGATCTTTTGTTGTGTCCTTTTTGATTGCATGCTCCACATTTGACCTGCGTTTTTGTTTCCAGCACACCTTTGTACCTTTGTTTTTTGGCCGCCCTGCTGGCCTCGTGTGTGTTGGGGGTAGAACAATCATATCTTTTATATGATCCGGTATATCCCAAGTTGTAGAATCTGCTAGTGGGAAGATATTATCTTCATATGTTTACAAAAAAATCTTTTTTTGTGTAGTAGTATGAGCATTAGTTGTAGCATGATAGAGTCCTTTTGGTTAACACAGCCATTGCATGTGAGCAAGGCATTTCATCATATTCAAATTTTTGACAGCTGCAGGTTTTTCTTTTCCAGGTTTACTATGTATGAGTCGGTACAATCATGTACTTTGCATACAATCAGGTTTGATGTTTCCACCTGTGCAAGTAGTTATATTAGTTATTATTGATTGGATGTAAAAAAAAATTAAGCATGTTTATTGGTATACAAACGGGTTTGATTTTCGATATGCAGCAATAGACTAATAAGTTTATTTAATAATCGTATGAGTGTAGTAAAGTGATTTTTTTTCAGTAATGAGTGCAAAAATAAACCAGTACGTCTATTTTAAATAAATATGGAATAATTTTTATAAGGCAGATATGTTACCTTGTACTTTAAGCTCATATCTCGCTCTTTTCGTAGACTTTTCTCTGGTTTTTGTGCCAAGTATGTGAATGTAGACAATGCTCTATTTTTGTTGTCCCAATACCATTTTTGAACCAAAGAGTGAAGACATTCTAGTAAAGTTGTTATTGGTAACTCTCTTACTTCTTTGAGTGCTGCATTCACAGATTCTGCGATGTTCGATGTCATTGTTTTGTATCGCCTGTTTTGGCTGTATAACCTTGTCCACTTACTGTTTCCAACTTCGTTTACCAGATAGTCTCTTATGCCGCTATGAATATTGTCTAAATCTCTCATATTTTTTTTTCATATTCAGCAGCATTGTAAGCTTTGGAAGCACCATTGAATGCATTTCTGAGTTCATCTCCACCTTTTTTGAACTTGGTCTTGATATTTTTTAGCAAGTGGTAGCAACAAACTCCATGCATGAGGTTTGGGAAGTTTGTATTTGCTGCTTTCGCAATACTTTCATGTCTGTCTGAAATAATGCACTGCCCTTCTCTCTCATTGTATGATTCTTTTAGCTTGCTGAAGAACCAGTTCCATGAAGTGTCATTCTCAGAGTCTACTATTGCAAATGCTAGTGGAAATATGTATCTATTTGCATTTTGTGCACTAGCTACTAATAATGTTCCACCATGTTAATTTTTTAAGAAAGTACCATCCGTGACTATTATTGGATTGCAGTGTTGCCAACCTTTGATGGAAGCACCTATTGCGAAGTACAGGTATTTGAAGTGGCCATTCTCGTCTGTGACAAGGTCTGTGATTGTTCCTGTAATTCAATAAACCATTTAGTATATTATATTTTATAGTTTTGTTTGGAAAACTTGGTTTTAGGGTTGTCAAGTAGTACCTGGGTTGCATTTTTCCATCATGTACAAGATTCTTGGTATTTCAGAGTACGATTCGTGTGGACAGCATCTTGCATCTACAATAGCTTTTTCTCTAGCCCTCCATGCTTTTTGGTAAGATATGGAGACACTATAGTCATCTACCATGTCATCCACTATTTCATTTGGTGTGTAGTCTCTCTTTGGGTTTACAAATTTGGTTCTTATTACACTACCAATCAGGTTGCTTGTTGCATTAGGATGGTCTACAGATGTGACATCTATTGAGCATGTATGAGAATGCTAAATCTTTCTGATTTTGAACATGTTTGTTTTTCCATGTTTTGATGCCAAGAAACTCCATTTACAATTTTCATCGATGCAAACTAGCTTATAGTCAAGTTTGGAGGATATTTTAACCTTGAAGGGCTGATTTCTTCTTATTGAGTATAGGCTGACAACATTTTTTAGTGTTTCTTTGTTTGAAAAAACTTGTCCAACAAATATGTTATCAAAATGAGGATCTGAGATCACCTGACTTGTTGCTTGCTGGCTTGTTTCTATTGCATTTTCAACTTGATTGATTACGAAGTCTGCCATGTTTTGTGCACTCTGTCCTTGTAGGTATAGGTTGGGTGATTTGCATTGTATTTTTAGAGTAGTCATGATTGATGGAGCTGCTACCAATATTTTCTGGTGGAATGGCTGCCGAAAGGTTTACCATCATAGGGTATTTGGTCTCGTCATCATCTTTTTTTCTGATTTGTTCATAAAATTTGCAGCCATTGTCATCTGTAATCTTCATGGGTGGTATTCCTAATTTAATTTGGAATTGAACATCAATGTTTTGTTTACTTTTGTCCAAACCCAAAGTAGAACATATTGTTTGTGCAAGTGGGTTGTAAGAACATTTTGATGGTATCAATATCCCTGTCACTTCAAAATCTGTGTAGTTTTTTTTGTCCACCCATTGTCCATTATAAAATATCATAACTGTTCTTGGATCTTCCATATCAAACTAATCAATGCAAATGTAACTTTTGTTATAAACAGTTTTGAATATTCTAAGTATTTTTTTTTAGGTTAATTAGTAATTTTTCCCCCTGAACTTTGACATGTAGTAAATCGTGCCCCCTGAATTTTTTTGGCCGTTAAAAATTCCCCTCAAACTATTGAGATTATTAAATTTAAGGACTTTTGTCTAATTTCATTCAATTTTACTGTTTGAGTAATTGTTTATGTACTAAACCATGCTCCCCAGACTTTGATATCTACCAAATCATGCCCCTCAAACTTTGATATGTACTAAATCACGCCCCTTGAACTTTCATCCATG
The DNA here is from genome assembly GCF_029168945.1 of Cannabis sativa. Lineage (NCBI taxonomy): Eukaryota > Viridiplantae > Streptophyta > Magnoliopsida > Rosales > Cannabaceae > Cannabis > Cannabis sativa. Next base: position 22,160,332 of record NC_083609.1, on the reverse strand, counting down.
TTAGAATTTTTTACTAAAATTAGACAAAAGTCCTTAAATTTAACAATCTCAATAGTTCGAGGGGAATTTTTAACGGCCAAAAAAGTTCAGGGGGCATGATTTAGTACATGTCAAACTTCGGGGAGAAAAATTACTAATTAGCGTTTTTTTTTATTGACAAATGTACGTATAAAAAAACGATTTTCTCACATAATTATTGAAAGTATTTTTTGTATAATAATTAGTTATGTATTTTTAACTTTTATAATTACCTGTTTTGATAGCTTTTGGTGGTGCGTCTAGGAAAGGCAGAGGAAGACGATGAAGATGTACATGTCGTCGAGTACACTACGGAAGGTAATTTTTGCTTAACCTTTGATTCTTGATTGCATTTGCTCTGTTGACTGTTTGGTTGATCTGTCGTTGGTTCTGATTCGACTAGCTGTGATTTTTTTTTGTATCTGAAGCTTTTTTTTTTTTTGTTCTTTAATAGAAATTTTTTTGGAGAGAAGTTTTGCAGCTATGATATTGATTTGTATAATCGCAGGGAAGCGATTTTGCAAATTGTTATTGCAGTTTTCAGAATCGAAAATTATTTTTAGGATGTTCGATCGGTTGTCGAACGAAACTTTTTTTTTGTTCGTTAATGGTTTTTTTTTTCAAGTTTTGATTTGAATTCTCAGATTTTGAATTATAGATTTATAGGTTTCCTTTTTTGATTATAGATCACGCGCTGTTTAAGAAATTAAATCCCTTGATTTTCGGATGGTTACAACGCGTTTGATGAAGATAGCAGGCTGGGTTTATTTTGGATTTACGTAGGTGGTGATGACGTGTCACGTTATTAGGAGTGCATTAGATTAATTAACGTCATTTACGTTAATAAATTGTAAATTACGTATATATATACATGAAAATTTCCCTTTATTTTCCCCCTAATTTCTATGTATTCTATTTCATTTGTGCTTAACTACTTTTAATTGCCTGATCACCAATTAACTGTCTATGATTTTGATGCGAGATTTGAGAAGTGAGTGTCAATTATGCTATAGTGAAATAGAACTGAATTTCGATATAGGACGAGAGTACCTATATGGTTTAGATAGCTTATAGGGTTTCTGTGTTTAATGCCTGTTGCATGTTAAATTTATCACGAGAGTAGAAAGTTTGCATGTAATTGAGATTTATATATCTGAGAAGACTATAAATTACCTTAGTAAACCTGCTATTGCGTAGAAATTAACATTAGGAAAATAATCATATTAGGCCATAATCAATAGAAACAATTGAAATCGAAGCCCTAGTTTTTATTAACTGTCAATTTTCTTAAATAATTGCTTCTTACTAGTTTTCTTATTTTTAATTCTTTCTTAATTTTTATTTAACCAAATATAAGTAAAAGTTTAATTTCAACGTACTTAACTACAATCCCTGTGGGATCGACCTCACTCCTGGTGAGTTTACTACTTGTAACGATATGTACACTTGCGTGTGCAAAATATCACAACAAGTTTTTGGCGCCGTTGCCGGGGATTGTTAGTTAATATTATTAAAAATTAAATTTTGTTCTAATTTTGTTTTTCTTTTCAATGTACTAATCCTGATTGTTTTAGAATCTTATCTTTTTCAGGTTAAGTCAAGGTGCAATCGTGAGATTACTTGAAATAGAGAAGACTTGTAAAAAGAACAGAAGAAGGAAGAGATTGGAAAGAGCGGCAGTAGAGATTGAACAAAGTAATGGCTGACTACGCCAATAATGGCAACAATGACCGTAGCCTGAGGGATTATTTTCTTCCTAACTTGACAGGGGTTAGATCTTGTATAAGACCACCTGCCATCGATGGCAACAATTTTGAAATTAATCCAGCCATACTGCAGATGGTCCAATCTTCAGTCCAGTTTGGGGGACTACCATCAGAAGACCCAAACATGCACCTCGCCAACTTCGAAGAGCTGTGTCTGACATTCAAGGTGAATGGAGTTAGCGATGATGCCATTAGGTTAAGGTTGTTCCCATTCTCACTAAGGGAGCGAGCCAAAAGTTGGTTAGTTTCTTTACCAACTCACTCAATCAACACTTGGGAGGAATTGGCCCTGAAATTCCTGTCCAAATTCTTTCCTCCTGCGAAGATTGCCAAGCTGAGAGCTGACATCAACAACTTCACGCAACATTTCCAATTTAGAATGAAAAATTCTAAATATAAATTTTAATTTAATATTTATAAATTATACTTAGATGGATATGAAAATAACGTGAATTATTTCCATCTTAGTAATAATTTCCATAAATATTTAAAAAAATATGCAATTTAAGTTGTTTCAAAATTAATTTAAATTAATTTACAAGTCAAATTTAATTTTCTATAAATATATATTGCATTTCGAAAAATGAAGTGTATAAGAATACTACTTTCGAAAAGGCTTTAAAATAAAATAAAATAAATCCTGGAAAAATTATCTTAATTTTATGTTGGCCCAAAATTAATTAATAAAATTAATTTACAACAAAATATAATTTTCCTATTTAATTAAATATTTAAGAAAAATTTCAAATATTTAAGTATCATGATTAAGAATCAACTTAAATATTAATTTGGGAAAAAAAACAAAAAAATACAAAAAAGGAAAAAAAATTACAAAAATACTTTGGGCCGGCCCATTAAACATTTATATAGTCCACATACAAATATTTACAAAAATACCACATGCACTAAGCCTTCAGCTATACAGAGCGAACCATGAAGATGAAAATACGCGCTCGTTTCAAAACCGCAAAACAACCAAAATGAAACCAAAACGAGAAAAATACAACTATTAATTCTGGCAAAATCAACTGGAAAAAAATACCTGCAATGATCTAAACTGAAAATGACGAAAAAAAAAATCAGAAAAACTGTGAAGAAACTGAAATTACACATTTGTTTTCTGTTTTATTCGATCAAAACAACTCCCCCTAATATCGAAATCCAGATTCATGAAATGTAGATCTGTAACAAACAGATCTGGACCTCCCACCAAATTCAAAACAATGTATGATGTGAAAATTTTTAAAAAAAAAACCTCATGAATAATACATCTACGTTATATACAGTTACATTTTGATTTATTTTTTGTTTTGGTTGCCTTATAGTGGCATTATCGTTTTATGATAGTTTATATATTATGCAAGAATTTAATTTGATGGGGACTAAGAAATAGTAGTTATACATAGTAAGTTTTGTGCAAATAGTTGCATATTAATTTTATAGTGAAATAACATATGCCAGTAGCAAAACTATAATAAAACTACAAAACAACTGTATGCAAGTGCAAATAGTTGCCTTATAGTTGCATTATCGTTTTATGATAGTTTATATATTATGCAAGAATTTAATTTGATGGGGACTAAAAAATAGTAGTTATACATAGTAAGTTTTGTGCAAATAGGTGCATATTAATTTTATAGTGAAATAACATATGCAAGTAGCAAAACTATAATAAAACTACAAAACAACTGTATACAAACTAAAATACAGGAAAAACTTTTTGAACATCAACATCCATGATAAATCTCATTGTTACCCATTGATGATATAAAAATGGACAGGAAACAACTAGATAAAAAACATATTAAAAAAAGACATACAGAAGGTGTAAAATTTCAAATATGGGAGAAAACCAAAAAGAAACCGAAAACAAACCTCGGTTCGAACATCAGCACCAACATTAGCTTTTTTCCCAGAAACGTTGACAATGAAATCTCTGCATTATTTGTTGAGCAAACATACATAAGAAGCACAATGATTTCTATACTCTTTCTGGCTTTATTCTCTACACAGTCGCTCCATATGTTATCAAGGTCCGTTTCTTCGTAAGAATATATAAGAAACTAGCTTTACAATTAAAAATTAAAAAGAAAAAGAAAAGAAGAATTGTTATGTAAAAAAATTTAAAATTAAAAACTGAAATAAAATTAAAAATTAAAAATTAAAAACTGAAATAAAATTAAAAATAAAAAGAAAAGAAGAAAAAAAGAGAGTGAAATGATGAATTGATTGATAGAAGTCAATCCTAGACCTAAGCAACAATATATAAGAAACTAGCTTTACAATTAAAAATTAAAAATAAAACGAAAAGAAGAATTGTTATGGAAAAAAAATTAAAAATTAAAAACTGAAAATAAAATTAAAAATAAAAAATTAAAAACTGAAATAGAATTAAAAATTAAAAATTAAAAACTGAAATAAAATTAAAAATAAAGAAGAAAAAAAGAGAGTGAAATGATGGATTGATTGATAGAAAATGAAAAAAGAGAGGGAAGAGAGTAGGATTTGATTGATGATGGATGGAATGATGACTAAGTAGTATTTGTGTAATAAAACCAACTTTGTAAGTAAAAATGTAGACATAGGCGTGTAGAAGTATTTAGGTAATAAATTGTGCAAAATGGATTTTTCATGTAAAAATTTCTATTAATTTTCTATTTAATTAATACACTAGAAAAATACTTCAAGCAAAACAGATAATATCTATCTAGACTTTCATTGACTAATTAATTCAATTTCTAATTATAATATATTTTAGTTCATTTATTTTAATTAATCATTAAATGAAAAAATCATTGATTTAAGTTGGTCCAAAATTAAAATAAATAATTTTAAACTTTAATCTATTTTTCAAATAAAATTCGAAATTTCTACATTAAAGAAATGCAATTTTGAAATTGTGGGAAAGAGATTAATAAAATAAAATAAAATATATTTTGAAAATTATTCAGATTTAAGTTATTCTGAATTAAGATTCCAAACTTAAGATAATTTTCAACTTTAATTAAATGACATGAAAATAACAATATGTAAGTATCATCATGAAAATCAACTTAGATATTGAAATTTTCAATTTAATTAAATGTATTAAATTGAAGAAATAAATAATTAAGTATAGAGGAAACTTAATTATTAACTCTAGTTTAATACTAGGAAAATATACTAAACTTAGATTGTACCAAAATTAATTATGAAACAATTAATTCCACAATCAATGATATTTTCCTATTTAATATTAGAAATAATAAATAGTATAGAAATAACTATCTAGAATATATATCACTAACTAAGTGTTTTTCTAAAATTAACTTTAAAATATTAAAATGAAAAAAAAAATTCATATATTTTAAAAGTTAATTATGTTGCTCATTCAATTTTAATTAGGTTAGACTAATGTAATTAACCTAATACAATTATTTAAATAAGGTAAATGGGTCTTCACAATTGGGATAGTTCATGTGAGGGGGAGCTGGGTTCAGTATGTCGTACCCACTTCTATTGGCCCCCAACTCTCACACAAGGCCCAAAAGAGAAGAATTTAACCTTTAAATAAATAATTGTTATTCATTGAATAAGCCCAAAGCTAATTGGACCTAAATAAAATTACTTATGTAAAATTTTATTTTAGCAACCTAGTACATTTACTTAGTAAAACTTAAATGGGCTTCCTATATGCATCTAAGCCCAATAACAAACATATAGGCTCACACAAGTCAAATGATTTGGATGGGCCCTATCATGTTACTAGGTTCACACAGATGAAAGAAGTACAAAAATTACCTGTTGCAAATTATTCATAAGATCTATTGACAATTGGACTATGATTAAAATCAGATCATTAGATCTGTCAACAAGTTAATCATAGAAATTTAGATCAAATGAATAATAGGTTTGTTTAAAAAAAAAATTGAATAAACTATATAAAAATAAACAAACATTGTCCATGTAACAGATGTGAAATAAGAAATTAATATAATTAAATTATTATTCTTAAACTAACCAATTAAATTTTGAAAATTTAGGGTTGTTAAAACAAACCTTAAAATCTCAAAAATAAAGGAAACTAATTTTAAAATATCTAGGTTTATTTGAATCAAATTAAATTAAATATCAAATAAGATCAATGATTTGAAAGAAAGAATCTTCAATATCACTTTCAAATCTTATAATTTAATAAAATAAACCAATTTTAAAATAGATTTGGTTAGATAATCATTATTTTAGGAATAAAATAACAAATAAATAATAATTACCATAATTATATGTCAAAATATCTCAAATTAAGCAATATTCAAATTTTTACAAAAATATCTAAGTTATTTAAATATTTAAGATATGATTTATAAATTTCCCATAAGGAAAAAAAATAATATATATATAGAAAAATATTATTTTTAAACTTATAATTTATAAATAATTAAATATTTAACAAAATAACAAATTTTGAATTTAAAAATATTATGGTAAGTGTATCTATAAAAATATCTATGTTAATTTCAAATTTATTAATTATTTAATTTGTCATATAAGATAATTTTAATATAATATTTTAAATAAAAAGACAAAGTTATCTCTTAATTTAAAATATGTTAAATATTAAAATTTCTAATCTTATAATTAAATAATATATAAATATTAAAGAAGTTAACAAATTTTTAAATCTGATCATAATAGGAAATATTTAAAATTGGAAATATTCCAAATTAGAAATATTAAAAAAAAAAAAGGAAATATTTCAAATTTAGTAATATTTAAAATTGGAAATATTTCAAATTAGAAAAATCTAAAATTGGAAATATCAAATTTTAGGAAACAATCCCATAAAAAATTGGATTTTCAGGGAAAAACCAACATAATTTGCAATTTGTAGGGGCTGCCAGGATAGGCTGCATTCAGCAGCCATGATTTCTAATCTTCCAAAATTCATATCTTTTTCGTTTTTCATCGAAATTAAGTTCCGTAAAAACGAAAATCTCTTAATTTTTCACAAGAAATCCAAATAAAATATTTTCAAAAATAGAAAAAATCTTTTTCATGGAAAAAATTCGTACAACACAAACATTTACCACATAAGCACATAAACCAACATGAAATCATCCAAATCAACACAAAACATATAAAACATCGTTTTAATTCATATTACATGAAAGTAAATCATTACCGTGGCTCTGGTGCCAGTTGTTGGAAATATTTTACTAGGACCTAGATTTACTACGAAATATGTTTTATTAACATCCTAATATGAATTCTAAAACAATAAAAATAAACACATAAGACTTTAAGAAAACCTTACATTAAGTGCAACAGAATATAATGAATCCTTCCATTCAGATCTCTAGCCCTTGATTCCTTTCTGTAGTAGAGCATAATCAAGATCTGAATCTGGATCTCCTTCTCTCCTTCTTGTTGGTTGATTTTCCACAGTCTTACATACTATGATTGAGGTACCACTTGATGTGTGTGGGCACTACTCATTCACTCAAAGGAATTCGAAATTTAGCGAAGAAAAGAGAGAGAAGGGGCGGCTTGGCTTTTCTCTGAAGGAAACAATGTTCAAAGTTATGAGTTTCCTGAAGCCAACACTTTCTATTTATAGAATGCCCTCTAGGTTTAGGTTAGAATTGTGTGGCATTAAAATAATGGAAAAAATAAAATGGTAAACCTCTTGCATAGTGGGCGGCCCATATAAGGAAATTGGGCCTCACTTTGTAACTTTCCCATTTTATTATTTTTCATTCCCATTTTCTCAAAAATGCCAATTTTCCAATTTAACCATTCAAATGCCAATTCTAATTATTTAATAACTTAAAAATAATTATTAAATAATATTGCCATTTAATATATTTATTAATTTAGACATATAAAGTATCTTAATTATTAAATAAACCTAGAATCTCTTTTCTATACAATTTTTCCCTTGCTTAGTGAAAATTCATAAAGTAGACATAGTCTAACTTTAGAATTATAATTGATTAATTAAAATCAATTAACTGAGTCTTACAAGCAGTATGGTCTCAACTAGTATGGGGACCATGGGTCTATATAACCGAGCTTCCAATAAGTCGAACCGAATTTACCAAGTAAATTCCCTAACTTATTAATTCCTTATTGAATCCACTCTTAGAACTTGGAATTGCACTCTCAGTCATATAGAACGCTCTATATGTTCCACGATATAGATACGTCATTAGTTATCCATTGTTATAATCCTAATTTGATCAATGATCCTCTATATAGATGATTTACACTGTAAAGGGATTAAATTACCATAACACCCTACAATGTATTTTATCCTTAAAACACTTAACCCTGTATAAATGATATTTCAGCTAAGTGAAATGAGTACTCCACCATTTATTTTTGTTTGGTTAAGCTCGAAGGAAATCATCATTTACTTTCTATTCGCCAGATAGAAGCTATAGATTCCATATTTATGTTAGCGCTCCCACTCAATTGCACTACCGTGTTCCCAAAATGTACGTATCACCCTGACCCAAAAGTAGGCTTAACTAACAAATCAAAGAACACAAATAACACTCTTGAGATTAAACCTAATCATATCAGGATTAAGATCATTTGATCTAGGATCAATAGGTAATATTGAATTGAATAGATATTACGGTAAATTCTAATATATCTAATCAAAGTTCAATATCGGTCCCTTCCGATGTATACTCCATACATCCGATACTGGTAAACTTTGCCAATGTCCTGGAAAGGACATAACACTTTTCCAAGGTGTAAGGATACCTATCGCTGATTATACCATGTCAGTCTAAATCCAGTGTTCTGACAAATCAGGGAATAAACTTTCGAACATATAATTAAGATTATATTCCACTGTGCTAACAACACTATAATCATTAACAAATTCATATGTTCTGGACTTAAATAGAATTCATACATTATATATATAATCATGAAATAAATCATGTGAACCATGCAACATAAAATGTTATTTCTGATCTTTATTAATAAGTAAATTTGATTATATTGAAATGGGTTTTATTTAGGGCACAAAACCCAACAGTAAGACCTATGATGGGCCTAACAAAGACAAGCCAACGGAGGAAGATGATGTAGAGACAACACCTACACCAGAGAAAGAGAAGACTACTGATGGTCGTCCACAAAAAGAAACACCACCTCCAATCAGCATTGACCATCACATCAAAATTCCTTATCCTCAAAGACTTCATAAGAACAAGATGGATAAGCAGTTTTTGAAATTCCTGGAAATATTCAAGAAATTGCATATCAACATCCCATTCATAGAGGCTTTGGAACATATGCCAACTTATCTGAAGTTTATGAAAGATATCCTATCTAAGAAGAGAAAGTTGGAAGAATTTTAGATGGTGGCACTTACTGAAGAGTGCAGTGCGGTCCTGCAAAAGAAACTACCACCCAAGCTAAAAGATCCGGGTAGTTTCAACATTCCATGCTCAATAGGGGGTTCGATACAAACAAAAGCTTTATGTGACTTGGGAGCCAGTATCAACTTAATGCCCCTATCTATGTTTAAAAGATTAAAATTAGGGGAAGCCAGGCCCACAACAGTGACAGATGGCATATCGTTCTTTGACTCATCCTCGGGGTATAATTGAAGATGTTTTGGTAAAAGTTGGTAAGTTCATCCTCCCTGTTGATTTCTTAATACTTGACATGGATGAAGATGAGAATATTCCTATCACTTTTGGAAGACCATTCCAAGCAACGGGAAGAGCATTAATTGATGTACAGAAGGGGGAGTTAAAGTTGTGTGTTCAAAAAGAAGAAGAGACTTTCAAGGTATTTGCCGCAACTGAAATTCCTATTTGTTGTCGAGTGGAAGATGTAAAGGATGATCGAGAAATAACCACCAACAAGAAGAAAGGGAAGTCTAACGAACGCTTTCGAACTTTTCGACGACGTATGAAAAGACTATTGTGTGGGAATTATGAAGGTGACTCTCAATCTAAGGAAAGCTTTAAAAATTGCAACATTGGAGGTCAGTTTTCGTCATTTGGCACAAAGGCCCTCATGGATGCGAGAGGTGGATTCTACCCTCCACCACCACCGCCATACTTACATGGCGCTCAGGTAAGTTCCCTTCCTTTTAGTTTTTAATGTCACATTGGGAACAATGTGTCACTTTGAACTTAAATTTTAAAATTTTAATTTTAATTTTTTATTTTTAATGTAAGTTAATTTGCTTAATACGAGTCAATTTGAAAGTAGGTAGATAGCATGATTTGAAAAGTTCACTAATTTTTTGAAAAATCCGTGTGCTTGGTGATGTTATACTCTTGACTAATTTCAATTTTGTGGCTTAAAAGAACATGGAAACATATTAGGTAATTTCTAGTAATTGAATTGGTTTATGTATGCTAATTGAGACATGTGGAAAGTTGTTTGGAAAATTCTAGAACTTGCTTGCTTGTTATTTGAGGCGAAATAATAAATTATGCATGATTAGGAAAGTGATTTAGGTATTTTTTTTGGATCGATTGTGTCTTTCAAGCCATCCTTGTAAGTTTATCCTAGTTACTCTTTTTGAGCCTTAACTTATTTTTTTCTACACATATTGAGCCTAAAAAAATAAACCCATAAATATCCAAAATTTCAAATCTAATCATACCATAAGTATGTCTTTAGTTTGGGGGAATTTAGATGGGAAGTTTGTTGTATGTGTGTGAAAAAAAAAAGTGTGAAAATTGAGAGAATGTAAAAAAAAAATTGATTGGCAACAACTTGAAAAAAAAAAAGAGAAAAGAAAGAAAAATCTGACAACCAATGTCAAATAAAAAAATAACAAGAAAGATAAATATAAAGTTGTTGCAACTTTGTTGAAAAAATATATCTCTCATGTAATTAGAAAAAAGGGGTATTGAGATTGTGTGAAAAGTATTGTGGGTGACATGATTGGAGAAGCTTAAGGTATAGGAAAGCCTAAATGACCATTTCAACTACCTTTACCCTAAGCCTAACATTACAAGCCTAGAAAGACTTTCTGATTCTTGGTTGTGCATTAATTTATATTAGTGGAGAATAGTAAGTATTGCAAGCATATGGACTTTTGGGTTAGTGGATTGATTATTGTAATTGACATGCATAAAGTGGTTTAATTGTTAGTTAATTGCATTCTATGGTTTCATGAGCTAAATGAAAATAAATTGAAATCTGTCAAGGGTGTAATTGAACTGAAATTCTGGAGTATATGCATAAGTGATTTTTTTTCATAATCATGTTATTCAAGCTACTTGAAAATTACTCATGTTTTGGAGATTGACTTTTTTAATGTTTGTTTAGTGTTTTACTCGAGGACAAGTAAAAGCTTAGTTTGGGAGAATTTGTTAGGTTATTTTTAGTATTAATTTTAGATTAAGTTTAGTATATTTTTAATTTAGTTTTAATCGTGTTTGGAGCATTTTTACGCTTGTTATCTTTTATTTTTGCAGATTTAAAATAGAAGAAGATTAGAAAAATATCAGAGAAAAAGATGGGAAAAAGATAAAAATATCATGATATTTAAAATAGAGAAAATTGTGCAAGAAAATAAAGCCGAAACTTCAAGCCTGAATTATACTATGTTCTGATTAGATTTTGGAAAAAGTCAAAACATAAAAGTTTTAGATCTTTCTTTTATCTTTCCGGAACATCTTGAATCGTCCAATTCCAAACAATATCAAGAGAGTTATGAACAAAATACTATCAGTCAACGCAGCAGAAAAAATATCTCGTTTGAGGTTTCCCAAAAAAAAATTAAATTCGAATGGGAATTTAAACATGTGCGTTTTTTTCCATATTTTTAGGCCTTCAATGCCTATTTAAAAGGAAGAAGGGAGTTGATTTCAGCAAGCAATTTCAGAGAGAGAAAAAGTGAGAATTCAGATGCAAAGTGGAGAGATCAACTGCAATATTGGAGACATTCTTCAGAGAGTTTTCAGCATTCTTCTCTTCTCTATTTTTATCTCTTTTCTTAAAATTAATATGTGTGATTGTGCTCTCATAAACACGAGTAGCTAAACATTTAATTAAGGTTAGATGGAGATTGTTTAACATTATTTTATGGTTTTAATATGATTTATTTTTCCCCTAATTTCTATGTATTCTATTTCATTTGTGCTTAACTACTTTTAATTGCCTGATCACCAATTAACTGTCTATGATTTGATGCGAGATCTGAGAAGTGAGTGTCAATTATGCTATAGTGAAATAGAACTGAATTTCAATATAGGACGAGAGTACCTATATGGTTTAGATAGCTTATAGGGATTCTGTGTTTAATGCCTGTTGCATGTTAAATTTATCACGAGAGTAGAAAGTTTGCATGTAATTGAGATTTATATATCTGAGAAGACTATAAATTACCTTAGTAAACCTGCTATTGCGTAGAAATTAACATTAAGAAAATAATCATATTAGGCCATAATCAATAGAAACAATTGAAATCGAAGCCCTAGTTTTTATTAAATGTCAATTTTCTTAAATAATTGCTTCTTACTAGTTTTCTTATTTTTAATTCTTTCTTAATTTTTATTTAACCAAATAGAAGTAAAAGTTTAATTTCAACATACTTAACTACAATCCCTGTGGGATCGACCTCACTCCTGGTGAGTTTACTACTTGTAACGGTACGTACCCTTGCGTGTGCAAAATATCACAACAAGTTATAAGTTAGTGAACTGAGAGATCCAAGCCTAGCCATCTCATACATGTGCTATTGTGGTTGTGATGGCGGGTTAAAATGTAGGTGGAGATTTGTCTTCACGGATTTGCTCCATCGCTTCATGAGAAGAGTATTAGGTATTCTTCTTATGTTTAATCTTTTCATTGTAGCCCATAAATGTCTACAAGGGTACCCATGACTTTCATATATCATGCAGCTACAGTGTAGTGCTCGTTGGCCTTCACAGTAATGAATTTGGTATCGGACTTCCGGATGCTTAAACTTTCTAATGGTGAATATCTTCCACTCTCCTTCCTCCTCCTGACCTAGGACAAAATAATTATTCTCTAAATCAAGCTGCTCAACAACCTTGTGGTACATAGTTCTTGTGTAGAATTCAACACATTGGTTGTAGTACGTGGTCAAGCATGTAGGATTAGGTGGGTGAGGTCGAAGGCATTTGCTTTTGAAGTCATTTACAGTCTCGTTGTGTCTGAGCTTTGAGACTATCATATCTATGGTTGTTACAAATTCACGCAAGCAATAATTCTTCTCTAAAAAAAATTTTAGAGCGGAGTTGATCGATTCGCAACGTTGTGTGGTTCTCATTCCTGTAACGAATGAACCCTTTAAATAAGTTTCTGCCCACTGTTTTCTTGTATCGAATGTTTTTTGGCACCATTCATTATCTGTTAGTTGTTGGCTTTCGATGACGTCTAACCATCTTGCTTCAAATTCTTCCTCCTCGTAGTAGTTGTAGATCAGATCTTTATATGTTTTTAAGAAGATCAGATCTTTAACCTTTTTGGAAGCATTTGTATTGAGATGTCAAGCGCATAGACGGTGTGTAACATCTGGCATTTGTTCCATGATGGCTTGTTTCATGGCCACATCTTTGTCAGTAACTACAACATTTGGCTTCTTATCTCCACGGCATTCGAGAAATTTTTGAAGTAGCCAACAATAGGATGGAAGCTTCTCGTGGAGGAGGAGCGCAAACCCAAAGATGCATGTGTTGAAATGGTGGTTGACGCCAATGAGAACAGTAAGAGGCTTATTGTACTCATTTTTCATGTAGGTTGTGTCAAACCCTAGTACATCCCCAAAAGCCACATATTCCACATGTGAGTTTCCATCTGCCCAAAATAAGTTAGCCAATTGATTCTCCTCGTCAACCTGATAGACAACGAAGAAATTTGGATCCTTCTCTGCGAGACAATCAAGAAATCCCAGCGCCCCTTCTGAGTCCGTCTCTATCTTCTCTTCTCGCTTGGCACTAGCAACCCTGTTGTACACATCTTGAAGTTGACATGGAATTCTCTCGTAACCTCCACTTTGCAAAGCAACATGAGACATTATGTTGGCAGTTTTAATTCCTACGAAGTTCATCGACCTAACTTGGGCAAGCAAGCCATCGGACACAACTCAGTATGATCTTAAAAATTGTACCTCACTTGGTGAAGCAAGCTCCTGATTGTGTATTGTGCTGAACTCTTTGAATTTCCAAGTGTTACACGGTTGTGTGAGTAGAATAAGCAATGCTGCCTGACATCCGGTTCTAGTGAGAGCATGAGGTCTTTTTATTCTTGGTATGTCCGGTGATGTGATTTTTTTTTTAACCTTCAGAACAACAAACCCACCTCCGCATTACAATGACCCCATGAGAACGTCGTCATCGTCTTTTCTTGTGCCGAAACCCATCCGTTTTGCGTACATTTCGTAGAATGCTTCCCATTTTTCCTGTTTGTCGAGACTCTTGCCTAGCATGTCATGTATTTCAATCTCATTCACTGGTTTTGTGATGTTTAGCTCTGTTGTTATGATTTCCCATTCATAACTTTGTTCGTCATTCATGTTGGCTTGTTATTGATGTCTAAGAATTTTATATGAAGAATAAGGGAAAGAGACTGCTAAGGGGAGTGAAATTAGATTTTATGAGTTTAAAGGCCATAGATAATAGAGTTGTATGGGTTGGTGATCACATTGAATAGATGTTGGGCTGATATTTATGGGCCTTTATAATATTAGAATCTGAATTCAACTCTTGTCATACGTCAGAATAGTACAATAGTACAAAATTATTTTTTTTATTCCAAAATTAATTCTAAAATAAGGTTATTTTATGAGTGTAAAAGGCCTGATATTATTGAGTTCAAAGGGTTGGTGGTCGCATTTAAATTCATTGGCCTTCTTTTAATGGGCCTTCACCAACCTTTTAGAATAAATTGAACCATTTTCGTATGTCCCAAAAGAAACATTATACTTTTTGTTTTTTGAAAAAAAAAGTTTGAAAAATAAGGATAATTAGATTTTTGAGTAGTATGGTAGTTGGTCCCATTTAAATTCATTGGGCTGATATTAAAGGGCCTATACCCACATCTTTTAATGAATTCAACCATTCTTGTACGTTACAACAATACCGCAGTACTATTAATTTTTTTTTTGAAAAAAAATAGATTGATGAATAAGGATGATATTTAACAAAAACCCCTACGTGTACACGTGTATTAAATTTGGAATTCAGAGATTTTACTACCTTTTTTTTTACACATCAGATGTGGCCAATGGAAACAAGTGATTTCGTTATCGGTTAGTGATTTCATTACGAAACTAGTGACTCCATACACTACACCTAACTTGATTACATACTCTGTGTCACGGGACCCCTAGACACCGACAGTGATAGTGTCACTACTGTGAGTGTACATCAGCACCACTAAGTAGAACCCTATTTCGGTATCGGTTAGTGATTTCGTTACAAAACTAGTGATTACGATACACTACACCTAACTTGATTACATACTCTGTGTCACGGGACCCCTAGACACCGATAGTGATAGTGCCACTACTGCGAGTGTACATCGACACCACTAAGTAGAACCCTATTTCGGTATTGGTTAGTGATTTCGTTATGAAACTAGTGACTCTGATACACTACACCTAACTTGATTACATACTCTGTGTCACGGGACCCCTAGACACCGACAGTGATAGGGTCACTACTGCGAGTGTACATCGGCACCACTAAGTAGAACCCTATTTCGGTATCGGTTAGTGATTTCGTTACGAAACTAGTGACCCCGATACACTACACTTAACTTGATTACATACTTTGTGTCACGGGACCCCTAGACACCGACAGTGATAGTGTCACTACTATGAGTGTACATCGGCACCGCTAAGTAGAACGCTATTTTGGCTGTGGTTAGTGATTTTGTTACGAAACTAGTGACTCTGATACACTACGCCTAACTTGATTACATACTCTGTGTCACGGGACCCCTAGACACCGAGAGTGATAGGGTCACTACTGCGAGTGTACATCGACACCACTAAGTAGAACCCTATTTCGGTATTGGTTAGTGATTTCGTTACGAAACTAGTAACTCTGATACACTACACCTAACTTGATTACATACTCTGTGTCACGGGACCCCTAGACACCGAAAGTGATAGGGTAATCAATTTTTTTTTATTTCACTTGTATGACAATTGAATCAAATAATTAGTGTACTGACAACATTAAACTTCTTTTTTTTATCTATATTTGTATAATATTAAAAAAATTATTATAATATTTTTTCCGACGAAAAATATATTACTCTAATCCTAAAAAATTATGCTGTGACACATGATTTTGAATTATTTTTCATTATTAAAAAAATAATTATTTAATTTATTATTAAATAACATACATAATTATTAATAAAATACATAATTTATTATTAAATAAAATACCTAAAAATAATGAAAGATAATTATTAATATGAATAATAATTATTTTAATAATAACTTTTTTCGTATCATTAAAAGAAATAAACATACAAATTAAAAAATAAATAAAGAGAGAAAAAATAGTGTATAGTGTGTTTATTCATTTGGGCCCACATGTTTATTTGGACATAAAATAAAAAATAATAAAGTTCATTCCATTTCAAAGATAATTGCACCAAACCAAACCGGTTGTAAGTGTGTTTATGCATTTGGGGACACATGTTTATTTGTTGTACTTTTAACTTTTTAATGATATCACAATAAAATATTATTTTAATTTGATTGGAATGCTTGTGATTGATAATACTTGTTGTTTATAGGTCTAGTGCAACAAAGACTTTGAAATAAATTATTTAAAGGCGGCAAGAAATAAGCTCCCCAAGTTTAATATACTTTCAAACGGTTTCAAAAAAATTCAGTTTCCTCCCTAAATTCATGTTCACAACGATATATATATACAGAGAACCCACTTTCCTTCTTCCAAAAATACTTGTAATGACCGCTTTAGTAATTGGGATTAGTAAAGGCAATTAGCACTAATTTCTGATATTTTTATGATTATTTATGAAATTAATTATTTGTGGACCCCAATATTAGAAATGAGTATTAGAGTTATAATTTCTCAATTTCAGAGATTTTATTAAACTCTAGGGGTATTATTTGTCTTATATGTGAAATATGCAATTTTTGTAATTTTGCTCGACGACAACGGAAAATGAGATGGATGGCTAGTTTGATCACATGGATAAGTTTAGAACCTTATTTCTTAGTGGGAAATATTTTAGAGAAAATAAAATATCAGGGTTAAGCGGGGTTATGGAATTTGACCATTTTACCCCTAGCTTTAGAAATACCTAAGTTATAACCTAAAGGGTAAATTAGTAATTTTAAATAGGGGTTTTGTGGCTGCCTAGGTGAGTGACACTTGGCCACTTAGTTTCATCTTAGGTTAAGGATGGGAAATGCATTACTCTCATTTTGGAAAATAAGAAAATTGATGAAATAAACCAAAGAAACCCTCTCTTTCCTTTCTCTCTCTTTGTACCAACCAAGCCAAGGGGATTCATTGCTGGATTTTGTGTTTTCAGCAAGGGTTGGAGGAGGAATCAATCAAGGTAAACCCTAGTTGCTCTCTAGTTATGGTTTTTATTAAGTTTTAGTTGGTTTCAAGAGGTGATTTTGTGTTATAGGGGCTGTTAGGGTTAGGTTTGTTTAGAGTTTGAATTTTAGGGTTCATTTGAGTTGGTTTCAAGTTCTTGCAGCTGGTTTTAATGTGTTGTGTTGGATTTATGCAAGTTTGAGCTTTGACTTCAAAGCTTTGATCTCTAATGGCATAAATTGATTTTTTATGTTTTTCTGTGAAATACTGGTTGGATTATGTTGTGTATACCCTAGTTAGGTACTCTGGAAGGTTTGGTTACGTTTGGTGAAGTTTTGAGCAAGAAATGAAATTTCTTGGGTGAACTGGTGCAAACCGGGTAACCGGTTTTGGCAGGGTTCCCCAGGCCTTTCATTTCCTCAATTCTCGTCCATTCCGTGTCGTGGTTGGGTGTTTCCCTATTTCCAGAGTTAGATTAACCCCTAGAAAGTATAACAAAACATAGGATTGTGGGTTCGGGTTTCCCGGGATTAGGGTTTTGATCTTGTAACTTACCCGGTTTCATAATGTGATTAGGGCATCCATCTAGCCCAAGACTTTCCGTTCAGGTCGGCCAGCACACTTGAATTCGGAAAGAAGGTAAGAACTGTATATAATGTGTGATATCAATGTCTGAGTGTATATATATGTTATGTGTATATGCATGCTTAAAGTGTTAGTTGCACTACCAACACTTGTACAGTTAAGGTATAGAGTGCATTGGTATAGTGAATGTTATCTGAGAGTACAGTGATACCAGTACAAGTACGAAGAAGTACTGAGTGTGTGTGGTACATCACTCAGTGGTACTCAGGGTATGAAACAAACCCTACCAACACTCGTACAGTGAAGTACGTAGTGTATGTGGTATAGAGGCTATACCCTAGTATGGAACATTCTTACTCATATGTTGAGCCTTGTAAATAGGTGTATGGGCGCCTAAATACAAGTCGAAAATTATATGATATGTTATATGCTTTTCTTGCTGAGTCTGTCGACTCATAGTTTTGCTTCCATGTGTAGGTAAAGGAAAGGCGAAAGGTGAACAGGAGTGAATCTGAGCTGGATGAGGTTGTACATGTCGAAGCAGCGGGACCTAGAGTGTTCGGTGTCGGGACATCTGGGGTTGTATTTTGTAGTCGCCGTGCGACCTGGGTATTATGTATTTTGAAGTATTATGTTTAAGAAGTTTGGAAATGGGATCCCGGAACTTGTAAATAATTTTATAAATTATAAAGTTTAGTAATTAATATAAAAGTTTTAATTTGACACGTTTTTCAAGAAAATTCTTTGATTAGCAAAGACAGCACTGTAATTGAAAAAGCATTGTACCGTGCCTTAGCATTAGGGCGTTACAATACTACTACACACTATCTCCACCATTAGGACGACGGAAATACTCCTTTTGAAGCCTCACAAATTGTACTACCTTAGAAAAAGCACATGGTGGCTGGTGGTGGAGAGGACTCCTACGGGTTCGAGAGGGATGGCCTGTCATGGAAAAATTCACTTGACGGACACCCCCATTACTACTGTGGTAATCTAGCTTATGTTTGGACTTCTAGTAGTAGAGCAAATCCTGGTCGTCGCTTCTTTGGATGTCCACACTATGTAAGACTTTTAACTTCTTAGATTCAAACGTAAATTTTAAACTAGACTTTGTAAATATGCTAATGTAGTTATTTTAACTTCAGGATAACAACGAAAGTCGAGGATGTGATTACTTTTGTTGGATCGATCAATCTCATCCTAAAAAACCTACAGACGCTACTCCCGGATTGCGTAACCAAATAAGAATTTTGGAGAAAGAGAAGATGCGCCATGAAAATATTATAAGAAAATTATTATTCATTATATTTATTTGCCTTTTCATCATTTGCCAACTTTCATTTCGTTAGAGATATGTGGTATGATATTTATTTTATATTTTTTTTTCTATGTTGTCAAAGCAAAGCTAGGATTTAACTTCGTTCTAAAAATAAATTTCTTAAGTAATCTTTGGTAATTGATTTTTACTGTTACTGTGTACAGTAATTGTCTTTAATAGTGATTTCATTATTACATATTGATCCACGTAGAATTGTTTAACAACTAAATAAACTAGTTTCAATTAATAAGATTTAAAGATAAATATCAGTAATTTTGAGAATATAGTACACAAACAGTTCCAGTAAGTAAGTGAATAGTGTTTTGTTGTCAATATATTGCATTTTAAAAATACATTAAGTTTTTTTTTATAGATTTAAATTACATGATTTAGATATGGAGTTTAATGTTTAATAGATTGGTACCATTGTTTATTATTTTTAATATATTAGAGGTATCGATATAATTGTTATAAAACAAAATTATCAATATATTCCATTTTATAAATACATTAAGTTCTTTTTCATAGATTTAAATTACATGATTTAGAAATAGAGTTTAATGTTTAATATATTTGTACCATTGTTTATTATTTTTAATATATTAGAGGTATCAATATAATTGTTATAAAACAAAATGTGTCAACATAATTGGTAAAATAATTAATTCATATTTCTCAATATTGTACTGTACATACACTTTATGATCCAAATTTAGATTCAAGTTAAGAATTAATGCCTTTATCTTACTACATCAGTGAAGCTATCACCATTTCGAGGTATTTTTATTATTTTTGGTATCAACATAAATGGCGTAAAACACAAAGTGTCAACAAAATTGTAAAATTGGTTAATTTTAATTTCTCAATAATGTACTTCACATATTGTTATGGTGAAAATAATTCCAAAAAGCTTATAGTAAATGGTAAAAGATAACATTAGTAATAATAATCACCATATAGTAATAATAATTGGTTCCACCAAATTTCAAAAACTACCACAACTCTAACTAATAATCACCATATAGTAAATGCTAATCACCAATATTAGTGCAATTCCAAATCACCTAACAGTAGTATGATGCAAATTGTTCCAACAAGCTTATGCAATATATAACATACCTAAATATAACTTATGAACTAAAACCTAACTTTTGTAACAGTTGTATGAAATATAGCTACAATAGTGTTTGTGAACCATGAATGTGACTACTTGTTACTTGATGCCAGCCTTTTAGAATGACGGGTTTTGGGAGACTTGCTCTTCCCAGTCCACATGTTCTCGGACCTAGCCTTCTCTGTGCTGAATCGGGGGTCTCGAGGAGACCTAGATGGACTAAGTACTGGTTTTGTTGTGGATGCTGATGGAAGAGCTTTGGTCATTTCAAATTGATTCTTGACTCCCTCCATAACCGCAGCTTTAGCCTTGTTACTCTCGTGGGTCACAATTTTCCCAACACACTCCAGTCTGGCTTCAATAGGATCAAACTGACAATACATTTGGGATCCAATTCAATAAATAACACATGACGATGAAATGCATAAAAACAAATCAACACAACATAGATTAATGCTTCAATTTAGTTATAAACACATACTTAAATACATGAAAACTAAACTAATGAAAATAACATTAAATTACCTCTTCCATTGTTTCATTACCCTCAACCATTCATTACAAAAATCCTACAATCGTGCCCATTTTTTGCTATGGGTAGTCACTGCCAGAAGAAATAATTCAGAATTAGCCAAATTTGAGGTTTGCTGGCTTCACAGAGGCGAACAATAGGTCCAAAGTGTTCAGCTGCAAAAAAAAACAATTATAGCTGAGATGGTTGCAATTACAATAATAGAACAACAAACTATGTACACACGTGTATACCATCTCTAGGCAAGCGTTCCGACGTGACCTCTTATGCATTGCAGAAGACAACAAATCTCTGATTTCCACTGTTGCATTATCCATGGTTAGATTCGCTGCATACCAGTGCGGAGCAATCTCGGTATCCAATAGGGGTATCACCATCTACAACAAAGTAAAACAAGCAACGTCATAAAAAAAGTTAACTAAAGAAATTTGCAAAAAGACAAAAGTGTTGGGTTTTATGCCCTAAATAAAACTCTATTTCAATGTAATCCAGATTATTCAATATCAATAAAGTAACAGAAGTATTTTTCATTCATTTGTGTATGTTTTGGTTCACTTAATCAATTGTTTGTCTTTTTGATTTATAAATTCATCCAAACCCCTTTCACATACTTGATCATGTTTATTGTGTTGTCAACACAATGGAAAGTAAACATGACTATGTGAATAAAGTATTCCTAGATTTATCAGAACACTGGGTTTTACAGATATGATAATCTACAACAGAGTTTACTTGCATTTGGAGAAATGCTATGTTCTTTCCAGAACATAGGTTAAAGTAAAGCTCAGGTTGGATGCATGGAGTATGCATTGGAATGGACCGATATTGAACTTTGAAATAGATTTATGAAACTTACCGTAAATATCTATTCAATTCAATATCATAAGTTGATCCTAGATCACATGATCGAAATCCTGATATGGTTAGGCTCAATCTCAAGAGTGTTATTCGTGTTCTTTGATTTGTTCGTTAAGCCTAATTTCTGGTCAGGGCAATACATACATTTTGGGAACACGGTAGTACGATTGAGTGGGAGCGCTAACATAAATATGGAATCTATAGCTTCTATTTGGCGAATAGTAAGCAAAGGGTGATTTCCTTTGAGCTTAACCAAACGAGATAAATGATTGAGTACTCATTTCACTTAGTTGAAATATCATTTATACAGGGTTAAGTGTTTTAGGGATAAAATACATTGTAGGGTGTTACGGTAATTTAGTCCCTTTACAGTGTAAATCATCCATATAGAGGATCATTGATCACATTAGGATTATAACAATGGATAACTAATGATGTGTCTATATGGTGGAACATATAGAGCATTCTATATACTGAGAGTGCAATTCTGAGTTCTATGTGTGGATTCAACGAAGAATTAATAAGTCAGTGAATTTAAGTGGTAAATTCTAGATCTGCTTATTGGAAGCTCGGATATATAGACCCATGGTCCCCCCACTAGTTGAGACAATATTACTTGTAAGACTCATTTAATTGATTTTAATTAATCAATTATAATTCTCAAGATAGACTGTGTCTATTTGAGAATTTATCACTTATTAAGGGCAAAACAGTAAATAGAGATTTTGAAGGGCATATTTATTAATTAGGAAACTTTAATTAGTTTTATTATTAATAAAATAAATGACAATATATTATTTGATAATTAATTTTAATTATTAAATAATTAGATTTGACATTTATGTGGTTGAACAAAGGAATTGGCAGTTTTTGATAAAACAGGAAACTATCAATGTAGGAAAAGGAAAGTTGGAAAAGTGGCAAGCCTTGTTTCCACAATGCCTAGGCCGGCCACTTAAGCTTCCTTTTCTCTTTGATTTTTTCAATTTTAAATGTCAATTAATTCAATCATAGCCCTGGGTGGTCTTCTATAAATAGAAGGCAAAGGCTTCAGTTTTCAATACAACTGATTCACAACATTATTCTGACAGAATTTTCTCTCTGAAAATTCTCTCTGAGCTGCCACCCTCTCTCTCTCTATTCCTTCACTGTTTCGAAATCTATAAGTGTTAGAGTAGTGCCCACACACATCAAGTAATACCTCAATCATAGTGAGGAAGGCTGTGTAGAATTCAGAAACAACAAAGAAGGACTATCGGGCTCAGATCTTGATTATACTCTGCTACAGAAAGGAATCAAGGGTTAGAGATCTGAGTGGGAGGAGACATATATTCCGCTGCACCCAATGTAAGATTTCTGATACTTTTATGTGTTTAATTTTCCATCGTTTTAGAAGTTCATATTTAGGTTGTTAAATCAACATACTTGTGAGTAGATCTAAGTTCCTGGTAAAATATATTTCCAACAACTGGCACCAGAGCCATGGTAATTGATTTGCTTGCAAGAAATTTGGACTTTAAATGATTTGTTTGTGTTTTGGATGGTATCATGTTGCTTTGTGTGTCATATTGATGTTTGATTGTTGTTTGTGAATTCTGGGAAAAATAGTTACTTTTCTGTCTCTGTAATTATTTTTATTGGATAGTTTGGAAAATTCTAAGCAATTTACCTTTTTACAGAACTTGATTTCGATTTAATTTGAATTAGTTATGAATTTTTGAAAATTGAAAAAATCGGGATGATGAATCTCATCACACGCGCGCGGAATGGCTGCATGCAGCCTCCCTGCGCCGTGTGAGCTCGGCCATTCCCCTAGAATGCGCGCGGATGAGCATGCATGGCATGCCATCCGTACAGTTCATCCAATTTTTCAATTTTTTGGATTTTTCATGCTATTTCATGGAATTAAATTCCGATTTTTTGTGTAGTTTTGTATGTTGATTTTTGTTTTTCAAATTTCAAATCTAATTATCAGAAATAAATTAATTTTATTTTTTAAAATTAATTTTAGATATTAGTGTAATTTGATTTTGAAAATAGGAAAAATCAAGTTTTGCTTACCTCTTTTCTTATTTCCTTTAAAATTTGATTATTTTATTTTTTTAAGGTCAGATATTAATTTTTTTTTTTTTTGGTAACTTGACCTTAATTAGAATAAGATCAAAATAATCATGATAATTTTAAAAGAGAAAATAAGGTATTTTTGTTAACTTTTAAATTTTGTTATTCAATTAAATTGTAAAACAAGAAAAGGGTATGTATTTACCATTTTCTATTTTATTATTTAATTTATTAAATAACATGAAATTTAAAAGGATATTTAGCAATTTATTTTGAAATGACATTTAGGTTACCCAAAACCTAATTTTTCAAAATGGTAGGTTTAATTTTAAATTTTATTTTTCGAAATATATGTTTAAAATTAAATAAATCCTACATCCAACTATCCAAATCTAACCTTGTTGCAGGAGTATGTGTTTTTAGATTGTTTGTAAGTTTTCTAAAACCTATTATTGCTTGATCTAAATTGCCTTGGTTAACTTGTTGATAGATCCAATGATCTAATTTTAACCAATGGTTCAATTGATGATAGATCAAGTAAATAATTTGTAACAGGTAATTTTTACAATCTTCTTTCATCTGTGTATGACCTAGTAACATGATAGGATCCATCCAAATGTGTATGCCTGTGTGAGCCTATATGTTTAATTTCTGTTATAGATACATATAGGTTGTTGTTGCTAAATAAAATATCATAACTGATAGATTTTATTTAGGCTCATTTAGTAGTGAGTCTATTCAATTAATAACAGTTGTTCATTTTAAGGTTAAATTCCTCTCTTTTGGGTCTTGTGTGAGAGTTGGGAGCCTTAGAAGTGGGTACGACATACTAGACCCAGCCCCCCCCTCTCACATGAACAACCCCAATTGTGAAGCCCCATTTGCCTGATTTGGATAACTGTGCTAGGTTAATTATATTAGTTTGACCTAATAAAAAATTGATTAGCAACATAATTAATTTCATTCTTCCTTGAAATTAATTTAAGAAAAACATAGTTTGAATAATTATATTCTGGAAAACTATATGTATTTTTCTTGTGTTTAATTAAATATGGAATTATAACCATATAAATTCTTTCTGAATCTTAATTTTATAATTTCATTAAATATTCCTATTTAAGTTGAGATTTAGTTAAATCTATCAAATCAACTTAGAATTGAATATTTTTTAATTTCCTATTATAAATTAAGTTGAGGAATTATAGGAATTGGTTATTAAGATTCTTTAGATATTTTTTAAGTTAATATTTTATAAATATGGGAACTTAAAATGGAATATCTTCTAAATTAAGTGGTTACTACTTAATTGGTAATATTTAATTAAGTCATTGATTGAAGAATATTTAAGTTGGGTATTTAGATTTTTCTAAACAACTTAAATAAGATATTTTTCAAAATTATTCCATTTTTGAAATTTAATTAAAGTTTTTACTTTAATTTTTAATATTTCATTATTGAGATATGGAATATAAATGATTAAACAAAATACATATTTTTTTAAATAATGAGCTTTAATCAAGAGAAATTCGATCTCCATTGTTGGTTTTACATAGCTATTGTTTTAGTGAGTAATCCTCCCTAATGGAGGAACGTTCATTAGCAAGTTAGCGTCGTTTAATCTCGAAAGATAAGTATTCTTATAAGTTTTTTATATGGTTTATGTCCACCCTAATGGTGGCGACTGTATAAGACTTACAAGAGTATGAAACAATGGTAGAACCTCATAAGATAGAATTGCTTGACTCTCGCCTAAACGGGACAACGCTGAATTCCAATCTTGATCGAATAAAAGGTTGCTAGAATGTTTGACATTTTAGATGAATTGACAACTCTATTCAATGGATGATGCTTTGACTCTCGCCTAAACGGGACACTGTATCAGTTCGTTGGAAACCTTGGAAAATAAACTATGTTAGATTTAGTATTTTTATAACATGTGTGATTATTTGTTTTCTGAACCTGTGTATGAATTTATAGAACCAAAACCTTACTTCTGTTTATTGATATGTTGTAGTGCCAATATGAATAACCCTCATCCCGATCCACTCCTAGTTAGTATCTTTGCAAAAGAACTCAATAGTGTGAAAATGCATCCTGGTAGTTGCATTAACTCGCACCTATTGTTGATGAATCTGAAATTCCAAAAGGCAAATCTACTAGGAATTGATTTATCAAGGGAACAATGGGTAAGACTCATACTTAATAGTCTTCCTCAGGAGTATGATAGTTTTGTTCTATATTACTTATTGAACAATCCTCACTCCTCCGACATGGACAAACTCGAGACTGAGTTGAGGGCCCATGAGCGGAATCTGATTGCAATGGGACCTCCTGGTACTGCAAACTTTAATCAGAGGAAGAAGATTAAGCATGAGGGCTCTAACAAAGCTGCTTCTTCAAGTACAATTATCAGACATCATGTTCTATGTGCGAATTGTAATGGAAAGGGACATAAAAAAGAACAATGTCCCAGGCTTCTAGACAATTCAAACGAAGGTGATGCTTTTGTCTTTGAATCATGTGTTTTAGAGAACGACAAATCCACCTGGATTGTTGATTCTGGATCTACTAACCATGTATGTTCTTCATTACAGCTGCTTGAAACTTGGGAGAATCTTCACCCAGATGAGTTAAAGCTTAAAGTTGGAAATGGCGAGTTGGTATCAGTTAAAGCAAGAGGAACAGCCTGAATCAAGTTTAATTCTAAGAAGTTTTTACTTTTAGAGAATGTTTTATATATTCCCAATTTTAGTAGAAACTTGATTAGTGTTTCATGTTTACAGACACAATTTTATATATTGAATTTTTTGAGTTCAAATTGTTCAATTTCTCGTGATGGATTTCATATATGTGTTACAAATATGGAACAAGGGCTTTATGTTTTAAGACCTGATACTCAAATCTCACTAAGTACTGAACTTTTCAATGTAGCTAAACATAGAAGCCTTAAGAGAAAAGAGATTGATAATGATGATCAAACTTATCTATGGCATTTACGTTTAGGTCATATAGGCTTTGATAGACTCAATAGGCTAACCAAAGACGGTCCATTGAAAAATTTCGTCTTAGGAGAACTGTCAGTTTGCGAGTCTTGCCTAGAAGGAAAAATGACCAAACGTTCTTTCTCTGCAAAGGGAGAGCGTGCCAAACAACGCCTAGGGGTTAGTGCATTCAGATGTTTGCGGACCGCTGAATGTAAAAGCCAGAGGAGGTTATGAGTATTTCGTCACTTTCATTGACGATTTCTCTAGATACAATTTTCTTTACCTAATGCAAAAGAAATCTGAAACGTTTGAAAAGTTTCAGGAATTTCATGCTTTGGCTCAAAACCAATTAGGTAAAACATTAAAGATCTTGCGAACTGATAGGGGTGGAGAATATATGGATATGCAGTTCAAAGATCATTTAACTGAAGTTGGAATTGAATCCCAATATACTGCCCCAAGCACTCCACAGCAGAATGGAGTTGCAGAAAGAAGAAATCGCACTCTCTTGGAAATGGTTAGGTCTATGCTGAGTTATTCAACTTTGTCTACGTCCTTCTGGGGATATGCTATTCAAATGGCAAACGACATTCTAAATGTTGTACCATCTAAAGCAGTCCCTAAAACACCCGTCGAACTATGGAATGGTCGTACACCTAGTTTATGCCATTATAGCATTTGGGGGTGCCCTGCTCACGTCTTGAGAAAGAAAGAGGGCAAACTGGAATCGCGAACTGAAGTTTGCATGTTTGTCAGAAATTCTAAAGAGACTAGGGGTGGACTATTTTATAGTCACAAGGATAACAAAGTGTTTCTTTCCACAAATGCTACTTTCCTTGAAGATAACTATATGAAAGACAACAAACCGAAAAGTGAAATTGTATTAGAGGAAATGCTCACAGATACTGTTCCTTCAAATGTACCATCCTCTTCTACTCAAGAAGAGGAACATCCCACTCCCTCAGTTGTAGCAACTGAGAAAACTACTACCAAAGCTCCTGTTCAGAAGATCACCGCTCCTCGTCGTAGTGGGAGGGTTTCTACAAAACCATCTCGTTATGGCTTGGATGGTGAAATCAATAAGGTCGTTGGTGACGGTATTGATGACGACCCATTAACCTATAAACAGGCAATGGCAAGTCCGCAACGAAAGCGATGGTCAGCCGGCATGGATTCAGAAATGGATTCCATGAAAAAGAACAAAGTCTGGGAATATGTAGAACCACATGATGATTATCGTCCAATTGGATGTAAGTGGGTCTACAAGAAGAAAAGAGGCGCTGGAGGCGAAGTCGAAACTTTCAAAGCTAGACTGATCGCCAAGGGTTATACCCAAAGAGAAGGTGTGGACTATGAGGAAACTTTTAGTTCGGTTGCCATGCTCAAATCCATCCGAATTCTTCTCTCCATTGCTGCCGCTTTAGATTATGAAATTTGGCAAATGGATGTCAAGACAACCTTTCTTAATGGGCTTCTTGAAGAAACCATCTATATGGAGCAACCAGAAGGTTATGTTCTTCCTGGGCAGGAGAATAAAGTTTGCAAATTAAATAGGTCCATATATGGACTTAAGCAAGATTCTCGCTCGTGGAATAAAAGGTTTGATGAGATCATTAAAACCTACGGCTTTCATCAGAATGAAGATGAACCTTGTGTTTACCAACTCAACGAAAACCAAGTAGTAGTATTCCTAGTCCTTTATGTTGATGACATTTTGATCATTGGCAACAATGTCAAGAAAATGACTCACATCAAGGAATGGCTTGACACTCAATTCGACATGAAAGACTTGGGTGAGGCAGTCTATGTTCTCGGTATTCAGATTATCAGAAACTGGACGAACAGATCCCTTGCTCTCTCTCAAACAGCTTACATTGACAAAGTTCTAGAGAGATTTTCCATGACTAATACCAATGGGGCTAATATGCCCTCTAGACATGGTATCCGTCTATCTAAGGAACAGTGTCCTACTGATCCTCAAGAGATAGAAGACATGGCCAAAATTCCTTATGCTTCTGCAGTTGGAAGTCTAATGTATGCTATGTTATGCAGTAGACCTGACATCTGCGATGCAGTTGGAATCGTGAGCAGGTATCAGTCAAATCCAGGACGGGTACATTGGAATGTTGTTAAGTATATTTTGAAATACTTAAAGAGTACAAGAGATTATGTATTAGTCTACAAGGGTTGTGCTTTAAATCCCTTAGGCTATACAGACTCAGATTTACAGGGATGTCTTGAAGACAGGAAAGCTACATCTGGGATGGTGTTCACTCTTGGGGGTGGAGCAGTGGTTTGGAGAAGTGCTAAACAAACTGCGACTTCAAATTCTACCATGGAGGCAGAATACATAGCTGCGGCTGAAGCAACTAAAGAGGTTGTCTGGCTTAGGAAGTTCTTCACCAGTCTTGGTGTAGTTCCTGGAATGGAAAAGCCTCTAGTCCTGCTTTGTGATAACAATGGAGCTATAGCCAACAGTAAGGAACCTCGGAGCCACAAGAGAAGTAAGCATATAGAAAGAAAGTATCATATTATCAGAGAATATGTGGCAAGAGGGGATGTACTGGTGGAGAAAGTGGACACACAGGACAACTTAGCTGATCCATTCACCAAAGTCTTGGCAATAACTTCATTCGAAAAGCACCGACAGAATTTAGGATTAATTGAAACGTACTGATTTGTTTTATATTAGTGCAAGTGGGAGTTTGTTGGGTTTTATGCCCCAAATTAAACTCTATTTCAATGTAATCCAGATTATTCAATATCAATAAAGTAACAGAAGTATTTTTCATTTATTTGTGTATGTTTTGGTTCACTTAATCAATTGTTTGTCTTTTTGATTTATAAATTCATCCAAACCCCTTTCACATACTTGATCATGTTTATTGTGTTGTCAACACAGTGGAAAGTAAACATGACTATGTGAATAAAGTATTCCTAGATTTATCATAACACTGGGTTTTACTGATATGATAATCTACAACAGAGTTTACTTGCATTTGGAGAAATGATATGTTCTTTCCAGAACATAGGTTAAAGTAAAGCTCAGGTTGGATGCGTGGAGTATGCATTGGAATGGACCGATATTGAACTTTGAAATAGATTTATGAAACTTACCGTAAATATCTATTCAATTCAATATCATAAGTTGATCCTAGATCACATGATCGAAATCCTGATATGGTTAGGCTCAATCTCAAGAGTGTTATTCGTGTTCTTTGATTTGTTATTTAAGCCTAATTTCTGGTCAGGGAAATACATACATTTTGGGAACACGGTAGTACGATTGAGTGGGAGCGCTAACATAAATATGGAATCTATAGCTTCTATCTGGCGAATAGTAAGCAAAGGGTGATTTCCTTCCAGCTTAACCAAACGAGATAAATGATTGAGTACTCATTTCACTTAGTTGAAATATCATTTATACAGGGTTAAGTGTTTTAAGGATAAAATACATTGTAGGGTGTTACGGTAATTTAGTCCCTTTACAGTGTAAATCATCCATATAGAGGATCATTGATCACATTAGGATTATAACAATGGATAACTAATGATGTGTCTATATGGTGGAACATATAGAGAATTCTATATACTGAGAGTGCAATTTTGAGTTCTATGTGTGGATTCAACGAAGAATTAATAAGTCAGTGAATTTAAGTGGTAAATTCTAGATCTGCTTATTGGAAGCTCGGATATATAGACCCATGGTCCCCCCACTAGTTGAGACAATATTACTTGTAAGACTCATTTAATTGATTTTAATTAATCAATTATAATTCTCAAGATAGACTGTGTCTATTTGAGAATTTATCACTTATTAAGGGCAAAACAGTAAATAGAGATTTTGAAGGGCATATTTATTAATTAGGAAACTTTAATTAGTTTTATTATTAATAAAATAAATGACAATATATTATTTGATAATTAATTTTAATTATTAACTAATTAGATTTGACATTTATGTGGTTGAACAAAGGAATTGGCAGTTTTTGATAAAACATGAAACTATCAATGTAGGAAAAGGAAAGTTGGAAAAGTGGCAAGCCTTGTTTCCACAATGCCTAGGCCGGACACTTAAGCTTCCTTTTCTCTTTGATTTTTTCAATTTTAAATGTCAATTAATTCAATCATAGCCCTGGGTGGTCTTCTATAAATAGAAGGCAAAGGCTTCAGTTTTCAATACAACTGATTCACAACATTATTCTGACAGAATTTTCTCTCTGAAAATTCTCTCTGAGCCGCCACCCTCTCTCTCTCTATTCCTTCACTGTTTCGAAATCTATAAGTGTTAGAGTAGTGCCCACACACATCAAGTAATACCTCAATCATAGTGAGGAAGGCTGTGTAGAATTCAGAAACAACAAAGAAGGACTATCGGGCTTAGATCTTGATTATACTCTGCTACAGAAAGGAATCAAGGGTTAGAGATCTAAGTTGGAGGAGACATATATTCCGCTGCACCCAATGTAAGATTTCTGATACTTTTATGTGTTTAATTTTCCATCGTTTTAGAAGTTCATATTTAGGTTGTTAAATCAACATACTTGTGAATAGATCTAAGTTCCTGGTAAAATATATTTCCAACAAAAAGTATCAAGAAAATGCAAATTACATTGTGACATAAATTCAAATCTTCATCGTAATAAAGAGTGGACCACTCTTGCTGCCTCGCCATCCTCTCCACAGTCATATTTCTTCCAAGTAACTCCCTCTACACAATAAACACACACAATAGAGTACATTTTAAATGAAAGCATAGTCGACATTGTATTAAAGCACAAATACAAAAGGTTTATGCCGATTTTTAAATAACAAAGTTCGTACAGAAATTCTTGTGGGCATAAACCAAGTTCTCTTTGATCCAATGCCATTGCGCTTCCTCTCTCGACAATTCATTATTTGAGCAAAGCAATCAATGAGTTGCCATTTACACAAATAGTATCCATTATGTTGTGATTCATACAATCGCAGTACCAAAATGAAGAACTAAAATAACAAGATTCATGAGC
This sequence comes from Cannabis sativa, assembly GCF_029168945.1. Lineage (NCBI taxonomy): Eukaryota > Viridiplantae > Streptophyta > Magnoliopsida > Rosales > Cannabaceae > Cannabis > Cannabis sativa. The sequence continues at coordinate 22,128,560 of NC_083609.1, read as the reverse complement.
AAAGCATTCCAAATCAAATGCGGTAAGCAGGAAACAGTTAACTCAACTTTCAAGTATGCTTATGTCTATTTATATACATAACAAACATAACTAACCAAACTGTCGCAACTCACAAAACAGTTAGGCAATAGTAAATAGGGAATGTGCCTTAAAACCACCAACAACAAAGTCTTACTTTCTAGACCATAACACAACAAATTACAATAATTAAAATAATGAACTTAAAAATAGAAAGCAACCAAATAGAAATTTCTACGTACACTGTTTGAGATATCGGACTCCGGTCTCATGCATTTAAAATCCCTACGATCAACCTCAACCTTCCCAAAATGGGCTAACACTTCACTGAAACACAAAACAAATAATCAAATACAATAAATGTACTAATATCAACTACATAAACAATATTCAATAAACAGGAGATTACCTCGGATCATGGCGCTAGAGAAAATGTAACGAAAGAACTCGTGCATTTGATTCAAATAAACCTTTTTGACAGTGAAGGGCCCAATCACCTTTCCTCCAGAATCTTTGAATCTTTCCAAGGCAGCATCATCAAAATCATCCTTGATGGTATGCTCAACCTCCTCTTTCACAATAACTGGGACTTCTTCTCCCCAAAAGTTGATTTCTTCAAAAGACTCTTCAGAAACAACCTTCTCAATTGGAACAACGACATTATTTTCTGATAGATTAAGTGAAGGGACACTCAGTGCATCATCGACATCCTCTTTGGATTTATCCTTCGTCCCTTCACCATCCTTTTGGTCCACACCCACATCATCCTTCTTCTCGGTCTCCCCTTGAAAGAAAGCGAGCGCTGAACTCTGCTCGTCTCAGGTATCTCGAACACTTCATTTATATTACCCTTGCCAAGGTAACTTGAGACTACCTTCAGTAACAGCTCTTTTGTGCTGTTCACCTTCAAATCAAGGTAGAAGACCTCATCTTTCAACTCACAAAAAGCTTTGTAAATTGCGTCATTTGTTGGTTGCCCAACTGCACCGGATTCAAAACTTTGTACTAACACATAGGTGTTAGTCAATTTCACCTACTTAGTACACCAAAAAAATTAATTAGCATATCTCCCAAATCAAATTCTAACGCGTCAAAAAATTGAAGTAGTAAATGTACCTTTCCACTAGTGTGACCACCGTGGTCTCGAATCCACTTCTACACCGATTTGCACTGTTTTATGTTCCAAAAGTCAATTGGAGCCACAGTGTGGTCCACGTAATTAGCAGTCCAGTCAACATGAGTCAAATATACAAGCTGCCACAAATCAAAAATACATACATATATAAGCACTGCAGTACACTAGCGAATAAAATTACTACCATCACAATAATTCGAAAACTGACTTGTAAAAATATGGTGCAGCCGAAAACATTTTTCGTGTTCTTAGTCTTGTACCGTTGTAGAGAGCTCATTAGATATTGAAAGCCAGCAGTCGCCCAATTCCTCTTCTTAATTGACCTTGTATCAATTAAAGAGTGCATGTAACTAGTGCTGACCTCGGTACCATTCTTGGGCAGTCGAACTGTTCCAATACAAACAAGCACAAACTTAATGAGAAATAGGTAATCACTCTCGCTGCTTTCCTTCAGCTCCTTCTCCAGCAGAGTCAGGGAAAACCTATAGTCCTTGGCCTTTAAAATTTTGTCAAACTCAAGGAGGTCGCGGTCACTTTAAATTGCCACAGGTTCTCCCCCATCCCTAATTCCCATGGCATTCTCAAACAGCTTGGACGATATTTGAATCGTTCTTCCAAATATCTCCAGCCGAGAAGTGGTTGGATCCACGTGATTGATAAGCCAACTAACTATCTTAGCATCGATGTACGGGCCATCCTCCCTTAAGAATGTAGAGAAACTGGCATTTCTGGCCATTTCTTTTTGAGCGTTGTTGAGAAGTGGGACTATTCTACCCAAACCTCGAAGGAGCAACGACCAGATACTTGAACATCCCTTACCCTTTCATTTTTCTCGATTCCTGGCTCAGCAGATAATGTCTCCTTTAACTTCTTCCCTTTCCCTCTAACACCAACCTTCGAAGGGGAAGCCTCTGTTGGGTTTTGTGCCCTAAATAAAACCCATTTCAATATAATCAGATTTACTAATTAATAAATATCAGAAATAATATTTTATGTTGCATGGTTCACATGATTTATTTCATGATTATATTTAATGTATAAATTCTATTAGGTCCAGAACATATGTATTTGTTTATGATTATAGTGTTGTCAGCACAGTGGAATATAATCATGTTTATATGTTCAAAAGTTTAATTCTCTGATTTGTCAGTTCACTGGATTTATACTGGCAAGATAATCAGCGATAGGTATGCTTACACCTTGGATAAGTGTTATGTCCTTTCCAGGGCATTGGCAAAGTTTACCAGTATCGGATGTGTGGAGTATACATTAGAAAGGACCGATATTGAACTTTGATTTGATATGATAAATTTACCGTAATATCTATTCAATTCAATATCACCTAGTTGATCCTAGATCAAATGATCTTAATCCTGATATGGTTAGGTTCGATCTCAAGAGTATTATACATGTTCTTTGATTTGTTAGTTAAGCCTACTTTTTGGTCATGGTGATGCGTACATATTGGGAACATGGTAGTATAATTGAGTTGGAGCGCTAATCATAGATATGGAATCTATAGCTTCTATAGGTATTTAGAAGTGAAACGATGAATTTCTTTGAGCTTGCTAAATAGAGATAAATGATAGAGCGCTCATTTTAGTGACTATATTAGTTCACTATATTATCATTTATAGGTGGCAAGTGTTTTAAGGATAAATTACATTGAAAGGGTGTAACGGTAATTTTATCCCTATCTAATGTAGATCATCTATAGAGGATCATTGATTATTGGGATTATAACAATGAATAATTAATAGTGTATCTATATCGTGGAACATATAGAGCGTTCTATATGACTGAGAGTGCAAATCCAAGTTCTATGCGTGATGCAACAAGGAATTAATAAGTCAGTGAATTTACTTTGCAAATTCTTGATCTGCTTATTGGAAGCTCGGTTATATAGGCCCATGGTCCCCATACTAGTTGAGACCATACTGCTTGTAAGACTCAGTTAATTGATTTTAATTAATCAATTATTATTCTAAAATTAGACTATGTCTAGTTTATGAATTTTCACTAAGCAAGGGCAAAATTGTGAAGAAAAGAGATTCTAGGTTTTATTTATTAATTAAGAGACTTTATTAGTCTAATTAATAAATATATTAAATGACAATATTATTTAATAATTAATTTTTAGTTATTAAATAATTGGAATTGGCATTTAAGTGGTTAAATTAGAAAATTGGCGTTTTTGAGAAAATGAGATGGGAAAATGACAAAATGGCAAAATTGCAAAGTGGGGCCCAATCCAATACATGGCCGGCCACTTAGTGTGGATTTTACAATTTATTTTTCTATTATTTTAATGCTAATTAAATCTAACCTAAACTTAGGTGGTTACCTATAAATAGATAGTGATGGCTCACACTTAGTTTTTGATGAAATTTCTTATCTTCTAAAAATTGAGCCTTCTATTCTATACCTATGGCCGAAACCACATTCCCTCTCTTTTCTTCTTCAAATTTTCATACCTTGAGTGATAGAGTGAGTGCCCACACACATTGTAACGTCCCCGCTTCAAGCCTCCATTAGGTCCTTACACCCACGAAATAATGGCTCTTATACACGAGTACGTCACTATGGCAGCTTCATGGACTGATGACTGACCCTACAGGGCAACACGAGTGTTTCCAGCATGCTTTGTCCTCACTCGCACGCTTCCTGGAAAAACTTCCCAGGAGGTCACCCATCGTGAAATTACTCCCAGGTAAGGCTCGCTTAACTGTGGAGTTCTTTCGGGATGGGCTACCGAAAAACAAGATGCACCTTGTTGATATAGGTAGTACCAATCAATCCATTTAAGCTCTCTTCAACTGTGTAGTCCCATACCTACACAGTCTCAGAATCATCCCACTTGACCTTCCCCATGCGATGTGGGATTGCACAGCTTACCCGGTATTTCCCCTTACGGATCACGGGACTACTGACTGTCACACACATCAAGTGGTATCTCAATCATAGTGTGTAAGACTGTGAAGAATCTAATCAACAAGAAGGAGAATCGGGCTCAAGAAGGAGAGAAAGAGATCCAGGTTCAAATCTTGATAATGCTCTGCTACAGAAAGGAATCAAGGGCTAGAGATCTGAACGGAAGGAGTCATTATATTCCGCTGCACCCAATGTAAGGTTTTCTTAAACCCTTATGTGTTTATTTCATTGTTTTAGAAATTCATATTAGGATGTTAATGAAACATACTTGTTAGTAAATCTAGATCCTGGTAAAATATTTCCAACAACTAGCCTCAGAGCCATGATAATGATTTACTTTCATGTAATATGAATTAAAACGATGATTTATGTTGATTTGGATGGCTTCATGTGGTTTATCTGTTACTTAATGAATGTATGTGATTTTCAGAATTTTCCCATAAAAAAAGTTTTATTTTTCTTTCTGAAAATATTTTATTTAGATTCCTTGTGAAAAATTAAGCAATTTTTGTTTTTACAGAACTCAATTCCGATAAAAATTAAAAAAGTTATGAATTTTGGAAAAATCGGGTTGAAGAGGTGTCGAGTGGGTGCATCGAGTGCACCAGGCACTCGGAGAACACCCCATTCGCGCGCGTCCTTTAGACAATTTTTGTCTAAAGCCTCGGACACGCACGCTGCACACGCCCATGTGACCCTGATGTCTGCCCACGAAGACCCTACAAGCGCCGAGGATTCTCGCCCATGTCCCTCCTTCCGCGCGCGTGTCTCTGGGATTTGCAGCTTCCTAGGGCTGCACGTGCAGCCTACTGGGCTGCCTACACCCAAAAAACCCGACTTTTGAGGGATTTTTCCCTAAAATTCGATTTTTCCAATATTCAAACCCCAAAATTAAAATAAAATATTATTTTTTAATATATTTGAACTTAAATATCATTTTTAAATTAATAATATTTATTTTTTAATAGATTATTATTAAGGGAAATTTGCGGCATAAATACTCATTTTGTTCATTTTGTTGCTAATAAGTACCCAAATTTAAACAATTGCGGCACAAATACTCAAAACTCAATTTTAACCATTTGTTATTGGTACCCACTAACAGAAGTTAGTATTGTAAACACGTGTCATCATCTCATTATTTATTATTTTTTTTTTACCTAATTTATTAAAACAATACAAACATAAATCAAAAACCAAAAAAAAAAAAAAAAACCCATTCCCAATCGCTACGAGCCCAAAAAAAAAAAAAAACCTTCCCAATGGCACAGACCCTCCATTAATGGTACCACTACCATGATCAACCTTAGTTCATATGTTCTCTCTTCCTAAACTCATATTGGGACCAAAATTTTCAGGTAATTTGAGCTATTTTTTTTTTCGTATATTAAGTCTCGCATACTATAATTACAAATACAAATTTATTATCATTATCATTATTGTAATCAAATGTATATATGAATAACTGCTCTCCCTTAGCCTCAGTACGAAAAATAATAATAACTATAAGAAACTGATGATATCAAACATCACCATGGATTTTCCAGCTAGCTCACAACAAACCCGCATCGATGTGGATATCAGCGGAAACCACCACAGACTATCGGTTTGTCGAGCAGAAACACCTCTATTTCCCCCTCTGACAACGACAAGTTGTGTTAGATCATCATCATCAACCAAGCGATTAATAATGGAAGATTGCTGAAAAATTTGGTCAGAATATGGGTTTAAGAAGAGGGCAAATGCAATTTCTTGATCTTGGTGATGCGATTTCTAATTCAAGGTTGGTGTCGGTGGGACTGTGAAGTTTTTTAATTTTTTTAAAGGTCTGGTGTGACCATAAATTTTTTTATTTTGTGAAAAAGAAACTTTTTTATGATTGTGAACAGTGAGATTTAATATTCCTAAATTTTTTTGGTCCCAATATGGATTTAGGAAGAGAGAACATATGAACTAAGGTTGATCATGGTGGTGGTACCATTAATGGAGGGTCTGTGTTATTGGGAAGATTTTTTTCTTTTTTAGGGTCTGCTGCTGCGATTGGAAATGGGAGTTTTTTTTTAGTTTTTGATTTTATGTTTGTATTATTTTAATAAATTAGGTAAAAAAATTAGAAATAATGAGAGCATGACACGTGTCTATTATACTAACTTCTGTTAGTGAGTACCAATAACAAATGGTTAAAATGGAGTTTTGAGTATTTCTGCCGCAATTGTTTAAAATTGGGTACTTGTTAGCAACAAAATGAACAAAATGAGTATTTATGCGGCAAATTTTCCTATTATTAATTTTGATATTTTGAGGTTTAAATTTAAAAATTGATTATTTTATTTTTTAAAGTATGGTCAGATTTAAAAATTTGTTAATTTCTTTAATATTTATATATTATTTAATTATAAGATCAGATATTTTGATATTTGACATATTTTAAATTAAGAGATAGCATTATCTTTTTTGTTGGAAATATTATATTAAAATTATCTTATATGATAAATTAAATAATTAATAAATTTGAAATTAACCTAGATATTTTTATAGATATTCAAACCATAATATTTTCAAATTCAAAATTTGTTATTTTGTTAAATATTGAATTGCTTATAAATTATAAGTTTGAAAAATGATATTTATTATTTTTTATATCATTTTACTTATTGGAAATTTATAAATTATATTTTAAATATTTAAATAACTTAGATATTTTTGTAGAAATTTGAATAATGCTTAATTTAAGATATTTTGACATACAATTAGGATAATTATTATTTATTTATTATTTTATTTTTAAAATAATAATTATCTAACCACATCTATTTTAAAATTGGTTTATTTTATTATTTTAATTTTATTAAATTATAAGATTAAAAAATGATATTGAAGATATTTTTCTTCAAATCATTTATCTTATTTGATATTTTATTTAATTTGATAAAATAATTCAAATAAACCTAGATATTTTAAATTAGTTTTCATTTTTGAATTTTAAATTTTGATGAAATTTTTAAGGTTGGTTTTAACAACCCTAAATTTTCAAAATTTAGTTGGTTAGTTTAAAATAATAATTTAATTATATTAATATCTTATTTTACATCTTTTACATGGACAATGTTTGTTTATTCAAAACTTTTTTTAACAAACCTATTATTTATTTGATCTAAATTGCTATGATTAACTTGTTGACAGATCCAATATCTGATTTTAATCATAGTCCAATTGTCAATAGATCTTATAAATAATTTGTAACAAGTAAATTTTTGTACTTCTTTCAAGTGTGTAAACCTAGTAACATGATAGGGCCCATCCAAATCATTTGACCTTGTGAACCTATATGTTTGCTATTGGGCTTAGATGCATATAGGAAGCCCATTTAAGTTTTACTAGGTAAATGGACTAGGTTGCTAAAATAAAATTTGACATAAGTAATTTTATTTAGGCCCAATTAGGATTGGACTTATTCAATTAATAACAATTATTTATTTAATGGTTAAATTCCTCTCCTTTGGGCCTTGTGTGAAAGTTAGGGGTCAATAGCAGTGGGTACGACATACTGAACCCAACCCTCCCTCACATAAACCACCCCAATTGTGAAGGCCCATTTGCCTTATTTAAATAATTGTAGTGGGTTAATTATATTAGTCTAACCTAATTAAAATTGAATTAGTAACATAATTACCTTAAAATATATGATTTTTTTTCATTTAATATTTTCAAGTTAATTTTAGAAAAATACTTAGTTAATTGAAATATATTCTAGATAGTTATTTCTAGTACTAGTTATATTTTCTAATATTTAATTAGGATAGTATTTTAAGTTGAAAATTAATTATTTATTTTAATTAATTTTGGACCAACTTAAATTTAAGAATATTTTCCTAGTATCAAATTAGAATTAATAATTAAGTTTCTTTTATACTTGATTATTTAATTCTTGTATTTAATACATTTAATTAAATTAAAAAATAAATATTTAAGTTGATTTCATTCTTGATACTTAAATATTATTATTTTCTATTATATTTAATTAAATAAAAAAATTATTTTAAGTTGGAAATTTTAATTTCAGAACACCTTAAATTTGAATAATTTTCAAAATATATTTTATTTTATTTTATTAATAATTATTTTTTAAATTCGAAATTGCATTTTTTATTTAAATGTAGAAAATTTTGATTTTTTCTTGAAAAATAGATTAAAGTTGAAAAATTATTTATTTTAATTTTAGACCAACTAAAATCATAATATGTTTCATTTAAATGATTAATTAAAATAAATGAACTAATATATATTATAATTAGAAAATGAATTAATTAGTCAATGAAAGTCTAGATAGATATTATCTATTTCGCTTGAAGTATTTTTCTAGTAATATTTAATTAAATAGAAAATTAATATTTAAGTTAATTTTCATCATGATACTTAAATATTTTAAATTTTCTTAAATATTTAATTAAATAGGAAAATTATATTTATTTTGAAAATTATTTTATTAATTTTGGACCAACATAAATTAGAATAATTTTTTCAAGATTTATTTTTATTTTATTTTAGAGCAATTTCGAAAATCAGAGAACATGATTCAAAGCTCATCCCAGTTAGCAAAGGACATGGTCAGATCTAGCATTGAGTTTGTGGTAGGCAAGCTTCACAACTTGACGCTGCAATCTGATCTATTAGAAAGAATTAAAGTCGCTCAGATGACTGATCCAGAGTTAGTAAAAATCAGAGAAGAGGTTTCAGCTGGTCAAGCCAAGGATTTTTCAGTGTCAGATAATGGGATGCTATTGTTTAAAACTAGGGTTTGTGTTCCAGATAGTGTGGAACTCAGAAATGAAATCTTTGAAGAGGTTCATTCTACCCCTTATTCCCTACATCCCGGCACCACCAAGATGTATCAAGATCTCTGGTGGAGCAGTATGAAGAAGAATTTGGTAGAATTCATATCGAGATGCCTAACCTGTCAGCAGATTAAGGCTGAACATCAAAGACCAGCAGGGTTGTTACAGCCTTTAACCCTACCTGAATGGAAGTGGGAGGATATCACGATGGATTTTGTGGTTTGATTACCTAGAACCACAGGTTTGTTCGATTCCATCTGGGTTGTGGTGGATCGATTCACGAAGTCTGCTCATTTTCTGCCAGTAAAAACAACCTATTCAGTGGATCAATTGGCAGAATTGTATGTTAAAGAGATAGTAAGGCTTCACGGGGTACCAAAGTCTATAGTTTCGGATAGAGATCCGAAGTTCACCTCCAAGTTTTGGCAAAGTTTGCAACGGGCAATGGGTACAAAATTAAAGTTCAGTACAGAATTCCATCCTCAGACAGATGGGCAGTCTGAAAGGACGATTCAAATATTGGAGGACATGTTACGAGCTTGTGTTATGGACTTTGAGGGCTTTTGGAGTAAATATCTACCGTTGATAGAATTATCATACAACAACAGTTATCAAAGTACGATAGAGATGGCTCCCTATGAGTTGTTATACGGTAGGAAGTGTAGGTCTCCCATTCATTGGGATGAGGCAGGAGAAAAGAAATACCTTGGTCCAGAGTCAGTGTAGCGGACCAATGAGGAAATTGAGAAAGTTAAAGCTAGAATGCTTGCCTCTCAGAGTAGACAAAAGAGTTATGCAGATTCGAAATGCAGGGATGTTGAGTTCCAAGTAGGGGACCATGTGTTTTTACGGGTATCTCCAATGATGGGGATCAAATGTTTTGGGAAAAGAGGCAAATTATGCCCTAGGTTTACAGGACCTTTCGAGATTCTCGAGAAGGTTGGTCAGGTGGCATATCGGTTAGCTTTGCCTCCAGCTCTTTCAGCAGTTCACAATGTATTCCATATCTCTATGTTGAGAAAATACGTTTTAGATCCTACTAATATACTTAGTTATGAGGACCTTGAGCTACAACCAAACATGACATATGAAGAACAGCCAGTGCAGATCCTTGCACAGAAAGGATAAAGTCCTTCGAAATAAGACCATAGCGTTGGTCAAGGTACTCTGGAGAAACAGCAAGGTGGAGGAAGCCACCTGGGAGCCAGAATCAGACATGAGAGCTCAATATCCAGAGTTGTTCAGGTTAGATTTCGGGGACGAAATCCTTTTTTAAGGGGGGAATAGTTGTAAAGACCGCTTAGCTTAAATTTGGAAATTAGCAGTTAATTAAGATTTAATTATGAAAATTATTTATAGATATTTGAATAATTAATTATGTTGTTATATTTGAATTCTGAATGCATTTTTATGTCATATAGTGAAATTTCATAATTTTGCATTTTTCGGTGCCCGGCAACATGGAACGCGGTGTATGGCTCAGTAGGATCACAATTTAGAATTTTAGTATAGTGGGGCAGTTTATGTAGACATTGGGAATGTCGGGATTGGTCAGGAATTTAGAATTTCCCAAAAATACCCTTAAGTGCCTTTTAATCATTTTAGTGTGGGAGGGGCAAAATAATCATTTTGTCCCATAAGCTTTTGTCCTTTAGTGGACTTAGTGTGATGGAATTATTTGATTTATTTGATTTATCATAGCTGAAATAAAGGAAAGATTTATGCATGTTTTATCATTTATTCAAAAAAAAAGTTAGAAAATTTGGAAATAAGGAAGTTTTCTCTCAAGCTCTCTCTCTCTCTCTCTCTCTCTCTCTCTCTCTCTCTCTCTCTCTCTCTCTCTCTCTCTCTCTCTCTCTCTCTCTCTCTCTCTCTCTCTCTCTCTCTCTCTCTCTCTCTCTCTCTCTCTCTCTCGGTTTTGCTTGGGGCTGCTAGGGCTGGGTTTTTTCTTTGCAATTCAAGTATTTTCAGCAATTCTAAGTGTAATTCAAGCTAAGGTACAAGTTCTAGTAACCCTCTTGATGTGTTCTTGAATTTTTAAGAAAAATAATTGCATGTTTGGTGATTTTAATGTTGGTAGCTGTTGTGCATGTTTGTTGTTATTTTCTGAAGTTTAAATATGTTTATTTAAGGTGATCTATGCTAGTTTTGTTGTTAGTTGGTGGGATTTAACCATGTGTAAAGCTTTAGACTCAAAATCTTGATTTTCAATGGTGAAATGTTGAAATATCTTGTTATGCTTGTGGTATTTGATTGCTGTTGTTTTCAGAGGCTTGTTTATGTATATTTGAGTAGATTCAAGCAGGTTCTGATGCATGTGAATGGGATTTAACCAATCTTGAGTTTTGAACTCAAAGCTTGGAGCTTTAATGGCATTTTTTGTATTTGTGCATGAAGCTTTGTTTTCTTGCTTTGGATATGTTCTTTGGGATGTATAGAGCAGGTCTGGAAAGTTTGATATGGTTTGGGGTTGTTTTGGTTAAGTTATGAATTTTTTATGGTTTCCTGCACTGAACCGGAATTCTGGTTCAGTATGGCTTGTAGGAACTGGAATTCCGGTTGGTGTCCTGGGTTCCTCCCAGAACCGAAATTCCGGTTGTAGAACCGGTCTGCCGGTTGGGGAAAAATTGGGAACCCTAGTTCTTCCCATTTTTGTGTTGTTTAGGGTATTGCCATGCTTTTTATCGATAGGGAAACTTTTAATTTCTAGTTTAAGTACCCAGAAATTGATTTAGCGTGTCACTTATCAGTGTTGTGGTTATTATGGTTTAGGAGCCTGTAATTCGCCGAGCAGATCGTTCCACTTAGGTTGACTGGCACACCTGAATTCGGAATTGAGGTAAGATTAGTATAACAGTATGCATATGTATTTACACGTTTAGCGTGCATGTTAGGAAGCCTGTTAGATTACATTAGATATGTATGTTGGCTTCGTACCATTTGACAGTATCACATCGGTACGGCTAGAGTATGACTAGCGTACCGAGTATAGGCTGATATTATGGTCGATGGTACCGTACTGTTTGACCGTATCACATCGGTATGCTCAGAGTATGACTGACATACCGAGTATAGGCTGATATTGTAACACATCGGTAAGGCTAGAGTATGACTAGCGACTAGAGTATGACTAGCGTACCGAGTATAGGCTGTTACTCTGTCAAAAGTACCGTCGTACGAACGTTCGAGACTCAACATCGTGTGGGACACGGGGATTAGGGTTGTGGTCAGGGGTATGGGCGTCTGATCATAACCCGGGATTTATGTATGTTTTATGATTTATGCTTTTCTTACTGAGTCTGTCGACTCACAGTGCTATGTTTATGTGTAGGTAAGGGCAAGGCCAAAGCTGAGGAACCGTGAGGACGAGCAGATGAAGGTTGTACATGTCGGGGCGGTTAGGCCTGGAGCGTACGATCCTCGGGACATCAGGGCTTCTGTAGTTAGTCGCTGGGCGACAAGTATTTTGTAATGAACAGTAAACTTTTTGTAAAGTATTTTGTAAATGGGATCCCAAAGTATTTTGTATGAAATGTTATAAGTATTTAATTAAATAAGCAAAAATTTTAATTAATCACGATTTTCATAAACCTCGTTGATTAGCAACGAGCTGCACAGTACGTTTAAAAATCACGTAACACGCCTATGTTAGTTAGGGTGTTACATGAGTAATCCTTCCTAATGGAGGAACGTTCATTAGCAATTTAACGCCGTAGAATCTCGAAAGATAAATACTATTTGTAAGTATTTATTTTAGTATGGATTACCCTAATGGTGGCGACTTTTAATAAGGCTTACAAAAGTATGAAACGATGGTGGAAGCTCATAAGATAGAATAGCCTTGACTCTCGCCTAAACGGGACAACGCTGGATTTTGATCTTGATCGAATAAAAGGTTGCTAGAATGTTTTTCATTTTAGATGAGCTGACAACTCTATTCAATGGATGGTATCTTTGAATCTCGCCTAAATGGAACATTGATATCAATTTGTTGAAGACCTTGGAAATTATTTAGGATTTTATGTTTTAGTATTTTCACTTGTCATTCCTATTTGCTATATGTTTAATAATTTTTGAATTGTGTGTGAATTTATATTGAACCATATTTTTTGTTATTAATTGTAGTTTAATTTCGAATCTTCATTGTAGGTCTAACTTGGCTTGTTGTTTTAATGGGACAAATCCTAATGAATTGCCATCTATTAGACAAACATAATAGTGTTAGATCTCAATAGATAAATATTGTAAATGCAACATCTAGCTATTCATCAATAGATAACACCTTAGACAAGTATTTACAATATGAAACAATAAGTTTATATAAATAAGAATAACTTTGACTCTCACTAATCGGACATCGTTGGATTCTTATTTTCAATCAAAATTATCCCTTATTTTTCCTCTTAGCTTAAATAATATATCATTGGATGAATGGTTTATAAATCTTTTGCATATATTTTGCATATGATTATGTTCCTGACATTCTATCCCGAAATGATATAAATCCTCAATCTTAGAAATCTCCTACTTATATATGCTTACTTTAGGCAAATCAGACTTAAAGTTAGAATAGTAGTGGTGGTCCAAGAAAGAAGAATTACTCATGTATATTTGGCATAAATTTAAGTCTTTTACAAGTGTTTAATAACCATTTTCTATCAATGGATTCACGTTGTATGTTAAAGTATGGAATATGAGTTTAGTATTCTGTGACCAGGATCCACTTACACTATTCTAAGAATTCTTCAATGTAACTAGACCTAAGTCATCAAAAGACACAACCACATTTTATAAATCTATGGCATTTGTATCTTGTTCATAGTGGTTTTGACAAGATCATTCTCTGCAAAGAGTCAATATGCCTTTATCCACTGAAAATATAATCATCTCATTCGTAGATGGATGTACATTCAGGGGTGGATATGAGTTTTCATTATGTTCTTAAGATAATCACTCTAGATTTTACCTTATGCAAAGAAATTTGAAATGTTTAAAAAAAAAATTCATGAATTTCTAGCAATGGTGAAAAACCATTAAGGTAAGTGGTTAAAGATCTTGCGAATTGATAGGGGTGGAGAAATATTTGGTTGATATGCTGTTCAAAGATCATTAAGTTGATTTTTTGAATAATATCCAAACTTACCTCTCCAGAAATTCGATTTGCATATTGATGATTAGTTACTAGTCGTTGCCTAAGTCCTTCTAGGGGATATACCCTAGTGATAGGATAATTTCAGAATGATGGAATGGTTGTATACTTAGTATTAACCATTACTAGATTCATGGATGACCTAATTGAAATCTTAAGAAAAGCTAGAACTGTTAACCAAGGTTTGCATGTTTGTTAACTATTTTAAGTGATTAGGGGTGGACCATCCTATGGTCATTAGATAAGAAAGTGTTTGTTTCAACAAATACTACTTTTCTACTAAAAATGACTAAGTCTAAAAACAAAGTAGCAAAAAAGAGGAGATATTTTTTCTTGATTCCAAAAGTGTTCTATCATCTTATTCGATACAAGATGATCCCACTGCCTCTGTTGTTTTGACACAACCGAGGAGGACAATACCATTTAGTATTCTTAGACTAAATTCACGGTACCTTGTCGTAGTGGGAGAGTTTCAAGGAACTCACCCTATTATGACTTGAAAGACACTTGTGATTAAAATCCCTTGTTAGTTTAAACAAGTAATGGATTGTCAGAATAAGAAACTAAGAAGTAAAGCCAAGAGAATTATGGTTAAAACCATTCATGTGGAACAACCAAAAGTTTTCTATTACAAGGACATGAAAGGAATTTCGTTAGTAAGTCTATTCAATGGACTTAACAAAACTTCCTGTTCCTAGTATTATAGTTTAGAGTTTATCTAAACCTATGGCTTGTGGTATACCTGGTTAATTACTTACTCTAGTGCTAGCAACTTACTTTAGTAAGATGCTGGAGCATTTTTCTAGTGGCAATCTATAGAAGCTTATTGACTTCTAGACATAGATTTTATTTATCTAAGGAAAAGTTTCTACTATTCCAGAAAAGATATAGCCATAAAGAACTTTCTTGAATCAACAGTGAGATGTCTCAGATATGCTTTAGTATGCCTTAGACCAGACACATGTTGTTGAGTGGGAGTAATGAGTAGGTATCAGATTAATCCAGGAAAGGAACATTGGAAGACAATCAAGTGAATCTTATATGTTAGTCGATAAGGGTGTATTTAATACTCTTAGACTACACCAAATCAGATTTCTAGACTTGCCTTAGTGCTAGAAAGTCTGCTGATGAGATGGTGATTACTCTGGGGGTGGACAAGTGATTTTGGAGAAGTGTAAAAACCTATCTGAAGTCTCTAAGTCTACCAGAGAGCGACTGAATGTTAAAGTTGCAGGAAAGATACTTATTCAGTCTATGGAAAGTTCTATACATTTTTGGAATTTGTTCCAACATTTATTAACTACTAGTGTTACTTCCTGACTAACGCAAAAGTAGTTGCCAAAAAGTAAAGAATCCAGTATCCCTAGAGGAGCAGACATATAGAGAGGAATTTCACAATATCTAGAATTTTGTGATTAAGGAAATGTAATCGTGGAGAAAAGGTTGTGTTCAATACAACATGTCAGATCCTATTACGGAGAGTATACTACATTCTACACTTGATTTATATATCAAGGTGTTGCGATTATTTGAAATGTACTTTTTGTTTTATATTAGTGCAAGTGGGAGTTTCTTGGGTTTTGTGCCCTAAATAAAACTCATTTCAATATAATCAGATTAACTAATTAATAAAGATCAGAAATAATATTTTATGTTGCATGGTTCACATGATTTATTTCATGATTATATTTAATGTATAAATTCTATTAGGTCCAGAACATATGTATTTGTTTATGATTATAGTGTTGTCAGCACAGTGGAATATAATCATGTTTATATGTTCGAAAGTTTAATTCTCTGATTTGTCAGTTCACTGGATTTAGACTGGCAAGATAATCAGCGATAGGTATGCTTACACCTTGGATAAGTGTTATGTCCTTTCCAGGGCATTGGCAAAGTTTACCAGTATCGGATGTGTGGAGTATACATTGGAAAGGACCGATATTGAACTTTGATTTGATATGATAAATTTACCGTAATATCTATTCAATTCAATATCACCTAGTTGATCCTAGATCAAATGATCTTAATCCTGATATGGTTAGGTTCGATCTCAAGAGTATTATAAATGTTCTTTGATTTGTTAGTTAAGCCTACTTTTTGGTCATGGTGATACGTACATTTTGGGAACATGGTAGTATAATTGAGTTGGAGAGCTAATCATAGATATGGAATCTATAGCTTCTATAGGTATTTAGAAGTGAAACGATGATTTCCTTTGAGCTTGCTAAACAGAGATAAATGATAGAGCGCTCATTTTAGTGACTATATTAGTTCGCTATATTATCATTTATAGGTGGCAAGTGTTTTAAGGATAAAATACATTGAAAGGGTGTAACGGTAATTTTATCCCTATGTAATGTAGATCATCTATAGAGGATCATTGATTATTGGGATTATAACAATGGATAATTAATAGTGTATCTATATCGTGGAACATATAGAGCGTTCTATATGACTGAGAGTGCAATTCCAAGTTCTATGCGTGGATGCAACAAGGAATTAATAAGTCAGTGAATTTACTTTGTAAATTCTTGATCTGCTTATTGGAAGCTCGGTTATATAGGCCCATGGTCCCCATACTAGTTGAGACCATACTGCTTGTAAGACTCAGTTAATTGATTTTAATTAATCAATTATAATTCTAAAATTAGACTATGTCTAGTTTATGAATTTTCACTAAGCAAGGGCAAAATTGTGAAGAAAAGAGATTCTAGATTTTATTTATTAATTAAGAGACTTTATTAGTCTAATTAATAACTATATTAAATGACAATATTATTTAATAATTAATTTTTAGTTATTAAATAATTAGAATTGACATTTAAGTGGTTATATTGGAAAATTGGGGTTTTTGAGAAAATGAGATGGGAAAATGACAAAATGGCAAAATTGCAAAGTGGGGCCCAATCCAATACATGGCCAGCCACTTAGTGTGGATTTTACCATTTATTTTTCTATTATTTTAATGCTAATTAAATTTAACTAAACCTAGGTTGTTACCTATAAATAGATAGTGATGGTTCACACTTAGTTTTTGATGAAATTTCTTGTCTTCAGAAAATTGAGCCTTCTATTCTATACCTATGGCCGAAACCACATTCCCTCTCTTTTCTTCTTCAAATTTTCATACCTTGAGTTATAGAGTGAGTGCCCACACACATCAAGTGGTATCTCAATCATAGTGTGTAAGACTGTGAAGAATCCAATCAACAAGAAGGAGAATCGGGCTCAAGAAGGAGAGAAAGAGATCCAGGTTCAGATTTTGATAATGCTCTGCTACAAAAAGGAATCAAGGGCTAGAGATGTGAACGAAATGAGTCATTATATTCCGATGCATCCCAATGTAAGGTTTTCTTAAACCCTTATGTGTTTATTTCATTGTTTTAGAAATTCATATTAGGGTGTTAATGAAACATACTTGTAAGTAAATCTAGATCCTGGTAAAATATTTCCAACAGCCTCAACTTCATATGAAGCCCAGTTCTCAATCTCTTCCTCACTAAGCAACTTAAATTTCTCTTTAAAACTACCAAGGACCTGCAATATTAAGACCCTCGATTATTAAGTAAAGAACGCTAAATAAAGGATCAAAAATAAAAGATCCATGCCACACTCAAAGTCACTCACATCTGCTTTTGATTTATCTGCATGTGCAGCATCATAAGCTTTGAAATTGGCTTGGCTGCATCAATTAAATAAAGGAAGGGAATTACAAATATTGTTTTCAAAACCAAAAAATATTAGCGCGAAAACACTGCGACAAATAACTTACAAATATTTTGCCCAAGCTTCCTTCGAATCTTTTTATTTATCTCTGCAGCAACACCCCTCTTCCGTTTATACACCATTGTAAAAACCTATTACACAAGACAAAATATCTTAAATTAACAAACATTCAAAACACTAAAATGTTGGAAGACAATTTTTTTGAATAATTCATTGCAATCGTCTAAAATTTCAGTGTATTCATGACATCCCTACACTTATTTTCCTGTATGTTTCCAATAACAGGTAAGCATCTCTTCCTATATAACATCATTTCATTATATGTACTATAGTCTAATTGTTAAATGTACTATAGTGTAATTGTAAAATACAATGGAGCAATTTGCCTAAAAAAAGGACTTTGAACCACTAACATATTTCTTTTAAGAGTACCAAATCATATATTCATTTTTAATTCTTATTACATGTTACACAATCAAGTACTTTAAAATGATGAGAAACTCATTTACTTTTGAAATAATTCCAATATATAAAAATAAAACAGAACAAAAACCACTCCTACAATTCCAATGCTCTTCGCCAATTCACTTAATTTAATTTTGTATTCAGAAAGATAGATTTGGTGAATTTATTTATTCAAAAAGTAAATGAAAGTACAATTAGGCCAATCAAGAATAAAAACTTACTAATGTTGGAAATTATTTTACCAGGATCTTAGATCTACTCACAAGTATGTTGATTAACACCCTAAATATGAACTTTCTAAAACGATGAAATAAACACATATAAAGTTGAGGAAACCTTACATTGGGTGCAGCGGAATATAATGACTCCTTCTGTTCAGATATCTAGCCCTTGATTTCTTTCTGTAGCAGAGCATTATCAATATCTGAACCTGGATCTCTTTCTCTGAATCTTTGATGCTGAAACTCCTTTGCTGATGATCTTTCTTCACGATCTTCCTCACTATGATTGAGGTATCACTTGATGTGTGTGGGCACTACTCTAATCACTAAGGATTTCGAAATATTGAAGAAGAAGAGAGGGAGTGGTCAGCCAGATAGGGAGAGAGAAGGCTCAGGTTTTTCTGAATCAGAAGAAGTGTTTTTCCTGAAGCCTTCACTATCTATTTATAGCATTCCACTAGGGTTAGATTTGAATTATATGGCATTAAAATAATGAAAAAATCAACTTAAAATACCTACTAAGGTGGTCGGCCATACACTTAGTGGATTGGGCCTTGCTTTTTGCAATTTTGCAATTTGAACACCTTTTGTATCTGATTTTCTCAAAAATGCCAATTTCCTAATTCAACCATTTAAATGCCAATTCTAACTATTTAATAACTATAAATAATTATTAAATAATATTGTCATTTATCATATTTATTAATTGATCCATACAAAGTATCATAATTAACAAATATGCCCCTATAAACTCTTTCTTTACAATTTCGCCCTTACTTAGTGAAAAATTCACAAATAGACATAGTCTAATTTGTGAATTATAATTGATTAATCAAAACCAATTACATGAGTCTTACAAGCAATATTATCTCAACTAGTGGGGGGACCATGGGTCTATATAACCGAGCTTCCAATAAGTAGATCAAGAATTTAGCACTAAAATTCACTAACTTATTAATTCTTCGTTGAATCCACGCATAGAACTTAGAATTGCACTCTCAGTATATAGAATGCTCTATATGTTCCACCATATAGACACATCATTAGTTATCCATTGTTATAATCCTAATTTGATCAATTTTCCTCTATATGAATGATCTACACAGTAAAGGGATTAAATTACCGTAACACCCTACTATGTATTTTATCCTTAAAACACTTGACCCCGTATAAATGATATTTCAGCTTATGTGAAATGAGATCTCCACCATTTATTTTCGTTTGGTCAAGCTCAAAGGAGATCATCCTTTGCTTACTATTCGCCAGATAGAAGCTATAGATTTCATGTTTATGCTAGCGCTCCCACTCAATTGCACTATCGTGTTCCCAAAAAGTACGTATCACCCTGACCTAAAAGTAGGCTTAACTAACAATTCAAGGAACACGAATAGCCTTTCAAGATTGAGCCTAATCATAACAGGATTAAGATCATTTGATCTAGGATCAACTAGGCGATATTGACTTGAATAGATTTTACGGTAAGTTTAATTAAATCTAAGTCAAAGTTCAATATCGGTCCCTTCCGATGCATACTCCATGCATCCAACCTGAGCTTTACTTTAACCAATGTTCTGGAAAGAACATAGTGTTTCTCCAAATACAAGTAAACTCTTGTTGTAGATTATCATATCAGTATAACCCTGTGTCTGATAAATCTAGGAAACTTTATTCACATAGTCATGTTTACTTTCCAATGTGTTGACGGCACAATAAACAGGATCAAGTATGTGAAAAGGGTTTTAGATGAATTTATACATTATGTACATATAATCATGAAATAAATCATGTGAACCATGCAACATTAAATGTTATTTCTGATCTATATTAATAAGTAAATCTTATTATATTGAAATGAGTTTTATTTAGGGCATAAAACCCAACAAACTCCCACTTGCACTAATATAAAACAAAAAGTGCGTTTCAAATAATCTCAACACCTTGATATACAAATCAAGTGTAGTAGTAGTAAACTCCTCGTAATAGGATCTGAAAGGTTGAATTAACCACAACCTTTTCTCCACCATTACTCTTCCTTAATCACAAAATCATTGATAATGTGAAATTCTTCTCTATATGTCTACTCTCTTGGGATACTGGATTCTATACCTTTGGCAACTACTTTTGGTTAATCAGGAAATTAACACTAGTAGTTTAAGGCAATTTGGAATGATGCCAAAAATGTATAGAACTTTCCTTAGACTGAATAAGTACCTTTCCTGCAGCTTTAACATTCAGTCTCTCTCTGGTAGACCTAGAAACTTCAGATAGGTTTTTACACTTCTCCCAAATCACTATTCCACCCCCAGAGTAACCACCATCTTATCAAAAAGATTTACTAGCACAATGGCAAATTTCGAAATCTGATATGGTGTAGTCTAAGAGTTTTAAACACACCCTTATAGACTAACATATAGTTCCTCTTCTTAATCTTAAGATTTACTTGATTGTCTTCCAATGTTCTTCTCCTGGATTAATCTGATACCTACTCATTACTCCCACTCAACAGCAGGTGTCTGTTCTAAGGCATACAAAAGCATATCTAAGACCTCTCACTGTTGATATAAGAAATTATTTCATGGCTTTATCTTTTCTGGAATAGTTAAGACTTTTCCTTAGATAAATAAAATCTATACCTAAGAAGTTGTGAAGCTTCTATAGATTGCCATTAGAAAGAAAATGCTTCAGCATCTTACTAAAGTAAGTTGCTTGCATTAGAGTAAGTAATTACCAGGTATACCACAAGCCATAGGTTTAGATAAACTCAAACCTATAATACTAGGAACAGGAAGTTTGTTAAGTCCATTGAATAGACTTATAAACGAAAATTTCCTTTTATGTCCTTGTAATAGAAAACTTTAGGTTACTCCATGTGAATGGATTAAACCATAGTTCTATTGGCCTTCTTCTTAGTTTCTTATCTTGACAATCCATTATATGTTTAAACTCACAATGGATTTTAATCACTAGTGTCTCCCAAGTCATAAGAAGGTGAGTTCCTAGAAACTCTCCCACTACGACAAGGCACCGTGAATTATGTCTAAGAAAACTAAATGGTATTGACCTCTTCGGTTGTGGCAAGATAACAGAGGCAGTGGGATCATCATATGTTATATAAGATGATAGAACACTTTTGGAATCAAGAAAAAATATCTCCTTTATTTTCTACGTGTTTTCAGACTTAGTCATTTTCTTAGAAAAGTAGTATTTGTTTGAACAAACACTTTCTTATCTATTGACAATGGGATGGTCCACCCCTAATCACTTAGAATAGCTAACAAACCATGGTTAACAGTTCTAGCTTTTCTTAAGATTTTGATTAGGTCATCCATGAATCTAGTAATGATTTACATTAAGTATACAACCATTACATCATTCTGAAATTGTATTACCATAGAAGGATTTAGGCAACGACTAGTAACTAATCATCAACATGCAACTCGAAATTTACGGGAGGTAAGTTTGGATATAATTCAAAAATCAATTTAATGATCTTTGAACTGCATATCTACTAACTATTTCTCCATCCCTATCAGTTCGCAAGATCTTTAACCACTTACCTTAATGGTTTTAACCATTGCTAGAAATTAATGAAATTTTTCAAACATTTCAAATTTCTTGCTAAAAGGTATAATCTAGAGTTATCGTTTGAAGAATACAACGAAAAACTCATATCCACCCCTGAATGTACATTCATCTGCGAATGAGATGAACTACTTTCAGTGGATATAGGCATATTAACTCTTTGCAGAGATTGATCTTGTCAAATCCACTATGAACAAGATACAAATGCCATAGATTAAAAAAAATGGTAGTGTTTATTGATGACATAGGTTTAGTTACATCAAAGAGTTCTTAGAATAATGCAAGTGGATCCTGGTCACAGAATACCTAACTCATATTCCATACAGTTTGAATCCATTAATAAAAGATGGATATTAAACACTTGAGAAAGTGTAACTGTATTGTATCTGGAATTAGAAATATAAGAAAATTTCTGTTTGGATTCTAAAATTAAAGTCAAAGACTTAAATTCAACCAAATATAATGAGTAATTCTTTCTTGGACCACCACTACTATTTAAACTCTAAGTCAGATTTGCCCATACAAGTAGGAGATTTCTAAGATTGAGGTTTTATATCAATTGGTAATAGAATTTCGGGATTATAACCATATGCGTCATTTAATTTCTTAAGAGAAAATATAATGACATGAAATGATTTATAGACCATTCATCCAATGATATATTTTGAAGCTAATTCGAAATGAATTAGCTAAGAGGAATTAGGATAATTTCGTTTATAAATAAGAATCCAACGATGCTTCGATTAGCGAAAGACAAAGTAATCTTATTTATGTAATCTTCTTGTTTTATATTGTAAAAATACTAGTCTAAGGTGTCATCAATTGATGAACAGCTAGATTTCGCATATACAATATTTATCTTTCGAGGTCTTACACTATTATGTATGTCTAATGGTGAAAATCCATTAGGGATTTATCTCATTAGAAAAACAAACATGTTAGACCAACAATGAAGATTCGAAATTAAACTACAACTTAATAACAGAAAATAACATGGTTCAATATAAATTCATACACAATTCAGAAATTATAAACATATAGCAAGTAGGAATGACAAGTGAAAATACTAAAACTTACAATCCTAAATAATTTCCAAGGTTTTCAACAAACTGATACAGTGTCCCGTTTAGGTGAGAGTCAAAGCATCATCCATTGAATAGAGTTGTCAGCTCATCTAAAATGATAAACATTCTAGCAACCTTTTATTCGATCAAGATTGGAATTCAGCGTTGTCCCGTTTAGGCGAGAGTCAAGGCAATTCTATCTTAGGAGCTTCCACCATTGTTTCGCAATTTGCAAGTCAAGTATGGTCGCCACCATTAGGGTGATCCATACCATACAAAACACTTACAAACTACTTATCATGCGAGGTTAAACGGTGCAAAATTGCTAATGAACGTTCCTCCATTAGGGAGGATTACTCACTAAAACAAACGCGGTGTAAAACCCACAATGGAGATCGAATATCTTAATAATAAAGCTCATTATTTAAAAAAAGTTGTATTTTCTTTGATTCTCTTTATTTATTCTATTTATTTTAAATATATATTTATTTAATTAAAATTTCCAATTTAGAATAAAAAATTCTAAATATAAATTTTAATTTAATATTTATAAATTTTACTTAGATGGATATGAAAATAACATGAATTATTTCCACCTTAGTAATAATTTCCAATAAATATTTAGAAAAATATTCAATTTAAGTTGTTACAAAATTAATTTAAATTAATTTACAACTCAAATTTTATTTTCTATAAATATATATATTGCATTTCGAAAAATTAAAGTATTTAAGAATACAATTTTCGAAAAATGCATGTTAAAATAAAAAATAAATCCTAAAAAAATTATTCTAGTTTAATGTTGGCCCAAAATTAATTAATAAAATTAATTTACAACAAAAAAAATATAATTTTCCTATTTAATTAAATGTATAAGAAAAATTTCAAATATTTAAGTATGATGATGAAAATCAACTTAAATATTAATTTTCTATTTAATTAAATACACTAGAAAAATACTTCAAGCAAAAATATCATCTATCTAGATTTTCCTTTGACTAATTAATTCAATTTCTAATAATATACTTTAATTCAATTTATTTTAAATTAATCAATAAATGAAAAAATCATTGATTTAAGTTGGTCCAAAATTAAAATAAATAATTTAAAACTTTAATCTATTTTTCAAATAAAATATAAAATTCCAGCTTTTAAGAAATGCAGTTTCGAAATTTGATTAATAAAATAAAGAAAAAAATATATATTTTGAAAATTATTTAAATTTAGTTGAAAAATTAAACTTCAACTAAAAATAATTTTCTATTTAATTAAGTGTCATGAAAAAGAAATATTTAAGTATGATGATAAAATCAACTTAGATATTTAATTTTTAAATTAATTAAATGTATTAAATTCAAGAAATAAATAATTAAGTGTAGAGAAGGCTTAATTATTAATCTCTAGTTTAATACTAGGAAAAAATATATTTAAAATAAATTGTACCAAAATTAATTATTTAAATAATTAATTTCACAATGTATAATATTTTCCTATTTAATATTAGAAATAATAAGTAGTCTAGAAATAACTATCTAGAAAATATCTTATTTGACTAAGTATCTTTTCCACAAAATTTGAAAAAATATCTAATTTAAGTTGTACTAGAAAAAATCTAGAACTTAAATATTTTTCAAATTTAAATTTAATTTAATATCAAAAATTAAGTTGTAACCACTTAATTTGAAAATATTTAATTTTAAGTTAATATTCGAAAAGATATTAACTTAAAAAATATCTAAAGAATTTTAATAACCAATGCTTAAAATTCCTCAACTTAATTTTGAAATTTAAAATTCAAAAGATATTCAGATTTAAGTTGGTTAGTTGTAGATAACTAAATATCAACTTAAATAAGAATATTTAATGAAAAATTTAAATTAAGTTCCAGAAAGAATCTAGATGGTTATAATTCTATATTTAATTAAATATAAGAAAATACATATAGTTTAGCTTAGAATAAAGAATTCTTTAAACTATAATTTTCTTAAATTAATTTCAAAATAAATGAAATTAATTATGTTGCTAATCAATTTTATTAGGTTAAACTAGTGTAATTAACCTAGTACAGTTGTTCAAATCAGGCAAATGGGCCTTCACAATTGGGGTGGTTCATGTGAGGGGGTGCTGGGTTCAGTATGTCGTACCCACTTCTATGGCTCCCAACTCTCACACAAGGCCCAAAAGAGAGGAATTTAACCTTAATAAGAACAACTGTTATTAATTGAATAGGCCCAAAAACTAAATGGGCCTAAATAAATTCTATCAAGAACTATGATAATTTATTTTAGCAACAACAACCTATATGTATCTATAATCAAATTAAACACATAGGCTCACACAGGCACACTTTGGATGGGTCCTATCATGTTGCTAGGTCATACACAGATGAAAGAAGATTGTAAATATACCTGTTACAAATTATTATCTTGACCAAGGGAGCCATCAGATCATTAGATCTGGCAAAAAGTAACCATGGCTATTTGCAATCAAGTAATAATAGGTTTTGAAAACTTACAAACAAGCTAAAACACATACTCCTGCAACAAGGTTAGTTGGATAGTTGGATGTACGATTTATTTAATTTTAAATTAAATATTTAGACTGACATGGTATAATCAGCGACATGTATTCTTACACCTTGGAAAAGTGTTATGTCCTTTCCAGGACATTGGCAAAGTTTACCAGTATCGGATGTATGGAGTATACATTGGAATGGACCGATATTGAACTTTGAATTAGATTTTGAAACTTACCGTAATATCTATTCAATTCAATATCAACTGTTGATCCTAGATCACATGATCGAAATCCTGATATGGTTAGGCTCAATTTCAAGAGTGTTATTCGTGTTCTTTGATTTGTTAGTTAAGCCCAGTTTTGTATCAGGGTAATACGTATATTTTGGGAACGCGATAATACAATTGAGTGGGGGAGCGCTAACATAAATATGGAATCTATAGCTTCTATTTGGCAAATAGAAGTAAAGGATGATTTCCTTCGAGCTTAACCAAACGAAGATAAATGGTGGAGATCTCATTTCACTTAGGTGAAATATCATTTATACAGGGTTAAGTGTTTTAAGGATAAAATACATTGTAGGGTGTTACGGTAATTTAATCCTGTACAGTGTAAATCATCTATATAGAGGATCATTGATCACATTAGGGTTATAACAATGGATAACTAATGACGTGTCTATATCGTGGAACATATAGAGCGTTTCTATATGACTGAGAGTGCAATTCCAAGTTCTAAGTGTGGATTCAATGAGGAATTAATAAGTTAGGGAATTTACTTGGTAAATTCGGTTCGACTTATTGGAAGCTCGGTTATATAGACCCATGGTCCCCATACTAGTTGAGGCCATACTGCTTGTAAGACTCAGTTAATTGATTTTAATTAATCAATTATAATTCTAAAAGTTAGACTATGTCTACTTTATGAATTCTCACAGTTTAAGGATGAAATCGTAAAGAAAAGGGTTTCTAGGTTTAATTATTAATTAAGAGACTTTGTATGTCTAATTAATAATTATTTTAAATGACAATATTATTTAATAATCTATTTTAGTTATTAAATAATTAGTTTTGGCATTTAAATGATTAGAATTGGAAAAATGGCATTTTTGGAGAAATTGAAATAAAATTGAGGAAACTGCAAAATCCAAGTGAGGCCCATATTCCCTCTATGGCCGAAGCACTCCCTTTGTGTTTCCCAATTATTATTTTATTTTTTAATTGTCATGTAATTGCTAATCAAAGCCTAGCTATAATAGGAAAGTGGTGGATCACACTAAATAAGGTAGTTGATTGATTACACAGTAATTAAGGAAACTGTTTTATTTGGAAAGTTGTGCTCTCCTTTTTCCCTATATAAAGCAACCTTGTTCTCTTCTCTTCTATGGATGATAAGCCACGAAATTGAGAGAGAAAAATAGAGAGAAATTTCGAAATCCTTGTGAGATGAGTAGTGCCCACACACATCAAGTGGTATCTCAATCATAGTATGGAAGACTATGGAATTTCTGCATCAAAGAAGGAGAAAAGAAGATCCAGGTTCAGATCTTGGTGATGTTCTGCTACAGAAAGGAATCAAGGGCTAGAGATCTGAACGGAAGGAGTCATATTATTCCGCTGCACCCACTGTAAGGTTTTCTAACTTTATATGTGTTTATTTTCATTGTTTTAGAATTCATATTAGGTTGTTAATCCAACATACTTGTTAGTAAATCTAGATCCTGGTAAAATAATTTCCAACAACTGGCACCAGAGCCATGGTAATGATTTACTTTCATGTAATATGAATTAAAACGATGATTGCATGTTTCTGTGTTGATTTGGATGGTTTCATGTTGGTTTATGTGTTGTTTGATGAATGTTGATGTTGTACAGTTTCGTTTTCCATGAAAAATATTTTTTCAATTTTTGAAAATAGTTTATTTGGATTCCTTGTGAAAAATTAAGCAATTTTGTTTTTTACGGAACTCGATTCCGATAAAAATTGAGGAAGTTATGAATTTTGGAAAATCAGGATTTCATGGGGTCGAATGGGTGCTCGTGCACTCAGGATCCGCGCGCGGGACAAGGGAAATCCCTTGTCCGCACGCACGTTGAGTCCGCCCACGAGAATCCTGCAGACGCCGAGGTTACCCGCCCATGCACCCTGCATCTGCCGAGGTTTCTCGGCTGGGTGCCCATGCTGCGCGAGCGTTTGAGGCTGCTGGCAGCCTCCTGGGCTGCTGCATGCAGCCAGTTTCCCAAAGTTGCGATTTTTTGAGGTTTTTTCCCAAAAAATCCAATTTTTTCATGGGATTGTTTCCCAAAATTCATTTTTCCAATTTTAAATATTTCTAAATTGAAATGTTTCCAATTTTAAATATTTTCAATTTGGAATTTTTTTCAATTTTAAATATTTCTATTTTGGAATGTTTCCAATTTTTAAATATTTCTCATTATGGTCAGATTTAAAAATTTGTTAAGTTCTTTAATATTTATTTATTATTTAATTATAAGATTAGATATTTTGATATTTAAGATATTTTAAATTAAAAGATAACTTTGTCTTTTTATTTGAAATATTATATTAAAATTATCTTATATGACAAATTAAATAATTAATAAATTTGAAATTAACATAGATATTTTTATAGATATACTTACCATAATATTTTCAAATTCAAAAATTTGTTATTTTGTTAAATATTTAATTATTTATAAATTATAAGTATAAAAATGATATTTTTTCTATATATATCATTTTTTCCTTATTAGAAATTTATAAATCATATCTTAAATATTTAAATAACATAGATATTTTTGTAGAGATTTGAATATTGCTTAATTTGAGATATTTGGACATATAATTATGGTAATTATTATTCATTTATTATTTTATTCCTAAAATAATAATTATCTAACCAAATATATTTTAGAATTGGTTTATTTTATTAAATTATAAGATCTGAAAGTGATATTGGAGATTCTTTCCTTTCAAATCATTGATCTTATTAGATATTTAATTTAATTTGATTCAAATAAACCTAGATATTTTAAAATTAGTTTCCTTTATTTGGTTAGTTTAAGAATAATAATTTAATTATATTAATATCTTGATTCACATCTGTTACATGGACAATGTTTGTTTGTTTATATTGTTTATTCAAAACCTTTTAACAAACCTATTATTTATCTGATCTAAATTGCTATGATTAACTTGGTGACAGATCATGATCCAATGATCTGATTTTAATCATAGTCCAATTGACGATAGATCTTATAAATAATTTGTAACAGGTAAATTTTGTACTTCTTTCATCTGTGTAAACCTAGAAACATGATAGAGCCCATCCAAATCATTTGACCTGTGTGAGCCTATATGTTTGCTTTTGGGCTTAAATACATATAGGGAGCCCATTTAAGTTTTTACTAAGTAAATGGACTAGGTTGCTAAAATAAATTTTGACATAAGGAAATTTATTTAGGTCCAATTAGATTTGGGCTTATTCAATGAATAACAATTGTTTATTTTAAGGTTAAATTCCTCTCTTTTGGGCCTTGTGTGAGAGTTGGGGGACATAGAAGTGGGTACGACATACTGAACCCAGCTCCCCCTCACATGAACTACCCCAATTGTGAAGGCCCATTTGCCTTATTTAAATAATTATATTAGGTTAATTATATTAGTCTAACCTAATTAAAATTGAATTAGCAACATAATTAACTTTTAAAATATATGAAATTTATTTTTCATTGTAATATTTTAAAGTTAATTTTAGAAAAACACTTAGTCAATGATATATTCTAGATAGTTATTTCTAGTACTAGTTATTATTTCTAATATTAAATAGGAAAATATCATTGATTGTGAAATTAATTGTTTCCTAATTAATTTTGGTACAATCTAAGTTTAGTATATTTTCCTAGTATTAAACTAGAATTAATAATTAAGTTTCCTCTTTACTTAATTATTTATTTCTTGAATTTAATACATTTAATTAAATTGAAAATTTCAATATCTAAGTTGATTTTCATCATGATACTTTAATATTGTTATTTTCATGTTATTTAATTAAAGTTGAAAATTATTTTAAGTTTGGAATCTTATTTCAGAATAACTTAAGTTTGAATAATTTTCAGAATATATTTTATTTTATTTTATTAATCATTTCCCAAAATTTCGAAATTACATTTCTTTAATGTAGAAATTTCGAATTTTATTTGAAAAATAGATTAAAGTTGAAAATTATTTATTTAATTTTAGACCAACTTAAATCAATGACTTTTTCATTTAATGATTAATTAAAATAAATGAACTAAAATATATTGTAATTAGAAATTGAATTAATTAGTCTATGAAAAGTCTAGATAGATATTATATGTTTTGCTTGAAGTATTTTTCTAGTGTATTTAATTAAATAGAAAATTAATATTTAAGTTGATTTTTAAATCATGATACTTAAATATTTGAAATTTTTCTTAGATATTTAATTAAATAGGAAAATTATATTTTTTGTTGAAAATTAATTTTTATTAATTAATTTTGGGCCAACATAAAATTAGAGTAATTTTCCAGGATTTATTTTTATTTTATTTTAAAGCATTTTCGAAAATGCAATATATATTTATAGAAAATTAAATTTATGTTGTAAATTAATTTAAATTAATTTTGAAACAACTTAAATTGAATAATTTTCTAAATATTTATGGAAATTATTACTAAGGTGGAAATAATTCACGTATCCATCTAAGTATAATTTATAAATATTAAATTAAAATTTATATTTAGAATTTTTCATTCTAAATTGAAAATTTTAATTAAATAAATATATATTTAAAATAAATGGATCAAAATAAATATTAGAAGAAAATACAACCCTTCATTAAATAATGAGCTTTATTATTATAAGGATATTCGATCTCCATTGTTGGTTTTACATATCTATTGTTTTAGTGAGTAATCCTCCCTAATGGAGGAACGTTCATTAGCAAGTTAGCACCGTTTAATCTCGAAAGATAAGTAATCTTGTAAGTTTTTTTTATATAGTTTATGATCACCCTAATGGTGGCGACTGTATAAGACTTGCAAGAATATGAAACAATGGTGGAAGCTCATAAGATAGAATAGCCTTGACTCTCGCCTAAACGGGACAACGCGGATTCAAATCTTGATCGAATAAAAGGTTGCTAGAATGTTGATCATTTTAGATGAGCTGACAACTCTGTTCAATGAATGGTAGCTTTGACTCTCGCCTAAACGGGACACTGATATCAGTTTGTTGAAAACCTTGGAAATTATTTAGGATTGTATGTTTTAGTATTTTCACTTGTCATTCCTACTTGCTATGTGTTTAATAATTTCTGAATTGTGTATGAATTTGTATTGAACCATGTTATTTTCTGTTATTAAATTGTAGTTTAATTTCGAATCTTCATTGTTGGTCTAACTTGATTTGTTTTTCTAATGAGATAAATCCCTAATGGATTTTCACCATTAGACTAACATAATAGTGTTAGATCTCGAAAGATAAATATTGTATATGCAACATCTAGCTGTTCATCAATTGATGACATCTTAGACTAGTGTTTTACAATATGAAACAAGAAGATTGTATAAATAAGATTACTTTTACTCTCGCTAATCGGAGCATCGTTGGATTCTTATTTAAAACGAAATTATCCTAATTCCTCTTAGCTTATTCATTTCGAATTAGCTTAAAGACATATCATTGGATGAATGGTCTATAAATCATATAAAGTCTTAATTTCTCTTAAGAAATTAGATGACGCATATGATTATATTCCCGGAATTCTATCCCTAAATGATATATATCCTCAATCTTAGATATCTCCTACTTGTATAGGCAAATCATAGAGTTAGATTAGTAGTGGTGGTCCAAGAAAGAATGACTAATTATACAGTTACACTTTCACAAGTGTTTCATAACCATTTTCTATCAATGGATTCAAACTGTATGAGTTTAGTATTCTGTGACCAGAATCCACTTGCACTATTCTAAGAACTCTTTGATGTAACTAAAGTAAGTCATCAAAAGATACAACCACATATTTTATAAATCTAAGGCATTTGTATCTTGTTCATAGTGGTTTTGACAAGATCATTCTCTGCAAAGAGTTTATATGCCTATATCCACTGAAAGTAATTTCATCTCATTCGCAGATGGATGTACATTCAGGGGTGGATATGAGTTTTCGTTGTATTCTTAAAACGATCACTCTAGATTTTACCTTATGCAAAAGAAATTTGAAATGTTTGAAAAATTTCATGAATTTCTAGCAATGGTGAAGGTAAGTGGTTAAAGATCTTGCGAACTGATAGGGGTGGAGAAAAAGGTAGTAGATATGCAGTTCAAAGATCATTAATTTGATTTTGAATTATATCCAAACTTACCTCCCCAGAAATTTGAGTTGCATATTGATGATTAGTTACTAGTCGTTGCCTAAATCCTTCTATGGAAATATAATTTCAGAATGATGCAATGGTTGTATACTTTATGTAAATCATTACTAGATTCATGGATGACCTAATCGAAATCTTAAGAAAAGCTAGAACTGATAACCTTGGTTTGCATGTTTGTTAGCTATTCTAAGTGATTAGGGGTGGAGCATCCCGTAGTCATTAGATAAGAAAATGTTTGTTTAAACAAATACTATTTTTCTAAGAAAATGACTAAGTCTGAAAGTAAAGTAGCAAATAAAGGAGATATTTTTTCTTGATTCCATAAGTGTTCTATCATCTTATTCGTTACAAGATGATCCCACTGCCTCTGTTGTCTTAACACAACTGAAGAGGTCTATACCATTTAGTTTACTTTGACATAGTTCACGGTACCTTGTTGTAGTGGGAGAGTTTCTAGGAACTCACCTTCTTATAACTTGGAAGACACTAGTGATTAAAATCCATTGTGAGTTTAAACAAGTAATGGATTGTCAAGATAAGAAACTAAGAAGAAAGCCAATAGAACTATGGTTTGATCCATTCACATGGAGTAACCTAAAGTTTTCTATTACAAGGACATGAAAGGAAATTTTCGTTCATAAGTCTATTCAATGGACTTAACAAAAATTCCTGTTCCTAGTATTATAGGTTTGAGTTTATCTAAACCTATGGCTTGTGGTATACCTGGTAATTACTTACTCTAATGCAAGCAACTTACTTTAGTAAGATGCTGAAGCATTTTCTTTCCAATGGAAATCTATAGAAGCTTCACAACTTCTTAGATATAGATTTTATTTATCTAAGGAAAAGTTTCAACTATTCCAGAAAAGATAAAGCCATGAAAGAATTTCTTGAATCAACAGTGAGAGGTCTCAGATATGCTTTAGTATGCCTTAGACCAGACACCTGTTGTTGAGTGGGAGTAATGAGTAAGTATCAGATTAATCCAGGAGAAGAACATTGGAAGACAATCAAGTAAATTTTAAGATTAAGAAGAGGAACTATATGTTAGTCAATAAAGGTGGTTTTGAAACTCTTAGACTACACCACATCAGATTTCAAGACTTGCCTTTGTGCTAGAAAGTCTGCTGATGAGATGGTGATTACTTTGGGGGTAGAGTAGTGATTTTGGAAAAGTGTAAAAACCTATCTGAAATCTCTTGGTCTACCAGAAAGAGACTGAATGTTAAAAGTTGCAGGAAAGATACTTTTTCAGTCTAAGGAAAGTTCTATATATTTGTGGCAGTGTTCCAACTTGCCTTAACTACTAGGGTTACTTCCTGTATAACAAAAGAGTAGTTGCCCAAAAGTATAGAATCCAGTATCCCAAGAGAGTAGACATATAGAGAGAAATTTCACATTATCAAGGATTTTGTGATTAAGGAAGAGTAATGGTGGAGAAGAGGTTGTGTTTAATTCAACCTATCAGATCCTATTACGAGGAGTATACTACTATTACACTTGATTGGTATATCAAGGTGTTAATGATTATTTGAAATGCACTATTTGTTTTATATTAGTGCAAGTGGGAGTTTGTTGGGTTTTATGCCCTAAATAAAACTCATTTCATA
Organism: Cannabis sativa; assembly: GCF_029168945.1. Taxonomy (NCBI): domain Eukaryota; kingdom Viridiplantae; phylum Streptophyta; class Magnoliopsida; order Rosales; family Cannabaceae; genus Cannabis; species Cannabis sativa. Next base: position 22,094,905 of record NC_083609.1, on the reverse strand, counting down.
TAATCAGATTTACTTATTAATAAAGATCAGAAATAACATTTTATGTTGCATGGTTCACATGATTTATTTCATGATTATATGTGTATATAATGTATGAATTCTTTTTAAGTCCAGAACATATGAGTTGGTTAAAGATTATAGTGTTGTCAGCACAGTGGAATATAATCTTTATTATATGTTCAAAAGTAGATTCCCTGATTTGTCAGAACACTGGATTTAGACTGACATGGTATAATCAGCGACATGTATTCTTACACCTTGGAAAAGTGTTATGTCCTTTCCAGGACATTGGCAAAGTTTACCAGTATCGGATGTATGGAGTATACATTGGAATGGACCGATATTGAACTTTGAATTAGATTTTGAAACTTACCGTAATATCTATTCAATTCAATATCAACTGTTGATCCTAGATCACATGATCAAAATCCTGATATGGTTAGGCTCAATTTCAAGAGTGTTATTCGTGTTCTTTGATTTGTTAGTTAAGCCCAGTTTTGTATCAGGGTAATACGTACATTTTGGGAACGCGATAATACAATTGAGTGGGGGAGCGCTAACATAAATATGGAATCTATAGCTTCTATTTGGCAAATAGAAGTAAAGGATGATTTCCTTCGAGCTTAACCAAACGAAGATAAATGGTGGAGATCTCATTTCACTTAGGTGAAATATCATTTATATAGGGTTAAGTGTTTTAAGGATAAAATACATTGTAGGGTGTTACGGTAATTTAATCCTGTACAGTGTAAATCATCTATATAGAGGATCATTGATCACATTAGGGTTATAACAATGGATAACTAATGACGTGTCTATATCGTGGAACATATAGAGCGTTTCTATATGACTGAGAGTGCAATTCCAAGTTCTAAGTGTGGATTCAATGAGGAATTAATAAGTTAGGGAATTTACTTGGTAAATTCGGTTCGACTTATTGGAAGCTCGGTTATATAGACCCATGGTCCCCATACTAGTTGAGGCCATACCGCTTGTAAGACTCGCTAATTGATTTTAATTAATCAATTATAATTCTAAAAGTTAGACTATGTCTACTTTATGAATTCTCACAGTTTAAGGATGAAATCGTAAAGAAAAGGGTTTCTAGGTTTAATTATTAATTAAGAGACTTTATATGTCTAATTAATAATTATTTTAAATGACAATATTATTTAATAATCTATTTTAGTTATTAAATAATTAGTTTTGGCATTTAAATGATTAGAATTGGAAAAATGGCATTTTTGGAGAAATTGAAATAAAATTGAGGAAACTGCAAAATCCAAGTGAGGCCCATATTCCCTCTATGGCCGAAGCACTCCCTTTGTGTTTCCCAATTATTATTTTATTTTTTAATTGTCATGTAATTGCTAATCAAAGCCTAGCTATAATAGGAAAGTGGTGGATCACACTAAATAAGGTAGTTGATTGATTACACAGTAATTAAGGAAACTGTTTTATTTGGAAAGTTGTGCTCTCCCTTTTCCCTATATAAAGCAACCTTGTTCTCTTCTCTTCTATGGATGATAAGCCACGAAATTGAGAGAGAAAAATAGAGAGAAATTTCGAAATCCTTGTGAGATGAGTAGTGCCCACACACATCAAGTGGTATCTCAATCATAGTATGGAAGACTATGGAATTTCTGCATCAAAGAAGGAGAAAAGAAGATCCGTGTTCGTATCTTGGTGATGCTCTGCTACAGAAAGGAATCAAGGGCTAGAGATCTGAACGGAAGGAGTCATATTATTCCGCTGCACCCACTGTAAGGTTTTCTAACTTTATATGTGTTTATTTTCATTGTTTTAGAATTCATATTAGGTTGTTAATCCAACATACTTGTTAGTAAATCTAGATCCTGGTAAAATAATTTCCAACAATAGAAACATCATTAGTTATCCATTGTTATAATCCTAATTTGATCAATTTTCCTCTATATGAATGATCTACACAGTAAAGGGATTAAATTACCGTAACACCCTACTATGTATTTTATCCTTAAAACACTTGACCCCGTATAAATGATATTTCAGCTTATGTGAAATGAGATCTCCACCATTTATTTTCGTTTGGTCAAGCTCGAAGGAGATCATCCTTTGCTTACTATTCGCCAGATAGAAGCTATAGATTCCATGTTATGCTAGCGGTCCCACTCAATTGCACTACCGTGTTCCCAAAAAGTACGTATCACCCTGACCTAAAAGTAGGCTTAACTAACAATTCAAGGAACACGAATAGCCTTTCAAGATTGAGCCTAATCATAACAGGATTAAGATCATTTGATCTAGGATCAACTAGGCGATATTGACTTGAATAGATTTTACGGTAAGTTTAATTAAATCTAAGTCAAAGTTCAATATCGGTCCCTTCCGATGCATACTCCATGCATCCAACCTGAGCTTTACTTTAACCAATGTTCTGGAAAGAACATAGTATTTCTCCAAATACAAGTAAACTCTTGTTGTAGATTATCATATCAGTAAAACCCTGTGTCTGATAAATCTAGGAAACTTTATTCACATAGTCATGTTTACTTTCCAATGTGTTGACAGCACAATAAACAGGATCAAGTATGTGAAAAGGGTTTCAGATGAATTTATACATTATGTACATATAATCATGAAATAAATCATGTGAACCATGCAACATTAAATGTTATTTCTGATCTATATTAATAAGTAAATCTGATTATATTGAAATGAGTTTTATTTAGGGCATAAAACCCAACAACTAATTCCTTACCAAACAATTTTACAAGCTTTTCTAAAAGTAAGAAAACAGAAAGCAAAAATAGAAATATTCTATTTAAGTCTCCAATTTTAATGGGTTAATTGGGTCCCAGAAGGACTGAGAAGGTAAAACACTTCATCATTTGTACATATACATTCATCTATAGTTTTTCTTGACTCAAACTTTATGTTATTGGCACATTTGTTTCAAAATTAATAAGTATGGAAATGATATGATTTCTTGATTTTATACAAAATGATTTCAAATAAAATGAAAAACAAATGTCTTATCTAGGCAAGGAGAAGTAGTTATTGTGGCATGCTTTGTTGAAGCTTGTTAAGCCAACAAATTTTTGAACTACCTTTATTAATATACCGTAGCAGTTAACTTCCTAGGATGTCTTCTCTACCCAATTCCACTTGATCTTTAACATATATGTTGAAGGCATGATTATAACACTAACAGTGGGGTTAAATTAAGGTTTTAATCACTGTTGTGTATGAATCAAAATCATAATAAATTTTAAAAGTACTTAACATTAATAATTATTAACTATTTTTAAACTAATCATTCGTTTCCACAAATGCAACAACAAATATAGATGACAAACAAGTTTTAAATATAGAAATTGACAACACAGACTTTTCAACCAAATATTGCTCAAACCATCTCCATTTATCCAATCCCTAAAAAATCAAAATCCAACCAAATCAACTAACAGATTCCAAAAATACCTAAATTACAGTACAATGCAACCAACTCCATTTAAACAATGCAACTCTTTATTGCAACAACCTAAATCAAAATACCGAATGATTGATTCCAAAAAAACTAAAATGAAAACCCAAAATAAATTACGGTACAATGCACACTAAGAATCAGAACACATGCACGGGAGAGAGAGAGAGAGAGAGAGAGAGAGAGAGAGAGAGAGAGAGAGAGAGAGAGAGAGAGAGAGAGAGAGAGAGAGAGAGAGAGAGAGAGAGAAATACCTCAACACATAAGTGGAAACTACCTTGAACACCTCACCGTCGACACTTGAGACAAAATAAAACTATTAAGTATACGAAAAATGGACTAACACCACATTCCCTTCAAAAAAAGATTTTATTTTAATACCCACAGTGAAGAACGAAATGTATGTAAAGTAGAACTGGAAAAACTTACTTGTACAACCCACCATCGACACCCACGACTGCAACAACCCCAACAATGGTAGAAGACGAGTAATGTACACCACATTGAAGAACGAAGTATGAAAAGTGAAGAAAGTGTAAAATATGGGTTTTATCTTAGCTGAAACGAAAATGGAAAATGGAAAATGAAAATGAGAGCTTTGCCCTAGCAGAATCGAAAATGGAAAAATGGATAGAGAAAATAAAAAATGAAAAACAAAAAGAAAGTGAAGAATGAAATGGAAGAGTGGAGGACAGTTGATGTGATTGATGGATGTCAGTTTCAACTTTTTCAAATTTAATAAATTTAAAATTCAAAAACATAGCTGGTTGCCATTTTTTAACCCTAATTACCCCTAGATCAACCCCAGCCCTTAGATCAAATAACTACCCCATCCAACGACTGTCGTACATCACGGATTACATTCCGTGAAAGTATAATAACGGGACAAAATCGTATCCCATAATATATATAATGTGGATAGGCTGTGCATATGCTGTCAAAAGTATATAAAAAAAAACAATACACAGTACAAGAAAACACAGTAAAAAAGTAATATTTTTCTTACAACAATAAAATTGAAAGAAATGGAAAAAAACAGTATGGGGTGTAAATTATCCTTTGCTTTTATGACAACATACTTTTATAAATTAATATTAAATTACTTTGAACCTTATAACTAAATGAGGTATTGGGCTTTCATGATTGGGCCTAATTTTACAAACTATATATATATTTAGGGAATTTTCATTTATAAGGGAATTGAGGGTATAGTTTACTTTTTTTATGGCATAAATAAATAATATTATGGGGTTATGAGTTTCTTTTATTTATTTTTTTACAATTATATGAGTTTTTTATGCAATATTTTTATAAAAAAAATGGAAATTCTATATTTTTAAAACAATAATTAGATTCGCCAAAAAAGTCAACGACGCCGAAAAAGTTGTCGGTACTAGAAAAGTTGTCAGAAAAGTCACCGTCGCCGAAAATATTGCCAGAAAAGTCACTGTCCCCGGAAAAATCACTAGAAAAGTCACCAGAAGTAGATGCCTCAAATATAACTAAAAACAGAACTGGTTCTATGAATAAAAACTAAAAATTCAAACTGGTTATAATTGAAATATAACCGGTTCTGTAACATAATGAATAAAAATAAATAACACAAAATAGTTCAAACTAATTATAATTAAAATAGAACCGGTTCTATAACAGTGTTATAATGAATGAAAATAAATAACACGAAATAACTCAAACCGGTTATATAACATAATGAATACAAATAAGTAACACGCAATAACTCAAACCGATTACAATTAAAAAATAAACAGAAAATCAATTCCTAAAACACTGAAACATAAATTAAAAACAAAACTAGTTCCACAACAAAATACCTCATAACATATAATACCTCATAAAACCGATTATAATTACTTTTTTTTTAAAAAAAAAATGGAGATCAATTCTAAAAAAATATTGAGGCATAAATATGAAAAGAACTCGTTACATAATAAAATAAATAAACACAAATAATAACACACAATAACTCAAATATGATATAAAGAAATCAGTTATATTTATCAACTAGTTAAAAATTTAAGACAAAAAAACTGGTTCCGTAAAGCAACTAAGATAAAAAAAACTCGCACACAAAAACTAGTTCAATAAAATAACTCAAACAAAAATATTCATTCAACATGCTCCAACTCACCAAATAATTACACTCATACCATATCTATCCCGAAAATACTCATTCATTATGTTATATAATCGGTTCTATTTTAGTTATAACAGGTTTTAGTTATTTCATGTTATTTATTTTTATTCATTATAACATTGTTATAGAACCAGTTCTATTTTAATTATAACTGGTTTGAATTATTTTGTGTTATTTATTTTTATTCATTATATTACAAAATCGGTTATATTTCAATTATAACTAGTTTGAATTATTTTGTTATATTTGTTTTTATTCATTATGTTATAGAATTGGTTATATTTTTGTTTATATCTGAGACATATATTTCTTGTGACTTTTCTAGTGACTTTTTTCGGGGACAGTGACTTTTCCGACGATACTAACTTTTCATGCGACTTTTGTGGCACTGATGACTTTTCCGATACCGGTGATTTTTTCGGTGAAACTTATTATTATTTTACAAATATGAGATTTCCATCTTTTTCTTACAAAAATATGGCATAAAAAAACTCATATAAATGTAAAAAATAAAAAAATTCATAACCCCACAGTATTGTTTATTTATACTACACAAAAAAATAAACTCTAAAATTTTTCAAATATATTGTCTAATTTCTACTATATATATATATATATGTTTTTTTTTTTACAAATGAGTAAATATACATTAATTTAAGGCCTTGAATTTGGGTAGGCTCTAAAAACGGGCATGCTTTAGCCCAAGGCCAGACTTGATCACAAATTATAAGCAAATGTAAGATCACAAATTATAAGCAAATATTTACATTTATGGAATAAGTTCCAAGTAACTAGTCACTATCAATTAAATCAAACATAATTCTCTGCTTATAGCACTCATATTAGTGTAGCTAAAGTAGTTATCTTTAATTCTTTTGCTAAAAAATAATAAAATAGTGCTACATCAAGTGAGCTAAATCATTCTTCATTTTAGCTCAAACATTATTTATGCTTTACATGTAGAGATAATTTTCTAGGTTTTTAGGTTTTTTCAAATACTTTTCTTCAAGTTTTTATTGATTTTTTCACTTTATTTCGATATTTATTTGTTTATTATTTTTTTTTTCTTATTTTAATTAATATAAAGTATTTAAGATATCATATTATAATGTAAAGAAAATTATAAAAAAGTTATGTATATAACTACTAGTCACCACATTATTTAAGACACCATAAAATGTGCAATGGCCATTCACCATTGTAACTTGCATTTATTTATTAAGGCAATTACAATGTAATAACGAACACTAAGACCAAAGATAGAGGCAATTTACAGTTACAACTCTTTTTCCTGTTCCTTCTCTTCAACCTAAACGTTAGCAATAAAAAACATACAAAAACTTTATTGTCCTCCCTAATTTTCTTACTTCAAGTGTGGATTCTAGCTTGGTGTTATATTCGATTTAAAAATAGTGTTCAAAATTTATTAAGATACTAATTTTATAAAAATTAATTGTCTTATTTATTTCTATGAATAGTAACTAGAAATAATTATTAGAGTTTAATAACTATGTCTCCTAAAGTAAGTAAGATTATAGAGAAATTTACATGGTATACTAATTTTTGCTATTTTTTTACAAAAATACTGTCAGGCGGAATTTTTTTACTTTTTTACTATATTTTTTTATAAGTTTCATACTACAGTATACTGTGTTAAGTTTCACTGGTGTTCTACTGGTATTTTTTAGTTGTTGTACTGTTGTTTTGAGTTGTTCTGTTTTGTGTTTTACTGGTGTTTTATAAAAACACAGTATTTTTGAAAACTTTTCCGTGTGACAGTATTTTTGTAAAAGTTAACTCAAATTCCAGTATTTTTGTAAGTTTCCTGAGATTATATTACTTTTTTAAGAAAAAAAAAATCGGTATTCTTATGAGTGAAGAAATATTTTTAGTTAAGCCCAATATAAAAGGCGGTAAGTTGAAAAATACCACTTTTATTAATCAATTAATTAAATTTACCTTTAATTTTATATTTAATTGAAACATACCTCTTTTTATATGTATTGTACCTAAAATATCCTGACATAAGAGAGTCATATGGAGAGTATCTTGAAGTAACAGTGGCAAAATTGGTACAATATTTATAAAAAGAGGTAAAAATGATAGACTTTAAAAAAGAGAATAAAAATAAAAGAGGACAATATAAAAAGGATATAGAGTGTAATTTCCTCATATAAGTATATTAGGTTTCTATAAACTATTTGATGGCCCTATTGATTTTTATTGGTGGTTTTAAATAAAAAAATATTATAAAATTAAGGTTAAGAAAATCGTAAGTTTAGAAATTTTTTTAGTAAAATGATCATATCTACAATTGTAGAATTCCAATTGAGGTGATTCTAGTTAGTGTTAGATATTCAAAGAACTATAAACTTTGTAGAAATAGTTGTATCATAATTCAGAAGTTTTATTGGTCAAAACTAAACCCTAAAGTTACGGGATAGAGAACTTACAATTTAAATTTTAAAGTTGGATATTGGTTTATTTAATAATTAATCATATCATTATTATTATTTATAAAACTACGTGACATGCTTACGTGGACAGAACCAGTGCCACGTGGCAGTACAGCTCTATAAAAGGAAGGTCAAGTCAGCACCTGAACAAACGAAGACCCTGACACTCAAATATGGATACATCATCTATAAAAGTAAGTATATTTTAAAGAATATAAAAATGAAAGTAAAAATTAAAATATATTAAATAAAGTGGGTATATAATATTATTTTTTTGGTCATTTACTATAATTTTTTATTTTTTTTAAAAAAAAAGCAGTAAAAAGGCCCAAATTTGATTTCAAGCGAGCTATTGGGCTTGAGCCTCAACTTGATTTGTTTGGAAGAAAGTAGATGGCATAGCCCATTTTAAGTTGAAATTAGATGTTTCCCAGTACAGAAGAAGTCTGGGCTCGCTCGTCTTATAAGTTGGGCTTCTTGGCCTTTTGTACGTTGCTTAGCGCGGGAATAATCGAAAGAAAGACACTGAATCTACACCGTCCCTCTCACAGAATGAAAGATAATCAACGGTGAATGATGATAACAAGTCATCGATCCGAAATTCCCAAAGAAGAATAACGCGCGGGTTATTACGTTCGGTATTTCGGTAAGCGCGGTAACCCAAAATCTGATAAATTTCAATTTTCCCACTTCTCTTCCAAACGAAAATTAAAATCAATTTTCAATTTATCTTCTTATTTATACAATCTCACTTGTCACAGTCTCCTTAGTTCAACACTGCTCATCTCTTTCGGCAACTCAGACCTTACTCGATTCGACTCTGTTTTTCTTACAAACAAAGACAAGGGAAAAAAGATGGGAGGTGGGTACCAAACAAAGGCAAGGAAGCGAGTCGAAGCTTCGACGGAGTCTACTACTACTGCTGCTGCTCCCTCTCTTGTTCGAGGCAAAGATGGCAGTGCTTTCGCTCGATGGTACTTATTTTCCTTGATTCTCTTGTGCATGCATGTTCTTCCATTCTCTTGTTGTAGTGGTTGTTTAATGTGTCTTTGAGTGGTTTTATTATAATTGTTTTTAGGGGTTTTCATCATTTGTTTTTCTGTGTTGATTAAAGTTTTATTTGTTTTCTTTCTTTGAAGTGACGAGTGTAAGAAAGATGTTCCCGTGGCGCTGATCAGTTTCCATAGTTGCAGTCTCGATGCTAAAATTAAAATGAATCTGGGTATGCATGTCCCCTTTTGATTTGTTAATTTTTTTCTTTGTTCATTTTCATTTGATGAATTTTATTCTTAACCTTTTTTGTTCGTTTCAGATGCCAAAGTTGTGGAGGCACCTCCGGAGGTCAAGAAGACAACTGAGAGGTATTTGATTTTACTTTGGTCCTTTGCTTTTTTTTTTTTTTCATGGCCAATTTCTTCATTAATAATGCGTATTTATTAATTCTTGGGCTTTATAGGAAGAAACCCTCATCAACAGAACCAAAGGCAAAGAAAGCAAGAGTTGGGAAGAAGTCTAAGGACAATAATCCTAACAAGCGCAAGCGCCCTCCCACTGCATTCTTTCTCTTCATGTAATCATTTTTCTACTGCTTTGGATTACTCATTTCATAAATGTGCTTGTAGGATACGTGATACTAACGTTTTTTCACATGTTCCAGGGATGATTTCAGAAAGGAATTCAAGGCAGCTAATCCCGACTCTAAGGATGTTAAAGTGGTAAGTTTTTTTCTTCTTCTTCTTCTTGTGAGTGTTTGTTAAGGTTCTTTATAATTTGTATAAATTATGATCTTGTTTTCTTTTCCCTGGAGTAGGGTTTTTTTTTTGTTGTGAGTTAACTTGTTGAATGAAATTCAGGTTGTAAAAGAGGGTGGTGCAAAGTGGCGGGCTATGTCTGATGAAGAGAAGAAAGTTTATCAGGACAAATCTGCAGAACTGAAGGCAGAGTACGACAAGGCTGTGCAGGCGGATAATTCTGAAGATGGTGATGTAAATGCTGAGGCAGATGCAGAGGTTGATTTTCTCTACCCGATTCTGACATTGTGGATTTGTTTAATATTGTGTTCTTTTTTAGTAAGAATTGGTTTGTTTCTTTATATCTGATGGTTTTTTTTTTCATCTGCATTTGATTTATTTAGGAAGAAGCAGGTTCGGATAAAGAAGCTTCAGAAAAAGAAGTTGAAGAAGTAGATGAAGTAGCTGATGAGGAGTAGGATGATTGAGTTTATTTTATATTTTGGTGGAAATGGTTTCAGTGACCATTTTGCTTCCTTTTTTGGATTTTATGTATAAATTTTTTATATTGTAAGAATGGTAGATAGAGGGTTCGTAATGGCAATGTAGTCTAAGTTGTCCTTTTTGGATCTTGAATGCTTGATAGCTACATTATAGACAACTTTTGCAGTTTGTTATTATGGCGTTTTTTTCCCCTCCTGTTTTATGCAATTTTATATTTATTTAGCCCAATTCATACCTGTCTAACATAACATTAGTATCTATTATATTCTCAACATCACAAATTCTGGATTGTACTGTAAATCTAATATATCCTCTAGAATGGTAAAAGCAATTTCATTGATGTAACTAAATGTGAAAATGAATAAATATTATATAGGTGGAAATGGAATAGTGGAATTAATATGTGAAAATGCTCATATGACATGAGCATATCTTTGAGCAACGGAGTCAGCATTTTACTGGCTCTTCTCTGCTGTTTTCTTTCCCCTGCAAGGTGCCAAGGGCTTGCCACATAAACACAGATTATGGGCATAAGCAGCTGCAGGGAAGATGTTAAATGGCTTGCCTTGTGGGATCTCTCCACATAATCTGTTTGCCCTGAAGCTTGCATGTCTCATAGCTTCAATTCCCAATAAGCTATTTGGAATTTTTCCTGACAGGGCATTGATGGAGAGGTCAAGCCATTGAAGTTTTATCAGAAGTCCTAGACTTGTTGGGATAGTGCCTGTAATGAGGTTTCTTGAAATGTCTAGCTTTTCAAGGTTAATCAAGTTGGAAATTGAACTGGGGAGTACTCCACTGATCTTGTTACTTGCTACATTGAGTGTTTTCAACCTCAATCCTTCTCTGAACTCTGGGAATTTACCTGAAATTAGATTCCTTGATACATCTAAAACCTCCAAAAAGCCACTTGTCCCATTGTTTATGATCTTCGAGAGGGGTCCAACAATTTGATTTGAGCTGAAATCGATGACTGTGAGCCCTTCTGGCAAATTCATTTGGGAAAGATCAAACTTGAGTTGGTTGTTTGAGAGCTTGAGCTTTTGCAGACTTGACATGTTGGTGAAGAACCTTGCAAGCCCGCCACTGAAGTGATTGTCCGACAAGTCAATGGAGGTCAAAGAATCTGGGCTGGTGAAGCTTGGGAGGATTCCTTTGAGTTGGCAACCTGCTAAGTGGACATCAGAAAGCTGTCTACTTTTGATCCAATCCGGAACAATCCCCAAGCTGAGATTATTGTAGGAGAGGTCTATTGATAAAAGAGAAGGGATTCCCCTGGCTAAAGTATTTGGTAGAGGATTGGAGAGTGCATTTCTGGACAGGTTAAGGTACCAAAGATTCTGCAATCTTGAAACAGATGCAGGAATATTACCACTGAACCTATTTGCACTCAGAGAGAGACTAGTAAGGGATTTCAAGCCTTCAATTTGAGCTGGTATTTTACCTGTGAGCTGGTTATGGCTCAAGGACAAGTCCTGAAGCTTGGCCAAACTGAACAATGAAATGGGCATCTGCCCTGACAATCGGTTATAGGAAAGGTCAAGAAAGGTGATGTTTTGGAAATGACCTAAAAACTCTGGGAGTAACCCACACAGTTGATTGTGACTGAGATCAAGGTACTGCAAACCGTGAATATTTTGCAAAGTGGGTGGGACTGAACCTCTAAGAGAGTTTCTTGCCAAATTCAACTGTCGAAGATTTCTGAGATTTCCTAGACTCGAAGGAATCTCCCCAGTCAAATGGTTGCCACTCAATGAAAGCCCCTGAAGTAAGAGCAAACGACCTAAACCAGGAGGGATACTACCTGTGAGAGAGTTGTCCTCGAGGGATAGCTGAGTGAGATGAATTAAATTTGAGAAGCCTTGAGGAATTGGACCAGTGATTTGCTTCAAACCACTTATCACCAACACTTCCAAGAAAGGCAAATTGCTCAGAGAAGAGGACAGAGTGCCTTTCATGTAAAGTGTACTGTCTTTCTCTGGTCTCTGTAACTGGAGTACAGTGACTCTCCCAGCTTCATTGCACTCAACACCTTCCCAACCTCCATCGCAGCAGTCCTTGCTGATCCAAGTAGAGAGACTATCAGTTGTGTCCTTTACGATTTTGGCCTTGAATCCAAGAAGTGCAGCTCTATCCGACCCTGAGGAAACTGGGGTTGCTTCACCCAAAGACTCCACAAACAAACCAAAGAATGCGGAGACGAACAAAAGAGCTGGAACCCAATTCAGAATATGCATTTTTGAGAGGTGGGTCTTTCTCAGATCAGAAAAATGAGGCGAACAAATAAATGGGGAAGAACCTCTGAGAGTTTCGGATCTGGCAGAAGATGGAGGACTTTGAATGGAGAGAAAACATATTCTATAAGGGGAAAAGTAAGAAAAGTTTCAAAGCAGACATGGGTTTATTCTGTGTCTTCACGTACACAAGAAGGTATAATGATGAAAAGGATGGTGGCAAATGGATATATATATATATATATATATATGTATGTATTTATAACTCGAAGTGTGACTGAGAAAATATAATGCTGTTGGAGATGTTATCTGAAGACTCTCAAACACTGTCTTTCAATATTTATAGTAGCCAATCCCAAACCCTTTTTATTTAGAAAGTTAAAAAACAGTTGTTTTTTTGATTTGGAGGGTTGTCTGTGAAAATCAATTTTTTAAAGACGTTCACATGGACATTTGTGACCGTTCGATGAATCACGGGGTTCCTAGTTGGATTTTTTGAACGTTGGAGCGCACTAAGATTCAAAATTCTGATACAGTGTCACCTCTTTTAGTCCTTTTTTTCTTTTTTTCCCTTCACATAAATCAACCTCATTTTGCTAGTCCACAAGTTTCATGTTGTGAACTAGTATCAATTTTTTCTGCCCATTAAGAAAAATAATCATTTTGTTCTTCTTTGGCTGGAAGTGTTAGTAATTGTGTGACCTTTAATGGATTTTGGCTGCACTCTAAACGTTCATGTGAGGCTAGTATTTTTAGAATTTTGATCTGATTTGTATTTGTTTTTGTCTCTTTTTAATACTAAACTACTAAGGAAATTTGAACTTTGAAAATGAGCATCTCAGAATCGTTTTACCATAAAGTAAGAGAGTGCTGACAATGCCTACATTAACTAGTCTTTAATGACAAAATAATAAAATGTTTTAGTAGTACTGTATGTAAGTGTATTTGCTATTTATTTTTTTTTTTTGTAATGAATTTTGTAGAGCTATATTCATAAATAGGATCATATACGGGAGCCATGTAAGTTATGTTACTTCACATGCACATTTAACCTTCTGGAGCTTTTGAAATTTCTACAAGAAACGAATACAACCAAAACCAAAGAATTCAGAGAGATTTAAAAGGCTAGCTAAAACATTAGGCCAACTTTTAAATTTTCACAGTAAATTTGTTGACAAGGGAATAGAGATTAAAAAAGTGTGACTGTTACATGCCGACATTGATATATATATTTTTTTTTTAAACTCATCACAAGATTAATTAAGCAGTAAGCACCTCCCCAACTCTTAACAAGGAAAGAATATGAAATCTTTTGCCACCCCAACATAACGGTTTTATTTTACTTTTTTGATTTTGTTTTTTTAACAGTGTGACAAAGACAGTATAAGACAAGAATAATTATAACTTAGATATAAAGGTTACTCGTTATATGTATTGATAAAAAAATCAATCGTTAATTAAGATTAGATTTTAAAGTTGCAAGCATATATATATATAAATATATGTTTTGCCTTAAAAAAACAAGCACAAGACTATTGCCTCCTTTTCCTTTCTTTATTTGGAAGTTAGCTTAATTTTCACCTGTAAAGAGTAATTTTTTTTAATAATTTATTTATCTTAAACAAGAAACTATTGGGGTGTGACTTTCCACTTTCTTCTTCTGTAAATTGCAGTTTATTTATTTATTTTTCAAAAAAAGAAACTTACACATCACTTGCTAATCTTGCTTTTCTGGAAGATTGACGATTTCTAGCTAGGCTGTATCTATTTTTATTTTTAGTTTTACTTTAATTTATTGAAAGAAAGAAAAACTAACTTCTGTGAAAGTAACATGCATTAGTCAGGATTGTTGAAATTTTTGTTACTAGATTGTCAAACTATCACTCTTTGCCCTTTGACTTAAAATATCTCTCTTCAGTCTTTTAAACTACCCAATTGTTTTTGTCTCAAGATGTTGATAATTTTACATCAATTGTACAAGAATTGAGATTACAAACAAGGATCATTTATCATTAAGAACAAAATGAGGTATTATATTTGGATAAGAATTTAGCACATGATGTTTTTGTCCAAGGCCAATGAACCTTTAGTTAAGGAAACACAAACACACAAGTAAACAATATATATTTTGTCTGATTAGTAACAATTAAAATAACCTAATTAAGTGATTAGGTATAGAAGGAGCTAGAGTCCCCTAACGTGTTTTTATTTTTTATTTTATTTCATGAGTCTTGGTGCTTGCCCCCACTCCTTTTTCTTTCTTTTAATTTAATTTCTTTTTTGTTTCTAGCTATTGAATTGGCAATTTATATTGCCAGTTAGCAAAAGCTTTATCCGAAAAATAAATTGATAAAGGCTTTGTTGATGGCTTTAATTGGAAATTCGTTTTTATCATCAATTCAATATATGTAATACATTATATAATGAAGCATTAGTTTAGATGTCTCCTCAGTCCTCAGTCCTCAGTCACACTAAAGTTCATTTTGATTAAATTATATAATGTGGTCCATTATTTTGACAACCAATTCCTCTCTTTTTGTTAAGCTGATATGAGCTAATCTTCGCATTATTAGCAACTTGATTTATAAGTGCTCCAATTAATCTTTAATTAACTGTAATTTTTTTTAGGGGATTGACAAAGGACAGAGATGTAAAATTGCCATTAGAAACTAAGTTAGTGAATATATTTTTTTCTAAAAAAAAAATTAAAAAATAGTTCATTATAATAAATTAGCTAAAAAACATTATAAAAATACATTTACTACATATTATTTTTTTAAAAATTATCTATAATAATTAAATTAAATTATATAATTTTTTTAGTGTGGTATAATATTATATTATAACAAAAATAAATAAATATATTAAATCATTAAATATATACAATATATTTATTACTAAAAATTAATATACCCTACTACTAAAATTATATACCACAAATAAATTATAATAGTACTAAATTAATACTCAAAAAATATATATCATACTAATAAAATTATATATGCCACTATTAAAATATATATACATACGAGAAAATTTATATATAATAAAATAAAAACTAAATATCATCTTCAATAAATAATATATTATAGACAACAAAAACCATATACCATACAACAAAACATATATACCTACAATAAAAAATATAACAAAATAATATAATATTATTAAAAATAATTGTATATACCATATTAACAAAATTATATATAATAAAATAAAAACTAAATATGCATGATCTAAAATAAAATAATATACTATACAATATGTTGCCCTTAATTTTGTCAAAAATACGTGGGCCAACGGGACTGCGACACGTGGATTTGAGGAGTAAGGTTTTGGGATAATTTGACTAAGTCTTTTTAATCGAGAGGATCAGCAAGAAGCCTATCTCCTGGAGAAGGTATGAGGGATCCACGTACTCCCAGAGGGCAAAGCTATAGCAAAGCACCTCCGGGAGGTATCAAACCCCATCTGAACGGTTGCCTCGCATTTAATGCCGCATGAGAGAAGGCGTATTGGAACTGTCATAAATATTAAGTCTGACGGCGTAACCCCCCTTCTGTAGCTATTACGCTATGATTAATAAGCCTAGTGACGGCTACTTTATGAGGAATCACATCAGTCAAAAAGGGATAATGGATTACATCTACCTAACCCCTAAAATACCTAGGGTGTAGACCACGCATTTCCTATGATACACTCGTTGGGAATGTGTGCTCCTACTGAAAAATACAAAAAGACATGTAGCTCGGTTCTAGGGATCATCCTACAAAAACACTATAAATACCCCCAAACACATTAAAGCAGGGGTGGAGATTTCAGGGTTTCATAAGAACCCAAAGAGAGAAAAGCTACCAAGAACATTCTCTGTAATAAATACTCTCATAAATACTAAAGACTCGTGGACTAAGGCTCATTAATGCCCCAACCACGTAAAATTCTCGTGCTTTAATCTTTCTAAAGCTTTCTTACATATAACTAAATTGGTTGCCAAAAATCTCGGTCAACACAATAAAATTTATATATCATATAACAAAAATATATACATTACAATAGAAATATATATAAGAACAACAAATAAAAACAAAAATATATAAGATGCTAATAAAATTATATATCATGTCAACAAAAGGACAATAAAAAATAGAACTTAAATATTATTTAAAAAAATGATATATCGTATAACAGAAAATACATATACCATGCACCAAAATATATATACTAACAATAATAATAAAAATATATATTACTAATATATATATATATTATACTAACCAACTATATACCACAACTAAAATATATATACTATGACAATAAAATTATATACCCTATTGTATATAATAAAATAGAAATAATTAAATAGTATTAAAATAAATAATATATCATACAATTAAAATATAAAAAATAATTATTAAATATATTTAGCATGTCAATAAAATTATATACATACATTAAAATATTTGTATTATGCTAACAAAATTATATACAACTATTATATATAACAAAACAATATAGATATACCATAATATTTAACATAATATTTAAGTAATTTATTTTTAATTCTTAAAAAATATGAAAAAATTAATGATTTTTTTTATGTGGAAAAAAATAATGTAAATAATAAATAGTCTAAAAAAAGATATTTCTTTATTTGAAATGAGAGCATTCACTTACATAGTGTTAGGCTTTGTGCCCTAAATAAAACTCTATTTCAATGTAATCTTTTCTATTCAATTATCAATAAAGGAATAGATTTATTTTCATTACTTGTTTAATGTATTATTTGGTTCATGTGATCATTTATTTACTTATTTGATTAATAAATTCATCCAAACCCTTACCACACTAATATTCTTGATTATTGTGTTGTCAACACAGTGGAAAGCAAACAAGCTTGTGTAATTAAATGTATTCCTAGATTTATCAGTACACATGGTTTAACTGATATGATAATATACAACGTAGTTTACTTGCACCTTGGATAAGTGCTATGTCCTTTCCAGGGCATTGGTTAAAGTAAGCTTGGGTTGGATGTTTGGAGTATGCATCGGAAGGGACCGATATTGAACTTGGACTAGATATGATAAATTTACCGTAATATCTATTCAATTCAATATCACCTAGTTGATCCTAGATCAAATGATCTTAATCCTGACATGGTTAGGTTCGATCTCAAGAGTGTTATTTTTGTTCTTTGATTTGTTAGTTAAGCTTACCTTTTAGTCCGAGTGATACATACATTTTGGGAACACGGTAGTACAATTTAGTGGGAGCGCTAATCATAGATTTAGAATCTATAGCTTCTATCCGGACATAGAAGTGAAACGATGATTTCCTTCGAGCTTGGCTAAATAGAGATAAATGATAGAGCGCTCATTTTAGTGATTATATTAGTTCACTAAAATATTATTTATAGGTGGCTAAGTGTTTTAAGGATAAAATATATTGAAAGGGTGTAACGGTAATTTTGTCCCTATGCAATGTAAATCATCTATAGAGGATCATTGATTATTGTGATTATAACAATGAATAATTAATAGCGTATCTATATCGTGGAACATATAGAGCGTTCTATGTATGCAATTCTAAGTTCTATAGTGGTTCAACGAGGAATTAATAAGTTAGAGAATTTACTTGGTAAATTCTAAATCTGCTTATTGGAAGCTCGGTTATATAGGCTCATGGTCCCCATACTAGTTGAGACAAACTGCTTGTAAGACTTAGTTAATTAATTTTACTTAATCAATTTTAATTCTAAAATTAGACTATGTCTAGTTTATGAATTTTCACTACGTTATGGCTTGATTGTGAAGAAATGGTATTTTAGGGTTAATTTATTAATTAAGAGACCTTGTTGAGTTTAATTAATAAATATTATAAATGACAATTTTATTTGATAATTATTTTAATTATTAAATAAATAGTTTTGGCGTTTATAGGGTTGAAGTTGCAAAAAGTGGTATTTGTGAAAAATAGATAAAATAGTTGAGAAAAATGGCAATAAGTAAACTAATGTGAGGCCCATCATATGGCCGGCCATTAGGTGCCTATTTTACTCTATTTTTATCAATATTTTATTCCAAATAATTCAATCCTAACCTTATTGGAATTTAGTATAAAAGGAAGGCTATGGTCTCATTATCCAACTAATGCCTCCAAAGCTAAAAACCTAGTTTTCTTTCTAGGTATAGAGACTTCTGTTGGGTTTTATGCCCTAAATAAAACTCATTTCAATATAATCAGATTTACTTATTAATATAGATCAGAAATAACATTTAATGTTGCATGGTTCACATGATTTATTTCATGATTATATGTACATAATGTATAAATTCATCTGAAACCCTTTTCACATACTTGATCCTGTTTATTGTGCCGTCAACACATTTGAAAGTAAACATGACTATGTGAATAAAGTTTCCTAGATTTATCAGACATAGGGTTTTACTGATATGATAATCTACAACAGAGTTTACTTGCATTTGGAGAAGTGCAATGTTCTTTCCAGAGCATTGGTTAAAGTAAAGCTCAGGTTGGATGCATGGAGTATGCATCAGAAGGGACCGATATTGAACTTTGACTTAGATTTATTAAACTTACCGTAATATCTATTCAAGTCAATATCGCCTAGTTGATCCTAGATCAAATGTTCTTAATCCTGTTATGATTAGGCTCAATCTTGAAAGGCTATTCGTGTTCTTTGATTTGTTAGTTAAGCCTACTTTTAGGTCAGGGTGATACGTACATTTTGGGAACACGGTAGTGCAATTGAGTGGGAGCGCTATCATAAACATGGAATCTATAGCTTCTATCTGGCGAATAGTAAGCAAAGGATGATCTCCTTCGAGCTTGACCAAACGAACATAAATGGTGGAGTACTCATTTCACATAAGCTGAAATATCATTTATACGGGGTCAAGTATTTTAAGGATAAAATACATTGTAGGGTGTAACGGTAATTTAATCCCTTTACAGTGTAGATCATTCATATAGAGGATCAGTGATCACATTAGGATTATAACAATGGATAACTAATGATGTGTCTATATGGTGGAACATATAGAGCATTCTATATACTGAGAGTGCAATTCTAAGTTCTATGCGTGGATTCAATGAAGAATTAATAAGTTGGTGAATTTTAGTGCTAAATTCTTGATCTACTTATTGGAAGCTCGGTTATATAGACCCATGGTCCCCGCACAAGTTGAGATAATATTACTTGTAAGACTCATATAATTGGTTTTGATTAATCAATTATAATTCTCAAATTAGACTATGTCTATTTGTGAATTTTTCACTAAGTAAGGGCGAAATTGTAAAGAAAGAGTTTATAGGGACATATTTGTTAATTATGATACTTTGTATGGTTCAATTAATAAATATGAGAAATGACAATATTATTTAATAATTATTTATAGTTATTAAATAGTTAGAATTGGCATGTAAATGGTTGAATTAAAAAATTGGCGTTTTTGAGAAAATCAGATGCAGAAAAGGTAAAACTGCAAAATTGCAAAAAGTGAGGCCCAAATCCACATGTATAGGGCCGACCACTTTTGTAGGGTTTTCCCTCTGATATTTTCATTATTTTAATGCCAAATAATTCAAACCTAACCCTAGTGGAATGCTATAAATAGATAGTGAAGGCTTCAGGAAAATTACACTTTTCTTCTGACACTTTCTGAATCAGAAAAACCTGAGCCTTCTCTCTCCCTATCTTTGGCCGAACCCACTCTCTCTCTCTCTTCCTCTTGAATTTTGAAATTACCTTAGTGTATGAGTAGTGCCCACACACAGCAAGTGATACCTCAATCATAGTGAGGAAGATCGTGAAGAAAGACATTCAGCAAAAGGAGTTTCAGCATCAAAGATTCAGAGAAAGAGATCCAGGTTCAGATATTGATAATGCTCTGCTACAGAAAGGAATCAAGGGCTAGATATCTGAACGGAAGGAGTCATATTATTCCGCTGCACCCAATGTAAGGTTTCTTTAACTTTATATGTGTTTATTTCATCGTTTTAGAAAGTTCATATTTAGGGTGTTAATAAACATACTTTTGAGTAGATCTAAGATCCTGGTAAAATAAATTCCAACAACCTCTTCCTTTGTTCTCTTAATTTTGAAATACCATAGCCATTCTTCACAAACCAAAATTCAGCCATTAGTGATTGAGTACATGCCCACACATAACAAGTGAGTCCTCAATCATAGTATGTAAGACTGTGAAGAATCCAAATAACAAGAAGGAGAATCGGGCTTAGATCTTGGTAATACTCTGCTACAGAAAGGATACAAGGGTTAGAAATCTGAGCGGAAGGAGTCATTTAATTCCGCTGCAACCACTGTAAGGTTTCTCATACATTTTATGTGTTTATTTTTATCGTTTTAGAAATTCATTTTAGGATGTTAAAACATACTTGTTAGTAAATCTAGATCATGGTAAAATATATTCCAACACATAGTTCTATGATTTAAGATCATTTGCTATTATTCCCTATGTAGAAATTATACTATTTATGAGATTTTTTTAGTTTTTACTTTTACGGCATTTTTAAATAAACCATTTGTTCTATGGGATTTATGTTTTGTTTTTCCTTTTATGGGTTTTATGGTTGCCATATTTTTGTTAAACTTTGGCCCAATTCCCACATATATATTTTTTAATTTTATTAAGCTACAGCTACTGTAGCTCACTTTTTGCATGGAGCTAGCTCAGTATACTCATTGCTTACCACCATTTCTTCTGCTTCAATCAATCACACATTTTGTCAATATCTCTTCATTTTCCTTTTATTTTATTTCAGCTTAGGGTTTTCCTTTTCTTCTTCTTCTTCTTCTTCTTCTTCTTCGGTATCCTAGGTTGCATTTTTGAAATTATTTAACTGTATAATTAGTTCAAATTAAATAATCCTATATCCAACTGTCCAATTTGTTGCATGGTGTGTTTTATATTGTTTATTATTAAAACAAGTTTTATAAAACTTATTATTGTTTAATCTAAGTTGCCATGGTTAAATTTTTGACAGATGCAATGATATGATTTTAACCAATAGTTCAATTGTCAATAGGTCAAATAAATAATTTGTAACAGGTAAATTTTGCAATCTTCTTTCATCTATGTATAAACCTAGTAACATGATAGGACCCATCCAAATCAGTGTGCCTGTGTGAGCCTATATGTTTGCATTGGGCTTAGATGCATATAGGGAGCTCATTTAATTTTTGTAATTAAAATGGACTAGGTTGCTAAATAAAATTATCACACTTGATAGATATTATTTAGGCCCAATTAGTATTTGGGTATTCAATTAATAACAGTTGTTTAAATTAAGGTTAAATTCCTCTCTTTTGGGCCTTGTGAGAGAGTTAGGGGGCCATTAGTAGTGGGTACGACATACTGAACCCAGCCCTCCCTCACATGAACAACCCCAACTGTGAAGACCCATTTGCCTGATTTGAAAAACTGTACTAGGTTAATTAAACTAGTTTAACCTAATAAAAATTGATTAGCAACATAATAAATTTCAAAATATGTGAAATTCATTTTTCATTTGATTATTTTGAAATTAATTTAGAAAAACACACTTAGTTTAATGAAATTCAAATTCAAGATAAACTAGATGTATTTTTCTGTATTTAATTAAATAAAAGAAGTTATAACTAATTAGATTCTTCTGGAAACTTAATTATTTGAATCTTCAAAGAAAATATATTTAAGTTGAAAATTAGTTTTTCAAACTAATTTTGGATCAACTTAAATTTGATTTTTTTTTTAAAATTAATAATTAAGTAGAATCTTCTTGAAAATTAGTTATTCAGATATTCTTTAAATATTGTTTTCAGTTAAAAATTTGTTAATTTTGGATCAACTTAAAATGGAATATTTTTCAAATTAAGGTTGATTAGTTCAAGATACTTTATTTGTTATCTAATTAAATTTTTTGAAAAAGAATTTAAGTTGAAAATTTTATAATTTTAGAACAACTTAAATTAGATATTTTTTTAAATATTTATTTTATTATATTTTTATTACTTTCAAAATTTTATATTTTTTATATAATGATTTTCGAAAATTAAATTATGTTGAAAATTAATTATTTAATTAATTTTGGATCAACTTAAATTAAGTAATTTTTATTAATAAAATATATAGATTAAAATAAATGATTAATTAAAAATACATTATTTTTAAATAATGAGCTTTAATCAAAGAGATATCCGATCTCCATTGTTGGTCTTACAATGGTTAAATGTTTTCAATATAACCTCGAGACACTAGACTTCGTCCCCCTTATGGATGGTTATTCGTTGAAAGCATTTAACACCGTAAGATCTCATATGATAAGTATTTTGTAAATTTTCGTCTCTATTAGACTCTCCCCTACGGTGAATAGTTAGAGATAAACTTACAGAATATGAAACAATGCTTTAAGCTCATAAAATGAGAATAACCTTGACTCTCGCTTACCAGGATAACGTTGGATTCTCATTTTGATCGAATTAAAGGTTGCTAAAATGGTGTCCATTTTAGATGAGCTGACTACTCTATTCAACTAATGTTATCTTTGACTCTCACCTACCGGGACACTGTATTTCATTATGTTAGAAATCTTGGAAAATAATAAATATGTTTAGTTTTTGGTATTTTTGCAAACATATTTGCTTTACTTGTTATTTTCTGAACTTGTGTATGAATTTATTGAACTAATAATTTATTTCTGTTTATTGATATTTGTAGTGTAAAAAATGTACAACCCACACCCCAATCCTCATCTAGAATATGCCTTTAGGAATGAACTTCAAAGTGTGAAGATGACTCCTGGTTAGAGTATCACTTCACACTTGCTCATGATGAACAAGAAATTCTAGAAAGCAGCTAAGCTGGAAATTGTTTTATCTGAGGAGCAGAGAGTTCATTTTATTCTCAATAGCTTATCACTTGAGTTTAACCAATTTTTTTTAAACAGCTGGAACTCGTCCGACATAAACAAGTTGGACGCTGATTTGCGTGCTTATGAACGGACTTTGTCACTTGCATGGAGATCCTTCTCCAGCAATGTAGATAAGGGCAAAAGGAAAGGTAAATATATTTAGAATTATTCCTCCAACAATCCTACTACTTCAAGCTAAGTTGAGAAGAATAGAGAAAGTGATTCCACTTCCTCAGATTATCCTTCACAACAGACTGAACCAGCAATAAGAAAAATCCAAAAACAATTAAGCAATGATGCTTTAGTTTTTGAATCACGTGTTTTAGAGAATGATAAATCCATCTGGATTCTTGATTCTGGATCTACAAACAATGTTTGTTGTTCATTGCAATTTCTTGAAAACTGGAATTATTTGAAATTTGGAGAGTTGAAACTTAAAGTTGGTAATGGAGAAATGGTATCGGTTAAAGCTAGAGGAAAGCCAAACTCAAGTTTCAGAACAGAATTTTAGATTTAGACAATGTCTTATTCATTCCAAATTTCAGTAGAAACTTGATTTTTGTTTCATGCTTACAATTGCAACAATACAAATTAGATTTTTCGAGTTCTGGCTCTATCATTTCTCGAGATGACATTCAAATTTGTGTTGCATCTATGGAACATGGGCTTTATGTTCTAAGACCAGAAGAACCATCTGCGCTTAATAACGAACTGTTGAAAGTAGCAAAACCTAGAAACCACAAAAAGAAAAAGATCGATAATGATGATGAAACATATCTATGGCACTTACGTCTTGGTCATATAGGCTATGATAGACTTCACAGGTTAACCAAAGGTGGTCCATTAAAAAATGTCACCTTAGGTGAATTACCAGTTTGTGAATCTTGCCTAGAAGGCAAAATGACAAAATGTTCTTTCTCTGCAAAAGGAGAGCGTGCCAAAGAACCACTAGGCATAATGCATTCAGATCTTTGTGGACCACTAAATGTCAAAGCTAGAGGTGGTTATGAGTATTTTGTCATTTTCATTGATGGTTACTCTTGATATGGTCATATTTACCTTATGCATAAGAAATCTGAAACGTTTGAAAAGCTTCAGGAATTTCTAACATTGGCTCAAAACCAATTGGGTAAAACTTTAAAGATCTTGCGAATTGATAGGGTTGGAGAATATATGGATATGCAGTTCAAAGATCATTTAATTGAACTTGGCATTGAATCCCAATTGACTGCCCCTAGCACTCCACAGAAAAATGGAGTTGCAGAAAAAAGAAATTGCACGCTTTTGGAAATGGTTCGGTCCATGCTTAGCTACTTAACTCTACCTACGTCCTTCTGGGGATATGCTATTCAGATGGAAACTGACATTTTAAATGTTGTTCTATCTAAATCAGTCCTGAAGACACCTTTAGAATTGTGGAATGGTCGTATACCTAGTTTACGCCATTACAGAATCTGGGGGTGCACTGCTCATGTCTTAAGAAAGAAAGATGGTAAACTTGAAAAGCGAACTGAGGTTCGCATGTTTGTTGGAAATTCTAAGTAGACTAGGGGTGGACTATTTTATAGTCGCAAGGATGATAAAGTGTTCGTTTCCACAAACGCCACTTTCCTTGAAGATGACTATATTAAGAATTTCAAGCCACAAAGCAAAGTAGTGTTGGAGGAATTGCTTTCAAATATAACTCCTTCTCATGTTCCATTCTCTTCTACTCAAGTAGAGGAAAATCCCACTTCCTCGGTTGAACCTTTGCAAGTTGATACAACCGAGAAATTTAGCACTAATGTTCCTGTTCAGAAGACCACAACTCCTTGTTGTAGTGAGAGGGTTTCCACAAAACCATATCGTTATGGCTTGGATGGTGAAATCAATACGGTCATCGGTGAAGGTATTGATGACGATCCATTAACCTATAAACAGGCAATGGCAAGTCCAAAACAGTTACAATGGTCAGCCAGCATGGATTCAGAAATGGACTCCATGAAATAGAACAAAGTCTGGGAATATGTAGACGCAACTGATGATTATCGTCCAATTGGATGTAAGTGGGTCTATAAGAAGAAAAGAGGTGCTGGACTATGAGGAAACTTTTAGTCCAGTCGCCATGTTCAAATCCATCCGAATTATTCTCTCCATAGCTACCGCTTTCGATTATGAAATTTGGCAAATGGCTGTCAAGATAGCTTTCCTTAACGGAATTCTTGAAGAAACCATCTATATGGAGCAACTAGAAGGCTATGTTCTTCCAGGGCAGGAAAAGAAAGTTTGCAAACTCAATAAGTCTATTTATGGACTTAAGCAAGCTTCTCGCTCTTGGAATAAAAGGTTTGATGAAGTATTCAAGACCTACGGCTTTAGACAAAATGAAGATGAACCTTATGTTTACCAACTCAAGGATAATCAAGTGGTAGTATTCCTGGTCCTTTATGTTGATGACATTTTGATTATTGGCAACAATATCAAGAAAATGACTGACATCAAGGAATGGCTTGACACTGAATTCAAAATGAAAGATTTGGGTGAAGCTACTTATGTTCTTGGTATTCACATCATCAGAAACTAGAAGAACAGATCGCTTGCTCTCTCTCAAACAACTTACATTGATAGGGTTTTAGAGAGATTCTCAATCACCAATGCCAAAGGGGCACCAATGCCTTCTAGATTTTGTATTTGTCTATCTAAGGAACAGTGTCCCACTGAGATAGAGGACATATGAGAAGGGTTCCTTATACTTCAATAGTTGGGAGTCTAATGTATGCAATGTTATGCACTAGACCTGACATATGCTATGCAGTAGAAATTGTGAGTAGGTATCAGACACACCCAGGAGAGGAACATTGGACTACATTTAAGCATATTCTGAAATATTTGAAAAGTACTAGGCATTATGTGTTAGTCTACAGGGTGGTGCTTTAAATCGCGTAGGCTGTACCGACTAAAATTTCCAAGCTTATCTTGATGACAGAAAGTCTACATCTGGGATGTTTTTTCACTCTTGGGGGTGGAGTAGTTGTTTGGAGAAGCGCTAAGCAAACCGCAATATCAGACTCTACCATGGAGGCCGAGTACATAGTTGCCGCTGAGGCTGCTAAGGAACTTGTTTGGCTAAGAAAGTTTTTTACTCTTAGGGGTGGAGTATTTGTTTGGAGAAGCGCTAAGAAAACTGCAATATCAGACTCTACCATGGAGGCCGAGTACATAGCTGCCGCTGAGGCTGCTAAGGAAGTTGTTTGGCTAAGAAAGTTTTTCTCAGGACTTGGTGTTGTTCCTGGAATGGAAAAACTACTGGTTTTACTTTGTAACAATACTAGTGCTATAGCCAATAGTAAAGAGCCTCGAAGCCACAAGAGAAGCAAACACATAGAGAGGAAATACCACATCATCAGAGAATATGTGGCAAGAGGGGACGTACTGGTGGAGAAAGTGGACACTAAAGACAACTTAGATGATCCGCTCACTAAAGTTTTGGCTGCAACTACATTTGAAAAGCACAGATTGAATTTAGGATTAATTGAATTGTACTGATAGTTTTATGTTAGTGCAAGTGGGAGTTTGTTGGGCTTTGTGCCTAAAATAAAACTCTATTTCAATATAATCTTTTCTATTCAATAATCAATAAAGGAACAGATTTAATTTCATTACTTGTTTAATGTGTTATTTGGTTCATGTGGTCATATATTTACTTATTTGATTAATAAATTCATCCAAACCCTTATCACACTGATATTCTTGTTTATTGTGTTGTCAACACAGTGGAAAGTAAACAAGATTGTATAATTAAATGTATTCCTAGATTTATCAGTACACAGGGTTTAACTGATATGATAATCTACAACGTATTTAATTGCACCTTGGATAAGTGCTATGTCCTTTCCAGGGCATTGGTTAAAGTAAGCTTGGGTTGGATGTATGGAGTATGCATCGGAAGGGACCGATATTGAACTTGGACTAGATATGATAAATTTACCGTAATTTCTATTCAATTCAATATCACCTAGTTGATCCTAGATCAAATGATCTTAATCTTGACATAGTTAGGTTCGATTTCAAGAGTGTTATTTGTGTTCTTTGATTTGTTAGTTAAGCCTACCTTTTGGTCCAGGTGATACGTACATTTTGGGAAGACGGTAGTACAATTGAGTTGGAGCGCTAATCATAGATATGGAATCTATAGCTTCTATTCAGACATAAAAGTGAAACGATGATTTCCTTCGAGCTTGGTTAAATATAGATAAATGATAGAGCGCTCATTTCAGTGATTATCTTAGTTCACTAAAATATTATTTATAGGTGGCTAAGTGTTTTAAGGATAAAATACATTGAAAGAGTGCAACGGTAATTTTGTCCCTATTCAATGTAAATCATCTATAGAGGATCATTGTTTATTGGGATTATAACAATGGATAATTAATAGCGTATCTATGTCCTGGAATATATAGAGCGTTCTATGTAACTAAGAGTGCAATTCCAAGTTCTATAGTGGTTCAATGAGGAATTATTAAGTTAGAGAATTTACTTTGTAAATTCTAGATCTGCTTATTAGAAGCTCGGTTATATAGGGCCATGGTCCCCATACTAGTTGAGACAAACTGCTTGTAAGACTCAGTTAATTGATTTTAGCTAATCAATTTTAATTCTAAAATTAGACTATGTGTAGTTTATGAATTTTCACTATGTTATGGCTTGATTGTGAAGAAATGGTATTTTAGGGTTAATTTATTAATTAAGAGACTTTGTGGAGTCTAATTAATAAATATTGTAAATGACAATTTTATTTGATAATTATTTTAATTATTAAATAAATAGTTTTGGCATTTATAGGGCTGAAGTTGCAAAAAGTGGTATTTGTGAAAAATAGATAAAATAGTTGAGAAAAATAGCAAAAACCAAATCAATGTGGGGCCCATCATATGGCCAGTCATTAGGTGCCTATTTTACTCTATTTTTATCAATTTTTTATTCCAAATAATTCAACTCTAACCCTATTGGAATCATCAATATCAATATATGTATATATATAGGGACACGATTTTGTCGCGTGATGTACTTTCACGGAATGTATTCCGTGGTACATTTGATGGGTCTCAAGGTACATTACATGAGTGTCAGGGTACGTTACTATTTTTTTAACCCTAATTACTCCTAGATCAATCTCAGCCCTCAGATCAAATAACTCCCTCATCTAACGGCTGCTGTACATCACGGAATACATTCAATGAAAGTACAATCACGGGACAAAATCATGTCCCTATATGTATATAAAGGAAAGCACAAGAAGAGTTTATGTGTTATTTTATAATTTTTTCTTCTTATTTTTCCTATTTTCTAACACAATTTCCTATTTTGTTTAAAAACCAAACCACACATACAAATTAAAAGTCCCACATTGTTTAAAAACTGTTTTGGTTTTATCTATGTAGGTTATAAATAATATTCTTACTACGTTACTTTTTTTTTTTTTGACTAAAGAAGTGAAATTCATTAATCAAAACTGAACCAATACAAACCCAAGCCATAACCAACCGGCTCCACACAAAACCTGCTCAAAAAACCTGTAGAAACTACTCAATAAGCCTCATAACCAAGGCTTTTTTCAGCATGTATCTTCCTCCAATTCTTTAAACTATACAATCTATACTTGACTATTTCTTTAATGTTATTTACAATTCTCAACTTGGTATAACAACAATTATTATGCACACAAAAGTTCCTATTTTTCTACAACATATACACAGTGGCAGCAGCTAAATGAATCCTGACACCTGCTTTCGAGTTGGCCAACCAAACCTTCCATCTAGTGAAGTCCGAAGGCCATAATTCAGCCCCACACCAGCTGGAAACCTCCTGTAACACCTCCTTAGACAACCTGCAATTGAAGAAAATATGGCTATGGCTTTCTTCTTCCAAGCCACACACCGGGCAAAGACAAGAATCAAGAGCAATATGTAACTTAACAAAGTTGTCTCTAGTAAGCAAGTTACCATGAACCACCTACCACAAAATGAATTGGTGCTTGGGCAACGAAACATTGCACCAAACCGACTTGAAGAAGTTATCAATGCTTCGTTGAATTGTCCCCATATATAGCCGAGCTGCTAAATTTCCCCTTTTTGACAGCAGCTATCACATTCAACCTAGTGTATCTCTTCCTCAAGTGGCATATTTTTCTCTACTACCAACTAACATCACCCTTTAAATCATACTCCCAAAAATCAATTCCTTTCATATAGATATTATTGACCCATTTGACCCAAAGAATATCATGCTTATCCATGATAGCCCAAATGAATTTGCCAAGTATAGACCTATTCCAAGTAGGCCCATTTTTGAAGCCTACACCTCCAAAAGGCTTAGGCAAGCAAACTAAATCCCAAGAAGCCAAATGGATTTTGCTTTTCTCTCCTTTGATGCCCCATAAGAATCCTCTATAGAGTTTCTCAACCTCTTTGATTACACTTTGAGGAAGGATAAAGATACTCATCCAATAATTGCGAAGCCCAAGCAAAACAAGTGAATAAGCTGAACACGCCCTGCATAAGACAAATGCCTCGTTGCCCAAGTTGCTAACCTCATCTTTACCTTCTTAAAGATAGTCTCACAGTCTTCACGTCTCCATTTCGTTTGTCTTAAAGGAACCCCAAGATACTTGAGCGGGAATGTTCCTTCTCCCATGTGCAAATCTTCCAAGATCACCTTTTTATCAACTGTGAAAACTCCTCCAAAGTAAGCAAGAGATTTATCTTTATTTGGAAATAAAGCCGTTACCTCAGAGAAGCTTTCCAAAGCAATCTTAAGATGATGAACAACCATAGGAGAACCCTTGCTAAATAGGATAAGATCATCAGCAAAGTAGAGGCTCACCAAATTAAGACTTTTGCACATAGGATGGAACCTAAAGGAGTTCTTGGTTCTTTCCTTCTTCAGACGTCTAGAAAGAGACTCCATAATGAGAAAAAACAAGAGGGGTGTTATATTGAGATTTTTCCTCACCTAGAAACTCGAGACCAGACTCCTGTTTGAAGGACACGTGTACTCAATTTCCCCAAGGAAAGCTGAGATGTCAATGAGAGACTCTTCGAGTTTAAACCTCACCTGAGCTAGACTTAGGCGAGATGATGCAAATATGATCAAGTCTAATTGCATTCGCGAGGCTCGCATTATGTAGGACCAAGGAACGGATTTAAATTGCATATACCACGATATATGCGAGTATCCTCTCAATCCTCCTGCGAAAAAATAGAGATCGATTCTCTATAAAGCGAGCTGGTCCCGATGACCGGGCAACCTTGATAAACCAATATAGACTCACATGTCTTGGTTCTATCAGCTCGTTATACGATGTCCGTGTTGGGTTTTGTGCCCTAAATAAAACCCATTTCAATATAATCAGATTTACTTATTAATAAAGATCAGAAATAACATTTTATGTTGCATGGTTCACATGATTTATTTCATCATTATATATATAATGTATGAATTCTATTTAAGTCTAAAACATATGAATTTGTTAATGATTATAGTGTTGTCAGCACAGTGGAATATAATCTTAATTATATGTTCGAAAGTTTATTCCCTGATTTGTCAGTTCACTGGATTTAGACTGACATGATAATCAACGATAGGTATTCTTACACCTTGGATAAGTGTTATGTCCTTTCCAGGGCATTGGCAAAGTTTACCAGTATCGGATGTATGGAGTATACATCGGAAGGGACCAGTATTAAACTTTGATTAGATATCTTAAAATTTACCGTAATATCTATTCAATTCAATATCACCCGTTGATCCTAGATCAAATGATCTTAATCCTGATATGGTTAGGTTCGATCTCAAGAGTATTATACATGTTCTTTGATTTGTTAGTTAAGCCTACTTTTGGGTCAGGGTGATACGTACATTTTGGGAACATGATAGTATAATTGAGTGGGAGCGCTAACATAAATATGGAGTCTATAACTTCTATAGGAATTTAGAAGTGAAACGATGATATCCTTCGAGCTTGGCTAAACAGAGATAAATGGTGGAGATCTCATTTCACTTCGCTGAAATATCATTTATACGGAGCTAAGTGTTTTAAGGATAAAATACATTGAAGGTGTAACGGTAACTTAGTGCCTATTCAATGTAGATCATCTATTAGAGGGTCATTGATCAAATTAGGATTATAACAATGGATAACTAATGGCGTACCTATATCGTGGAACATATAGAGCGTTCTATATGACTGAGAGTGCAATTCCAAGTTCTAAGTGTGGATTCAATAAGGAATTAATAAGTTAGGGAATTTACTTGGTAAATTTGGTTCGACTTATTGGAAGCTCGGTTATATAGGCCCATGGTCCCCATACTAGTTGAGACCATACTACTTGTAAGACTCAGTTAATTGATTTTAATTAATCAATTATAATTCTAAAGTTAGAATATGACTAGTTTATGAATTTTCACTAAGCAAGGGTGAAATTGTAAAGAAAAGAGATTCTAGGTTTATTTATTAATTAAGAGACTTTACATGTCTAAATTAATAAATATATTAAATGGAAATATTATTTAATAATTAATTTTTAGTTGTTAAATAATTAGAATTGGCATTTATATGGTTAAATTGGAAAATTGGCATTTTTGAGAAAATGAGATTGAGAAATGACAAAATGGCAAAATTGCAAAGTGAGGCCCATTATCCAATAATATGGCCAGCCACTTTGTATAGGATTTACCATTTATATTTTTCATTATTTTAATGCCATACAATTCTAACCTAAACCTAGATGACATTCTATAAATAGAAAGTGTTGGCTTCAGGAAACTATGCACTTGCATCTTATTTTCTCTTAGAGAAAAACCTAAGCCTCACAACCGCCACCCTCTCTTCTCTTATCTTCTCTTCAATTTCGAAATCCTTGAGTGATAGAGTAGTACCCACACACATCAAGTGGTATCTCAATCATAGTGTGAAAAATTGTGTAGAATCCAAACAACAAGAAGGAGAATCAGCATCAAAGGAAGGAGAGAAAGAGATCCAGATTCAGATCTTGATAATCCTCTGCTACAGAAAGGAATCAAGGGCTAGAGATTTGAATGGAAGGAGTCATTATATTCTACTGCACCCAATGTAAGGTTTCCTAAACTTTATATGTGTTTATTTCATTGTTTTAGAATTCCTATTAGGTTGTTAATAAAACATACATGTAGTAAATCTAGATCTTGGTAAAATATTTCCAACAGTCTGTAAATGCGACTATACAAGAACGCAGACATCTTAGACTCAACTAAGTGTTAGGTGTATTCTAAGACCACGAGCTTATGCAAGAATATGAACAGCCAACTCGCACATTAGAAGTCACATACGTTACTGTATTTAGTGAATATAAACTGTTCTTCATTTATTAATGTTTACATTTTTAGCTTAATTATTGTAAATCAATGTACGAACGGATTGACAATGAATGCAATCCTTGTGTAAATAATCGGACACTTGCTTTGTATATAAAGGAGTGGTCCACCGTGAAATGGGACACCTACAGAATCTTTGTAACAGTTGACTAAGCAGACCGTGATCTGACTAAACCACTATATTCCCTTGTGTTCTTTTTATTTCCAATTTTCATTAAGTATTTGTGTTCCCAGTTTGAGTACTCGCCATTCTAGGTCGAATACTCGCACTTGTTCATCATATTATTATTATAATAATTATTGTTATTATTTATTTTTGGTGTTGTGAAATTCCTTCAACAACATTTGGCACCGTCTGTGGAAACGAGAAGTATTTTCTTGCTAATTTAGAGAGAGAATCATAATGACTGGAAACCAAGCAAACATGGGTCTTAACAACGAATCCATCAACATCGAAATGATGAACGTTCCACTGTTAGGAAGCAGAGTGCCTCCCGTAGATGTCATTAACGGCGGAATAGGTCGGGGTAATGTAAGACCTCTCAACCTATTCCCTGAAACCACTGGCCCTCACGCCGGGGAAACGTCTACACCGGCAGCCACGACGGGACATTTTCCACCTTTTACTCCAGCGGTGGTATCCGAAGGTATTATCCAACTGACCACCGATCAGTACACTGCAATCCAAGACCAGCTACGCGCTTTACATGCCGAGGTGGATGGACAAAACAGGGCTCAACGTCCTCCTCGAGTACCCGCTACTCGCACAAAAAATCCTTAGGTAACTAACTCTAGACACTGTAATAACCGTATTCGCAGGGAATGGAGGGCCAACCCGGAAGGACTCGATTTGAACCAACCAAGGTATGCTTCTGCAGGCCTTAAAAATGCTCGAGCAGCAGAGAAAATCCATATACAAGCTGCATGGGACCTCTCCTTTCACTATAGAAGTGCGACAAGCTCGACTCCCCAAGGGGTTCCGGTTATCTAAATCCCTAAAATACAAAGGTACTTCTAATCCCATAGACTATTTAGAAAAAAAATTAATAATATTATGGAAGTGGATCAGGTACCTCAACTCGCTAAATGTCGCATTCTTGCGTCAACGTTGGAAGAAAATGCCCACGATTGGTTCAGCCAATTGCCTGAGGCATCTATCTCGACATGGGAGACCTTTGTCGACCTATTCCTCACGCATTTCCAAGCCACGATGACCTATAGGCCACCCTATACCACTCTGGCTAATATCAAACAAGAACCTGGTGAGTCTTTACAGGACTATTTCAAACGCTTTAATGCTAAGGTAACAAAAGTAGAGAAGGCTCCCGAGTCTTCGCTAGTATGTATGTTGATAATAGGTGTCCTACTAAGAACCGATTTCTGGAAGGAACTGCAAGCTCAAAGACCTGAATCTTTGGTCAAGCTCTTTGCCATGGCAGAGCCGCATAAGAGGATTGAGAATTCTTTGGCTGAGTTAGAGAAGGGCAAAGATAAACGTAAGTCACCAGTGCCGCGATCACGATCTCGCAGTCCTAGAGGGAAGAATTCCAGAGGAAGGAGCCCGAGAAGACGCAGTCCACAGAGACAGCGAAGTCTGAAATGAGCCAAGTCCCCTCCAAAGAAGGAATCCTCCCCGAAAAGGAAAGGTGGTCCGCGCTTTGTAAACTATACAGAGTTGGCAGTCCCTCGGGACCATATCTACGCCATTGAAAAAAAGAACGGGGTCTTCAAAAAGCCTCCCCCAATCAGGGGAAACCGCGATAAAAGAGACCCTAAAAAATTCTGTAAGTACCACAAAGATATTGGTCACACTGCTCTGGAGTGTTGGTTTTTGCAGGACGAGATCAAAGAGCTAATTAGGAGAGGAAAATTCAGCAAATACAAGAAGAATGAGGAAAGTCATCCCCGAGCGAATGACATAGAAGAAAATCAAAATGCGAGTGGTTCGAGGACTCCTCACAATATCCTGACTATCATAGGCGGACCCCATATTGCAGGAGATTCCAGGAAGTCGCAGGAGCGATATGAGAGAGAAGCCAAAGATAAGCCGCTCACTAATGTGAACAACTTGAACGAGCGGCCGGAGAAGCTGTTCAAAAGGGAGTGTCATGACATCACATTCATGGAAAGTGATGCGAGATGGGTCCACCACCCACATTCGGACGCGCTGGTCATCGTCGCCAATATTGGGGGAGATAATGTCCACTGCATACTCGTAGACAATGGAAGTTCTGTGAATCTCTTGAATTTCCAGGCCTTCAGACAAATGGGGTTGCATGAGAAGGATCTGCGACCTGTGACATCAAGTGTACATAGTTTTACTGGAGATGTCATCGCATTAAAGGGAATGATCAAACTCCCAATCACTTTGGGAACCGCACCCGTAGTAGCTAAATCGATGGATGACTTCACAGTAATTGATCAATACTCGGCGTATAATGCTGTGATTGGTCGACCTATCCTAAAGGAGATGAAGATCGTGACGTCCATCTATCATCTCACCATGAAGTTCCCTACCCCTGCTGGAGTAGGATCTATGCGAGGAGTCCAGTCGAACTCGCGAGAATGCTACAACACAGCAGTAGAACTCGTAGAAAAGAAGTCAGTTAACGTCATTTACTTGCTAGAGGCACCACCTCCTCGTCAGGAGGTATTCAGAATAGAAGAAGTGCCGCATAAAGACGAGCCAGATTTGGATCCCAAGATCCTCGACTACACCGCAACCGCCCAGGTCGCGGAAGACACTATCGAGGTACCTATCAATCCAATAGATAATAATAAAGTTTTGAAAGTTAGTTCTAAGCTAACTTTTCAACAGC
Organism: Cannabis sativa; assembly: GCF_029168945.1. NCBI lineage: Eukaryota > Viridiplantae > Streptophyta > Magnoliopsida > Rosales > Cannabaceae > Cannabis > Cannabis sativa. The sequence goes on along the minus strand of NC_083609.1, from coordinate 22,059,219 downwards.
AAGAAAAGCTTGTCACTTTTCTCAAGCAAAACCTGGATGTTTTCGCTTGGAAACATTCAGACATGGTCAGAATATCTCCGCAGGTCATGTGTCATCGATTGAACATTGACCCCGAAGTGTGAGGTGTCTGACAGTAGCGCCGCAAAATGGACCCCGTGAGGTACCGAGCGCTGAAGGAAGAAGTAGACCGCCTTTTGGCATGCGACTTCATAAGGGAGTCGTTTTACCCAAACTGGTCATGAGCTTCTCTGTTTCATGGATGCATACTCGGGATATAATCAGATCCCGATGTATGAACCAGATCGAGAACATACCTCGTTCATTACAGATCGAGGTTTGTATTGTTACAAGGTAATGCCTTTTGGTTGTATAAACGCAGGTGCAACGTATCAGAGGCTGGTGAATATGATGTTCGCAGATTTGATTGGGGACACCATGGAAGTGTATGTTGACGATATGCTTGTAAATTCTCAACATGCGAAAGACCATGTCAACCATTTACAAGCAATTTTCGAAATACGGCGACGATACAAAATATGGCCAAATCCTCTTAAGTGTGTCTTTGGGGTCGACCCAGGGAAATTCCTCGGGTTTATGGTGAATCAGCGAGGAATTGAGGCAACCCTGTGAAGATTAAAGCTTTAGTAGAAATGCGATCTCCGACTAAGCAAAAAGAAGTCCAAAGTCTGACAGGTAAAGTCCCCGCTCTAAATCGTTTCATCTCATATTCCTCTGACAAATGCAAATAATTTTTTCAAATCTTAAAAGGCAACAAGAAGTTCCAATGGACCGAAAAATGTGAAGAAGCTTTCCAAGCACTAAAAACGCATTTGGGGCAGCCCCCAATCCTGTCAAAGCTAATGCTTGGAGAAGTTTTATCCATTTACCTGGCGGTATCCGAATATGCGATTAGCTCAGTACTAATTTGCGAAGACCAAGGTCGGAAATACCCGATGTACTATGTCAGTAAGCGTTTATTAGATGCTGAGACTCGTTACCCTCAAATGGAAAAACTGGCGTTTGCCCTGGTAATATTGTCAAGAAAATTGCGACCTTATTTTCAACCCCATAGCGTTGAGGTTTTAACGAACTACCCTTTGAGGTAAGTTTTAGCAAAGCTAGAAGCATCAGGAAGGTTGTTGAAATGGTTAGTAGAAGTAAGTGTTGGAAATTATTTTACTAGGATCTTAGATCTACTCACAAGTATGTTGTTTAAACACCCTAAATATGAACTTTCTAAAACGATAAATTAAACACATAAAAAGTTAAGAAACCTTACATTGGGTGCAGCGGAATATAATGACTCCTCCCGTTCAGATATCTAGCCCTTGATTCCTTTCTGTAGCAGAGCATTATCAATATCTGAACCTGGATCTCTTTCTCTGAATCTTTGATGCTGAAACTCCTTCTTGCTGATGATCTTTCTTCACGATCTTCCTCACTATGGTTGAGGTATCACTTGCTATGTGTGGGCACTACTCATACACTAAGAATTTCGAAATCTCAATGAGGAAGAGAGAGAGAGTGGGTTCGGCCAAAGATAGGGAGAGAGAAGGCTCAGTTTTTTCTGAATGAAAAAGTAGAAAATTTAAGTGTAATTTTCCTGAAGCCTTCACTATCTATTTATAGCATTCCACTAGGGTTAGGTTTGAATTATTTGGCATTAAAATAATAAAAATCTCAGAGGTAAATTCCTATAAAAGTGGCCGACCATGCTTAGTGGATTTGGGCCTCACTTTTTGCAATTTTGCAGTTTTATCTTTTCTGCATCTGATTTTCTCAAAAACGCCAATTTTCTAATTCAACCATTTAAATGCCAATTCTAACTATTTAATAACTATAAATAATTATTAAATAATATTGTCATTTATCATATTTATTAATTGAACCATACAAAGTATCATAATTAACAAATATGCCCCTATAAACTCTTTCTTTACAATTTCGCCCTTACTTAGTGAAAAATTCACAAATAGACATAGTCTAAATTGAGAATTATAATTGATTAATCAAAACCAATTACATGAGTCTTACAAGCAATATTATCTCAACTAGTGCAGGGACCATGGGTCTATATAACCGAGCTTCCAATAAGTAGATCAAGAATTTATTACTAAAATTCACTAACTTATTAATTCTTCGTTGAATCCACGCATAGAACTTAGAATTGCACTCTCAGTTATATAGAATGCTCTATATGTTCCACCATATAGACACATCATTAGTTATCCATTGTTATAATCCTAATGTGATCAATGATCCTCTATATGAATGATCTACACTGTAAAGGGATTAGATTACCGTAACACCCTACAATGTATTTATTCCTTAAAACACTTGACCCCGTATAAATGATATTTCAGCTTATGTGAAATGAGTACTCCACCATTTATGTTTGTTTGGTCAAGCTCGAAGGAGATCATCCTTTGCTTACTATTCGCCAGATAGAAGCTATAGATTCCATGTTTATGCTAGCGCTCCCACTCAGTTGCACTACCGTGTTCCCAAAATGTACGTATCACCCTGACCTAAAAGTAGGCTTAACTAACAAATCAAAGAACACGAATAGCCTCCTGAGATTGAGCCTAATCATAACAGGATTAAGATCATTTGATCTAGGATCAACTAAGCGATATTGACTTGAATAGATATTACGGTAAGTTTAATAAATCTAAGTCAAAGTTCAATATCGGTCCCTTCTGATGCATACTCCATGCATCCAACCTGAGCTTTACTTTAACCAATGCTCTGGAAAGAACATAGCACTTCTCCAAATGTAAGTAAACTCTGTTGTAGATTATCATATCAGTAAAACCCTATGTCTGATAAATCTAGGAAACTTTATTCACATAGTCATGTTTACTTTCCAATGTGTTGACAAGACAATAAAACGGGATCAAGTATGTGAAAAGGGTTTCAGATGAATTTATACATTATGTACATATAATCATGAAATAAATCACGTGAACCATGCAACATTAAATGTTATTTCTGATCTATATTAATAAGTAAATCTGATTATCTTGAAATGAGTTTTATTTAGGGCATAAAACCCAACAAACTCTCACTTGCACTAATATAAAATAAAAAGTGCGTTTCAAATAATCTCAACACCTTGATATACAAATCAAGTGTAGTAGTAGTAAACTTCTCGTAATAGGATCTGAAAGGTTGAATTAAACACAACCTTTTCTCCACCATTACTCTTCCTTTAATCACAAAATCATTGATAATGTGAAATTCCTCTCTATATGTCTACTCTCTTGGGATACTGGATTCTATACCTTTGGCAACTACTTTTGGTTAATCAGGAAATTAACACTAGTAGTTTAAGGCAATTTGGAATGATGCCAAAAATGTATAGAACTTTCCTTAGACTGAATAAGTACCTTTCCTGGAGCTTTAACATTCAGTCCCTTTCTGGTAGACCTAGAGACTTCAGATAGGTTTTTACACTTCTCCAAGATCACTATTCCACCCCAGAGTAACCACCATTTTATCAGAAAGATTTACTAGTACAAAGGCAAATTTCGAAATCTGATATGGTGTAGTCTAAGAGTTTTAAACACACCCTTATAGACTAACATATAATTCCTCTTCTTTATCTTAAGATTTACTTGATTGTCTTCGAATGTTCTTCTCCTGGATTAATCTGATACCTACTCATTACTCCCACTCAACAGCAGGTGTCTGGTCTAAGGCATACAAAAGCATATCTAAGACCTCTCACTGTTGATTTAAGAAATTTTTTCATGGCTTTATCTTTTCTGGAATAGTTGAAACTTTTCCTTAGATAAATAAAATCTATACCTAAGAAGTTGTGAAGCTTCTATAGATTGCCATTAGAAAGAAAATGCTTCAGCATCTTACTAAAGTAAGTTGCTTGCATTAGAGTAAGTAATTACCAGGTATACCACCAGCCATAGGTTTAGATAAACTCAAACCTATAATACTAGGAACATGAAGTTTGTTAAGTCCATTGAATAGACTTATAAACGAAAATTTCCTTTTATGTCCTTTTAATAGAAAACTTTAGGTTATTCCATGTGAATGGATTAAACCATAGTTCTATTGGCTTTTCTTCTTAGTTTCTTATCTTGACAATCCATTACTTGTTTAAACTCACAATGGATTTTAATTACTAGTGTCTCCCAAGTCATAAGAAGGTGAGTTCCTAGAAACTCTCCCACTACGACAAGGTACCGTGAATTATGTCGAAGAAAACTAAATGGTATTTATCTCTTCGGTTGTGACAAGACAACAGAGCCAGTGGGATCATCATATGTCATATAAGATGATAGAACACTTTTGGAATCAAGAAAAATATCTCCTTTATTTGCTACTTGTTTTCAGACTTAGTCATTATCTTAGAAAAGTAGTATTTGTTTGAACAAACACTTTCTTATCTATTGACAATGGGATGGTCCACCCCTAATCACTTAGAATAGCTAACAAAACATGGTTAAAAGTTCTAACTTTTCTTAAGATTTTGATTAGGTCATCCATGAATCTAGTAATGATTTACATTAAATATACAACCATTTCATCATTCTGAAATTGTATTACCATAGAAGGAATTAGGCAACGACTAGTAACTAATCATCAATATGCAACTCGAAATTTCTAGGGAGGTAAGTTTGGATATAATTCAAAAATCAATTTAATGATCTTTGAACTGCATATCTACTAACTATTTCTCCACCCCTATCAGTTCGCAAGATCTTTAACCACTTACCTTAATGGTTTTAACCATTGCTAGAAATTAATGAAATTTTTCAAACATTTCAAATTTCTTTGCATAAGGTATAATTTAGAGTGATCGTTTTAAGAATACAATGAAAAACTCATATCCACCCCTGAATGTACATCCATCTGTGAATGAGATGAACTACTTTTAGTGGATATAGGCATATTAACTCTTTGCAGAGATTGATCTTGTCAAATCCACTATGAACAAGATAAAAATGCCATAGATTAGAAAAAATATGGTAGTGTCTTTTGATGACTTAGGAATAGTTACATCAACGAGTTCATAGAATACTGCAAGTGGATCCTGGTCAAAGAATACCTAACTCATATTCCATACAGTTTGAATCCATTAATAGAAGATGGATATTAAACACTTGAGAAAGTGTAACTGTATTGTATTCTGGAATTAGAAATATAAGAAAATTTCTATTTGGATTCTAAAATTAAAGTCAAAGACTTAAATTTATACCAAATATAATGAGTAATTCTATCTTGGACCAGCACTATTAATACAAACTCTAAGTCAGATTTGCCCATACAAGTAGGAGATTTCTAAGATTGAGGTTTTATATCAATTGGGAATAGAATTTCGGGATTATAATCATATGCGTCATTTAATTTCTTAAGAGAAAATATAGAATGACATGAAATGATTTATATACCATTCATCCAATGATATGTTATTGAGCTAATTCGAAATGAATAAGCTAAGAGGAAATAGGATAATTTCGTTTAAAATAAAAATCCAACGATGCTTCGATTAGCGACAGTCAAAGTAATCTTATTTATACAATCTTCTGTTTTCATATCGTAAAAATACTAGTCTAAGGTGTCATCAAGTGATGAACAACTAGATGCCGCATATACAATATTTATCTTTCGAGATCTAACACTATTATGTATGTCTAATGGTGAAAATCCACTAGGGATTTATCTCATTAGATAAACAAGCCAAGTTAGACCGATAATGAAGATTCGAAATTAAACTACAACTTAATAACAGAAAATAACATGGTTCAATATAAATTCATACACAATTCAGAAATTATAAACATATAGCAAGTAGGAATGACAAGTGAAAATACTAAAACTTACAATCCTAAATAATTTCTAAGGTTTTTCAACAAACTGATACAGTGTCCCGTTTAGGCGAGAGTCAAAGCATCATCTATTGAATAGAGTTGTCAGCTCATCTAAAATGATAACCATTCTAGCAACCTTTTATTCGATCAAGATTGGAATTCAGCGTTGTCCCATTTAGGCGAGAGTCAAGGCAATTCTATCTTATGAGCTTCCACCATTGTTTCGCAATTTGCAAGTCAAATATGGTCGCCACCATTAGGGTGATCCATACCATATAAAACACTTACAAACTACTTATCATTCGAGATTAAACGGTGCGAAATTGCTAATGAACGTTCCTCCATTAGGGAGGATTACTCACTAAAACAAACGCGGTGTAAAACCCACAATGGAGATCGAATGTCTTAATAATAATAAAGCTCATTATTTAAAAAAAGAGTTGTATTTTCTTTGATTCTCTTTATTTAATCTGTTTATTTTAAATATATATTTATTTAATTAAAATTTCTAATTTAGAATGAAAAATTCTAAGTATAAATTTTAATTTAATATTTATAAATTTTACTTAGATGGATATGAAAATAACATGAATTATTTCCATCTTAGTAATAATTTCCAATAAATATTTAGAAAAATATTCAATTTAAGTTGTTACAAAATTAATTTGAATTAATTTACAACTCAAATTTTATTTTCTATAAATATATATTGCATTTCGAAAAATTAAAGTATTCAAGGACACAATTTTCGAAAATGCATGTTAAAATAAAAAATTAATCCTGGAAAAATTATTCTAATTTAATGTTGGCCCAAAATTAATTAATAAAATTAATTTACAACAAAAAATATAATTTTCCTATTTAATTAAATGTATAAAAAATTTCAAATATTTAAGTATGATGATGAAAATCAACTTAAATATTAATTTTCTATTTAATTAAATACACTAGAAAAATACTTCAAGCAAAAATATCATCTATCTAGATTTTCCTTTGACTAATTAATTCAATTTCTAATAATATACTTTAATTCAATTTATTTTAAATTAATCAATAAATGAAAAAATCATTGATTTAGTGAATTACTTGGAAAAGGAGGTCTTGCCCGAAGATAAAATAGAAGCAAGAAAATTACGACATCGAGCTGCCCGATATGTCATCTATGATAGAAGACTATATCGCAGAAGCTTCAGCCAGCCGCTACTAAAATGCATTGACGGGGAGGAATGCGATTATATTCTTCGTGAAGTGCACAGTGGTATCTGCGGAAACCATACTAATGGTAATTCTATTGCCTTAAAAATCATGCGGCAAGGGTATTACTGGCCGACACTGCGACAAGACGCCTTCAACGCAAAGAAATGCGACAAGTGTCAGCGGATAGCCACGTATGTTAACCAACCTCCGAGTCACTTGCACTCTATCACGAGCCCTTGGCCCTTCGCGGTCTGGGGTATCGACTTGATGGGGGAATTACAAAAAGGAAAAGGCAGAGTCAAATCGCCGTGGTCGCGGTTGACTACTTCACCAAATGGGTCGAGGCAAAGGCACTTGCAACCATTACAGCAGCCAAACTGTGCGAGTTTGTCTATAACTCCATAATTTGTTAATTTGGCATTCCTTACAAACTCATCTCGGACAACGGAAAGCAATTTGATTGTAAAGAAATGCGACAATTGTACGATGAGTTAGGAATTAAAAAGGCATTTTCAGCAGTGAAACTCCTTTCGCAAGTTTTATGGTCATATAACACAACCCCCTGATGCACGACTAATGAAACTCCTTTCTCGCTCTCCTATGGATGCGAAGCTATGGTGCCAGTCGAGGTTGCAGCAGGTTCCCTGCGAAGAGATGCTTTCAATATTGTATAGAACGAAGAAAAACAGTTGCTTCACCTCGACCTTTTAGAAGAAAAGCGCGATTAGGCTCACCTGAAAAATGCGGCTTATCAGCAGCGAACTGCGCGGTATTTCAACTCTAAGGTCAAGGAAAGAATTCTGCGAGTAGGGGATTTGGTTCTTCGAAAATTCATGCCAAACACGAAAAACCCAGCGCATGGGGTCTTCAGAGACAATTGGGAAGGACCATACCTCATCGCTGAGAAGATTGGTAACACAACATATCGACTTGCAGAACTCGATGGTACTGCAATCCAAAGAGCCTGGAATGGCCAAAGTTTGAAGTTTTATTATCAATAGTACTCGCAGTGTATCATATGTACTTGTTATATATTTATACTTAGTCAATTTATCTATAAATGTTCTATCTCTTGAGGATAATGAACCCTTCTCATGTCCTCTATCTCTTGAGGATATGTGGGACACTATTCCTTAGATAGACGGATACCAAATCTAGAAGGCATTTGTGTCCCTTTGGCATTGGTCATTGAGAATCTCTCTAAAACCTTATCAATGTAAGTTGTTTGAGAGAGAGCAAGCGATCTGTTCTTCTGGTTTCTAATGATCTGAATACCAAGAACATAACCAGCTTCACCCAACTCTTTCATTTCGAATTGAGTGTCAAGTCATTCCTTGATGTCAGTCATTTTCTTGATATTGTTGCCAATAATCAAAATTTCATCAACATAAAGGACTAGGAATACTACCACTTGATAATCCTTGAGTCGGTAAACACAAGGTTCATCTTAATTTTGTTGAAAGCCGTAGGTCTTGATTATTTCATCAAACCTTTTATTCCAAGAGCGAGAAGCTTGCTTAAGTCCATAAATGGACCTGTTAAGTTTGCAAACTTTCTTTTCCTGCCCTGGAAGAACATAACCTTCTGGTTGCTCCATATAGATGGTTTCTTCAAGAATTCCGTTAAGGAAAGCTGTCTTGACATCCATTTGCCAAATTTCATAATCGAAAGCGGCAGCTATGGAGAGAAGAATTCGGATGGATTTGAGCATGGAGACCGGACTAAAAGTTTCTTCATAGTCCACACCTTCTCTTTGGGTATAACCCTTAGCGACTAGTCTAGCTTTGAAAGTTTTGACTTCGCCTCCAGCACCTCTTTTCTTCTTGTAGACCCACTTACATCCAATTGGACGATAATTATCAGGTGCGTCTACCTATTCCCAGACTTTGTTCTTTTTCATGGAGTCCATTTCTGAATCCATGCCGGTTGACCACTATTTCTATTCCGGACTTGCCATTGCTATTTTGTAGGTTAATGGATCGTCATCAATACCGTCACCAACGACCATGATGATTTCACCATCCAAGCCACAACAAGATGGTTTTGTGGAAACCCTCCCACAACGACGAGGAGCCGTGGTCTTTTGTAATGGCGTAAACTAGGTATACGAGCATTCCACAATTCTAAAGGTGTCTTAGGGACTGATTTTGATGGAACAACATTTAAAATGTCAGTTGCCATCTGAATAGCATATCCCCAGAAGGACGTAGGTAGAGTTGAGTAGCTAAGCATGGACCTAACCATTTCCAAAAGCGTGCGATTTCTTCTTTCTGCAACTCCATTTTGCTATGGAGTCCTAGGGACAGTCAATTGGTATTCAATGCCAAGTTCAATTAAATGATCTTTGAACTGCATATCCATATATTCTCCACCCCTATCAGTTTGGAAGATCTTTAAGGTTATACCCTATTGGTTTTGAGCCAATGCTAGAAATTCCTGAAACTTTTCAAACGTTTCAGATTTCTTATGCATAAGGTAAACATGACCATATCTAGAGTAATCGTCGATGAAAGTGACAAAGTACTCATAACCACCTATAACTTTGACATTCAGTGGTCCACAAAGATCTGAATGCACTATACCTAGTGGTTCTTTGGCACGCTCTCCCTTTCCAAAGAAAGAACATTTTGTCATTTTGCCTTTTAGGCAAGATTGACAAACTGGTAATTCACCTATGGTGACATTTTTTGTAACATCCCCGCTTCAAGCCTCCATTGGGTCCTTACACCCACGAAAATAATGGCTCTTATACACGAGTATGTCAGTCTGGCTGCATCATGGACTGATGACTGACCCTACAAACCAACACGAGTGTTTCCAGCGTGCTTTGTCCTCACTCGCACGCTTCCTAGGAAAACTTCCCAGGAGGTCACCCATCCTAAAATTGCTCCAAGCCAAGCACGCTTAACTGTGGAGTTCTTTCGAGATGGGCTACCGAAAAACAAGATGCACCTTGTTGATATAGGTAGTACAAATCAATCCATTTAAGCCCTCTTCAACTGTGTAGTCCCATACCTACACAGTCTCACAATCATCCCACTTGACCTTCCCCAGGCGGTGTCGGATTGCACAGCTTACCCGATATTTTCCCTTACGGATCACAGGACTACTGACTGTCACAATCACCCCCCCTTACGGGGTCCGACGTCCTCGTCGACCACACTTTCGGCTGGGTCAAGGCTCTGATACCATTAAAATTCGCACTCTTACAGTACATCAGAAAGAATACTATTTTTGACCAATAATGACACGAATTCAGTGAAAGTTTCCTTCATAAAAATTATAGGAAATTCAATTATCTTTCTAATGATATAAAGATCACTAAAAATGGATTAAAACTGAGAGAGTTATCATAGGTTTACTGAAACTATTTCTGAGAAGGAATATGGAGTAACGAATCACAGTAGACATCGGAAATCCAAAGTTTTGATACTGAAATATTCCAAATAAGAGAATACTCTCTTCATAAAAGTTTTAGAAAATCGAATTCCATTTCTAATGAGACTAAAATCTTTAGAATCGGAGTGATAACGTAAGAGATATAGATATTATACCGAAATAGTTTTCTAGAAATCCTGAAACAAATGGATTTCGAACTACAGCAATAAAATAATAATTTTGACTTAGAATAATTAATAATTAGTGAATAGTTTCTTCATAAAACATTTAGAAAATTGAATTATTTTTTCAACGGTACCAAGATCGCTAGAATCAGATCATTATTCAGAGAGATATTTGAATTTTACTGAGACAACTTATATAGAAAATATAAAAAAAACGATTTACAACAAACAGCGTAGAAATACTAATTTTTGACATAGATAAATTTCGATTCAGTAAAACCTTTATTCATAAGAATTATGGAAAATTCAATAAGCTTTCTATAGGCACCAAGATTGCGATAATCGGATGAGTATTTAAAGAGATATGACAGTTTTACTGAGACATATTTTATTCTGAAAAATAAGAAAAGGAGACCTACGAATATTCTCCTATTGTGATCAATAAATAAGTAAATGTAGAGTTTCTTACCTCAAATACATCGAGCTTTTTGGATCGATAGACATAAGATGATGGTAATCAAAGATGAGAGTGAAGAGTGGTATAGATTTGGCTAAGGATGTAATGGAAAGATGATTTGAAAATTTTAGGGTTAGTCTTGCTCAGATAGGTGGGAAGAATAGAACGATATAATTTTAGGGTTAATGAAACCTATACTATTCTGACTCTTATTAGGTTTAGTTTTATGAATAATAATAATATTAACATAATAGCAATAAATAAATTATTAAATAAACAAATATCTTACTTTTAAATTTAAACTGTAATCTCTAAATTTCGTAATTTTAGGACTTAGTTTTCACCTAAAAAAATTACGAATTATGATATGGTTATTTCTACAAAATTTATAGATCTTTGAATTATCTTTCCAACGCCACTGGAATCACCTCAATCGGAGTTATAAAACTCCAGATATGGTCATTTTTGTAAAACAGTTTCTAAACCTCTGAATTTCTCTAAACTTACAATTTTTCTAACATTAATCAAATAATAATATTATTTAATATCACTTATACAATTAATTAAATCTAATAAATATGTTATAAAAACCTAGTGGACTTTCATATCGGGCTTTAATTAAACGATTACCTACTTATGAAAATATCATAATATTTTACTTTTGTAGTTAATACAACTTTAACTTTCTTTAAAAAAAAATGGTACAACTACTCTAAGCAATAATATCAACTCACTAACAACACAAATAAATGAATTAATTATCCTCGCACAATTAATATCCAAATGAAAAATTAAATACTATTTTAAACTGGATATTACATTCTACCCTCCTTAAAAGAAATTTCGTCCTCGAAATTTAACTTACCAACACTCGGGGTGTTGAGTCTTCATGTCTTTCACCACTTACCGCATTACATCCTTATCTACTATATGGAGCCAATAAATATGCATTTAACCTATATCTTGTCGATCAATCGATAACACATATAATACAAATAACTTATTAATTAAGCATTATTATTTCTCTATACATTACTTAAATATCAAAACGTACTCTATCATAATAAATTACATATACATGCTTTAAATACATAAGTTTTGCAATAGCATGCTCGTAATATTATAAAAAAAAATTCTTCTCTTATGATCATCCTTACATGACATTAAGAGTGAAACTATTTATTCTTCTATGAGCATCCTTACATGCCATTAAGATTAAAACTATTTATTCTCTAAATGAACATCCTTACATGTCACTTGAGAACACATTATACAATACAAAATAATAAACACAAGGAGTAGGGTAGAAGACCTTATGCAAACTTCTCTTTAATCATTCCCACTCTTTAGTTAAATGTTATTACGTATAAAAATCTTACTTCTCTACTTGATTTTTTACTGTAAGGCTACAGTGTCATTCTTTAAATTTCATAGATGTTACTCACTCATCGATAGACACTTGTTCCATGACACTTGGAAATAAACATGTAAGCTCTTAAAAAAAAAGTCTTCTATCTATAAATATTTTAATGATCCATTTCGACCACTTTTTTGTCTAACATTCACTTCTTGATATCCTTTATCCATGTATTCATTGCACTTGTCAGGCCTTCCCATTTTCCTAGGTAACTGTTGTTGGTTTCTTTTGTAGTCACTTTCTTGTATCACTCTATTGTATTTTCTTCGCTAATCTCTCCTATGGTGCTTGGTCCTCCATTACTCCTTTCAATCAAGTTGACTTGATTATGAGATTATCTAGTTTTCCCCATTAACTTTTGTCTGCTAGGCGAACATGAGATAACAAATTCAGTCTTTCACTAAGATTTCAAATAGCTATGTCGAACTCAAGTTGATTATGTTTCGCCTCTTCCTCGGAGAAAGACGATCAAACAATTCCCAATGATGGTCCTCGCGGATCAGATCATCCATATAATATACAAAAAGAAACTCCAGATATTTTGTATCCTTCTCTTTGAATGAGATCTCAATTCCAGCGACAGTTTCATTAGATATCGCCCATAAGCATCTAAATTTCATTTGATCATTTATTAACTAAATATTAACTAAGAGATGAACCTAATCCAGAATATGAACCATAAAAGAAAATACCAAGTAAACCGATCACCAGAACACCAGTTACAGTACCTATTATCCAAAGAGGAATCCTTCCAGTAGTATCGGCCATTTGTCCTACTTTCCTCCACATTTCATCAGGTGGTGTTCCATTTCTATACTGATGAAGTCTAAATCTGCAATGCTGATAGATTTGTGTAATTGTGTTCAATGATTGTTTCTTCTATTATACTAACCTTCTGGGTATCACATCACTTTCATATTTATACTACCATATACTTTTCTAACCATATTTATGTCTTACATATTGTAGACCTCTATAGTTCACAAAATAAATCCCAACTTCTTAATTGCACTGTTAAGACCTCCAAAATCTAAAACCAGCTAACATTCGAGTACAGACCATCAACTTTTAGTTAAGTAAGATCATATATGCTAAAATATCGTAAGTGCATTAGTAACCCTTTAAAACGAGTTCAACCTTAACATAGGTTAGGTAGCCCAATTATTTATTTATCATTTACTATTTAACCAAAGGTTAATCATGTAATCTCATAATATATCAATCAACCAAGTTGTAAAGCCCGCTTAGTTAATTTGGAAATTAGCAGTTAATCATGATTAATTATGAAAATTATTTATAGCTATTTAAATAATTTATTATACTGTTATTTATGGAATTCAGAAATGCATGGTTATGTTATTCAGTAGTTTTCATATTTTGCATTTCCGGTGCCCGGTATTTTGGAACTCGGCGTTTGGCTCAGTAGAAATCACAACTTAGCATGTTATTAGTTTGGGACTGGTTTTAGACATTGGGAATGTCGGGAATGGCCGGGAATTTAGAATTTCCCAAAAATACCCCTTTAGTATGATTTATGTGATTTTAGTGTGGAGGGGCAAAATTGTAAAGCCCGCTTAGTTAATTTGGAAATTAGCAGTTATTTATGTTAATCATGAAATTATTTATAGCTATTTAAATAATTTAGTATTGATATTTATGGAATTCAGATATGCATGGGTATGTTATCAGTAGCTTTTATATTTCGCATTTCCGGTGTCCGGTATTTTGGAACGCGGCGTTTGGCTCAGTAGAAATCACAACTTAGTATGTTAGTATTTGGGGACGGGTTTTAGACATTGGGAATGTCGGGAATGGCCGGGAATTTAGAATGTCCCAAAAATACCCCGTTAGTATGATTTATGTGATTTTTTGGTGGAGGGGCAAAATGGTCTTTTTGCCCCATTAGTATTTTGTCTTATGTGATTTATTAAATGGAAATTAAATGTTATTTGATTATTTTTAGTTGGCTGAAATAGATTTAATAAAATGGTATATTAAGCTTGAAAATCCTTTTTTTCTCTCATTTTTACACTTAGTCAAAATTAGAAAGTTTTAAAAAAATAGAAAAGCTCTCTCTCTTTTCCTCCCTTTCGGCTGAGCTTGGAGGGTTCAAGGCTGGGATTTTGGTTGGTGATTTCTAGTGTTTTAGCAAGATCAAAGTGTATTTTCTTTAAGGTAATTCTTGGCTTTAATCTCTTCCTTGTTTTTCTTGAAATTCTTGATGAAAATGGGTGTTGCATGCTTGATTCTTGGATGTTGTTGCTGCTGATTATTATTGTTGTTGTTCTTTGTTTAAATGCTGAAATAATTAGGTTATAGGTGATTGTATAGCATGCTTGATTCCTTGTTCTACTTGGTTAAGTGCTTAGGTGAAAAAGTTATGAATTTTGAAAGAAAATGTTGTGTTTTGTTTCTGTGAATTGCTGAAGGTTTCTGTATGTTTTCAGAGGTGTTATTATGCTTAGTTAAGTAGAATTAACTAGGCTAGGATGCATGTTAGTGGATTTAACCAAGTTTGAGTTCTTAAACTCAAAGCTTGGTCTTTAATGGTGAATTTTGCATATGTGTTTTCTGGGTGAATTCGATGCCTTGGAATTGTTATTTGGGGCATATAGAACAGGTCTGGAAAGTTTGGGATCAATTGGGGTTAAATTGGTCGAGTTATGGAAATTTTGGTTGCTGCCTGCGAGGAACCGGAATTCCGGTTGAGCATCCGGAATTCCGGATGGGGGTTCAAAATTTCCCAGAACCGGAATTCCGGTTGGGCAACCGGTCTGCCGGTTGGGGGATTTTTCAGAACCCTAGTTTTCCTCGTTTTAGGGTTTTTAGGGGTATTGCCATGCTTTTTATCGATAGGGAAACTTTTAGTTTCAAGTTTTAGTCCCCGGGAAGTGATTTAGCGTGTCACTTATAGCGTTGTGATTTTTATGGTTTAGGAGCCGCAATCCGCCGTTCGCCTTCCTGCCCAAAGTTGACCTAAGCACACTCGAAATCGGAATCCGTGTAAGATTAGTATAACAAGATGCATATGTAGATTACATGTTTAGCGTGCATGTAGGAAGCCCGCTAGATTACATTAGATATGTATTTAGGCTTCGAACCACCCAACCCCGTCACGCTCGGTACAGCCGGAGTATGACCAAGCAGCCGGAGTATGACCGGCTCGACCGATCAGCCGACACTTGGTTGGTGGTTCGGCTGCTATTGACCTATCCCGTCGGTACAGTGCCGGAGTATGACCAGCAGCCGGAGTATGACCGGCTCGACCGATCGTGAGGATACTTGTCAATAGTACCGTCCCCCGAACGTTCAAAACTCGCACCATGTTGGACATGGCAAGAAGTGCTCGGCACCATGTTGGACATGGCGCAGCGGACTCGCATCGTGTTGGACACGGCAATGGCTTTATGTATGATATTATTATGCTTTTCTTCGAGTCCGTCGACCCGCGCTTATGTTCATGTGTAGGTAAAGGCAAGGCAGTTGCTGATGGACCGTGAGCGAGCTTATGAGATTGTACATGTCGGGGCGGTTAGGCCTGGAGCGTACGATCCTCGGGACAGCAGGGCTGAGATTTTTGTAACTGTCGTTAGACGACTTTCATTTTGGTTGTAAAAGTTAAACAGTTAAAACGTTTGTAAATATTTTGTAAATCGGGATCCCGAGACTTTTTGCAAAATGGTTTATAAGTTTAATGAAAAAGCAAAATTTTAATTAATCACGTTTTTCCATAAACCTCGTTGATTAGCAACGAGCTGCACAGTACGTTTAAAAATCACGTAATACGCCTAAAATAGTTAGGGTGTTACAATTTGGTATCGAGCCGCTGTGTTGTCTTCCGAAGATCGTCACGACATGTACAATCATCATCAGCAGTTAGCTCGGTTCACGGTTCAGTAAGCCTTTATTGCTTTAGTAGTTTATTTTATTCAGTTATGAAAAAGAAAAGCCGGTTAGGAAGCATGTTAGTAGCCTGATAGTAGAATAGGCGCATGTTTCATTTCTAATTTCCAAATTAAGCGGCATTAGTAAGCTCGCCTTGAATACGACCTGATATGCCAACTCTTGGTTTCGCAGGCGGTTCTAATTAGATGGACGCCAGGCGGACTACCAGGAGTCGGGGCAACTCCGTGGGGTCGAATCAGGGAGAGGGAGCTCGGGTTCCCCCACCTCGCGTAGGGGCCGAGGTAGAGGTCCCCGAGGCAGGCTCGTGGTCGGGGTGTCGAGGACCCGCCACAGCTGCCCAGCCTCCCCCAGCTCGATCGGGGAGCCCCCGAACTGGGAGTTGCGGTTTGCGGGAGATGCAAGCCCGGATCGAAGAACAAGACCTCGAGATTCGTAGGTTGAGACAACAGGTGCTCCCGCAAGCCCAGCGCAGTTCCAAAGGGCACCTCGCCCGCCGCCTGTGCCGAGATGGTAGTGGCGGCCCATAGATTGGAACCTTTGTATGAGCGGTTCCGAAGCAAGCACCTCCGGTATTTCGGGAGGTCCGCATGTGTCGAAAGCCGAGCAGTGGCTTACGGTGATCACCGCACTCGAACTTTATGGGTGTCACCGTAACGACAGTAGCTGGTGTGCGCCACATTCCAGTTCCAGGAGGATGCCCTGGTATGGTGGGACATGGTGTCTCAGATTCACGATGTCACCACCATGACCTGGGAAAGGTTCCAGGAACTCTTCAACGCGAAGAACTATAATGAGGCGGTCAGAAGCGCCAAGAGGAAAGAGTTCGTTCACCTGACCCAGCGGGAGAACATGAGTGTCACTGAGTATACTACTCGCCTTGACCGGTTGGCGAGGTTAGCCTCGGGAATTGTGCCGACCGACTTCAAGCAGAAGGAGAAGTATCCGGACGGGTTGAGTCCCAAGATCGTGCATGACCCGATGATTACCACAGACGACGCACCACCTATGCTCGGATGGTGGAGAAGGCACCGCGAGCCGAGGGCGCAGGGGTGTATGTCAGAATCAGCCAGTACTCCGGTTAGTGGCGGAGCTCCTACCCCTCCTGCATCAGGCTTTAGCAGGGGGAGTAGTGGTTCGGCCATTGATCAGAGGAAGAGGGCACCCACTGCTTCCGGCGGCTCGAGTCAGAACAAGAGGTTCCGGGGAACCGCACGCAGGAGTCGTCCTCGTGGTAATGAGACCCGATTCTCCTATCCCGAGTGCCCTAGCTGCAAGAGGCACCATCGGGGTGAGTGCAAGGGGCAGGGATGCTTTCATTGTGGCATGCCCGGGCACTTCAAGAGGGAATGTCCCCAGCCCGCCGTAGGCACCGAGAGCTCCAGCCGATACCCACTCCAGCCTGTGGTGTTCGCTATCACGCAGCCGATGCGTATGCCACCATCGGCTTGTTACAGTCGATTTTTATTAACGACTCGCTTTATTCAGTGCTGTTTGATTCTGGGGCTACACGTTCTTATGTGGCGGCCGCAGTCTTTAGTAAGTTGGGTAGACCCTTTGATAGATATGAATCGTGGTTTGGAACCCTGTTACCTGGCGGAGAATTGGTTATCTCCAATAGGTGGATTAGGTCTATGCCGATCATGATAGATGGTAGAGAGTTAAGCGCTGATCTGATAGAGATGAGCTTAGTCGAATTTGATATTATTTTAGGAATGGATTTCCTATCTAAATATTCGGCGAGCATTGACTGTAAGAGGAAGATGGTGGTCTTCCAACCGGAAAGTGAAGAACCGTTCGTATTTGTGGGTTCGGTTCGGTGATCTCGGATCCCGTGATCCTCGGCTATGTCGGGCCGAGAGAATTATTGCACGGTGGGTGCTTAGGGTTTCTGGCCGTGGTGGTGGACACCACTCGGCCAGACACCATTCGGCCAGAGGACATCAGTGTGGTTCGGGAATTTTTGGACGTTTTTCCCGAAGAACTTCCAGGGTTACCACCTCATCGGGAGATTGACTTTGTGATTGACTTGGCACTGTGGGTGGATCCGGTTTCTAAAGCCCCGTATAGGATGGCTCCAACTGAACTTAAAGAATTGAAGATTCAGCTCCAAGGGTTGCTTGACATAGGGTTCATTCGGCCCGAAGGTGTCACCCTGGGGAGCCCCGGTTTTGTTCGTGAAGAAGAAGGATGGATCTATGAGGATGTGCATCGACTACAGGGAGTTGAATAAGCTGACGGTGAAGAATAAATATCCATTACCTAGGATCGATGACTTGTTCGATCAGCTTCAGGGGAAGACGGTCTTTTCTAAGATTGATCTCTGTTCGGGTTATCATCGACGTTGAGGATCCGAGAGGAGGACATTCCAAAGACGGCTTTCCGCACTAGGTATGGACACTACGAGTTCCCGGTTATGTCATTCGGACTAACCAATGCTCCCCGCAAAGATTCATGGACTCCGATGAATAGGGTATTCAAGGATTTCCTCGATATCCGTGTGATTGTGTTTATCGACGACATCCTCGTGTACTCTCGGCCGAAGAGGAGCATGAGTTACACCTCCGTATGGTACTGCAACGACTTCGAGAACATAGACTCTACGCCAAGTTCAAGAAATGTGAGTTCTGGTTGTCTCAGGTGTCCTTCCTAGGGCACATTGTGAGTAAAGATGGGATCAAGGTGGATCCCGGGAAGATTGAATCCGTCAGGGATTGGCCGAGACCGAAGACAGTGACAGAGATCAGAAGCTTTTTGGGATTAGCTGGGTACTACCGTAGGTTCGTGGAGGGGTTCTCTAAAATTTCAATGCCCCTAACCGAGCTTACAAAGAAGAATCGCCGATTTATCCGGTCGTATAAATGCGAAGCTAGTTTTCGTGAGCCGAAACAGAGATTGATTACTCGCTCCGGTACTAGCTTTGCCTTCTGGACAAGGAGAAGTTCGTGGTCTATTGTGACGCATCCAAACAGGGTTTGGGGTGCGTATTGATGCAAGCCGATCGGGTTATCGCTTACGCCTCCCGTCAGTTAAAGGATTATGAACAGCGATACCCGACTCATGATTTAGAATTGGCCGCAGTGGTTTTTGCACTGAAGATTTGGCGGCATTACTTGTATGGGGAGAAGTGCGAGATCTATACCGACCATAAAAGTCTCAAGTATTTCTTTACTCAGAAAGATTTGAACATGAGACAAAGGCGTTGGTTGGAATTAGTGAAGGACTATGATTGTGAGATCCTTTACCATCCCGGGAAAGCCAATGTTGTGGCCGATGCCCCGAGCGTAAAGGGTCCCGGCAAGTGGCTAGCATGGTTCGCATCTCACCTCGCCCAGCAGAGGATATGGTTAGGTCCAGCATTGAGTTTGTGGTAGGTCAGCTTCACAACTTAACGCTGCAATCTGATCTGTTAGAAAGAATAAAGGTTGCTCAGACGACAGATCCGGAGTTAGTGAAGATCCGAGATGAGGTATTAGCGGGTCAGGCCAAAGACTTTTCAGTGTCAGACAGTGGAATGCTTTTGTATAAAGCCAGGGTTTGTGTCCCGAACAGTGTGGACTTGAGGAACGAGATCTTTGAGGAGGCTCATTCTACCCCGTATTCTCTGCATCCCGGCACCACCAAGATGTACCAAGATTTGAAACCGTACTTCTGGTGGAGCGGTATGAAGAAGAATTTGGTAGAATTCGTATCGAGATGCCTCACTTGTCGCGGATCAAGGCCGAACATCGCAGACCAGCAGGGTTGTTGCAGCCTCTAACCCTACCAGAATGGAAATGGGAGGATATTGCGATGGATTTTGTGGTCGGGTTACCTAGGACCACGGGTATGTATGACTCCATCTGGGTAGTGGTGGATCGATTTACGAAATCTGCTCATTTTCTGCCGGTTAGAACAACGTTTACAGTGGATCAGTTGGCAGAGTTATATGTCAGGGAGATAGTGAGACTTCACGGGGTACCGAAGTCTATAGTTTCGGACAGGGATCCGAAATTCACCTCCAAATTTTGGCAAAGTTTGCAACGGGCAATGGGTACGAAGCTAAAATTCAGTACAGCATTTCATCCTCAGACAGATGGTCAGTCCGAAAGGACAATTCAGATATTGGAGGATATGTTGAGAGCCTGTGTTATGGACTTTGAGGGTTCATGGAGTAAATACCTACCGTTGATAGAGTTTTCTTACAACAACAGTTACCAGAGTACGATAGGGATGGCACCCTACGAACTGTTGTACGGTAGGAAATGTAGATCCCCTATCCACTGGGATGAGACAGGGGAGAGGAAATACCTAGGTCCAGAGTCAGTTCAGCGGACCAATGAGGCAATAGAGAAGATTAAAGCTAGAATGCTTGCCTCCCAGAGCAGACAGAAGAGTTACGCAGATCCGAAACGTAGGGATGTTGAGTTCCGAGTAGGGGACCATGTGTTTTTGCGAGTATCTCCGATGAAGGGGATTAAACGTTTCGGGAAAAGAGGCAAGTTATGCCCTAGATTTACAGGACCTTTCGAGATTCTCGAGAAGATAGGTCAAGTGGCATATCGGTTAGCATTGCCTCCAAATTTTTTATCAAGCAAAGGCACAACGTATTTCATGTCTCAATGTTGAGGAAATACGTTTCAGACCCCTCTCCTATACTCAGTTATGAGAGCCTTCAGCTTCAGTCAGATATGTCTTATGAGGAACAGCCAGTGCAGATCCTGGATAGAAAGGATAAAGTCCTTCGGAATAAGACCATAGCGTTGGTCAAGGTTCTCTGGAGAAACAGTAAGGTGGAAGAAGCCACCTGGGAGCTTGAGTCAGATATGCGAGCTCAATATCCAGAGTTATTCAGGTTAGATTTCGGGGACGAAATCCTTTTAAGGGGGGAATAGTTGTAAAGCCCGCTTAGTTAATTTGGAAATTAGCAGTTATTTATGTTAATCATGAAATTATTTATAGCTATTTAAATAATTTAGTATTGATATTTATGGAATTCAGATATGCATGGGTATGTTATCAGTAGCTTTTATATTTCGCAAAACCGGTGTCCGGTATTTTGGAACGCGGCGTTTGGCTCAGTAGAAATCACAACTTAGTATGTTAGTATTTGGGGACGGGTTTTAGACATTGGGAATGTCGGGAATGGCCGGGAATTTAGAATGTCCCAAAAATACCCCGTTAGTATGATTTATGTGATTTTTTGGTGGAGGGGCAAAATGGTCTTTTTGCCCCATTAGTGTTTTGTCTTATGTGATTTATTAAATGGAAATTAAATGTTATTTGATTATTTCTAGTTGGCTGAAATAGATTTAATAAAATGGTATATTAAGCTTGAAAATCCTTTTTTTCTCTCATTTTTACACTTAGTCAAAATTAGAAAGTTTTAAAAAAATAGAAAAGCTCTCTCTCTTTTCCTCCCTTTCGGCTGAGCTTGGAGGGTTCAAGGCTGGGATTTTGGTTGGTGATTTCTAGTGTTTTAGCAAGATCAAAGTGTATTTTCTTTAAGGTAATTCTTGGCTTTAATCTCTTCCTTGTTTTTCTTGAAATTCTTGATGAAAATGGGTGTTGCATGCTTGATTCTTGGATGTTGTTGCTGCTGATTATTATTGTTGTTGTTCTTTATTTAAATGCTGAAATAATTAGGTTATAGGTGATTGTATAGCATGCTTGATTCCTTGTTCTACTTGGTTAAGTGCTTAGGTGAAAAAGTTATGAATTTTGAAAGAAAATGTTGTGTTTTGTTTCTGTGAATTGCTGAAGGTTTCTGTATGTTTTCAGAGGTGTTATTATGCTTAGTTAAGTAGAATTAACTAGGCTAGGATGCATGTTAGTGGATTTAACCAAGTTTGAGTTCTTAAACTCAAAGCTTGGTCTTTAATGGTGAATTTTGCATATGTGTTTTCTGGGTGAATTCGATGCCTTGGAATTGTTATTTGGGGCATATAGAACAGGTCTGGAAAGTTTGGGATCAATTGGGGTTAAATTGGTCGAGTTATGGAAATTTTGGTTGCTGCCTGCGAGGAACCGAAATTCCGGTTGAGCATCCGGAATTCCGGATGGGGGTTCAAAATTTCCCAGAACCGGAATTCCGGTTGGGCAACCGGTCTGCCGGTTGGGGGATTTTTCAGAACCCTAGTTTTCCTCGTTTTTGGGTTTTTAGGGGTATTGCCATGCTTTTTATCGATAGGGAAACTTTTAGTTTCAAGTTTTAGTCCCCGGGAAGTGATTTAGCGTGTCACTTATAGCGTTGTGATTTTTATGGTTTAGGAGCCAGTAATCCGCTCGTTCGGCTTCGCCCGTTCCGGTCGGGTTGACCCCAAGACACTCCGAAATCGGAATCCTGTGGTAAAGATTAGTATAACAAGATGCATATGTAGATTACATGTTTAGCGTGCATGTAGGAAGCCTGCTAGATTACATTAGATATGTATTTAGGCTTCGAACCACCCAACCCCGTCACGTCGGTACAGTCGGAGTATGACCAGCAGCCGGAGTATGACCGGTTCGACCGATCAGGCTGACACTTGGTTGGTGGTTCAGTGCTATTGACCTATCCCGTCGGTACAGGCTGGAGTATGACCAGCAGCCGGAGTATGACCGGTTCGACCGATCAGGAGGATACTTGTCAATAGTACCGTCCCCCGAACGTTCAAAACTCAGTACCATGTTGGACATGGCAGTAGCGGGACTCAGTATCGTGTTGGACACGGCAGTCAGTTTTATGTATGATATTATTATGCTTTTCTTACTGAGTCTGTCGACTCACAGTTTATGTTCATGTGTAGGTAAAGGCAAGGCAGTTGCTGATGGACCGTGAGTGAGCTTATGAGATTGTACATGTCGGGGCGGTTAGGCCTGGAGCGTACGATCCTCGGGACAGCAGGGCTGAGATTTTTGTAACTGTCGTTAGACGACTTTCATTTTGGTTGTAAAAGTTAAACAGTTAAAACGTTTGTAAATATTTTGTAAATCGGGATCCCGAGACTTTTTGCAAAATGGTTTATAAGTTTAATGAAAAAGCAAAATTTTAATTAATCACGTTTTTCCATAAACCTCGTTGATTAGCAACGAGCTGCACAGTACGTTTAAAAATCACGTAATACGCCTAAAATAGTTAGGGTGTTACAAAAATGGTCTTTTTGCCCCAATGACTTTTTGTCTTGTAGTGATTTATTTAATTGAAAAAGACATTTTAAATGCTTATTACTTTGCTGAAATAAGGTTGATATATGTTAAGTGATTTGTTAGTTTATTTTACAAAAATTTCAAAGTTTAAAAAAAAATAGAAAATTGAAGCTTTTTCCTCTCAATCTCTCTCTCTTGTTCGGCCTCTTTGGAGCAGCAAGAACATGGGTTTTTCTTTTGATTTTCAAGCCTTTCCTCTTTCAATCTAAGCATTCTTCAACTTTGGTAAAGTCCCTAATCTCTTTCTTTTGTATTTTATGAAGAAAATGTGTAAAAAATGATGGTTGCATGTGAATTGTTGTGATACTTGCTGCTGTGATTTGTTATTGTTTTCTAAGGTTTAATCATACTATTTTAAGTAGTTTAGAGTTAGTGTATGCATGATGGTTGCTTGGATTCAAGTTTTGGAGTTTTTAGTTCAAGAGCATGAATTTTGAAAAATATGTGTTGAATCTGTAAATCACTTGCTGTAGTTGATTGTTTTCATTTTCAGAGGCTTAGTTATGCTTAATTATGTAGGTTTGATCTAGTTTGATTGCATGTTAGTGGATTCTAACCAAGTTTGAGTTTTGGAACTCAAAGCTTGGTCTTTAATGGTGTTTTGTGATTCTGTGAGTTCTGGGTGGTTTTGTTGCCTTTGAATGGTTATTTGGGGCATATAGAGCAGGTCTGGAAGATCTTGTGTGATTTGGGTTAGAATTGATCGAGTTATGAATTTTTGAAAAATTCCTGCGAGGAACCGGAATTCCGGTTCCCAACCGGAATTCCGGATGAGGGTCCAGTATTTCCCAGAATCGGAATTCCAGTTGGGCAACCGGTCTGCCGGTTGGGGAATTTTCAGAACCCGTGTTTTTCCTCGTTTTTATGTTTTAAGGGGTATTGCCATGCTTTTTATCCATAGGGAAACTTTTAGTTCCTAGTTTTAGTCCCCTGGAAGTGATTTAGCGTGTCACTCATAGTGTTGTGATTTTTATGGTTTAGGAGCCTGTAATCCGCCGCTCAGCTAAAGTTCCACAGTTGACCGCACACTCCGAATTCGGAATCCAGAGATTAGTATAACAGTATGCATATGTAGATTACATGTTTAGCGTGCATGTAGGAAGCCTGTTAAATTACATTAGATATGTATGTTGTCTTCGAACCATCCAACCCTGTCACGTCGGTACATGCTGGAGTATGACCAGCAGTCGGAGTATGACCGGTTCGACCGATCAGGCTGACACTTGGTTGGTGGTTCCGTACTATTGACGTATCCCGTCGGTACAGGCTGGAGTATGACCAGCAGCCGGAGTATGACCGGTTCGACCGATCCGGAGGATATAGTAACACGTCGGTACAGGCTGGAGTATGACCAGCAGCCGGAGTATGACCGGCTCGACCGATCGTGTTGTTACGTGTCAATAGTACCGTCCCTATGAACGTTCGGAACTCGGCACCATGTTGGACATGGCAGTAGTGGCTCGCACCGTGTTGGACATGGCGATAGCGGGACTCGCATCGTGTTGGACACGGCAGTTAGAATTATGTATGAGTATTATTATGCTTTTCTTACTGAGTCTGTCGACTCACAGATCTACGTTTATGTGTAGGTAAAGGCAAGGCTATAGCTGATGGACCGTGAGCGAGCTTGTGAAGATTGTACATGTCGGGGCGGTTAGGCCTGGAGCGTACGATCATCGGGACAGCGAGGCTGATTTTTGTAACTGGTCGTTAGACGACATTTATTTTATGTATCAGTTAATCAGTTAAATCTTTTGTAAATGATTTTATAATCGGGATCCCGAGTCTTTTGTAATATTATTTTATAAGTTTAATTAAAAAGCAAAATTTTAATTAATCACGTTTTTCCATAAACCTCGTTGATTAGCAACGAGCTGCACAGCATGTTTAAAATCACGTAATACGCCTATGTTAGTTAGGGTGTTACAATTTGGTATCAGAGCCGCCAGGTTGTCTTCCGAAGATCGTCACGACATGTACAATCATCATCAGCAGTTAGCTCGTTTCACGGTTCAGTAAGCCTTTATTGCTTTAGTAGTTTATTTTATTCGCTATGAAAAAGAAAAGCCTGTTAGGAAGCATGTTAGTAGCCTGATAGTAGAATAGGCGCATGTTTCGTTTTTAATTTCCAAATTAAGCGGCATTAGTAAGCTCTCCTTGAATACGACCTGATATGCCAACTCTTGGTTTCGCAATCGGTTCTAACTAGATGGACGCCAGGGGGACCACCAGGAGTCAGGGCAACTCAGTGGGGTCGAATCAAGGTCAGGGAGCTCAATTTCCCCCACCTGTTAGGGGCCGAGGTAGAGGTCCCCGAGGCAGGGCTCGTGGTCGGGGTGATGAGAACCCACCACAGGCTGCCCAGGCTCCCCCAGCCGATCAGGGAGCCCAGAATTGGGAGTTACGGTTTGCGGAGATGCAAGCCCGGATCGAAGAGCAAGACCTCGAGATTCAGAGGTTGAGACATGCAGGGTGCTCCCGCAGCCCAAAGGCCCATAGTTCCGTGGCACCGCCCTCGCCGCCTGTGTCGAGATAGTGGTGGCGGCCCATAGATTGGAACCTCCGTATGAGCGGTTCGGAAGCAAGCACCTCCGGTTTTCCCCGGGAGGTCCGACGTGATGAAAGCCGAGCAGTGGCCGACGGTGATCACCAAGATTCGAATTTCATGGGTGTCACCGTAACGACAGCTGGTGTGCGCCACATTCTAGTTCCGTGAGGACGCTCCGGTATGGTGGGACATGGTGTCTCGGCATCCATGACGTCACCACCATGACCCGGGAAAGGTTCCGTGAACTCTTTAATGCAAAGTACTACAACGAGGCGGTCGAAGCGCCAAGAGGAGCAGTTCGCTCACCTGACCCAGCGTGAGAACATGAGCGTCACTGAGTATACTACTCAGTTTGATCGGTTGGTGAGGTTAGCCTCGGGAATTGTGCCGACCGACTTCAGCAAGAAGGAGAAGTATCTGGACGGGTTGAATGCCAGGATCAGGCATGATTTGATGATCACCACAGACGACAGCACCACTTATGCTTAGATGGTGGAGAAGGCACTGCGTGCTGAGGACGCAGTTGGGTGCATGTCAGAGTCAGCCAGTACTCCGGTGAGTGGCGGGGCTCCTACCCCTCCTGCATCAGGCTATAGCAGGGGGAGTAGTGGTTCGGCCATTGATCAGAGGAAGAGAGCACCCACTGCTTCCGGTGGCTCGAGTCAGAACAAGAGGTTCTGGGGGAACCAGAACAGAGGGAGTCGTCCAAGTGGTACTGAGACCCGATTCTCCTATCCCGAGTGCCCTAGCTGCAAAAGGCACCATCGGGGCGAGTGCAAAGGTCAGGGATGCTTTCATTGTGGCATGCCCGGACACTTCAAGAGGGACTGTCCCCAGCTCCGATCAGAGGCACCGCGAGCTCCAGCGATACCCACTCCAGCCAGGGTATTTTCTATCACGCAGGCTGATGCAGATGCCAGCCCATCGCCTGTCACAGTCGCCTTTCTATTAACAACTCGCTATACTCAGTGCTGTTTGATTCTGGGGCTACACATTCTTATGTGGCGGCCAGAGTCTTTGGTAAATTGGGTAGACCGTATGATAGATATGAATCAGGGTTTGGAACCCTGTTACCTGGCGGAGAATTGGTTATCTCCAATAGGTGGATTAGGTCTATGCCAATCAGGATAGATGGTAGAGAGTTGAGTGCTGATCTGATAGAGATGAGTCTAGTCGAATTCGATATTATTTTAGGAATGGATTTCCTATCTAAATATTCGGCGAGCATTGATTGTAAAAGGAAGATGGTGGTCTTCCAACCGAAAAGTGAAGAACCGTTTGTATTTGTTGGTTCAGTTCAGGGATCTCGGATCCCGGTGATCTCGGCTATGTCAGCTAGAGAATTGTTGCACGGCGGTTGCTTAGGGTTTCTGGCCGTGGTGGTGGACACCACTCGGCCAGATACCATTCGGCCAGAAGACATCAGAGTGGTTCGGGAATTTTTGGATGTTTTTCCCGAAGAACTTCCAGGGTTACCACCTCAGCGGGAGATTGATTTCGTGATAGACTTGGCACCAGGGGTGGAACCGGTTTCCAAAGCCCCGTACAGAATGGCTCCAGCTGAACTTAAGGAATTAAAGATTCAGCTCCAAGGGTTGCTTGACATAGGGTTCATTCGGCCCAGTGTGTCACCCTGGGGAGCCCCGGTTTTATTCGTCAAGAAGAAGGATGGATCTATGAGGATGTGCATCGACTACAGGGAATTGAACAAGCTGACGGTGAAGAATAAATATCCATTACCTAGGATCGATGACTTGTTCGATCAGCTTCAGGGGAAGACGGTCTTTTCTAAGATTGATCTCCGTTCGGGTTATCATCAGTTGAGAATTCGAGAGGAGGACATTCCAAAGACGGCTTTCCGCACTAGGTATGGACATTATGAGTTTCTGGTTATGTCATTCGGACTAACCAATGCTCCTGCAGCATTCATGGACCTGATGAATAGAGTATTCAAGGATTTCCTCGATATCTGTGTGATTGTGTTTATCGACGACATCCTCGTGTACTCTCAATCAGAAGAGGAGCATGAGTTACATCTTCAGATGGTACTGCAACGGCTTCGAGAACATAAGCTTTATGCCAAGTTCAAGAAATGTGAGTTCTGGCTATCTCAGGTGTCCTTCCTAGGGCACATTGTGAGCAAAGATGGGATCAAGGTAGATCCCGGGAAGATCGAGTCCGTCAGGGATTGGCCGAGACCGAAGACAAGACGGATGAGATTAGAAGCTTCTTAGGTTTAGCTGGGTACTACCGTAGGTTCGTCGAAGGGTTCTCTAAAATTTCAATGCCCCTAACCGAGCTTACAAAGAAGAATCAGCGATTTATTTGGTCAGACAAGTGCGAAGCTAGTTTTCAGGAGCTAAAACAGAGGTTGATTACCGCTCCAGTGCTAGCTTTGCCTTCGGACAAGGAGAAGTTCGTAGTATATTGCGACGCATCCAAACAGGGTTTGGGGTGTGTACTGATGCAAGCCGATCGGGTCATCGCTTATGCCTCCCGTCAGTTAAAGGATTATGAACAGCGATACCCGACTCATGACCTAGAGTTGGCCGCAGTGGTTTTTGCATTGAAGATTTGGCGGCATTACCTTTACGGGGAAAACTGTGAGATCTATACCGACCATAAAAGTCTCAAGTATTTCTTTACTCAGAAGGATTTGAATATGAGACAAAGGCGTTGGTTGGAATTAGTGAAGGATTACGATTGTGAGATCCTCTACCATCCCGGAAAAGCCAATGTAGTGGCCGATGCCCTGAGCAGAAAGGGTCCCGGAAAAATAGCTAGTATGGTTCAGATCTCACCTCGCCCAGCGAGAGGATATGGTTAGATCCAAAGCATTGAGTTTGTGGTAGGTCACCACAACTTAACGCTGCAATCTGATCTGTTGGAAAGAATAAAAGTCGCTCAGATGACAGATCCGGAGTTAGTGAAGATCCGAGATGAGGTGTTGGCTGGTCAAGCCAAGGACTTTTCAGTGTCAGATAGTGGGATGCTTTTGTATAAAGCCAGGGTTTGTGTTCCGAATAGTGTGGAACTTAGGAATGAGATCTTTGAGGAGGCTCATTCTACCCCGTATTCTCTGCATCCCGGCACCACTAAGATGTACCAAGATTTGAAACCGTACTTCTGGTGGAGCGGTATGAAGAAGAATTTGGTAGAATTCGTATCGAGATGCCTCACTTGTCAGCAGATTAAGGCCGAACATCGAGACCAAGCAGGTTGTTGCAGCCTCTAACCCTACCGTAATGGAAGTGGGAGGATATTACGATGGATTTTGTGGTCGGGTTACCTAGGACCACGGGTTTATTTGATTCCATCCGGGTAGTGGTGGACCGATTTACGAAATCGCTCATTTTCTCACGGTTAGAACAACATTTTCGATGGATCGGTTGGCGAACCGTATGTCGTAGAGATAGTAAGACTTCACGGGGTACCGAAGTCTATAGTTTCGGACAGGGATCCGAAGTTCACCTCCAAATTTTGGCAAAGTTTGCAACGGGCAATGGGTACAAAGCTGAAATTTAGTACAACATTCCATCCTCAGACAGATGGTCAGTCCGAAAGGACAATTCAGATATTGGAGGACATGTTGAGAGCCTGTGTTATGGATTTTGAAGGCTCATGGAATAAGTATCTACCGTTGATAGAATTTTCGTACAACAACAGTTATCAGAGTACGATAGGGATGGCTCCCTATGAACTGTTATACGGTAGGAAATGTAGATCCCCTATCCACTGGGATGAGACAGGGGAGAGAAAATACCTAGGTCCAGAGTCAGTGCAGCGGACCAATGAGGCAATAGAGAA
This sequence comes from Cannabis sativa, assembly GCF_029168945.1. NCBI lineage: Eukaryota > Viridiplantae > Streptophyta > Magnoliopsida > Rosales > Cannabaceae > Cannabis > Cannabis sativa. The sequence continues at coordinate 22,029,329 of NC_083609.1, read as the reverse complement.
GATAAAAGCTAGAATGCTTGCCTCACAGAGCAGACAGAAGAGTTACGCAGATCCGAAATGCAGAGATGTTGAGTTCCAAGTAGGGGAACATGTATTTTTACGGGTATCTCCGATGAAGGGGATTAAACGTTTCGGGAAAAGAGGCAAGTTATGCCCTAGATTTACAGGACCTTTCGAGATTCTCGAGAAGATAGGTCAAGTGGCGTATCGGTTAGCATTGCCTCCAGCCTTATCAGCAGTTCACAACGTATTCCATGTCTCGATGTTGAGAAAATACGTTTCAGATCCCTCTCATATACTCAGTTATGAGAGTCTTGAGCTATAGCCAGACATGTCTTATGAGGAACAGCCAGTGCAGATCTTGGATAGAAAGGATAAAGTCCTTCGGAATAAGACCATAGCATTGGTCAAGGTTCTCTGGAGAAACAGTAAGGTGGAAGAAGCCACCTGGGAGCTAGAGTCAGATATGAGAGCTCAATATCCAGAGTTATTCAGGTTAGATTTCGGGGACGAAATCCTTTTAAGGGGGGGATAGTTGTAAAGCCTGCTTAGTTAATTTGGAAATTAGCAGTTAATCATGATTAATTATGAAAATTATTTATAGCTATTTAAATAATTTACTATACTATTATTTATGGAATTCAGAAATGCATAGTTATGTTATTCAGTAGTTTTCATATTTTGCATTTCCGGTGCCCGGTATTTTGGAACTCGGCGTTTGGCTCAGTAGAAATCACAACTTAGCATGTTATTAGTTTGGGACTGGTTTTAGACATTGGGAATGTCGGGAATGGCCGGGAATTTAGAATTTCCCAAAAATACCCCTTTAGTATGATTTATGTGATTTTAGTGTGGAGGGGCAAAATGGTCTTTTTGCCCCAATGACTTTTTGTCTTGTAGTGACTTTATTTAATTGAAAAAGACATGTTAAATGCTTATTACTTTGCTGAAATAAGGTTGATATATGTTAAGTGATTTGTTAGTTTATTTTACAAAAATTTCAAAGTTTAAAAAAAATAGAAAATTGGAAGCTTTTTCCTCTCAATCTCTCTCTCTTGTTCGGCCTCTTTGGAGCAGCAAGAACCTGGGTTTTTCTTTTGACTTTCAAGCCTTTCCTCTTTCAATCTAAGCATTCTTCAACTTTGGTAAAGTCTTTAATCTCTTTCTTTTGTATTTTATGAAGAAAATGTGTAAAAAATGATGGTTGCATGTGAATTGTTGTGATACTTGCTGCTGTGATTTGTTGTTGTTTTCTAAGGTTTAATCTTGCTATTTTAAGTAGTTTAGAGTTAGTGTATGCATGATGGTTGCTTGGATTCAAGTTTTGGAGTTTTTAGTTCAAGAGCATGAATTTTGAAAAATATGTGTTGAATCTGTAAATCACTTGCTGTAGTTGATTGTTTTCATTTTCAGAGGCTTAGTTATGCTTAATTATGTAGGTTTGATCTAGTTTGATTGCATGTTAGTGGATTCTAACCAAGTTTGAGTTTTGGAACTCAAAGCTTGGTCTTTAATTGTGTTTTGTGATTCTGTGAGTTCTGGGTGGTTTTGTTGCCTTTGAATGGTTATTTGGGGCATATAGAACAGGTCTGGAAGATCTTGTGTGATTTGGGTTGGAATTGATCGAGTTATGAATTTTTGAAAAATTCCTGCGAGGAACCGGAATTCCGGTTGGGCAACCGGAATTCCGGATGATGGTCCAGTATTTCCCAGAACCGGAATTCCAATTGGGCAACCGGTTTGCCGGTTGGGGAATTTTCAGAACCCGTGTTTTTCCTCGTTTTTATGTTTTAAGGGGTATTGCCATGCTTTTTATCGATAGGGAAACTTTTAGTTCCTAGTTTTAGTCCCCGGGAAGTGATTTAGCGTGTCACTCATAGTGTTGTGATTTTTATAGTTTAGGAGCCTGTAATCCGCCGCTCAGCTAAAGTTCCAGTCAGGTTGACCGGCACACCTGAATTCGGAATCCAGGTAAGATTAGTATAACAGTATGCATATGTAGATTACATGTTTAGCGTGCATGTAGGAAGCCTGTTAAATTACATTAGATATGTATGTTGGCTTCGAACCATCCAACCCTGTCACGTCGGTACAGGCTGGAGTATGACCAGCAGTCGGAGTATGACCGGTTCAACCGATTAGGCTGACACTTGGTTGGTGGTTCCGTACTATTGACGTATCCCGTCGGTACAGGCTGGAGTATGACCAGCAGCCGGAGTATGACCGGTTCGACCGATCAGGAGGATATAGTAACACGTCGGTACAGGCTGGAGTATGACCAGCAGCCGGAGTATGACCGGTTCGACCGATCAGGTTGTTACGTGTCAATAGTACCGTCCCTATGAACGTTCAGAACTCAGTACCATGTTGGACATGGCAGTAGTGGCTCAGTACCGTGTTGGACACGACAGTAGCGGGACTCAGTATCGTGTTGGACACGGCAGTTAGAATTATGTATGAGTATTATTATGCTTTTCTTACTGAGTCTGTCGACTCACAGATCTACGTTTATGTGTAGGTAAAGGCAAGGCTATAGCTGATGGACCGTGAGCGAGCTTGTGAAGATTGTACATGTCGGGGCGGTTAGGCCTGGAGCGTACGATCATCGGGACAGCGAGGCTGATTTTTGTAACTGGTCGTTAGACGACATTTATTTTATGTATCAGTTAATCAGTTAAATCTTTTGTAAATGATTTTATAATCGGGATCCCGAGTCTTTTGTAATATTATTTTATAAGTTTAATTAAAAAGCAAAATTTTAATTAATCACGTTTTTCCATAAACCTCGTTGATTAGCAACGAGCTGCACAGCATGTTTAAAATCACGTAATACGCCTATGTTAGTTAGGGTGGTACACAAGTTGTCGGGGTAAGGATACTATATACATAATTGGCAAATCATGCCGAACAGACCTTACTCTGTTCATCGTTACTATACCTCCTACACCCCACTTGTATCTGATTTGCTACTAGAGACTCACTTTTTATAATTATTTAGCCAGGGCTCTCTGACTCGTACTTCCTAAACTACCTTTAAAAATAAGTCCATACTTCACTTAAGCATCTTCATTCCATATCTGAATGCAATCATGTTATCAATATATACATCCTTTTCTCTTTTCTTATAAGTTCCTCACTTCCAATTAGATAGACTTTAGTTATTTTCCAAACAATGGCTATTGTCTTATTCCATCTTAGTATGTTCCTCTAGGATATTGCTCCATTACTAGCCCTCTGGGTCGAGAAAGTTTCAAATATTTGTCTGAATTCTTAGCTCTTGACAACTTTAACTTTTGGCAGATCTGATGTCATTCTTTCCTCTAACACTATATAGCATAGAAATGCCACCTCTCTTGACCAAAATTAACACTTTTGTAAGTTTTTTCTTTTCTTATTTGCTTCTATTCACTTAAACATACTCATACTATTGTCCACAAAGCAAATCATGAGTGGATTGTAGTATCATTTGCATACTTTGTGCCTTTTATGTTGCTTGATCATTTTATAATCCCAACACTTCACAAAAACTCGTATGGTCCTTGTCGTTCCATGAAATTCTTCTAGATGTATCACTCATGATCTCCAATTTTTTTTCATCCTTTACGAAGCTATATCTATGATCTCCAAGTTGTCCAGTTTGAATTGTTCTGTATAGTTGTCCTCTGTGTTGCCTCTCATTCATGTTGTACCCAAATTGTTAGCCGTGTCTAAATCTTCTTTTTCTTCCTCCTTTGAAATTGTCTTTATCGAAACCATGCGCATTTTACTTTATTGTCTCCTCACAAAGTAGCTGACCTTGAGTTTGAAGCTTACAATTTTCCTTCGGTAATCTAATATTTGTTGATGCTCTACTTATCTCTTGGTGTTCAAGATACTTTCATAAGTCATTACTTTAAAAAAAAAAAAAATTATATCAGGTTTCTTTCTAACTTCTTATTCTAGATTCTGTTCAGTACGCTACACTCCTTTCTACGTGATGGCATAGTCCTCTTTGGACTAATTTGTATAATAGACTTTTCTCTAAAGTCTTCATATACAATATTCATACTTCTTACCATCTAACTTAGGAGTGTGTATCCATAGAATATCCATCAAGATAGTACTTGCTCCTTATAGGTCTATTCTTTCATCTTTCTTAATAAGTGAGTTTCATAAAATACCATATCTAGTCTAGTATAGCATTCACTATCTTAAATCATTCCCTACTCCCTATAGGTTGGGCTTCCTTTCATAACTAGGTGTAGAGACTTCATCTTTAACCATTTGTAGACAGGTGCAATTCTATGCATCGATACTTAGTTGGCTATTGGTACATTTCATTATGTGCTTCAAGTTCCACTACTAGTGTTGGTGATCTATTGCGCTGAGCCTGTGAAAACTCTTCAACAAATCGTCTTAGTCATGCTCACATTCCTTCCAATGCCTCCATTAGATCGTTAGCCTTAACTACTATTGGGTTCGATCTGGAACATCAACCATTTGTGGGTCAGCGGAACACACATCCTTAGCCCCCCCCTCTACTGGCCGTTCCTTTTAAATTGATTCTAACTGATCTTCTAGTTGCATGTGTGAGCTCTTACAAGAAATGTTGATTTAATAGTAACAAAAGAGTTCAATTATAGGGAGAGAAGATTCCATGAACATATCTAAACTTAATGTTGTCAAGCTTAACTAGTAATATTCTATTTATCAAACAAAGTCTTATGAATTTCTAATATAATTTATTCTAAATTTTCAAGAAAGGAACACTGTCCTTCCTAGTTTCAAGGCAATAAAGAAATATAAAACCTATTCATCTTCTTCGTAAAATGTGTAATCAATCATAAGAGGTAATATACTCTTAATTTCTCTAAGCACCTACTACAGATGAGACTCTAATTCTAGGAAACATATTTTAACAAAAATCTATGTATCACATATAAAACTATTAATAGCAATACTAAGCATATTAAAACTAACACTTATGTTATAGTGAGAGGGATCTTCTCAGTCTTCTGTATGTATACTGTGAGTATCATTCGGGCTAAGGAACGATCGGCTTTGATACCATTTGTAACATCCCCGCATAAAGCCTCCATTGGGTCCTTACACCCACGGAAATAATGGCTCTTATACACGAGTATGTCAGTCTGGCTGCATCATGGACTGATGACTGACCCTACAAACCAACACGAGTGTTTCCAGCGTGCTTTGTCCTCACTCGCACGCTTCCTAGGAAAACTTCCCAGGAGGTCACCCATCCTAAAATTGCTCCAAGCCAAGCACGCTTAACTGTGGAGTTCTTTCGAGATGGGCTACCGAAAAACAAGATGCACCTTGTTGATATAGGTAGTACCAATCAATCCATTTAAGCCCTCTTCAACTGTGTAGTCCCATACCTACACAGTCTCACAATCATCCCACTTGACCTTCCCCAGGCGGTGTCGGATTGCACAGCTTACCCGATATTTTCCCTTACGGATCACGGGACTACTGACTGTCACAATCACCCCCCCTTACGGGGTCCGACGTCCTCGTCGACCACACTTTCGGCTGGGTCAAGGCTCTGATACCATTAAAATTCGCACTCTTACAGTACATCAGAAAGAATACTATTTTTGACCAATAATGACACGAATTCAGTGAAAGTTTCCTTCATAAAAATTATAGGAAATTCAATTATCTTTCTAATGATATAAAGATCACTAAAAATGGATTAAAACTGAGAGAGTTATCATAGGTTTACTGAAACTATTTCTGAGAAGGAATATGGAGTAACGAATCACAGTAGACATCGGAAATCCAAAGTTTTGATACTGAAATATTCCAAATCAGAGAATACTCTCTTCATAAAAGTTTTAGAAAATCGAATTCCCTTTCTAATGAGACTAAAATCTTTAAAATCGGAGTGATAACGTAAGAGATATAGATATTATACCGAAATAGTTTTCTAGAAATCCTGAAACAAATGGATTTCGAACTACAGCAATAAAATAATAATTTTGACTTAGAATAATTAATAATTAGTGAATAGTTTCTTCATAAAACATTTAGAAAATTGAATTATCTTTTCAACGGTACCAAGATCGTTAGAATCAGATCATTATTCAGAGAGATATTTGAATTTTACTGAGACAACTTATATAGAAAATATAAAAAAAAAACGATTTACAACAAACAGCGTAGAAATACTAATTTTTGACATAGATAAATTTCGATTCAGTAAAACCTTTATTCATAAGAATTATGGAAAATTCAATAAGCTTTCTATAGGCACCAAGATTGCGATAATCGGATGAGTATTTAAAGAGATATGACAGTTTTACTGAGACATATTTTATTCTGAAAAATAAGAAAAGGAGACCTACGAATATTCTCCTATTGTGATCAATAAATAAGTAAATGTAGAGTTTCTTACCTCAAATACATCGAGCTTTTTGGATCGATAGACATAAGATGATGGTGATCAAAGATGAGAGTGAAGAGTGGTATAGATTTGGCTAAGGATGTAATGGAAAGATGATTTGAAAATTTTAGGGTTAGTCTTGCTCAGATAGGTGGAAAGAATAGAACGATATAATTTTAGGGTTAATGAAACCTATACTATTCTGACTCTTAGATTTAGTTTTATGAATAATAATAATATTAACATAATAGCAATAAATAAATTATTAAATAAACAAATATCTTACTTTTAAATTTAAACTGTAACCTCTAAATCTCGTAACTTTAGGGCTTAGTTTTCACCTAAAAAAAATTACGAATTATGATATGGTTATTTCTAGAAAATTTATAGATTTTTGAATTATCTTTCCAACGCTACTGGAATCACCTCAATCAGAGTTATAAAACTCCAGATATGGTCATTTTCGTAAAACAGTTTCTAAACCTACGAATTTCTCTAAACTTACAATTTTTCTAACATTAATCAAATAATAATATTATTTAATACCACTTATACAATTAATTAAATCTAATAAATATATTATAAAAACCTAATGGACTTTCATATCGGGCTTTAATTAAACGATTACCTACTTATGAAAGTATCATAATATTTTACTTTCGTAGTTAATACAACTTTAACTTTCTTTAAAAAAAAATGGTACAACTACTCTAAGCAATAATATCAACTCACTAACAACAGAAATAAATGAATTAATTATCCTCGCACAATTAATATCCAAACGAAAAATTAAATACTATTTTAAACTGGATATTACATTTTTCAATGGACCACCTTTGGTTAACCTGTGAAGTCTATCATAGCCTATATGACCAAGACGTAAGTGCCATAGTTATGTTTCATCTTCATTATTGATCTTTTGCTTTTTGTGGTTTCTAGGTTCGCTACTTTAAATAGTTTGTTGTTAAGTGCAGATGGTTCTTCTAGTCTTAGAACATAAAGCCCCTGTTCCATAGATGCAACACAAATTTGAATGTCATTTCGAGAAATGATAGAGCCAGAACTCAAAAAATCTAATTTGTATTGTTGCAACTGTAAGCATGAATCAGAAATCAAGTTTCTATTGAAATTTGGAACGAATAAGTCATTGTCTAAATCCAAAATTCTATTCTGAAACTTGATTTTGGCATTTCCTCTAGCTCTAACCGATACCATTTCGCCATTACCAACTTTAAGTTTCAACTCTCCGGATTTCAAATAATTCCAGTTTTCAAGCAATTGCAATGAACAACGGACATGGTTTGTAGATCCAGAATCAAGAATCCAGATGGATTTATCATTCTCTAAAACACATGATTCAAAAACTAAAGCATCATTGCTTAATTGTTTTTGGATTATTCTTATTGCTGGTTCAATCTGTTGTGAAGGATACTCTGAGGAAGTGGGATCACTTTCTCTATTCTTCTCAACTGAGCTTGAAGTAGTAGGATTGTCGGAGGAATTATTCTCAATATCTTCAGATTTTCTTTTGCCCTTATCTGCATCACTGGAGAAGAATCTCCATGCAAGTGACAATGTTCGCTCATAAGCACGCAATTCAGCGTCCAACTTGTTTATGTCGGATGAGTTCTAATTGTTTAAAACAAATTGGTTAAACTAAGGTGATAAGCTGTTGAGAAAATGAATTCTCTGCTCTTTAGATAAAACAATTCCTAGGAGTCATCTTCACACTTTGAAGTTCATTCCTAAAGGCATATTCTAGATGAGGATTGGGGTGTGGGTTGTACATTTTTGACACTACCAATTTCAATAAACATAAATAAATTATTGGTTTAATAAATTCATACACAAGTTCAGAAAATAACAAGTAAAGCAAATATGTTTGCAAAAATACCAAAAACTAAACATATTTATTATTTTCCAAGGTTTCCAACATAATGAAATACAGTGTCCCGGTAGGCGAGAGTCAAAGATAACATTAGTTGAATAGAGTAGTCAGCTTATCTAAAATAGACACCATTTTACCAACCTTTTATTCGATCAAAATGAGATTCTAACGTTGTCCCGGTAGGCGAGAGTCAAGGTTATTCTCATTTTATGAGCTTCCACTATTGTTTCATATTCTATAAATTTATCTTTAAGTAGTCACCCTAGGGGAGAGTCTAATAGAGACGAAAACTTACAAAACACTTATCATATGAGATCTTACGGTGTTAAATAATTTCAACAAATAACCATCCATAAGGGGGACGAAGTCTAGCGTCTCGAGGTTATATTGAAAACATTTAACCATTGTAAGACCAACAATGGAGACCGAATATCTCTTGATTAAAGCTCATTATTTAAAATAATGTATTTTTAATTAATCATTCATTTTAATCCATATATTTTAATAATAAAAATTACTTAATTTAAGTTGATCCAAAATTAATTAAAAATTAATTTTCAACTTTAATTTTATTTTCAAATAATAATTTCAAAAATCTATTTATATTTATATATAAAATTTCAAAATTTATATAAAATATATTAAAATAAATTTCTGAAAAATATCTAATTTAAGTTGTTCTAAAATAACAAAATTTTCAACTTAAATAGTTTTTCAAAAAATTAATTAAATATCAAATTAAGTATCTTGAACTAATACCTCAATTTGAAAAATACCCCTATTTAAGTTGATCCAAAATCAACAAATTTTCAACTTAAAAATATTTTAAAGAATATCTGAATAAATAATTTTCAAGAAGATTCTACTTAATTATTAATTTCAAAATATTCCAATTTAAGTTGATCCAAAATTAGTTTGAAAAACTAATTTTCAACTTAAATATATTTTCTTTGAAAATTCAAATAATTAAGTTTCTAGAAGGATCTAATTAGTTATAACTTCTTTTATTTAATTAAATACAGAAAAATACATCTAGTTTATCTTGAATTTGAATTTCATTAAACTAAGTGTTTTTCTAAATTAATTTTAAAATAATGAAATGAAAAATTAATTTCATATGTTTCGAAATTAATTATGTTGTTAATCAATTTTATTAGGTTAAACTAGTTTAATTAACCTAGTATAGTTATTCAAATTAGGCAAATGGGCCTTCTCAGTTGGGGTTGTTCATGGGAGGGAGGGTTGGGTTCATTATGTCGTACCCACTACTAATGGCCTCCTAACTCTCACACAAGGCCCAAAAGAGATGAATTTTACCTTAATTTAAACAACTGTTATTAATTGAATAGGCCCAAATACTAATTGGGCCTAAATAAAATCTATCAAGTGTGATAATTTTATTTAGCAACCTAGTCCATTTTAATTAGAAAAATTAAATGGGCTCCCTATATGCATCTAAGCCTAAAGCAAACATATAGGCTCACACAGGCACACTGATATGGATGGATCCTATCATGTTACTAGGTTTATGCACAGATGAAAGAAGATTGCAAAATTAACCTGTTACAAATTATTTAATTGACCTATTGAAATTTGAACCATTGTTTAAAATTAGATCATTGGATCTGTCAACAAGTTAACTATGACAATTTAGATCAAATAATAATAGGTTTTATAAAACTTGTTTTAATAAAAAACAATATAAAACACACCATGCAACAAATCAGATAGTTGGTTATATGATTTATTTAATTTCAATTCATTAAACAATTAAATAATCTTGAAAATTAAAATAAATTTAAATTGAATAATTAATTTTAAAATTAAACCTATAAATTTGAAAAATTAGGTTTTTAACAAACCTAAATATCTATTCAAAAAATGCTAACAACTTTTCAAATTTAATGTTATTTTAAAAATAAAATTAAATATCCAATAAAATAAAATGATAAATAAATATTATTTATCTAATTTTACAATTTAATTTAAATAAAATAACAAAATTTTGAAAGTTAGAAAAATATCTTGTTACTATTTAAATTTCTGGATTAAAATAATCTTATTTTAAATTTTAAATAAGGTCATTTTATAAAAATTAATTAAATAATTTAAAATATAAAATATCTGACCATAAATTTAAAAATAAGATAAAATAATCAAAATTAAAAAAATAAGATAACCAACTAAGCAAAAAGATAGATTTTTATCTATTTTCAAGGTTCAAATATCACTAATATCTTAAATTAATTTTAAAAAGTATTAATTAATTTAAATCTGATAATTAGATTTGAAATATGAAAAATCTAAATACAAAACTACACAAAAAATTTGAAATTAATTCCATGAAAAAGCATGAAAAAATTGAAAAAATGAAAAAAAAAAATGCATAGTGCGGATGGTATGCATTGCATACCATTCGCGCGCGTATGGGGTGATCTGGGGCTAAAATGCCGCATAGGCATGTTGCTAGCAGTATATGCGCGCGCAGAATGGGGGGTATTAGGACAACCCGTGCGTGTTTCTTTGGACAGTCACTGTCCGAACACGCATCTGATCGAGTGAAACTCGGTGTCCGCGGGCGTGTGTGTGGTGCACCCGATTTCAGAGACTTTTTCAAATTTTTAAAAAATCATAACTAATTTAAATAAAATCAAAATTGAGTTCTGTAAAAAAGTGAATTGCTTAATTCTTTCCATACTATCCAATAAAAATAGGTCCTGAACGAAAATTTAATTATTTTACGTAAAATTTTTGCAAACATCAATCAATCACCAATAAACACATAGATCAACATGAATCACATCCAAATCACACATACATCGTTTTAAATCCATATTACTTGAAAGTAAATCAATTACCATGGCTCTGAGGCCAGTTGTTGGAATATATTTTACAAGGATCTAGAATTACTAACAAGTATGTTTTTAACATCCTAATATGAATTTCTAAAACGATAAAAATAAACACATAAAATGTATGAGAAACCTTAAAGTGGTTGCAGCGGAATTAAATGACTCATTTCTCTCAGATCTCTAACTCTTGTATCCTTTCTGTAGCAGAGTATCACCAAGATCTGAGCCTGATTCTCCTTCTTGTTGTTTGGATTCTTCACAGTCTTACATACTATGATTGAGGACTCGCTTGTTATGTGTGGGTATGCACTCAATCACTAATGACTAAATTTTGGTTTGTGAAGAAAGGCTATGGATTTCGAAATTAAGATAAGAAAGGAAGAGGTCTCATAAACATAGAGAGAAAACTAGGTTTTTTAGCTTTGGAGGCATTAGTTGGATAACGAGACCATAACCTTCCTTTTATACTAATTTCCAATAAGGTTAGGGTGAAATTATTTGGAATAAAAAATTGATAAAAAAATAGAGCAAAATAAGCACTAAGTGGCCGACCACATATTGGGACCCACATTAGTTTGGTTTTTGTCATTTTTTAACTATTTTATCTTATTTTCAAAAATACCACTTTTTATATTTTCAACCCTATAAATGTCAAAAGTATTTATTTAATAATTAAAATAATTATCAAAGAAAATTTGTCATTTATAATATTTATTAATTAGAATCCACAAAGTCTCTTAATTAATAAATTAACCCTAATAAACTATTTCTTCACAAATAAGCCATACCATAGTGAAAATTCATAAACTAGACATAGTTTAATTTTAGAATTATAATTAATTAATTAAAATCAATTAGGTGAGTCTTACAAGCAGTTTTTCTCAACTAGTATGGGGACAAAGGGCCTATATAACTGAGCTTCTAATAAGCATATCTAGAATTTACCAAGTAAATTCTCTAACTTATTAATTCCTCGTTGAACCACTATAGAACTTAGAATTGCACTCTCAGTTACATAGAACGCTCTATATGTTTCACGATATAGATATGCTAATAATTATCCATTGTTATAATCCCAATAATCAATGATCCTCTATAGATGATTTACATTGCATAAGGACAACATTACAAAGTTACACCCTTTCAATGTATTTTATCCTTAAAACACTTAGCCACCTATAAATGATATTTTAGTGAAGTAATATAATCACTAAAATGAGCGCTCTATCATTTATCTCTATTTAGCCAAGCTCGAAAGAAATCATCGTTTCACTTCTATGTCTGGATAGAAGCTATAGATTCCATATCTATGATTAGCGCTCCCACTCAATTGTACTATCGTGTTCCCAAAATGTACGTATCACCCGGACCAAAAGGTAGGCTCAACTAATAAATCAAAGAACACAAATAACACTCTTGAGATCGAACCTAACCATGTCAGGATAAGGATCATTTGATCTAGGATCAACTAGGTGATATTGAATTGAATAGTTATTACGGTAAGATTATCATATCTAATCCAAATTCAATACTTTTTCCTTTCGTTGCATATTCCATACATCCAACCTAAGCTTACTTTAACCAATGCCCTGGAAAGGACATAACACTTATACAAGGTGTAAGTAAACTACGTTGTAGATTATCATATAAGTTAAACCCTGTGTACTGATAAATCTAGGAATACATTTAATCACACAATCTTTATTACTTTCTACTGTGTTGACAACACAATAAACAAGAATATCAGTGTGATAAGGGTTTGGATGAATTTATTAATCAGATAAGTAAATAAATGATCACATGAACCAAATAATACATTAAACAAGTAATGAAATTAAATCTGTTTCTTTATTGATAATTGGATGGAAAAAATTACATTGAAATAGAGTTTTATTTAGGGCACAAAGCCCAACACCATCATCATTGTATTTGATTCTGTATACTGACTTACAACTAATGGCATGGTGTCCGTCAGGAAGAGTGACAAGAATCCAAGTGTCGTTGGCTTCAAGGGCATCGATTTCAATGTCCATGGCTTTTATTCAATATGGGGTCTTTGATTGCCATTTTGTAGCTGGAGGGTTCGACGAGTGAATGGGTAGTGAGGATCGTTGATCGAAATTGTTGTGTTAACCCATTATAAGACAAATATTTATTAATAGGTTATGCATTGGTATTGCAAATGTAATCAGAAAGAAATTTATGTTTGGATAATATTCTTCCTATTATTGAAGTAACGGGAGAATTAGTTGTTGAGTCCTTGGGTGTGGATGGTACTTCATAAAGATCTGGGGCATGTGTGTTGGTGTCAATCACATTTTGAGGAATGCCCTTTTGATGAGATGAAGTTCCATCATGGTCGGGAACTAGTGCATTCTCCTCAGGTGAATTATGAGATGGTCCTGTAGAGGGCAGTAAAGAAGGTGAGCGTAATTTATTTTATTGAAGTAGGAGAGTAAGTATGTGAAACCAAAAACATACCCTCATGAAAGTAAACATCTCTAGAGTGAATAATCTCTTGAGTTTCAATGTTTAAGACAGTGTAAGCTACCATACCAGGAGGATACCAATAAAGATATAAGGACGAGATCTTGGAGAAAGTTTATGTAATTTGGTTTCTAAAGTGGAAGCAAAAGAAGGACAACTAAAAAATTTAAGGTGGTCATAAGTAGGAGCTTTAGGAGTTTTCTGATAGAAGACTTCAAAGGAAGTATTTTCGTTAAGTAACATAAATGGAGTGAAATTTATAAGATAAACAACAATATTTATGGCATAACTCCAATAAGGTAAAGATAAATGAGACCTGAATAATAAAGCTCTACTAAAATTTATGATGTGTTGATGCTTTCGCTCAACAAAATTTTTTTTTGAGGGCGACCAACACAAGAATTGTGCTTTGTGATTCCTTTTGTAGTGTAAAAAGTCATTAAACTCAGTTCTTTAGCATTGTCAAAACGCTCAGCTTTAATGGAAACTAAAAATTGTGTTGCAATAAGCAAAAAAAAGGGGAATAATAAAAGAAACATTGGATTTAGAGGTTAGCATGTAAACCTAGGAGTATCAAGAAAAATCATCAACAATAGTTAAAAAATATCGATAACCTTCAATACTAATAATACAAAAATGTCCCCATATATCAAGGTGTATTAAATCGAAAGCAGTAGTAGCAAAATTATTGTTAGAAATAAAGGGAGACCGCTTTTGTTTAGCAAAATGACATATAGAGCACATATAATCCAGAGGTTTCGCACAAAATTACAAAAATTTATTTAATATAGTAGTAATGTTCATGGAAGGATGACCAAGGCAAAGATGCAAGGGGTCCACCAAAGTACAAGAGGTGTTTGCAAAATAGAAATATTTGATGTGAGAAAGTGTCGCTCCTGTAAAAAAACAGTTGTCCAACTTTCTTAACTGTCCCAATCGTAGAAGTCAGGGAGGGATCCTGAATCAAACATTGATTAGAAGTGAATGTGAGTTTATTAGGACAATGTTCAAGATTAGCATTAATAGAAAATAAATTGAACTTAAATTCGAGAATATATAATACATCGGTTAATATTAGTTTATTAGATATTTTCACAATGCTAGATTTTTTGATGTGTATCTGATGGCCATTAGGTAAAGTAACTATATTAGCAACATGATTTTTATTTAGAGATATAAAGCAATGAGAGAATGAGAATGACATATATGGTGAGTGGCTCCACTATATGAAATCCATAGAAAAAGTGGAAAAAGTTTATCCATACCAAAGACGTTAGAAACCACAGGTAGACTTTCACTAGTGGATGGAGCGCCTTGGATTTGTTGACTGAGAAGGAAAATCAGTTATTGGTTGGTTGTAGCTGAGAAGAGCCAATGACAAAAGCCTCTAGACTAGCGAAAACTTGATTCACCCGAGCGGTAGAAGGATTCTTCTTTTTGTCACCATATCCTGGTGGAAAACCATGGATGAAATAGCACTTCTCAACCAGGTGACCTGGTTTAAGATAGTTGTTAGGTGAGGCTTCTTGCTTTGAGAAGGATGGTTTGGTTTTGGTTTAGCAGGAGCAGGAGCAGGAGCAACAATAATAATGTTACCAAGACAACGTTGGCACTCTTGTTGAACGAATACAGAGAAAACCTTCGATAATGGCAGAAGAGGATCAAGGAGGATGATCTGAGCCCGAATGCCCCAGTAAGATTTATTGAGACCAGTCAAGAACTGAAGGATCTGGTCTCCGCTGTAGTAATCTTGAACTTTTTGCATAGCACCACAAGTGCAAGGAGTGTTTGGTTTATACTCGTTGAGTTCATCCTAGAGGGCTTATAACTGGGTAAAATAAGTAGTGACTGAATTATCACCTTGTTTAACATTATTAATAGAGGTCTTAAGTTGGAGAATACGATGGCCATTACTTTGATTGAAGCGATCATGGAGGTTGGTCCACATTTCACGGGCAGTAGTTTTGAACATGATGGTAGCACCAATTTCATGAGATACAGACTGAAGAATCCATGACATCACGGTGTTGTTGCATTGATCCTAAGCGGATTGAGAGGGATCATTCAATGATGGATGGGGTAAAGTGCCATCAATGA
The DNA here is from genome assembly GCF_029168945.1 of Cannabis sativa. Classification (NCBI taxonomy): domain Eukaryota; kingdom Viridiplantae; phylum Streptophyta; class Magnoliopsida; order Rosales; family Cannabaceae; genus Cannabis; species Cannabis sativa. Next base: position 22,013,620 of record NC_083609.1, on the reverse strand, counting down.
ACGAAGTTTTATTTTTTGTAGCGATATTGATTGATGCCACTCGCTTCCAAGACTGCAAGTTATCTTGACCAGTCAAGAGAAATGAAGAAATGATGTTTGGTTGATCTCTAATTCCCAAGTGATAACGATCATCTTGAGATGGTCGATCAAAAAGGCACGAGATATGCGTTGATTTGCAAGAAAACTAGAGCTATCATTGAAAGCCATATGGCCTTAGTGTCCAAGAAAGGGATTATTACCAGTAAAGAACGGAGAGGAGTTTTGGACAGGTGGAACGATGTATGGTGGAGTCAAAGCGGTGGTGGTGCTGAAAAAGATGGAAGTTAGCGAGGGAACCGTCTAAACCAATGCCGGGGTTGAAGAAGAGAAAGGCGGAAGCAGTGTGGTTTAATTGAGTCTGTGATGCTATGGATACCGACGTCAAAGCGAAGCAAGAGACGAATGGTGTTGTGTAGTGTTGTTCAATCGATCTAGAAATGGGGATATTTGTAACAAAATCGGAGCCAAGCACACCGGTAGTGGAAGGATCAAACATGGAGTGATGTGCACCAATTGTGTATGAGATAGAGTTTTCAAGCTGCAAGGAACTAAACAGAGCAATGATGTCAGAAGTGGTAGCAGCGATGGAAGATGAAGCTTGGCCATGGGCGACAGTCAGAGATGGCAACAAAAGAGAGGGAGACTCACTAACAGAGGCAGCGGATATGGTTGAGTTTCTGGTTCTAGATGCCATGGGGCAGAGACTTTGATGTTAGGCTTAGAATTGGAAAGAGATGGCTAGGGATTTTGGTGGTTGAAGAAGATGACATCTGATACCATTTTAGATTTTAGAGAGGAAAATAACTCTGGCTGGAAAGTGACTTGGCTCTTATTGAGTTATTACAAAGAATAATGTATATATATATATGTATACAATAAGCAAAAGCCCAATGGGTTGATGTACTGGGCCAAATAAAACCTAATATAATTTTTTTGTACATCCTTACAAGATTATACATTCTCTATATGAATAAGAAATTTTCAAATATTTAATAATTATACTTCCATAATTAATATATCATTTATCTTATAATTGTATTTCATATATTTTTAAAATATTATTTATTAATTACTTATTTTTAGGGTATAAATCCCAACAAATATTCTAACAATTTTATTGTAACATGCACTGAACTATGATTGCAGATACATTTTTCAGAAAAAAAAAAGAAAAATAAAATAAAAGAAATAGGGTGAATACTATTTTGGACCCTGTGTTTTGCAAAAGTTATAGACTGGACCCTGTATTTTGTTAAATGACAAAATGGACCCTATATTTTCTAAAATGGTAAAAATAGGACCCTGAGTTTAATTTTAGACAACTTTTTTTTTAATACAACCAACTTGAAGATAATTCTTAATACGAACAGATACAAAAAATGTAAACATTTTTGTCATAGCACTTTTAGATCGAATTATAATTAAACTTTAAAAATTAATTCGGGGTCCTATTTATACTATTTTAGAAAATACAGGGTCCATTTTGTATTTTAACAAAACACAGGGTCCAATTGGTAACTTTTGCAAAACACAGGGTCTAAAATGGTATTTACCCAAAGAAATAAGAAAAAGTCAATATTTTAGTGTATTGCACCATATGAAACTAACATTTGCCTAGCCAATATTAACCCTTAAATTTTCATCTGAGGGCAACTAATGTGGCCACTATAAGAATATTTTTATTTAAGGAAATATATTTCTATTTAAAGAAATAAATTTCTATTTAAGGAAATAAATAAATAATTGATTTTCTGATAAATGAATATTTTATATTCATTGAATCTGGACAAAATTAATTATGTAATATTCTATATATGGTCAGATTTCTATATTCATTACCGGATTTGATTTCCTGAATTAATTGTCAAAATATTTTGACAATTAATGTGGCGCAGATACTGATGGAGTATCTCACCTATAAATATAGGGTCTCGGTCCCCGAGCTCCTCACTCATTCTGTTTATAACAGCAAATTCCATCTAAAGAGAGTTGAGAGAGCGAGGAAGCCCGATTACCCACATCAACCAGTTTCCTTTGCAGATCAAAGCTTATGTGGGTTTGAAGCTCAAGAAACAATGGCTGTAGGTATATCGATCCTTATTCATAGTGTATATATGTTTGATTTAATTCCGCATTTTATACATAAACATATATATTTCAGTTTATACATATAAATGTCTAACAGTTGGTATCAGAGCGGATTATATATCTCTACCTTGATTTATTTTGAGTTTCATATATAAACATACATTTACGGGGTTTTTCATTTATAATATAATATATATTTTATATATATATACTTTCATATTATATAATCCCGATTATATATATTCATACTCAATTTTTTATATATACATATATATACATTCATATTCATATACATCTTCATATATATAATATATATATGTATATGATCGGTTCTTAATTTATATATATTCATATTCATATAATTCCGATCATATATATACATTTAATTCAATCTACGTATATACATATATGTATTTCATATTTTAATTTTGTTTATATATATATTATATATATACGTAAGTATTGTTGTATATATATACGCATATATATATTTTTTAAATATGTTTTTATTGCATAAAATTGTATGTAATACTCTCTTCCATACATTAATGATGATTTTATGCAGTATATATTGTATACGAGTATATATATACATGAAAGTTTTATGTTTCGGTTCGTATTTTTTCCGTTTTCATTTTTGGTATTTATTTTGAATTCTATATGCATTACTATATTCATAAGATATTATAGATCGATTTTGTGCATCAAAATAATTTTAATACCTTAAAATCTGAAAACTTTACTGGAAAAATCCATTCGGACCCGAAAATACTTTTTGAAATTAAAGTATACATTTTGCGTGTTTTCGATGCTTGAAATCAATATAGATCTATTAATTTTTTCATTTAGATCATTTTGGAATTGATTTCATGATTTTTAGAAGTTTAAGGAAAATTTATTATGTCGTTTTTCAGGGCAGATTTTTCAAAAAAAAAAAAAAGAAGGGAAAATTAAGAAAAATTTAAGAAAATTCCGAAATTTTATTATTCTGATTTATTTTTGGAATTTTATTTTATTTCCTTATTTTTGTTTATTTAGTCAATTAAATTACATTTGTTTAAACTTTCCATTCTTATTTAACATATATCTTCATATATTATATGTTATTTAGTAATAAATTATTATGGAAAGTTTTTAATTTGGTAAATTAATTACATGCTTTATTTTTTACATGTAATTACAATAATTGTGATATTTTAAGAATGTGAATATTTAATTATTCTACAATTAAGTGCGCAATTATTATATTTATTTACCAATTAAGTAATTTATTGATTAAATTAATTGATAATCTGCCATTAAGTATATTCTTTAATTTTGCATTTAATTCATTTCATATAATTAATTGTACTAATTTGTATATTTACCTTATTTATACAAATTAATTATTAGTACAAATAATTAAGATATTATATGGTTATAAATGCATAATTAATTACATATCATGGAATTAAGCATTTAATTTATTATCATACAATAATTGTTTTAATTTGTATTTATTTGGAAAATTTATTTTTAATATAATTAATTTTGATTTGTATGATTTAAATGCTATACATAAATTCCTTTTATAGTGCTAGATATATTTAGAAATGTTCAAATATTAAGATAGGTTGAATATTTTATATAGCACATTAAGTTTCATAAAACTTCATAAAATTATTCATAAAATATTCATAAAACTTCCTAAAATGAATATAATATGAATAAAATGTAAGTAATTTTGTGGTTTGACATAAGAAAACATGAACTTGGGACAAATGCTCATATCTAGAACGATTTTTAATGATCTTCGGACGACCACACTAGGAGCACTAATCTCAGTGATTGTCTACTATGTTAATAACGAAATTACTTTTAGGTAGAGCCCAATACCTAATGTCAAAGTGAAAATATAATTTTATATAATTAGGGAGTAGCCACAGCATCCTTATTTGTATAAAATTATATATTAATTAAAATTCACCTTAATGGACATAACTTGTAATTTATTATATAAGTATAATAATTTTACCCCACAGGGATTTTATTATATTTGTATAATTAATTAGGATAATATGTTAAATTAAATTCTCTTAATTTACCCCACAGGGAGTTATGGGGATTTAATTTAATAGTGTTATCACAAATTTAATAAAGATAGATAATAAACGTTCATTTTCCTAAACTAATTGTTTAATTAAATCTATCATAAGGTTCATCTAATTTTATTAAATTTAAAATTTAGCCCACAGGCAATTTTAGATTTAGTAAAATTTTAATCTTCAGTTTATACTTTGGTGTCTAGTGAACCACATAATTTTAAATGATTAGGGAGTAGCCACAATATCCTTAATTATATAAAATTATATATATTAAGTGGATCAAGATCACATAATGGACATAAATTATGTGAACATAATAATCTTACCCTACAAGGATTTTATTATATTTACATAATTAATATGTTAAATTAAATTCTCTTAATTTATCCCACAGGGAATTATGTAGATTTAATTTAATAATTTTATCATAAAGTATAAAATTTTGAAAAATTTATAAGTGTTTCATACCTTTCATTGAGATAGAAATATTAAACTTTAAGTTTTTTCATAAATTGTGTAAATCTATCATAATCTACATCTAAATTTAATCTTATTAAATTAAAAATTTAGCCCACAGGTAATTTTTGTTTAATAAGATTTCATATTTAAGCATGTTTATTCATTGGTAAAAACATGATTCATTTAAACCTCAAAACTATATATGTAATTTTATTACATCACTATTCATAAATTTCTTCTATACCAGTAGAAATTTCCAAAATTTATTCTGATAACTTCATCTAACATGTACAGTTTTCACCGTATAATTAAGAAAAACAAATCACACTCTATTATCACCAATAAATTTTAATTTATTGTGTATGAATTCATTATAATATAGTTGATGTGATTATCATTAACACACAGTAGATTATTTTAGATTGTTATTCCACATTCATAATTTCTTGTAAGGTTTACAAATAAACCTGAGAAAGTCAGTAACTGTGAGCAAATCTTATCCACAGACAAGATAAGTTCTCACATTTAGAAGTTTAAGGAACAAGCAATATAGTAGTGACTTTGTTTTAAAATTAGCAAAGACCTTTATGTTCCAAGATTCTATTGAAACTTGATTTAGACACATTTAGAGGTCTTTACTACAAAATGATGTCACTCATAAAGATATGCAAGTTCAATCTGACAATAAAAAAAATGTGTTGTTAATAAGAATTCTTCTACATTATAGCACCAAAAATTATGGAACATATATCCATAAATAGAATAAATGTTAGTAAATGGTGGAGATATTCATTACACTGATTTTACTAACTTTATTTAGAACTTGTGTGAATTTCATTAAGAATATGTATTCCAACAAGTCAAAATCGGTGCATATTAGAGTTCTATCATATTAGAAATCATACAAGTCAATTAATTTTGAAGACATGGACTCAAATTTTGCATCTCTTTTTTAATGATTACTCACATAAATTATATTTCTACAAAAGTATAAATTTATATGTTTCAAAGACATTTAAATTTTAAGTAGAGAAATAGTGCATTTTGCATATTAAGATAGTGAGATCAAATATAAAATGGAGAATACTACATTAAAATTCGTGAGTATGGATAAACTCCCAATCCATTTGCAAATTTTCTTTAAAAGCATGGGTTCATTGCCTGATACATATGCTTGGTACACCCAAATTATAGTGTGTGACAGATTTAAGAAACTAAGCATTTTTTGGACATGGGGTGGAGCCTACATAACAAACTCCAAACTTTCCTAAATCTTTGTCTATTGATACTCTTCAACGGGGTGTACATATCGAATCGTGTTCTAACCAAAGTTGTTTCTCAAACATATTTTGAGTTGTGATAAGGTTGAAAACCGACTTGATGACATGTACACATTTTATAAATACCCATATATAGTTAGAGTACAATTGTCAAAGAAAAGATCTGGGCCCAAAACCATAAATGAGCATATTTCATTTGAAAAGCTATAAGGTTTAAGGGTTACATATTTTATTATCCATCTCACAATAGTAGAACTGTGGAATTAAGAATTGACTTGATCAGTGGGAGTGATCAATCTAGGAACCTAGTTTCTGAGAAAGATCATTCATATTTTCTCAAACTTCCACCTCAAGTGTTAGATTAATTATGATTCACAACAACCCTCAAGGTTAATGGTTATTGAGAATTCATAACTAATCATTAATAATCTACAAGTCATTGATAAAATTCTAATAAGTTATGTTATTTAGTAATTGCTTATAATTTCTAAAATAACATGTATATTGAACCATTTTCTCTTTTAAGAGTTTGTTGGTCCATCCTTAAGATGACTTATTAGAACAATAAGATCAATGTTTTCTAGTGATTACATTTTGTACAATAAGAGTTTAACTACAATATTAATTTGAGACACAAATTAAATTATAGAATGATAAAGAATTGAAGTTTAATATGCCATGAACGAAGAAATGAATATCTTAAAGAGCAATAAAGTTTATCTTTAGTAAAGTTGCCTAATGGGGTGGAGAACATTAATTAAGCATAGGTTTTTTCACCAATAATATTCATTAGACAACATTGAGAAACATAAAGATATAAAAGAATATTCATTGCTAAGAAGTTCATTTTGAAATAAGAATCAATTTACATTCTCACTTGTTTTCATAAATGATTCTATTATAGACCTTGACATTTGTTTCAATTCATTAATCAATTCCAAACAGTGAACTAGAGGAGAAGGTATACACACTGCCATAAAGATTTTTCTCTAATAGTGGTGAACATATGCAAGCTTAAGGTGTCTACCTGTAGATTAAAACAAACATCTCACAAATTGGTATTAAATCATCTTTTCCTTTAGGTTTGAAAAGAGAATTATGGAAATAATTATATACCAGAAAGTTAGTGGGGGTAATATTTGTTTTATACGTAGACAATATGTTACTTGCAAATGATGATAAAAGTTTTCTATATGAGGTGAAATAATTCATATCTCAAATTATTATTTTGAGATAAGGAATATAAATAATATATATAATTTTAATTAATTAGAGAGTAGCCACAACATCTCTGATTAAATAAAATTATATATTATTCATCTGATATAACTTTTATCTTTAAGTGTGATAAATTCAACTCAATCCAACATCTGAAAAATGATTTGGAATGAGAATAAATTAAGAACATTCATTTGCTTCTATTTTAGAAGCCTAATGTATGCCTAAGAGTCTGAATAAGACTTTGCATTGCATTTGTTGCAGGATCGTTAAGTAGTATCAAAATAAATAAAGACCACTTTATTTTTCATACAAAGTGATGAGGTATCTTTAAGATACTAAAAATTATATTCATGCATATTTTGATAAGATGAATTTACCATCTGGAAATATAATTAACCAATTAGATTCTAACATACTTCACTGGTTATATTGATGCACGTAAATCAATATTTTATTACGTCTTTTAAATTACCAGTAAGTTATATTGTGGAGAATCTTGATTGCTATTTCCACTATAGAAGTCAGATTCATTTATTGTTTTGAGGATACATCTCGTATGATGTATTATAGAGTTTCATAATAGGCCTAGAGTTCAGAATTACAGTTTCGTTAGGCCATTAAGAAAATTTTGCGATAAATTCAGCTACAATATTTATGGCTAATAACAATAAGAGTACTGGTTGAAGCTAGCATATCGACATTAAGTATTTAGTCATAAAAATGTGTGATAAGTGGTCATTAATCACACAAACTGAATTGGGCAATCGCACATCCTTGACTAAAGGCATGCCGCAATACAAATTCAAGGATCATAAAGTAAATATGGGATTCAGTTAACCCATATGCAGTTTTTTATTTGTACAATCATAAATTATTCAATGAAACTCTAATTTCGATATTTTCTCATATTTATGTGCACCTTAATTTCATCTGAGAAAATTATCGTAAGAGGACCTGAATAAACATAAGGGTTAGGGTTTATTCGCTTAAGTACATTGCCACATAAAGTACATTGTTATATAATAAATATTTCGTAATACATGGAAGATAATACTCGACTTATAATGAGGACATGTCGCTATGATTCGTATGTTTATTATATAATGAGGAACGTTTGGGTTTGAATGTTTTAGTCTAAATGCTCACCAAGTGGGAGAATATATGAATATTTTTATTTAAGGAAATATATTTCTATTTAAAGAAATAAGTTTCTATTTAAGGAAATAAATAAATAATTGATTTTCTAATAAATGAATATTTTATATTCATTGAATCTGGACAAAATCAATTATGTAATATTCTATATATGGTCAGATTTCTATATTCATTACCGAATTTGATTTTCTGAATTAATTGTCAAAATATTTTGACAATTAATGTGGCGCAGATACTGATGGAGTATCTCACCTATAAATATAGGGTCTCGGTCCCCGAGCTCCTCACTCATTCTGTTTATAACAGCAAATTCTATCTAAAGAGAGTTGAGAGAGCGAGGAAGCCCGATTACCCACATCAACCAGTTTTCATTGCAGATCAAAGCTTATGTGGGTTTGAAGCTCAAGAATCAATGGCGGGAGGTATTTCGATCCTTATTCATAGTGTATATATGTTTGATTTAATTCCGCATTTTATACATAAATATATATTTCAGTTTATACATATAAATGTCTAACAGCCACATCAGTGGGGACAAATCCAGCGATCCCCATTAAGAATATCTCTACGAGTATTTTCCCTTTTAATATATCCACCCAATTTTAAACAATGCGACAATTTATAAAATATTCTAAAACGAGTAATTACATATACTCTGACTATCGTATCGTATGATTTATAATTGATCTATACTACGATGGAAAAGTTTAGCTGCGCGTTGAAAAAGTGCATGAACAAAATCACACAAAACAAAATAGTACACTCAAGTAGTGGGATATGAACTGTATGAAGATACTCAGTATGTTTATTTGATTTATTTAGTTTAATGTAACAGCGTATATATATCTAAATAAATAAACACAGATATTGTTCAGAAAAAAATAGAAAAATAAATAAACACAGATACGGATTAGGTAATATTAATGCGTTGATTGCGGAACAAAGGGTATTGACCCATGCGATAGACAATGTTTGACTACCTAAGTAATTTTAGTCACAACTGAGGAAAGATGTTTGATTTTAGAGTCTTGATGTTGAATATTAGATTCAAGAATTTATGATATGGTCCCCAACATAAAAAAATATATATTTTTTATATTGCATATGTATTAATATTTGCTCCTAAAAGCAAAGGATAATTGTCCAAAATGGTGGTTCAGGTTGAGGTCACCCTCTTTCACCCCACCTTAAAATTTTAAGATGGACCACGTTATTATTTATTTATCTTATTTTTTGAAAAATATAAAGATATAATAAGAGCTGCCACTTGATATATATGAGTAAGTAACCTTTCAGCAATGATTAGTATTTTGTTCTTCAAAGCATCTTGACCATATGATGTAAAGTGTTGCACATTGTTGCGGTCTTCGTCTATTTATTTTATATGCAGAGAGAATTAATCACTCATTTATCTTATTCAAGGAAAATAAACGTGTCGTTTATAGAATAAAAAACAGTTTGAGAAAAATGAATGCGAAATTTGTTAGGCTGCATGACCCCATATTAATACGGTGTGTTTTGAGTGGTTAATAATTTTTTATGCTATTTATTAAATTAAAATATATGAGACATAATATTAATTTACACAAATAACAATAATATTTGTAGTGGTTGAGAATTTAAGGTGTCCCTTAATATTTTTCATATTATATATATAAATTGATATTGTGAATAATGAAAGGAAAATTTGAGAATGCTCTCTGTATTAGGGTGATTCTAAATCATTGTTCAATGTCTGCGAGGGTTTTTGAGCCACCTTCAACAAGCTTTAACCATGTTTGATGGTGCTCTTGGTCTTTTTGCATTGGTGTTGTGCTCTGAAACAGTTTCCTTTCTTCTTTTGGGATTATCGAATTTTCTTGTGACCAAGGTTTATCTTTGGATTTTTGCACGGTTACAAAAAAGACTTTTTATTTCGATTTTAAAGCGACACATAAAAAAATTGTGTTGTTTGGGTAACTAACCCAATAATTATAGACGCAAATAGTCATATTTTTTTACTTCATTTTAGAATCAACGCAATTTGTTTTTCATCGACTATGAAACAAAGCAAAAAGAAAATTGCTTCAGCTCATAACTGAAAAAATAGTAGTGCACCGATGTTAATTGGTTTATTTCTTCGATTATGAACTGAAGCAAAATAATTTTAAACAAAATAAAATAATAAAAAATCAGAACCAATATCGCACCACCACCACCATTACTACACTAATACAACCCAACAACAACAACAATAAATACTGTCACCACAACAAACTATCAGAAAAGCACCACCGCCTGTAAAAAAAATAGAGAGAGAGAGAGAGCCCAAACACGAAACAAAGAGATATTGAAGGAGAAAGAGAGAGATCGAACGACTTACAGTGGGCTTCCACTTCGTGTGACGGTGATAGCAACTGGTGGACTCGAGGCTTCAAGGAGGAGGAGCTGCCTGGTGGAGTTAGGCTACTGATCAACATCGAAGAAAAGGAGCACGAGCTAAGAAAGAGAAAGAGATAGAGAGAGAGAGTGAGAAAGGCTTTAAGTGTCGTAGGGTTTGAGTAACACTACAAGAAAAGGTACTTTTGCCGGCGCTTAAGCTCGCCGGCAAAGCTTTGCCGGTGCTATTTATCGCCGGCAATGGCTCGTCGGCGTATGACCTTTTGTTGGTGCCATGGTGACTTACGCCATTTGGAGAGAATGCTCAAAGTAGAATTGCAATTTGAGTGTTTGAAACTAGCACAGCAAGTTGATTTTCAACTTAGGCGATGGGCTCTGTTTTGATGCCCTTGGACTTTTGGTTTTCTCCCTAAGTTTACTTGTATCTTTGTTATTTCTAATGACAAAAAAATGCCTATAAGACTCTTTCAGAAAACTAATTTTGTATGGCCCACGTTGACAATATGTTAACCTAGGCGTTGGGCCCTATGCCAGGTGTCAACCTGAGAGCTGGGTCCAGTTTTAAGCCACCTAGATGTTCCGTTTCGTCCCCAAAAATATTTGAATCTTAATATTTGTTGAAGAAGGAGAATATGACTAGAATAATTTTCAAACAAACTCCTTGTAATTGGCCCAAGTTGAAATTTTTTTAACTTGGGCGCTAGGCCAGAACCAAGTGTCAACCTGAGGGCTGGTTCCTTGTTCTGGCACCCGGATGGGTTGTTTCTTTCCTGAAAGCATTTTTTCCCCACTTTGGATGAAGAAAAAAAAGATTGAAGAGTCAGATTTTTGATCTGATGCTTGGAAGTGGCCAAGATTGATAGATTGTCAACTTGAGCACTGGGGTGCCCGGGCATTAGGTGTCCAGGTGCTAAAATATGAAAGTTCTCTGAATGCAATGTTTGACCCATTTTCACTTAGAAAGTCCTAGAAACTAAAATCCTAGTTGGGGTTGTCAATTTGGGCGCTTAATGAAACCCTAAGTTCCCCGGTTGATTTCTCAAGTGCTGATTCGTGTATTTTCAACTCCTGTGGCCTGGACTTGGTTGCTTTATGTCTTCATGGTACATAATACTAAAAGATAATGAGTTGGAAATGACTTATTGAAATTTGAACACCAATTTTGGAATTCCCAGAGTTAACTTGGTCGTAGGGCTAGAGACCCCTCCTAGGTCGACCGTTAGGACTCGGCTACTCAACTTCGAGATGTTGTCTTTCTTGCCATATGTCGAATATTGATTTTTTCTTCACTAGGAAAAATTTTTGGGTTAAAATTTGGCCCCAATTCCACTTTATACATACGTGGGGTTGACTTGATGACGTGAACCGAGCTTGTTTCTCTCGAAACTACCGGATGGGCATCACTTCTGACAATCTTGGAAAATTGTTTTTGTTCTTCAATAATTCCCAATATAATTAAGACTTTGGATTCCCTTGCACTAACACTTTGCAATTTTCAAAAATTGTTAAGCAAAGATAAAGAGGAAAAAAACTTATCATTTTTCACTTTTCTTTTATCTTTTTCTTTGAAAACTTAAAATTTTCCCATATCTCTCATGGCATTAAGATTAATTGGATTTAAATCCTACTCCTATTTGGAAGCGCCATTCAAAAATTAGAGAATATAGAAGAAGAAAAAAGATATTTGATCTTTTGCTTATCATTTATCTTTTCCTTTAAGATTTAAATTTAAAAGACTCCCAATTACAATAGTTTTTTTTAATAAAAACTTCCTTCTTCTTCCATGCTAAGCTTGCTTCCAGGATTCTAGAACTCTCCAGAAATCCATAAATTCCATATTTAAGATATTCACAACTCCAAAACACTATTCTTGAACTAAAATTTCCTTGTAATCACCTTGAATTTTCATTTCCAAAGCTAAAAATGTTAACTCAAACTTTTAGGTCTCCTTGTTTTGATGATTAACAAATATTTGATTATTATTTGTTACTAATGATTTGTTGATTTTGTAGCAAAATTAAAAGAGAAAATAAATCTTTCATGATAAATTGGTATTTTTACCAAACTTTTGAAAGACCCAAAATGGATTCAACAAGCTTATCAAGAGCAAAAATATTCATCAAGGGATCAACAACTCAAAACCCTATTCAAAAGAGGTCTTCAAAAGCCCAAAGTCAAAAGTCAACCCGAAAGTCAAAGTTAATAGTCAACTCTCGGGAAAAGTCAACACGGGACCAAAAATATGCAAATCAAGCTAGGAGGCTCATCTACATCAAGACTACTCAAAATCAAATGGTATAAATTTATTTTAGGCTTGCTAAAGTGATTTGCATAGTACACTAAGTTTTATAAATTTAAATTTTGGCCCATTCACTAACTTGTGCAACAAGTTTTCTCACTTGATAGTTCAAAATTTTTTTTAATTGAATTTCTAAATCACATTTTGTTTAACTAAGAGAATAAAAGTGGAATTTTTGAAATCGGATAATCGAGTAAAGAGTTATACGCATTTTAGTGCCGAAAAATGCAAGTTTTTGAACCTGCCTGATTTTCGGCCTACCTATTGAAAATAGGTAGTCCATTTTTCGCAGATAGGTAGTCCGTTTTAAAATAGGTAGTCAGTTTTTTGCAGATAGGTTGTCCGTTTTAAAATAGGTAGTTCGTATTTCCCAGAATTTGTTTTGAAATGCGTGCTAACGGCTATAAACGGCTACTTTTCACCCCAACTCTATATAAACTTGATTTTTACTCAAAAATATAAGTTGGTTGAGCATTTATTTCAAATATCTAACCTATCTAAGTGAGATTAATGAGCTTCCAAGTTTGACATCCAACAAAACACTTTTCACACACCTTGAGCCAAAATTTGTGTTTATTCATCTTGAGTGTGCTTGCTTTTCACTCTAGGTTTCCATTGTATCATCATATTTCTAGAGTGATTTTGCTTGTAATATCAAACACATTTTCATATTGTGATTGAGGTGAGGTTGGCACCGGTATTGTAAACAACCCGGTTATAGTGAGATTGGCACTTCAACAATTCGAGAAAGAGGTTAATAGTCCTCGGGGATGTGAAACTATTGTAAGAGGTTTGGAAATACATTAATGAAAATTTCTCGGTTGTAAGGGTTAGTCAAGCCCGTTAACTTGGCTCGATATTGGAACTCAAAGCTAGGTCCATAGCTTTGAAGACCAAGGACGTAGGTGGCATAGCTCTACCGAACATTGTAAAAATCGAGAGTTTGCATTTTCTAATCCTTAAACTCTTTACTTTACAAGTTTGATCATTTGTCATAATATATTGCTTGCCATATTACTTGCTTTTATTTGATTAAGTGACTAATTGCATAATTTTGTGTTAAAAGTTTTAATTTACCGAAATTAGTTTAAATTTCTAATTCACCCCCCTCTTGGAAACATATCTTGGGCTAACAAAAAAGACCTTTCTTGAGTTGTAAGTAACTGAGTTTTGAAGTCGCCATGCCTTAAAAGAAGAGTAGCAAAAGAATTCTTGATGAATATGATCCACATGTGGCTCAGTTCATTAGAGACAAGCTAAATATTCCCAAATCTAAGAACTTAGACAAGGCGCGTGGTAGGAAAGTGATTGTAGCTGAGCTTCTTAAGGCTGCCATTGAAAGTGATGACCCAAGAGATCGGGCTTTCAAGTTAAGATCTCTTGTATTCAGCACCATCTTTGTACATCCAGTTCAATTGATAATATATAACTATCTTCTTTTGGAAACTATTTTCAGGAAACCACAATTTGGGTGTCCCAATGATTCCCACTGATTTCACATAAATGCGGGTGCTTACTTGCCTTTACACTTGTGGTTTATATCGATAGAGAATTTTTTTGGAGTCTTTCCCAACCAAATAAATCTAAATGACTATAGAATCTTCTCCACCTTTTTCATCTTCTCCCACCTAAGAAATTGGTCTGTCCCAACTCCCACAAAATTAACTTCCTTTGTGACTTGAAAAGAAGTCCAACTCAAAAAGAGAAAGGATTTTACCACTTCCATCAATTTAGTCCATACATAGAAAATGTGACCAAGAGCAACTACAACCTTTACCATAAAGAATACTTTTATACCCCAATACTTCCATCAAGACATATTACATTCCAGAAGGCTGACCCTTTCAAAAGACCTGCTCTATTGATTGACATGAAGAGGGGAGCAGATTCCATGCTCATTGAAATTGATGCATGGAAAAGAGATGGGAGGAGTTTGTAACGTTCACAAAGTTAGCCTAATTATGTCTTGTCAGCGAATTTATGTTGCAACTTGCTTTTTGGATGACTCTTGAACAATGCCTCTTGAACAAGATGAAGAGGATGGTCAAAGTGAAACTATCATCCTGTAATATCCTAGAATTATGAAATGGATTAGCAAAATCCTAACTAGATAATTATGAATAATTAAAAAATTATATTATTATATAATTTAATATATGGGAATTTATATGATTTATACTTTGTTAAGACCCCGTTGGTGAGCCAGGTGCATTTTAGTAATTATGACCCGAGAAGGGTAAAATAATGAAATTAATTTAATTATGTGCTTAATAGAACTATATTATTATATAGTATGCCTGTGTCGTCTTTTCAGGTGTGTTTTGACAGGTTGGCGCGGTATAGTCACAACCGGGTATTTCTGGCCGAACTGGGTTCGGGCCCGAAATGTAATTTGAATTGAATTATTTGTCATTTTAATTATTGGTGAATAATCTGAAAGTTTAATTGGAGTTATGTGTGTGTGAGTTGACTTAATTACCCTTGGTTGTGTGTGGATGTGCATTTTAGCCCTAGGGGCAAATTGGTCAGTTTCACTTTTAGGATATAATTGATAAAAGAAATGAATTTTAAGGAAAAGGAATGATATTTTTCTGGTTTTGTTTTCCCAAAACCGAACCCCCCCCCCCCGATATTTTTCTGGTTTTGTTTTCCCAAAACCGAACCCCCCCCCCCCCCAACTCTCTTTAAACCTATTTCTAAATTGAAGAACTTCTTGAAATTGCTTGGATTTGGAGCTTGGTAATTGTAAAGTTTTGAGCTTGCTCTTGGATTGAGTTTAAGGTAGTTTTTATTTGGCTTTAATCCTTGTTTTATTTATGATTTTAAGTGTTGTAAGAGCATAGAATGTGGTGTGGCTTGTGATTATGAACTTGTGATGCATGTTCAAGCATGTTAGGTTGTCTTGAGCTTTAATTTCTTGAATTTGTTTAGGTTAAGTTTGGATAGAATTTAAAGGAATTTATTTGTGTTTTTATTCTGTTATTGAACCCTAAAATTGGTGTTTGATGTATGAGTTCTTGAGCTTGAGTTTTATGGAATTAAGCTCAAGTTGGAGCTTTGATTTTCATGAATTAGTAATCTGAAATTATAGGATTTATTGCTGGAATTGATGCATGAAATAGGTTATTTTGACCCTCTAAT
Source organism: Cannabis sativa (assembly GCF_029168945.1). Classification (NCBI taxonomy): domain Eukaryota; kingdom Viridiplantae; phylum Streptophyta; class Magnoliopsida; order Rosales; family Cannabaceae; genus Cannabis; species Cannabis sativa. The sequence continues at coordinate 21,997,475 of NC_083609.1, read as the reverse complement.
ATTTGTTAGCAACCCTATTTGATTATTTGAGAGTTTGGTTGTGAATTGAGGTGATTTTATTGTGTTTTGGAGCTAATTTTCGTGTTCTTGCTACTGGTTTTCTGGGTTTTGAACCCAGGTGCCGCAGCATGGTATTTAGCATGCCGCGGCGCGCGTTTTCCTTCTGGGACAGATCCTAATGCAAACTTCAAATGGCCATAACTTTGTGATCCGGACTCCGATTTGGGAGTTCTATATGTTGTGGGAAAGCTCGTTTCGAGCTCTATTGGAATATTTATATTTTGAATGCCAAGTATATAATTTATAAATGTGCAATTAGGGATTAACCCTATATGTGTGAATCATAGAATTCGTGACTAGGATTACCAGCACTTGGTCAGGAGCACCCGGGAATTTGGAATCTCCATGTTTGCGAGACATCAGGTAAGACAGTAGTATGCACATAGAGTTAAGCGCAGTGGCGCTCATATTGTATGTTGTGTTTGTGATTAATTAAGAACTAGAATTAGGGTTATTATCCTAAAATGAGCGGTTATTTGATCTAGGGTTATTACCCTAGTAGTTAAAAGATGTTGAATGTTATGCCATGTTAAATATGTTGGAATAAAGAGTTATGCGTCTAAGGCATAATTAAGCTAAACTTGGTAAGCTGGTACCCTGAGTTTGATTTTAATGCGGTCTAGGGTTATTACCCTAGCATATTATGAAGGTCAGAAAGCGTTAATTTAATGTAATAGTATTAATCCAGTAAAACCATGAGTTAGGGTTAACACTCTTAGTGAATGTTATTTGAGTATATAGTAATGTATTATATGAGTGCTTACTTAGTATGCAAGTTAGGGTTATTACCATAATATTTTATATGTTATGATAAATATTGAACACACACATGTATGTTAAGAGTTATTTGTATAAGACATAACTGGGTTAGACCTGGTATATATCACCAGGATAAACCACCAAAAGAACGTAATGTATGAATTACTGATATATATTATATATATGAATAGGGTTACGCGAACAAGGCATAACCAGGTTAGGCTCAGTAACCAAAACCGATGTAAACCCTACTAAGGCCTTATTGTATATAGACGTGTGAGAGCAACACGTAGGTCTATGCCACATAGACATATATAGGCGTGTGAGCGTAACACGAACGTCTATAACAAATAGACAAATAGTGCAGTGGCACCATTAATTATGTGTTATGCATATTGAGATTAAGGGTCATGCGTTCAAGGCATAATCAAGTTGGACTCGGTAACAAGAACCGAGATGAACTATTCTAAGGCCTTATTGTATATAGACGTGTGAGCGCAACACGTAGGTCTACATCACGTAGGCATAAATAGGCATGTGAGCACAACATGCAGGTCTGTGTCACACAGGCATATATGAATGGCATTACTGTTTATATAGTATGATAAGCATGATATTGATATTTTATACTGTCTTGCTGGGCTTGGCTCACGGGTGCTCTACTGTGCAGGAAAGGGTAAAGCAGTATTTGATCAACCATGAGTGTAGAAGCTGGACGAGGAATGTACATGTTCGGGCCATACTAGACCAAGCGGGTTGGGGTCTACCAGTGATGTATTTTGTACTCTGTTTGGCCGCATAGGTCGGCTAGAGGAAACGAACTTGTAATAATATTTTGTAAAGTACTTTCGGGATCCCGACACTTGTATCTTTTATTTTATAAAGTGAAAAAGTATTACAAGTTTATTGTCATTCTGTTTGTAATTAAGGTTTAATTTCCATGCTAATTTACTAGTAATCCTAATTAGGGGATTAAAGTTTTGTAAATTTATTGGGTAGCGTGCCTACTTATTTAGGACGTTACACATCCTGTTTCAAACAGTGTTGGAAGATGAGAGTTTTGTTCATAATGACCCAAAATACTTAGGAAGAATATTTGTATCCTTAGACTAGGATGATTGAGAAGTTACTTTTACTCAGACTTTTCTAGAAAGAGTTGGAGAATCAACAGGTCCTTGATGCTCCATGTTCAGTAGTTGTACCTTTTTGTCTTATTTTATTTTGTTGTACTAACCACTTTTCTTTTTTAATTTGCAGACAACATGAGTTTTTTGGCATCCATGGCATCCTATTCGAAAATGAAGGTTCATGGGCCAAAGGAGACTGACCCTTCTGTCAGGGAGGTTATTTGGGTATCCTTGCTGCTCCTTCTGCTCGTACAAAGAAGAAACTTTGGAAGGTGAGTAGACCTACTGAAGTCGTTCCTCCTAGCCAAGACCCTGGCAAGGAGAAGTTTAAAGTTGGTGGAGCATATGAGGGATCTCCCATTGAGATTATGACTGAATATTTTGATCGGGTTTGACCTGGACCTGCCCGTACCCGACTCGCTCAACCTGAAAATTTTAAACATATATATATATATATAATACTAAACATATAAGAATAAAGTTTAATAATAATAATATTAATAATAATAATAATAAAACTTTATTAATAATAATTATTTTTATCATCCTTAACTACTAAGAAATTTTTAATTTTAGGGTATTTGATCAACTCTGTGTATCCCAAAATATCTCATTAATTCTATAATCAACATATCTCAATAATCCCAACAATATTACTAACTAAAACTGTTGTGATATTTTTGGCCTCCAATTGGATCTACAGAATTGCCGAATTTGAAAATATTTTTTAATTCACAAATAACTTCCATGATATCTACATATTCTAAATAAATAATCTCCGTAATTAATGAGTTACGTATATTTATCCACTCATGATAAAATTTATAATTTATACAAAATTAGGTCAGCAGGATCATAATCCTACTCATTACTACCTAAATAACCCATAATGTATAATAATTTCTAATTATTCATAATTAGTTAACAAAGCCGCACTTCATGCGGCATGTATAATAATTATAAAAATTTTATTCACACTAAAATTATATTTATTTTATTAGGACAACAAAACACAATTTTTTTTATTACACATAAAAAATAATAGAATTACAACTTCATACCAAAAATATTAAAAGTACATATAAATAGCAAAAAAATCACTAATTTTTCATATATATATATTATTGCCTTATTAAAGGAGTACCACAATTAAGTTAACCTTTGCTCCTAATAGAGAATTTAGTCTTTATTTACTCAATGTACATTTTTTTTTTTTGGCATGGATCTCCATGTGTATATTTATAGAAGACTTTCAAATAGAATAAAAATATATTTAAACAATATATAAGAGAGAATTATTTATATATATAAGTTATATATATATAACAGATAAAAAATAGTGGTTAAAAATACTTACTTTTAATATAAAATTGGTTTGTGTTGTTCTCTATTTATATACATACTATTTTCAATTATTAGAAGTTGAAAAATATTTATTATTTATATCAATTAATTAGAAAATAAATAATTAGGAGAAAGAAAAAACTGTACGAATTCAATGGACAAAAAAATATAAATAGTAGTCAATAAATATTTCATTGATTTAGGTGGAAGTTGAATATGTATGGGTTATATTGATTTAGTTAATTGTATAATGAAGAAGTAGTAAGATCTGAGTATATATTTAATTGGGTTGGTATATTTCTTTTCCTTAATATTATTAAATAAAAAAATTATAAAAAAAAACCGCAAATTAGATAAAGTAGAAAATTAAAAGGAGATTAAGTCACCACACCTATTTTTCTTTTAAATTTATATGTAGATATAAATATAAATAGATAAATAAATAAATTAGAAAACAACTTAAAACTAAATATTAATAATTCAAAATTAAGTTTATTAGTAACAAAAGAAACTTCTTAAATTAATACTTTTTTAGAAAGTTAAATAATTAAAATTAATAAAAAAATATACTAATATATAATCTTCAATGCATTAGTTATATTGTATAAATTATTAAAAAAATCAAAAGATATCACTAAAATTAATATAAATGTACGTAATTTATTACAAAATAATTAAGATAATAAAAAATTAAAACTCGTGATTGAAGGAGAGAAATATAATAAAAAATTAATTATTCATTATGAAAATGTATAAAAATAACATTTAAGAAAAAATTATATTAGCTCTTATATATAATATTTTTTTAGGTTTTTTTATATATACATGTATATATCTCTGTTATAATATATATATATATAAATTTTATGGAGAGAGATAAAAATTTATCATTTTAATATACTTTTTAATTAAAAAAATAAATGAAAATCAAATTAATATAGATTTTTAAAGTACGAAGAATTACTAATACTTTGAATCGAAAAAATCTATTAGAGAAGAGCTTGATACTTAATTATATATATATATATATATATATATATCAAAGTAATATAATCTTTCAAAGCAAGAGAAAAAAAATTATCCAACAATTTTATTGCAAAATATTCATTGGAGATAATTTGTCAATGAATAGTCTTTTCCAAGTAGTCTAAAAATATAAAACATCAAAAAATTAAAAAATATAATAAAAACTTAAAAATGAACATACATTGCTAAGTAGTAAAAATAGATCAACATCAAGAATTAAAAAGAAATAAAATTAATATAACAAAAACTTTAAAACTATGAGTGGACTTTGGTACGAAAAAAAAATTATTAGAGAAAAACTTAATACTTAACTTGTAATTAAAAACCTTGACCTAAAAAATTGTTATTAAAAGCCAAATATAAATAAAAGTAATATAATTTTTCATAGCAAGAGCAAAAACTACCTAATAATTTTACTGCAAAATATCCATAGGAGAAGAATTTGCCAATGATTAATCTTTTCCGAAATCTAAAAATATAGAGCATCAAGAATTAAAAAAAAAACATAACAAAAAATTCAAAAAATAAATATATATTGCCAAGTAATAAAAATAGATCAATATCAAAAATTAGAAGGAAAATAAATTAACATAATAAAAATTCTATTAAGTTTAACTTGGATTTGAATACTATATATAAGTTTTTTATTGTAAAGACCGATTAGCTTTAATTTGGAAATTAGCAGATAATTAGGGCTTAATGATGAAAATTATTTATTAGCATTGAATTATTTATTTATGATGTTTTATTTGAATTCAGAATCCATTTTTATGTCATATATAGATTTCATAATTTTGCATGTTTTGTGCCCAACAACATTGGAACGCAGTGCTTGGCTATTAGAATCACATCTTAGTATTTTTGGTATAGCAGGACAATATAGTAGATATTGGGAATGTCGGGAATAGTCGGGATTTTAAAATTTCCCAAAATACCCCTAAGTGCCTTTTATGCCCTTTTAGTGTGGGAAGCGCAAAATAGTCTTTTAGCTTAGGTTAATTCCTTGTCTTTTAGTGAGTTAAATGGGGATTATATTCTGAATATTTAATTGATATAAGTTTAATGAAACCAATTTTTACTTTCATTTTATTCAAAATAAGAAAATTCAAGAAAAGTTTCTTCTCTCTCTTTCCTTCCTCTCTTTCTTCGAAACCCACCTAGAACCAGCTAGGGTTGGGGTGTTTTTTCTGCATTTCAAGCTTGATCCAGCAGGTGTTAGGAGATCCTAAGCTCTAGGTAATTTGTTGTATCTTTCTCTTAAGTTTCTTGAATTTAAAGATAGATTTTTGCACGAAATGGTGATTTTAGCTACTGTTGTTGCTGTTGTTGTTAGATATTGTATTCTAAGGTTTAATTATGTTAGATTATGTTGAATTAAGCATGTTTTTATGGTTGTTAGTTAGTTTAACCAAGTGTTGAGTTTTTGAACTCAAACTTGGAGCTTTAATGGTAGTTTTGGATTATGAGCTTGGGTAGATGATTTATTGCTTGGAAATAGTTTATTGAGGTATAATATATAGGTCTGAAAAGTTTGGTTAAGTTTGGAATCGTTTTGGTGAAGCTTTGAAATTTTTTGGGTTCTCTGCAGAAAACCAGGTAACCGGTTTATGCAGCAGGGCTCCCAAACATTTCAGCTTTGCGATTCACTTTAGTTTCAGGTTTCTGGTTGGTTAATTCTCTGCTAGTTTAGGGTATTTCCATATTAAGTTGCAGTAGATAAAGTTTTGGGTTAAAACCTAAGTCCCGGGTGTGATTTAGCGGGTCACTTATCTAAGTTGTTATCGATGTGATTTAGGAGCCTATAATTCATCGAGCAGTTGTTCCACTCAGGTTGACCGACACACCTGAATTCGGAGTTGAGGTAAGATTAGTATAATATCATTCATATGTTATTACATGTTTAGCGTACATATTGTTTACGGCTGTTAGATTACATTGATAGCAGTAATAGTATACATAGAGTTGTACTGATTACTGATAAATGTATGTTGGCTGAAATACTGATCGATGCTGTCACATCAATATGGCTAGAGTATGACTAGCATATTGAGTATAGGCTGACATTATGGTCGATGGTATTGTCTTATGAACGTTGTAGACTTAGTACTGTGTGGGACACGGGGATTAGGGTTATGATCGCGTGTATGGGCGCCAGGTTATAACCCGAGATATTAGTATGTTATATGTTATGCTTTTCTTACTGAGTTTGTCGACTCACAATGCTATTTTCATGTAAAGGTAAGGGCAAGGCTAAAGCTGAGGAGCCGTGAGAGCGAGCAGGTGAATATTTTACATGTCAAGGCGGTTAGGCCTGGAGCGTACGATCTTTGGGACATCGAGAATTTTGCTGTATAGTCGCTTGGCGACAAACTTTTGTGTATGTGCATAGCAAACTTTTAAAAAGTATTTTGTAAACGGGATCCCGAGATTGTATATATGTAATACTTTAAGTTTTCTTTTAATTAAGCAAATTTTAATTAATTATGTTTTTTTCGTTAATCTCGTTGATTAGCAACGAGCTGCACAGTACATTTAAAATCACGCTAACACGCCTATATTAGTTAGGGTGTTACATTTATAATGGAAGAATACAATAGTTTTTTTTTTCAATTAGAGAATACAAATAGTTTAATATAATAATAAAATATTAATATACATATAAATAATAAGAGTTATATAAGAATACAAATAGGCTTTTTTCTAGTTAAAGAATACAAATAATTTTACTATAATAATAAGACTAATATAAATATAAATAATAAGCGCCACATAAATAATGTAAATAGTTTTTTTTTAGTTTAAAAAATACAAATAGTTTTAATATAATAATAGAAATAAATAAGAAAATTGAGAAAATAAAAAAAGTGAATAAAAAAACTCATGTGTGATGTCACATGACTGGTTTTTTTTCTTCTTCTTATTATTTCGTATATTACTATGTATGTTACATTATTTTATAAAAAATTTATAGGTAGTAATTATTTTAGAATACTATAAGTCTTAAGTTTGATTTCTTTTAATTTAGTATACATGGTAATTATTTTAGAATACTGTAAGTCTTTTGTTTGATTTCTTTTAATTAGTAGGTATTAATTTAGTGTTAGTTATTGGTTACATATTAATTTTCTTAAAAGAAATTAGAAAAATAGAAAAATAGGTATTAAAAAAATAAGAAGGTTAAACATGCCACACAACTCTTTAAAACTTTCATTTATATATATTGATTGATATTGATGTTTTAAATAATTTTATTATTATTATTATTATTATAAGTTTTTTATTATTATTAGATTAGATAAATAATAAAATTGTGAACCAATAACAACATAGATATGATAATTTAAAAAAGCAATGGGTATCAAGTAATAATAATAGGGAAATTTCATTAATTGACCCTAATAAAATACCCCATTTCGAAATATATACCCTCCACTAATTTATACAAATTAATTCCACTATTACTCATTTCTACCCAAAATAACCCTCAAATTTAATTTTCCTATTCTCTCTCTCTCTCTTTCCGTCTTTCCCTCTTTCACTCTCTCTTTCTCTCTCTGTCGTTTGCTATTCCCTCTCTTTCCCTCTCTGTCGTTTACAACTTTCGAACGCTGCCCCACGACGATGATCCAACGACCCAACGACCCAACAACGCAGTCCACGACCACGACCCCACTCTGGCCACCCACCCACGACCCTGAACCAACCCTCTCTCTATCTACTGTTCTCGTTCTCTCTTTCTCTCTTTCTCTGTCTATTGCTCTCGACATTGGAACCCAACCCACCCACACCCACGGCTGACATTGGAACCCAACAAATTTTCAGAGGTCGTAGCCACCAAAACCAGAACAGAGGTCGTAGCCCCCAAAACCAGAACAGAGGTCGTAGCCCCCAAAACCACGAACAGTCAAAGGTAAGTTTTTTTCTTATTAAAAAATAGAATTTTCATAGATTTGGATGGGAATTTGTGTATGTTATTCTGATTAGATTGTTTTAGGATGTGTATACGAACTTGTGCTTGTTTTTCTGCATGTTAATCAGTAGTGTTTTATTGTTCAAACAAGTTGTCGATGACATATCGATAGGTTATCGATATAATGTCGACAAGATTGAAAGTGTTTGAGTCTGTGTTGTTAGTGTATGTCGATAGGATATCGTTGGTATGTCGATAGGATGTCGATCTTTTTTGGAATAAAAGTGGAGGTCTATAATGTCGATAGCATATCGACCTTATGTCGATATCTTGTCGACCATTGTTATGTAGTTGATATATGTTTAATAATGTCGATGGCATGTCGACATGATGTCGACCTTATGTCGACGATTGTTGTTTTCTGCAAATATATTTGTATGTCGACAGGATGCCGACAGTTTGTCGATATGCTGTCCACAAAGTTATTTTGTTACTGTTTTTGTGATAATGTCGACAACATGTCGACAGTATATCGACTGTTTGTCGACCAAATTATTTGTTTACTTACTGTTTGGTAATGTCGACTGAATATCGACATGATGTCGATGTTATGTCGACCATTTTTTAATTTTTTTGGCAGTTATATTGATTTGTTTTTTGTTTTTTCAGATGGCTCCCAGACTCATTATTCCAGCACCCGAGCATTTTACTGGCCGCGTCACATATAGAGGCACTGGAATTTTTGCAAAAATCAAAGCTCGGTTTGAGGAGTTCAACCTTAATAACACGGCGAAGGAAAGCCGTTTCGGGAGCTTCTGGAATGCCGTACCCTTGACATTCTCCTCGGTGTTATTTCACCAGCTGATGCTCCACAAAATGAAAGTGGATGCTCAGGAGGAGTTGAGGATGCGGTTTTATGTTGGTCGGAAGGAGGTCAGATTCGGGGTGCTGGAGTTTGCACTCATTACAGGCCTGGACTTCTCCTCGGGGCCAACAGAAGAGGAGAAGGCTGCGCAGGTCGCGCGCTCGGGGTCAGACCGATTGATCAACAGATATTTCAACCGGTCTGATAGTGTGAAGACAGAAGCACTCCAACTTCAGTTCACAAACTGTCAGAATCCGGAAGACTTGTACAAGCTCGACTTGTGCTTGTTTGTGGAGTCAGTGCTTCTGGGCCGCGAGGCAAACGCGCTGATTACGCCTCACATACTTAGATATGTGGAAGACCTCGAGTTCTTCTTCCGGATTCCTTGGGGGAAGCACTCATTCGCCAGACTCATGCACTCGCTTCAAAAAGACATGTTGAAACAGAAGGCCAACTACGAGAAGAAGCTGAGTTCGGATGTTCAGCACGAGTGCAAATACACAGCATATGGCTTCGCACCTGCAGTACAATATTGGGCGTACGAGGCCATTTTGGAGGTTGGGAAGAGGTATGGCACGAACCACGGGATTCGGTTCCCCAGGATGCTTAGCTGGACGAGCAAAGGCGATATTGGGAAGAAAGACGTCAGCGCATTATTTTCTAGACGGGTATGATTTTCACTTATGTTCAGAATAATTATTTAACATAAATGCTTGTAATAAATGCTAAATGGTTTTATTTTGATATTTTTTGAACCATAAACAGAATCTTGAAGTGGTGAAGGGGCTACTTCCACGGACAGAGGAGGAGGCATTTGTGAGGACCATATCTTACGATGGTGTGGAGAACCTGGTTGATGATGTTGTGGATGACACAGAGGCTGAGGCAGGTAGTCAGGTACCAGAGACTCAGGTCCCAGACACTCAGGTACCAATTTTTGGAATTTTTTTTTTATGTCTTTATTTTTTATTATTTTTGTTTTGTGATATTTGTTACATTGTGGAATTATCGTATGCTTACCGTATTTTTTTGATATATATTTTTTCAGGCCACTGGTTCAGAACCTCAGCCCAGTGCACCATCTTCATCAGGCGTTCGGGGTGCCGAGTACACTGATTTAGTGGCGAGGTTGGATAGGATCGAGGCTGACACTCAGGGTCTGTATGCTGCTCATGTCGAGCTGAAGAAGGCATACGAGACCAGCCATGTAGAGCTGAAGGGTGGTCAGAACGTAATTATGGAGCAGCTCATAGACATATTGGCCATGTTGAATCGTCCGCCAACGACAGCTTCAGCACCGGAGGCCCCAGCAGATCCATCTACCCCACCACCAGCTGCTTCACCCCCAGTAGAAGAGGATGAGGTCTTCCCCGACGATTACGATCCTTATGAGGGAGCTCCAGCGACTCCGATCGAGGCACAACCTCTTATCCATGTACATGACACCGAGTCGCAGGGTGAGATTCTGTCGATAGAGGCACAACCTGCAGTGGTTAAGAGTCGGAAGAGGAAGAGAAAGCCTCCTGTATGGTTCGGTGACTATACGGAGATGAAGAGGAGACATAGGCCATCTTCGACTTTTGATCCCCTGGAGCCACCGGATGAGAAATTGTTAACCACTTTCCGAAAGTGGTGTGTTGGACTCATTCCGAACCACCGACTTCGGGATTTGAGAAGTGGTGATTACGGTCCAGGATTCTTTTGGATAATGCTCACACCAAAGGAATGGCTTACAGATGACGTAAGTAAAGTATTTTATAATATTACTTCACTTTACAACTTTATGTGCAATTAATATATTTTTTTGTCTAACTGACATTTCCCTTTATATGCAGCATATAGATGCAGCAATGCATATGCTGAGGAGGCGACGCACCGACTATCCACTGACATTTCCTCAGAAGGGTGTCATTCTCTCCACATTCGTGACCGCCATGATCAGCAGTGCATGGACGAGCCACAAGGGTCCGAGGAAAAACTTTGTGTGGGAGGATTATATCCTGGACTACTGCAGAGGGGTTCATAAGGTATTGTTTTAGTAAGATTTTAAATGTTAATTGTTTGGGAAGATTATTATGGTTTGTTAATTGTTTCGTTGTTCTCTGTAATTACAGTCCCAAGTCTTTGAGAGATGGAGGGGTAACGAGTTTATTTACTTCGTTCTGAACCTTCCCGAGGCAAGGCACTGGGTCACAGTTGAAGTCGACATAGAGCTGTGGAAAATTAATGTCTACGACTGTGATTCCAGCGTCTGTCATTGGACCGCCTTGGAACCCATCCTGAAGGTTTGGGCAGAACTGCTGCCCTCGCTAATCCTTGCAACCGGGGAATTTCCACATAACAACCAGATCATGGCGTTAGCTAACTGTGACATCACGGTGCTTCCAAAAATGCACGCGACTCGAGCCACTCACGACTTAGTTCCGAAGTCAGCAACCAGGTACATAGCGATAAAAAAGTACTATAGTATTAAAATATGTTTTACGTTAGACTGACTTTACATTTTATTTTGCATTTAGTGGTGATTGTGGCGTCTATTGCATTGAGTATGTGGAGCATCTCATGATGCAGCGTGGATTGACCGATGTGACGCCAGACCGGATAGCTATGTTTCGTCAACGATGGTGTGTTGATTTATTTTACCAAAATATCGGCTGATTATATGTGTAATTATTGGGACATTGTATATTTTGTGTAATTAACATTACAGTTATGTATATATAGATTTTCTTTTCGTTCAAATTTTGATAATTATTCGTGGTTTCAAATATAAAATATCAATATTATTCAACAAAAATAACTATTAAACCTAAAAATAATTAAAATATTTGAAAAATATTCAACCTCAACAAAAATAACTATGACAAAATATGCATCATTACAATATATCAAATTTCCCAACGAATACGTACAAGACGCCTCAGATGCGGGCTTTGCATGTTGCTCTGTTGTGGCCTGAACTGCCACAGCGGCTGCAGTTTCGTGGTACAGAACCTTTTTTATCACCAGATGGGAAACGGTTCTCCCGTCTTCTTCCGGCGTTGCTTTTTCTTGGACGACCTACAGAGTTCTTTTCCACAGGTACCCCAACTTTCATATTCTTGATGTGTTCTGGGAGAACCCAATCATCCTCGTCACCAGCAAGATTGATGGTATCATCGTAAATCTTCCTCCACGTTTCTTTTGAATAATAAGGTGAGCAAAGCGTGTACACACTTGTGTTCGTTTTCAATGCCGCGGCACATGCATGAAGGCAAGGGAGTTTCAATAACGTGAACACGCCGCAGGTGCATGTTCTTTCAACTAGATTCACATCACCACCTCTTTCACCGTTAGGTCCCCTACCAACGTTATACAAATTGGCTCCATTTCGTTGGACGCGCCTGTACCTTGCATTTTCATGAATTTTTGCCAAGTTTTTTTCAAAGAGCGTGGCCAAAGGGGTGGCACATTTGTCAGCATTTTTGAGGCGATCAGCGAACCACGATTGGAGTGTGAACCTGATAAATTCAACCAAAGTAGTTATTGGATATTTCCTGAACTCTTCTGTGACACTATTGAAGCTTTTAGCAGCGTTGCTCGTCATGATGTTGTATCTATCGCCCAAACAATAAGGGTGAGCCCACTTCTCAAACCCTATACTCTCCACATATGCAGCAATGACCAGATTCATCTTTCTAAGCTTCTCGAACTCTCTATCGCATTCAGTCTTCGACCATGCGTAAGCAACATTATATATTTGGTTGTGAAAAGCATCAGTCTTGAATTTGGCGTTCACGTTCATAACAATGTGGTGATAGCATGCACAGTGGACTGCTTCGGGAAAAACGAGTTCAACAACATGATCAATGCTTTGATGCCTATCTGACACAAACACTAAGTTCTCAACCACGCCAATTGCTACCCTCAACTTCTGTAAGAAATACGTCCAGGAGTCGTTATTCTCACTGTCAACGATACCATAAGCAACCGGCAACAATTGGTTGTTCGCATCGTATGCCACAGCAACTAACATTATACCGCCGTACTTCGTCTTCAAGAAGGTGCCATCGATACTCAAAACAGGACGACAAAAAGAAAAGCCCCTTCTACATGCACCGAGTGATATAAAACAGTACTTGAACCGCTCATCCTTTAAGTACAAGTCAGTAATGGTACCTGGATTATTCTGTTCCAGCATGTACAAGTACCCATGAAGCTTCATGTATGAAAACTCAGGCGTACCCCTAGCATACGTAAGTCCCATCTTCCTGCACCTCCACGCCTTCACATAACTCATACTGATACCGTAGTTGTCAAACATGTCCCTCTGTATGTCTTTAGCCTTGTACTTAGTTCCATCTTGGGTGTACTTCCCCTTAATAAGGTGGCCAACTACCCATGGTGCTGCTTGACGGTGATCTGAACGTCTCGCATTCAAGTTACATGTGTGTTCATTGTGAAATACAGTGACCTCAAAGTTGTCAGAATGTATCTTCTTCCTCCCCCTCAATCTCCATTTACAATCTGGAGCCTTGCATGTAACGTACAACACATCAGGGGATGACTTCTTCACCATCCACTCGAAATTGTTATTAAGTGCAAACCTACCCACTACTTGTCTCAGTTCTTCCTTGTTTTCATAAAAATTACCAAGCTCTATCACCCCTGCTTCCTTACTTTGTAAACAAGTAGTTAGCTCATGATTTTCCATTATATCTTCCTTTGTCCACATGGGAGCTTTGAACTTGGTACAAACTTCAAAAGAGGAGAACGTTGAGAACGTTGCATGACGAGCATGTTCTTCAGTTCTGCCTGGTTGACTACTGCTAGTTCCAGGTGTAGTGCGATTTTCACTACGAGGATGTCGTTCTCGCTGTGTACCTTGGTTACTCGGTACACACTCTAACCTCAACAATGGTCCCGCTACGACTTCATCGACTGCTAAATCATGTTCATCGTCCATATTCAAATCTACAATAGGATCGTTATTGTAGAAGGGTGTATCGAACTCTTCAAACTGATGAAATCCTGTCGCTTCTTGTTCTTGCCCTACATTGGTCGGAACCTCTAAATTGGTCGGAACCTCTAAGTTGGCCGGAACCTCCTCATTCACACCAATCCCAACATCTGTTTCGGGAACGCAAGACCCTACCACACTCCGAGGGAGAGGATTAGTAGGCGGCGTAGGCTCTGAATTCCCAACTTTTCTCACCTTGGTCACGAATAATGGCATAAACTCTGTATTTGACATTGTTGCCCTCATCTCTAAAAACGTTCTCAGTTGGCGTTCTCTCTTAATAACCTCTGGCGCAACCATTTTTCCCTTCATGTACAAGGAACAAATCTCCAACTTTAAATCATACGCTACCGGATCAACTTCCAACTCTTCATATAAAATTTGTCGCAGTTCTTGTAGGGTTGTCTCAGTTGTAACTGTCAACGTCAAGCTGCTATTTGCTTTGTAGATCCAATTATAATTCTCACATAACAAACACCATCGTACGATACAACAAGGAACACTTTGTCTCGTGCAATTGCAAACCAAAAAAACAAGGTGAGTAAAGGAAAAAACACCCAAAAAAAAAATAAAAATCGACATCCCATCGATATCAATAGACATAATGTCGATAATCACAACAGCAGAAATAAGGGCACTGATTGTCGACATTGTGTCGACATACTATCGACATAACGTCGACAACCACACCAAGCATGCTCTCCATCGACATAATATCGACATACCATCGACATTCAATCGACAATTAACAACGGTTACACATTTAATGTTAATAAATTTTACCTACGTTCCCAACAACCCTTCCCAACTGACACGTTGCATGTCAGACACGTGTCCTATCGACAAGCTGTCGACATGACGTCGACATGGCATCGACAAATGAGTTAGCAGTGACACTAAATTGGCATGTTGTCGACATGATGTCGACATAGTATCGACATTCAGTCGACAAATACACCATTTCATGCGTTTTACCTGTACAGTTACGCATTTAATGACCATTAAATTTTCATACATTCCCAACATGTTTACTGCTCTATAAAAGCAAATCCCTTTCTTATTCATAAGTGCTCTTGTCTTCTACTTCTCTCTTACTCTTAAAAATTTCTCTTATTCTTAAGTTCTAAATATGGCCCCAAGAAAGAACAAAGGCAAATTCCCCATCTTAACTCCTGAAGAGCTGAAGCAGGAGCCTGATGTTGGCATAGTTACTCCTGAAATGCAGAAAGTTTTTGACGCCCAAAGAGCTTTCGAAAGAGAACGATGTGGGAACGAGTTCAGGTTCAGGAAACTTGAAGCACATTTTTGCAAAACTGGTGTATGGCCGGCTCCACCACCAGGGTTCCCCGAAGGATGCCGTCGTTGCAAACTAGGCATCTTTAACGGTAAACCGGTGAAGCCTGGAACATTATGCAAGTATTGCAAGGCTCACCCACAAGCCAAAGAATTTTTAAAAAAATAATTTGTTATGTTATGGCTTGTGGTGAGTTTTATTTAATGTTTGTTTTTTTTTTTATGAACTTTATTTTCTGTTTTTTTTTAATGTTTTTTTATGTTATGTTTTTTTTTCTTATTTTAATGAAATTTCCCTTTTATTTTATGTTATTTTAATGTTATGTTATGTTATTTACGGCTTTTTTTCATTTGCATCGATATTTTGTCGACATGGTGTCGACAAAATATCGACAACTTCTAAAATGAGATAAATGGTTGTTGTCGACATGCTGTCGACATAACGTCGACAAAATGTCGACAAATTGGAAACAATATGTTTGTTGCATAATGTCGACATAACGTCGATAATGGTCGTCACTGACCTTTCCTTTTGTAATCATCGACAAACCATCGACATAGTATCGATATATCATCGATAACACTGGAAAACCCAGAATTCGGCGAAAACCGGATCCGCCATCTCAACAATTTCAGACCAAAAAACAGCAGTTCCAACAAAAAACACACATATAACAATTTTAAACTACATAAAGTCAAACAAAATGCTTAAAATACAACTTACCCATTATAATGGTGTAAGATTCTTGAGTGATATTGAGTTGTGCTTCGGTTTTCCACCAACACCCACCGAGAAAACAACCATTCAAGAGGGAAGAAAGAGAGTGACGAGAGAGTGGGACGGATAGAGGGAATTTTTTTGATAAATTTTTCAGTTTTTTTCTAGAGATAGAGAGTGGTGCACGAGAGAGAGGGAAGAGGGAAGAGAGAGAGAAAGATCAATTTCAGATTTTAGCTATTTTATTTTATTTTTTTTTAAAAAAAGGGTAAAATGGGAAGTTCATGTAATTAATGGACTAAATTTGTACAAATTAAGGAAGGGTATAAATTTTGATATGGCTTGTATTATTAAGGCCAAAAATTGAAATTTCCCTAATAATATCTGCACATATCTTTTTACACCAAATTTTATAATATTTGAGCAAGCTTATTATTTTTTAAAAAGAAAATTTGAGCAAGATTATTATCTACAAACAAAACACAAAATGGGTTCGAAAATTAGTAATTTATTCAAAATAATAAACTTTAAAAAATAAAAAAAAAATTGGGAGATATTTTATATCACCTATTGAAATTGAAAACTTATTAATTTTTTTTTTTATATGCATGACTTATAATTTTTTATATTCTTCACATCTTTTTAGCATAATCAATTGAGAACAGTTGCATCTTAATTTAATCTGATACTTTTTATAATGTAAAATGTTGTTAGTGAATATTGTAATCCAAAATCAAATGGAAAAGGTATATTAATTTTTTTTTAAAAAAAATATTGCTTATATTATTTTTTTCTTTCACAAATGCACTTATTATATATTTAATTATATATCAGCGTAATCATATATTAATAAAAGTTATTATTGGGGTGCTATAAGAGATTTTTTGAATGAAATTTTTATTATTATTATTATTATTATTATTATTATTATTATTATTATGGTAGATGACAAATAATAAATTAAAATCCATAAGAAAGTAAATAAGATGAAATACATAAATTTTTAGACTATCACTTGAGAAAGTAAATAATAAAGAAAGTAAAAAGATTAAGATGCCACCTAAAATTATAAGTACATTGGGATAATAATAAGATATTTAAGTGGGTAATATATAAAAAAAAATACATGAATAAAATAAATAGAATACATATAATTTTGACAATATTTACAAAATCAATGTAAATATGTGTACGGACCAAGTAAAAAATAAATGATCACAAGCCATACCAACTTGATTAATTAACTAAAACATAAGATAGAAACATATAATAGTGCATTCCAAAATTTCTTTAGTTTCATAGGAATAATTTTTTATACAAACAAACTATATTGAGTCAGTTACAATTCGTGATAAAAGAGACGACAACTAGTAGAGGCAAGAGGTGGAAAACGGCGTTGAGAAACATATCATGCCTTGAGAGTATAAACTTCTTCAATAATAAAATATATGCCTACATGGTTGGCCAAAAATATTTGTTGATGCTCAAATAATATAGTAATAGGTAGTATATATAACATAGATAGTGATTACGTATTAAATATGAGAATATAAAGAGAATGTGATAATAATAATCATAATAATAATAATACATATTTAATTTGATATAGGAGTTATAAAATGAAAAGACATATTATCATTTTTATTTCAATTAATATAAAAATAAATGTTAAATAAAAAAAACAAAAAATTAGACATTAGACTAAATAGAATATTAGAAGAAGAGAATGCCACATCATCTCTATCAAAACCCTCCTTTATATATATATATATATATATATATATATATTTATATATATATTGATTAGGATTTTGAGATATCACAAACTTGGTAGGATTCAAACACCCATCTTGTGGTTCCCAAAGTCAACCTGGAGTAGGGCTAGGGACCCCTCACAGGTCGACTGTTATGACCCGAGACTACTCAACTCCGTAAATATTTTTTTTTCTTGCCACGTGTTAAACATTGATGTCCATATTATCAGGGCTAATTTTCATCTAATCATCAACATAATCCCATACAAAAATAATTACTAAAACTCAAAACAATTAATAAATATATTTAGAGCAATAAATAGTAATTTATAAATATAACGTATGAGTAAATTTTAAAATGAAAAACGAGTTTAAAGTATTTTATGTGAGTGTGTTTTTAATATGACTCTTTAAATATTTTAAAATTTTGTTATTTTAGAGAAGTTGTTGGAAGTTCATTTGCTAATAAAACTGAAGATTAAGAGATTTTGTCACAAATATATAAATATATATACTTTTACGATAAAACTGTTTGTATACAATTAAAACTTTATACATATTATAATAATATTTAATAATATTTATTTTTTAAAAAATAAAATGATATTAATAATTAAAAAATTTATTAATTTTTATTTTGAATTATTATTATTTTTTTATAAAGTTTATTTGAATTATTTTTATATTAGTATTTTTTTTAAAAAAAAAAAAATAATAATTGCTTCTCCTAATTTTTTTTTTCGTCTACCTTAAAAGCATATGAAAGCAAATTATAATTGTAGTATGCTTGTAGTATTAATTAAGTCGATTAGATTTTATTTTTCCTGCCAAAAAAAATAAGTTTAGAAGAAACAAGTTGGTACGGTACCAATTATAGAACATTTAAAATCATTTAAGTGATCCTACATCAGAGAAACTTTTGAAAATAAATACCTACATAAAAACAATTTAAATTAACTTTAGAAAAAATAATAATAATTAAAAATAAAAATTAATAAAATTTCAATTATTAATATGATTTTTTTTAAAAAAATAAATATATCATTAAATATTATTATAATATGTATAAATTTTAATTATATACAAGCAGTCTTATAGTAAATGTATATACCTTACATCATATACCCACAAGATCTAAAATTAGTAGGGAATTTTTTATAAGTCCTACCATAATATTACTCTATATATTTATATATAAATAAAAATATGTTAGAAGGTTGATGTAAATAATAATAAGTAATTGTGGGAGTCTCCCACATCATTGCTTTTGTTAGCCTTGTTTTATATTTTGGGTTTCCTATAATTTTTGGTCAACAGTAGTTGGGCTACATCTGTAGTGTATATAAAAATGAATATTATACTTTCATAAATATCCTTAGGTTTCCTTTTGGTTTATCTAATCCAATCATAAAAGATTGCCAACTCATGTCCCCATTTTAATCTGTTATATATCATCACTTTTAGTTTCCGTCTTCTTTAAATTTCCTTTATACATTGTTGTGGGGGACAGATTGATTATAAAATAAATACATGAAGTGAAGCCGTATCTTGTTGAATTATTCATTCATTCTACACTTACCACTTCAATCATTTCACATACCTTCTTAAGAATGCATACACCTACCAAAAGGACGTTTATATATGATTGTTGAACTCATTGGAGTGTACCTATTAAAACACCACAATGTCAAATACCCTTATAATTAATATATAATCTATCTTATTTTACAGTTTTTGATCCATCCACTTAATTTTTTTTCTAAAGGGAATTCATTAAACAAAGAGACTACAACAGAATTGATAGGTGCTACATAGCAACTGAGGGAAGCCCCCATTCCAGATTCCAACAACCAGAAGCTTTGTTGTCCAAAGCAAATTTTGCTAAATAATCAGCAAGGTCATTTCCTTATCTCTATCCACAAAACAAAACCCCAAATACTTTGAACCATACTGAGAGATTTAATATCTTCAATAAGGTCACTCTGAATAGCAGCCCCTTTGCATTCTTAAATTTAAATTTAAAGTTTATTAGTGTTTGAAATTTTCTCATTCCACTTTCTAAAGGGATACAACAAATACTTAAATATAAATAAAAGTATTACATTAAGATTGCATTACAAAAAAAAAAAAAAAACATTAAAACTCTAAAATAATGTAAGATCAGAAAATAAGAGAAGTAAAAAAGAACACAATAGGCTTAAATAAAGTCTAAAACTACTCTTAAAAGTCATTTCATTTCTCACAATGAGTTCTTTATGCCTCATATGTTTAGTCTATTTTTTAAGGATAAGCATATCCTCATAAAATTCTACCACAAAACTAGTAGTTTCAACTATAAGTGAACAAAGAGTCACTATTTATATTATTTGAGCATGAATGGTCACCATAAAATTATTGGTTGTTACAAATCATGAATGGAGCATGCATAGATTTTGACATGGTAACTTGGAGGTTTTTGAGCTGAGAGAAACATCCTAAATGTTCAAAACACACAGATTAATATGCTGAAAATAATAACTAATTACTAGTTACCAATTTTTTCAGCTTTTAATTAATTCTTTTCCAACGTGTACCAAACCACTCCATTTTTACTTGTGAAAATTTCATAGCAGAGCAAAGAAAAGAAAATAGAGAGGGGGAGAGAGAGAGAGAGAGAGAGAGAGAGAGAGAGAGAGAGAGAGAGAGAGAGAGAGAGAAAGCCTCAGAACCATATTGTAGCTTGGTTTAAACTAAGGAGAAAATATTTTATTTATACACAAGGTTGTACAAGGCAAAGAATTCTGTTAATAACAGAATTGGTTACAAGAAAATTAACAGAATTAACAACCTAAACTAACCAATAGACTAACACGTGCTTATTGGTTATCATCACCCCTCAAACGAAAAGGTGTACAAGTCCCTTTGAGTTTGCCTTTAAGATAATGAAATCTTTCCTTAGGTAGTGTTTCTGTGAGAATGTCAAGAACCTGATCAACAATTGGAACATGTCTAACAAAGATTTCTTTCTTCATTATTTGTTCACGGACAAAGTGTAAATCAATCTCTATATGTTTGCATCTGGCATGAAAAATTGGATTGGCTGCAAGAGCAGCTGCACCAGGATTATCAACCCAGATAATTGGAACATCTGGAGATGTAATGT
This sequence comes from Cannabis sativa, assembly GCF_029168945.1. Classification (NCBI taxonomy): domain Eukaryota; kingdom Viridiplantae; phylum Streptophyta; class Magnoliopsida; order Rosales; family Cannabaceae; genus Cannabis; species Cannabis sativa. Next base: position 21,976,478 of record NC_083609.1, on the reverse strand, counting down.
GCAGCTCAGAAAGTAGAGAACAAATCCATTTTATTTCTGCTGTAGGATTGGTTAGAGCTCTGAACTCAGATTTTGTGGATGATCGAGCAACCACCTGCTTTTTTTAGCAGACCAAGAGATCAAATTTTGTCCAAGAAATATTGCATAACCACCAGTAGAGCGCCTGTCATCAAGTGAACTTGCCTAATCTGCATCGGAGTAAACTTGCAGAGAGAGTCTAGATGCTGGTTTGAGTAATAACCCTTCATTGATTGTGCCTTTTAAGTACCTGAGTAAACGCTTACATGCTTCCTAGTGCACACTTGTTGGGGCATGAATAAATTGTGATAGTTTGTTGATGATGAATGCCACATCAGGCGTGGTAAGAGTCAAATATTGTAATGCGCCTGAGGTACTTCTATACAAGGTTTGATCTTCAAAAGATGTTCCTTCATATAAAGAGAGTTTATGGGCACTACTGGTAGAATTTGAACAAGGTTTAGCTCCATCAAGATGAACTTTCACAAGCAAATTTGAGATATATTTGCTTTGAGACAAATAGATTCCTTCTTTAGTTCTGTTAACTTCAACACTAAGAAAATAATGAATAGCACCAAGATCTTTTAGTTCAAAGCATTGATTAAGATCAAAAATTAACTTGTTGATGAGAGTAGTATTGGGGGCAGTAATTAGTATATCGTCCACATATACTAGAAAGATGATTAAGCTTTGTCCTGAACCATAAACAAACAAGGATGAATCTGCTCTTGATGCAATGAATCCCTAGTCAATGAGAGTAGTCTTTAGTTTTTCATTCCAAGCCCGAGGGGCTTGTTTAAGGCCATAGATGGCTTTGTGTAAGTGACAAAGTCTGGTTTAGTTGGGTCTTCGAAGCCTCTTGGTTGTAGCATATAGACTGTCTCTTCTAGTATGCCATTTAGAAAAGCATTAGAGACATCTAATTGTTTGACTTCCCATTGAAACAAAACAGCAAGGGTCATCACCATCCTGACAGTGACTGGCTTCACTACAGGGCTGAAAGTTTCAGCATAATCTATCACTGGTGCTTGTAGGTAACCCTTGGCCACTAGTCTAGATTTGTACCTGTCAACACTGCCATCTGAATTCAATTTGATTCGATGAACCCATTTATTATCAATGAGATGCATATGGGGTTGATAAGGTACAAGTGTCCATGTACCATTTTTCTTAAGGGTAGTAACTTTCTTGTTCATGGCTGCATTCCAAGCAGGATCATTAAGAGCAGATTTGAGAGACTTAGGTTCTCGAGGGAGAAGAGATTCAAGAAGTTTATGCTTTGTTGCCATGTATGCCTTGGGTTTAATGATGCCATGTTGAGATCTTGTTGTCATGGCATGTGTTCTCTGAGGTGCAGCAGATGGAGTAGGCAAGGTCCGTATAGGTTCAGATGGAACTGATGATGAATCAGTAGACATATGTGCAGCATTTGAGAATGACAGATGCTGATGTAGTGGTGTAGATGAGCTACTGGAAAAATTGGCTGAATCCAAGGGAGCAACACTTGATGAAGGAGAATCATTGTGCTCATTGACAACAACAGGTTGAGTATTAGTGTGAGGTAAATACTGTTCAAATTGAGTTGTAGGGAAGGAATCATTGGTGTTGGAATTTACCTATGTTGTGTTGCTGGTGTGAATTGCAGGAAACTGAGCGTCATTGAACACCACATTTCGAGCTATAAAGACCCTACCATCTTTATTTTCACACAGATAGCCTTTATGCTTGGGAGAGTATCCAAGAAAGATACACTCCTCGGATCTGTACTCCATCTTATGATGAGAATAAGGCCTTAAGTGAGGGAAACAAGAGCATCCAAACGGCTTTTGAATTCTGTAGTCAAGTTGCTGCAAGAACAGACTCTCAGATGGGCTAACATTGCCAATGACAGAAGTTGGCATTCTGCTAATAGAGTAGACAACACATTGGAATGCATGCCACCAATAAGACATGTCAAGACAAGAATGAGCTAGTAAAGTTAAACCAGTTTCAGTGACATGTCTATGCTTCCTTTCCACTCTTCTATTTTGCTCATGTGTATGTGGGCAAGACAACTGAAACTTGATGCCTTGGTCACTGAGAAATCTTTCAAATGGTCTATATTCTCCTCCTTCATCAGCTTGGACAGCCTTTATTGGTAAGTTGAATTACTTTTCAACCAAACTTTTTGAATCGAGTGAACACTTCAAATGCCTGAGATTTAAGTGTTAATGGGAAAATCCAGGAGAAACGATTGTAGTCATCAAGAAAAAGTATGTAGTATTTATAGTTATCTTTGGACACAATATGGGAGGGACCCCAAAGATCAGTGTGGACAAGTTCTAAAGACTGAGATGCTCTACTAGTTGATAGAGAAAAGGGAAGTCGATGGCTTTTCCCTAATTGACAGGATTTACAAAAATGCAGATTTTTTAGGGAGTGTGCTATGTTAGATTTGGTTAATATTTTGCTGAGAACAGCAGGTGCTGGATGTCCCAACTTACAATGCAACATGTTTATATCATTATGAAAAGTAGTATTATAGACAGTAAGAGATGAACAAAAGGTATTTTTATTGATAGAGAAATCATTACAGGAAGAGACTGCAGTAGCATTTGAATTACAAGAGTCTATTGCATTACAATTACTTGTAGATGGACTTGGAACAGACGTGACAAGATTACAGGCAAGAGAATGATTGGACAGTTTGGAGTGACCATCACCTAACAGGTACAAGTCATTCTTGAGAATTCCTTTGAGAAGGACAGCCCCCGATTGTTTGTCCTTGACAAAACAACAATATTTGTGAAATTCAAGAAAAACATCATTATCTTTTGTTAATTTGGATACACTAACCAAGTTTTTTGTAATGGAAGGGACATGTAAAACAGATTGTAGTTTCAAGGGAGTGGAATTAAAGGAAGGAAGAGTGGTTTTACCAATATGAGAGATAAGCAATTTCTTACCATCTCCAACAACAACCGATTCTTGACCATTGTAGGGTGTAGCAGAGTCCAAAGATTCCATAGCAAAGGCTACATGGTTGGTTGCACCAATGTCAACATACCATCCAATGTCATCTCCAAAATCAGGGAGAGTTGGGGTTTGATGATCAAGAACAGGTCCCTGTTCTGTGAGATGAACCTGGGGTTGAGGTGAAGGTTTCTTGGGTGTAACCCAGTTTTTGTCAAACCTGTAATGACAGGTGGCTGCAGTGTGACCATATTTCAGGCATAATTGACACAAATGCTTGTTATTCGAGGGAGGACAGCCATAGTTTCTGTTAGGCAGCCTTGATTGTTGTTCACCAGGAGGCATTCTCCCATAGGCAAAAGGATGTTGATAAGGGCCAGGTCTGGAGCCAAATGTGAGATTTGCAGCCACTTTTGTGGAAAGATCCATCATGGATGTGTGTCTTTCAAGCCGAGTCTCATGAGACATTAGAAGAGCTTGGACTTCTTCTAATGTGAGAGCATCACTTCGAGAAGTGATACCAGAAACGACAGGATCAAACTCCGTTCCGAGGACATTGAGCAAGTGAAGAATAAGATCAAGATTAGTGATTGAATGACCAGCAATAGCTAAAGAATCACAGATGGACTTGATTTTATCAACATAGCCAAAAATGCTTAGATTACCTTTATGAAGATTGGAAAATTGTCCCTTGAGTTGAAGTAATCGAGCTTTAGACTGACTAGGAAATTTCTATTCAAGAGCTATCCACACAGCATTGGAAGAGTTATAATTTGAGACAGCGCCAAGAATGGCTTCGTTCATAGAAGATCGAAGCCAAGAAAGGAGTAGTTGGTCTTTCTTTCGCCATTGAAAATACAGAGGATTGGGATCACCATTGATAAGAGTGCAAGGAGGAGTGATACTGGTAAACAGTATTTCATCAAGGTCATGACCAATGACCGTGGGAACTACTTGGGATTTCTAGGCAAGGTAGTTGGCTCGATCGAGCTTGATGGTGAGTGACGAAGTTAAAGAATTCGAGAACGGATTCCAGTGAACAGGGACAGTAGCATTTGGAGGCGCCTAAGGCCAAGGATCAGTAACACCAACCGGAGACGAGTTATCACCAGAGGAAGCCATGGACATGAGTCAAGGAGCTCTAATACCATGAAAACTTCAAAACAGAGCAAAGAAAAGAAAACAGAGGAGAGAGAGAGAGAGAGAGAGAGAGAGAGAGAGAGAGAGAGAGAGAGAGAGAGAGAGAGCCTCAGAACCAAAAATTGCAGCTTGGTTTAAACTGAGGAGAAAACACTTTATTTATATACAAGGTTGTGTTGGAAATATTTTACCAGGATCTAGATTTACTACCATGTATGTTTCATTAACATCCTAATAGGAATTCTAAAACAATGAAATAAACACATAAGGGTTTAAGAAAACCTTACATTGGGTGCAGCGGAATATAATGACTCCTTCCGTTCATATCTCTAGCCCTTGATTCCTTTCTGTAGCAGAACATAATCAAGATCTGAACCTGGATCTCTTTCTCTCCTTCCTTTGATGCTGATTCTCCTTCTTGTTGTTTGGAATCTCCTACAGTCTTACACACTATGATTGAGATACCACTTGATGTGTGTGGGCACTCACTCATTCACTCAAGGTTCGAAATTGAAGAGAAGAAAAGAGAAGGTGGCGGCTAGAAGATTTTCTCTGAAGGAATGAGATGCATCATCTTTTTTCTGAAGCCAACGCTACCTATTTATAGGTAACCACCTAGGTTTAAGTTAGAATTATTTAGCATTAAAATAATGAAAAAATAAATGATTAAACCCATAAAGTGTGGCCGGCCATGGGCTTTGGGTAATGGGCCTCACTTATGCAATTTTGTTGTTTTATCATTTCTGCATCTCATTTTCTCAAAAACGCCAATTTTCAAATTGAACCATTTAAATGCCAATTCTAATTATTTAATAACTAAAAATTAATTATTAAATAATATTGTCATTTAATATATTTATTAATTAGACATATAAAGTCTCTTAATTAACAAATAAACCTAGAATCTCTTTTCTTTACAATTTCGCCCTTGCTTAGTGAAAATTCACAAAGTAGACATAGTCTAACTTTAGAATTATAATTGATTAATTAAAATCAATTAACTGAGTCTTACAAGCAGTATGGTGTCAGCTAGTATGGGGACCATGGCCCTATATTTCCGAGCTTCCAATAAGTCGAACCGAATTTACCAAGTAAATTCCCTAACTTATTAATTTCTTATTGAATCCACACTTAGAACTTGGAATTGCACTCTCAGTCATATATAGAACGCTCTATATGTTCCTCGATATAGATACGTCATTAGTTATCCATTGTTATAATCCTAATTTGATCAATGACCCTCTAGTAGATGATCTACATTGAATAGGCACTAAGTTACCGTTACACCTTCAATGTATTTTATCCTTAAAACACTTAGCTCTGTATAAATGATATTTCAGCGAAGTGAAATGAGATCTCCACCATTTATCTCTGTTTAGCCAAGCTCGAAGGATATCATCGTTTCACTTCTAAATTCCTATAGAAGTTATAGACTCCATATTTATGTTAGCGCTCCCACTCAATTACACTATCATGTTCCCAAAATATACGTATCACTCTGACTGTCAAAAGTAGGCTTAACTAACAAATCAAAGAACATATATAATACTCTTGAGATCGAACCTAACCATATCAGGATTAAGATCATTTGATCTATGGTCAACAGGTGATATTGAATTGAATAGATATTACGGTAAATTTTAATATACCTAATCAAAGTTCAATATCGGTCCCTTCCGATGTATACTCCATACATCCGATACTGGTAAACTTTGCCAATGCCCTGGAAAGGACATAGCACTTATCCAAGGTGTAAGAATACCAATCGCTGATTATACCATGCCAGTCTAAATCTAGTGTTCTTACAAATCAGGGAATAAACTTTCGAACATATAATCAAGATTATATTCCACTGTGCTGACAACACTATAATCATTAACAAATTCATATGTTCTGGACTTAAATAGAATTCATACATTATATATAATCATGAAATAAATCATGTGAACCATGCAACATTAAATGTTATTTCTGATCTTTATGAATAAGTAAATCTGATTATATTGAAATGAGTTTTATTTAGGGCATAAAACCCAACAGGTTGTACAAGGCAAAGAAATAGAATTGGTTACAAGAAAATTAACAGAATTAACAACCTAAACTAACCAATAAACTAACACGTGCTTATTGGTTATCAACTTGATTTTGAACTATTTGTACATCTTATAAATGATGAAATAAAGTCTCTAATAGGTATATTTCAATAGTTATTATTTGGTGTTTTTCTTACTGTTGTTGAACTGAAGTGAGAAATAAAATGATGATGAAATGGTTTTTGTTGCTTTTTATGTGGTTTGGTCTGAAAAGTATTTGATGTGGGTGAATTTGTTTTTAGTTAGGTGTGCTATTAAATTGATTCGAAGAACGGACCAGGAGAGAAGATGAAGGGAAAGGAATTTGGGGTTGGTTTAGGATTGGTTTCTGGGTTGTTTAACAACCTGTAATTTTTTTTTTTCTTTTGGTTGAAGAAGGCAGGAGGAAGAAGATGGATAACAAGGTGGCGTTTGGTTGGAGGTAATGAAATGGAATGGAATGGAAAGGAAATAATTTTTATTCCATTCCTTTGTTTGGTTGCATTTTAAAGTATTGGAATAGCATTCCAATGGAATGCTCTTTCCACCATTTTGGTGGAATGGCTATTCCATTTTAAAAAGAAAGGAATGACCATTCCAATGTAACAAGAAAAAAAATTTAATGATTTTTTTATCAATTTTTTTTATGCATTTTAAATTTTATTCCATTCCATTCCTATTCCCATTCCCATTCCCATTCCCATTCCTATATTTTCATTCCTCCCAACCAAACGCCGGGTTTAACCCTTTCGTATTTCCCCCACAAAAAAATATTTCCTTTTTAATTTTTTTTTTTATTTTAATTCATTAAACTATTTTTATGGAAATAAAATTTAAGTTAATATATTAGATTAAAAAGTTAAGTTCTTAATTTTAATTAAACATTTAAAAAATAGGGATTTAATCTGGGCCTTACACGTGTACAACGAGTTACAACTAACAGAATAGTAGTAACGGAGATGCCTAAAATACAACGTTTGGTATTAAATCCGCCAAAAAAAAAGATATAGTATTTAAGTGTATAAAATTAAAAACATATGGTATTTATGCCGCAAATTTCCCTTAATTTTATTATCTTTATGTAAACAATAAAAAAATAATATAAATATTTTATAATTTAATGCTATAGTTAAAGATACTAATAAAATAATATAAATGGTATAAGTGTAAACAAAAAAAAAGTAGTGCATTTAAATGCAAATTTTTCATTATAACAAATGTAGCGTCAAATTTAATACAAGATTTTTATGTGCCAAATTCAAATCACCTTTTGCCACATCATTAGAGTATATTTTGTTGCTGAATGAGTTATATTTTAACTTTTTATCACTTATATGTATCTTTATTAGGGATGCTCTTAGTTAGTTAGTTAGCCTTTTGGTTAAGTTAGTTCTTAGTTAAACACATTTAACTAATTTTGTTATTTACCTAAACTATCTACTCTGTCGATAATCTTAGAAATTAGAGTTACTTTATCACATTTTATAAGTTGAAAATGGTTTAGTATTTATGCTTTTAGTTAATCTATTAAGTTATTGAGTATTTTTTTTTTTATAATTTATTAGATTTATTTTCATTTCATAGTTTTCTGTGTGTTTTTATAGCTATTTTATTTAATTATATAATGTGTTATTTACTTTTAATTTGATTTTAATTTTTTATTAATTTTATGTACTTGTAAGTGTGTTTGTGGAACAAATAATGCGGGACTAAATGGAAAAAAAAAATATTGAAGAATTGGGGTGAAAATTCAATTTTAAAAATATAATCAGATCAAATATAATTCAAGGTTCCCAAAATTGATAAGTACACACCTCAAAATATTAATGAGACTTATAAGAATCCTTAATCACAAGAAATGCCCTCAACGGTCTTCCGGGAATGGAAGCTGGAAAGGTATCTTCGATAGTCTATGGTCCTGAGAGCTACTTACGTGTCACACCTCTGACACGATCCTAAGAAATCTAAGGACTTGTCCCTTCTACCAACCTTCGCAAAGGCACACAAAAAAAAAAGGGAGAGCACCTTTTTTAAGGGTGCACCTTAACTTTTACATTCCTATTTCAAACGACAGTGTACAACCTCGCCTATCACCATCAATAGTACTACACTTTGTCTGGCAGATTGCTTTCAAGAATCGGGCCTCACATTTACGACCTGATAAATCAACATAATGCTCAAATGATGTATTTTACTCCATCAGTAGGGTTTTCGACAACAACCCTAGTTAGGCCCAAATTCCTCCAATCCATTTAGCATGGCTGCCTATAAATAAGTTATTATCTCTTCCATGCAAAAGGTTCACAACCTAGAAAAATACTAGAGCTGTCAAAACTCCATTGCTAAAAGATGATAAAACTGCCTCGTGGACTAAGGCTCATTCACAAACCACGTTAAATTTGTGTGTTATTTTATTTCTTAATCTATTTTCTTTCGCTTATTCTTTCATAATATTAGGTTTCCAAAAAACTTGGTAAACAAGAAGAAACATAAGATGTCTTGATAAGTTGGATGGAGTCTTCTCTTAAACCAAGTGGCAGTCAATCTCTATATTCTTTGTTCTTTCATGGAACACTGGGTTTACAACAATGTGAAGAGCTTCTTGATTGTCATAAAACAACTTAAATGGTCCCTTGTAGTCTTGTTTAAGCTCCTTTAGGACAAAAAAATAAAGAAACAATTTCACAAGTAGTGTTTTTCATAGTTCTATATTTTGCTTCAATTGAAGACCTAGAAGTTGTATGTTATTTCTTGATATTCCATCATATCAAAGACTTTTCAAGTAACACATAGAAACCTAAAGTGGACCTCCTTAAGTCTTGATGAGATCCTAAATTAGAATCTATGTAGGCTTTGAGTTAAATTTCAAATTGTTTAGGAAATAAGAGACCTAAACCAGGACAACCTTTGACAAATTGTGGCAATCTTCCAATTACTTTCAAGTGTGGTACTCCATAATGTTGCAGGAAAAGAACCGAATTTATTTGAAGTGTCATGAAAATTGCCTAGGTTAATTGATGAACTTGAACTACTAGATGTGCAAGAATTATTTCTTGCATAATCATTACAATAACACATAAGTAGAATAGAAATATATAGAGAGTATTGTGGTATAGTTCCACCAAATGAAAAGATTTTCAAAATTCATTCTTGGAAAGTTAAGCATCTCCAAGATGTTATTCTCGGATAGCTAACTTGTCCATCCTAGAAGGAGTCTTATGGAATGATATTTGAGTCCGAAATGGAGTTCCTAGATGACTATCATGCCCACTTTGGATTCAGTCTTCAGGATAGCTAGCCCTCCTCTAGAAAAGAGTTCCAGACAACTAGATATTCTGCCTAGAAGGAAGTTCTAGAAAGTCAACTCTAGTTGGTTCTATCCTATCCGAATGCTTCGGTAGTGAGTGCCTTGGTCTGTGATCCTAGAAGCTCGTATATGTTTCTGGATGCACTAAGAGTGAAGCTGGCGTCGAGACTTCGCTCAAAGAGGAGTTGGTTAAGTTAGTTATTTCTAACTAACTTAACAACCTCGTTTCCTGTAGCCATTGACTTTAGGATCTTGATCCTAAGCCTATAAATACCACATTGACTTGTTATTTTAAGATACGGATTTTAGAACACAGTTTAAATTGAGATTGAGAGTTAGAGAGAGGAAAGATTGAGAGGTAGAGAGAAAGAGGTATAGAGAAATTAGAGAGATTGGGTTTGGGTTTGTAAGAAGAATTTTATAGTACATAAAGAAAATTCTTGGGTATAAGTGTCAGAGTTGAAACACTTATTGAAGTGTCAGAGTTGAAACACTTATTGAGAACTCATCAGAGAATCTGTCTCGTATGTATTATGCATATTTTTGCTCAATCAATAAAGAGTATTCCAGTGGTGTTCCAGAAATGGAGTAGAGTCATAGATCACATTGATCTATAGGACTTAAACTAGTATATATCTTGGTGTTAATTTCTTTATTTTTTTTTACATTTACTGATTTTGGTTTTCCATACTCTGTTCTCTCCTATTTTTCATTCGATTGTTGTTCTTGATATATTAATCTTGTCATTGATAATCATTTGATTGTTTAAAGTTTTGATAACTTGATTCTACACTATTGGTCAAAAAAAATTCACAAATCAAAGCTTAGTAATTGATCAAGAACGCAGAATCAAGATTCATTCCGTTGAAATTCTTAAAGAAACTTTGAATGTCATCAATGACGAGATTTGAATTGGAGAAGTTCAATGGAACTAGGGACTTTACGCTATGGACAGAAAGTTTGAAAGGAATCCTAATGTACCAAAAAGTCTCCAAAGTTCTTGGACACGAGAATTTATTGGTAGAAAAGAAACAAAAGTAAAAAGTAGAAATGGAGGAGATGGTGTACTACACGATCATCATGTATCTATCAAATAGTGTTCGAAGGAAAGTCATCGCAGAGAAGATAGGAAAAGAATTTTAGAATAAATTTAAAAAATTATACTTAAAGCCATCAATTGGTAGTAAGATTAATTTGCTAGAAAGATTATACGGTTTTAGAATAATTTTTTTTTCTCTTTCTTTAGATGACAATATTGATAGATTTAATGAGATTATTGTGGGTTTGACTAACATAAATCGCAAGGTTGATGAAGAAAGCCAAGGCATCATCCTATTGAGATCACTTCCAGCCGCATATCAAGAAGTCAAGGCAGCCATCAATTATGGCAGAGATATTATTGCTTTGGAAGATGTTCTTGCCACACTCAAGTCAAAAGATTTCAAATTATAATTGGAGAATGAATCTAAGAAAGAAGAAATGTACTTAGCAAGAGGAAGATCGCCCAAGAAAGGAAGTACAAAGAGTAAACACCATTACACTCAATCAAGATCGAAGTCCAGAGAGAAGGAATCAAGGAAGTGTTACTTTTGTGGAAGGTCGTGACACTTACAAAGATTTTGTAAGAAGTGCAAGGAGCAACAAGGCTTCAACAAATCTCACAATGGAGATAGGAAGGACTTCCGACACCATCACCATGGGAAGGATTCTGCTTCAATCGTGAAAGATAGTGACGACTGCGCCACAGATGGAGAATTATTCTCCATCTCAAAATCGTCAATGAACATGGAATGGATTCTAATTCTTGGATGCACTTATCACATGTGTCTAAGTCGAGAATCATTTTTTAATTAGGATTAGTTGATGGAGATAAAGTTCTAACAGAAAATGATCATTCTTGCAAGGTGATTGGAACTTGGAAGATTGCCATCAAATAATATGATGACTGTAATGACCGCATTTCATAATATGGATTAGTAAAGGCAATTAGCACTAATTATTGGTATTTTTATAATTATTAGTGGATTTAATTATTTGTGGGTTCCATTGTTAGAAATTGGCATTAGAGTTATAATTTCTCAATTTCAGAGATTTTATTAAACTCTATTATGCAATTTTTATAATTTTTGCTCGACGACAACGAAAAAATACGATGGATTTTGATCACATGGGTAAGTCTAGAACCTTATTTCTTAGTGGGATGTATATTGGAGAAAATAGAGTACTGGGGTTGAGTGAGGTTATGGATTTTGACCATTTTACCCCTAGTCTTAAAAATACTTAAGTTATTAAAAAAAGGGTATTTTAGTAATTTGCCACATGGGTGTTGACACCTAGCTTCTATTTTTAGCCAAAAGATTAATGTAGTTAATCTTATTTTCATTTGAGGAAAAATAAAGAAAATTAACAAAGAAAAAGCCAAAATCATAGAACCTCTCTCTTTCCCTTCTCTCTCTTCGAACCAACTAGGAACCAAGGGATTTGCTGCGGGTTTTTTGTGTTTCCAGTAAGAATTTGAGGAGATTTTAACCAAGGTAAAACCTAGAAACTTTTGTCTATTGATTTCTTTAAGTTCTACTTGGTTTGGTTATGCAAATTTGAAAGTTAAGGGTTGTTAGGGTTTAAAGTTGTGTGATTTGATTTTTAAGATGATTTTGACTTGTTCTAGGTTCTGGATACTGGTTATGTTTTTTTTGTGATGGAATTACACAAGTTTGAGCTTTGAAACTCAAACTTAGGTCTTTAATGGCATATTGTGATTTAGTGTGTTTTTCTGAGTTTTATTGGTTGTAATATATTGTGTATTCCTTGTTTAGGTACTCTGGAAGATTTGGTGGCATTTGGATAAGTGTGTTTTTCTGAGTTTTACCAGGATCTAGATTTACTAACAAGTATGTTTCATTAACATCCTAATATGAATTCTAAAACAATGAAATAAGCACATATAAAGTTTAGTAAACATTACATTGGGTGCAGCGGAATATAATGACTCCTTCCGTTCAAATCTTTAGCCCTTGATTCCTTTCTGTAGCAGAGCATCACCAAGATCTGAATCTGGATCTCCTTCTCTCCTTCCTTTGATGCTAATTCTCCTTCTTGTTGGTTGATTTTCTACAGTCTTACACACTATGATTGAGATACCACTTGATGTGTGTGGGCACTCACTCATTCACTCAAGGATTTCGAAATTTAGAGAAGAAAAGAAGAGAGAAGGTGGCGGCTAGAAATTTTCCTCTGAAGGAATGAAATGTATCATATTTTTCTGAAGCCATCACTACCTATATATAGGTAACCACCTAGCTTTCAGTTTGAATTCTTTGGCATTAAAATAATGAAAAAATAAATGATAAAAGCCTACAATAGTGGCCGGCCTGGGCTTTGGATAATGGGCCTCACTTATGCAATTTTGCTGTTTTATCATTTCTGCATCTCATTTTCTCAAAAATGCCAATTTTCAAATTCAACCATTTAAATGCCAATTCTAATTATTTAACAACTAAAATTAATTATTAAATAATATTGTCATTTAATATATTTATTAATTAGACATATAAAGTCTCTTAATTAATAAATAAACCTAGAATCTCTTTTCTTTACAATTTCGCCCTTACTTAGTGAAAATTCATAAACTAGACATAGTCTAACTTTAGAATTATAATTGATTAATCAAAATCAATTAACTGAGTCTTACAAGCAGTATGGTCTCAACTAGTATGGGGACCATGGGTCTATATATCCGAGCTTCCAATAAGCAGATCAAGAATTTATATCTTAAATTCACTGACTTATTAATTCTTAGTTGAATCCACACATAGAACTTAGAATTGCACTCTCAGTATATAGAACGCTCTATATGTTCCACGATATAGATACGTCATTATTTATCCATTGTTATAATCCTAATTTGATCAATGATCCTCTAATAGATTATCTACATTGAATAGGCACTAAGTTACCGTTACACCTTCAATGTATTTTATCCTTAAAACACTTAGCTCCGTATAAATGATAATTCAGCGAAGTGAAATGAGATCTCCACCATTTATCTCTGTTTAGCCAAGCTCGAAGGATATCATCGTTTCACTTCTAAATTCCTATAGAAGTTATAGATTCCATATTTATGTTAGCGCTCCCACTCAATTATACTATCATGTTCCCAAAAGGTACGTATCACCCTGACCCAAAAGTAGGCTTAACTAACAAATCAAACAACATGTATAATACTCTTGAGATCAAACCTAAACATATCAGGATTAAGATCATTTGATCTAGGATCAACGGGTGATATTGAATTGAATAGATATTACGGTAAATTTTAATATATCTAATCAAAGTTCAATATCGGTCCCTTCCGATGTATACTCCATACATCCGATACTGGTAAACTTTGCCAATGCCCTGGAAAGGACATAACACTTATCCAAGATGTAAGAATACCTATCGTTGATTATCATGTCAGTCTAAATCCAGTGAACTGAAAAATCAGGGAATAAACTTTCGAACATATAATTAAGATTATATTCCACTGTGTTGACAACACTATAATCATTAACAAATTGATATGTTCTGGACTTAAATAGAATTCATACATTATGTAAATAATCATGAATTAAATCATGTGAACCATGCAACATTAAATGTTATTTCTGATCTTTATTAATAAGTAAATCTGGTTATATTGAAATGAGTTTTATTTAGGACATAAAACCCAACAGAAAACCCTTTTAACGGGGGGATGATTGTAATGACCGCATTTCATAATATGGATTAGTGAAGGCAATTAGCACTAATTATTGGTATTTTTATAATTATTAGTGGATTTTATTATTTGTGGATCCCATTGTTAGAAATGGGTATTAGAGTTATAATTTCTCAATTCCAGAGATTTAATTAAACTCTATGAGTATTATTTGTATTATATGTGAATTATGTAATTTTTACAATTTTTGCTCGACGACAACGCAAAATGCGATGGATGGCTAGTTTGATCACATGGGTAAGTCTAGAACCTTATTTCTTAGTGGGATGTATATTGGAGAAAATAGAGTCCCGAGGTTGAGCGGGTTATAGATTTTGACCATTTACCCCTAATCTTGAAAATGATTAAGTTATAAAAGAAAGGGCATGTTAGTAATTTGCAACATGGGTGATTTGGTCGCTGCCTTAGGTGTTGACACCTAGCTTCTATTTTTAGCCAAGAGATTAATGTAGTTAATCTTATTTTCATTTGAGGAAAAATAAAGAAAATTAAGAAAGAAAAAGCCAAAATCAAAGAACCTCTCTCTTTACCTTCTAGGAACCAAGAGATTTGCTGCTGGTTTTTGGTGTTTCCAGCAGTAATTTGAGCAGATTATAACTAAGGTAAACCCTAGGAACTTTTATCTATTGATTTCTTTAAGTTCTACTTTGTTTGGTTATGCAATTTTGAAAGTTAGGGGTTGTTAGGGTTTAAAGGTTGTGTGATTTGATTTCTAAGCTAATTTTGAGTTGATTCTAGGTTCTGGATACTGGTTATGTTGTGTTGTGATGGAATTGCACAAGTTTGAGCTTTGAAACTCAAATTTAGGTCTTTAATGGCATATTGTGATTCAGTGTGTTTTTTTGAGTTTTATTGGTTGTAATATGTTGTGTATGTCCTGTTTAGGTACTCTGGAAGGTTTTGTGGCATTTGGATAAATTTTGAGCAAGTTGGAGGTTGTTTGGGGAAACCTAGTGCAAACCGGTTACTCAGTTTGCTAGGTCTTGTAAAATCGGTTAGCCGGTTTTGACAGATTCCCCGAACAACTCATTTTTTCAATTCTTGTTCATTTCAGTGCCTTAGATGGGTGTTTCCCTGTTTCCTAGCTTAATGTAGTCCCTAATGATAATAAAAGAACCTTGAGTTATAGGTTTGGGTTTCCTGAATTAGGGTTTTGGACATGTGATTTACCCGGTTTTAATATGTGATTAGGGTATCCATCTAGCACAAGACATTCCGTTCAGGTCAGCCAACTTAGTTAAATCTGGAAAGAAGGTAAGAACTGCGTATAATGTGTAATATGAATATGCGAATGTATGTATATGTTAAGTGTATATGCATGCTTATATGTTTGTTACACTACCAACACTTGTACGGATATGGTACAGAGTGCATTGGTATAGTGTATATTGTTAAGGAGTACATTACGGTGTTACTAGCATAAGTACGGGAAAGTACAGGGTGTGTGTGGTATATCACTCAGTGGTAGTCAGGGTACGAAATAAACCCTACCAACACTCGTACAATAAGGTACGAAGTGTATGTGGTACAGTGGTTGTACATGTCATGGCAGCGCGACCTGGAGTGCTTGGTCTCGGGACATCTGGGGTTGTCATTTTGTAGTCGTTGTGCGACCATGATTATGTATTTTGTATATTTTGTATAAAAACTTGTAAATATTTTACTGAAGGCTATAAAGCTTAATTATTAATGCAAAAGTTTTATTTTGACAGGAATTTCAAGAGAATTCTTTGATTAGCAAAGATAGCACTATAATTGAAAATCACTGTAGCGTGCCTTAGCATTAGGGCGTTACAATGACAGAATCAAAGGGCTGATGAACGTAAGGAACATCTTGGAGCTTAGATGAAACTTCATATCCCTGGGTGCGCTTGAAGATGAAGGATACAGATACAAATCCATTCACATAAGCTTGACGATCACCAAAGATTTTTTGGTAGTAATGAAAGGAGAGAATATAAATGGTTTATATGTTCTCCAAGGAGAGATTGTCCCAGCTGGAGAGGCAAGCATGGTGAAAGGGCTAGAATTGGATATGAAGTTGTGGCATCATAGACTTAAGACATATTAGTGAACAAGGCCTCAAAGAACTGCACAAGTAAGGTATGATTGAAAATTTAAATTCTTGTGCCTTACCATTTTGTGAAGCTTGTGTTTTAGGAAAATAACATAAGCTGAAGTTCACACGGGCAAGGCACACAACTAAAAATATACTTGAATATGTGCACACTAACCTTTGGGGACCATACAAGGTGCCTACTCACTCCGGTAAGTAATATTTTCTTTCCATAGTTGATGATTATAGTCAGTGTGTTTGGACCTACTTGCTAACTACTAAGAATGATTGCCTGGAAAAGTTTAGAAATTGGAAAACTTAGGTAGAAAACTAAACAAATCTTAGAATTAAGAACCTGATGACGGATAATGGTTTGGAGTTTGTTAACTCAAAGTTTGACAGGTTATGTCAAGAAAGTGGAATCACTAGATATAGAATTGTAGTGAAGACCCAAGAGCAAAATGGTATTGCTGAAAGAATGAATTGAACCTTATTGAACAAAGGTAGATGTTTACTGTTTAGTTCTGGATTAGAAAAACCATTTTTTGGGGGAAGCTTTACCTACCCTATAAATAAAAGCCTGAATAGAGTGATAGACCTAAAAACACCTTATGAAATGTGGTACAACAGAACCCCAAACCTAATGTACTTAAGAACATTTGGGTGCACAACATATGTTCACCACTCTATTGATAAGCTAGAACCTAGATCCATGAAGGGAACTTTTCTAGGTTATTCCATAGGAATTAAGGGGTATAGAATTTATATTTCTAAGAAGGATAGACCCAATATTGTGATTGCCAAAAATGATATTTTTAATGAGTTGGCATATCCTCACTTGACATTCGGGAAAGGTAGTGTGTCTCCATGTGTTACAGGAAAAATAGGAAACAAAGAAACTGCAAGTGTGGAAATGGAGTATGGAACGAAGCTCTTGGAAGAAAGTTTACAGACAGAAGTTAGTGTGGAACCAGAAGACAATGCGCAGACGGAAGCTGTTGTGGAGCCAGAAGATAACGAATACCAAACAGAGGTGTCGGAAGGGTTCAGACAAACAGGTTTGGAAGGTTATCAGTGGGCTCGTAATAGAACTCGAAGAGAGATTCATCCTCCAACAAGATTTGCAAAAGCAAACGTAATAGCATATGCACTAGCGGCAGTTCAACAGACGGAAATTGAAGAGCCCAGAAGCTATGAAGAGGAAATTTTAGGTGGAAACAAGTCTAAATGGCTTCAAGCCATGGATGAGGAGATGGATTCACTTCAGAAGAACAAGACTTGGGTAGTTGTGCCAAAGCCAGAGAACAAGAAGATTGTGGAGTGCAAATGGATTCTTAAGGTGAAAGAGAGAATCAATGAGAATGAACCTATGAGGTTCAAAGTTAGGCTAGTGGCTAAAGGCTTTACTTAGGTGGAAGGTATAGACTACACTGAAATCTTTTCACCTGTGGCAAAGTACAAGACAATATGGTTGATGTTGTCCTTGACAGCTCAAATGGAGTTCAAGTTGAACAGCTTAATGTTAAGACTGCTTTTGTAAATGGATTCTTAGAAGAAGAGATCTATATGAAGCAACCACCTGAGTTTCAGGTGGAAGGTAAAGGAGATGAGCTAGTATGCAAGCTTAATAGATCTTTATATGGCTTGAAACAGTCCCCAATACAATGGAATAAGAGATTTGATACGTATATGCATCAAATTGGGTTCAAACGATCCGCGTACAATCACTGCTTATATTTCAAGATAGCCAATCATCAATCTATCTTTGTAAGAACTCGGTTTATCATAAAAATAGCAAACATATAGATATACGGCTTTACAGGATCAGAGAGAAGATAGAAGAAGGGCTGATTGATTTAAAGAAGGTCAGGATAGAAGATAATCTTGCTAATGTTGGAACTAAGGTCTTAAATTTAAACAAGTTCAAGCATTGCTTGAACTTGATCAATCTCAGAAGTTAGTATACTGAGATTCCTAGAACACTAACCAATGATGGCTGCATTCTTTCTTCATCATCGTCATTCTTTTAATTTGAAGTAACTAGGTAGAATTTGTGGTATAGTTCCTTCAAATGAAAAGGTCTCCAAAAGTCATTCCTAGAAAGTTAGGCGTCTCCAAGATGTTGTTCCAAGACAACTAACTTGTCCATCCCGGAAGGAGTCTTGTGGAATGATAGTTGAGTCTGAAAGAGAGTCCACGGATGACTATCATATCCACTCTGGGTTCAGTCTTTGGGATAGCTAGCCCTCCTCCGAAAAGGAGTTCTGGGCAGCTAGTTATTCTCCCGAGAAGGCAATTCCAGATAGTCAAGTCTAGCTGGTTCAATCCTTCCGGAAGCTTCGTCAGCGAGTGCCTTTGGTCCGTGATCTCAGAAGCTCGTATATGTTCCCGGATGCACTAAGACTGAAGCTAACGTGGAGACTTCGCTCAAAGAGGAGTTGGTTAAGTTAGTTATTTCTAACTAACTTAACAACCTCGTTTCTTGCAGCCACCGACTTTAAGATCTTGATCTTAAGCCTATAAATACAACCTTGACTTCTTATTTCAAGTTACGAATTTTTAAACACAGTTCAAATTGAGATTGAGAGTTAGAGAGAGGAAAGATTGAGTGGTAGAGAAAAGAGAGAGATTGGATTTAGGTTTTGTAAGAAGAATCTTCTGTAGATGAAGAAGATTCTTGGGTGTAAGTGTGAGAGTTGAAACACTTGTGAGAACTCATCAGAGAATTTGTCTCGACTGTTTTGTACTCGTTCTTGCTCAATCAATAAAGAGTATTTCGGTAGTGTTCTAGAACTAGAGTAAAGCCATAGATCACATCGATCTATAAGACTTGAACTAGTATATATTTTGGTGTTAATTTTTTTACTTTTCTACATTTACTGATTCTGGTTTTCCATACTGTTCTCTCCTATTTTTCATTCAATTGTTGTTCTTGATATATTAATTTTGTCATTGCTAATTATTTAATTATTTAAAGTTTTAATAATTTAATTCTGCACTATTAATCACAATTTTCCTGCAAGTATTTTATTTATCATGCAGTGATTGTTCAATGAAAATAAGTAAAAGCTACACAAGTCTAACTATGTAACCAACATAACTAACTGTGACACGTGGCATAGTTTTTTGTGAAGCATTACTAAACATTTAATCTGACTCCCTAATTTTAGTATATTGCTAAAGAAACAATTGCATCAGCCTCAGCCTCAGCCTCCAGTTCCCCTATCACAAAATTAGTTTAGTAAATTTAATATTAGTAGTATTGGTTGATTTGCAATCTGTGGATGCGCGCCGTTGAGGAAAGGGGTACGTGCAATGTGTGTATGAATGATACATGTTGATTTTTGTTGTTGCTGCTGCTATTGTTGATGTTGTTGTAAATTCTTATACATTGTTGTTCTCATCAATCATTTATGCAGGAAATGAATATGGTGAATAATCCCACTTTCAGTTCCTCTTCCACTTCCTGTTCTAATCCCTCTAATTTGATCGAAACAAACGATGTCTTTCTTAGTTTTGGAGGCGGAAATGATACCATTACAGGAGATCTTCATGCTGGTTTATGCCGTGAACACATCAAATCCTACTTTGATAAGGAATCACATGAAAGAAGTAGTAGTGACGAAATTGGATCTCAACTCATGAGAGTGATTCAATCATCAAAGATGGCAATTATTGTTTTATCACAAAATTATGTATCTTCCAAATGGTGTTTGAATGAACTTGTACATACACTCCAATGCAGGGAAATAAATAGACAGATTGTTGTACCAATTTTTCTCAAAACACCATCATCGTCGTCTGAAAGTTATGACACTGCATTTTCTCAACTCAAAAACAGATTCAAAGGTAGGATGGATAATAAGGTGCAGGCATGGAGTGCAGCTTTAAAAGTGATCACCAGTCTATCTGGATGGGATTCATGTGGCATAAGGTAACGTCATCTCAGCATGTGTTGATTATCATTTGGTTTTCTTCTTGTATTGATTATCATTTCAATTTGTGTTTGTTAACATTCTGTTATGTTGACAAATTTTAGGCCTGAATCTAAACTTGTCAAAATGATTATAGATGATGTTTTACAAATGAGAATTCCGTTGAATCTGAATGTTTCAATCTATCCGCTTCGACACGATGTTTTCCATGAATATGTAAGCATCTTAGGATCAGATGATGTTGTGATGGTGGGGATTGTTGGAGAGGCTAAAATGGGGAAGATGATGATGGCGAAAGCCATTTATGATGGACTTGTTGAGGCTTTTGATGGTGGTAGCTTTCTTATAGGTGTTGGAAAGAAATCAAAAGAGCCAAATGGTATGGTTCAGTTACAAGAGAAGCTTCTTTTTGATATACTTGGAGAGAAAATTAGCTTAGCCAGTGAAACACAAGGTGTGACTGCGATAAGAGAAAGATTATGTCAAAAGAAGGTTCTAATTGTTCTCGATGATGTGGATGACTTATCCCAATTGCTTGCTTTAGTTGGAAGAAGAAAATGGTTTGGTTTGGGAAGCAAAATCATCATAACATCTACTGATTTGCCTCTGCTTTGTATCTTTGAAGTGGATCAGCTGTTTTTGGC
Organism: Cannabis sativa; assembly: GCF_029168945.1. Classification (NCBI taxonomy): domain Eukaryota; kingdom Viridiplantae; phylum Streptophyta; class Magnoliopsida; order Rosales; family Cannabaceae; genus Cannabis; species Cannabis sativa. The sequence goes on along the minus strand of NC_083609.1, from coordinate 21,955,595 downwards.
CCAAGGCCTTCCTCTACCATTTGATATACAAGTAATCACCATTGGTTTTGGATAGTGAAATATTTTTTCATGCTGCCTCTTTAACCTAAATCATTTCCTTTTTCGGTTAGGAAATCTGCGAGCCGTTCCAACAAAGTTGTCCGAAGATTCCTGGACTAAAAGAGTATATAAAGAGGCTCCCTTACTTGGTCAGCAACAGAATAAAACAAGCTTGTGTAATTTGCAACTGGATTGATCTCATTCTAATAAGAGCTTTTTAATCTTGAATGTAGACTTATAAGAAGGTGAAGTATCTTGAAGAATGTAGGACCAGAGAGCGTCGAAATGGAACTATTCAGGTGTTGTTTCTCATGCTTTGAACTAGTACCAACTAGAATTTTACATTCAACATAAAATAATAATGTGTACATATATGAGTTGCAGTATGGCCAGGAAGATAGACAAGCCTTCAATTCATGCACGAAGTTGGAGGAAGTTGGAACCCCATCAAGTGTAACTATTTCTAAACTTCACTTAAACTTCAATATAATTCTTGCAGTATATTGATATGGATAAATATTGGAAATGACATGGTTGGCTATAGAGGTTTTTCACTTGAAATAGTTTTAACGTTATCAGTACTTTATTATAGGTCTTCAATTCCAATATATAGTGCAGATATTATATTATAACTTATTTTGCTACCTTAATTTGGTTTTTCAGGTTGCAATGAGTTCTTCCTTTGTAGAGTCTTCACCAAAATCCTTGTTGAGATCTCTATCAAGTGACTCAGAGAATAAAGGTAAGAGAAAGTCTGGCTAGTTATTGAAGTCCATGAAAAATAGTAAAAGTATGAATATTGCACATGAAGATTTAGCTGAAGAGCAGGAGTTTAATTTTCCAATACTACACATCGACAGGTTTAAACGAAACCATCACAGATTCAAACCCAGACATAGGACAGGTTTCACACAACGATGTCGATACTAATGCCGTCGCAGTGGATCATGAAGAAGTGGAAGAAGTAATGTCAGTTGACAATTCAAGAAACACTCCAAAAGAGTCTAATGGCACGTTTAGCCATGTTCTTTGTTGTTTCTGCTTAAAGTAGATCAAGTTGTGCATTTAGAAATTAATAGTTGTTTACAGACCATTAATAGCTGTATACAAGTTATTTTTTGAACAATTTTTTTTAAAGAGGAAAAGTTATAGATCATTAATTATGTGAAGATACTGAGGTTTTTTTTTATTATTCACTCCTAGTATAAGAACATGAAGTGAGACAAGCCTCCTAATTTCCTGAATCTTCACTCTCTGACTTCATAGGTAGAGGATACAATGTTAATTGCTTTAGTTATATCTTGGCAATAAGGAGAAGGCTGTTATTTCCTGCCTTGTCTCATCTTTTGTTTCTTGCAAATCCTCCATTTTTGACAAAAACTATTTTCCTATCTCATCAATCATCAACATACACAAAACTCTAGCAATCCCATTTTGCAATTTCTTTTTGAAGCTCAGTATCCATCCACATCCCATAATTAGTACCGACATGACAATCATAACTTTCAGTTCTATTCAGAACTACATCCCTTGTTGTGGTGAGTGTGTATGAAGGAAGAAGCTCATTCTGGCTGTGCTGTAAGTCGTCTAGAATTTGAGGCTAAGAAGCAGAACAAGTGAGTTTTAGTATTTTATTAATCTGAATTGATCCTGAGAATGTAAAATCCAAACTTTTTTTTTTTCTTTTTGATGATGGAGATTTAAATCATACCTGACATGCATTCTTCCTCCTCTCTCTTTCTATTTCAGCCAAAAGGAATCTCTCTTTTCTTTTAGCCTGGATTAAAAGGTAAAAAAGGTTGGATCCTGATTTGGAAAAAGGAAACTGTTTATTCTGTTTTGTGCTATGTTTTAACTGGTAATAGCTAACAAGAATTCCAACTGTAATATCTCATGCAGATTGCAAATTAGATGAGACCAAGTTTTTGTTGTATACCTGAAAAGTTATCTTTTGAATAAGTTCCTCAAGTTCCTTAATTGTTTCAAGATTATTTTCATATTTGTCTCTTATAACCTGCATAATCAGAAATACATTGTTGTAAAACATAGGGAAATTTCTTGTTTTCATCAAAAACACACAAACAAAGTTCACCTGAATGCCTTGTGGCCCATATACATCATCTGCTTCAAGAATGCTCAACAACTTTGCATCTCTTGTTGTAATGATAACTCTACTTCCTGGACCAAACCAATCCCGCTTCCTGGCTAAAGCATTTAATTGCTGCAGCGTATCCACATCTTCGAGAACTACAAGAACTCTTCTTTGTCGTAATTCAGTTTGAATCATCCTAATTCCTTCGCTGACATCATCTAGTTGAATATCATCATCATTCTCAATTAAGATATCAGAAAGTAATCGTTCTTGTAAATGTACAAGTCCATTTGGTTTTTTAGAAACTGCACTCACATTTGCCAAGTAACAGCTACCCTGAAAGCTAAGAAAATTTTTATTATACGCCGCTTTCGCAATGTTTGTCTTTCCTAAATTATTTGTTCCGTGTAGGCCTATAACAAGAACATCATCTGACATTGCAGTTAGCAAGAGGTTGAGATAGTCCTTGCCATAATCGTCATTTTGAGGCCGAAGATCGAGACACATGTGCGCTTCTTGGCGTCTACATGAAATTTGGCTCACTATCTTCTGTAAAAACTTTGATACATGCCTGCAAAATATAATCAAAAGGCAATGAGTAATTAATCTCATAACTATTACTATTATTCTCAACTTACAATGTCTAAATATTGAATTGGTGACTTAATATCTATTTCAAGCAATCAAACGAAGATTAAGCAATACACATGAGATGCGCATAAGTTCAATTTTCATACATGTAACCAGAGCTCATTGTATGATTCATGAAACCATTGTTTAAATGCCAATCAAATTATAAACAAACACACAATTTCTCATTGAAGGAACCGTAATGATGAGTTTTTTTCTTCTTCACTAATTGTTTTACCTCAAAGCCCTTAATAGAACCACAACTATAAGTAAATGAAGAAGAAGCCTTGTGTTGGGGATCATAAGAGCAGAAACTGTAATTTGCATTTCTAGAGATTTGTTTGAGCAGATCAAACTAGAACCTTGTTTTTAATCCAAGATACCATTTCAAGCATTAGATTTACCTAAATTAAAATCTCACTTTTATCTCTTGTTCCACCCTTCAAAGGGGCAACACAGAATCCTGGCTTCATTAAACCAGAAATACAGCCATGAGTATGTTGGATACGCGAACTGTTACTGTAGAAAATTGGTACTCAAACTCTGCTCCATACTCAAACCAAAAGAATGCTATCCCCACCCCATGTGAAACAGCCATTTCAACCAAACATAGTGTAATTTCAAACATGTTTTAGAGCCTTAGACTGTGCATTATGTCTTGGCAATTTGAGTAACTGGATTCGAACACATTATCTAGTAAATAATTACCACTGAGAGACATCATTAGTCTGCAAATTCCAACCTGCCGAGCTAGAAGCAGCTTCACTCAAAGCAGCTCTCCATTTACTAATCTTGTTTTCCACACTAGAGTTAGAATCCATTGCAAACCGCTCTTGGTGGCTAGCAAAAGCCTTGGCAAAGCTTCCCGTCTGATGAAAAACGTCATCTGGGCTAACATCACAGAACACCGGGATCACGATCTGACCGTCCACGTGTTTGCACTCGATGATCTTGACCAGCTCATCAAGACACCACCCAGAAGTGGCGTAGTTACTGGAGAAAACGACGACCGCGATTCTTGAGGCTTGGATGGCTTTGAGAAGCTCTGAAGCGATCTCCCTGCCCTTCTCGAGATTAATGTCGTCTTTGAAGGTGGGGATGTTGGCCTCGGTTAAAGCCTGGTGGAGGTCTTTGGTAAGGCCGTGGCGGGTGTCTTCGCCTCTGAAACTCAAGAACACGTCGTGCCTCAGGTGGGTTACGGCTGACCAGAACGAAAACGACGACGTAGTGCAAATCCCATCACCAGAGGAGGAAGAGGAGTCCATACAGTAGTTGGGTTGTTGGTTTGATTTGGTAAAGATGTGTCATTTACTACCATCATTACATTTGTAAATATTCTACATTTAGACTTCAAAATCTTCAATACGACAAATAATAGTTACGTTGAAAAGATAACTACCATCATTACATTTGTAAATATTCTATATTTAGAATTAAATTAATTATAATCTAAATTAAATTAATTTTTTTTTTCTAAAAAAAACTAAATTAATTTTTTAAAGTAAAATATTGAAAAATTCTACAATACACTCCCTTAAAATGGATATATTGATGCACCCCTATGTGTTTTAGCATCCGAAATAATTTTAGTCAAATTTTTTCTCATGATCATGTACGTTATAGTTATTTAAGACATCCTGCAAAATTTTAAGAAATTTAGAAAAGTTTAACACGCCGAAAACTATGTTCAGACAGTGTGTTGCACGCGTGACTATTTTATTTTATACGCGTGTAAAATAGACTGTTTGAACATTATTTTCTATATTGTAAATTATTCCAAATTTTTCAAAATTCCGTAGGATATCTTAAATACATATAACGTACATGAATATGAAAAAAAATTAGACTAAATAATTCTTCTGGATGCCGAAACAAGTTAAGGGTGCATCAGTACATCCCTTTTAAGGGGGTGCATTGTAGAATCACCCTAAAATATTTAATAAAATTCAAATGCCAATTATGCCAATGAAATAAATTAATTATATTTGGAGTCGTCTGCCGTTATGTTGCAATGAGGCAGTTATTAGTCCTTCTATGGTTTTTCTTTTTTTCTTCTTTCCTTCTTCCCTATACGCTTTAAAACTTCTTGTAACTGCTCCCTTCAATCCAAAAATTTGTGGTTTTTCCACCTGAAACATGAATCCTCTGACTGATAAAATGAAAGGAACAATGACTCTTGCTGAAGAAGATGAATCAACACTTATCCTTGATGATGTTGATGTGCAAAATAGTAATTTGGATATTGTGCTGGTTGCTAGAGTTCTCACCACCAAATTTGTCTTTCTCTCTACATTACAAAGGCAAATAAAAGATTATTGGAATGGAAGGTACCACACAACAATATTTGAAAAACCACCTGATCTGTTTGTTCTTACCTTGGGATGTGAAAGAGACAAGCCAAGGGTTCTACTGAAGGAGCCCTATCACTTCCAAAATCACCATATAGTGTTATACATACCAAGTGTTCTGAAGAAAGTCTCTGAAGATCTTATTTTCTCTCTTTTTTGGGTCTAATGTTATAGACTTCCTTTTCTTAGTAAGTCGAAAATATTAGCTAAAGCTTTGGGAAACATCATTGGTGAATTCCTTGAAGTCCATGATGATTGGTTGGAAGAAAGTTGGGTCCTTTTCTTTGGTTTCGGGTTAAATGTGATGTCACCAAACCGTTGTTAAGAGGTCGCAACATACAACTTAAACAAACTAGAGACAAATTTTGGGTGGATTTCCGTTATGAAAGGTTACCAGAATGGTGTATGGAGCGTGGAAGGCTTGGACATCCTTTCCCGAATTGCTTGGTATGGATGAAAAAAATGTATAATGGTATTGAACCTGAAATACTATATGTTCCTGAATTAAAAGGGGTTGCACTGCTCACATCTGGATATGATAGGTATAGAACGGATTTTTCTAAAGAGAATGCATGGCCTTTGTGTTTGGCTAGAAATTCACTTGTTTCAGCGGTACTAGGCCTCTCTAGCAGAACACCACCACAGCCAAGGCCACTTTTGTCAGGAGAATCTTTTGAGAAGCAACATAATGAAGGAACTGAAGCCTTATCTGTCAAATCCACTATTCTCGTAAGTGTAATCTCTTCTTTGATAAACACTGATGCTTCTAGTAATTCTGCTCAAAGTGTAGCAGTCATGGACACTAACTTATGTGCAACTGCTATCACACCACCACCGACTATTGTGAAATTTACACTAGCACTCTTAACTAATATCACTAACAAGAATATTGGTGCAAAAGATGAAACCTCATGGCCATCCGCTTCTATAATTGCTCAACATAAAACATCATTTGAGCATGTTGATGTTAATGATCTCTCTGATATCTACATGCCAGATGTTGGCACCATTGCCACTTATCCTCTAAGTCCATCCATAACTAACACTCCACGTGATGAGCGTGGTTTCAAGACGTTGTAGATGTCCATAATTGCAGCAACAAATGTTGTCTTATGTTCATCTGTCAAGCAGTCTAGAGATAAGGAAAACACGTCTCCAAACCGAATCATCAAGAGACAATCTAATAGTCTCTCTCTGCGAAAAACTCTAAAGCAATGCAGGGGTCCTACAACAGCCTTGTCCAATCCAACTTTGTCACTTGGAGTTGAGCCAAACGAGAGTGTTTCTGGTCTAGAAGTGGATCACTCAGGTTTCTTTGACAATTCAGCGGCGGCTGGCTCACAGCCCCACAACCAGCCATGAAAATCATTAGTTGGAATGCGCGAGGCCTGGGGAATCCGAGCGCATTCCGTCATCTTCATTTGCTTGTCAAAGAGCAATCCCCTCATGTATTATTTATTATGGAAACTAAACTTATTTCTAATGTAATTTCTCGTTTTCATAATGCTTTACATTTTAATAATGGACTCGAAGTCCCACTGGTAGGTCTGGGAGGGGGTTTACTTTTACTTTGGAAAGATGATGTTAATGTAACACTACTGAATTTTAGTTCAAGTCTGTTTGAATGTTTTTGGCTTTTGGGGATAGTCCTACTATGCATTTCGCTGCTTTTTATGGTTCTCCGGAGCAAAATAATCGATGTCAATCATGGACAACATTCAAGAGGTTACGTGATGTTGCTCCACTTTTACCGTGGCCAGTGATTGGGGATTTTAATGAGATACTGCCAACAAACAAGGAAAAGCTTTGAGAAATGAGTCTCAAATGGAGGACTTTAGGCAAGCTTTAGACCATTCTTATTTGTCTGAATTGCCTGTTCAAGGTGACCCATTCACTTGAATTAAAAGTCCGCATAAAGTTGATAAGATCAAAGAGAGACTTGATTGGTGTTTTATTAATGATATATGGACAACAAAGTTTGAGCCCTTGATCACTAATCACTTAGACTACTACAGATCAGATCATTGTGCTATTGCTGTCAATGTCCACACTATCAACCAAAGGACCGCACAAGTCAAACATAAATCTCGATTCAGGTTCAAAAAAATGTGGCTTAATGATGTTGAAGTTGCTGTTATTATAAAGCAAACTTGGAACTCCTCAACTTCAACAAATGCCTTGGAGCTTTTCGTGAATAATTTGCAAGGTTGTTCTTCATCGCTACAGCAGTGGCATACCCGAAAGTATGGCAACATGAAGCTAGATATTAAAAAAAATGCATTAGAAAATTTCTGCATTAAACAATGACAGCAACATGTCACATGATTCAATTGTGGAGCTCAAAAATTCTAAGACAATACTCGACGATTTATTAGCACAAAAAGAGACTTATTGGCAGCAAAGATCAAGAGTGGATTGGATGCAGAATGTAGACCAAAATACAAAGTTTTTTCATGCTCATGCTACATCTAGACGAAACAATAATACAATCAAATCAATAAAAATGCAGCTGGTGTTACAGAATCATCACAGCAGGGAATGACTGCAATCATTTCATCTTATTTTGAGGAACTTTTCACTGCATCTCCCATAGACTCCTCGGCAATTCAACACACATTAAACACCATTCCTACAACAGTCACTGCTGCAATGAATGGAAATCTAACAAAGCAATTTACACCAGATGAAATACTTGCAGCTTTGAAATCTATGAGTCTTGATAAGAGTTTCAGTAGTGATTGATGTCAGCTATGTTTTATCAGAACTATTGGGATATTGTAGGACCCTCAGTAACTGATGTGGTTTTGGGAGTTCTTAACGATGGACAGAATATGGATATGCTAAATAAATCGATTATCACTCTTATCCCAAAAATTAATAATCCAATTGGCATGAGTGACTACAGGCCGATTAGTTTGTGCAAAGTTATCTACAAATTAATTTCAAAAGTGTTAGTCCTTAGATAAGATGTTCTTCCATTTGTCATCTTAGAGACTCAAAGTGCTTTTTTATCGAACCGTCTTATTACAGACAACATCTTGGTAGCTTTTGAGTTAGTCCATCATCTAAAGCATAAAATCCAAGGAAGGAAAGGCTATTGTGCACTCAAGTTAGATATGAGTAAGGGTTTAGATCGTGTCGAATGGACCTATCTTGTTGCTGTGATGGAAAAAATGGGGTTTGATGACAAATGAATATACCTCATCATGAAATGCCTTTCTTTAACAAGCTTTTCCTTTTCCTTAAACGGAGAAATTGTTGGAAATGTCATTCCAAGGAGAGGGCTAAGGCAGGGTGATCCGTTATCACCCTACCTATTTTTGATATTTTCTGAAGGCTTATTTCGATTGTTGATTCATGAGGAGGTTGTTGGTAATCTTGATGGTCTTCGTCTCACACGACATGCTCCATCGATATCACACCTTCTATTTGCAGATGACAGCCTCTTGTTTTGTCATGCTACAAAAAAAAATCTAGCTTTAACTATTCAAAGAGTTCTTCAAACTTATCACAAAGCATCCAGTCAACTTCTCAACACACATAAATCTGTCATGTCCTTCTCGCAGAATATTGAAATAACTATGAAAATGTTTTTCCATCAAACATTGAACATGCCCATAAGTGATTGTCATGAACGATATCTTGGACTTCCTACATACTCTGGCAGAGACAAAAAAGAAATGTTCAGTAACATCAAGGAACGAATATGGAAATTGCTCAATGCTTGGAAGGAAAAACTATTTTCTATAGGAGGGAAAGAAGTGCTCTTGAAAGTTGTTGTCCAGTCAATACCAACATATGCTATGAGTTGTTTCAAACTTCCAAAAAAAATTGTAACCAACTTGAGTCTATGATGGCTAACTTCTGGTGGGGCTCTAACAAAAATGGCAATAAAATTCATTGGAAGAATTGGAATTTATTGTGCAATTCAAAATTTAAAGGAGTTGTGGGATTCATATCTTTTATTCATTTCAACCAAGCACTATTGGAAAAATAAGCTTGGAGAATTTTTGAAATGCCTAACTCCTTACTAAGCAAGTTGCTACAGCACAAGTATTTCTCTCAAACTTCATTTTTGGAAGCGAATCTCGGTCACTTGCCGTCTCCAACTTGGCAAGGAATTTGTTAGGGACGTGAGTTACTCATCAAAGGCATGCGATACAAAATAAAGAATGGATTTTATATTTCTACAGCTGTTGATCCATGGATTCCAGCCATCTCAAACTTCTGTCCAATCACGTTTTCTAGATCTCAAACTCTTCCAGTATCATATTTCATTACTAACACGAGAGAATGGAACCTTTCCGTGTTAAAAACTCGTTTTGGTGATATTGATATTGATAGAATTTTATCAATTCCATGGAGTTTTTTTTCCTAGTCATGATCGGCTAATTTGGCACTTCACCGCTGCTGGGATTTACACAGTCCTTCATACTCGATTTATTAGGGTCGGGGATGGATGGAACCAATCAGAAGTGCAAGCGAAACTGGGAAACGGACCGCAGCGCAACGACTAGGACTCGTGTTGGAGGAGTTTTGAGCGTGAGCTACCACTCATGCAACGGCAAGAACCCGCAACTCTCGAGGGAGCCACCAACCGCCCGAATCACTCCTTTACTCAATGGTTTCACCTTCTGTGGCTCAGGTGGTGACTGCTTTACAGGAAAGGGGATCTATGGGATACACTATTATTGTAGCTGAAACGGCGGATTCTCCGGCCACATTACAATACCTCGCTCCTTACACAGGAGCAGCTCTTGCTGAATTTTTTATTTACCGTGAACAACACACTTCAATCATTTATGACAACCCCTTCAAACAAGCACAGGCTTATCGCCAAATGTCTCTTTTATTACGAAGACCACCGGGCCGCGAAGCTTATCCCGGAGATGTTTTTTGTTTGCATTCACGCCTTTTGGAAAGAGCTGCTAAATCAAGTTCAAGTTTGAAGTCCGGTTTTCACTTAGCCTCAGATTTGGATGATGCTGAGATGGATTCTTCTTCCCACTCTCATAAAGAATGGTGGAAGTATTTTTGGAATCTCAAATTACCATCAAAGATAAAAATATTTGCTTGGAGAGTGATACACAATGCTTTACCCGTGGCAACTGCTTTGTTTAAAAAAAAAAAGTTCTAAGTTCAGCAGCTTGCTCGATGTGTACACAAGCTTGGGAGTTGATTGGACACGCCTTGTTCTTTTGTAGGCATGCGAAAGATGTATGGAAACATTTCAATTTTCTCATTGATTATACGAAGGCACAAAGATTGTTTGATGGGGATTATCTTTTCTATATTGCCAATCTTCTAGCCAACAAGATTTCAAAATGCTAATATGTATCATGTGGATGATATAGACTGATTGCAATAAGATCATTCATGGAGACAAAAGAAAGGAAGGTTATGCATTGGCTGCATATGCTACTAACTACATGGACAATTTAGAAAGCCATTACCCGATCATCACCTACTGTTGCACTAAATTCACCCATTGCTGGACTATTATCACATAAAGCTACAACCCACAGCCGTCCAACAGAAGGAGTTCCTTGGAAGCCACCAGCCCTAAACAAGCTAAAACTTAATGTTGATGCTGTTGGGTTTTATGCCCTAAATAAAACTCATTTCAATATAATCAGATTTACTTATTAATATAGATCAGAAATAACATTTAATGTTGCATGGTTCACATGATTTATTTCATGATTATATGTACATAATGTATAAATTCATCTGAAACCCTTTTCACATACTTGATCCTGTTTATTGTGCTGTCAACACATTGGAAAGTAAACATGACTATGTGAATAAAGTTTCCTAGATTTATCAGACACAGGATTTTACTGATATGATAATCTACAACAGAGTTTACTTGCATTTGTAGAAATACTATGTTCTTTCCAAAGCATTGGTTAAAGTAAAGCTCAGGTTGGATGCATGGAGTATGCATCGGAAGGGACCGATATTGAACTTTGACTTAGATTTATTAAACTTACCGTAATATCTATTCAAGTCAATATCGCCTAGTTGATCCTAGATCAAATGATCTTAATCTTATTATGATTAGGCTCAATCTCAAGAGGCTATTCGTGTTCTTTGATTTGTTAGTTAAGCCTACTTTTGGGTTAGGGTGATACGTACATTTTGGGAACACGGTAGTGCAATTGAGTGGGAGCGCTAACATAAACATGGAATCTATAGCTTCTATCTGGCGAATAGTACGTAAAGGATGATCTCCTTCGAGCTTGACCAAACGAAAATAAATGGTGGAGATCTCATTTCACATAAGTTGAAATATCATTTATACGGGGTTAAGTGTTTTAAGGATAAAATACATTGTAGGGTGTAACGGTAATCTAATTCCTTTACAGTGTAGATCATTCATATAGAGGATCATTGATCAAATTAGGATTATAACAATGGATAACTAATGATGTGTCTATATGGTGGAACATATAGAGCATTCTATATACTGAGAGTGTAATTCTAAGTTCTATGCGTGGATTCAACGAAGAATTAATAAGTTAGTGAATTTTAGTAATAAATTCTTGATCTACTTATTGGAAGCTTGGTTATATAGACCCATGTTCCTCGCACTAGTTGAGATAATATTGCTTGTAAGACTCATATAATTGGTTTTGATTAATCAATTATAATTCTCAAATTAGACTATGTCTATTTGTGAATTTTTCACTAAGTAAGGGTGAAATTGTAAAGAAAGAGTTTTAGGGGCATATTTGTTAATTATGATACTTTGTATGGTTCAATTAATAAATATGATAAATGACAATATTATTTAATAATTATTTATAGTTATTAAATAGTTAGAATTGGCATTTAAATGGTTGAATTTGAAAATTAGCGTTTCTGAGAAAATCAGATGCAGAAAAGATAAAACTGCAAAATTGCAAAAAGTGAGGCCCAAATCCACATTGCATGGCCGACCACTTTTGTAGGGTTTTCCCTCTGATATTTTTATTATTTTAATGCCAAATAATTCAAACCTAACCCTAGTGGAATGCTATAAATAGATAGTGAAGGCTTCAGGAAATTTATACACTTAAATTTTCTACTTTTTCATTCAGAAAAACTGAGCCTCTCTCTCTCCCTATCTTTGGCCGACCACTCCATCTTTCTCTTCCTCATTGAGATTTCGAAATTCTTAGTGTAAGAGTAGTGCCCACACACAACAAGTGATACCTCAATCATAGTGAGGAAGATCGTGAAGAAAGACTTTCAGCAAGAAGGAGTTTCAGCACTAAAGAATCAGAGAAAGAGATCCAGGTTCAGATATTGATAATGCTCTGCTACAGAAAGGAATCAAGGGCTAGATATCTGAACGGAAGGAGTCATTTAATTCCGCTACACCCAATGTAAGGTTTACTAAACTTTATATGTGTTTATTTCATCGTTTTCAAAAGTTCATATTTAGGGTGTTAATCAACATACTTGTGAGTAGATCTAAGATCCTGGTAAAATAATTTCCAACAGATGCAACAGTGAATACATCAGTAAAAGTTCTAGGAAATGGAGCAATTGTTAGAAACCATGATTAGGGCTGAACATTTTGAACGGGTTTGACCCGAACCCGAGCAACCCGCCCGAACCCGAATTAGTGAACCCGCAAAAAAAAAATTTAAAAAAAGTTTCGGGCGGGTTGGGTTCAACCCGGTACCCTTCGGGTGGGTTGGCGGGTTGAGATTTTAGGGGTACCGGGTTTCGGGTTGAACCCGCGAACCCGCCCGCCAACCCGGTTTATAAATATATTATATATATTTCTTTTATTACTCTTTTTATATATATATATAATATGGACTTTAGATTTTTATGGACTATGGATATTGGATATGGATGTATTTTAAAATATTTTAGTTTTCACTTTTATCATGATTCATGAACATGAATATGAAGTTTGATTTGAATCTTTGATAAATAGGTTGTTTGTTTGTTGGTTGGATTGATTATGTATTTTTTTCTTCAATAATAGATACTATGAACAAATTGTTATATTATATATGCTAAATTTAATAAATAAAAAAATTAAAAAAATAATTATTTGAATAAAAAATTAATTTTTTTTAAAGAGTTGACCGAGTTGACTGAGTTGACCGGGTCAAGCCGCCAACCCGCTAAACCCGACCAACCGAAACCCGACAACCCGTGACCCGCCAACCCGCCAACCCGCCAACCCATGCCCTATTCGGGTCCGGGTTCGGTTTCAATTTTTTGAACCCGAAACCCGTGAACCCGAAACCCGCCAACCCGAAACCCGGTAAACCCACCTGATGTTCAGCCCTAACCATGATGGCCAAATCATTGCTGCATTATCTAAACCAGATCAATTGTACCCTTGGCCACTCCTCCTCTTTTGTTTGGCAAAGCATTCAATAGAGAAAAGAATTGCTACAGAAAGGCCTTATCACAAAAATCAGTAATGGTAAGAACACATCTCTAATTCATGATTGTTGGATATCCTCTTTCAATTGATTCCCACCAAACCCCTTATCCCTAACAGTGTTGCTTCTTTCATAAAGGACAACATGACCTGGGATATCACTTGTCTCAACCAGTGTTATCACCCTCATATTGTCGAACACATTCTTTCTATCCCTTCCCTCTTCTACCCATGGAAGACAAGCTCATTTGGAAATTCACAAAATCGGAAACTTACTCGGCAAAAATAGGCTACCACTTAAGCTATTCAAATAGTTCCCCTCCTGATATCCCATCCTCGTCTTCTCGATCTCCTTGGTGGAAAGCTCTTTGGCATCTCAATCTCCCATCTAAGTTGAAACACTTTACGTATAGAGCTTCCACATCCACCCTTCCAACTAAGAAAGATTACCCAATCCCCACTTTGTGGCCGTTGTAATAGAGAGATTGAATCAATTCCTCATGTCTTGTTCTTTTACAAGAGAGTTAGAAGAGTTTGGAAATGTACTATTTTCTATCCCTACTTATCTCTTTCAACTACTGTTTATTTTCATGATTTTTTTTTTAATATTTTCTCTAACATGAACAAAGAAGAAGTGGAGTTTTTCCTTTGTATTTCTTAGTTTATCTGGCATAACAAGAATAAGGAGATCAAGCATTAAACGACGGATCAGCCTCATGCCATCCCCCATCTCGCTGAAAAACTACCTGGCAGAACACAAAGCTACAGCTACTACCCATAGCACACCAGACCCCAAAGCCAATTCTACTGCCACAGCACATGGATTCCCCCCCTCACCTTCGTGGCCTTCTCAAGCTTAATACGAATGTGGCTTCCTTGCATGACCACATCAAAGCAAGTCTTGGTGGAGTAATTCGCAATAGTGAGGGAGGTGTCGTTGCAGCGATAGCTTTTCCTCATATAGGGAGAGGAGACGCTGCAATCCTTGAAGCAAAGTCTATTCTCAAATCTCTTCACTGGTGCATAGAAGAGTGCTTCCCTCTTCATCAGATTGAAACTGACTGCAAAGCAGTCACAAACACAATAGCAGCGGCAAAATAAGACATCTCTCTATTTGGAGACCTCATCAACTTAATTAAATCGGCTTTATCTCACGTCCCTAATGCCTCGATCACTCATGTTAAGCGCACTGCTAATACTTTTGCCCACAAAATCGCAAAATTAGCTCTAAGGTTAGATCAAGCTGCAATTTGGATTGGAGATGACCCATGTAATCTAGTTGTTCTTCTCTTTTCTTAAGGGCATCTCTCCTCTAAAAGAAAAAACAAAGTTGTATCTTAATGATGGATTAAAATATCTATGAAGACTAATAACATTTTATATATTTATGAGGAGAGAAGGACTAAGAAGAGAGATATTGGCATAATAAAATCTGTAGCAAAAGAAATAATATTTGTAAGATAAAACATACGTATATATATTATAAAAATAGTATTATATATGTATATATGAGAAGAAAAAAATTTATAAGTTTATTATTAGAATTTTCCTTTTTCATATTTGTATGTATTATTTTATTATTTTGAAGAATATTTTATTGTTAGAATATTATTTTAAAGGATTTTTTCTATAATAAGCAATTAAAGGCACCAATTTACAATTTTACCCTAGAAAGGGAAAATAAACAAAAATAGGAAAGAAAACTTTAAATTTTAAAAAATACGGTGTCAACAAAAATCACGAGAGCAGCTCTTCCTTCTTCGTGACCTAGCCGAACGACACCTATCTTAAATCTCCACGATTTTCATTCAACACCCACGAAATTTAGCTGCAGCAAAATGTAGATCTTAACTAAAAAAAAATAATCTACTCCCGACAAATCCAAATACAAAAGGTAAAATAAGCAACAAAAAAAAAAAAAAAAAAAAAGAACACAGGAATTTCTACCTCTATTGATAAGAAAAAAAAAATACAAAAACAACCTAAAATCAAAAATTCAAATCATATTGGTCAGAGAATTTGAATACAAGAAGATCAGATAAACTTCAACGCTTACCCAGAAATGAATCAGAGAACAAATACAAGGTACAAATTTTTTTTAATGATTTTCTTCCTGATTAAATTATTTTGAAAAATTTTCTTCATGGTTGTAAATATTTTTTAAATTTTAAAAATCAGATAAATAATTAATGATATAAAAAATTGATTGATTTTAATAAATAAATGAGATTAGATTATAACTAAAAATATACAAATATAATCAACTGTATTTTATTGAGAAGTGTTTTATATATATATGTTGTTTCGAGGATTATAATGATTGTTTGTGTACAAGTGAACAACTACTGTTGAATTAAATCTCATTTATTGTTGATTGTTAAAAAGTAGTTGTTTAACAATTGTTTTGATCGATGAAAATAGTTGTTTAGAACTATGAACACAATTTGAAAAAAAAATATAAGAATTAGTTTTTTTTTTTAAAGAAAAAATAAATACAAATACAGTTAAATTAGAAATTATTTAATGTTTATTGAAAACAAAATAGTTGTTTATAAGTTTTTTTATTAGATTAAAATTGTTGTTTGCAACTATTGATACTAAAAAATTATAACGAATACACAAATTTCAGGACATGGAACCTCTACAAATTTTGGTACAGAGTAATGACCATTGGAATGACAACACTATACTGATTACGAATCAAGTGGAGAATTACTATCAAGATATTACACTTTTGATCAACTAATAGAGTTTTTGTCCATTGTGTACCAATCTGTATGAACATTTACCGGTCAATGAGCCTAATGAAATAGACTTGTGGACTAATGATAGTTAACACCTGAACTACGTAAAAATCTCGTATTTGTTATTTATTATGTTATTTCTTTCTTAAGGTCTAAAAATATTCAGTTGCTAAAAATCTCGGTAAACATGTACTAATGGACTAACGAGAATTGGGAGCTTGGGGATTATTACCACCAATTTTCAAGATTAAAAACTTATCTGTATCAAACTGAACTTTTTAGGGACTTATGCTGCAATTTTCCTTAACCAAATAAATACAAAGTTAAATTTATATTATTTTTATTATCGTAGAAGTATATATTATTTTAGACCCTATATTTTGTAATATTTATTGATCCACGCACTCATATGTTAAATGATAATTTTTTTATTATTTTTGATATTAGGCCAGGACTAAATTGGAATTAAAGGTCTCATATTTGTAAGGAAAAGTAATATCATTTAGCTATATAAATTTAAGGGCTTTTTCATTTTTACACTTGAAAACAGTTTTTTATTTATTTTTTTTTCATTTTTACGAAATTCTACATAGATACCCCTATTGCAACTAGCGGTGCAACTACTTTAGAAACCCAAAACGTAAATTTAAAAAAAAAAAATTAAAATAAAGAAAATAATATATGGGGTAATTCTCTATAAATTTATGATCACTATTAAATGATATTTTAGACCCTACAATTTGTAAAATCAAACATAGAGTCCAGTACTAATAAAAAGAAATTAATATAGAGGAAATTGCATTCTATACCCTTTTTATATTGTCCTCTTTTATTTTTACCCTCTTTTTTAAAGTCTATCATTTTTACCTCTTTTTTTAAACATTGTACCAATTTTGCCCCTGTCACTTCAAGATACTCTTCATGTGACTCTCTTATGTCAGGGTATTTTGGGTACAATACATATAAAAAGAGATATGTTTCAATTAAATATAAAATTAGAGATAAATTTGATCAATTAATTAATAAAAGTGGTATTTTTCAACTTACCCCATTAATATAAGGAATAAATTAAAATTCGGGTCACAAACGTTAAAGAGGGTTAGTAAGAATGGAAGTTCTAAAGTTAGGATAAACATATTTGACAAATAAAAATTTATATCATTTAACTAAATACAACTAAGATCATTTGCAAGAATCTAAAATTATATATACTCATTTACACAACTGCCCGAAGTGGGATTATGTTTTCTAAAATTACATTAAAATTAAAAACAAAATTATACTCATGATTTTGTTTTGATTTCACACTGTCCCCACAATGTATTAAAAACAAAATCATGTGCCCTTCATTTGACCATTGCACGATTTTTGGAAAACGAAATGAGTGGAATTTGCAAGTTGACACAATAAATAAATAAAGTGTCTCAACCACTAGAAAAAAAAAAGAATACTAACAGTAAAGCCAAAAGAAAACAGTGTAGAAGACAGAGAAAAGCTTATACAATCTTTTTTCAAGGAGTAAGAAGAAGAAGAAGTTGAAGAAGCTACATGCATTCATTTTTTCAAGCTGGTTGTTAAATCACCAAGAGACATTTTCATGGGGGATTATTCCTCACAACCTGGACCAGAATTTGATGTGTATTTCAGTTTCAGCACACAAGATCCTCAAAAACATATAACAGAATTTACAAATAAGTCTTTGGTCATTGATGGGATCCGTACATTCAGGGATGAAAATCAGGTTCTCCAAAGAGGACTTCAACTTGAGCAACAGAGAAAAGAAGCTATCCAAACTTCAAGAATTGCCATTCTTCTGCTCTCCCAAGAGTATCTCTCTTCTGAGTTTTGCCTTGAAGAACTTGTTTTGATACTGAGGTGTAGGGAAAGATGGGGAATGATTGTTGTGCCTATTTTCTATGATTTGAACCCTTCTGACCTCAGGAAAGCAAGAGGACCTGTTGCCACTGCTTTGAGTAGACAAAGGGTTGGAGGGTGCTGGTGGAAAAGGTGGAAGTTGGCTCTTCAAGAGGCATCTGATTTGTGCGGCTGGGATCACACCACATATATTGACATCTTTAAGTAATGATCTCTCTCTCTCTCTGCATATTCAAGAAAGAAATTAGATCCTAGTTCATGATCATTAGTATTTGATTGGCCATGCATTATGCTTCATGGTAAGAATACTCTTCAGGTGCTGCATATGAAATAAAGTCAAATAATTGTTCAATGTTTAGCATTTTTGTTCGTGAATTTTTTACACTACCAAAATTTTCTCATAGACTATATAACTTATTTTAATACCTCATGAAATATAACTTTTATAATAAAAAAGTCTTTCCATCGTATTTTATTAAATTTTATAGTAAAATGAGTAAGTAATGATAGTTGATAAATGGATACAAATTAAATAATCTTTGCCGTTTTTACATGAATATAGATAATAAATAAAAGACATTTTCTTTTATTATAATAATTTATATTTATAGTTTTAGTTTTTTAATCTTTAAAGTAAAAAGGGTGAAAGGTGTACAATTTGCAACTATTTATCAATTATCATCTACCGTTTATCAATTATCATCTACCGTGTTACTCATTTCACGGTAAAATTGAATAGAATATGATAGGACTATGTCACTGTAAACGACACAACTTAGTAGTGTAAAATGTTCAGTGAGCAAAAATACTATTTATTACTTTTTTTTTTTCAGTATTCTCATGGACTTGGAAAGTGTTAAGAATACGGAAGTGTATGGTTGAGAAAGTAGGAATAGGTGAGTGTATGCATGGGTTCCATCTTAAAACCAACTGACAATGAGAGGAGTAGTCCGTGCATTTTATATATGGTATTTAGTTTCAACACATTATCAATGCGAGACTCTTTAACAGAAATAATTAAATGACTTTTGTGACAATGCCACACCCTCCCTTAAATTGATAGAAAATCTTAGTATTCTTAACCTCTTTAGTCTTTCCTTTTGTTGATATTCATCTAATTTATAATCCATTTATGCAAACAAGTTTTCAGTTTCTTTTAAATATGAATTATCTTGTGAGCTCATGGATTCGTGTTGTACTTGGATGATCCATTGCAGGAGTGAATCCAAGTTTGTTGGGGACATTACACAAGATATCAGGGATAAAAGAATTCCTTCAAATCTGAAGATCTCTATATACCCCATTAGATATGACACATGCTATGAATATCTTAATCTCTTCTTGCAAATGGGGTCAAATGAAGTTCTGGTTGTGGGGATTGCAGGCCAAAACAAAATGGGGAAGACAATTATAGCTAAATCAGTTTATGATGGAATTTTTGAGGCCTTTGATGGCCGCAGCTTTCTCCGCGGCGTGGGACAAAAATCGAGAAAACCAAATGGTCTGGTTCACTTGCAAGAAAAACTTCTTTCTGATCTTCTGTTGGGAGAGAAGATAAACATAACTAGTGTAACAAGAGGTGTAGATGTTCTACAGAAAAGACTCAGTTGTAAGAAGGTTCTAATTGTTCTTGATGATATTGATAATTTAGACCAATTATACGCTCTAGTTGGAAGCCGAAAATGGTTTGGTACGGGTAGCAAAATTATCATAACAACAAGAATATTATCACTACTTCATTTCTATAAAGTGGACCAAGTATTTGTGGCTGGAGGCCTTCCTCTACCAGTTGATATCCAAGTACAATTCTTGTCTAAGTGTAGTTATTATAAATTTCTTTCAATTGGCAAACATCTCCATTTTTTCATGTTAATATTATCAGTTTCTATATCTATCACACATTTGTCCAAATTTATTATAACCATAATAATGTATGATTGAACCATCTACTGTAGGAAATTTGGGAACCATATCAACAAAGTTGTCACCGGATTGCAGGACTTAAAGCATATATACAGAGCTTGTGTTACATGGTAAGCAGCAGAAACATCTCATTACAATTTGGTATTTAACTAAATCATATTTCAACTAACTCTATTGTTGTTTAGACCAATGACAGGGTGAAAATGCTCGAAGATCAGTTGCGTAGAGGGTGTAATACAAATGCAATTCAGGTGTCTTTTCTTCACCTGATTTTTTTCTTTACTTTACTTACACCATGCAAATATAACTTTACATTATGCAAATTTGTCTGTGCAGGCACAAAAGATATGTGAACTGAAGTTGGCCGAAGAGGCGGAAATTGGATAACCTGATGAGCTCGTGACTTGTGAGCACCCTGAAATGAAAGGAGTGTGTGTTGATTTTGGTCGATGAAAGAACATTAGAGGATTTTGTTTAAAGTTTGAACCAAAACATCTAATATAAGACTGTCTAAACTATCCAGTGAAATTCAAAATGTGGTTATCTTAGGAGGAGAGAGGACTACGTGCAGTGCAGAATTGATCTAATACTATATACAAAATAATGTCTATAAAATTTTCTACAACTATCACTTGGTTGCTGTTTGTGTTCTAACGCCCTGCAAAACCAGATTAGAAAGCACAGACAATCACAAACATAAGAGAAGAACAAAGAAGTAAACAGAAGAAAATATAAACAAACACCAAGAAAACACAGATTTTATTTTGTTCGGTCCATGCTAAGTTTACATCAAAGCAAGACAACGCGCAGACACAACAAATCCAAATCTTAGAATCACACACACTCTCTGATGCTTTAAGAAAAACACTCGCAAATGACACAAGAATTTCTCTCTAAAATTCTGACATGCATGTCCCTCTCCCCCATTTTGGTCTGATCTTATCCAAAATTGGTTGGCTTGAGCAATTAAACATGAATTAAAACTATGTTAGTAGTACATAGCCATGATCATGGCTTCCATCCGTCAAATTCTAAAACTCTATTTATAGTCGTGTATTCATTGAAAAAAATTTAAACAAAAAGAAAGAAAATTGTAGAAAGAATCGTGTTTATCTACTTTTATTGATGCGTCATTTAACAACATAAAGACTTTAAAAAGCTAAAAGGACCAAGTGATACATTGAGCAGAAGTTAGGATCCTAAATCATATTTACCCTTTGAAATTATATATATACATATGACAATTGCTGAAGTTAAAAATTAAATTACTAATATGTTAATTATGATGAGACTGTACATCAAATCGAATGGATATAGATAAGACAACAACATTTATTGGAAAATTGTGGGCCCATTTTGAGTGTTTAGAGACAATAATTTTCCCCTGAATATTGTGATCATCTTCTATAATTTGAAACCATCTCGATTGAAGCAAACTCACGGTTTGCAAAGACAGTAGCCTTACAATCCTATCCACCAATGCTACAATCCAAATACACAAACAAACTACTCAGCCGAACTATTTTACATTTGGCTATTCATCCCTTGTAGAAATCCAATGCAAACTAAGGCCACATCAACTCAAGTGTGATGTTCAAAGTTTTTGTTTTTAGAATCTCTTCTAGGAACCTTGCGTTCACGACATCTGGTACCTTGTTCGCAGCCTCTTTGGTAACGGTTAGTAGGTGGTCCCACAACATCATCCCTGCAATTCTTTAGAAACCTGCTGTGTATGCATGAAGAGATTCTTCGATCTCCGTCCATTGTCCCATAACTTATAATCCTTTTGGCTTTTGAAACCCCCATAAACTCTACACATACAACCAAGCTAATCATACAAACAATAATAACTCCATTTGATACACATGTATTACCCATTCTTCAACTTCGATAATCAATGATCAAGAGTTTCAGATATATATTATTTCAAAGAATATATTTGTTTAGCTGTTTATATTTATTCGGAGTTAGTCTATTTTAAATTTGTGTATCAACTAAATTAAAATTATGTGCCGACCGCCGACTACCTAGCCTACCTTCATGGCCAATACTATAAAAACTAATGATAACCACGGCACCTCTACTATAATCTGAATTAACTATATATAATTTTCTTATTATTTTTTTGTAAAAGGACAACTTTGGTTGTGGATAATTGATCAAATTGAAAATGTTAATTTTTTTTTTTTAACTGATTGAAAATCTTATTTCAAAAGACAACATATTCCTAAATTTACCACTGAAATATACACGTCGGTATACCATTAAGTAATTCTTGTAAGCATATTAAGAGAAAATCATCCGAGATATATTGCACACAATTTGTTGGTTGATATATATTTTTCAATGGTTGTTATTATTATTGAAGGTGTTTTCATTAATTAATACTTCATTTGATGAAAATAATGCTCATCCAGCGTATATAATCAATAAAAATAGGTCAATCAAATGAGGATAATAAAAATTTTATAATAGTGACCATATGTTCATCCTTAGATAATAAATTAAGCATATGAGGTTTGATAAATCCTTATAGAGTTTCACTTAGTGAAATTTAAATGAGAGGGGTTGAGATCAAAACAATCTCAAACTCAAGTGTTAAATAATTTGAGATTACTCTAAATAAACTTAAAAATAGAACTCCTACAAACTTAAACCTTCTACTAAAATCATAGTAAACATAGGGTTAGTTTTACATTTCTATTACGTACAATCAAACACTGCATTTTTAGAATTTTTTAAGTGTTCATGTAAGGAAGAAAATAAAAGACTTCTAGAACAACAGCTCTTAATTGATGTCTTGTAATCTTGCTTTTGAAGTATTTTGATTGTAATCTCCTCATACCACTAGGAATTAGAATATTCCACAGCAATATGTGAGAAGTTATCATTTATAACAGCTGGGATCCGACTTTGAGTAAAGATGATTAGTTGCTTATAAAAATTGATGACATGAGAAATTGAATTGACTACCGTGAGACCCAATTTTTAATTATTAAAGACCAAAGGGCCATATTGTTAGTTTATGATTGATGAGCTGCAGAGATAACGTTGGTATGATTTTGGATTAGTCGATGGCACCGTAAATAACGTTGCACACTAGCACATTTTGGCTTTGTCAGCAGACATACAGACATGTTTGGTGGAATGATTCCTTTTTTATCAAAAAAATAATTAAGCAAAAAAGTACTTTTGTATAATCTTACGCAACGGCCCTACTCGATAGAAAATAGACGAAAAACCATAATGAACAGCAACACAATGTACTTTATTTGTAATAAAACTTTTCAAATTTGACAATGGTGCCTAGAAATTACTATGATAAAAGAGAAGAACAGTAATTCCTAACTACCCTCTATGGTTGTACCCTTCATTCAATATCATTAATAGTGTTAAGTTTCTAAAGATGCCACCATCGTCACAGTCTAAGATTCTACCTAACAAGGCCTAAATTGAGAATCCCCCAAGCATTTTGAGGCCAAGATCTTTCTTTTGCCTTCATAAGTAAGACTCTACCCCAAGCAATCCAACCTTCCCAGGACATCCTCTTGTCCCAAGGACTACCCCACTCCAAGATTAGGGTCAGCCCTTTCTGAGCCTCATTTTCAGCCTCTTCAAACCTCCCACGAGACATATAATGCTGAGCCAAAACCACATGTGGCTCTCCAACAAAAGGGTTTTTCTCAATACAACCCAACAGTAACTCCTCCACTTTCTCCAACCCTCTCTTAGACATATCACAAACAGCTTCCCAGTACAAATCCCTGGCCTTGATTTGTTCCCCTGCATCTAAAACCCTTGTGCAATTCTCAAAAACAGGGGGAATCACAAGCTCCAAATCACCATCTCTGCCCTCATCATCAACCTTCTCTCCACTCCCCCTTTTCCTCTCTTCACCAAAAATCTCTTCCTCTCTCACTAACAAATTGTAAAGAGCACCCATTCTCGATATCGAGCTCATCCAAAGCCCTGGTCTGCCGTCACCGGGCCACAGACCGGCCGGAACATCATTCCCCTTGAACGCCAGCTTCCCATCAAAATTCTCAAACAAACAATCCTGGAAACTAAAAAGCTGATCACTAAAATCTGCCATGGTAGTCAGTAAGAAAATGGCCACAAGTCTCCTTGAAACGAGGACGTCTTCACCGGTCTTTATGTGCTTCACAACAACCCCACGAGCAGGAACAATACCCCTTATCTTCTTTCTCCACGCTTCATCTTCATCGAACAATCCTTTTCCCTTAGCATTCCGAACCGAAATCTCCGAACACTTCAGATGTTCGATAAGTTCAGAGTCAGTATAATGGAAGAGAAGATCGTCGTGGATCAGAGGCTGCCTTGGGACGACGCAGAACAAGTAAATCAATCTCTCAACGGCTTCTCCGACATGTTTCGAAACCACTTCGCGTCCCGTGGAAGGGTCAAAGATGGCGAGATTGACGTAGGAGTTTGAGTAGGCAGAGTGGAAGAGACCGAGGAGACAAACGGAGTCCTGGGCTCGCCATAGCTTGAGAATCCGGTACATCTCGACGAGGTGATCGAGGAAGCTGCCGTGTTTGTGCCAGCACTCGCCGGCGCCGACTGAGCGGAGGACACTGACGAGGGAAGGGAGCCTGTCGTCGACTGACTCGAGCTCGCCGCGGAGGAAGGGACGAGCGGAGTCTAGGAGAGTTTGGAAGTAAGGGGAGGAAGGTGGATTTGAGGATGATGAAGACGAAGACGGCATGATTGATTTTGGGTTTTGGTTTTGTTGCTATTGAGACTGAATGAGTGTATATTTTTTTAGATTGAGCAGGATGATGATATTATATGATTGAACAATAGAACAATAGAACAAAGAGACAAACAAGAGACGTAATTAATTTTGGTCTTGTGAATAGTTTTGTTTGTTTTAGTTGGGATGAGGTAAGTCTTATGCAGTTTTCCTTCTTTTTCTTAATAAAAAATAAGTCGATTGGAGTTAGCTTGTGTTGTGTCGTCTGTGTATCTTATCTATTATTTAAAAACTAAATGGTTAGAAATTTTTTGATTTATATTATAAAATAATATAGTTTTTTTTTTTAGCAGCATAAAATAATATAATTTTGAGAAACAAGATAAAGAGAAAATTAAGAAAAGAGATAGTAATTACAATTCATAGTATTAAATGAAATGAAAAGATTTGCACATCTTATATATTATTATTTATAACAGATGTACCTAATATTGCATAATTCAAAATCTTCTCGAGAAGAAAATTAAGAAAATTAGTCACCTCATTTATAGATTCATAATTAAAAAAGACTTTGAATTGACTGGGCCAGTCCATCTCTCCAAAGATTTGAGTTTCTCCGGTACAATATGCAACAATTACTATAAGGGAATTTTTTATAAATATGGAATTTCTTAAAACCATTTTGAAAAATATGGACATTTATAAAAAAAACTTAAAATCTGGAAAAAAAAATAAAAAACTTAAAAAATGGAAAAAATAGAATACCTATAAAAGGATATTTCCATTTATAAAAAACCCACCCTAAATATCCAAAGTCACCAATTCTTGTAACTCTGAAATTCTGTTACGATTAAATGCTAGCAAAGAGTGCTCCGATTTCTTCCCTTCTCTTTCGATTTCTCTCTGAAATTCTTGGTGCTTTTGTCTCTGTGCAACTCATATGGTTGATCTTAGGTTTCTTAATATATGAAGGTCAATGGAATTCTCATGTTCGGCATAGCAGCTCAAGGGAATTCTCAAGTTTCTTGCGATTCTCATCTGATTTCTTTCCTTCTCCTCTAGTGTGATTATCATTCTTCATCTTATTGTTCATGATCCTACAGCCGCCGATGACGAAAATCAATAAAATCTGAAGTCAAAATAGACAAAGGTAACAAACTATTGAATTTGATTACATTCTTGATGTAGTTAACATATTATTTAGGAAAAATGATAAGGAATTTTCATTTTAGGTTTTTATTTTGGTTCTCATAGTAATGTGTTGTGCTGAGATTGTAATTTTTAACAAAAGAACTCTCATATCTTGAAAAAAGTCACCTGCTAGTTCAATCTTAGGGTTTTTTATAGCCTCTGAATGTAACCTGGAACTTTAAATTTGAATATGGTTGTATTTGTTGTGTTGTGGCTGCAATTAATAGCAGAAAAATACCATGCCTTGAAAAAAGTCACCTGCTAGTTCAATCTTAGGGTTTTTTATAGCCTCTGAATGTAACCTGAAACTTTAAATTTGAATATGGTTGTATTTGTTGTGGTGTGGCTGCAATTTATAGCAAAAAAATACCATGCCTTGAAAAAAGTCACCTGCTAGTTCAATCTTAGGGTTTTTTATTGCCTCTGAATGTAACCTGGAACTTTAAATTTGAATATGGTTGTATTTGTTGTGGTGTAGCTGCAATTTATAGCAAAAAAAATACCATGCCTTGAAAAAAGTCACCTGCTAGTTCAATCTTAGGGTTTTTTATTGCCTCTGAATGTAACCTGAAACTTTAAATTTGAATATGGTTGTGTTTGTTGTGTTGTGGCTGCAATTAATAGCAGAAAAATACCATGCCTTGAAAAAAGTCACCTGCTAGTTCAATCTTAGGGTTTTTTATAGCCTCTGAATGTAACCTGGAACTTTAAATTTGAATATGGTTGTATTTGTTGTGGTGTGGCTGCAATTTATAGCAAAAAAATACCATGCCTTGAAAAAAGTCACCTGCTAGTTCAATCTTAGGGTTTTTTATTGCCTCTGAATGTAACCTGAAACTTTAAATTTGAATATGGTTGTGTTTGTTGTGTTGTGGCTGCAATTAATAGCAGAAAAATACCATGCCTTGAAAAAAGTCACCTGCTAGTTCAATCTTAGGGTTTTTTATAGCCTCTGAATGTAACCTGGAACTTTAAATTTGAATATAGTTGTGTTTGTTGTGTTGTGGGTGCAATTTATAACAAAAAAATACCATGCCTTGAAAAAAGTCACCTGCTAGTTCAATCTTAGGATTTTTTATTGTCTCTGAATGTAACCTGGAACTTTAAATTTGAATATGGTTGTGTTTGTTGTGGTGTGGCTGCAATTTATAGCAAAAAAATACCATGCCTTGAAAAAAGTCACCTGCTAGTTCAATCTTAAGGTTTTTTATTGCCTCTGAATGTAACCTGGAACTTTAAATTTGAATATGGTTGTATTTGTTGTGGTGTAGCTGCAATTTATAGCAAAAAAAATACCATGCCTTGAAAAAAGTCACCTGCTAGTTCAATCTTAGGGTTTTTTATTGCCTCTGAATGTAACCTGGAACTTTAAATTTGAATATGGTTGTGTTCGTTGTGTTGTGGGTACAATTTGAATATGATTGTGTTTCTTATACCACAAATCTGTATAAATGATTTTTATTTTTTCTTTTTGCTTCAGGAAGTGACCTGATACTTGTAATTTTCTTGGAGAATGAATTTTGTTAAAGCATTAATTCATTATGGAGGAGAGTGGAATGAAAGTAACTGCTACTCAAATTACAAAGTGGCTGGTGTACATATTCCAGAGAATTGTTCATTATTTGATCTTGGAAATTTGATCAAAAATGAAATAAACACTACTTGGGACAATGTTGAGATCTCATACCAAGTAACTAAAAGTGAGCCACCGATAAAGATGTTGACTAACAACTCGGTGCTTTTTTACATAGACTTGAAGAAGAGTTGCAATTCTATACTTGAGTTACCATTGTGCATAGAAGAATGTTATTATACTTCATTCCAAAATACGGTAACAATTAAACATATATGATTTTGAAATAATGTTATATGTTAATTAAAAGAATAACTTTAGTTTTTGTGACAGGTTACTAATCATGAATTGATCCAAACACATTACCAACATTCAGAAAAAAATCAAGCTGCAATACACAACATGGGGATTGGTTCCTTGGTACTACAAGCAAGAACAATAATTGAAAGTGAGATATTTGAAGATGGTACCTCAAGTAACCATAATTCCAGAAGACTTGCTGATTATACTAATGAAGTTGCTGACTTCATCATTGAAGAAACTACAAGAAACAAAAGAAAAAGGGAAGAAGATAAGACAATCATTGAAACTCACAAGTTGCAAACATTAGTAGAAGGACAACTTTTCAAAGATAAAAAAATGTTCAAATCTGGACTTTGCTACTATGCCATGATCAACAACTTTCAATTTAGAACAAAGAGATCAGAACCAAGAGAGTATGTTGTCACTTGTGTGGATGAGAACTGTAAATGGTATGTTAGAGCTTCTACATTCAAACATACTGATTATTTCAAAGTTAGGAAGTATGTGAAAGAGCACACATGCTCATTGGAAGTCATCATGGAGGATCATAGACAAGCAAATTGCAATGTCATTGGAGAGCTCATCAAGACAAAATTTACGACAATCAAGAGAGTGCACACACCAAATGATATCATGAAAGATATGCTTGATGATTATGGAGTATCTATGAGTTACTCAAAAGCTTGGAGATCAAGAGAAAAAGCTATAGAATTGGTAAGAGGAAAGACAGATGAATCATACCAACAGTTACCAATGTATCTTCATATGTTAAAAGTAGCAAATCCTGGAACCATTACTAGCTTGACCACAGATGACAAAGATCGATTCAAATACTTGTATCTAGCATATGCACATTCCATCAAAGGATGGCAACATTGTAGACCAATTATTGTCGTTGATGGAACCTTCATGAAATCTTCATATCGAGGCACATTGTTCACAGCATCTACAATGGATGCAAGTAACAATATTTTTCCATTAGCATTTGGTGTTGGCGATTCAGAGAATGATGAAGCTTGGGAATATTTCTTCACAAAGCTCAAAGAAACATATGGAGAACGTAAAGGTAATCTGTTGTATTTATCTTATTTTTGTTTCTAATTCTTGTAAAATGTCACCTATTTAATTTTTTTTTGTACCAGGTTACTTTTACTTTCAGAATAAAATTATTATTTTGTCCATGTTACCAACAGTAAAATCCTAACACTAAAATTATTTTTGCAGATCTAGTAATCATATCTGATAGACATCAAAGCATCGAAAATGCTGTTCAAACAGTATACCCTAATGTCTTCCATGGAGCATGCATTTTTCATCTACTTAACAACATTAAGGCCAATCTTCATATCCATGGAGATGATTTGACTATAAACTTTGTTAAAGCAGCAAAAGCATATACATTGGTTGGGTTTGAGTACTATATGGCTGCTCTTGACAAAATAGATGCCCGTATAAGGCCTTACTTAGAAAAAGTAGGTTACCATACATGGGCGAGATCTCACTCACCAAAAAGGAGATATACCATGATGACATCAAATATAGCGGAGTCTATTAATGCAGCAAATAAAGCGGCAAGGAATTTGCCAATAACCTTAATGTTGGAATGCATAAGAAGCGTTGTACAAAAATGGGTTTGGACTAATGGAAATGAGGCGAATGGAACCTTTACAGCGATATCATCAGAAGCTGAAGCTGTATTGAGAGAGAACTATCTAAAATCTACTAAATTTGAGGTATGTTGTTTGCTTTTAATTGATTAATACTATATTTTGAAAACTAAAATAAAGTAACCTGATATATTAATATACTGAACAAATTTGTACCAGGTGACATTATTTGTAATACCTTTTTTTTATTGTTATTTTACATATGTTTGACAGGTGAGACAATGCAACACTATTTTTTCAGAAGTGATTGAAGAAAGAGGAACTTATATAGTCAATATTCAAGAGAAAACATGCACATGTAGAAGGTTTCAAGAAGATGAAGTACCATGTTCACATGCACTTGCTGTCATTGCAAAAAAAAGGCTAAATTGCTATGAGTTTTGTTCTGCTTACTACAAAACTGAAACAATGAAAGCAACTTATGCAGAAACAGTTTATCCTTTGCCACATGAGGATGAATGGAGTCTACCAGAAGAATTGGACATACTTGTCCTACCTCCAAAAGGAAAAATTCCTCCCGGTAGACCAAGGAGGAGAAGGATAAGAGCACGGGGAGAGCCAAGAGTGGTTATGAAGTGTGGACGATGTGGCAAATCAGGTCATAATAGAAAAACGTGCAGAAACCCACCTATGGAGAAGCCACACAAGCCAAGAGAATGATTCATTTACTTTTACTTAAGGATGTTGCTCGTTATATTCATTCATAAAAAAGGAACAAGTTACTATGGACACCATACTACATAAGGTTGTAATGATTTGTTACATTCTTTACCTTGGGAAAACATTAGTTCTTTTGCTTAAATGAATATTGATCAAACTTTGAATACTTTTTTTTTAAAACAAAATAATAAAAAAAATGAAGAAGAAAAAAGTAACCTAGTGTGTTTGTCATGCTTTACAAAGTAACCTAACTACATAAGAAAGTAACCTAATATCAGTATTTTGAAATTCAATTAAGAAAATTAATTAACCTGGTACCATTAAAATTTCAATTTATACATATTTGTTTTTGTTTCAAGTATAATTTTAATTTTTTTACTTATAAAATTTGATGTCTTGATTTAATAAAAAAAAAAAAGTAACTTAGCATGTCTATTATGATTTATAAAGTAACCTGGTACATAATACAGCTCATCATTACTAAATCCAATTTTTATTACTGAAACAAGAATTAGAAGACACCTATTCATTGAAAAAGATTAGGAAAAAAAATAACCAGGTGTGTTTGTCATGCTTTACAAAGTAACCTAACAATATAAGAAAGTAACCAGGTGTGTTTGAAACAAAGTATGAAATCTCAAAGAGCCTGCCTGAGACATTAAGAATAAGAACTCAATTTATGTTCACACAAAAAATATAAAACTACTACATCTTTTTCTTCTCGGGTTTTTCAGGTGCCTCTTGAACAACCTTCCTTTTCTTCTTCTCAAGTTTTCTAGGTGCCTCTTCAACATCCTTCTTTTTCTTCTTCTCAGTCTTTTCAGGTGCCTCTGCATCATTCTTCTTCTTTTCCTTCTCGGGCTTTTCAGGTTCCTCTACATCAGTCTTCTTCTTCGTTTTCTCAGGCTTTTCAGGTTCCTCTACATCAGTCTTGTACCCATCCTCTTGCTTCTTTTTAGCATGATGGTAAAGACAAACAGCAAGGTCATCACGATAATTGGCAATGTTGAGTTTAGGAGATATGCCATTTATGGTGTCATGAATTATGTGATCAGCAAAAGCAATCACAAATGCACCACAGTCACTGCAAATAAGTGTGAAAATACTTTAAAAAAAAATAACATTTAAAGTTAATAAAAAAATACCACATAGAAATTAAAATATGTTACTTACCAATCTTCTTGTTGAGGAACACCTTTTGCAAACTTTATAGCCAAAGGATGAGACCTTGCAACTGCATATGGACCTTGATTGAAGTCTATGTCTGCCCTCGTATTATAGAAGCCAATACACTCCATAAACAAAGGAATCAACACAGAGAATGCCGTAACAGTTTTCTCAACAGGTTTCTTATTCCGTCTCGGAGTCATAGAATTATACACCACCAAGCACCTCTCTCTAATATTGAAATGTGCAAGAATATAATGCACTTCATCTGTAACATGAGCTGGAATCGCAACATGATCAAGGTAATACCATGGAACACTACATGATAATGATTGTCCAGACATGTATTTTGCAATAATGCTTTCCTGGTTGATCACATTGTTGCCGTTGGCTAAGTAACTCTCATAAGTAGTTCTAACAACTTTATAGAAAATTGAATCAGTAGTCGTAACTAATAAGTTGATAGTACCACTGTGCATGATCTTTTTCCTAAGATAATACATAATAACATCGATATGCTGCAATAAAAAAGAGAGGATAATCAATTAGCCACTTAATTTATAACAAATTGAAAAATGAAAGGCATAAATTAAAGAAATGAAAAGTAACAGGTTACTTTCAATCAAACTATAAAATAAATAATAATGTAACTTGGTCTTGAACTAATAAAACAATATACTTACAGAATCAGACAAAAATTGACCACAAGTTTGAAGTTGGTAAAACCAATATTTTTTTTTGATGTGCATGATCCCAAAATCAAAATCAATGTCATTAGCGTCAGCCACGAACTTATTTCTACAATCAAAAAATAAAAATGCATTAATTATAGAAATGAGAATAATTCATAAAAATATGTAGTGAAAATTTAAAAAAAAAAACAAATAAAAGAAGAAAGAGAATACTGACTTAGTGTTAGGTTTATAACCCTCAAAATACCAGTCGTTGTATGCTTGTGTTTCTTCAGTAGTAGCATTCTTCCCAATCTCCTTACGAAAGGGAATGATTCCCTTCACAATCTCTAAATTCTTCCTTTTCCCTACTGGTACAGGTTCTGATGAACCAAAATCAGTAACAAAAGGGGATTGA
Source organism: Cannabis sativa (assembly GCF_029168945.1). Taxonomy (NCBI): domain Eukaryota; kingdom Viridiplantae; phylum Streptophyta; class Magnoliopsida; order Rosales; family Cannabaceae; genus Cannabis; species Cannabis sativa. The sequence goes on along the minus strand of NC_083609.1, from coordinate 21,923,188 downwards.
AAGATCGCAGAAGGTTTGGGCTCCCTTTTCTCTAAATCAACCATATTCTCAGTAGACAATTTGGCCTTTTCAGTTGTGCTCTTCAAATCAGGGGAAACAACAACAAAAGGTGTATGTGGTTCTTCATTTTTAGTAATCTGGAAATAACACGAAAACATAAGACAACAAAAATTTTAAATAAAAGAGTATGAAATAATTATAAATTATTAAAACATACTTGAGCTCCTTCTCCTTTGGATTTTTGAATAAATTTCATTCTTTATAACGAAACCGAATAAGCCGCATCAACAACCTCATCAGTACAATCATGATCCTCTATAACTAAAGCACCCATCAATTTTTTGCCTTCGAGTTCCTGCCAAGAATAATAACGAAAATATGATAATAAGTATCTACAAAAAGTAACCTGATACTTAGAAATAAATAGGATAAATATTTATTCTTGTACCTCATTTTGAGGGTCAACATATCCATCATCCGCATGAACATTACCAGGTACAACTTCATGGCCAGATAAAGAATGTTCAATTTTGTCCTTCTGAAATTAAAATAAACAAACAAGTTAGCAATTTAAATTCATTAGTTGTAGAATGAAAAGAAACCGGTTACCTTAGTAAGAGGAACATCATTTTCAAGAACACACTTATCAACATTAGATGTACCGGATGGAGTACTCCTTGTGTATTCACTTAGAATCTTACAAAAATCTTTAAAATTTTGGTTGAATATCACAAGTTCGCCATGAATATTTTTTTGGTTTGATAAGATATCTTTCATCCGTTTATCAAGTTTTTTGAACTCGGCATTGTAATTTTTGGTTTCCATAACCTAAAACAAAGTGAAACACGTTAATAAAACAAAATGAAGTGAAAATAAAACATAAGAAAAAGAAAAAAAAAATCAATACTTACAGGTGATTTTTCTTTTGCTTTAGGTACTGAAGTACTAGGCCTTAAAATTGGAATCTCCGTCAATGGTTGAACATCTGTTTGTGGGGCTTCTCTAAACATAAACTTGGGTTGGAATGAAAACTCCTTTAATGTTTCACTTTCTTTCTCAGATTCTTTAGGTAGCAACTGAACTACTTCCAGCTACACAAAAAAAATAATAAAAATATTCAGCATGCTCTAAAGTAACTTGGTTACTTAACAAACATGATAAAGTAACCTGGTTACTTTTGACAAAAATAATAAGTAATCTTGTTACTTTAAACCAGAAATATTTATTAACATGAGTATTATAAATTTATAAAACCAATTCTAACAAAAGTTAAGCTACATTTCAATAACCACAATTAAATCTACAATAAATAAACCAATAAATTTACCTTTTTTCGGGTAAAAATTTTCTTATTTAATGCGGAATAACTCGGTTTGCGTGTACATTTCCAGCATAAAATCCTTTGAGCATCATCACAAACCTTCTCACAAAAAGTTGGAGAAAGAGCAGGAATAGTCTCAAATATCCATATCAAAAATGCATATGGAAAACCAAATAGCTTGTAGGAATATGGTTGAACTTTTCCTGTTTCCTCATCAAACATCTTCTCAAAAATCTCTTCTTTTTTCATGAGACTTAATCTCATTGAATGACGAGATTTTTCCCATAAAAGTTTACCATATGGGAATTGTTGAAAAGTGGCATCATCTGAATCAACAATATTCCAAAAGAAATTGCTCACTTTGGTTTCAGGAACAGTACCAAATAAAAAATTAGCAAGAAAATGGACCAAACCAAGTTTGACCATATTAACATCCCCTTTTGCTCTCTTCCGAATGAAAGCATTCCTAACTTCTTTTTTTGTTATCAAACCCTTGCTTTCCTTAAAAAGTACTTTCCTTAAACTCTCATCCTTCTCAACAAAGATAGAATCATCATCGTTACCATGACATTTCAGTCCAGTAATCAAGGAAAATTCCTCTATCGAGAACCTTACCATAGTCCCATTTATCTTAAACCAAAACTCAACATCTTCAGACATCGAATAGACCTCTCTCAAGATGATGTGATGTACTAACTGAGCTTGAAATTTAAGATCCTTTGGAAATTTTAAAAAATGTCCAAAAGGTGTTGCTTTAAACAGCTCCTTCTGTTTATTAGTGAAAGTAGTGTTCAAGTCAGAAATTACTGAGAGATCATTGAAAGGTTGTACTTTTGTTCCAAATCGCTTTGTTTGGGATATCATATATTGAGGAACCTGCATAAATTAATAAAAGTAACCTGATAAATTATTAAAAGTAACCTGGTAAATTATTAAAAGTAAGCTACAATAATAGGGAAAAAAAGATTAGGTAAATTTAAATCTAAATAAATAAAAGTTTCAAATTAGTCTAGTCTAAGATGAACTAATATTAAATTTCAATATAAAAGATCATTGAAAATAAATCATGAATAAACTGATATTAAATAAAAGAGCATGGAAAATAAGTAGCCTGGTACTTTAAGAGAATAATTAGAAAAAACCTTGTTCCATTTAGATGTTTCACCAATGCACTTTCTTTTCACACCACGAGTAGAAGAAGGGGATTGCGTATTTTTAGATGTTTTCTTCGGAGATTCAAAATCAGATGAAGACATTCTCTAAATATGATTAATGACCTGAAAAATAAAGAAGACACAATAAAGAGCTTAGTTTAAGGGAAAAATGATTGCTTAGCAAAGGTCTGGAATCAATATTTGCACCTTTACCATAAAGATATATACTGAGCTTGCTGAATGACACATGAATTCCTCTACTTGTTTTTAGGAAAAAAGAAATATAGCATAAAAAGAATGCAAAAACCAATCAATATGAAACTACTGTAGAGAAAATTATTAGTTATATCCTACCGTCTTTATAGGCTCTTCTGGGCGCCCTGTGGCACAATCAATAACAGTGTGAATGCCAACCAACGTTACAGGAATTGTCTCTGGTTTGCTAAGATCTGCCTGCTCCAAAAATACTTCGCAGTGAGTAATTCAACTTCAGGTTACCAAAAATGCTACACAAATTTATCATGTGTATAGGAGCTCAAAGAATAGATAAGCACACCATATTGTAGATAGATACATACCCTTTCATCAGCAATAACAAAAATTTTCCCAACTTCATCAGCAGCTACAGAATAAACATCTGAAAGAAACCCAGTGACGGATCTAGCAGACAAGAATCCTCTTGCAAAGGTGGGATCTCGGGTCAATTGTAGTGTTACCCAACCCTGAAATAGAAACATTCAGATTAAAAGGTATAATCAAATGCTAATGGCATGACTTGGAAAATCACAACCTTACATGTTGGTTACCCAACAAAGGGAAGGTTACATAATAAAAATGTTTTCGCGATTAAATGATTGATAAGTGTGCTCTACAAGCTATAAACTAAATCCTGTACACCTATATTGAAAGTTAAACTCAGAGAAGCTTTAAATTTATCATGGTTATGAAATGTTAGGTACAAAATGCAATTTAAATGCAAAGACATGAAAGCGATGGCTTGGGTCAACTTTGAGTAGAGAAGAAGGGATATTCAATGCAGAAGCATATTATTTTTCTTGGGTCTTTTAAAACATTTTATCAAACACTTGCAGAGCATTAACTAATAGTTGAACAGTTCCATGAAAAGTAGAAGCAAGAAAACTAACCAGAGGAGAGGGCAGAGGTGGCTGTCCGAAGAAAAGGGGTCAGAGGACGTAGAGGGACGACGGGACCTCACGATGTTTTATAGGCTCCTCTTTTCGCTTCGACGGCGTAAATCGATGCCTCCTCTTCAGGTAAGATGGAACAATGGTGAAGAGAAATGGTGGAGGAGAAGACAAAGAGGTAAGAGAGAAAACAATGGTGAAGATGGAACAATGGTGAAGAGAAGACAGAGAGGTGAAGAGAAACAATGGTGGTGGAGAAGACAAAGAGGTAAGAGAGAAAATGATTTTCTGGAAAATATAAAAAAAAAGTTAAAAATATGGAAAAGAAAACCCACATAATAATTTAAAATAGAAAAATACCATAATTTACCTAAAATTAAAATTTATCCATATTTATCTAAACATTTAATAAAAATCCATACTACAGGTAATTTCCACTTACTATAATTGTTGATTTCATCCATTCGTTGAACTCTTGCCGTGCTATGCCGCCTTCGGTGGTGCCGTGGTGGAAAACGACGGAGATGTACAAGGGAGGTTCATCTAATCTTGTCATTGGGAAGCAAGTCTTTTGTGGTTTTAAAGGTCTATGGCCTATTGGTCGTAAGACTTCTCATCTATTGGTCCTTGCGGATGGTAAAGACAATGGTCTAAGAGCTATTAATGTTGTTTTAACGGCGAAGGATGTCGCCGTTTACGAATTCTGTATGTAACGTTGCTGTTGAAATAATTGTCCAAATATCAAATGACACCTTTGCCCTTACTGAACTTAACTAACTTAACTAACTATTAGTTAATACAGTTAGAGTTCGGGCCTTGTGAACCACTGATGCAACATCAGTATTTAAGAGGCTATTCCTTCACACTGCTACATGGAATCTGGGAGAAGAATTATACAGTGAGAAAGAGAGAGAATTCAGTTTGATTGAGAGATGTTTTGAGTGCCCAAAACTGGTGTGACTTTGTTCCTTTGATCACCACCATTAGAGATAGAATTTACAGAAGCATTGCTTCATTGTGTATGTAAATCTGTATAAGTTGTAATCCTTCCTTTGAAGCTCAATCAATAAATTCTCATAAGCCATAGTTGTGGCTATTTCTGGCCGAGGATGTAGGCAAGTCATCTTGCTCGAACCTCGTAAAATACATTGTGTTCTTTATGTTATATTGCTCAAGTTTTCTGGTTTAATCTTTACTGCATAACTCTGCACTTGTCATTTTGGTTTTCATTGATCTTACTGTTCTACATTTGTTCTTGCTGAGGTATTGTTTTTCACAACAATTGGCATCAGAGCTCAGGTTTCTTGCTGCAAGAACTGGTTCAAGAAAGTAATCTATGGCTTCCGCACGTTTTGAAGTAGATAAATTCAATGGAGCCAATGACTTTGGGCTGTGGAGAATAAAGATGAAAGCTTTTCTGGTTCATCAAGGAGTGTATCAAGCCATTGACAAAGAAGAATTGAAGGAATTGGGAGATGACAAGAAGAAGATTAAAGAAATTGAAACAAAGGCTCATAGTGCAATCTTGCTGAGTTTGGGAGATGAAGTGTTGAGAGAGGTATCCAATGAAGAAACAGCTCTGGGATTATGGGAAAAGCTGGCATCAATATACCTGAAGAAGTCACTTGCCAACAAACTATACCTGAAAAAGAAACTGTACACACTCAAGATGGAAGACTCGAAAGAACTCAGAAAACACCTTGATGAGTTCAATCGAATCATCCTAGACCTTAGCAACATTGGAGTGAAAATAGAAGATGAAGATCAGGGAATCTTGTTGCTCAGTTCACTGCCTAAAACCTATGAACACTTTGTTGACACGATTCTATATGGCAAAGAAACATTGACCATGACAGAGGTCAAGGCTGCACTCAACTCGAAGGAAATCCAGAAAAGAAATGATGAAAGGATTGATAGCATAGCAGATAGTTTGTTTGTGAAAACCAGAAGTAACTCAAGAGATTTCAGAAGTGGACAAAACAAAACTAATCACAAGAACAATCAAAACAGAGGACACAGTTCAGGATTCAAATCCAAAGCAAAATCTAAACAAGGAAAGCAGTGCTATTACTGCAAGAAGGAAGGACATTTCAGAGATGAATGTAGGGCACTCAAGGCAAAACTAGAGAGAGAAAAGGGACAAGAAAGAGGAGCTGCAGGGATTGTTTTTGATGGCTATGAGTCTGCAGAAGCTCTAGTTGTGACAAGTCAAGAATCTGGTTGTGAATGGATTCTTGACTCAGGATGTTCATTTCACATGACACCAAGGAAGGAACTGTTAAGTGATTTCAAGAAGATTGAAGGTGGTTCAGTTCTACTAGGAGACAACAAAGCCTGTAAGATCTCAGGGATGGGAAGTGTACTGATCAAGATGAATGATGGTCAGATCAAGCTCATACAGGAAGTCAGGTATGTCCCTGAATTAAAGAGAAATTTACTTTCAATTAGTGAACTTGTATCTAAGGGATGCACTGTAAAGATAGATGGTTCAATGAAAGTAATGAAGGGTACTAGAATAGTAATGAAGGGAGACATTAAAAATGGAATTTACTATCTACAAGGAAAGACAGTTGTGGGAAATTCGAATCTGGTAGTCAAGAGTTGCGATAGAGACAACACAAGGTTATGGCACATGAGACTTGGCCATGTCAGTGAGAGAGGTCTCTATGAATTGGAGAAACAGGGAATTCTCAAAGGCAAACTTGACAAGGAACTAGGATTCTGTGAAGAGTGTGTGTATGGTAAATGCAGCAGAGTGAAATTCACTCCAGGAATACACACAACCAAGGACAAAATTTGGATTATGTGCACTCTGATCTCTGGGGTGCTTCAAGAACCAAGACAATTGGAGGTGCCAGCTATTTCATGAGCATCATTGATGACTACACTAGAAGAGTTTGGGTTTTTCTACTCAAAACTAAGGATGAAGCTTTTCCGACATTTGTCAACTGGAAGAAACTAACTGAAAACCAGACAGGAAGGAAGATTAAGAAACTAAGGACAGATAATGGGTTGGAATATTGCTCAGATCAGTTCACAAAGTTTTGTCAAGACAATGGTATTGCTAGACACAAAACTGTTGTGAAAACACCACAACAAAATGGGATTGCTGAGAGAATGAATAGGACATTGCTTGAGAGAGTGAGATGTATGCTAAAAGGTGCTGGTTTAGACAAGAAATTTTGGGGAGAGGCCTTTAACGAAACAGCATGCTACCTCATTAATAGATGCCCTTCAACAGCACTAAGGTTTAAAACTCCTCAAGAGTTTTGGACAGGTGAAGTGCCTAGATATGATCATCTCAAGGTTTTTGGCTGCACTGCATTTGCTCATATCAAACAAGACAAACTAGAACCTAGAGCCATCAAATGTTTGTTCTTGGGTTACCCTGATGGTGTCAAGGGTTATAAACTGTGGTGCCTAGAAGATGGACACAAGAAGTGTTTCATTAGCAGAGATGTGGTGTTTAAGGAACATGAAATGGCAATGAAATTAGCCAATACAAAGAGCAACCATGAACAGCAAAGTATTGAACTTCAGACAGACCAGGAGAATACAGAAGTTGCAGATCAGGTGGATACATCTGCAACACAAAGAAGACATAGTACTGAAGAAGAATTGAGGGAAGAACAATCATCTTCTGAGCTTCAAGAGTACCAACTGGTCAGAGATAGGGCAAGGAGAGAAGTAAGGCCACCAGAAAGATTTGGATATGCTGACTGCATTGCTTTTGCACTTGCAGCAGCTGAAGAAATCGAAAACAGTGAACCTACCACCTATACAGAAGCTGTCACTGGAAAGAATAGAAAGAAATGGCTTGGTGCCATTAATGATGAAATGGGATCACTAGAAAGAAACAAAACATGGATTAGAATACCTAGACCTAAAGGACAGAGGGTAATAGGCTGCAAATGGATATTCAGACACAAAGAAGGGTTACCTGGTGAAGAAATCAGATACAAAGCAAGGTTAGTTGCAAAGGGGTTCAATCAGAGAGAAGGAATTGACTATAATGACATTTTCTCTCCTGTGGTAAAACAAACTTCCATTAGAATCATGATGGCTAAGGTTGCTATGTTTGATCTTGAAATGGATCAAATGGATGTAAAGACAGCATTCCTACATGGAAGTTTAGAAGAGAAAATCTACATGGAAGAGCCTGAGGGATTTAAGAATGTGGAAACTGATCAAGTTTGTTTACTACAAAAGTCCCTATATGGCCTGAAGCAGGCACCAAGACAATGGAATCTTAGATTCCATGAATTCATGCTGCAAATAGAATTCACAAGAAGTGAATATGACCCCTGTGTCTACTACAACAAGACTCCTATATGGCTTCTGCTCTATGTGGATGACATCTTGATAATTGGAAAAGATAGAAAGGCCATTGACTTACTAAAAGAACAACTCAGCTCTGAATTCGAAATGAAGAACCTAGGTGAAGCCAAAAGAATACTCGGGATAGATATCAAGAGACAAAGACCTGGTTCTGTTTTCTTATCTCAAGAAGGATACATTCAGAAAATTATTGACAAGTTTTGCATGAGTGAGGCCAAGACAGTCACTACACCTCTTGCCTCACACTTCAAACTTGCTCAAAATCAAGCACCAGCTAATGAAGAAGACAGACTGTACATGGACAATGTACCCTATGCTTCCTGTGTTGGAAGCTTAATGTACTGTATGGTCTGTACCAGACCTGACTTGGCCTATGCATTGAGCATGGTAAGCAGATTTATATCTGATCCAGGGAAGACACATTGGGAGGCTGTGAAGTGGATTCTAAGGTACCTAAATGGAACTTCTAATGTTGGATTGCTGTACAGAGACAATGGAAAATTTGAAACTGAAATTGCAGGGTATGTTGATTCGGACTATGCAGGGAGTATTGACACCAGAAGGTCTATCACTGGTTATGCATTTACAGTGTTTGGTGGATGTATTAGCTGGAAATCGAATCTACAGAAGGTAGTTGCATTATCCACCACAGAAGCAGAGTATATGGCTGCCACTGAAGCCATTAAAGAGGCAATCTGGTTAAGAGGATTCACTGAAGAACTTGGTTTCAAAGGAGAAGACATCACTGTCCATTGTGATAATCAAAGTGCTATTCACTTAATGAAGAATCCCATGTACCATGAAAGGTCCAAACATATAGATATCAAGCTACATTTTATTAGAGAAGTGATTACAAGGAAAGAAATACAGATTAAGAAGATTGGAACTAAAGAAAACCCTGCTGACATGCTAACCAAGTATGTTCCTCAAGCAAAATTCAGACTTTGTCTGAATTTGCTTAGCATTCTCACTGCCTGAGATTGCTCAAGTCCAGAATAGCTGCAACTCATCTCTATGCCTCTAATCATTTGATATATGTCCAAGGTGGATAATTGTTGAAATAATTGTCCAAATATCAAATGACACCTTTGTCGTTACTGAACTTAACTAACTTAACTAACTATTAGTTAATACAGTTAGAGTTCGGGCCTTGTGAACCACTGATGCAACATCAGTATTTAAGAGGCTATTCCTTCACACTGCTACATGGAATCTGGGAGAAGAATTATACAGTGAGAAAGAGAGAGAATTCAGTTTGATTGAGAGATGTTTTGAGTGCCCAAAACTGGTGTGACTTTGTTCCTTTGATCACCACCATTAGAGATAGAATTTACAGAAGCATTGCTTCATTGTGTATGTAAATCTGTATCAGTTGTAATCCTTCCTTTGAAGCTCAATCAATAAATTCTCATAAGCCATAGTTGTGGCTATTTCTGGCCGAGGATGTAGGCAAGTCATCTTGCTCGAACCTCGTAAAATACATTGTGTTCTTTATGTTATATTGCTCAAGTTTTCTGGTTTAATCTTTACTGCATAACCCTGCACTTGTCATTTTGGTTTTCATTGATCTTACTGTTCTACATTTGTTCTTGCTGAGGTATTGTTTTTCACAACAAGTACTCATGGTGTTAAAGGGTCCTTGAAGGAAAAAGCTCGTGAGGCTTATATTTGGGTCGAGAATTTCGAGACGCAATATTCTGGTCAATACACTTGACCCTTTCACCCGCCCATGTACGAACGAGAAAGACCGCCGTTAGTGGCACCTAACGGTGACGTTGGTATTGACGACATATCATTATTCTAGCTACTCTCTTGGCAGGAATCATGAATAACCCTTTTAATATTACTACTGATTCAAATGAGTTAACAAGAAGTGCATGAAAAGTCATAAGAGTTTGCTCACTTCAAAGGCCGAAAGGGTATTGGAGGGAATCTTATAATAATATCTTTGACCATTTTAATTTTTCTTTTATTTATAATTAATGTGGTTTTGACCTAATCTAGTAGGATGATTTAGTTTTTAAATTACCAAATTTTATGGAATTTCAATGGAATTATTTGGTAAGAATGAATTTATGAGGAAATTAAATTAGGAAATATGTTGGTGTGTCTTGTTAAGCATTAATGGGGTTGTGTAGGTAATATGTACAAATATATTAAGGTTTTAAGTTGGTAAGTTTAGTGAAATATTTTATAAAATGAGTTTTATTTCATTCTTAGTGATTTGAAGAAAGTAGTCTAATTGGTATTAATGGAATGGTTGTGCTTTATTTTATTACGAATTTCTTGCTTAGTAAGCCTGGTCGCAAGAAAGTAAGTAGTGGGTTACTTCATTTAATTGGTTCTGGTGAGTTTAACAGTTTTCCATGGGGTAAGGTTGCGTATGATACTACTTTGTATAGTTTGAGGACTGTTTTGAAGGAAAAAAAACAAGAAGAAAGTTGTTGATGAGACGAAGGGTACAGTTGCTTCGAAGGCAAAAGGGAAGAACATTAAGGGTAAAGAAAAGGATTACAATAGTAAGACGTACAAGTTGTGTGGTTTCCCTTTTGCGTTTCAGGTTTGGCTCTATGAGGTTATTCCTCTTTTTAAGAAGCAAGGTTTATGTACATATGATTCTTCTCCAGATTATAGGATGTGTAGGTGGAGTAGTGTGGGTAATCCTTTCTCAGGTGAAGTGGAGAAGAAAATATGTATGTCAACTAAGGTATGTTTTTGTGATATATAATTTTATTATTTTTGTGTTGTGTTTTTTTTTTTGGTTATGTTACTAATTTTCGTTATTTTTATTTTATTTGTTACAGTTTTCTGTTACCCGCGTGTTTCCTTCAGCTGAGAAAAATCAAAAGTTAGATATTACTGGGTTTGAGTTTTCTTATGGGTCAGAATCTGATGATGATTTTGAGGATGTGAGACAGCCAAGAGTAGATGTTGACAAGACTGGTAGTTCTGGAGTTGAGAAAAAAGCTACTATAAGTCTAGCTGTGTTGGATGAGCTTAAAGATTCGGTGTTGGGGCTTGTAGTTAGGCAAGTTGGATTGGAGTGTCTTTTGAAAGAATTTCGTAAGGAAGTTGATGAAAAATTTGCATTACTTGAGGAAAATTTGAAGGGTTACATTGATCGTAAAGTTGGAGAGGATTTAACTTTTTATTTTGATACGAAGTTTTCAGAATTGAAAGATTTGATTAAATATAGTATTGTGAATGTTGTACCACAGGTGAGGTATTTTGGTTTCTTTTATGATTGATATTATTTATTTTTAGTTTTATTTGTTAATATGCAATGATTTTTATGTGATTTTATTTTCGTAGAGTAATGAGGATGGGGATGACGGTGGTGGTGGTGGCGTTGGTAGCCCCCGTAACCTAGATGACATTAGTGATGATGTTGAGGTATTATTTAGTAAGTTTAAGATTTTTTTTCAATTTTTCAGTTGTTTGTATGTTGTGTTTGTGTGTTATTAGTTGCTCTATGATAGTATGGTGCTTTTTTTAGTATTCTTTATTCTGTGTTATTAGTTGTGTTTTTCATGTATTTGTATGGTGTTTTTTTATTTTAGCCTACTGTTAAGGGGGATGGTGAAGATGTTGGCGATGTGAAGGATGGCGAAGATTGTGTTGGTGGTGACGGTGATGTTTATAAGGTCTAGTTTCTTTTTATTATTATTCAATATTCTCTGTTATAATTTTTGCTACTTAATTGTTTCTTTTCTGATTATATTGTGCAGGAAATTAAAAATATTTCTGAGATGTCTCTGAAAGAAGTTGATAGTCAAGATTTTGCTAGTTTATCTTCTTTGGAAAAGGTTAATTTTGTTTATTAATTTTTTTATAGAATAGTTTTGTGTAATTATTGTATTTTTTATCATATAAAGTTGTTAACTAATTTGTTTGTTGCTTTTTTTGCTTTTGTTATTAGGATATGCCAAATTTTGACATATTAGGTTCGTTATTAGGACAAAAAGAGACTGTTGCAATGGTAGAGGATGAAGCTTTGGGTTCTGATGGTGGTAATGTAGGTGGAGTTGAGGGAATTGCTGAGAAGGTTAGTGCGGGTACAGATGATGGTTTTTCAGAATCTGTGATGGCTGTTATAAATCAGAAGGTGGATGATGTGTGTCATGCATATGAAGTGAAGAAGATTATGGTATGACTTGGTGTTTTGATGTTTTTTTATGTTACTGGTGCAATGGCTGTTCTTTAAATATTATTGTTGTTAAATTTAAATGTTACTGTTTGGTTTCTTTTTTAGGACAAGATTAAGGTTTGTGAATCTCCTAAATCAAAGAGGGCTCATGAACCTAGTGTGGTTTTACAGAGTCCTTATAGAAATGATTTTGGGTCTTCTGGTAGTAATGAAAAGAAGAAGAAAAAGAATGTTAAAAAGGTCTATATCTGTTTAATTCTGGGTTGTTTGATCCTCCGCACAAACTTCAACAAAAGGCATTTGATGAGTGGTTCTGTGTTGGGTTCAAGGATGAGAATAAGTATGTTTTCTTGTTTTTATTATGTTATTTGGGTTAATTTTTAAATTTTTGCATATTTGATATTAAGTATATTGGTTGGTTGCTTTTTTTAAGAAGAAGAAGTTTGTTCAAGGGAAGAATCTTTTTAGTCCTGCTTTAGATTTCTTCATTGATAGTGTTCAGGACAAGTGGTGGTTTTATGATCTTTTGACCCCTGGGAGGTGCCTTAGTGACTCAGTGAGTATCATATTTAGTATTTTTTTTTTCATTTTAGTTATGTTGTTTTTAGTTATCTTTTATTTACTCAGATTCTAATCTTTTTTTTCTACAGCATATGGATGTAATATTTTACTACTTGCGAAAGAAGTTGAAGTATGATCCTAATGTTGCAGTGTCTGCAACAACCACAGATTATCATTTCTGTTTTAAGGTGGTTGAATTGTATGATAAGTTTGTCAAGTCTGGAAACAAGATTGATGTTGTCCCTAAGAGTAACATTGTTACTGAATGGGTATTACATGTATGCTAACAAAGATTGGCTACGTGTTGATCATGTGTTGATTTACATGCATATTAAGGATGAAAAACATTGGATTTTGATCATTTTTTATATTAGGGCTAGGTGTCTCAATGTTTATAATTCCTTAGGATCTAGACATGAGTTGGACAGGAAAACAGCTGGTTATGTCAAGCCATTTGCAGTGGTGTTGCCTGTATGTTTGTCATTCATTGACTATTACAGTAGGAGGATGAATATTGACACAAGCCAAGAATTTTTTAAAGGGAAAAAGGAGGAGGACATGCTTGATGTTTTTGTTGTTACTAAGTTACCTCAGCAAGTAGACAAGTATGTTTAAATGTGTTTATATTGTTATGATTTTTGTTATTTTTTTAGTATTCAGTCTAATGTTTGTTTTTTGCTTGTATTGTTTGCAGTGATTGTGGCTTGTTCGTGGCTAAGTATGTTGATTTCTTTATTCATGGATGTATTGACAAACTTCCAAATCCTCTAGGAGGAAGCTCACTGTTGAGTTGTATGTTCATGCCAAGAAGAAGTTGTTGAATGATTATGATTTTGAGTCTGAGTTTCCTGGGAGAATTCCAAAAGCTTGACTGGATTGAAAGGGTTTTGTATCTGCACTGGGATGAAACTTTTTGGTGTACTAAAGTTGGAGTTTCAACTTGAATGAAACTTTTTGGTGAACTATTTTGGAGTCATAACTTGTTTTGTTACTTTTTGGTTTTAGAATTGTAATTAAGCTCCAATTTTTTAGTACATTTGTTTGTCAGTATTAGTGAATGGTATATCTGGACAGTAGGATTTATATGTAGTATTAGCTAGGTGTTAATATCTCTTTTGTTGGTAACACTGCTGTGAAGGGACCTTTTAGTATCTTTTTTTGGAAATATGCAAGTATATAAGTAGTTAAAATTGTTGTTTGGAATGTTATCTTTTAATGGAAGGATTCAAGTTTATAAAGTTGGAAAGAAAGTGTGTTTTGTAGTTTTAAGCTAATGTTTGTTGCTTAATTTTCATAAAACCAACAATATTTTTTTGCAGAGTAATGATTTATATTTTTTTTTTGGTTGAATGATAGTTTTAATACAAATCAATAATCAAGGTATAGAGTAGTTAGTATGATTCATTTAGTGAAAAAATTAGTTATATTGTTTTTAATTTTTTTTTATTTAAACGTTCAGGTTGTAAAAGATGAATTTTTTTAACTTGGGGTTCTACAATGGTAGTCGCTTGCAACATATTTGAATTAGAGGTACACTTTAATCATTTTTTTTTATTTTTTTTTGAATGAAAGTAGATAACTTCATTAAGAAAGAACAGCCAAATCGGCCATTACAGCAGTGCTAATAGCAGTAGGGACATTGCTACCAACAAAAATACAATCTGACCAATAACAAGCGCCACGAGCAAGGCAATGTGCAGCGTTGTTAGCAGATCGTTTAACAAAACAAACATTAACATGAGACAAAGACTTTAAAAGATTTAGACAATATGTAATAGTAGAGCCAAACACAGAATGCATGACCACATTACTTTGAAGAGCTTGAACAACCACAAGAGAATCAGTTTCCAAAGTAACATGTTCCCATCCTTTATTTTTAATCCAACTTAAAGCTTCTTTTACACCAATGGCCTCCACCAAACTGGGTTGAAAACACCCTGCTTTGTGCATGCAGAACGCTTCAATCAGCTGGCCATTAGAGTCACGGGCTAGGCCTCCCACACCAAAAGAACCGGATGCAGAAAAGACAGCACCGTCGACGTTCACCTTCAAAAAACCAGCATCTGGTGCTGTCCAGTTATTGTCGTGGTTGCTGGTGTTGTTTACGACAGCAGGTAGGGGGGAAAAACGATTAGCAGCAGCAGTTTTCCATTGGTTCAACACTGTTGTTGCAGTGGTAATTACCTCAGCCGCTCTAGTAACATTTTTATTCCATAGCAGTTCGTTTCTTGCTTTCCAAATTGCCCATGCCACCATAAGAGCTTCTTCAAACACCACCGGCTGACATTTAGCTAAAACCTGCTCTATCCATTCACCAAATGCAGTCCCACTAATAGCACCAGTAGGCACACTTGACAAGTTCCAGCAAGATTGAGCAAAGTTCCCACTAATATGTTTTTTGTGTGTATATTTTGATGGTATCTTGTCACTGCAAAATACCAGTAATAACAATCTGTAACCAGTTCTTTTATCTCTCTAACCTATAATTTTCTTCAATTAACTTCACCAAATAACAAGCCAATGGCAATATATAATATACTTTCAGTATAAATAAATTGTCCAACCTCAAATTTTTTGCCTAAATGATAAAAATGTATGAATATATAATTTAAGCAATGTGTTAGTTTTTATATTAGTGATCAATCATATAAAATACTAAAAACCAAATTTAGACTTTAAAAATGAATTTAACTATTCTTAAGAGCAGTGTTCACAGATGACATTTTTTTTTATTCTTATAGTATTTGAAAAATGTAGGGAAACATTGGAAAGTAAAGCTACTTAGTAGTTTCTCAATTTGAAAGTATTGTTTTTATTTTTATAGTATTTGGATAAATGGAAGAATAATGGGTGGGCTATTCAATGTCTCTTTTTCTCTTTCTCTTTGGCTCGACCGCATCATTTTTGCAAGTCCTTCGGTTGTGTCCTTTTTGTAAGCATCTTGCACATTTATTCTGTGTTGCTTTATCTAGTTGTTAGTTTATTTTTAGTATTAATTTTAGATTAAGTTTAGTATATTTTTAATTTAGTTTTAATTGTGTTTGGAGCATTTTTACGCTTGTTATCTTTTATTTTTGCAGATTTAAAATAGAAGAAGATTATAAAATATCAGAGAAAAAGATGGAAAAAAAGATATAAATATCTCACAAAAATATCATGATATTTAAAATAGAGAAAACTGTGCAAGAAAATAAAGCTGAAACTTCAAGCCCGAATTCGACTGTCTTCTGATTGGATTTTGGAAAAAGTCAAAACATAAAAGTTCTAGATCTCTCTTTTATCTTTCCGGAACATCTTAAATCGTCCAATTTCGAGCAATATTGAGAGAGTTATGGCCAAAATACTATCAGTCAACGCAGCAGAAAAATCACTTCCAACACGGGCCGCGGCATGGCTTTAGCATGCCGCGGCCCACCTCCCTAAACAGCACAAAAATCGTATTTTTATCTCACGTAGGTGTTGGGGGTTTCCTAGTTCGAATGGGCATTTAACATGTGCGTTTTTCCATCTTTTTAGGCCCTGAATGCCTATATAAAGAGCAGAAGAGAGTTGATTTCATGAAGCAATTTTAGAGAGAAAAACATAGAAAATACAGATGCAAAGTGGAGAGATCAAGTGCAATATTGGAGGCATTCTTCAGAGGGTTTTCAGCATTCTTCTCTTCTCTATTTTCATCTCTTTTCTTAAAGTTAATATGTGTGATTGTGCTCTCATGAACATGTGTAGCTAAACACTTTAATTAGGGTTAGATGGATATTGTTTTACATTGTTTATGGTTTTAATATGATTAATTTTCCCCCTAATTTCTATGTATTCTATTTTATTTGTGCTTAATTACTTTTAATTGCCTGATCACCAATTAACTGTCTAGGATTTTGATGCGAGATCTGAGAAGTGAGTGTCAAATATGCTATAGTAGAATAGAACTGAATTTCGATATAGGACGAGAGTACCTATATGGTTTAGATAGCTTATAGGGTTTCTGTGTTTAATGCCTGTTGCATGTTAAATTTATCACGAGAGTAGAAAGTTTGCATGTAATTGAGATTTATATATCTGAGAAGACTATAAATTACCTTAGTAAACCTGCTATTGCATAGAAATTAATGTTAGGAAAATAATCATATTAGGCCATATTCAATAGAAACAATTGAAATCAAAGCCCTAGTTTTTATTAACTTTCAATTTTCTTGTATAATTGTTTCTTACTAGTTTCTTATTCTTAATTCTTTCTTTATTTTTTATTTAACCAAATAGAAGTAAAAGTTTAATTTTAACGTACTTAACTACACTCCCTGTGGGATCGACCTCACTCCTAGTGAGTCTACTACTTTAAACGATATGTACACTTGCGTGTGCTAAATAACGCAACACTAGTGCAGTTTTATACCTTTGTTTCTTTGGCCTTCTTGCTGGTCTCTTGTATATTGGTGGCAATACTTGTAGTTGTTTGATGTTATCAGGCAAGTCCCATGTCTTTGGGTCACCTATTGGTAACACAGAACCTTCATATGTTACAAGAAATGCTTCTTTTGTGTAGTAGTATGAGCAATACTCATAGCATTTCATGTGTCTTTTTGATATTACAGCCATTGCATGAGAACATGGCATTTCATCATACTGAAATCGTTGACACGTGCATGTTCTGTTTTGGATATCCACAATATAGGAGTTTTGCAATTCTTTTACTGTGTATATGACAAGATCGGATGTTTGCACCTGTGAAATGTAAAAGAGGTAACCATTAGTATAACTGTTTCTTTTTACTTTGTGTGAAGTAACAGAATGCGCATAAGTAGCATATAAGTGAAGTTTTGAGGTTACCTTTAGTTTCTTACTGCGTTCCAGTTTATCCTTTAGTATCTTTTCTAGTATTTTTGTTAATGTTGTGAATGTGGACAAAGCTCTATTTTTGTTTTCCCATGACCATTTTTGAACCAAGCAACGTAGACATTCGAGCAGTGTTCCAATTGGTAGCTCTCTGATATCTTTCAATGTTGAGTTCACAGACTCTGCTATGTTGGAGGTTAATATTGAGTAGCGTTTATTTGGGCTGTAAAGCCTTGTCCATTTTTCTCGGCCAACTTCATTTGTCAGGTAAGGACGAATTCTACTATCAATGTTGTCTAAGTCCCTCATGCAATCGTCGAAGTCAGTTTGATTGTATGCTTTTGCTGCACAGTAGAATGCATCTCTTGGATCATCTCCTCCTTTTCTGAATCTTGTTTTTATATTTTGGAACAAATGGAAGCAACATACCACATGCATCAAGTTAGGGAATACTGATTTCATTGCTTTTGCTATACTTTCGTGTCTGTCAGAAATTATGCATTGGTCTTCAAGCTCCCCATATGATTCTTTAAGCTTTTCCATGAAGTATTGCCATGATGCATCATTTTCAGAATCAACTACTGAAAAAGCTAGTGGGAATATGTGTCTGTCGGCATCTTGTGCACTAGCAATTATCAATGTTCCTCCATATGCATTCTTAAGGAAAGTTGCATCAACCACAATTAGAGGTGTGCAGTATTTCCAACCTTCTATTGAGACTCCTAATGCAAAGAATAGGTACTTAAAATGCTCATTGTCATGTTGGACTAAGTCTATTATTGTTCCTGCAGAATTATGAGAGAGTATGGTCACATTAGAACTACTGATTAGTTTTTATAAGATTAAGTATAGTTTAAGACCAAAGAAGTTATACCTGGATTGCATTTTTTGATCATGTATAGAATCCCTGGTATTTCATTGTATGAATCATGTGGGCAGCCTATTACTTTTTCCGAAGCCTTCTCTTTTGCTCTCCAAGCTTTTTGGTAAGAAATTGAGACACTATAGTCTTCTGCTACATCATCAACAATCTCATTTGGCCTGTAGTTTCTTTTTGGATTGCTAATTTTTCTTTTGATGCAGTCAGCTATTATGTTACTTGTTGCTTGGGGGTGATCGTCATGGATGCGTTCTATTGAGCATGTATGATCCTCCACAAGTTTTCTGACTTTGAAGAGATTTGTTTTTCCATGTTTTGTTGCCAAGATGTACCATTTACAATTTTTATCAACACACACTAAGTTGTAGTCCTTTGTTGATGATCTTTTTACCATGTGTTGTTCATTCATTTTGATTGCATATAGGCTCATGGCAAGCTTTACTGTTTCCTTATCTTGGAAAATTTGCCCAACTCTTATTGTGTCAATCCTTGGATCTTTGATGATGTTTGTTTTGTTTTCCCAGCTGGAGTTGGTAGCTTCTATAGTTCTTTCTGTGATGTAATTAGCTACTGAGAGTGCATAATCTGTCGATGTAGGAATTGGATCAGTATCTTGTATGTATGGTTCTTCATTTTCATAGGATGCAGAGGTTCTGACAAAGCAAGTAATTTTTTGATTTAATAGTTGGTTGAGAGTATCCAATGACTGTGTATAGTTAATGAATAGTGGGAAGGCAGCCTCATTGTCATTTTTTTTCCTGATATGCTCATAAATTCTACAAGAATTATCCTCCTTGATCCTCATTGGTGGTATACCTTCTTGTATTTAAAATTGTATTTCAAGAACAGTGGTGATGTTGTTTAATTCCAAAGTATGACAGATTAGTATTCTCAATTCTTGGTATGAGAAACCTTTTGGTATCAGTATACCTGTTACTTGATAATCTGTGTATAAGTATATGTTAACTCAAACTTTTATATCTCCTTGTTTTAATGATTGACAAATATTTGATTATTATTTGTTACTAATGATTTGTTGATTTTGTAGCAAAATTAAAAGAGAAAATAAATCTTTCATGATAAATTAGTATTTTTACCAAACTTTTGAAAGCAACCCTAAATGAATTCAACAAGCATATCAAGAGCAAAAGATTCATCAAGGGATCAACAATTCAAGACCCTATTCAAAAGAGGTCCTCAAAAGCCCAAAGTCAAAAGTCAACCCGAAAGTCAAAGTCAAAGTCAAAAGTCAACTCTCGGGAAAAGTCAACATGGGATCAAAAATATGCAAATCAAGCTAGAAGGCTCATCTACATCAAGACTACTCAAAATTAAATGGTATAAATTTATTTTAGTCTTGTTAAAGTGATTTGCATAGCACACTAAGTTTTATAAATTTAAATTTTGGCCCATTCACTAACTTGTGCAACAAGTTTTCTCACACGATAGTTCAAAAAAAATTTTGACTGAATTTCCAAATCACATTTGGTTTAACTAAGAGAACAAAGTTGGAATTTCTGAAATCGGATAATCGAGTAAGAAGTTATGCGCGTTTTAGTCCCGAAAAATGGCATTTTTGCCTCTATTAGCCATTCGGAATTCCGGTTGTCATCAATCCAGAATTTTGATTCCCATCCGGAATTCCGGTTCACGGCTGACTTTGTCACGGGAAACGTGCTAACGGCTATAAATGGCTATTTTTCTCTTAAACACTATATAAACTCGATTTTTCTTTCAAAAAGGAAGTTGGTTGAGCATTTATTTCAAATATCTAACCTATCTAAGTGAGATTAATGAGCTTCCAAGTTTGAAATCCAACAAACACTTTTCACACACTTTGAGCCAAAATTTAATTTTATTCATCTTGAGTGTGCTTGCTTTTCACTCTAGGTTTCCATTGTATCATCATATTTCTAGAGAGATTTTGCTTGTAATATCAAACACATTTTCATATTGTGATTGGGGTGAGGTTGGCACCGGTATTGTAAACAACCCGGTTATAGTGAGATTGGCACTTCAACAATCCGAGAAAGAGGTTAATAGTCCTCGGGGGTGCGAAACTATTGTAAGAGGTTTAGAAATACCTTGGTGAAAATTTCTCAGTTGTAAGGGTTAGTCAAGCCCGTTAACTTGGCTCGATATTGGAACTCAAAGCTAGGTCCATAGCTTTGAAGACAAAGGACGTAGGTGGCATAGCTCTACCGAACCTTGTGAAAATTGAGAGTTTGCATTTTCTAATCCTTAAACTCTTTACTTTACAAGTTTGATTATTTGTCATAATATATTGCTTGCCATATTACTTGCTTTTATTTGATTAAGTGACTAATTGCATAATTTTGTGTTAAAAGTTTTAATTTACCGAAATTAGTTTAAATTTCTAATTCACCCCCTCTTGGAAACATATCTTGGGCTAACAATTGGTATCAGAGCAAGGGCTCAAATTATTTGATTAGATTTCACAATCTAGAGCATGGCGTTTCCAAGTAATTCACAAAATAAGATGTTAGAAGGTTTTAGCACAAATAGAGCACCATACTTCAATGGAGTAGATGTTCCTTATTGGAAAATTAGTATGGAAACTTACCTTCAATCTATAGACTATGATTTGTGGCATATTGTGTCTAGTGGTCCTTATGTTGTTAAACATGTCATAAATGGTGTTGAAGTAATCAAGACTTATGAGGCATATGATGAAAATGATAAGAAAATACTTTCTAAAAATGCTAAAGCTAAATATGCTCTTATATGTGGTTTGGATATAGACATATTTAAAAATAATGAACAAGCCTCTACCGCTTATGATATGAGGAAAATGCTTGAAGTTACTCATCAAGGAACTAGTGCTATGAAGGAAATTAAAATTCAAATTTATTCCACTCAATATGAGAACTTTAAGATGAAAGCGGATGAAACCATTGCTAACATGTATACTCGCTTCACTACAATTACTAATGGTTTGAATTCTCTTGGCAAGGTACTTACTCAAAAGGATATGGTGACCAAAATTTTGAGAAGTCTCACCAAGGCTTATCAAGGAAAGGTGGTTAACATTCAAGAAGCCAAGGATCTCTCAACACTTCCCTTGGAAGAATTAATTAGCTTACTCATGAACCATGAAATTTTCATGAGTGCTCAAGAAGAAGAGGAAGTTGAGAAGAAAAAGAAGACTATTGCATTCAAGTCTTCCTCCTCCCATGTCATTAGTGAAGAAGATGAGGAAAGCTTATGTAGTGACATGGAGGACTTGGCACTCTTCTTTAAGAAATACAAAAAGTTCATGAAATTCAAAAAGAACTTTGGGAAGAAGCCACAAAGAGGGAGTGACTCAAAAGAAAGAAAGAGCAAAGATGATCCACCAATTTTCTTTGAATGCAAGAAGCCCGGACATATGAAGATGGATTGTCCAATGAGGAAAAAGAACAAATACAAAGGAAGGGCAATGTTGGCGGATTGGCTCAATAGTGATGAAGAGGACTTCGAAGAAGAAGGAAAGAATGAAGTAGCAAACATGTGCATGATGGCACTTGATGATGGGGTAAGCATTTCTAACCAAAATGATTGTGATAGCGAAAATGGTGATGATAACTTAGATATGTCACATGATGAGTTGTCTAATTCATTTAAGGAACTATTTGATGATTTTGGTAAATTGCTTTTTAAAAACCAAACCCTTAGAGAGAAGATCAACATGCTTTTAAAAGAAATTGAGATTTTGAAAATAAATGAAAAAGAACTTTTAGCTAAATCTCAATGTGCTACATGTGCTTCACATAAGAAAGAAATTGTTGATTTAAAAGCCCATATGAATAGCCTAAAAAATGACATATATACTTTCACTAGAGGCAAAGAAGGCTATGATCTCATGGTAGGAAGCCAATCATGTGGTTTTTCAAAAAGTGGTATTGGTTATGATCCTAGTAGAAAACAAAAGTTCTTGAGAAACTTTTTTGTGAAATCATCTAGTCTACCTCACTTTACATGCACATATTGTAACCGAGATGGTAATACTATTTCCTATTGCCATGTGAAGAAATATGCATATCTAGGAAAGACTAAATGGGTACCAAAGGGTTCTATAACTAACAAGAATGGACCCAAAGTTATATGGGTACCAAAAGCCAATAAATGAACTTATTTTTGTAGGAATCAACAAGAAAGAGTCAAAGCTTATGGTTCTTGGATAGTGGATGTTCAAAGCATATGACCGGTGATCCATCAAGATTTTCAAGCTTTAAAAGCAAGGAAAGTGGCTTTGTCACCTTTGAAGACAATTTAAAAGGAAAAATCTTGGGCATTGGTGATATCGGTAACATATACTCTCCATGTATTAAAAATGTGCTTCTTGTTGATAATCTTAAACATAACTTGCTTAGTATTAGTCAATTATGTGACATAGGTTTTCGTGTTGTGTTTGAAACCTCAAAATGTTCCATTGAAAATGTTTCAACCAATGAAGTTATTTTCCTTGGAATAAGGAAGGATAATGTGTATGTTATTGATGTTGATTCATTTGATAGTAAAAATAAATGTTTAACCTTTATGAATGATAATTCTTGGTTGTGGCATAGAAGATTAGGACATGCTAGTATGGATTCTATCTCAAAATTGGTTAGAAAAGATCTTGTTATTGGTTTGCCATCTATTCCTTTTGTCAAAGATAAACTTTGTGATGCATGCAAATTTGGAAAACAAATTAAAACATCTTTTCATTACAAGAAAGAGATTTCAACTACTAGACCTTTGCTTCATATTGATTTATTTGGTCCTTCTAGAATTGCTAGTCTTGGTGGTAAATACTATGTATTTGTAATTGTTGATGACTTTTCAAGATTTACTTGGGTTATTTTCTTGACTCTTAAAAGTGATGTTTTGGAAAACTTTGTCAAATTTTGTAAAAGTGTGCAAAATGAAAAAGGATATTCTATTACCTCCGTTAGGAGTGACCATGGTGGTGAGTTTGACAATGATGCCTTAGAATTGTTTTGTGATGAGCATGGTTTTAACCATAACTTTTCAGCACCAAGAACTCCACAACAAAAAGGAGTTGTCGAAAGGAAGAATAGAACAATTCAAGAAATGGCTAGGTCAATGCTAAATGAAATCTCATTACCAAAATATTTTTGGGCCGAGGCCGTCAATACTTCTTGTTATATTTTGAATCGTGTTTTCATTAGGTCTAACATGAATAAAACCCCTTATGAGCTTTGGAAAGGGAGAAAACCCAACATTGGCTATTTTAGAGTTTTTGGATGCAAATGCTACATTTTAAACACCAAGGACAACCTTGGAAAATTTGATGTTGGAATTTTTATAGGGTATTCAACACATAGTAAAACTTATAGAATTTATAACAAAAGAACTAATGTTGTTGAAGAATCTATTCATGTTGCTTTTGATGAGACTAACCCACCTACAAGCAAAAGTTTAGATGATGATGTTGTAGGTTTGGGAGATAAGGTTCAAAATCTTGAAATTGGAGAGACTTCCAATGCTCCTTCACAAACTCCCAAAGAGGAACAACCCGTGGAAACGGTAAATGAAAGCCAAGATATGAATTCTAACCTTCCACATGAGTGGAAATTCAAAAGTGCTCATCCTATAGACCAAATTCTAGGGTGATCCTTCTCAAGGTGTCACTATTAGAAACTCCCTTAGAAACTTGTGTAATTTCATTGCTTTTATTTCTCAAATTGAACCAAAGAATTTTAAAGAGGCCAAAGTTGATGAATTTTGGCTTCTAGCTATGCAAGAAGAAATAAATCAATTCATAAGAAATAATATTTGGGAGTTAGTTCCAAGACCGTCACATCAATCGGTGATTGGAACAAAATGGGTCTATAGAAATAAGGTAGATGAGCATGGGGTCATTGTGCGTAACAAGGCTAGATTATTGGCCCAAGGTTACAATCAAGAAGAAGGAATTGATTATGAGGAAACCTTTGCCCCGGTAGCAAGACTTGAGTCCATTAGAATGTTGTTAGCTTTTGTATGCCACAAGAATTTTATCTTGTACCAAATAGATGTAAAAAGCGCATTCTTAAATGGGTACATTATGGAAGAGGTTTATGTCTCTCAACCACCCGGTTTTCAAAATCATAAATACCCTAACCATGTTTACAAATTGAAAAAGGCTTTATATGGTTTAAAGCAAGCTCCTAGAGCTTGGTATGAAAGATTAAGCACTTTTCTTATCTCAAATGGTTTTTCAATGGGTAAAGCGGATAATACACTTTTCATAAAAAGAAAATCGAAAGACATTATTATAGTACAAATTTATGTTGATGATATTACATTTGGTGCTACTAATGATGCTTTTTGTGAAGAATTTTCTAAGTGTATGCATAGTGAGTTTGAGATGAGCATGATGAGAGAACTCAACTTCTTCCTTGGACTTCAAATCAAGCAACAAAAGGATGGCATATTCATAGGTCAAACCAAGTACATCAAAGATCTTCTTCAAAAGTTTGACTTAGCAAATGCAAAGTCCATGAATACCCCCATGAGCACATCTATAAAGATGGACAAAGATGAAAGTGATAAGAATGTGGACATCACCAAGTATCGAGGTATGATTGGCTCTTTATTATATTTAACCGCTAGTAGACCGGATATTTTGTTTAGTGTTGGACTTTGTGCTAGGTACCAATCTTGTCCTAAAGAATCCCACTTGAGTGTCGTTAAGAGAATATTTAGATACTTGATAGGCTCAATGAATCTAGGACTTTGGTACCCTAAGAACTCAAACTTTGAAATATTTAGCTACTCGGATGCCAACTTTGCCGGTTGTAAGACGGATAGAAAAAGTACTAGTGGAACATGTCACTTTCTAGGAAATTCCATAGTGTCATGGTTTAGCAAGAAACAAAACTCGGTAGCTCTATCCACAACCGAAGCCGAATATATAGCCGCGGGTAGTTGTTGTGCACAAATACTTTGGATGAAACAAACTCTTAAGGATTTTGATGTTGATTTTGAATGTACACCCATAAAGTGTGACAATACTAGTGCCATTAACCTCTCTAAGAATCCAATATTGCATTCTAGAGCCAAGCATATTGACATAAGGCACCACTTCCTTAGAGACCATATCCAAAGAGGTGATATTATGCTAGACTTTGTGAGCACCGAATTCCAATTAGCGGATATATTCACCAAGCCTCTTAGTGATGAGAGATTTAGTTTCATTAGAGGAGAGCTAGGCATGACCAACTTAAATGAAATATAAGGTTTGCTAGCTATGAAAATTTTCATATCTCTTTACTTACTTATTTATGCATATTTGCTCCAAATATGATATTAATGAGATTTATATACATAGATGAGAAAATTTCTTGATACTTGACCTATATGAACTATACTTGTTGAAAACTCAAGATTATAGGTCATAATGTGAATTTTTGGTGAACTTTGGACTTGATTTTTTTTTTTTTTTTGATCAAGAAGGAACAACTTCATTAATCAACAAACAATTACAAACTCAACACAGCTGAAGGAAAAAAACCAGCTGCAAGACAATTAATTTTTACAGTATAGTTGCTCTATAAAGTTCCTCTCATATCTATTCAAGCTCCCTTTTTTTGCTATTGATAATCTATAGAACATACTTTTTTTAATATCCTGTACAATAGATGTAATTGTGCTCGAAAAACCATTAAAAACACAGTTGTTTCTGTTCAACCACAACCTGTAAACCGTGGCTGCCATGACAGCAGTACAAATTCTGCTATTCTTGTTCTTGTTGCTGATCACCAACCTGTTTTTCCATGCCTGAAACTCCTTTGGCCAGCCCCCAACTCCCAGCCAATTTTGCACCTGCTCAGCAACCTTGTAGGAGAGATTACACTCAAAATAAAGATGTTGAATAGATTCAGCAACTTCAGCACAAACCGGGCACTCAACATTGTCCAACATGACCCGAAATTGCAGCATTTTATTCCTTGTAAGCAGCTGATCATTCACAACTTGCCACAAGATAAACCTATGCTTCGGGACATTAATTGAACTCCAAACACCCCTGCTGTAAATGAAAGGGATTTGAGGCAGTTTACTGTTGTATAAAAGATGAGGTTTGAACTTACCCGAAGCCCCTGCAGTTTGGATGTCCATCCGATCAAATTTGTCTCTCACATGGCAAAGCTTTCGCCAATACCAACTCGAGTCAATCTTAAGTTCATATGTCCAAATAGAAGAGTTCTTTAGATATATATTGTTGATCCATTTCACCCAAAGAGAATCACTTTTGTTTGAAATGGCCCAAATGTATTTTGCAAGAACCGCTTGATTCCACCTAGCTCCATCCTTGAACCCTAAACCACCAAAGTTCTTCGGAAGACAAACCTTTTCCCAACTAGCCACATGAAGCTTACTCCTATTTCCATTCAGCCCCATAGAAAACCTCTGCAAAGTTTTTCAATTTCCTTTGTTATACTTTGAGGGAGAATGAAGATACTCATCCAATAGTTACGGAGTCCAAGTAACACAGAATGAATGAGTTGGGATCTTCCTGCAAAGGAGAGGTGTCTGCTTGCCCAGCTGTGGAGTCTTTGCTTGATTTTCTTCAGGATCACATTACAGTCCTCCGCTTTCCATTTTGTTGGTCTCAACGGAACCCCCAGGTACTTTAAGGGAAATTTGCCTTCAGACAGGTTTATCTCCATCAGAATATCATGCTTGACCTTACTTTCAACCCCTCCCAAATAAATTTGGGATTTATTAGTGTTGATAGCAAGACCCGTAGTAGCATGAAATTCATTCAAAGTATCCTTGAGAACCTGAATCGATTGTATATTACCCTTACTAAACAATATCAAATCATCAGCAAAGCAGAGACTCACAATTTTGAGGCTTTTGCATAAGGGGTGATACCTGAAACCGGGCGTACTGGCTGCCATGGACAGTCTCCTTGTTAGATACTCCATTATTTAAACAAAGAGGAGGGGAGAGAGGGGGTCCCCTTGCCTTAGGCCCTTTTTACCTTGGAAGTTGTCTTGCACTCTACCATTCATAAGAATGGTATAAGAAGTAGCTCTCAAGCAAGTCATTATCCAGCTTATGAATCTGGCCAGCATCCTAAAAGCATTGAGTAAAGCCTCTAGAAAATCGCAATTCACCGTATCATAGGCTTTACTAATGTCAACTTTGATGATGCACCTTTGGGAAATGTTTTTCCTGTTGTAGTTCTTCAAAAGATCTTGAAGAATCATAATGTTGTGAGCTATTGATCTCCCTTGTATGAAAGCTCCTTGATTTTCATTCACTAAGGTTGGAAGGACTTGAGCAAGTCTTGAACAAAGAAGCTTCGAAATGCATTTATAGACTGTTGAACAACAAGCAATTGGCCTATAGTCTATAGCTTTTGAGGGAGAGTCAACCTTAGGAATAAGTATATATATTTTTTTTTACGGCATAAATATATATAGAAAATAAATATATTTTTTTTGGTTTTTTTTAAATAGAAAAACAATAATAAACATTTTTTTTGTTTTTTTTAATAAAAATATATATTATAACTACTTTAGCATCCAAACAACAATTTTTTTTTAGTGAAAAGTACTCACCATTTCTAAGCACATGAAAGAAATAACCATAGGAACTCACCACCCCAAACTTAATTTATGCATTGTCCTCAATGTATCAAAATACAAATATAAATTGAAAGTAAAAGAGTTGAGAGTTTAGAATGGTCATACCTCATCTTGGAGCAATGTCAAGAGTGCAACAAAAGGGAAACAAAATCAAAAGAAAAAGTTAATCTAAAACATAAATTAAACACACATTTACCAATAATTGATAAGAGCAATCAATGATCATAGTAAATTGGATCCTCAAGGAGGATTTCATCCACTTCCACATTTTTCAATTCTAAAAATGGTTTCAATTTTTGTCCATTAACTTTGAATACATTACCATTATTAGGATTTTCAATTTCAATGGCTCCATGTGGAAAAACAGTGCGGATAATGTATGGACCTACCCACCTAGAGCGTAACTTTCCCCGAAAGAGATGCAAACAAGAATTGTATAAAAGGACTTTTTGACCGGGAGAAAAATCTTTTCTCAAAATGTTTTTGTCATGGTAAAATTTCATTCGGTCCTACTTTTTCGAATAGTCATATGCATCGTGCCTAAGCTCTTCTAACTCATTCAATTGAAGCTTTCTTTTCTCACCCGCTTTGTCTAAGGAAAAGTTAAGTTGCTTGATAGCCCAATAGGCTCTATGTTCTAACTCAACGGGTAAGTGGCATGCCTTCCCATAAACAAGTCTATAGGGAGACATTCCAATGGGCGTTTTGTATGCAGTACGATATGCCCATAATGCATCAATGAGTCTTAGGGACCAATCTTTCCTAGTGGGGTTGACAGTTTTCTCTAAGATGTGCTTAATCTCCCTATTTGATATTTCAACTTGACCACTAGTTTGTGGGTGATAAGGTGTAGTGACTTTATGTGTAATGCCATATTGTTTCATTAATTGTTCAAAAGGCCTATTACAAAAGTGTGTACCATTATCACTAATGATGGCACGTGGTGCACCAAATCGTGAGAAAATATTTTCTTTCAAAAACTTAAGCACAACTTTATGGTCATTAGTGTGACATGCAATAGCTTCTACCCATTTAGACACATAATCAACACCAACAAGAATGTATAAATTACCAAAAGAATTAGGAAATGGACCCATAAAATTAATGCCCCAAACATCAAATATTTCAACAATAAGAATAGGATTCAAAGGCATCATGTTTCTCCTAGTTACACTTCCTAATTTTTGGCAACGCTCACAAGATTTACAATGCATATAAGTGTCATGAAAAATAGTAGGCCAATAAAAGCCACATTGTAAAATTTTCAAAGCAGTTTTCTTACCACTAAAATGTCCACCACATGCATGATCATGACAAAAAGATATGATTTTAGGTTGATCACAGTTTGGAATGCATCTTCTTATTATTTGATCAGGGCAATATTTAAACAAATAAGGATCATCCCACATGAAATTTTTCACTTCAGCATAAAATTTAGATTTATCTTGTTTAGACCAATGAGAAGGAATTTCACCAGCGACCAAATAATTGACAATATCAGCATACCAAGGAAAAGAAGATACATGCATGAGTTGTTCATCAGGAAAAGTTTCAATGATAGTGGTGGAATCATGATTAGTTTCAACAACAATTCTAGACAAATGATCAGCTACAACATTTTCAGAACCTTTTTTATCACATATCTCAAAATCAAATTCTTGTAAAAGCAAGATCCAACGAATTAAACGAGATTTAGCATCTTTTTTTGACAAGAGATATTTCAATGCAGCATGATCAGAATAGACAATTATTTTAGATCCTAACAAATAAGACCTAAACTTCTCTAATGCGAACACAACAGCAAGCAATTCTTTTTCAGTTGTAGTGTAATTCAATTGAGCTTCATTTAAAGTTTTGCTAGCATAGTATATTACATGAGGTAACTTGTTAATTCTTTGTCCTAAAACAGCACCAATTGCATAATCAGAAGCATCACACATTATTTCAAAAGGAACATTCCAATCAGGAGGGCGAATAATGGATGCACTAGTCAAAAGGGATTTTAATTTTTCAAAGGCAACATGGCATTCATCATCAAAGACAAAAACATTTTCTTTTCCAAGTAAATGACATAAAGGGCGTGAAATTTTGCTAAAGTCTTTTATAAATCTTTTATAAAAACCGGCATGGCCTAAGAATGATCTAATTTCTTTTACTGTCTTAGTTGGAGGAAGTTTTGAAATAAGATCTACTTTTGCTTTATCAACTTCTATTCCTTGAGATGAAATCACATGACCTAAGACAATTCCCTTTTTAACCATGAAATGACATTTTTCCCAATTAAGAACTAAATTCATTTCTTTGCAACGAATTAAAACAAGAGAAAGATGGTGCAAACAATCATCAAAAGAATTTCCAAACACAGAAAAATCATCCATAAACACTTCAAGATTTCTTTCAACCATATCAGAAAATATTGCAATCATATATCTTTGAAATGTTGCAGGAGCATTACAAAGACCAAAAGGCATGCGACGATATGCAAAGGTTCCAACAGGACAAGTAAAGGTTGTCTTTTCTTGATCTTCAGGGGCAATGGGGATTTGGTTATATCCCGAATACCCATCAAGAAAGCAATAATAAGCATGGCCAGCTAACCTTTCAAGCATTTGGTCAATGAAGGGTAATGGGAAGTGGTCTTTCCTAGTGACAATATTCAACTTTCTATAGTCTATACACACTCTCCACCCAGTTTGGACTCTAGTAGGGATTAACTCATTTTGTTCATTTTTAACAACAGTGATCCCAGACTTTTTTGGAACAACTTGAACAGGACTAACCCATGGACTGTCAGAAATAGGGTAAATGATCCCTACATCTAACATTTTAATTGCATCATCTCTTACTACCTCTTTCATGTTTGGATTTAATCTTCTTTGACTTTCTCGGGAGGGCTTAGCATTTTCTTCTAAATGAATTCTATGCATGCACACAGCTGGGATAATTCCCTTAATGTCTCCCATGGTCCAACCTATGGCCTTTTTATGTTTTCTAAGGATATCTAACAACTTTGCTTCTTGTTTTTCATCTAAATCAGATGCAATGATAACAAGATAGGTGTTAGACTCTTCTAGAAATGCATATTTCAAAGTGTCAGGCAAAGGTTTGAGATCTAACTTTGGTGGTTCAGGAGTTGACTCAACATGCTCTAATGGAATACATGGTTCAATTTTGGCTTTCCATTTTTCAGTATCCATTAGTGGGGTAGACTCAAGCAAAGAATTGACATCATGAATAAAATCATCAACATTTAAGTACATTCCAAACATTTTTGCATAAGTTTCAAAAGATTCATTCATGTCCATTTCAAACATATTTTCCGTGTTAATCATGTTTACTTCATGTATTTCCTCACACTCAACAGACTTAGCAACATTAAAAACATTCAATTCAACAGTCATGTTTCCAAAAGATAATTTCAATCCACCATTACGACAGTTGATAATTGCATTAGATGTAGCTAAAAATGGTCTACCTAAAATGATGGGTATTTGAGCATGAGCATTTTTCAACAGGTTAAGTATCAAGAACAATGAAATCAACAGGAAAATAGAACTTATCCACTTTAATTAAAACATCTTCTATAATACCTCTAGGAATTTTCACAGAACGATCAGCTAATTGAAGTGTTATAGAAGTTGGTTTTAATTCTCCTAGACCAAGTTGCTTATAAACAGAATAAGGCAATAAATTCACACTAGCTCCTAAATCAAGTAAAGCTTTGTTAATAAAATGATCACCAATGATGCATGAAATTGTTGGACAACCAGGATCTTTATATTTCACAAGGCTTTTATATTGAATTATGGAGCTAACTTGTTCAGTTAAAAATGCCTTTTTTGGAACATTAGTGTTTCTTTTAACAGTGCAAAGGTCTTTCAAGAATTTGTAGTAGGCAGGAATTTGTTTAATGGCATCTAAGAATGGAATGTTGATACTTACTTGTTTGAACACTTCTAAGATGTCACTATATTGGTTGCCTTTTTTGAGTGGAAGTAATCTTTGTGGAAAAGGAGCTTTTGGAATGGAAGGAAGAATTTGATCATTATCTTTTGACAAGTCATTTGTGTTGGAACTTTGGCTTTGGTCTTTTTCAACTTGAGGTGTGTAATCGGGTTTGGCAATTTGTTTTCCGGACCTAAGTGTTGAAATAGACTTGGCTTCTTCTTTATGACTAGGAACTCCTACTTCATATTGGCCTTTAGGATTTGGGATGGGTTGGCTAGGAAATCTTCCTTTTTCCCTCTCAGTTACGGCATTGGCAAGTTGACCCAATTGTGTCTCAAGTTTGGCAATGGATTGAGACTGATTTTGCATGATTTGTTGGGTGGATTGCATGAATTGTTGTAAAGTATCTTCTAAGGAAGGCTTTCTTTGTGGAGGGTAAGGTTGACTTGGTTGGGCATGATTCGGATTTAGCATGTTGAATTGGTTTCCTTGGTTCATTTGTGGTTGGTTTTGTCTCCATGAAAAATTGGGATGGTTTCTCCAATTAGGATTGTATGTGTTTGAAAATGGGTTATCATTTGGTTTACCATATGAATGTAATGCATTAGCCTCTTCAGAAAATGTTTCAAGAAAAGAAGGACATGATTGATCATTATGACAAGTACTAGCACAAACTTCTTTTTTAGGTTGAACATGAGAATTCATAGTTTGACTTATGACTAAGGCTTCTACTTTTCTTGCTAATTTTTCGAAAGATGTTCTCAAATCAGTTTCTTCTTTAATTTCATATTTTCCTCCTCTTTTTGGTGAATTATTTGCTCTAGACCTAGGCTCAGAATAATTCCATTGTTGTGAATTAACAGATAATTCTTCAAGAGCTTCCCAAGCCTCTTGCCCTTGTAATTTAAAAAATTTTCCAGTATGCATAGATTGAATCATTTGTCGGTTTGAAGGGGTTAAATCATCATAAAAATATTTTACAAGTCTCCATTTTTCAAAACCATGGTGGGGGCATTTTAATAATAAATCTTTAAATCTTTCTCAACATTCATAAAATTCTTCATTATCTTTTTGATAAAATTCAGAAATTTCTCTTCTTAAATTATTAGTTTTGGACATGGGGAAAAATTTGGCAAGAAATTTATTAAAAAGTTGATCCCAAGTTGTTATGGTTCCGGTTGGAAGTGAGTTTAACCAAGCTTTGGCTTTATCTTTTAAAGAAAAAGGAAACAACCTAAGCTTAACCGATTCATCCGAAAAATTTTGAAAACGAATAGTTGAGCAAATATCCAAGAAATCTTTTACATGCATATAAGGATCTTCTCTTTCTAAACCATAAAAAGAAGGCAACAATTGAATGGTGGATGGTTTAAGTTCAAAATGAGTGGCATTAGTAGTAGGCAAAACAATGCATGATGGAGCATTAGATGAAATAGGTGAAAAATATTCAAGTAGCGTTTTTTCTTGCGCAATATTAGGTTCTTGTTCCATTATGCTTAATTTTGCAAAAACACTTTCAATTTCACCTAAAGTTACTGCTCTTTTTACCAAACGATTTTTAGAATCACGTTGCCAATGATGTATGCAATGTCACAAATTTCACAAAGAAACACAAATAACACACAATAATCTCAAGAAGACAAATTTCTGATGTGGAAGATTAGTTATAAACCGCAACCACAGAGCATACTTATACTAGGAAGAGATTATGATTTTTTTAAAAAAAAAAAATTTAATTTTTCAATTTTTTTTTTTTTGTTTGACTTGTTCCCAGGCCTATTTGATTCCACTTACTCACGACTTAACAACAACTCCCCGGGGTTAATTATTAAGTGTGGATGGGAACTTTGCCAAATTTCCTTTAAGCAAAAATTGCTTATGTTGAAAGAACAAGCTTTGTTTTTAATTTTTTTTTTTTCAAGTATTTTCTTAAGCAAAGTAAATAAAATTACAACTAAATAAATACAATAAAAAAAATGACAATAACGATAATAGATAGTTATATCAAAGTTAGGAGGCACAAGATGTCATCAACTAACTATAATAATAATAGTAGTAGTAATAATAATAATAATAAGATTTTAGGTGGCACAAGATGCCATCAACTAAAATGATAAACAAAAATAAAAGCTAGGAGGCACTAATGCCATCACTAGAGGAGATATAATAGGAGGCAAAAATGCACTCAACTATCAAGTATGTAGGAGGCACAAAATGCACTCAACTACTAAAAGAAAAAAAAAAGGTTAGGAGGCAAAAATGTACTCAACTAACAAATAGGTAGGAGGCCTAAAATGCCATCAACTACCAATAAATATGTATATATAGTATACTATATAATATGTAATATATAACAATATATATGTATCACTTTCTTTTTTTTTCAACTTTTTTTTTTTGATGAAAATTGAGAAAAGAAAAAAAAATAACTAGTTGAAGAATATTACTTACCTTGTAGAAAGATCGTTTCTTTCTTGCAACTCCCCGGCAATGGTGTCAAAAACTTGTTGTCCTCAAAAGTGAGTGTTTTAATATTTATACTCGCAAGTGCACGAATCGTTTCGAAATATAGTGTTCATGTAAGTGCAAGGTCAAACCCATGGGAGTTGACTAACATCAAAAGAAACTATTTCAAACAAAACAAGAATATTCTAACCTAGCTCCAAATATTTGATAGGATTTTGGTTTTGCAAAATAAAATAAAAGACAAATAACTAAAATACTTAAGATTAAAGATGAGTGAGTATGAAAATAATTTTCCAATAAGATGTGTAAAATAAGATTATTAAGATATTAGAATCCACAAAATGCAAGTTCAATAGTATTTATAAGTATATTGATTTCCAAGTTCATATATATATATAGTTGAAATAAATCACAACTATATTTTCCAAGATATATTTTTCTTTTAAGTACAAGTTATTTTCAAAAATGTAGGATTTTTCTTCACTTATAAAAGGTATAATTTCTAAGCATTAAATGTGTTACAATTTAATGAAACTACACAAAATCAAAGAAACTATGTTTAGGCAAAATATAACACTTATATTCTAAGAATTAGATGTAAACAATTTAATGAAAGACATTTAATCAAAGAGTATTATATTTTTGCATAATGAAGAACTAAGTGGAAATATGCTTTAACAATCCAAAATACATAATATTGAAGATGAAAAAGACATATTTTTGATAGAAAAATCCATGAACTTTATAGCACAAATGGGAAATCAACATACAAACATAAACACTATCTAGTTACACTTTTCTTCATCATCATCTTAATAATCTTGAAAAAAGATTAGAAGCTCATAACTAGATAAAAATTACAAAAGATAAACATACTTGACATGCTCTTCAAAATGTAAAAATGGTAGAAAGAAAATAGTAAAAATGAAGAGTGTGGAATGGAGAAGTGTTTTGGGTTGAAGAGGTGTTTTGGGAGGGTGAAGATATGTTTTTTGAAATGGTCTTCCAACACCATATTTATAGGCGAAATTGGGAGATTAAATTAATCAAAATAAAATAAATAAATTGATTAATTTAATTAGTGTTGGGAAGAGAAGGGATAAATAGAGTATGTGTAAGAGTATTGGAAAAAATAAATATTTGTTTGGATGGAAAAATAGTGAAAAGATAGGGTAAAAATAAATTAGGAATGTTTATTTAGGTGAAATAAATTGGGAAGAGTAAATAGAATATTTATGTGTAATATGTGGGAGAAAATGAAATATTTGGTGTTTGTGAATGTGATTTTTGGATGAGTAAATCAATTAACACTTCACTTTTTTTCTTCTCAGCAGGCGGACACGTGGCGAGCTGTTGTTGGAGGTGAGGCTGCAGACGCTTGCGTGGCGAGAGCTGGTTCGTTGGGCGCTGACGGGCTGGGGACCACGCAGGCCAGCTGGCGGAAGGAAGAGTGGGGGATAAGATGCTGCGTGCGGGTCCCATGCGGCAGCTGGCTGGAGCTTCACTTGCTCCTTGGTCGGGTGGATCTCACGCGTGGATGGGAGCCCTTCGATCAGTCAACGAACGGTGCGGATGGGGAGCTAACTTTGACCGCAAGTGGGCCTTGCATAAGGGCTGATGAGATTTCTTTTTAAAAATTGCACTTTTAGCTCCATTTATTTCTTCAATTTTATCCCAATCTTTTTCTTCTAAACACACCTAAAAATACATAAAATTAATTAGAAAACTAAAATAAAATTAAAAATAAATACCACATAACATATTTTAATAAAATAATTATAAAAACACACAAAAACATATAAAATTACAATAAAGCTAATAAATTCAAAAATAATTAAAAACTTACTAAATTAATTAAAAACTTAAGAACTAAACCAATTTTTAGTTAAAAAAAAATGTGAAAAATAACTCTAATTTCTAGAGTTATCAATAAGCATTGTGGCAAGAAGATCCCTTGGCATACTTCCTGTTTGAAAGAAGCTTTCCACAGCTTTAGTGAATTCTTCTCCCAATTCTGGCCACATTTTCTTGAAAAAACCTGCTCCAAAACCGTCCGACCCTGGAGATTTTGAATCAGGAATGCTGAAGAAGGCTTTCTTTATCTCCTTGCTAGTAAACGGCTCTATCATTCTAATTTGTTGCTCTATGTTAAGACAATTCCCCTGATTCATACAATCATTCCTGAGAGTCAATGTCGGCTTTTCACTAGAACCCATATAGCTACGGAAGTGGTTAACAAAGTGTTTGACCACTTCAGGGAACTTGTCAACGACTTCCCCTTGTTCGTTTGTATAAGCAACTATGCTATTTTCCATTCTTCTTTTTTTTAAGAAGGCATGAAAAAAAAGCATTGTTCTCATCCCCCTTACAAAGCCAATCTATCTTGCTTCTTTGTCTCAAAAAGCTATGGTACATTTTCTCATGTTCACTAAAGTTGACAGCCGCATCTTTCTCCTTTTTTTGCACCAACTGATCATGCGGGTTAGCTTGAGTGTCCATTCTAGCTTCCATGTACCTATCTTTGGCTTCCTGAAAAGTCTTACCAATATCTCCTATGACTTCCTTGTTGAACTTTTTTAGCTTGTGTTTCAGACGCATGAGTTTCAAGAAAAGGCTTTTCAACCCAACTGCTTGAACTAGTCGGGACCAATCTTCCATCACAACTTTTTTAAACTCTTGATGATCTGCCCAAAAGTTGTAATACCGAAAAGGTTTCCTCCCTATGTTCTCATCCACCCTCATCGAAATAATGCAAACACAATGATCTGAAACAACCTCCCAACCATAGTGCGCCTTTGTCAAAGGAAAATTGTCTACCCATTCTTCATTAACAAAGGTGTGATCAATCTTCGAGTAGATCCGCTTGTTACCTTCTTGATTGTTAGTCCAAGTGAATCTTGAACCCGTTTTAATAAGAGGCACAAGATGACTTTTAGCTAGCCAATTAGTAGCATCTTCAACATCTCCCAAAGTAACCAAGTTGCCTCCCTTCCTATCTTCAATATCAAAGAGAGCATTAAAATCTCCTGTAACAAGCCAAGAGGCTGCTGGAATTTGAACCCCCATAAGATCTTCCCATAAGCTCTTCCTTTCCTCTGCTGTATTATACCCATAAACAAAGGTAATACACATAGCTTTACTTTGACCAGACATTTTAACATAGCAGTAAACAGATTGAGGGTCTTCTTTAATGACAATGACTCGAGCATAGTTTTTCCTCCACATTATTAGAATACGATTTTCAATTGTAGGACTAGTATAGTATCCCCAATTAGAAAATTTCCTATTTATCATATCCTTTATTCTATCATCCTTTAGCTTTGTTTCAAGCAAACCACAAACTCCTATTTTATTCAGCTGACAAAACTCATACACAACATCTTGTTTCTCTTTTTTATTGATGCCCCTTACATTCCAACAAGCTATGTTAGTGTTATCCATGAGCAAACAAGGTCTGATCTGAGTTACTTACCCCCTTCCCTTCCGGCTGTTCCTCTCCATACACTGCCAGCTCTTCCTTTTGCTCCTCCAAATCATGTCCCTGCTTGTTTAGAATTGTAAATGAGTTGCTGGTTGTTTAGCTATCTCAGCCCCCTTATCTTCTTGCAATTTCAGAGGTCTCTTGGTAGCTTTTTTCTTTGGGATAACCCAATTCCGATGATCATTTTTACCTTGAATCTCCCCCTCCCCTTTCTCATTTTGCTAGTTTTTTTGCTCTTGCAGGTTCTTCCCCTCCTTCCTTTCCTTTCTCAGCTCTTCTGCTCGACAAGAAGCTATGGTGTGACCAAATTTCGAGCAACTAGCACATTTAGCGGGCAGCCATTCATATTCAATGGGTTGATCTTGCAATTGTCCAAATTCATCTATGTAAGGGGTGAATTTTGGAGGCGCATCCATGATCTCCATTTCCACCAAAACTCGAGCAAATTGGATTCGAGTTCGATCCTTTGTATGTTGGTCCACCATAATTGGTTTTCCAATTGTGCTTACTAGAGCACTCAAACTTTTATTCCCCCAATATTGAAGACCTAAATCATGTAATCTTATCCATATAGGAACTGAATGAACAAGATTAATAGATTTCAGATCAGCAGACCAAGGTCGAATAATACCGGTTTCCTGTCGAATTGGATCACTCCCGCTTCCACTGCTTGATCTCGAGTGGCCTCATCATTAAACCTCACCATGATAAGCCCCCTGTTCATCTTTGCCACCTGCTGAACGCCCAAATGCCCCCAAACTCTTCTAATGAATCCTTCAAAAACTGTTACCGGAGGGTTAGCACCCAATACTTTGCAAACAATTGCTGACTTCCAATTCTCTTCCTGTTCTTGAACTTCCTCCAAATCCACTTGAGCTATCTTAATCCCATCTCTTATTTGAGGTTCTGTGTATAGCAATTTTTGATCCCTGGTAATATTCTTGTCCCGAGTGAATGATTCCCAGTTCTTCTTTGCTGAAGTCCACACCGTCTCCCTCATTTGTACCTGCTCAGATTCAGATTCCTCCCCCCAACTCTTGCCGTAACTCCCAGAGTTGAAATCGAGTGTCTCTGCTTGATTTTCCCTGGATGTGATTGCCTCAGGTTCAGTAATGGAATCGTGCACCACCATTTCTGCTATCAGGTTCAATCCATCCGCCGTTGTTTCCGTCACCTGAATCTCTGCAATCTCCTCGTCGCCTTCCACCTCCTCAACCGCCGGAGGCCTAATGCCTGGCTTACGCCCCACTTTTTTCTTCTTCGCCATGGGAGAGAGAAAACAGGGGGACCTTTTGGACTTGATTTTTAAACAAGTGAACATGTGAATTTTTACATATTTGATTTTCTTGTGTATCTATATGTTTGAATATGTGAAATTGAATGTATTTAGTGTGCCTATAGGTTTTTCTTGACTGAAATTTGCATAAAACAAATTTTTGGCACCTCACTTGTTGAATTTATAGATTTTTAGGCCTAAAAGAGTGTTTTTCGCCAAAATTTCTCATTTTTCAATATTTTTCGATTCCGTAAGTTCGTACACCTCACATTTTATTTTATCAAACTGGCGGAAAAAGAATTTTTCAATTTCGTTGCATAAAACTCATTTTCGGTAAGGTTCTAGTTTTCTTGGCAATTTTCGAAAAGCTTACCGTAAATCGTCATTTTTCATCATTTTTTAGTTTTTCTTGTTTGAGCAATTTTGTTTTATCATATTAAAGGTATTAGAATTGGTTTACGGTCATTTGGGTTAAAATTGGGATTTTTAGGACGTCTTTAGGGGATTTTTGGCTGGTCTGCTGCACCAACCGGAATTCTGGTTGTCTGTGCACAAACCATCCGGAATTCCGGATGACGTAGGAACCAGAAATCAAGCCATTTTTCGTCTTTTCACCTGCGATTTTTCCCCTTAAAACCCTACCACCGAATTTTTCACTTCCCATTCAGATTTTCTACCCTAAAATAGCAGCCACTCCTCCTTTTCTCTCAAAATTCTTACTCTCAAACCCTAACACTCATCCTCCATCAATTAAACAAAAAAGTGTGTTCTTCATGGCTTCTTCATCTAATCCCTCCTCAAGAGCAAGCAAGAGGTTGGCTAGTGCAATTCAACAAAGGGAGATAAGGGCAAAAGCAAGGCAAGAGCCCACATTATTCTACAATGATGAGGATCATCACAAATTTGTCAATGACTTCTCTTCTAGGAAGATTCTCAAAGGTAAAATTTGTGATCTACCTAGCCTTGATTATGTAGATTTTAGTCATCATTTTGATACTCTAGGTTGGACATCTTTCATTCAAATCAATACTCCAATATATCCTAGACTAGTACAAGGTTTTTATGCTTGCATTAAACCTTGCTTAGCCCCTTTAGGAATTAAAGGAACCCTTACAGGAATAGCTTTTGAACTTAATGTAGAATCTCTAAATGAAATGTTAGGAGCACCCAATAGTGACATTTTGCTTGAACCAAAACTCTCTCTTAAAAATGATGGCATTTTTAACTTTGACGAGTGTTCTAGAAATCTTTGTGGTGATGGTCCTATTATTATGAAACCAAAAAGACACCAACTCACTTTAGAGGCCAAAATTCTCCACAAATTCATTGTAGCTAACCTTGCACCTAGGAGTGGACACCAAGATGAGATTAATTCCATTGATCAATTACTCATGCATCTCATACTAGCCAAAACTACATCAATCAACCTAGGCTATCTTATTTTAAAATTCATCATTGATGTGAACAAGCCTAATATGATCAAGGCATTTTCCTTTGGTTTTCTTCTTAGCTATCTTTTTCCTCTCTTAGGAATCCCTACCTTACATGAAAAGAAAAATGATCCTACCTCTAGTGACATTCTAGGATCCAAAACTTTCAAGGCTATGGGTTACAAATTTATTAACAATGAATGGGTGTTCACACCAAAGAGAGGCCAAAGAATGCAAATTGATTTGGAAAGTGATGATGAAGACCAAGATGAGGACATTAACTTGCCCGCAAGTGAAAGTGAAGAAGAAGAAGAAGAAATGCCTCCTCAAGCTCCTCCCATGCCTCACTTTCCCCAATTCAACTTTGAGGAAGCTTTTACTCATCTTCACACATCGGTTGACAATCAATTTCAAACCTTGAGGAATGATATCAACTCTCAACTCACCAATCTCAACAATGATATCAACACCATAAGGAGTGACATGGCTCATGGGTTTGAAAATGTTCAAGAGGAGATGGCACAATGGAGGGCATACATGGATCGTTTTGGCCCTCCACCAAACTAGTTTCTTGCATATTTTTTTTTCTTTTGCATATACTCTTGTTTTTCATTTTGTTTTTGGTTGTGTGCAAAGGCTTCATGCCTCTTGACTTTGTGTTAGTTGGTATTTTTTTTTTAGTTTGTTGAATGTTATTTTGTTGGATGATATGGTTTAATGCATGGGCAATGTTGCTTTATTTTTTTTTTTCTCTATATTTTGTGAATTTCTTGCCACCCTTTTTGATGAATCAAAAGGGGGAGAAAATATCTATGGATTATTTTTTTTTTGGCATAACCTCAATTTTCTAATCTTTTAATCATAAGTAAAAATTGAGGGGGAGTTTACAAAAACATGCAAGGTAAAATTAAAAGGTAATTTTTTTTTCTTACACACATTAAGGGGGAGCTAATCTAATATACATTGTTTAAATTTTTTCCTTTCCCTTTCAAAATAATCAAATATTTGATATCATCAAAAAGGGGGAGATTGTTAACTCAAACTTTTAGATCTCCTTGTTTTGATGATTAACAAATATTTGATTATTATTTGTTACTAATGATTTGTTGATTTTGTAGCAAAATTAAAAGAGAAAATAAATCTTTCATGATAAATTGGTATTTTTACCAAACTTTTGAAAGCAACCCTAAATGG
Source organism: Cannabis sativa (assembly GCF_029168945.1). Taxonomy (NCBI): domain Eukaryota; kingdom Viridiplantae; phylum Streptophyta; class Magnoliopsida; order Rosales; family Cannabaceae; genus Cannabis; species Cannabis sativa. The sequence goes on along the minus strand of NC_083609.1, from coordinate 21,881,433 downwards.
ATTCAACAAGCATATCAAGAGCAAAAGATTCATCAAGGGATCAACAATTCAAGACCCTATTCAAAAGAGGTTCTCAGAAGCCCAAAGTCAAAAGTCAACCTGAAAGTCAAAGTCAAAAGTCAACTCTCGGGAAAAGAAAACATGGGATCAAAAACATGAAAATCAAGCTAGGAGGCTCATCTACATCAAGAGCACTCAAAATCAAATGGTATAAATTTACTTTAGTCTTGTTAAAGTGATTTGCATAGCACACTAAGTTTTATAAATTTAAATTTTGGCCCATTCACTAACTTGTGCAACAAGTTTTCTCACACGATAGTTCAAAAAAAATTTTGATTGAATTTCTAAATCACATTTTGTTTAACTAAGAGAACAAATTTGGAATTTCTGAAATCGGATAATCGAGTAAGAAGTTATGCGCGTTTTAGTCCCGAAAAATGGCATTTTTGCCTCTGTTAGCCATCCGGAACTCCGGTTGGAATCCGAAATTCCAGTTGTCATCAATCTGGAATTCTGATTCCCATCCGGAATTCCAGTTCACGACTGACTTTGTCTCGGGAAACGCGCTAACGGCTATTTTTCTCTTAAACACTATATAAACTCGATTTTTCTTTCAAAAAGGAAGTTGGTTGAGCATTTATTTCAAATATCTAACCTATCTAAGTGAGATTAATGAGCTTCCAAGTTTGAAATCCAACAAACACTTTTCACACACTTTGAGCCAAAATTTGATTTTATTCATCTTGAGTGTGCTTGCATTTCACTCTAGGTTTCCATTGTATCATCATATTTCTAGAGTGATTTTGCTCGTAATATCAAACACACTTTCATATTGTGATTGAGGTGAGGTTGGCACCGGTATTGTAAACAACCCGGTTATAGTGAGATTGGCACTTCAACAATCCGAGAAAGAGGTTAATAGTCCTCGGGGGTGCGAAACTATTGTAAGAGGTTTGGAAATACCTTGGTGAAAATTTCTCGTTTGTAAAGGTTAGTCAAGCTCGTTAACTTGGCTTGATATTGGAACTCAAAGCTAGGTCCATAGCTTTGAGACCAAGGACGTAGGTGGCATAGCTCTACCGAACCTTGTAAAAATCGAGAGTTTGCATTTTCTAATCCTTAAACTCTTTACTTTACAAGTTTGATTATTTGTCACAATATATTGCTTGCCATATTACTTGCTTTTATTTAATTAAGTGACTAATTGCATAATTTTGTGTTAAAAGTTTTAATTTACCAAAATTAGTTTAAATTTCCAATTCACCCCCTTTTGGAAACATATCTTGGGCTAACAGCATCTATCTACAAATTTTCCATTGTAGTATAGTACCAACAGTAAATGTTCCATGATTTTGTTATAGAACAGAGTAGTAGTTTTAGATAGAAGTAATCAATGTTTTATAAATTATATGTTTAGTTTCTTATTAAATATGAAAAACTTACTGGTTTTTGAAACTTTTTCTGTGTAAATCAGATTCTAGGAGCTGTGATCATGTTGCTTTTTTCTCTTCCAGTGTACAGAGGTTGAACGTGATATCTCTTTTGTTTAACGATGATTCTTAAAACGATCGAAGGAAGCATAGTTTTTTTATTTTCCAAAAGTTCAGTTCTTGTGAAGTGTTGTCTTAGTAGCTTCGAGTAGTATTGACTGAATCTGACATTTGCGAGTAGCTTCGAGTAGCTTGGAGTAGCTTCGAGTAGCTTCGAGTAGTTTTTGAATCTCACAGTCGAAGTGTTTGATCGAAGGTTTTATGTAAGGAATGACTGAATTTTGATGACGAAAGCTTCAAGTAGCTTTAATGATGAGTGATCTCGGCACCTTCGATTAGCAACTGTATAGTTTGTTTTGATTTTTGTTGATCAAAGCTTTTGTCAAGCTTTAATGGTGTTTTGTTTTTGCAGGTTCGAAAGTTGCAGAGCTTCAATGGCACAGGTTGTGGAGGTTTGAATTTTCGAAGGTTTCTTTTTTCTTATTTTTTATTTTTTTTGTTCTCAAATCGTTATATACGGTTTGGCAGTACGATACGCACGGGTTGATCCTATTTTTTCTGGTTCGGTAGGAATTTTTTTCCTAAATTTTGGTAGGGATATACATATATATATAGTATTTTTATTTTATTCGGTAACTGTAGATTAATTTGTTAATTTGGTATATTAGTAAAAATTGCTCAATATATAATGATACAACAACTTTAAATGATCAGGATATAAAAATGATCATTAAGAAGAATAATGTTTCATATTCAATTTAGAGAAATTTGCGGCATAAATACCTATTTTGCTGGTTTTGTTGCTAATAAGTACTCAATTTCTAAAAACTGCGGCATTAATACTCAAAACTTCATTCTTTAAACTTCTGTTGGTACCCACTAACTTCTGTTAGTTTAATAGACACGTGGACAGTCTAGATTATTCCATTTTTTTTACCTAATAATTAATTTAAAATAAATATGATTTGTTAAAAATAAAACTAAATCTGAAATCTAAAAACCACAACTTCATTGCATCACCGGAGAAACCCTTCCCCCAATCACACACTTGAAATCAAGTCCCAAAGCCATAAATTAAATCTCCTGCTGCCAAAGAAAAAAAAAAAAAAAAACCTATCGCCAACAATTATTTCCGTTTCTTTGCCAATAATGATGTTAAACTCATCCAAGATCCAAAGCAAGGTTCTGAGAGAGGGTGATGCAAGAAACATACGAACTGCAAAACCATCTCACTGACCTTATAATTTTTTCTTCCCCACTACAAGATTTTATATGTCAATTAGAAAAAGAGAAAACTTTCTCACTGACCTGCAATTTTAGATATAGGTATAAATATAATTAAATTTCTTACAAAATATGGTAATTTTAGTCATAAATAACAGGCTAATTGCTTAAAAGGTTTGGCAGGGATGAGTTTCTTGGGTGGTGCGATGAGGAAGAAGAATAGGTGGTTTTGAGGATTTAGGTTTTTTTTAACAAATAAGATTTATTTTAAATGAAAAAAAAAAAAAAAACACTAATTATCTGAATTGTCCACGTGTAATTTTTTTTTTTTTTTTGACGCGGTGATCCAGATCACACATGATTAACAAAACAGCAATCCACAATCGGCGGCGGCACCTCCTCGAACCAGGATAGCTCATTGTCTAACCGAAGAGCATGTTTTGCCAAACCATGTGCTGCAGAATTCATATTCCGAGCCACATGGGACAAAACTGCTCCCGGGAGTTTAGACAATAAAGCTATGACATCCTCAAAAAGCACACCCAGCTCATTGAAAAAAACCTTTCCTTTGTTTATAGCTGTGACTAGAGACAGAAAATCGAAAAAAACCTCTTTAATTTGGATTAAACTAACATAAGTTAGTGGGTACCAATGAAAGTTTGAGATAATCAAGTTTTGAGTATTAATACCGCAATTTTAAAAAATTGGATACTTATTAGCAACAAAACAAACAAAATAAGTATTTATGCCGCAAATTTCCAATAAATTTAAATTTAATTGTATATTTAAACATATTGCTCAATATTATCCCACATGAATCAAATGTAAAAATATTGAGTCATATATAAGAACATCCACTCATCACCAATTGATTTTGAGATAGAGCCTCATGATTCTCAACATGGTATCAGAGTCATATCCCTAACGGGTTTTCGATCCACACCTATCAAAGAGTTAGCCAGTCGCAAGCGAGCAAAATGGTACTCCCAGCCGCGAACAAGAATAAGCGAGCAAATGGAACTCCCAGCCGCAAAATAAACAAAAAAAAAAGTGAGTAAATGGCACTACTTATGATAAGGTGATTCAAGATTGGCTAACAAAAATAGCTATCATCTTGAGGGAAAATATTGGACAATATTGTCTCACATGGATCAAATGTAAAAATATTGAGTCATATATAAGAACATGGGCTACTCCACTCATCACCAATTAGTTGTGAGATGGAACCCCATGATTCTCAACAAAACATAATTAAGAAAACATATTAATGAATTTGATCCAATATCTATAAAATGTTAAAGAAAATGTTAAAATTCAAGATGAAATCTATCGAAAAAGGCAGTAGTAGCGACCACAAGTGAGCTACGATGATGACAACATATGAAATACAGTGATAATAACGAGCAAGATATGGTAATGATAACAGGTAAGATATGATACCCCTAATGTTTTCCTACACTATCCTATTTATTTATTTTTATAACAATAGTAAATTGTAAATAGACTGAGTTTTTCTTATGATGTTTTATTTTTTAATAAATAAAATTACTAATAATAATATAAAATTAGATAACTATAATTTTACTTTTATTATTATTAAAATTATTTTTTTAGTTATTTTTTGTTATTATGCTAAAAAAAAATTAAATTAGTTGCGCAAAGAGCGGCTATATTACCTAGTTTTATGTTATATAAACACAATTATAAGTAGTGTTGGGGCTCCAATAAAAAAAATTAAATATCTTCTTTTGAATTAAATAATTATACAATAAAATAGTAAAAAGAAAACTCTCACAAAAAAAAAAATTATAATTTTATCTCTAGTAAATATAAATATTATTATAACAATTAAGCTCCAAAAATAAAATTTTAAGTCGGTCAGTTTTTGCAACTTAAGTATTTTTGCTGCAAAATTCAGAATTATTATTGTTATGTAAAATTTTAAATTTGCATTCACTGATTCTTAATAAAGAAAAGGGTAGAGTATTCAGCTGACCACATTGCCATACAACAAATATTAAGAACCCTAATAATTATTTGCACCACCTCTTCATCAAAAAAAAATAAAAAAAAATAATATTGCACTGCACCCTCTTAAAAAAATCCACAAAATTAATGCGTTACGCTCAAACCTCTTACCTAGGCAGGAATCCTACTGAGAGCCTTCATTAGGAAAGCAAACGTGAAGGCATCTTCTTGGAGCTTCTCAAATCTGCAATCCAACAAAACAGTGCAGAAAGAAATTCATCAGAATAGAAGATATTCCTTAATTTTGGAAATGTAAAACAAAGAGAAGGTTTCTCTCGTGTTTGTTGATCCATGAAAAGTAAAGATATAAATAAATAAAAGAGAGAATCAAAAAAACAAAATAAACTGAGATTAGAAGTTTACCTCCCTGACTTGGAAAAATGCCCAGCACCAAGTTCACATTTAAACAACAGTATGTTATCATCAGTCTTCAGTTCCCTTAGTTTTGCCACGAACTTAGCAGGTTCTGAATACATAACCCGTGGATCTGTTGAAATAGACCAAACCTATGTCAGTTACATGGATGGAATCAACAACACACATCTGATATGCCAACCTAGAAATACCTCCTAATCATGAGTTAAACTATTTTCATATGCATAGTTAAGCGGACTTGTCTCTTTTTTTTAATTTAATAATTCTACTGTGTGAAAATATTTATAAGCGTACATGATATGGTAAGCAACGTCCTTTCATTTTAGAATACCAATTGTGCCATGAGAGTGATTAGATACAGTTTTATAGCTTATTGATAAAATAGAACTACATGAACGGATTAAGAAAGAAATGAAATTTCTTCAGGTCAAAACATTACCATTTAGACCAGCTGTAACAAGAATGTGTGGATAGTTTTGAGCCTTAACCTGTAAACAAAATGATTACAAGAAAATCAAGCTCCAACATTAAGGATATAAGTTTGATCAGCATACTCGTACAATGATGGCTGTCACAACCCAATGTTATTGGTCAATGTTAGTCCTGGGCAAACTTTAGTTGAACTTACATTATCTACAGGAGAGTATGACTTCATGTAAAAATAGAAGTCCTCCTTTCGAGGGTCACCCCATTCCTGCAGAAACATAAACAAATCAAAATGAAACAGCGTCAAATCGTCTAAACCCACAAACTGCTGTCCCTAAGAAAACAAGAGCCCACAAGATGTGGACTAATAAGATAAACCGTAAAACTATATTACACCTAAACAACCTGTAAGCTGTAAATTCAAATAAAATAAAAATAAATAAATAAATAAAATCCAGTAAAAGAGAAAGAAAGCAGCATCTTAAGATTTTTGTAATCTAAAATTTATGGACTAGTTCATGTAAACATTGCTTTAATAATTGGTGCTTAGCAAAGAAAATGTGATTATTAGGGTGGCGGGCCTTGTGAGAACCCCAGGAGATCGAGGGAACAACTTAAACTATACTTACCATGAAAAGGAAAAAAAAATCCGTGGCCCTCGATGCAAATTTTTCACATACAAGTATTTCATTCAATATAAAGTTCCTAATTATATGTTCTAAGAAAAGAGAATTAAATGCATAACTTAAAAATTGATCACAAGACAAAAAATAGTACCTCCCATTCGGCAGTTGTGAGGGGGATAGTTGGATCAAGCATTGTGGTCACAACATCTACAAAAGGTACTCCAGCAACAGCTGCCTTGAACAAATCAGGCCTCATGTTAAGAACAGCACCGATAAGTAACCCTCCTGCGCTTCTTCCTTCGATACACAATTGTTCTTTTGAGCAGTATTTTTCTGCTATTAAATGCTCAGCACAAGCAATGAAATCTGTGAAAGTATTTTTTTTCTTGAACAACTTTCCATTCTCATACCACTGCCTACCCATTTCACCACCTCCACGAATGTGAGCAATAACAAAAATAAATCCTCGGTCTAGCAAAGACAATCTTGCAGACTGGAAACTGGGATCTACACATACCTGTTTATAAGAAGGTTATGAATTTTGAGTAGTATAAATAGCAAAATGAAAAACATTGCCTTCCCATCAATTTTTGCGAGTGCATGACTAAGAAGATTACACTAATAAATATATATACCAACAAACATTAAATTGACAGCACTAGCTAACTGTAACTAATAAATTACAAGAAACATTTGAAGGTTAAAAAAAAGAGAGAGATGGATAAAATAATTAAAATCATACACAAGAAAGAAACCAGACAGCCAAGCTTCAATTTTGACTAACGTTCGTATAACTTAACAGCACTGAACAAAAACCTAACTACAGCCCATTTAGATAAAACTACAGTATCAAATTCAAAAGCATAATATTCTACGAGGAGATCACATGTTCTACAAATGTGTCGAGAAAGTTTCATAAGTTAATGTGAAATGTTTTCAAGAAACAAAATCCATTCAAACATAACAAGAATGATTATATGAAAAAAAAAACAAATATGATGAAACAGATTCTCTATAATGTGAATACACAATTCAATACGTAACTTATTATATTACCTCATAAGAACCATAGCCATAGAGTAGTAAAGAATCCGACCCATCAAGTTTCACCAAATCTTTCCGATAGACAATAGACATTGGAATCTGAGTGCCATCTGGAGCACTGGCCCATTTCCTCTCAGTCACATATCGCGACGCATCAAAACCACCCAAAACCTTTACAAAAAGTAGATAAATTTAACAAATGTAATTTCACCAAAATAACAGTGGTTAAAGGTTACAACCATGAAAATCAAACTGCAGAGAAAAATAATTATTATTTAAATATTTCAGTAAAAGGAAAAGAGATGAAATATTGATGTCAAAACATTTCCATAGAAGACGATGATTTATTTGTAACCAATTCTATGTAGTATATCCTATCAGACTACTCACAAATGTAAAAGTAACTGCAAAAAGAAAGAAAAAAAATCCAAGTACTATAAAAGCTCATATCCTATCAGACTAATCAGAAATGTGAATTTGACCTAATTGCAAAACATCCAAGTATTACAAGAGCTCATAATATCCTATCAGACCCTTTGAAAATTCGAATTTGACATCCTCAATGTGCTTTCCATCCATATAAAAAAATTTGACCAAAAAAATATAAAAACAAATTCCATACTCAAGTTTTATAATCACTTTTTCTAGATCAGCCTCAATCTAAAATTCATCTGGTGAGAGTCAGGACTTGAAGAATCAAAATGGCATAATGGCAAAGTAAGAATGCCATAAGAAAAAGTCCCATACTGGAATCTTGAAAAATGTGTACTTATGTACGGTCATCAATTATCCTTGGTTAAGAATTCAGCTATCTTGTATGAAATGGGTTGTGATCTAAGACAAGACTCCAGTTGTTCAAACACCTAAAGAGCTCGAATTAAATGCCTAACTCCCAGTAAGTCAAATGAATCTTACTATCCAAAAGAAAATGCCTATCCAAATATTTTGATGGTTCCAAACTATAATGTTAAACAGTATTCTGAAATTAAATTTTTCAAAATGTTCAAGAAAGTAACACATTTATAACTCTTGAAAAAATTCTGTTCTTGTTTTGAAGTATAACACCGTAGTTCATTCTAATGCCTGTTATTTTGGGATAAAATTCTTGCTCTCTTCTCCACAATAGATAATATGCAACTTTTTTCGAGAAATTTTCAGTGAGCTTCCTTATCTCATTTAGTGCTGAATTTAAAGGAGATGTGAGTGTGAGGGGGGGTAAAAAAGGCCAGTATGCTATGAGAATCTCACACCTTGGAAAATATAAAGAAAATAACGGTTTACTCTTACCAAGCAGGTGTGTGCCCTATCAATAGAAGTGTTGCTCAACAAGAAGGAAAGAAAACAAACAAAATTACACTCATTTCCATTGTAACAAGGGTTTAAAATTGTACAAAAGCCATAACTAGATTATAAAGAGTAAGAGGATATTTTTTCTTTATGTCATATATACTTTTTCCTATCTATATGTGTGCATATGTGAATGCTCATGTGTGTGTGTTTATAGTAACTAGAAACAGTGATCTTAACAGAGAAGAAATTATGTTCTTTCTTTCTGTTTTTTTTTTCGTTTTTTTAAATGTTCCACTATTCTTGCAAATATGCCAAAAACGATAAAAGTGTCATCATCTAAGTCATGTCTCAAAAAACACAAATGTAAATTTTGGAAACATGTTAATATGACTTACAGGTTCAATCTTTTTCAAAACAGAAATGCCTGTCTTCATGTCATAATCATAAACTGATGGAGGTGTCTTCATTGAGCTATAGGAGAATCTTAAAATGCTGGAAGAAAATTCTGATTCTGTAGGATATGCTGAGTATGTAGGATCCAAAAAATCAACAGCTCGGCCACCCTGAAGTCGATTAAGTGGCTCTCCAACATTAGGAAGACCATAAATAGTTATCTTTGGTAGACCATCCTGACGCTCACATATAACGAGGTGGTCACTATAAAGTTGTACATCCTGAATTTTTACACTGAAAAAGGAAAAAATTGAGAAAGTATCCATTTAAACAGTAAAAAGAACATACACACTAAAAATGTAAAGAGATAGTGATCACCAAACTCATTGCATACGTGAACATTTGAACATGAGCAGAAAATAAAGAATAAATAATCAATTAGGGTAATCAGTTCATAGCTGCATTTACAGAAAGCTATCAATATAACTCACTAAACCATAATTTACAAAAATCTAAATAAAAATTCCATTTATGTACTACAGAACAAAACAAATCGCTTATCCTAATTCCTAAACTGAAACATCTGTTTGGATTAACATAAGGTCATCCCTTAGGTCATTAAATGTATTTTGACATAGGAAAAGAAGCATTACCTTTCTCTATGGGGAATAAGAAGTGTTGTCTCAGATACGTTATCCAGTGGACAAGCAACTAATTCAGAATTGAATAATTCTTCACTTCGCCTAGTAATAAAAAAATGATTCCCTCGATGGCTGACAGAAGTATCAATGCCATCTACACGAGGTGTCAAAACCACCAACCCATCTTCAGGCTTTGAAACATCAAGGTAAAAGTTGAACCTTGTTGTTTTACTCTCAGATGCAACAAACAAAAATTTCTTGCTCTCAGAAGCTTGAAGATCAACCGAGAAAGTTTCATCCTTCTCATGATAAAGTAACTTGTCATTTGACTGTTCTGTGCCCAACTTATGCAACCACACCTACAAAAAAATAGAAAAGAAGAGGAAAAAGCATTCCCTAAACTGTAAGCTAAATAAATAAAACATATGAAATAATGTTCAAAATGAAAATCCTACCGCACTAATTTTCTGGTCAATTCAAATATTATCTTAATAATCATCATTTTACTGATTATACAGCGTTTATGATTGAAGATAAAATAAAAGACAGTGCTTGGACTATAAGCAGACAGATACTTCCGCAGAGCCGAATGTTTTACTTTTATTCAATTAAAGAACTATCACAGCAAGATTTCTTTAAACAAACCTTATCTGGACGAAGAATCGCATCCATGGTGATATACACCAGAGCCGAATCACCAGCCCATTCAATGTACGATGTCGTACCAGTCAGATTCTTTCCCACCAAAGCTCCAGTCTCAGCATCAATAACGTGCACTGTATATATCTCATCTCCTTTCGTATCTTCCGCATAAGCAACCAATTTGTGATTGGGACTAACCTTAAAAGCACCAATGGAGTAATATTCATGTTCTTGAGCCTTAACATTCTCATCTAAGATTACATGTTCAAGACTATCGTCCCCAGTAGGCATCACATCGTTGACCGAAGGAGGAACCTGAGCTTGAGAATGTGGCAGAGGCCGACGACAATGCTGAACGTACTCCTTCCCTTCTGAGGTCCTCTCGTAATAGTAGTATGGCCCCTTTCGCAGTGGCGCCGTCACATCGTCTTCCTTGATCCGTGCCCTAATTTCCGCAAACAGCTCCGATTCCAAATTTTTCGTACCTACTCAAACCAATCAATGAATCAACCACGCATTATGATAAAATTCGAGAATATATTAACGAGTTAAAATTTTACCAGACATTACGGATTCGGTGTAAGAATTTTCTTGCCGGAGGTGGGAGAGAACTTCAGGATTGGAACGAGAATCATCTCGAAGCCAGTAATAGTTGTCGATTCGAACATCGCCAAACAACTCCATTTTGTGCTCCACCTTCTTGGCCGCGGGAGGAGTTGGCATCGCCGGTGCCGCCATGGATGATCGGAATGAGGTTGCTCCGACTAGAAAAGGTCGAAATGAGGAGGAAGAGAATAGAAGCGGGAAGTGAAGTAAACTTACAAGTCTAATGCCGTGATTGAAACTTATTGTTGTTGAAAGCATCTTCTTCTTATTTTTAGTTTTAGCTAAAATAGAAGGAATTAACAATAAAATTTGTATATGGTATAAAATGTACAATGTACATTTTTTTGATGAGAAAGTATACATATTCCCTTAAATATTATTATTACAATGTGTAAAATTACATAACATTCAATACCACTTGTAAATTGTAATGATTATTTCTTCGTTCAATTTGACATGTATATTATGATCTTGAAGTAACAAATGACTTTATGTTTGAACAATTCATTTCTCTATTATAATATAAGCATGAACATTTTCCTTTTGGTTTGGAAATAAATGTAACAATGGTTGATGAATGATAACGATATGAATTCTATCCATTTTGTAATGATGAACGGTTTGTATTATTATGTAGCCATTTCCCAACCATACAAAATAAATACAAAGTTCAATAATGCATTGAGAGTAATTAATAATTTAATACCACTCACAAACAATGGGCCAAGCCGAATAAATATTGTATTAGATATTTTCAATGTAGTACACCATACGTTAACATCCTAATTATGTCACCATGCATACGTTAAACAATGGCAATGTTCTATATCTAAAAAAATTACACAAATCAAGTTTTTTTTTCTTTTTTAAGTACAAAATACAAATCAAGTTTATTCATTATTAGAAAATATGCTTCGAAATTCAATTCAAACAAAAAAATACTCTTTTCTGTTATAAATATTATATTATATGTTAGATATATTATTACAATAGAAAATAGTAAAAATAATATACAAGGACAATAAAAGAGATTGATTAAATATATGTTACACAATACACATATATACACTATATATATTGCATATATATAAAAGGTAGAAGAGAAGATTACAACACATGTAACATAATATATGTATATATATAACAAGAGAATAATATATATGTATACACCCACTCACAACCTTGAGTGTAGATTAGTGAGGATCATCATGATTTGAACAAAGTATTACACATTTGTCCAAAAGCTTATTTTTCCCTATCTCTAAGCACTAAGGGAACTCTTATGAAAATAGTTTTGGGAATTATCAAGCCTTTTAAGGTTTTCTAGCAAAGTGTTTTCTTGATAGAAAATTTGGTTCATCTCAATATGAGCACCTTAAACTTCTTTATATAGTGTTTAGGATATCACCATTTTATATTCAAACTCAAAACTATTAGAATATTTTTATTTATGGAAATTATTTTCTAATTAAGGAAATGATTTTCTATTTAAGGAAATAAATAAATAATTGATTTTCTGATAAATGAATATTTTATATTCATTAAATCTGGACAAAATCAATTATGTAATATTCTATATATGGTCAGATTTCTATATTCATTACCTGATTTGATTTCCTGAATTAATTGTCAAAATATTCTGACAATTAATGTGGCGCAGATACTGATGGAGTATCTCACCTATAAATATAGGGTCTCGGTCCCCGAGCTCCTCACTCATTCTGAATCCATTCAGCAAATTCCATCTAAAGAGAGTTGAGAGAGCGAGGAAGCCCGAACTCCAATACCGAAGCTATCGCAGGGATTGAAGCTCAAAGATCAATGGCTGGAGGTACATCGATCCTTTCATTGCATATATTATTGATATGATTACAGTTTATTTTCCGCATTTCATATCATTTGTATATGCTATATTACATACACTATATATATAGTCTAACAGTTGGTATCAGAGCGGATTTATCTCTGCCTTGATTTTATTTGAGTTTCATATATATATATACATACATATACTGTTCATATATATACATATTTGTTTCGGTTCTGTATATATATATATTTATATTTATACCATTTATATTATATATACATTTTCATCAGTATATACATATATATATCTTTCATATTGTTCATATATACATATATATTATATACTCATACAAATTCATACTCGTACGTGTATATATATATATTTTATCCGTGTATATATGCTTATATATATATTGTATATTATATATATGTTTTATCGCATAATAATAATCATAATATTCATTTTTATTTATGTGATATATACACAGTGGCGGACCTAGAATTTAAAGTGAGGGGGGGCGTAAATAAATTTAAAAAGAAAATATAAAGTGTAGTTAGTGGGGTTTGAACCTTTACCCTCTAACCTATTTATTAACCACCTTAACCATTACACCAAGGTTACTATTATGTCAATAAATATCATCTTTTAATACATATATATGTTGTAACTAATTAAAATACATATACATTTTTTTCTCGATTTTTTTTTTCAGGGGGGGCGACTGCCCCCCCTCGCTACAATGTGGGTCCGCCCCTGTATATACATGCATATATATATATACATGCATATATATATAATCACGATCGGTCCATTTTGAGTTTTTTCTATTTTTTATTTTTTGGTGTTTATTTCGAATTCTAAATATATTGCTATGTTCGTATAGTATTATAGATCGATCTAAGCATTGAAAATCTATTGAAAAACTTAAGGATGGAAATTTTTTTCGGTTAAAACTTTTTCGGATATTTCGTGATATTAAAGTATATATTTTTTCGTGTTTTTGTGCATAAAATCTATGTGGATCTCTTTATTATTTGATTTAGAACCATTTAGATTTGAAAACACGCATTTTGGTCGTCGGAAACACAATTTCCGATCGGGTTTGGGTCGGGTTCGACGGACCCGCGTGCAGAAAAACGGGTCAAAATCGACCCAGTTTGGTTGGAGAAGACGACGCAAACGACATGTCGTTTGCCAAAAAACGACGTGTCGTTTGCCAAAAAACGACGTGTCGTTTGTCAAAAAACGACGTGTCGTTTGTCAAAAAACGACGTGTCGTTTGAAGGCCTTCATTTCAGCTGTCGTTTGTAGTAAACGACATGTCGTTTTTCATACTGTGAAAAACGACATGTCGTTTTCGTTTTTTTGGCGACTCTTCATCGTACAAAACGACGTGTCGTTTTTCCCTTTGGGGGAAAACGACGTGTCGTTTATTCATTCTTTTCGGCGCCCGTCAGAGTGAAAACGACGTGTCGTTTTTGCGTTTTGCAAAAACGACATGTCGTTTACGAAAAGTGGTTTTTTCAAAAAAAAAAAAATAAAAAGGAAAAATTCCGAATTTTTGATAAATTTTTTATTTATTTGGAATATTAATTATTTTCCTATTTTGTGTGTTAATTTAGTCAATAAATTGTATTTAGTTAATTTTCCATTTTTGTTTAATACATATATATAGTATAAATTGAAAATGGAAATTTGTTTAAATTTGGTAATTTATTACATGATTTATTTAGGCATGTAAAAATTGTGCTAATTTGTGCATTTAATTATATATTACCAAATTTATGTAATTTATTGTCTAAATTAATTTTGAAAAATCTGCCATTAATTTCATATTAAGGAATTTGCATTTAATTAATGATCATACATTAATTGTATTATTTTGTATTTAATTGACAAATTTATGTTTAATGCAATTAATTTAGATTTGTATGATTTAAATGCTATACATAAATTCCTTTTATAGTGCTAGATATATTTAAAAATATTCAAACATGAAGATAGGTTGAATATTTTATTTAGCAATTAAGTTTCATAAAACTTCATAAAATTATTCATAAAATATTCATAAAACTTTATAAAATGAATAAAATATGAATAAAATGTAAGTAGTTTTGTGGTTTGACATAAGAAAACATGAACACAGGACAAATGCTCATATCTAGAACGGTTTTTAATGATCTTCGGACGACCACACTAGGAGCACTAATCTCAGTGATTGTCTATTATGTTAATAACGAAATTACTTTTAGGTAGAGCCCAATACCTAATGTCTAAAGTGAAAATATAATTTTTTATAATTAGGGAGTAGCCACAGCATCTTTAATTATATAAAATTATATATTAATTAAAATTCACATTAATGGACAAAACTTGTAATTAATTATTTGGATATAATAATTTTACCCCACAGGGATTTTATTATATTTTTATAATTAATTAGGATAATATATTAAGTTAAATTCTCTTAATTTACCCCACAGGGAGTTATGAGGATTTGATTTAATAGTGTTATCACAAATTTTAATTAAAGATAGATTTCATTCCTCCATTAATCTAAATTAAATATTTCATTAAATCTATCATAAAGTTCATATAATTTTATTAGATTTAAAATTTAGCCCACAGGCAATTTTAGATTTAATAAAATTTTCATCTTCATCATGTTTCTACATTGGTAAAACATGAATTCATTAAAGCCTCAATTCTTTTAACATCTAAATTTTTTGTAATCCTATTCTTGCAGCTATTTCATCCACCTCTAAATATGCTGAAATCACTAGTGAAATCCCTGAGCTTAGGAGTGACAACTTCAAAATCTGGAAGGAACGAGTTCTTCTCCACCTAGCTTGCACTGACATGGATTATGCAATAAGGAAAGATGAACCACTCGCTATCACCGATACTAGCACCGCCGTCGAGATTGCACTGCGTGAAAAGTGGGAGCAATCTAATCGTCTCTGCATCATGTTCATTATGTCCAGAATTCCTATGGGAATGCGTGGATCGGTGGAGCCACCTGAGAAGGTGAAAGACTTTATCAAAGTTATGGATGAGCAGTTTGACACTTCAGATAAATCCTTGTTCATCAACCTCATCCAAGAGTTCTCGTCCACAAAACTCACCCAAGTGTTAAAGGAGTTCGAGAACACATTTCTAAAATGAGGGACATCACCGCTCATTTGAAGAAACTCGACGTTATCATTCCCGATACCTTCCCCGGTTCATTACATCCTTCACAATCTTCCTCCACAAGATGGGCCTTTCAAAATTTCCTACAACACACATAAAGAAAAATGGACTATCAATGAATTGATGACCATGTGTGTTCAAGAGGAAGCCGTGCTCCTACAGAGCAAGGAGAAAGTGTTCACCTAACCACTCAACCTAAGAAACGCACGCCATTCAAGAAGAACAAAGGGAAAAAGCCCATGGCTCCCAAGGCCGCCATAAAGAAAGATTCCATCAAATGTTTCTTTTGTAAACAAAAGGGACATGCTAAAAGTGGAGGCAAATGGCTTCAAGAAATGGATGGATGACAAAGGTAATCCAATTTCCTTAGTATGTTATGAATCTAATATGGCTAATGTTAATCTTAACACATGGTGGATTGATTCCGGTTCAACAATTCACATAACAAATTCCTTGCAGGATATTCAAAATCTAAGGAAGCCAGTGGCAAGTGAGCAAAGCATCTTATCTGGAAACAAGATGGGCTCACATGTGGAAGTTATTGGAACATGCAATTTAGTTTTAAGTAATGGTTTTATTTTAAAGTTAGAAAAGACCTTTTATGTACCAAGTTTCTCTAGAAACTTGATTTCAGTTTCAAGACTTATACCCTTTGGTTTTTCCTTTACATTTTCAGACAAATATTTCAATTTATATTATAAATCTGAATGTGTTGGAAATGGTATTTTGTCTGATGGTCTTTACTGCCTTAATTTACAAAATAATACCACTAATAATGTTATGCATGTTCACGCTGGCACTAAGAGATGTGTTATGAAAGAGGATTCCTGTACATTGTGGCACGGAGATTGGGACATATCTCCATTGATAGAATTAAAAGGTTGGTAAAAGATGGGGTACTCAATACCTTAGATTTTACTGACTTTGATACTTGTGTGGATTGCATTAAGGGAAAGCAAACCTCCAAGTCTGTCAAAACTGGTGTCCATAGGAGTTCTGAAATATTAGAAATCATACATACTGATATATGTAGTCCAGATATGGAGTCACATGGTCAGAAATACTTCATCTCATTCATAGATGATTACTCACGCTACATGTATATCTACTTACTTCATAATAAAAGTGAAGCATTAGATGTCTTTAAGATATTTAAAGCTGAAGTAGAGAAACAATGCAACAAGCAAATTAAGATAGTGAGATCAGATAGAGGAGGTGAGTATTATGGTAGATACACAGAAGATGGACAAGCACCTGGTGCATTTGCGAAGTTTCTTGAAGAAAATGGGATTGTTGCCCATTACACCTTGCCCGGTACACCCGAGCAAAATGGTGTTGCAGAAAGAAGAAACCGAACATTAATGGACATGGTGCGGAGTATGCTTAGTAGCAACTCTAATCTTCCTAAATCCTTGTGGACTGAAGCATTAAAGACATCCGTGTACATATTAAACCGAGTTCCAACAAAGGCAGTCTCAAAAACTCCTTTTGAATTATGGAAAGGTTGGAAACCAAGTTTGAATCATGTACGCATTTGGGGATGTCCATCTGAAGTCAGAATATATAATCCACAAGAGAAGAAATTGGACCCAAGGACCATAAGCGGATTCTTTATAGGGTACGCTGAAAAGTCTAAAGGTTACAAGTTTTATTGTCCATCTCATAGCACAAGAATTGTGGAATCAAGGAATGCAAAATTTCTTGAGAATGCCTTGATCAGTGGGAGTGATCAATCAAAGGACTTAGGTCCTGAGAAAGATCCTTCAGAACCTTCCACTTCAAAAGCAAGATTGATAATGGTTAACACTCCTGTAGTTCAAACGAATGTTCAACAACCATTACCAATCACTGAAGATCCACAAGTTGGTAATGATAATCCAGTAGATCAAAATGTTCAAGAGTTGCCTGCAACTGTTGAACAACTCCGCCGAACCACCGTCGCTCCCCAAGAGCCTGTTGGTGAAGTCTTAAGAAGATCTACTAGACCTATCAAACCAAAGATTTACAAAGACTATGTTGTGTATTTATTAGAATCTGATATTGGAATTGGAAATGATCCAGAAACGTTTTTACAAGCTATGAACAGTAGAGAATCAAAATTGTGGTACAATGCTATGGATGATGAAATGAATTCTATGAGGTGCAACAGAGTCTGGGAACTTGTAAAGTTGCCTAATGGGGCGAGAGCCATTGGCTGTAAATGGGTCTATAAAACTAAGAAAGACTCATTAGGCAACACTGAGAGGTACAAAGCGAGACTTGTTGCTAAAGGATTCACTCAAGAGGAAGGAATTGACTATACGGAGACTTTTTCTCCTGTATCAAAGAAAGATTCCCTCAGAGTCATCTTGGCATTAGTTGCTCATTTTGATTTAGAGCTGGAGCAGATGGATGTAAAAACTGCTTTTCTGAATGGTGATCTAGAGGAGGAGGTATACATGAAACAACCAGAAGGATTCTCCTCTAGTGAAGGTCAGGATTTGGTATGCAAGCTCAAGAAGTCCATCTATGGATTAAAACAAGCATCCCGTCAATGGTATTTAAAATTTCATGATGTCATCTCTTCCTTAGATTTTGAATATCCTGCAAGGAAAAACCAAAGGGTATAAGTCTTGAAACTGAAATCAAGTTTCTAGAGAAACTTGGTACATAAAAGGTCTTTTCTAACTTTAAAATAAAACCATTACTTAAGGAAAGTGGGAGTAAGATCTGTTTTCTTGTTTTATATGTGGACGATATTCTTCTTGCATCCAATGATAAAGGGTTGCTACGTGAAGTGAAACAATTTCTTTCAAAGAACTTTGAGATGAAAGACATGGGTGAAGCATCCTATGTCATAGGCATTAAGATTCATAGAGATAGATACCGAGGTATCTTAGGTTTATCTCAAGAAGCCTACATCAACAGAGTTTTAGAAAGATTTCATATGAAAGATTGTTCACCGAGCGTTGCTCCAATTATGAAGGGTGATAAATTAAATTTGAGCCAGTGCCCAAAGAATGATTTTGAAAGAGAACAAATGAAGAACATTCCTTATGCTTCTGCTGTCGGAAGCCTAATGTATGCTCAGGTGTGCACAAGACCCGACATTGCTTATTCTGTCGGAATGTTAGGAAGATTTCAGAGTAACCCGGGGATAGACCACTGGAAAGCTGCAAAGAAAGTTATGAGGTATCTTCAGGGTACTAAGGATTACAATTTGATGTTCAAACGAACTGACAATCTAGAAGTAGTTGGCTACTCAGACTCAGATTTCGCTGGTTGTACTGATTCACGTAAATCTACATCTGGTTACGTGTTTATGTTTGCTGGTGGAGCTGTGTCCTGGAGGAGTAACAAACAAACTTTGACTGCTACTTCTACTATGGAGGCTGAGTTCGTTTCTTGTTTTGAGGCTACATCACATGGTGTATGGCTAAAGAGTTTCATTTCAGGCCTTAGAGTGGTTGATTCCATTGCAAGGCCGCTAAAGATGTTCTGTGACAATTCAAATTTCGTTTACATGGCTAAGAACAACAAAAGTGGAAGTCGAAGCAAGCACATCGACATTAAGTACTTAGCTATTAGAGAACGTGTTAAGGAAAATAAAGTGGTCATTCAACACATTAGCACTGAATTGATGATTGCCGATCCTATGACAAAAGGCTTGCCACCTCATAAATTCAAGGATCATGTAGAGAACATGGGACTTGGTTCCCTTATGTAATTTGTACAAATAAAGTTATTATTAATGAAACTCTTATTTTGATTTTTCTCATATTTATGCGCATCTTAATTTTACATTTGAGAAAAATTTCAGAGGACCTGAATAAACATAAGGTTTAGGGTTTATTCACTTAAGTACATTGCCACATAAAGTACATTGTTATATAATAAATGTATTGTAATACATGGAAGATAATACTCGATTCATAATGAGGACATGTCGCTATGATTCGTATGTTTATTATATAATGAGGAACGTTGGGTTTGAATATTTTAGTTTAAATGCTGACCAAGTGGGAGAATATTAGAATATTTTTATTTATGGAAATTATTTTCTAATTAAGGAAATGATTTTCTATTTAAGGAAATAAATAAATAATTGATTTTCTGATAAATGAATATTTTATATTCATTAAATCTGGACAAAATCAATTATGTAATATTCTATATATGGTCAGATTTCTATATTCATTACCTGATTTGATTTCCTGAATTAATTGTCAAAATATTCTGACAATTAATGTGGCGCAGATACTGATGGAGTATCTCACCTATAAATATAGGGTCTCGGTCCCCGAGCTCCTCACTCATTCTGAATTCATTTAGCAAATTCCATCTAAAGAGAGTTGAGAGAGCGAGGAAGCCCGAACTCCAATACCGAAGCTATCGCAGGGATTGAAGCTCAAAGATCAATGGCTGGAGGTACATCGATCCTTTCATTGCATATATTATTGATATGATTACAGTTTATTTTCCGCATTTCATATCATTTGTATATGCTATATTACATACACTATATATATAGTCTAACAATAACTCCTCATGGATGTTATCGACTCAAATGTAACTCATACACACACCATAACTCTTATAGCATGAATTTCAAATTAAGATGTGTAACATCTCTTACACACTTAATATTAGTGATAAATGTGAAGGTTACTCATAGTTGTAGACGCTAAAATCTACAATGATCGTAATGAGCATTTGTGGGCACCGACAACCTGCGGAACAAAGACAACAGATGACCGTGAAACCTTGGGACATCGGGGTGGTGCCGGCCGAAGGCACTCCAACAGTCAAGTCAGTAACCTTATAGTGCGAAGTGGAAAAGAAAATAAGAAATGTAAATAAATACTTCCTGTGTCTATAGTTATGCGATGATGGACGATCAAACCTTACTCACCGAAATGAGAAAGAGTATGTCAGATCGTAAAGAAATGATAAGTTTAGTCGTAAAACTAGAGAAAGAGAGTGAAAATCCGTCCCACCTTCTCAGTCCCAGTGTGGGCCTATTTATTATCTTAGGAAAACGGCTACCTCTCGAAACATGGTCCTTCCCTAGAGAAACGGTCTTACTCTACTTCTCCAGGGATGAGCGTCATCTTTAAGGTTTGTTCCTAGATGAGTGTCCTCACATTAGCGTATCACTTAGAGGGTTGATATTCTTGCTCCGCTATGCTAGGGAAGATCACTATTTTCGTGGATTAGTTGGGAAACTTAACGTTCTTCTTCCTCCACGTGTCAACCCTAACATTACACTTTAAGATCAAGCTTTATTGTGAGTTGGACATTCGAATATGACTTGGACATTCAATAGGGTTTTTTTTAGCAGAGAAGAAGAAGAAGAAGAAGAAGAAGAAGAAGAAGAAGAAGAAGAAGAAGAATGGGGAATTAGGGTTTCTTTTATTTTTATTTTTTTAAAATTATTTTTTAATTTTAAATTTTTTAATTTTTGAAGAAAAAGAAATTTTTTTATATTTTATATTTTTTATTTTTAAAATAATTATATTTTTATTTTTTAAAATAATTTTTTACGTGGACCAATAAAATTGTTCCACGTATACACTGTGCCCAATCCAACATGGCACTTAACACCTAAAATGGACAGAAATGTTAAATTGCTAAAAGAATATGAGTATTGGGGTTTGCACTGCCCAAATTTGAGTTTTGGGGGTTAAGTGAAACCAAAATAAAAGTTTTGTGGGTTTTGCCGCCATTTACCTTATATATATTAAAAAAAACAAAAAAATGACCCCTGACAGTCATGATCGAGACCCCTCGTCTCTCTCTCTCTCTCTCTCTCTCTCTCTCTCTCTCTCTCTCTCTCTCTCTCTCTCTCTCTCTCTCTCTCTCTCTCTCTCTCTCTCTCTCTCTCTCTCTCTCTCTCTCTCTCTCTCTCTCTCTCTCTCTCTCTCTCTCTATTTATGTATCTCATAGTCACACTCATAGTATTTTCATTTTAGTTGAATCTGGAAAAAAAAAAAAAAAAAAAAAAAACCCGTTGGTCGGGTTAAATTTTTTTTTCTTAAATTGAGCAGGTTGGACGTAAAATTTTGCAACCTGATCCTTACGTTAGGTTAGAAAATATATAGCATAAATCGAACAAACCAACTGACGTACAACCCTACTGTTCAGTTCTTTCTCAAATGATCGTGGTGTTACTATGTCACTAGGAAATAACAGAGCTTGTGAAGTTAAGGGAATAGGCTCAGTTGAAATGAAAATGCATGAATCATGATGGTGTTTCAATAGTTGTGCAACATGTGAGATATGTGCCAGAATTAAAGAGAAATATGTTGTCTATTGGAATGTTTGACAAGAATGGATGTACAATTAAGATTGAAGATTGAATGCTCATAAGTTTTAGAGGTTCAAAAGTTGTGATTAAGGGACTATCGAACAATGGACTCTACTACCTAGATGGTAAGACAGTGATTAGAAATGCTTCACCTGTAGTGAGTCAAAATTCTAAGATCCATATAAAGATATGGCACTTGAGGTTAGGTCATGTTAGTCAAAGAGGACTGGACGAACTCAACAGACAAGGTATAATCAAGGGTGGCTTGAAGAGTAAACTTGAATTCTGTGAAGAGTTTCAGAATCATATTTGGAAAAGGGGAACATCATACAACTGAGAAACTGGCCTATGTACACTCAAATTTATGGGGTCCTTCTAAGGTGGAGACAATTGGTGGGACTAGTTACTTCATAAGCATCATAGATGATTATAGTAGAAAGGTATGGGTGTACCCACTCAAAATTAAAAATCAAGCATTTGAAACTTTTGTCAATTGGAGAACATTGCTGGAAAATCAAACTGGCAAGAAATTGAAGGTGTTAGGAACAGATAATGGCTTGGAATATTGCTAAAATCTGTTCAAAGATTTCTGTGCCAAAGAGGGAATAGAGAGACATAAAATAATTATCAAAACTCTACAAAAAAATGGCTTGGTTGAAAGAATGAATAGGACACTACTTGAAAGAGTGAGATATCTATTACTTGAAGCTGGTTTAGAAAGGAAGTTATGGGGTGAGGCACTCAAAACTGTTTGCTACCTCATTAACAGATGTACATCTGTTGCAAACAAGTTCAGAACACCACAAGAAATGTGGACAGGGCATATCCCTAAGATAGATCACCTTAGAGTTTTTGGTTGCACTGCCTATGCTCACATAAAACATGATAAGTTGCAACCAAAAGATTCGAAGTGCATGTTTCTAGGCTATCTAGATGGTGTTAAAGGCTATAAACTATGGTGCTTAGAACCTGATTTCAAGAAATGTATTATAAGCAAAGATGTTGTCTTCAAAGAGGATGCAATGGCAATGAAAACCAAAGCTCTTAATGACATTCAACCAATAATACATGTTCAGGGCCTGCAAATTAAGGTGGATTAGCAACCCGATCCTCAAATTGCAGAACAAAGTCTTAAAACCAGACTAGAAACTGAAAGACATGAAGATGAAACTGATCTAAGTACTTACCAGCTTGCTAGAGACAGGGTGAGAAGAAAAACCAGACCTCCAAGCAAATTTGGATATGCTGATTTTATAACATATGCATTGATCACTGTAGAAGAATTAGAATCCTCAAAACCAACCAGTTACTATGAAGTTGTTACAGGCAGAAACAAACTAAAATGGTTAAGGGCAATTGATGAAGAAATGGCATCTCTTAAGAAGAATAAGACCTGGATTGTGGTCAAGAAACCAAAAGGAAAGAAATTGGTAGGTTGCAAATGGATTTTCAAGGAAAAGAAAGGCGTACTTGGTGTTGAATCAATTAAGTTCAAAGTAAGATTAGTAGCTAAAGGATTCACTCAGCAAGAAGGAGTGGATATCAACAAAATTTTTTCACCAGTTGTTAAACAAATTTCTATTAGAGTTATGATGGCCAAGGCAGCAAAGGAAGAGCTTCACATAGAGCAAATGGATGTAAGGATAGCCTTCTTACATGGAAACCTAGATGAAGAGATCTACATGCAGCTGCCAGAAGGCTTTGAAAGTAAATATCCTAACCAGGTTTGTCTACTAAAGAAATCCCTCTATGGTTTAAATCAAGCATCTAGGCAATGGAATTTAAGATTTGATGAATATATGAAGAAAATTGGATATGCCAAAAGTAAATAAGATCCACGCATCTATCACAATGATCAGATTTATTGATATATGTTGATGATATTCTAATCTTTAATAAGGAAAAATCAGATATAAACAGGTTAAAATTGAAACTCAATCAAGAGTTTGAAATGAAAGATCTTGGCACTAGTAATTGGGCTGAACATTTAGACCCGCAAACCCAAAAAATCCGAACACCCACCTCGACCCACTGCCAAAAAAACTGAAAAATTAAAAACCTGTGTGATCAGGTCGGGTCCAACCCGAAAATACCCCACACGGGTTTCGGGTTCGGGATTTAAAAATATATATTTTTTTAGTCGGGTTCTAACCCGTAACCCGAACAACACTAAATAAAAAAATTAAATTTTTTTTTATTACATTAAAAATAATAATATTAATTATTAAAATTTATAACTTAAAATTAAAAAAATAATAATATTCACTTTTACTGTACTGTACATTATAACTATTTACTATTCATTCGACCAAAAAAGCTTAGAAGAATTCAAGAAACTCCCAACAATGGCAGCTGCTTCTTCTCCAGCGGGGTCTCATCCTAGCAGTCGACTCAATCCGGTAAGCCTCATCCCTAACATCTAAAGCTTTCTCTGCCCTCTTCCATTTTTCTGAAATCTGACAGCCTGTGTTCGCCTGCTCATTGCTCATTGACTGCTGAGATATGCTTCTCCGTTCTTGACTCTTGTTAATGTTATATGGTTTTATAATTTATATTTTATATACATTATTGATTATTTAATTAATTTTATATAATAATTATAGTATTATACTATAACTCTGGCTATTCACTACTAAAATTATTCTTAAGGTAAAAGAAGTGTAGAATTATTGAGTTTGAGAATGAGTAAGTCAATATATAAGAAAGAGAAAAGAAAATCGTAAGTTACTTGAGAATTGAAATTGGGTTTCAACCAAATTCATTATTCATGCCCATAAATATGTTTATTATAAAAGAAAAAAGACCCAAAAAATGTTAAAAATAAAAAAGATGGAATTTTAAAAATTAAATTTCTTGAGCCTAAAAATGAAATATTCGGACTCGACCCAATAAAACCCGAACCCGACCAAGCGAAACCCGCCATACCTGACCTGAAACCTGACATACCTGACCACCCGAAAATCGAGTTCAGTTGTGCATTTTCAACACCCAAAATTTGAAAACCCGAACTTGACCACCCGAAAACTCGACCTGTGTGCAGCCTTAACTGGTAAGAAGATCCTTGGAATTGATATTCAAAGAGCAAAATCAAATGTCATTAATCTATCCAAAAAGAGTTACTTGCAAAAAGTGTTAGGCAAATTTAGAATGGACAATCCCAAGGTGGTTTCAACACCTCTAGCTCACATGCACCAACAATAGATGCTGAGAAAGAGAAAATGAGTAAGATTCCTTATGCAAGTTGTGTAATAAGTTTGATGTACTCTATGGTTTGTACAAGACTTGATTTAGCACATGCCATGAGCATGACAAGCAGATTTGTTGCAAATTCAGGGAATGCTCACTGGACAGCACTGAAATGAATAATGAGATACATAAAAGGCACATTTAACATTGGTTTAACCTATGATGGTACTAGCGAATTCAAACAATTGGTAACTTGATATGTTGATTCAGATTGTGTTTACAGTTTATGGTGGTTGTGTTAAATGGAAGTCTAACCTACAAAAGGTTGTAGCACTATCTTCTACAGAAGTTGAATACATGGCTGCTACAAAGGCTATCAAAGAAGAAATATGGCTTAAGAGATTAACAAGTGAACTCAAAATCAACTCAGAAGATATCACAGTTCACTGTGATAACCAAAGTGTACTTCATCGTGTGAAAAATCTCATGTTTCATGAGAGGACTAAACATATTGACATTAAAATGCACTTTATTAGAGATGTGATTCAATCCAAACTTGTCTCTGTGAGGAAGATCAACACTCAAGAAAACCCTGCTGATGCATTTACAAAGAGCTTGACAAGAGACAAGTTTAGACTTTGTCTAGACTTATTCAACATCAACTCTAACTAGAGTCTCAACTAAGATTCACATTCATTGGACTTTAGATTCAGTTATGTTGGTTACTGTTATGGCTTGGATTACTCTGTTGTCAAAGTGTACTAAACCATGTGGAAATTGTGGGGTTTAGAACACTTAGTTAACATTCTCTAACTACCTTGATAGTTGGTAGTTAAGTCGATTGGCTTTTGTCCTAACTAACCGAGCTATATAAATAGAAGGTTTCTAATTCACTTGTGTAAGAGATCAAGTTAGTGAGGGAACAACACAAAGAAAATTAGATTGTAATGGAGATGAATTCTCTTAGTGATTAGTGTGATTGAGGGTTGTAAAAGGCATTTTCATGTATTTGATTGGATTGCCTCAAGTGAGATTATGATTGTAATTGGTGTGTATCACCATTCACCACTAGAGTTCTTTGAGTTTTTGGTCCAAGTGTTTGTAATTATAATTCTTACCATTCAATACTAAAATCATCACAACCAACAAAGATGTTTTCTACTCGGGGATTAGGTCAAAGTTTTAATTAAAATTTGTGATTGAACCTCGTTATAATTGTTGTCTATTTTCATTTCTGGTTTACTGGTTTGCTAGTGTATGTTGCGGTCTTTATTTTTCTTTGTGTTCTTGCATTCTTGTTAGTGCTTAAGTGCACAACATATACATACATTAAATTGATTTGCATAAATAAACTAATCATCAATAAAATATAATTTTAGAAAAACCAACATTAATTTGCCAAATTCAGTTAGCAAATAAAAATTGTCAAACGTTATTTCTGTTCACTTCACTCATTCTTACTTCACAGTAATTCATTAACATTTTTTGAGTTAACAAAAGTAACTATTGAAATTTAAGATTAATTTTTAGATAGAACTCCAAATTAAAAAAAAAATAGTGAAGAAAGAATTATATCAAGTGGTGAAAACATCGTTAATTAGTTAATTAAAGGCATAGCGATTATCAAGTCAAGTGAGGAACTAAAGGGCTAAAGGCTCGTCTCTACAATTTTCTGACCTACGATCAATTCCTGTAAATTTTATATATTTTTTTAAAACAGAGCCCAGAAGTTCCCCGATTTTAATTGGTACACAAGCAATGATAAGTGTGGAAGACAAGGAATAATTAGAAATTTTTATTAGTACAAACGAATAGTATTTTTAGTTTTTTGATGCACAAATTGCTTTTTCATTTATTTGTTTATTAATTATGAATTATACACAAATACCTAATTCGAACAAGTGAAAGACGATTGGTGTAAAAGGGTGTCTAAAGAACTAAGGCTACTTTTTGCAAATGATTTATTTACAAATAAGATATCTATGATTTACTTTTATTAATTATTACAAAATTAGTAAATTGAAGACACCTGTAAGTGGAATTAGTGTTAAGGTAAAGTAAAATAATGGAAGTTAGATAAGGCAGTGTTATTTAATGACAAAACTCCTGGTGATGAAGAGAAGGACGACACCATTGGAAAGGAAATAAAACAAGCATGAATTAATAATGGAATGAGAATCAGAAACTAATGCACAGCCCACGTAAATTTCAAAAGCAAACTAAACCGAATGGAAAATCTTAAAAACAAGAATAAGAAGACACGTAAAGCTCCAAATTGCAACGACCTATAGTGACAGTTGAATAATTATACAGGTAAATGCAGGTTATATAGCTCCAAATGATTGACTATAAGAAATACGGAACTCCTGTCCTAGGTCCTCTCATCTGGTTATTCTCCTCTGTTTCGGTAAAAAATTTCACCTCTCTCTCCTGAAATCAAGCACAACAAAAAAGAACCATCATCAACACCAATAGAATACCAAAGCACCCAATGACTGTTAGTGTTTGATCTCATAGAAAAACAATTTTTCATAAGACATAAGAGAAGAACAAAGAGATGGGATGAAATCTTGTATTACCATATTCTCATTAAAACTCAATATAGATGCCACGTTTCCGCATCGGTAACAGTAATTGGGCGCAGACCAGACCTGACAAGATCAAGGGCAAACGTACTATCATTGTTAACCGAACCTATAGAAAAATGTCAAAAGCATTGAAATTATTATAAAATTTTGTTTTATGTACAGAGGCTCACCGTAACAAGGCCTTTGTCTTGGAACATGTACTTCAAACCTTCTTGTACAAGCTGGTGCGCTCGACAGACCAGATCAAGATTGTTTATGTGGTTAAACTACAGGAAAGAAAGAAAGAAAAGGTAATGATGTGTTATGCTAATGGTCAGAATTGCGGGGAAGAATTATGCCTACATTGAGATCAAATTATCACCTCAGAAGTGACTCTGGATCCAAAGAGCCAACCTGCTCCACGTGGACTGACTGCCCACGTTTCAATATCTTCAGGATCACTCCACATAAGATCACAAAATGGTCCCTCATGAGGAATTTCACAATTTCGCTCAATTACTCTTATCTGTAAGAAAAATGTTGCATGAAATTAGATTTTTATCAAATCAGGTAATCTTTAAAGGCTAAAGGATTATTGATACAAAGAGGTTCATGACTATAATGGGTAGATCGAGCCACGATGGGTTTGCTGCCCTTAAAGCATTATGAAATACTTCCTTCTGTTCTGTAAATCAAGCTATTCAAAGGTATTTTAAGATTCTTCCCTGAAAACTTCTACAAAGAGTCCAAGCATACTGATTTACTTCCCTGGGACGTTAGAGCTATTTTACATGCATGATAATGACTCGTAACTGATAAGATACCAAAAACAGTGATACCAATTATATATATGGAAATTCAAATAGAGAGATAGATATAAAATTAATAATAATAACAAAAGGGCATTGGCAACCATATACAGAAGGGCAAAAATTTATCATTGTTCAAAACAGAATGCTAAACCATTAAACAAGAAAGAGGTAAAGGCCATCTGACAAGAAAAAAGAAGAAGAAGAAAAGATGAGATAAAGACCTGATCAATAGTTCGAATATCAGGAGAAAGACCGCCATGAACGCAAAGTACCTGGAAAGAATAACAATATATATTATTATAAAACTAAAGCAGCCATGGATGCAACCAAATAGGATATGATAAGTGCATGTAAACTATGCACAAATGTCAGGTAATATTAGAATGTAAATGACAAATCATGTGTGTGTGTGTAAGGCAAGAGAACCTTACAGTGCCATCTATGATTGCTGAGAGCGTCAAATAATCAAAAACATCTGTACAATACCGCCATGCATTAGCGTTTCCATACTTCCTCTGGCACTCGTCATAAAAACCATACACCTAGAAGAAATGAAATTATCCATGAAAAAAAAAAAAAACAAAACCAAATCAGCGATAAGAATTCCTTAAAGCTTCTAAACTGCTATCCAGAGACATCTCTGTTTTAGTTATAATTATCAACAGTGAAAAATAACAGCTGATAAACTTTAATAAAAAACAGTTTGTTACCAATTTAATATTAGTTAAATTAGCAAAAGCTTGGGTTTGAACCACACACCTCTACACACCAAACTGTCTAAGCTATAGATAAAAGTGAAAGAAACTGTTTAGGTGTAACACAGTAAAGTCTTGTCTTTTGAGCTTTTTTTGCACAGAACAGAACTTTTTAACGAAGAAATGGACAATATATAAACCATTCAGAAGATAAGGCAACCTCTAAAACTGAAAGGAGAAGCAAAAGCATTGATAACTGTTGAACACTAAATCCTTCCAGTTACGGCAATCAAAAGAGAAAGGAAGGTCTTTGAACTCCTTAACAATTGACCCACAAATAGAAGCTAAAAACTTGGGTCTACAGCAGAGCATAGATTTAACCTGATAATGTAGATTACAAATATAAAACATAACAGGCAGATAGATTTAGTCATAGTTTCTCTTTTCCTTTGATTGACGACTAATAAAAGACGTTCATTCTCACAAACAAATACATCATTAAATAATAAACCAAGAGTACCATGTATGTGATGAAAATACTTAGTCTAAGCATAAGATAACACGGTCAGCAGTTCTTCAAACTAGCAAAAACAAGCATAACCTACCTGGGTCAGTTGCCTGCTTTCATGGTTTCCACGCAAAAGTGTTATGTTTGCTGGATATCTGTAAGTAAACGAACAGAGTTAAACAAAACAAAGAAGAATTAGCTTCTCAAAGGAAGGCATTAAAAGATTAAGCACATAAGATAAAACAACAAAACAATGAAAAGAAACATCCAATGAAAGAAATTATAGAGAACTTGATTACCTTCGCAAATATTACAAAAAAGGGATTTATGACAACCTACACTAGAAATTATAGAGAACTTGATAACTTTTGCAAATATTACCAAAAGGAATCTATGACAAGCTACACAAGAACAAGTTTGGGAAGGGGAGATCATTATCCCAAGGTTAATAATATCGTTATGGTGCTGTGGAAAAGTTTTGACTGAAATGCATGACACAGGAAAATTTTCTTTCATCCAAATGACATGGCAAATAATGTCTAAAATGAAAGAACAGAAATATAACAACCATCCATCAAGCCCAAATCTAGGATCCAGCCGGAAGAAAAAGAAAACAAATTATGATTTCAAGAAATTGAATCATTAAAAAAAGATTGTAGATGCATCTTGTTAACCAAAAACTATCCACAGCTAGAATGCAGGAAGAACGTGCAAAATATGTTGAAATGAACATAGTGTAACAAAGGCAAGACACAACAATAGCATCCTTGTTTCAACAAAATAGTCGGAGAAAAGCATATGCACACATAGGAAGCATACCTAGCTTTAAGAAGCAAAAGAATTGTGAAAACTTCAAGACTATTGTACCCTCGATCAACAAAATCACCCTGTGAAGAATTTAAATATTGTAAGCACACTGGAAAACAGATATTCTGAAATGACAGGATTAAATTGCATTCATGGTAAGAAGCATATACCATACCATAAATATGTAATTGGTCTCTGGGACATGGCCACCAGTTTGGAAAAGTTTCATGAGATCGTGGAACTGACCATGAATATCACCGCAAACAGTGACTGGACTATTTACAGGTTGCACATTAGATTCCTCAATTAGAATCTCTTTAACCTATAAAATGTAGTTTAAACAAGAGATTCAGAGAGAGAATTACCACAATACATATCATATTAAATATATAAATAGTGCTCATAAAATGTCACATGAACATATGTAAGAAAACACATCAAATACTTAAAATTAGGAAAAAAAAAAAAAGATTTCTAGACCATTTAATACACAAGTATCAATTATTAAATATCAAATCCAAGAAGATCACTTGTGACTTCAGACAGTGACATAGACATAAAACAATATTCAGAATTTGACTTTTAACCATAACAGTAATTACATTAGCCACCACACCATATGAATTATAACCACTTCAAATTTGATCAAAATGTAACTACTTGGAAGAGAATGTTCAATGATTTTTAAAAATAAATCAATATCTAAGGCTTTCAAAGTAGGCCATATGTAGTCATTAACAAGTTTACGTAATCTCCAGACTTCAGAACTTCAAATCGCAACGAGCTATCTGTGGAATGAAGATTCTAGTTCACAGCTATATTATATGCCCTTATACACAGGAATCATGTAAATATGAAGCAAGGCCCTACAATTAGCTCTCCATCCACAAGCAATTCAAAATTATTGATCTAGTAGAGTAAAAGACTGCCAAGCCAGAGGTTTAAGCATCGTGCCAGTTGGAGGGCATGGAGCAATCAAACATTCAAACTGAGTCAAGAAGCAATGCCTGGAAAAGGATCAACCATAATGGAAAAAGAACCAAATTTTGCTCCACTATTTCAAACAACTAAATTTTGCTCATTTCTCAGTGTCATTCATTCAAGAATCTCAATTAGTCTTGAAAATTCTATAGATCTTGCATCCAATAATAAATTTGGGGAATGTAGCACCTACAAGAAACCAATCAAGAAACGCAACTAGTTACTTTCACCTCTTAGTTCCTCTTGTGGCACCCATGGATTCGATAACAAATACTGTTTGCACTACACTGAAATTATGCCCTCCGTCTTCACTAAACAATGAATATATTAAATTCGGTTGCTCTTGCTAGCTCTAAATAAGAAAGCATATTTCTATCTAAATTATCAGATTTGACAAAAAACAAGGGTATGCAATTTTAAAGCCCCATTTTCTCCGATCTCCACGGAGATAAACAGCAAATATACACACATTAACGTAAAAGTACCCCGGCAAATAAATCCTACTCGGAAATTAAGTTCGAAGAACTTTTCTAGACAAGCAATCAGAAAACGAGCAAAACAAGATCAAAATAGATCGAAGAAACAAAGCGAAGAAAACATTTCGGAAAAATAACGAAAATAGGAAGAAAAAACACGAACGTATTCGCAGAGAAGTTGAAGCTCGTCCTCCAAAAGGTGCTGGCCTTCCTTGACCTTCGAGATCCACTGGTCCAAATCCATTTGTCGATTACTTCTTTCGTATTCTTTTTCTTCTTCTTCTTCTTCTTCTTCCTTGTTCCTCTGTCTAGGGTTTTCAGCAAGTTCCCCCAATGATAGAAACCAAAAAAAAAAAAAAACAATATCCAAATTAAATCAAAACATTAGCATTGGTCAAATACTTGTATCAATTTTATTATTTCGAACTGGCCAGGCAAAGCCACACTATGTTTTCTCTTTCTTTTCAATTTTTATTTATTTATTTTTTATGTGGCATTTATGATTTTGTATTTATTTTTTTATGTTTTATAATTTTTTTTTGTTAGGGCAACTCCCATGGTAAATGTTAAAGGGTCAAGATGGAAAATGACCCTAAATCTAACAATTAAGTTAATAAATGTCTCTTTTTTAAAAAAATTAATAAAATGTCCTTTTAGTTAAAAATTTGATGATAAAATTACAATTATAACCTTGAATAATTAAGTATTTGATATAGTTATTTTGCACAATAGTATATCGTTTTTATGTGCAATAATATATTAAAAAAAACTGAAAGGTAGTATATATATATATATATATATTTTGAAATAACTGAAAGGTAGTATATTAGTTTAAGATTGTAGTATATTATTTTAATGTGTTGTGGTATATAATGAACGAAAGACGGAAATTAAAAAATATGGAATATTAATTTAAGTTTGAGGTATAGTTATATTTCACAAGGAAATATTATCTTTATGTTCATTAGTATATCATGAAGGAAAGAAAAAGAAAAAAAAAACATGTAGAATATTAAATTAAGTTTTTGGTATATATATTTTCCACTATATTGGTGGTATATTAATTTTTCACTATAGTATTTATGCTTATGATTGCAGAATATAGTTTTTATATGATATTGTATATTGTGGAAACATTTAATAGTATATTAGTTTAAATTTATGGTATATTTATATTGGTCTAAAGTATCATTTGTATGTGATATGTATATCGTGAAGGATATAAAGAAAAAAAACTATTAAATATTAATTTAAGTATGAGGTATAGTTATATTTGACTGAGATATATTGATTTTATGTTCATTGGTATTTCATGAAGGAAAGAACAAGAAAAAAAACTTGTGGAATATTAAATTAAGTTTTTTGTATATTTTTTTTTTCACTATGCTGGTGGTATATTAATTTTTGACTATGGTATATCTGCTTATGATTGTGGTATATAGTTTTTGTATGCTACTGTATATTGTGGAAAACAATTCATTTAATTGTATATTAGTTTAAGTTTGTGATATATGTATATTAGTTTAAGGTATATTGTTTGTATATCATACGATATATTAATAAAAAAACTAATTATATAGTTAAATAACATATTAAATAGCAATAACAGCAGCAAAATCTAAAAGAATAAAATATATAATACCTTTTATATAATTAAAAAATAGTTGATAAAAATTCAGTAGAAAGGTTTTGATCTATTGTTTTTTATAATTTCTATTAAAGGAATAAAACATATAATACCTTTTGTTGACCGAGGTTTTCGGCAACCAATAAAATAATATAAGATTAGAGAACTGTAAGAAAATTAGAGAAGGATTTTTACGTGGTTGTGGCATTAATGAGCCTTAGTCCACGAGTCTGTGTTATTTACGGATGTATTAAATACAGAGAATGTTCTTGGTGAGTATTTACTCTTCTTGCACTTATGCAACCCAAGATTTTTCGACCCCATTTAATGAGCTTTGAGGGGGTATCTATAGTGTTTTTGGTGGGGTGATCCCCAGGATTATTGTACATGTGTCTCTGTAAATACAGAGAATGTTATTTACGGATGTATTAAATACAGAGAATGTTTTTGGTGGGGTGAGCCTTAGTCCACGAGTCTGTGTTATTTACGGATGTATTAAATACAGAGAATGTTCTTGGTGAGTATTTACTCTTCTTGCACTTATGCAACCCAAGATTTTTCGACCCCATTTAATGAGCTTTGAGGGGGTATCTATAGTGTTTTTGGTGGGGTGATCCCCAGGATTATTGTACATGTGTCTCTGTAAATATCCATAAAGATGGGCATTCCCAATGAATATACCATGAGTAATGCATGGTCAAATCCCTAGGTGTTGTAGGGCTTTTATGTGGAATGTCCTTATTGTCTTTTGACTGACGTGACTCTTCACAGTGTAGCCGTCAATAGACTTAAATGATCTTTACTTCGCAGGTGCAGATTGGGGGTTGTGTCATCAGACTTTATTGCGTGTAGCAGTCCCAACAAGTTTCCTCCCATGCGACATTAAATGCGAAATGACTGCTCAGGGGAAGCCTGACACCTCGCGGAGATGCTTTAATGTTACTTGGGCTTCCGGGAGCGTATGGGGCTCCGTATGCCTTCTCCGGGAGGCCTCTCCCGGATGTTGCCTTATTACATACAGACAGCAAATAATTCAAGTATTAAGATGTTTTGATCCACGTGTCCCTGTCCGGTTGGTCCACGTATATTGGGCAAAATCAGGGGCAACATTTACCCCCCAAGCCTTGTTTATTTGAAAAATAAAACAAGGCTTGTTTAAGTGCCTCCGGTTGACTCCTCGGTTTCCTGGCACGAGCTTTGAGCGCGTGAAGGTGCATTTAATGATCGCCATTAATGCAGTGATTCGCTTTTTGCAGACGTCGATTCGTTTCATGCCCATTGATTGATACGGCGCAGTAATGGTGTCAGACGGACACTCAAACGTTTCCACTACCTTAATTACAAACCGATCCAACCGTTGATTCTTGGGAATTCGAATCGTGCGTCTCCCCAGCCATTCGATTGGTAGGTGATAGTGCCTGTTCCTCATGCACTTTTGCTTATAAAAGCCACCACATTTCCTTCATGTGGTTACTTTCCATTTTTCGCCAACTTTGTTCGAGTTTTCCAGAGAGAAAAAATCCTCAGACCAAGAGAAAACCTTCGAACACTTTGCAAATTTCTTTGCTAACCTTCACTCACTACTGTCAGCCTACATTCCCTTGTTTGATCAACAACAAAACCCCCAGTTCTAACACTTCATTGTAAGTTTCTCGCATCCCTCACTTTGCTGTTTGTGTTTATGGCATGCTTTACTTATCTGTTTGTTTTTCTGGGTTTGTGTTTGAAGTTTCTGGAATGTATTTCTTTGTGTTTTTCATGTGATAGGTCTAGATTTCCCTTCTCTGGGCTAGGGTTACTCTTGTCATGCACTGTTGTTATATTTTGTGAAAGACCATGCACTCTTCGTGTAGTGGTCTTCAAGGGCATAGAAAAGACTTTGTTTTTCTCGATTTTCTCCCCTTCTTTCTTTTTCTTTCATGCGCGATGTCACCATCTGTGAGATCTTTGCACCCGACTTTTGTCCAGGAAATCCTTCTAAGGCTTTCTTGTTGACAGATGTCCGGAGGGGGCCTCTTTCCAGCGGTTAGGGGACCCCCATTCCCTTTTTTGACTTAGGGTTTGGTATGGGGCCTAATTGCGGGAATTTTAACTCTTTTTCAGAATCAAAAATGTCTGCATCCGGCTCAAAATCTTCCAAGAAGGGGGGTAAGCGTTTGGCTACCCTGGAGGACGTCATGCTGGGTCCCGTTGCCCAGGAGGGGTACAAACCTCGGGCTACGGGATGGGAAACGGCCGAGCTTCACTCCACTCTAACTTGCCCTCACCAGTTGGAGAATATCGTGGAGGTGGCTGGAATCAAGCCCTCGACATCCGGGACATACCACCGGCCGCCCCGAGATGCGGAGACGCCCAACCATAACTACGGAGGCTTCGGGGCCTGGAGCCAGACGCATCTGATGTCCGGGGCCATGCTTCACCTTCAAGATTATTTTATTAACTTTCTTGTATTTGTCGGCCTTGCGCCATACCAACTGATTCCCCAAGCTTACCGCCTGCTTTCAGGCTTATTTATTTTTTACTCCGCCCGGGGATGGGGCTCTCCCAGTCCGGCGGAGATTTTGTATTTTTATGAACTTGTTTCCGTCCCCAAGAAGGGGGACAAACTTAAAGACGGTTTTTATGGCTTCTGGGCCCATCCTTCAAATGATGGAGTGGTCCCTTATAATCGGCAAACCCACGTTAAGGAGTATCGCCATCGCTTTTTCTTCTCCTCCGGGTTCCGAGCTGTGGAGCACCCGGAGCTTCTTACGGAGTGGGTCAGGATTCCTCCATACGAGCGGACCGCGTTTATTGAGATCTTTCTCTGGCGGGCTCAGGTCTTTGCGACTTATGACCGGACGGATCTCGACATCGGGGGCCTGGTCACGACGGAGAACTGCCGGAAGGCTAAGCTGATCCTACTGCACCAGTCAGTGGAGGACTCTAACCTTTCTAAGGTTATTTTCCGAACATGAGGGTTCCTGCCGCGGAGAAGACCTTCTGGGATGAGCTTATTGCCACCGCGGAGAAGAAGTACTAGGAGTACC
Source organism: Cannabis sativa (assembly GCF_029168945.1). NCBI lineage: Eukaryota > Viridiplantae > Streptophyta > Magnoliopsida > Rosales > Cannabaceae > Cannabis > Cannabis sativa. Next base: position 21,844,672 of record NC_083609.1, on the reverse strand, counting down.
TCTACCGGAAGGCTCAGGAGAAGGCTTACACCAAGGCCCAGGCGGCTTCCAGGAGGCCCCTTCGCGTGGGGAGCCGGGTCGAGAGGAGAAGCCAAACGATTGCTGGGAAGTCCCTTCGCATTGGGAGCCCGGTTGAGAGGAAGGCTCCCCAGACCAAAGCCTTCGGTTCAGATGCCGAATACTGGGGCTCCTGATGCCAGTACTTCCGGCTCCGGTAAGTCTCCTTTATCAGTGCATTATGTTCCCTCTGTTAGCGAATATGTCAGCCTTAGGCCTGTAGGGTTCGATGAACGTCTCCTTAGGTTTAGGATGCCCTCGACCCGGTGGGGAGATCATGCCAAGGACTATTATTTTTCCAACTTAGGAGATTTCCTAGGTCGGTCCTGGATGGGTTCTGGACCTCCGGAGCCCGTTCCCTTGGACCCTTCGGCCTATCTTTCTTCTAGCTGGTTCCGGCCCTCGGATAGCTATCTCGGAGATGATGCAGCCAGCATTAAGATTCGGAACTTTGCTAGGGCCGAATTAGAGAGTCAGGGTAGGACTAGCTTGATTGCTTTTTTGAGCGTTTACTGCTTTCACAGATATTCTAACACTTGACTCTTTTCTTTTGTTGTAGCAGCTAATTCCATGGATGCCATTTTGGCCGCCCTTGCCGGAGCTCACACTCCTGACGCTCCCCTTCCTTTAACTTCTTCCCAAGTGGCCACTCCCTTGAAAGCTTCTTCTAGTGCCCCTCCAGACACTATTGACTTAGTGGATGAGGAGGAGGCGCTTCCTGAGGAAGCTGAAGAAGGTCAAGAAAAGCAATGGGCTTTTCCTGAGGAAGTTGAAGAAGGTGAAGAAGAGCAAGAGGTTGCTCTGATTCGCAAACGCAAGGGCAAGATGGTAGCCGAGGAGGTGCCCAAATGGCAGCGGAGAGCGGACAATCTGGCCCCTGCTCCTGATTCTGGGATCCCTTCCGAGGCGGAGGAATATACAGTGCCTCCCAACATAGTGCTGACTCCGGTTCCTGGAGATGAGGCGAGGCAGGAGCTCCGGATAGCCAAACACAACTACACCATGGACGAGTACTCCCGGGGGCATGCTAACGTGGAGGCTTTGAGGAGGGTTTTGCGCGATGAAATGCAAAATACCCTTAACGATCAGAACTACCAGAACCCGTGGGATCTGAACTTGGACCCCCTGTCGGATTGGTTCAATCGTTTCCTCGGGCCCACCTTGGCTCCCTTTGCCGCGGAGATGACCGGCGAGTTTGTGTCTCAGCTCACCCGGTGTGCGCCCAAGCGGTTCGCTGCTTGTACCACTTCAATTCTTTGCGGGTGGTTCCTCTAATATGGAGCCTCCTGAGATCATGGCCACTCTCCCATTAGGTCTGGGTGGCAAACCGGGGATGTGTTGGGCATCTCCAGCGGGAGCAACTGGAGCCAATACTCCTGCTGCACCCCCTGGTGTTCCCTGCGGTACAACCCCTGTCGCCTGACCCGGATTGAGGTGAGGCAGCCGATTCTTGATCCATTCATAGAGGTGGCCCAATCGGATCAGGTTTTCAATCTCATCCTTGAGATTTTTACATTCATTGGTGTTGTGCCCAATGTCGTTGTGGTACTCGCATCTTTTGTTGGGGTCCCTCCAGGAGCTATCCTTGTACAAGGGAGGTGGTCTCCGGTAGTGCGTATTTTGCCTGGTAGCAAAATATACACGCTCTTGGGAGTCTGTCAGCTCCGTGTACTGGGTGTACTGTGGAGTGTACCCCCTCTTTTGGCATTTTCCCTCCGTCCGGGTGCTGCCTTTGGAGGATCTTTTACTCCTCGAGCCCTGGGAAGGGTCTGCCAGGCTGGCGGTTGGAGCGGAGTGCGAGGGAGCTTGTCCATTTATCCCTGAGGGGTTTCCAAAATGGGACGATGCGGGGGCCAAGGCCTGGCCCTGACTATATCCAAGAGTAGCAGAGAACTGTAGGCCGCTTACTGGTGGAGCCGCGGTCGGGACAGTACCCGAGGGCGGTGCTCCGGGCATATACCCTGCTATCCCGGTGGGATAGTATCCTCCATAGGCCACTATTTGGGCCTCTTCAAGGTTGATATACTTTTGGACTCTCTTCTGGATGTCCTGAAGGCTTGCAGCGCCTTCCTACTGTAGTTCGTTCCAGAAGGGAGTCCCTGTACGGATGCCTGCCTGGAGAAGGGCAAGTTGTTGTCCGTCATCAACTTTCTTGGTCTTCGAGGCTTCCTCTCGGAACCTCTTTATGTAGTTTTTCAAGGTCTCTGTGGGCAGTTACTTGATGTTAGTCAAGGCACTGACCTCCAGGTTGACCTTTCTTGCGGCGACAAACTGTCTACGAAAGTTTGTCTGTAACTTGTTCCAACAGCCCACGGATCCTGGTTCCAGCTTCTTGAACCATTCCTCTGTGGACCCGCTTAGAGTAAGCGGGAAGCACAGACATTTTGCATCATTGCTGACTCTCATGACCGTCATGACACGGTTAAACCGTGACAGGTGGTCGCTTGGGTTGGAGTTCCCGGTATAAGCTGCCATTTCGGGCATCTTAAAGTTCTTGGGGAGCTCCGCTTCCACGATGTGCTTAGCACATGGCTCCCGGTCCTCATAGTCTGAGTCGGAGTCATCCCCTCTTTGTCTCCAGGAGACTCGGGCGATATCTTTTCGGAGTATGGCGAGTTCCGCCATGATTCCTTCATTTAACGTTCCCGTGGAGACCGCGGGCCCGTATTTCTTTTGGTCAAGGTGATCCCGGAGGTCACCTTGATTTCCATTGATTTGATTTCTCAAATCAACGGGAGGACATCTCTGTCCTCTTCTTCCTCTACCTCCGGGCTCCTGGTGCACGGAAACGCTTTTCCGGTCCTCTCGATCCTGAGGGCCAAGACTCCCTTTTTGGAGCTTGCCCCTCTGCGGACCTTTCCCTTTTGGGAAATCTGAGCGGACCTTTCGCGGATCCTGCGCCTTTTTCTTTCTCCCGGGGGTAGAGGTAGGGTTTTTCTTTTTGTTCCCTTCAGTGGGATACCTTATGGGGCTAGGTTCCCTAGACTTTTGTTGTTGGGTGCTAGGCGAGGATTCCTCTAGTTCCTTGCCAAGTCCAGCAGTTATTGCCTTGGGATGCACGTGAATGCCAGCCGCCTCCATGGCTTTTTGCATGGCTAGCATTACCTCTTGCATTTTTTGGTTTTGTGCTTTCTGGGCTTCGATCTCAGCTTCGTGATCGATAGCTTTTTGCCTTAGAAGCACCAACTCTGAGTAGCTACCTTCATCGTAGGCATACTCATCGAGGTTTCCCTCGTAGTCATCATCAGGAATTCCTTCTTCTTCCTCGGAACCTTCAGTTGTTCTTGAGGCTACATCTTCCTCATTTGGATCTTGAGCATCCTCTAGAGGGCGAGGTTGACGAGTGCTTCTAGTCTCCACCATTTTTGTAACGTAAAGTGTATTTGTAGAAGCTTTCTTCAGCTCTCAATGAAAGCACCAAAATGTTGACCGAGGTTTTCGGCAACCAATAAAATAATATAAGATTAGAGAACTGTAAGAAAATTAGAGAAGGATTTTTACGTGGTTGGGCCGTTAATGAGCCTTAGTCCACGAGTCTGTGTTATTTACGGATGTATTAAATACAGAGAATGTTCTTGGTGAGTATTTACTCTTCTTGCACTTATGCAACCCAAGATTTTTCGACCCCATTTAATGAGCTTTGAGTAGGTATTTATAGTGTTTTTGGTGGGGTGATCCTCAGGATTATTGTACATGTGTCTCTGTAAATATCCATAAAGATGAGCATTCCCAATGAATATACCATGAGTAATGCATGGTCAAATCCCTAGGTGCTGTAGGGCTTTTATGTGGAATGTCCTTATTGTCTTTTGACTGACGTGACTCTTCACAGTGTAGCCGTCAATAGACTTAAATGATCATTACTTCGCAGATGCAGATTGGGGGTTGTGCCGTCAGACTTTATTGCATGTAGCAGTCCCAACACGTTTCCTCCCATGCGGCATTAAATGCGAAATGACTGCTCAGGGGAAGCCTGACACCTCGCGGAGATGCTTTAATGTTACTTGGGCTTCCGGGAGCGTATGGGGCTCCGTATGCCTTCTCCGGGAGGCCTCTCCCGGATGCTGTCTTATTACATAAAGATAGCAAATAATTCAAGTATTAAGATGTTTTGATCCACGTGTCCCTGTCCGGTTGGTCCACGTATATTGGGCAAAATAAGGGGCAACACCTTTTATATAATGAAGGGTATTTTAGGTATTAAAAAGTAAAAAAGGACATTTGCTTTATTATTTTAAAAAAGAGACATTAACTATTTATAAAGTTAAAAATAGGGTCATTTACTTACATTTCTCAATAATAAATTTAGTGTTAAATTAATACAAAAAAAATAATAAAATTTTAGCATTAAATTTTTGAGACTTTTTTATTTTATACTTCAAAACATTTTTTCTTTTTTTTTTTAACGGAATTCTACATAGAAACCCCTATTGCAATTAGCGCTGCAACCTAAATTGCAACAAATAATCGTATAGAAACCCCTATTGTAAGTAGCGATGCAAGCACTTTAGAAACTCAAACCGTAAATTTGAAAAAAAAAAATTAAAAAAACAGTATATGGGGTAATTCTCCTAATTTTTTTTTCTATTCCAATCACAACACTAAAAGTTACACCAAAATCATATTCTTTATACATAAAAAAAATCACATTCTTTATTATTATATTATTTTATTAAATTATAAATAATACAAACAATAAATATACAAAAAAAATTTAAGTATAAATATATTATTTAAATATTAAAAATTAATATAAAAAGATTTGGTGTAGTCTATAGTGTCACAATAATAATAGTGGGACACTATAGCCAATGCTATAGATAGGATAAGTTTTAGAGTGTGGTTGGAATGAATTTAGTAGGAGTGTTCATCCAATTCAATTCGTATTATTTTGCTCATAGTGCATCCGATCCGCACAAGACCGGCCTTAGGCTTAGGCGGGCTGAGCCCATGCCTAGGGCCCACTCTTTTCGGAGGCCCAAAATAAAAAAAAAAAAATCATTAGGCTTTTATTAAAATAAAATTAAGTGTATTGTAAACAACAAATTTTCATAGCTTAATTGGTTGAGGTGTATAACATATTATACAATGTCATGGGTTTGAATTCCATAACACTCTTCGCGTTAGGTCTATACACTATATATTCTCAGTGCCGACCTTAGTGTGGATTCAATATTTTGGATCCAATCCAATCTGCACAATAGCTTAAATCAAATCTAATTCAATTCGCAAAAGTACGGATTTAGTTTGTTATTTTAGATTGGTTACTTTTCAATAAAAAAATAATTTTATTAAACATAACTAACAACAAAATAAACAAACTATTGTTGTTTTATGTCTCCAATAATAAATTAAAATAACTAAAATAAAAAATAATAAATTCAAATGAAGAAAAAAATTGTATGTAGAAAAAAATATTTAATTTTATTTAAATTGTATGTAGACAAAAACAAATTATATATAAATTTGATCTATTGAGTTTTAAAATATATTTTTATTATATGTCATAGATTTTTAAATTATTAATTTTTTTTTTACATTAAAATAGTAAATGTATATATAATTTTTTTAAATTTTATATATATGTGTGGATTGGATTAGATCGGTTACTTTTATACGTCAATCAACATCCAATCCACACAAGTACAAAATTTAGATTTTCCAATCTAATCCAATCTGCACAAGTGCATATATCCGTACTTTACAGAATGGATTAGATTGGATCGTGCAGATTGAATTGGATTGACTATTTTATAAATACCCTTAGAATTTAGTGTAAAATCTCATCATATTTGATATTTTAGTGTTCCATTGGAGTTGGCCTTAGATTAGTTATATTTTTTTTCGTTGAGATGTAAAATGACCTTAAATTTAAAAACTAAGTTAGTAAATATTTAATTTTTTTAAAAAAAGTAATAAAATGGCCAAATATAATAAATTAGCTAATAAAAACTATCAAAAGTATATTTACTACATATTATTTTTTTTAAAAAAAAACATATAATAAAATTAAATTATATAAATTTCTTAATATAATGTCTTAATATATTGTAACAAAAATGAATAAATATATTAGATCATTAAATATATACAACAGTATTTGATATATCGTATCACTGAAAATTAATATACTGTAGAAATAAAATTATATACCACAAAGAAATTATAACAATACTATATTAATACTCAAAATATATATATATATATATCATGCTAATGAAATATATATATAAACTATTAAAATATTTATATCATACCAAAAATTGTATATATAATAAAATATAAACAAAATATCATCTTAAATAAATGATATACTATACACAACAAAAACTATATGCCATACAACAAAACATATATACTTACCATAAAAAATAAAATAAAATAATTAATATTATTAAAAAAATTGTATATACCATATTAATAAAATTATATACAACCATAAAATAATTATACCATACTTACAAAATTATATATCACCTTTTTATAATAAAATAAAAACTAAGCATTCATGAATTAAAATAAAATGATATATTATACAATAAAACTTATCTATATTATATAATAAAATATATATACCTTACAATAGAATTATATATATAATAACAACAAATGAAAATAAAAATATATATAGCATGCTAATAAAATTATTTATCACGTAAACAAAAGTACAATAGAAAATAGAACTTAAATATTATTTTCAAAAAAATAATTTACCGTATAATAAAAAATATATATACCATTCACTTAAAAATATATACTAACAATAAGGATGTTTAGGACTCGGAATAAGAATACGAATTTTAATTTCATTATAGAGAATCTTATCTCGAAGCTGCATGGTTGGAAGTTGAAATCCTTGTCTAAGGCTGGTCGTGTTACTCCGATCAAGTTGATTGGCCTTTCCTTACCAACTTACACCATGTAGACTATGAAGTTGTCGAATAAATTAACCTCCAAAATTGATGGCATGGTTAGGGACTTTTGGTAGGGTTGTGAACAAGGAAACCGGGATATCTACTTAAAGGCCTGGGATCAGTTGTGCCTCTCCAAGTCCCGGGGTGGGCTGGGCTTCTGAAAGACTATGGAAATAAATTATCCCTTATTAGCTAAATAGGGTTGGGCTCTCATTAATGAAGATCAATCTCTGTGCTATAAAGTCTTAAGTGCCAAGTACCTCCGAGGTGGGCCTTTCTTGAAGTGTTCCTCTAAGTGTTGGATATATTTTACCAGGATCTAGATTAACTAACAAGTATGTTTCATTAACATCCTAATATGAATTCTAAAACAATGAAATAAATACATATAAAGTTTAGGAAACCTTACATTGGGTGCAGCGGAATATAATGACTCCTTCCGTTGAGATATCTAGCCCTTGATTCCTTTCTGTAGCAGAGCATTATCAATATCTGAACCTAGATCTCTTTCTCTCCTTCCTTTGATGCTGATTCTCCTTCTTGTTGGATGATTTTCCACAGTCTTACACACTATGATTGAGATACCACTTGATGTGTGTGGGCACTCACTCATTCACTCAAGGATTTCGAAATTTAGAGAAGAAAAGAGAAAGGAAGAGGTTCGGCCTATAGAGAAAAGATAGAGGCTCAGTTTTCATCTGACAGAAGTTCACAAAGTTAAGTGTGAATGAGAGTCATCACTATCTATTTATAGGTAACCACCTAGGTTTAAGTTAGAATTATTTGGCATTAAAATAATGAAAAAAATAAATGATAAGAGCCTATAAGTGTGGCCGGCCATGGGCCTTGGATAATGGGCCTCACTTATGCAATTTTGCTGTTTTATCATTTCTGCATCTCATTTTCTCAAAAACGCCAATTTTCAAATTCAACCATTTAAATGTCAATTCTAATTATTTAATAACTAAAAATTAATTATTAAATAATATTATCATTTAATATATTTATTAATTAGACATATAAAGTCTCTTAATTAATAAATAAACCTAGAATCTCTTGTCTTTACAATTTCGCCCTTGCTTAGTGAAAATTCACAAAGTAGACATAGTCTAACTTTAGAATTATAATTGATTAATCAAAATCAATTAACTGAGTCTTACAAACAGTATGGTCTCAACTAGTATGGGGACCATGGGTCTATATATCCGAGCTTCCAATAAGTAGATCAAGAATTTATATCTTAAATTCACTGACTTATTAATTCTTCGTTGAATCCACGCATAGAACTTAGAATTGCACTCTCAGTATATAGAACGCTGTATATGTTCCACGATATAGACACGTCATTAGTTATCCATTGTTATAACCCTAATGTGATCAATGATCCACTATATAGATGATTTACACTGTAAAGGGATTAAATTACCGTAACACCCTACAATGTATTTTATCCTTAAAACACTTAACCCTGTATAAATGATATTTCAGCTAAGTGAAATGAGATCTCCACCATTTATTTTCGTTTGGTTAAGCTCGAAGGAAATCATCATTTACTTTCTATTCGTCGGATAGAAGCTATAGATTCCCTATTTATGTTAGCGCTCCCACTCAATTGCACTACCGTGTTCCCAAATTGTACGTATCACCCTGACTCAAAAGTAGGCTTAAATAACAAATCAAAGAACACGAATAACACTCTTGAGATTGAACCTAATCATATCAGGATTAAGATCATTTGATCTAGGATCAACAGGTGATATTGAATTGAATAGATATTACGGTAAATTCTAATATATCTAATCAAAGTTCAATATCGGTCCCTTCCGATGTATACTCCATACATCCGATGCTGGTAAACTTCGCCAATGTCCTGGAAAGGACATAACACTTATCCAAGGTGTAAGAATACCTATCGCTGATTATACCATGTCAGTCTAAATCCAGTGTTCTGACAAATCAGGGAATAAACTTTCGAACATATAATTAAGATTATATTCCACTGTGTTGACAACACTATAATCATTAACAAATTGATATGTTGTGGACTTAAATAGAATTCATACATTATGTACATATAATCATGAAATAAATCATGTGAACCATGCAACATTAAATGTTATTTCTGATCTATATTAATAAGTAAATCTGATTATATTGAAATGAGTTTTAGTTAGGGCATAAAACCCAACACTAAGAACTTTGATTTGTGGTTCTCGAAGAATGTCGTAAAATCTAAATAAATTCTTATTGGGATTTTATGCCCTAAATAAAATATATTTTAATATAATCAGATTTACTAATTAATAAAATATTAAAAATCATGTTATATTGCATGGTTCACATGATTACTTTCATGATTATATATTTAATGTATAAATTCTATCAAATCCAGAACATATAGTTATTCATGATTATAGTGTCGTCTACACGGTGGAAAATAATCATGATTAGATGTTTCAAAGTTCTAAGTCCCATGATTTATCAGTACACTAGATTTCCATTGACGTGATAATCAACAATAAAGTTTACTTACACATTGATATGTGGTATGTCCTTTCTAGTGTAATGGCAAAGTATGGAGTATACATCAGACTGGACCGATATTGATATTGGATAAGATATCATAAACTTATCGTTATATCTTTCTAAGTTAATATCACTTAGTTGATCTTAGGTTAATAGATCTTAATCCTGAGATGGTTAGGTTATGGCTTAAATGTATTATTCATGTTCTTTGACTTGTTCGTTAAAGTTGACCAAGTGAATCTTCCAAATATTTACATCTTGGGAACATGGTACACTACACCAAAAATCAGGTTTAGTGACATTTTTATTAGTGATATTTTAATGATATTTGTTAAAAAATGTAACTATAATGAGAATAAATGACAGTTTAATTAGTGATATTTTTTTTAAAGTGTAAATATTGATATATTTTAGTGACATTTTGTAAAACATGTCATTAATTGTCAATATTTAAATTTAGTGTAACATTTTAAAAAATGTAACAAGAATAAATTAATAGTGGCATTTATAAAAATGACACCAAATATTAGATTTAGTGACATTTTGAAGTGCCATCTAATTAAGTACTTTTAGTGACATTTCAAAAGTGTTACTAGTAAAAAAAATTAGTGGAATTTTTAATTTTAATTTATTTTTTGAAGTTATATTATTATACAAATTTATAAAGAAAAAAGTTTAAATTTAATTAATTTTGTAGATGTAGATGAAAAATAACTTAATAAATATAAATATTGTATCATAATAAAAGTTTTTAAATAAATAAAATTGATCTCTATAACAAAAGAATTAAGATAAATAAAATTTATAAATAAAGTACTGATAATAATACTATTACTAATAATAATAATAATAATAATAATAATAATAATAATAATAATAATAAAATACCTACATCACTAAGCTTCTTCATCCATATCATTTGCATCAAATGACAGTGATGTATCAACAGTTATATCTGGCATATCTTTCCTAACCAAACTAATATCTTCACTGTCAACATCGAGAAATGCACCACAAACTTCAGTTTGCAAATAAGACTCCACATTCTCGTTATGTGATTGCACGCTCATATTATAATAATCTCTAGGATTTATTTTTAAAGCAACATGCCATCCTTCGTGTTTGAGATCTTCCACATACATTACTTGTTCTGCTTGAGAAGCTAGTATAAATGGTTCATCTTCACGCATCAATTTTGTAAGGTTGACTCTTGTGCAATCTTTCTCTTTTTTAATACCACTACGCGAAATCCAATCACACTTAAATAACACAACACGATTTCCTGAACAATAATCTAGTTCGATAATATCTATTAATATCCCAAAAAATGTAACATCTCCAAAAATAGGATCCGGATCCCTACTACTTGAAAAACTTTGAGTCTTGGCAGTCACAATAACTCCACTATTTTGAGTTTTTAATTTCTCTTCGATTTTTTTATATGAAACCGAAAACCATTTATTAAATATCTTTTAAATCGATTGAAAATATTGTTTGGTCCTTTAGCCAGATAATATAGATCTTCAGAAAGTCGATTATCTTGATTATCATATAATTCTTCTGCCTAATTTGACAAAAAAAATTGTAATAAATAAATTACTACACTCAATATGTTAGTGAACTCCTTAAGTTAATACAAAAATTAAGAATTGTAATAAGCTTACCTTTTGTTCAAACCAGGAAGGAAATGTCTGGCTATGAATCCGATCTAAGGTCATTACTCTTTGACGAGGATTTTGTTGTGCAATGATATTGTGATGATCCCTACAAAATTAATAAGCATTAGACATGCTTACTTAATGTTTCAATATTTTTTATTATTAGAGATATAATAAATAATACTTACTCAATAAATGAGTCTACGACATTACAATTAAATAATACATATCGATGTGCCTTAGTTTTGGTATCCTCGTCTAAAGTCTCAGAAACTATTTTTCCCAAATTTCGACCTGTCGTTTGGAAAATAGGTAGCCTTTCTCTCTCTGGATTTGGATTACTGTAATTTCTAGGCTTACGATTAATTTTTGTCTCTGCACCTTCCATATATCTTGAGCAAAATGTCAAGCATTCATTAGCTAAATATCCTTCAGCTATACAACCTTCTGGCTTACTTTTGTTTCGAACGTATGACTTCAACTTAGATAAGTACCTGTAATTATTCATATGAACATTAAAAGCAATATTGAAACTTTTCACAATTAAATAAAATAAAAATCAATATATATTACCTTTCAACAGGGTACATGCAACGATAAACTGATGGTCCAACAATTCTCGCCTCATATGCTAAGTGTATCACCAAATGAACCATAATATCAAAAAATGATGGGGGAAACAATTTTTCAAGATTACAAAGAGTAATTGATATTTGCTGTTCAAGTTGCATAAAATCTTGTGGTCGAGCAACTTTTGAATACATCATTCGAAAATAGTTGCTTAAAGTAGTTATATGTTGACGAACATGCAGACTTGACATTCCCCTCAATGCTAGCGGGAATAATTGAGTCATAATAATATGAAAATCATGACTCTTGAGCCCATGAATTTTTCGTTGATTTACATCAATACATCTTGAAATATTGGCAGCATATCCATCTGGAACCTTAATTGTCTTTAGAAATCGACAAAAGATAGTTTTTTCTTTTTTGGTTAATGTAAAACAAGCAGGTGATATGACAGTTCTCTTAGATTCGCTCTCCTTTGGATGAAGTTCAGATCTGATACCCATAAACTTTAAATCAAAACGTGAATTCAAATTGTCTTTATTTTTTGTATCTAAACTCAATAATGTCCCAACTAAACTTTCACATACATTTTTTTAAATATGCATCACATCGAGATTGTGTCGTAATAAGTTATCCTTCCAGTAAGGCAATTCAAAAAACATACTCCTTTTCTTTCATGTAATACTCGGTAAAAATATACATATATTTTAAATTTTATTTGTTATACAATTTGTGTGAGAATAAGTATTTTATTTATTTCTACTAATAGTGAATAGAGATAATTGCTTAGAATAGTATTGATAGATTTCTAAACATAGTTGAAATTATAGTAAGTGTCAAGGTAAAATTATGGTGTTTTTACGAATCAGGATAATTACTCAATTAAAAGTCTATTGGAGTTTTATAGATTATTTAGTGGATTTAATTTATTGTATAAGTGCATTAAATAACATTATAATGGAATTAATGTTAAAAAAATTCGTAGGTTTGGATAAATTCGCAGGATTAAAAACTGTTTTAGTAAAATGATCATATCTAGAGTTTTAGAGCTCCGATTGAGGTGATTCTAGTGGCGTTAGAAAGATAATTCAAAGATATATAAATTTTATAAAAATAGCTATATTAGAATTCAGAAGTTTTTTAGGTCAAAACTGAACCTAAAGTTACGAAGATAGAGGGCTTACTTTTAAAATTTAAAAATTAGATATTTGTTGATTTAATAATATTTTAGCATTTTATTATATATTATTATTTTTAGTTAACCTAAAGCTATTAGCATACGGTATCTCATAATCTTCAGTACATGTTTTTCTTATCAAACCCTAAACTATCATAGTTTTAATTTTCCTTTCCAAACCAATTAGTCAAACCTCATTCTTCTTCATGGTTGCTCCTCTCAAACCTTCCACACTTCTTCTTATTTTTCTACCTTCATCCTTAAAGTTTTGGATTTATAATCAAGGCTTGCGGGCTTGAGACATCAAATAGAAAGTTGTGAAGTGGTATGAAATATTTTCTTGCTCAATAATGCTAAATGTTATCTAAGGTTCGGACCTATTATATTTTTCGTTTTCAGAAAAAAAATAAGTTTCAGTAAAGTGATGATATCTCTCTTGATATTGATCTATTTTTAGAGATTTTTGTATCGTTAGAAAGATTATTCGGTGATCTAAAATTTTTATCACGAAACTATTCACCAATTCGGTGTTCTTCCATGTCGAAAATTATCATCTTTCTGCTATTGTTGTAATTCGTTTTCTTTATATTTCCAGAAAAAAGTACTTTCACTTAAAATACAATAACTCTCTCAATTCTCATCAATTTTTAATGATCTATATATGGTTTTAAAGCTTATTCGATTTCCCATAAATTGTATGAAGAAACTTTTTGTTAATTCGAAGTCATACTATGTCAAAAAGTTAGTTTTCTTCAATATCATGTGATTCGTTTCTTGAATCTTGTTCCGGCAAAACTGTTTTGGTAAAATTGTAATATCTCTTTGAATACAATTACAATTTCAAATATTTTGGTATCATTGGAAAGGTAATTTAATTTCCTAAAACTTTGATGATTATCTTATATTTTTGAACCATTCAATGTCAAAAGTTTGTATTTTTGCTAAGTCGTGTAATTCGTTACTCCATATTCCTTCTCAGAAATAGTTTCAGTAAAACAATCATAACTCCCTCAGTTTTAATCCATTTTAATGATCTTTATATCGTTAAAAAAAAAGGAAATTTCCTATAATTTTTATGAAGACAACTTTCACTGAATTAGTATATTTGTTGGTTAAAAATAGTGATCTTTCTGCTGTACTGTAAGAGTACGAATTTTAATGTTAGGGCCTTGAACCATGTGTTGTTATAGGTAGTAGTGACGAGATAACAAGTCTTAAGCAGCGGGATTTGGGGATCTTGTCCTCAATAAGAAAATTCATTGAGGTGCTTGGAGTAGCAAGAAGGTGTTCTTAACAACTGAGGTAAGAAGAGTGGACATCTGTGCACAGGGTGTATGTTAAAACATACAACTGTATTATGGGTTTGTATTTACATGTTTTATTCTATGGTAGATTGTTGTTTTATGCTAATGTTATTAGTGTGTGATAGTGAAAAGGCTTTTGACTATTTGTGTGAGAATAGCACTTATAGGATAGGTTTTCTGCTGCTGGTGTGAGCATAGTACTGCAGGATATATTTTTGGCTGCTTGTAAGTATTTACTTGCAGGTTATCCTATCATGGGTGAGTACAACTTGTGATAAGAGATTGCCCTATTGGATGCCTAGTGTGAGAACAGCACAAGGCAGGGCAAGTTACACTTCATGTCTGATCAACATGAGTGGGAGTAGATTATCGTATGTGAGGACAATGTGCGATAAGATACTATGTGTTATGTGTGTGAGTATAGCATGCATTAAGATTACACTGTGATATGATGTTGTATTATATGTGAGAATAATATGTGATATGACATGTTGTTATATGTATGCAAGTATGGTATGAATTGATTTGATGTTGTGATATTGTTATACTTATGACTATGTTATCTAGTTGGGGGGTTATGTCCTACATAGCTCTTCTTACTGGGCGTTAGCTCACGGGTACTCTGTGTGCAGGTAAAGACAAAACTAAACAGTAAGGATGGCGAGCTCGAGGTGTGGATTACATGTTAGGGGATTGTCACGATATTTTGGTTTAAAAATATTTCATTAAAGATTATGATTCAAACAATTTTTGTAAAGCTTTATATTTTAAGGTTATGAATAAATAAATGTTTTGTTTTAAAAATAATGAGATCTCATGCTTAGTTATTTTTCATTAAAGAAGTCTTTTACTGTCTTTATCTTAAATGGTTTTAAAGGGACTAGCTAGTGTAATGTCTCGGGAAATCGGGGCGTTACATTCCAACTATATGGCAACTGAGGATTAACAACTGTCTTTCCAAATTTAATTTGGTAGCCTTCTAACTTATCTAGTATCATTGAACCACTTAATGGCATTGGAGCTAATCTTTTCTCTTTTGTACCGTCGAAAGACTTTTCATCATTTCTAAATGAGTGGTTATTTTCTAACCAACGACGATGACCCATATAACAATGCTTTTTGCTATGCTTCAACCACAAAGAATAAGTTTCTTGATGACAAGATGGGCATGCATATTTTCCTTTAGTGCTCCATCCTGATAAGTTTGCATATGCTGGAAAATCACTAATAGTCCATAATAGTGATGCTCGTAACATAAAGTTTTTTCTTGTAGACGCATCAAAAGTTTCAACTCCAACTTCCCATAAAATTTTTAATTCTTCAATCAGTGGCTCCAAATATATATCAATATTATTTCCACGTGCTTCTGGACCAGGTATGAGCAAGGACATAATAAAGTTAGGTTGTTTCATACACAACCATGGAGGGAGATTATATGGTATCATAATAACTGGCCATGTGCTGTGACTTACACTTAATGTCTTGAACGGATTCATTCCATCAGAAGCTAACCCAAGTCTAACATTTTGAGGATCTGTCGCAAAATCCTTATATTTGTGATCAAAAGTCATCCATGCTGGAGAATCTCTCGGATGTCTCATACAACCATCATTCACATAATCTTTTTGATGATGCCAAGTCATAAAATCAGATGTTTTTGATGACATAAATAATCTTTGTAATCTTGGTATTAATGGAAAGTGGGGCAAGAATTTTGCTTCACTCTTATTTTTATTAAAAAGAAAAAAAAAGGTAATATTATATTAATCTAAACAGCATATCTAAACTAAAAAAAACAGAAGAAAAAAGTGTTATAATTAATAGCGTACCTTGGTGTAGAGCATACTTGACATTCTGTGTCATTTACATGCTCCTTTCTATGCAACATGCAATCATTTTTACATGCATCAATTTTTTCATAATTAAGTCCAAGTGCGTTGATTAACTTTTTGCCTCATAAAAAGAATCGGGTAAGGTTTCACCTTTTGGTAGTGCTCTTTTAAATAATTCAAGTACCTTGTCAAATGAATTATCACTCCATCCACACATACACTTAATATGAAATAATTCAATGACGAATGAGAGCTTTGTAAAACTTATACAACCTGGGTAAAGTTCTGTCTCTACATCTTTTATCAAATCATAAAATTCTTTTGCCTTCGTATTTGGTTCATCTTCCTCACCTTGAAGACTATCATCATTTTCAATTTCACATTCATCATCTCCACTATTTTGTCCAAAAACATCATGTATAACTCCTTGCATATCAATAGTAGGAGTATCACTAATAGTACTCTCAATGTTCTGTGGAGCATGTGAAGAAGTTTCACCGTGTAATATCCATTTAGTGTATCCCTCCATAAATCCATTGCATATCAGATGATCAAATGCAATTGATCGAGTGACAAGACTAATAAGGCAACACTTAACACAAGGACATACAAACTTTCTTTCATGGCTTCTATTTTTAAATGCGAAATCAAGAAATAAATTAACTCCTTGTTGATATGAATCACTCAATTTAGATTGCTTCATCCAACTCTTATCTATAACTTTAGCTTTTGAAATTTTTTATCAATACCTATTTAAAATCCAAAAAATTAGTTTGTTTGAAAAAATAAAAAACAAACATATGTATATATACTAGGTCAAACATAAGTATTTTGAAAAGAATAAAAAAATCAAGTAATTTACACTTTGAATACTTATTCATAGTAACTTAAACCCATTCACTTTCATAATTAAGTCCAATATAATTATTAGGCAATTCAATATAGATAATCTTACTTCTTCCTTTCAATAATTATTATGGCAAGTTTTTTTGAAAAAGTCAATATTAAATACACTTTAGAGCATTAACTGTTAAGTATCTATCTCGAATTTTCATAATCAACATTGTTGCCTAATATGTAAGATCACTCTTCATTACTCTATTTTTTAGATTAGTTAACAAATTGAGCTAAATGTACTAAAAATATCAGTTAGTAGCTCAGATTTGTAAATATCTTAATTAGTAGCTTAGATTTGTAAATGTACTTAAAATATCAATTAGCAGCTCCAATTTGTGATTTTGCAAAGTTACAATGTGGAAGTCAATGAAAATTTTAGCTTAAATTAAAAAAAATAACAAAAAAAATGTTTAGTAGCTTGGTAAATTAATTTTGTAAATTTGCACTATTAAATAACTATTGGTCTCAACTAATTTAATAAAAAAAATAATCAAAAATAAGATTTTAAAGAATTTAGAGTAAATAAAACCCAAAATCATTAAACTAATAAAGAAAAAAGAAATTAATCCTGATGTGGATGATGGTGGGGAGGAATATAGTATTTTAGCGTTTTATAAATTGTTTATTTGGAAGAAATAATGCCACCTTTGTAAAAGGTAAGATATGACTTCTCTCCACGCTGCTTTTAAATTTCTTTTCCCTTTAGTAGTAGTCTTTCTTCAATCACTTTAGAATATTCTATAAAAAAAAATCACTATTTAAGAATGTCATACATGCCTGGTGCGAGTATCACAGATATTCAGAGAAACAAATTAAATTATCATATCCTTAAGTATATTATAAATAGATAAAACAAAAAAACAAACTACTGTATTGGTAATACAATGCCGTTAATTCTATTATCTCTCAAATTCTTAAGTCTAAGCCACATTTCAAGACTTCAAGACTTTATTACCTCTCAAACTACTGTATTTTTTTTTTATCTATTTATAATATACCAGTTAAATCCAATGCCGAGATAATTCCATTAATTATCTCTCAAATTCTTAATTGCATCACTATTTCAAGACTTCAAGACTTTATTAGAGATATTCTTAAATTACAAAAAGAGAAATTGGGATAACAAAATACTACTTGAGAAATTACATTAAAGATGAATAATTCAAGAAATACCTTGCACAACATCCAAGGTAATAGGTATCAGGAGCATAAAGCTCAATAACATTCTTGTCGTCACCTCCTGGAGCTGTAGAAATATCTTGCACAAGATCGAAGGAATCAGGGGCGTAAATAGCTCAATAACTTTTACCTATTTTTTAACTAGTATGTATATATATATATATATACTTTTCACGTTTGATTTTTTTTTTTAAAAAAAAGATTTTTTAAAAGTAAAATATCTTATTAAATTGTAAATTAAATATTCATCACTTTTTTAAAAAAACCTTTATAAGATTTAAAATTTAAAATATCACATACTTTTAAAAATTAATATGTTTAATTTTATTAAATAAGTATATATGTATTTCAAATAAGATACCAAATATAAAAAATCTAATAATAGCATAATAATAGGAATAGGAAGCGTTCAAAAACACATAATTTTTTTTTTTTAAAAAAAAAACCAGAATGAAAATGGAAAAGAAGTGGGATTCTTACCCGCCCAAATATTTCAATTTTCCTTTTTCACCAAAACTATCATTCTCATAAATTTGAGAACTGTCTCTCTCTCACACACAATTTGGGTCCTCTCATCATAGGTGGTATTTTTAATCTTTGATTTTGATTTTTGTTTTCATTATTTTTCTGAGATTCACATTTTGAAATCTAACAATTTGATTTGAATTTTCTTTTTTCTAGCTTTTGAAGCTGAACATCACTGATTTTGCTTTTGGTTTGCAATTGTGGGTCTTGTGGATAACCCCTGAATTTGATATCAAACTCTGAATACAGCAAATCCAAAAAGAAAGGTTTAGACTCTTTTATAGTTATTACTATATTAATATTATTCCTTTTATGAGATTACTACTAAGAATACATATGTATATATATAATTTCATCTCTGGTAAAATCGAAAACAAAAGAATATGATCTGGGACTAAGGTTATTTGTTATATATATGGCCACTTCTCATTTTTAGTTTTATTCTCAAAGAAAAAACGATTACAGTGAAAGAGGCATCCATTGAAGTTATTCATTAGTTTGCTTCCCATTTATGGCTAACAAACATTCTTTTGTTTACAATTTTTCCTTTTTCTTTTTTAGACTTTTTATTTATTATATGATATGGGAAAAGAAAATAAAAACTTATTTTGTTTTGATTTGCACAGAAGAACTCTTTCTTGAGATCAACTGTAGTTAAGCCACATTTCTATGTTTTCATATTTTTTTTACTTGTTAATAGTAATTTTTTATTATAGACTGTATAGTGTGGCTCACTATCTTTGCTTATGGATTAAAGTTATTTATTTTACACATATTCATTATTTTTATGTTTATTTTGTTGAGTCTTTAATTTTATAAAAACACAACATTAATTCTTTGTGATGAGTTAATTATCAAGTTAAAAGTAATATAAATTAATATTTCTTATGAGGGAAGTTTCAAGTAATTTTTGTCTAGCATTCTTTTTGTAATTACTTTTTCTATGATTTTGCTCTGGAAGACTTTATTTATTTATTTTTCATTTCAGTGAGCATTAAAGAATTTTATGATTTTAAAAGTAGTAGATAGAATTGTTAGACATTTATATGAATAGACTAACACATATATATATTTATGTATAAAGTGCGGAATTAGTAAAACATATATGTACTATAACTTAAGGATCGAAATACCTCCAGCCATTGATTCTTGAGCTTTAAACCCACATAAGCTTTGATCTGCAAAGGAAACTGGTTGATGTGGGTAATCGGGTTTCCTCGCTCTCTCAACTCTCTTTAGATGGATTTTGTTGTTATGAACAGAATGAGTGAGGAGCTCGGGGACCGAGACCCTATATTTATAGGTGAGATACTCCATCAGTATCTGTGCCACATTAATTGTCAGAATATTTTGACAATTAATTCAGGAAATCAAATCAGGTAATGAATATAGAAATCTGACCATATATAGAATATTACGTAATTGATTCTGTCCAGATTCAATGAATATAAAATATTCATTTATCAGAATCAATAATATTATTTTATTTCCTTAATTAGAAATATTCTAATATTCTCCCACTTGGTCAGCATTTAAACTAAAACATTCAAACCCAAACGTTCCTCATTATATAATAAACATACGAATCATAGCGACATGTCCTCATTATAAGTCGAGTATTATCTTCCATGTATTACGATATATTTATTATATAACAATGTACTTTATGTGGCAATGTACTTAAGTGAATAAACCCTAACCCTTATGTTTATTCAGGTCCTCTTACGATAATTTTCTCAGATGAAATTAAGGTGCACATAAATATGAGAAAATATCGAAATTAGAGTTTCATTAAATAATTTTTGGTTGTACAAATAAAAAAACTGCATATGGGTTAACTGAATCCCATATTTACTTTATGATCCTTGATTTTGTGTTGCGGCATGCCTTTAGTCAAGGATCTATGCGATCACCCAATTCAGTTTGCGTGATTAATGACCACTTATCACGCCTTTTTATGGCTAAATACTTAATGTCGATATGCTAGCTTCGACCAGTACTCTTAGAGTTATTAGCCATAAATATTGTAGCTGAATTTATCGCAAAATTTTCTTAATGGCCTAATGAAACTGTAATTCTGAACTCTAGGCTTACTATGAAACTCTATAATACATCATACGAGATGTATCCTCAAAACAATAAATGTATCTGACTTCTATAGTGGAAATAACATTCAAGATTCTCTACAATATAACTTACTGGTAATCTTAAGGACGTAATAAAATATTGATTTACGTGAATAAATACAACCAGTGAAGTATGTTAGAATCTAATTGGTTAACTATATTTCCAGATGGTCAATTCATCTTAAAATATGTATGAATATAATTTTTAGTATCTTAAAGATACCTCATCACTTTGTATGAAAAATAAAGTGGTCTTAACTTTAGTTATTCTGATACTACTTAACGATCCTGAAACAAATGTAATGCAAAGTCTTATTCAGACTCTTAGGCATACATTAGGCTTCTAAAATAGAAGCAAATGAATGTTCTTAATTTATTCTCACTCCAGATCATTTTTCAGATGCTGGTGCGAGTTGAATTTATCATACTTAAAGATAAAAGTTATATCTGATGAATAATATATAATTTTATTTAATCAGAGATGCTGTGGCTACTCTCTAATTAATTAAAATTATATATATTATTTATATTCCTTATCTCAAAATAATAATTTAAGATATGAATGATTTCAACTTATATAGAAAACTTTTATCATCATTTGCAAGTAACATATTGTCGACGTATAAAACAAATATTACTCCCACTAACTTTCTGGTATATAATTATTTCCATAATTCTCTTTTCAAACCTAAAGGAAAAGATGATATAATACCAATTTGTGAGATGTTTGTTTTAATCTATAGGTAGACACTTTAAGCTTGCATATGTTCACCACTATTAGAGGAAAATCTTTATGGCAGTCTATATACCTTCTCCTCTAGTTCACTATTTGGAATTGATTAATGAATTAAAACAAGCAACAAATGCCAAGGTCTATAATAGAATCTTTTATAAAAACAATTGAGAATGTAAATCTCCTTTGTTATTGATTCTTAGTTCAAAATGAACTTCTTAGCAATGAATATTCTTTTATATCTTTATGTTTCTCAATGTTGCCTAATGAATATTATTGGTGATAAAACCTATGCTTAATTAATGTTCTCCACCCCATTAGGCAACTTTACTAAAGATAAACTTTATTGCTATTTAAGATATTCATTTCTTCATTCATGGCATATTGTACTACAACTTCAATTCTTTATCATTCTATAATTTAATTTGTGTCTCAAATTAATATTGTAGTTGAACTCTTATTGTACAAAATGTGATCACTAGAATACATTGATCTTACTGTTCTAATAAGTCATCTTAAGGATGGACCAACAAACTCTTAAAAGAGCAAATGGTTCAATAGCATGTTATTTTAGAAATTGTAAGCAATTACTAAATAACATAACTTATTAGAATTTTACCAATGACTTGTATATTATTAATGATTAGTTATGAATTCTCAATAACCATTAATCTTAAGGGTTGTTGTGAATCATAATTAATCTAACACTTGAGGTGGAAGTTTGAGAAAATATGAATGATCTTTCTCGAAAACTAGGTTCCTAGATTGATCACTCCCACTGATCAAGTCAATTCTTAATTCCACAATTCTAGTGTTGTGAGATGGATAATAAAATATGTAACCCTTAAACCTTATAGCTTTTCAAATGAAATATGCTCATTTATGGTTTAGGGCCCAGATCTTTTCTTTAACAATTGTACTCTAACTATATATGGGTATTTATAAAATGTGTACATGTCATCAAGTCGGTTTTCAACCTTATCACAACTCAAAATATGTTTGAGAAACAACTTTGGTTAGAACACGATTCGATATGTACACCCCATTGTTGAGTATCAATAGACAAAGATTTAGGAAAGATTGGAGTTTGCTATGTAGGCTCCACCCCATGTCCAAAAAATACTTAGTTTCTTAAATCTGTTACACACTATAATTTGGGTGTACCAAGCATATGTATCGGGCAATGAACCCATGCTTTTAAAGAAACTTTGCAAATAGACTGGGAGTTTATCCATACTCACGAATTTTAATGTAGTATTCTCCATTTTATATTTGATCTCACTATCTTAATATGCAAAATGCACCATTTCTCTACTTAAGATTTAAATGTCTTTGAAACATATAAATCTATACTTTTGTAGAAAAATTATTTATGTGAGTAATCGTTAAGAAAGAGATGCAAAATTTGAGTCCATATGTCTTCAAAATTATTTGACTTGTATGATTTCTAATATGATAGAATTCTAATATGCACCGATTTTAACTTGTTGGAATACATATTCTTAATGAAATTCACACAAGTTCTAAATAAAGTTAGTAAAATCAAGTGTAATGAAGATCCCCACCATTTACTAACATTTATTCTATTTATGGAGATATGTTCCATAATTTTTGGTGCTATAATGTAGAAGAATTCTTATTAATAACACATAGTAGTGGCTTTGTTTTAAAATTGGCAAAGACCTTTATGTTCCAAGATTCTATTGAAACTTGATTTAGACACATTTAGAGGTCTTTACTACAAATGATGTCACTCATAAAGATATACAAGTTCAATCTGACAATAAGAAATGTGTTATTAATAAGAATTCTTCTACATTATAGCACCAAAAATTATGGAACATATCTCCATAAATAGAATAAATGTTAGTAAATGGTGGGAATCTTCATTACACTTGATTTTACTAACTTTATTTAATTGACTTGTATGATTTCTAATATGATAGAATTCTAATATGCACCGATTTTAACTTGTTGGAATACATATTCTTAATGAAATTCACACAAGTTCTAAATAAAGTTAGTAAAATCAAGTGTAATGAAGATCCCCACCATTTACTAACATTTATTCTATTTATGGAGATATGTTCCATAATTTTTGGTGCTATAATGTAGAAGAATTCTTATTAATAACACATTTCTTATTGTCAGATTGAACTTGTATATCTTTATGAGTGACATCATTTGTAGTAAAGACCTCTAAATGTGTCTAAATCAAGTTTCAATAGAATATTGGAACATAAAGGTCTTTGCCAATTTTAAAACAAAGCCACTACTATATTGCTTGTTCCTTAAACTTCTGAATGTGAGAACTTATCTTGTCTGTGGATAAGATTTGCTCACAGTTACTGACTTTCTTAGGTTTATTTGTAAACCTTGCAAGAAATTATGAATGTGGAATAACAATCTAAAATAATCCACTATGTGTTAATAATCACATTAACTATATTAGAATGAATTCATACACAATAAATTAAATTTATTGGTGATAATAAAGTGTGATTTATTTTTCTTAATTATACAGTAAAAACTGTACATTTTAGATTAAGTTATCAGAATAAATTTTTGGAAATTTCTACTGGTATGGAAGAAATTTATGAATAGTGATGTAATAAAATTACATATATAGTTTTGAGGTTTAAATGAATCATGTTTTTTACCAATGAATAAACATGCTTACATATGAAATCTTATTAAACAAAAATTGCCTGTGGGCTAAATTTTTAATTTAATAAGATTAGATTTAGATGTAGATTATGATAGATTTACACAATTTATGAAAAACTTAAAGTTTAATATTTCTATCTCAATGAAATGTATGAAACACTTAATTATTTATAAATGTTTCAAAATTTTATACTTTATGATAAAATTATTAAATTAAATCTACATAATTTCCTGTGGGATAAATTAAGAGAATTTAATTTAACATATTAATTATGTAAATATAATAAAATCCCTGTAGGGTAAGATTATTATGTTCACATAATTCATGTCCATTATGTGATCTTGATCCACTTAATGTATATAATTTTATATAATTAAGGATGCTGTGGCTACTCCCTAATTATTTAAAATTATGTGGTTCACTAGACACCAAAGTATAAACTGAAGATTAAAATTTTACTAAATCCAAAATTACATGTGGGCTAAATTTTAAATTTAATAAAATTAGATGAACTTTATGATAGTTGTAATAAAACAATTAGTTTTAGAAAATGAAGGTTTATTATCTATCTTTAATTAAATTTGTGATAACACTATTAAATTAAATCCCCATAACTCCCTGTGGGGTAAATTAAGAGAATTTAATTTAACATATTATCCTAATTAATTATACAAATATAATAAAATCCCTGTGGGGTAAAATTATTACACCTATATAATTAATTACAAGTTATGTCCATTAAGGTGAATTTTAATTAATGTATAATTTTATACAAATAAGGATGCTGTGGCTACTCCCTAATTATATAAAATTATATTTTCACTTTGACATTAGGTATTGGGCTCTACCTAAAGGTAATTTCGTTATTAACATAGTAGACAATCACTGAGATTAATGCTCCTAGTGTGGTCGTCCGAAGATCATTAAAAACCGTTCTAAATATGAGTATTTGTCCCAAATTCATGTTTTCTTATGTCAAACCACAAAATTACTTACATTTTATTCATATTTTATTCATTTTAGGAAGTTTTATGAATATTTTATGAATAATTTTATGAAGTTTTATGAAACTTAATGTGCTATATAAAATATTCAACGTATCTTAATGTTTGAATATTTCTAAATATATCTAGCACTATAAAAGGAATTTATGTATAGCATTTAAATCATACAAATCTAAATTAATTGCATTAAACATAAATTTGCCGAATAAATACAAATTAATACAATTATTGTATGATAAGAAATTAAATGCTTAATTCCATAATATATAATTAATTATGCATTTATGACCATATAATATCTTAAATATTTGTACTAATAATTAATTTGTATAAATAAGGTAAATATACAAATTAGTGCAATTAATTATATGATATGAATTAAACGCAAAATTAAAGAATATACTTAATGGTAGATTCTTCAAATTTTATTAATTTAAACAATAAATTACATAAATTTGGTAATAAATAATTAAATGCACAATTATTACATGCCTAAATAAATCATGTAACTAATTACCAAATTAAAACAAATTTCCATTTTCAGTTTATACTAAATAACATATTAATTCTAAATTTATGTATTAAATTAAAAATGGAAATTGAATGAATGTAATTTATTGACTAAATTAACACAAAATAGGAAAATAATTAATATTTCTAAATAAATAAAAAATATTAAAAAAAAAAGAAAGAAAAATTCGAAATTTTTTCCCTTTTTTTTTTTTTTGAAAAATACACTGCCATAAACGACATGTCGTTTTTGCAAAAAGCAAAATGACACGTCGTTTTTTCCAATCCTGAAGGGCTGAACAAAGGAATAAAAACGACACGTCGTTTTTCCACAAGGGGAAAAACGACACGTCGTTTAACGTTCTAAAGGGTTGCTAATACATGTAGAAAATGACACGTCGTTTTCCACAACGGAAAAACGACACGTCGTTTTCCACAACGGAAAAATGACACGTCGTTTTCTCAATCTGAAGGGCTGCCCACAACGACGAAAACCGACATGTCGTTTTCCACAGGGGAAAAACGACACGTCGTTTCGGCAAACGACATCAACCATTTAACTAAAAACGACATGTCGTTTTTCGACTCTAGAAAACGACACGTCGTTTGGGTCGTCTTCCTCAGCCAAACTGGGTCGTTTTGACCCGTTTTTCAGTCACGCGGGTCCGACGGACCCGACCCAAACCCGATCGGAAAATGCGTTTTTGACGACCAAAAGACTCCAAATCAATTCTAAATGAATCTAAATGCAAAAATTAAGACATTCATATAGATTTCATGCATCGAAAACACGTGAAACAAAGTCTTTAAAATCACCAAAAATCTTCGCGTCCGAAAAACGTTTTCCAGACAATTTTTGAGATTTATTTGTTTTTTCAAAATGAGTTTCCATGCTTAGAACAATCTATATTAATATATGAATGTATTGATTAATGCATATATAAACATATATACATATATATATAGAAAAATAAAAAAATACCGTATGTATATATATAAACATGAAATGTATATATGTATATATTTGTATATAGCATTTAGGTATATAAACAATATATATATATACAACATATATACGTAATGAATTGAAGACAAGCATATATATATGTATACTGTATATGAATATATATATATGAACTGAATGAATAAACAAGTATATATGTATGAAAATATATATATATATAATTGGGATTGAATGAATATGAATATATATATACACGAACGAAAATAAATATATATATATATATGAACACTGAATTAAATATATATATATATAAACACTGTATATACGAGTATATATATATATAAATGAAACTTAAACTCAAATCAAGGCAGAGATAAAAACCGCTCTGATACCAACTGTTAGACATTTATATGTATAGACTAACACATATATATTTATGTATAAAGTGCGGAATTAGTAAAACATATATGTACTATAACTTAAGGATCGAAATACCTCCAGCCATTGATTCTTGAGCTTTAAACCCACATAAGCTTTGATCTGCAAAGGAAACTGGTTGATGTGGGTAATCGGGCTTCCTCGCTCTCTCAACTCTCTTTAGATGGATTTTGCTGTTATGAACAGAATGAGTGAGGAGCTCGGGGACCGAGACCCTATATTTATAGGTGAGATACTCCATCAGTATCTGTGCCACATTAATTGTCAGAATATTTTGACAATTAATTCAGGAAATCAAATCAGGTAATGAATATAGAAATCTGACCATATATAGAATATTACGTAATTGATTCTGTCCAGATTCAATGAATATAAAATATTCATTTATCAGAATCAATAATATTATTTTATTTCCTTAATTAGAAATATTGAAATAAGAATTTTATTGTTTATTTGAATAATTATGAAAGATTTATAACTATTCTACTTTTTTTATTATTATTATTGTTACAAATGTCTGCAGGTATGGATAGATATATGCAATATAGATTGACTGAACAATATGAAGATTGTGTAGATTCATTTACATATTTGTTGACAAATAATAATGGTAAAAAGAATGGTAGAGGTCTAACACAAATGCGTGACATTTGGGGTAATCATGATGGTACAAAGATGCAAATCACATGTAATGAATTTGGGCAACCACATGATAAAAACGCAAGTAAGCTTACAAATTTTATTGGAACATTAGTACGAGATGGAAAAAATGCTCCAATTAACTACAAAAGTTGGCATAAGGTACCTGACAAATACAAAGATAGAATGTGGAAAATCATACAGGTAAAAAATTATTGTTTTTTTAAATGATTTTTTTAGCATTTTAGATCACTAGTTGAATTAATTTTGAAATTTCTATTTAGTATATTTAAGATTGCTAATGCATGCTTTAAAACTTCTAGGAAAAATTTGATATTCCTCCTCTAGCAGAAAATTAGACTATGCGGTCTTGTGGTAAGGAACTTAAAAATTGGAAAGCTTATCTTAAGAGAACTTATTATTCGGAAACTTTATCTTTTGAAGAGCAAAAAAAATATAAGGACAAAAGAGTATATGCTGGGCAATGGGAGGAATTAATAAAATATTGGGCAACAGACGATGCAAAGGTATTTTTTCTTTTAATATTTAATTGAGTATATTTTTTTTTTCATATTTCACTTATTTAATATTTATTAAATGCAATTTTATATATTGTTTTAGAAAATAAGTGCTACAAACAAAGCTAGTCGTGGTCAAAAGAAATACAACCATACAACTGGCACAAAAAGTTTTGCACAAATTAGAGCAGCGCAGGTAAACTACAAAATTATTTTAGCATATAGATTGAACATTGCTTCGTAAGTATGCATACTTTGATTAATATTTAACTACAACTAAATATTCATTTGTAGAAAGAGAATGATGGAAGTACACCAACACGTGCTGCTATGTTTAACGTCTGCTATACAAAAAAAGATAAGAGTGTAACTGATACAACGAAAGAAGTAACGGTATGATCGAATATTTTTTAATTTATGCCTAGCATGTTGTTTTATTACTTCTTAATTTATATTAATGATAGGTACAATTACAAGAGAAACAAGAGTTGAATGAAGATGTATCAAAAGAAAAGGGTATGAATGACACTTTCTCTGAAGTAATGGGTAAAGAAAAATACGGATCAGTCCGTATGTACAGTTTTGGTGTTTGCCCATCTGACGTATGGGAAAACAAATCCACCAAGAAAGGAAACCAAAAGAAGTATATACAGACTCTAGAAGTTGAATCGAAAGAATTAAGATCTCAAGTTCAAGCCAACAAGCAAAATTACAATGCAAATGACACATCTATTATACCTAACAAGGTTAGAGCTTTAATCTCTCTATTTTTTTTTTTTAATAATATCTCTTTAGTTTTTATTATTAT